>NW_024881318.1:32905509-34263009 GCF_018691265.1 Tyto alba
AGCAGAAAGCTCTGGGAGGACCAGGCAAGGGAATGGATGTGAAAGTGTGAAGTTTGACACTGGTGTGAGGCAAGAAGGAGGGCCTACTTTTGTGGTGAGTGTAGGAAGATAAGGATGTAATTTGTCCCTTTTAAATACAAGAAGGAAAAAACAAACAAACAAAACCAACCAAAAAAACCCAGGCCAACTCTGAGTCTCAGAATTCATTATCACTACCTCACTTTACTCCTGGAGAACATTCCTTCTCCCTTACCACAGTTTTTAAATTTTTTTTTTGTTTGTTTGTTTGTTTATATTTCTCATCTGTAAGCTCAGTGGGGCCAGGAAAATGCTTCTTTTGTCTTTGGAGAGTGCCTAACACTTGTGGGGAGATGGTGAAGAGTCTTGGTGCTTGTACAGTGGTAAAATCTTGAACACAAAATAATCAGAGGCAATGGGTTTCTGAGGAAAAGATTCTTCAAGGTTCTTCCTTTCCAGTACCCCCATGTTTGAGAAGGAAAATAGGCTGAGAACTTGAGAGGAGATGAACCCAGATAATGTGATACTGAGTTTTCCCTGAATTTAAAGCCTTCCAACATTTTTTTTTTCCTGTTTGAGAAGGCAGTAACATCTTAAAAGCAGCTTTATGCAGTGATATGCAATCCAGTATGCTATGTTTGCCTAATTCCTGAGTTCCTAGCAATGAATACACATTTCTGGCAGCCAAACACCACATGAATTGTTAAAAATAAAACATTTGATAATCGGTATTAAATTAAATCACAGAGCAGAGATGGATGATGATTATGATCAGGGCTTTAAGTATTATTTACCTTCCTACAAAGAGCTTGTCTGGTCTTTCACAAACAGGGTGTATAAAACACTTACTTAGCATGTAACTTGAGCTATGAAAATTGTATTACAGTTAAGTATTCTAAAAGCCACAGGCTTTTTATCACAATTAAGAGAGCAGGGAAGAATGTGGGGGAGGAAAATGGAACTAGTTTAGGGAGCACCCTGCCTTCAGGTCTCAGACTGCATGACTGGCCTTGAATGGGGAGCTGGCAGGACCAGGTTAGGCGATGCTCAGCTGGCACCCTGCTAGAGCATGGCCTCAAAGTCACTCACCCATCTGCTGCAACATGCACCCCCTCTCTGCTTACTCAGAGGTCCAGGTTATACAAAGGTAACAGCTCTGTTGCTTATCTGATGGGAGGTGATATGCAGATATACAGGAGGAGAAAGGGAAGGATGTATTTTATAAGACAGGCACTTTTGTCTCTCACGTTATTATCATGACTTTTCCTGAACCACTTCATTAAGTGGCTTAGAAAAACAGACACATGTAAGTTTGTTGTTGCAGATTTTACTTGACAGTGCATTCCCCACTTGATCTTCTAGATGTCAAGGCTGGGAGGAAACATCTCAGTATTGATGCAAAGGCAGGGAAGAAACATGGACTTAAAAGAAACTAAATTAAGTACTTGAAAGATACCCATACTCCCCAAGATGCTCATGCTGGGCTACGTGAACTCATTTCACATGTGTTTTAAATAGATTAGGAATGTGTGCATGCATGATCAGCCCATATCTTGTCAGAGAGATGGTAGACTTTACTTACAGAGAGACAACTGCTTAAGCCATCTTCACTTGATTGCTTGAGATTGTCCACATCCTTTAGGGCTGCACAGTTTTTCCTGAGCACACTCTTCCTATTCCAAAGTCCTTGGACTTAAAAAGCTTTAGAATAGCTTGTGCAAGAAAAAAAAGTAACATTTCTAACATTTCTGCAAAGGAAAACCCAGCCAACTTCAAAGATGTCTAATGGGGATCTCACAGCAGGCAGCATCTGAAATGGGCTTATCCCCAGGTAGACACATTTTTGGTGGAGAATTTTTGTTTAGAATTGATCCATACTGAGGGAGGTTTGAACTTCTGGGGCACTTGGGAGCCAACTCACTTCTTTCTTCCCATGTGTGTTTTAAATATAGTTTACGTTCCTCTAACCTGTTGCAAAACTGGATAGTGGTAATACAGTGCAACTATTGTAACTTCTCAAGGGTATGTGATGACTTGATTAGGAATGAAAAGTATTTAAGAGTTGTTATTTAGCAGTGGATAAAACAGTAATCTTATTCCCCTCCCAGTTCAGAAGTTATGTTCTGCATATTCTTTATCCCTCTCCAGATTTGACACTCATTTTTCCAACAAAACCTTATCTGTCTTTTGGTGCAGTGAAAATCTTTCTTCATATTAAACAGTGCAGGCTGAACTGGACCTCATTCAGCAACACATCATCTGTAAGTGACGGAAATAGCTGTATTAAGCTGAAATCTAGCAACTGACAACTGACAGACTGGCATGAACAAGATCAGCACCCGGATTTCTTACCAGACAGGCAGCTTACTCACTTCTCTCAACCTACTTGACCACAAGTTTCTATAACAAACACAATAGCTGGCATGCACTTGATATTGAGCAAGTGCCGTTTTCTGTTGATATTCTCATTTAATTTCCATATGTTGGCAGAAACAGATGGAACTGGATTTTCTTGCAATTATTGTAAGTCTAGGATAACAACTCTTAAATCTGCTTCAGATTGGAAAGGTATAATACAAATACACAAACACAGGGCAACAGCCTGGATCCTAAAATACAGAAATATGACTTAGCATGCAGAGTAACTAAAACTGGTTCATGATTTGTTGATTAGGCTGCATCATATGAAGGGATCTCGGGAAGCTTAAAATAATTTGTACAGAATGTGAAATTAGGTAGGGGTAGAGCTGCAGTGACCTAACATCTCACTGCTAAGACTTCTAAATGAAAACTATTAGTTAAGTAAAGTCTGTGGGGCTTTAAGGTTAAAAAAAAGTTATTTTGTTTTCCAAAAAATTTCTTTTATGGAAATTGTAACATCTGCTCCCATCTCTTTGGTTCTAACACCAGCATGTTCTTTTGAGATCACAACATTGAAAACATCCACAAAGTAGAAAATGTGTTTTGAGTGTTTTTTTTTAAGATTCTTAACTCTCTGGCTCAGACTTTCAAAAGAGAGTTATGTAGACTTAAGCCTAAAAGCCTTATTTATTGGAATGGGAATTTAAACTGAAAATACAAGGTTTTGTATCCATTTGATCAGCCAAAATGTTACTAAAGTGAAGCTTAAGGGACTAGAAAGCCCAGCAAGGGAACCTGGGAAGATTATCAGTTTTAGTTACAAAAGGGTTAGCACAGAAACTGGAAAATTATATTATTTTGAGACTACATGAAAGCAGATAGGGAACACATGTTGAGTCTTTAAGGCCCTGATCCAGCAAATTCTTTTGTACCTGCTTAAGAACCGCAAAAAATATCAGTTGAATGCATTAAGGGGATGGAGAGATGTACTTTCAGGTCTAAGTGGAACAGTGTAAGAAGCTCCTGCCTTTCCTCTTATTGTTGTCTACCGCTCACCCTTTGTAGCAAATTGCCCACACAGTTCACCTGTGTGAGCAGGAAGCAGACCTAGATTTGTGTCAGCGGTAAATCAGCCAGCTTAACTCAAGTCACCTTCAGTGTTTCCAGAAGAGTTGCTTAAAAGCTAACCATAACGAATAAGGAAGGACTTCAGAAAGACTAAACAGAGCCTGGATTCATACCCTCTTCATTTCCTCAGAAGAAACATTAATTTTCATTACAGAAAAATTATTAGTTCCTAAAATAAGTAACAGCTTGGAAGATTTACTTACTATCTAGTTTTAAAAAAATAGATTAAATAATAAAAAATAAGATGTAAATAACAAACCATGTATATGAGACTTTTTACCCATACTTGTTGAATTTTTCCCAGTTGCCATGGTCATTTCTGAAAATGGATTTTTAGTTTAAATAGAGAATGATTTGGACCTAAAATATAATGGTTTGTTTCTTTAGATAAATTGATGTAAATTTGTATCTGAGGTTTGATTTAAAGATGTGAAAAACAAAGACATTTCTTGCATGTAGAGGAATTTTATGTATGGTAAGTAAAATGTTATGGTGATTTATTAAACAGAAGAGAAGGAGGAGGAAGGCAGCAGGGATTTGGCACAAACACTTGCAGCTACATTTCAGTAATGATAGACCAAAGCCACAAAATTCAGAACCAGAATTAAGACAAAAAGTCTTTAGATAGGGTTTTGTTTCAGTTTGCTATAGCAGTGATGGCCAGGAACATAAGATAGATCCTAAACTTCTGCTAGGTTGAGGCTATTCTTATCCAGGATCTTGGCTACAAGCACTTCACTAAGTATAATGGTTGTACATTCCTTTGTTGTAATTTCCACCCCAATATGTTAAAGAGTTTGGTTTGAATTTGAGTGATTTTTTCTGCAAAGAAAACTGAAACTTCTCAAAAGAATCAGTCAAAAACTGGGACCCACCAGATTTCACCAGCTGTTTGGGCTTGGCATATATGTGTTGGATCTGCTCTTCCTGAGACTCCAGGTGGGTTGGATTATTTGGTTGCTGCTAGGTAACTGTATTATTTTTCTTCCAGTCTGTCTCCAGTCACAACCCTGGTTTTGTCCACTATTTTTTAAATTTATTAACTGTTTTGGTTGCTCAGTAGCTGACAGATGTTGACTATATGATATGCAGTTTTTGAAAGAATATGAGCTAATGTACAGGCCCTACCAGTCAGAAGCACTGAGAGGTAATGAAATCTATAGTTATATTACACAAGCTTTTAGACTAATACTAAGAGATATAAAACTGTAATCAGACTCTCCCAATACTTTCCGAGCAAAGAAAATAACTCAGCCTTATTCCTGTAAATAGAGAAAACATCAATAACCTTGAAAAAGTCAAAGTTTCTAATTTCCAACCTTGTCCAGCATTAAAATTCCTAATGACCCATAATATTATCCTATCTTTTTTAGAATTTTGCAGTGTCTCATTTTGTAAGAACATAACATGCCCTGTCCATTAGTGGAAAGTCAGCCACAAGAGAAGCAGCTCCTACTCTTTGTGAAGTTCTGTCATGCAAATGCCTTCACATTAACAGAGTGGACTTACATGTGCTAGGGCATTCTTGAATGAAGATCAGGGAAGCAAGAAATTTTGCTTAACAAGAAGAGTAAACATTATGAATACCTTGTCTTGAATTCCACGGTTGAGGAAAATCAAAATTGCATTTAGGCACTTCATGGTTTCACTCAACCAGTTCTCTCTGCTTCTAAACAGGATATTTTCTGACTTCAACAAATTTCTTGCACTATGAGATCTCTGTTTCGGAAAGTATACCTATTTAAGGAATATTCCTATTCAATAGAATTGTAGTTTGTGCTTTCACATGTATGTTTCTGCTTAAATTCTCTTCAAGCCAATAGGATTGGGGTACATGCTTAAAGTTAAGAAATCTTTTTTTTATTTTTTTAATTTTTTTTTAGACTTGTTCTAAGAAAATCCAACCTCTCCAGGGATAATTTAAATGTATTCCCCCTAAGACACTTGCATGTCAGTCTGAAAAAAAGATGGATCAGGATTTTATGAATGCATATCTAGTGCTACAATCCTTAAATTTCTTTCAGAAATGTTGCAAACTTGAATGGTTCAATTTTTTAACTTCTTAACTTTATAGCTTATGTTAAAACCCCTTTCATTTAATTGAAAGCTGTTGACTTTTACCATAACTATTGCTTTCTGAATTTTTAAATCAAAGTTCTATAAAAGATAATTATATGATTGCAAATAATTGAAGCTTGACTCATCAGGCTATTGTAGACTTTCACATTTTCACATAGCAAAAGAACAGAGGAGGATAAAAATAATGAAACATAAGAGCTAGAAACAATTTCAACGGAGTGGAGACTCAGTGTTCATTTAAAATTCTTGGTGATATTTCTGTTCTACTGTGTGCAAGGAAAGTTGTATTGGATTGTACATAGTCTTATCTTGAAAGTTTGTGTTTTCATGTCTCCTTGTATTCACCCACATGTTTGCACGAAATTCAGTAACTGCATGCTTAAAAACATACTTCCATATTCATGAACCAGGGAATCACTTGTTCTCGTGGATGCAGGTAGAGGAGTGAACAAAAATGGGTTTCTAAAACTGGAAATGAGCTCTAGAGATGCTGCTAAATATTTTATTTCACAATTTCAGATACTACACAGACAAGGTTAGTTAGGAGGCAGTAAAGCTCTCAGCTGAATTCTGTAAGCAGCATGCAAATCTATCTAAAACCCATCAGAGCTTTATCAACCTCATTGATAACAGACTTTGGTTGCCCTTCTGATGAAAGACAATTTGTAAGTTGGTGACTAAGTGAAAAACAGTAAATACAGGAAAGAGTGTCTATTACTGCCATAGTCTGATGTAAAGTCTGGCAATATAATATTACAGCACAGTTTATACAACTAAGCATAAATTTGTTCCTGAGGTATACAAAACATTTTATGCATTATTTTTCTTTAAAATTACAGTAACTTCATTGCTTTTTCATCAAGGGATAAATCACTGGTATTTTTTAACCTCACAGCCCATGGCCTTCATTTAGCAATCTATGCTTGTTTCCTTCCTAGCAATTGTTCGAATGAGAGACGAGACAGAGAGGAATTTCCAGCCTCCCAAATTCCCTCTCACTCTTGACTTTTTGACTCTGAAGACCTGAAAAGCTGGCTGCCTGGGTCTCCCTATTAGATCTGTTGGTCTCACAGAGGACATGATTCCCCTGGCACATCTTGCCCTTCAACAATGGCTACAGCAACGCGCCTGCTAGTGTCATAACACATCACGCGTGCAGCTGGCCCAGATTCCCCTTCAGAAGGCTTCCTCCCTAATACTGCCACCCTTACTTATCCCTTGTACTTTCTGCTTCTGCTGATTGATCCCTAAAAAGAAAAACAGCCACGCTGCCAGCTACTAAGCAAAGATCCCCAGTGTGTGTGTGAGTCGTCAGGGCCAAGTTCACCAGCAGCACACACAAGATGCAGGATTAAACAGTACCTTCCAGACTCAGCCATGTGCTGAATTTTGTCCCCTGTACAACAAGATTACAGAAGGGTTAATTACTGGTACGCAGGGTGATGCTGGTATTTATAGTGCACCCACACAGT
This sequence comes from Tyto alba, assembly GCF_018691265.1. Taxonomy (NCBI): domain Eukaryota; kingdom Metazoa; phylum Chordata; class Aves; order Strigiformes; family Tytonidae; genus Tyto; species Tyto alba. The sequence continues at coordinate 32,912,568 of NW_024881318.1, forward strand.
TGCAAGTCAGTTGCAGTTTACAGCTGCTTGGACCCGGGGCTTTGGGCCCAGGCTCCACTCCAGCCTCTCAGCTGTCCTCACCCCCCTGCGATGGTTTGACTAGAGCTGTGGAAAGCCCATGGGGGCTCAGGGTTTTCCTGAACAAGAGGAGGATAAAACAGTACTGTTTAAAGCCCTGCCACCAGCACTCTCTTCAGTGCAGCTCCACCTATATTAGCAGCCATCCTGCTCAGGCTTTCTGTGTAATATGTATATATTAACAATACAGATAAATAAGCCTGCTGCATGTATCCCTTTTACAGCACTTTGACTGGGATTTAAAAATACTTGTGCTTCAGAAAGTGGACTTAAACTGCAAAATGTCAAATAATTATCTTGAGAAGTCACCCTTAAGTTAGACAAAATGTATTCAGATTTGTGAACAGATTTAGAAGTTCACAGATGCAAGTAACTCACAGACAAAGCTTGGATTTTGCTTTTACTCAAAATTGTTTGTACCGGAGATATTAAAAAGTTCCTTTTGAAAACAGCTTTACTGGTGCACTTGCAATGCAGGCAAATGTGAAAGTCATGAAGTCAGAAGCTATAGTCATGTGTAAGTACAACAAGCTAGAACCTGCTTTATTCAGAGGACAAATTTTATATATATATATATATATATATATACACACATATATATATTTATATATGTACATTTCCTGTGATCTTTAACTTCCACATGGAAGCACTCGACTTCCCTGGGGAGCTTGTTCCAGTGCTTGACCACTCTGTCATTGAAGAACTTTTTCCTAATATCTGATCTGAACTTCCCCTGATACAGCTTTAAGCCACTCCTTCATATCTTATCCCCAGACACCAGAAAGTTGAAATCAACACCTCCCTGTCTTCTCCCCTTCATGAGGATTTTGTAGACAGGAGTGAGGTCTCTCCTCAGTTTATTCTTTTCTAAGGTGAACAAACCAAGTATCCTCAGCTGCTCCTCATAAGTTCTGTCCTCTAGTCATGTTACCCTCTTTGTTACTTTCCTTTGGACAGATTCCGATATTTTTATATCCTTATATTGTGGAACACCAAACTGCACACAGTACTTGAGATGAGGCTGTACCAATGCTGGGACAAAGACTTTCAGTTAGCCATAATGTGCTTAATGCATCCCAGGATACATTTGGTGCTTTTGGATACCAGGGCACATTATTGACTCATATTGATCTTACTGTCAACCAAAACCAACCTCCTTTCTACAGGAGGCACTCCAGCCTCTTCTCCTTCAATCCATATGTACATTCAGGATTACACTGTCCCAAGTGCAGAATCTGGCAATTGTTCTTGTTAAATTTAATTTGGTTGATGACTGCCCAGTGCTCTAACCTATCAAGATCTCTCTGCAGGTCTTAGTATCATTGGCAAACTTACTTAGTGTGTAGTGCACTGAATTTCTGTGTCCAGGTCATTGCTAACAACATTGAAGAGAACTGACTGTGAAATTGATCCCTGGGGAGCACCACTAGTGAGTGGCCACCAGTCAGATGTTACTCCATTTACTATGACTCTTTGAGCCCAACCGTTCAGCCAGTTGTTCGCTCATCATGTTGTGCAGACAAATACAGAACTGTGATGGTAACGTCTTTATTCAGAAACATAAGCACCTGTCTCATAGGTTAATCAAAGAAGAGGAGGAAAGGAAATTAAAGAGGAGTCACCATTCACCATGGATTTGGGCTAATCTCTGAAAGGTTTATGGGAACTGCCATTTGCAGCAAATGAACAGTCTACTAACTCTGCTTATGCTAATGAGGGAATTTCTTTTTCCTGTGTCAGCTGCAACTTGCATGGGGGTTATTAAGAAAATGAAAATTTGATTACATTAATAAGAACTTTGTTCCTTATTGCTTCCAAGGACACAGCATGGAGTCAAACTCTCAGAAAGTTGCCCTGATAGTGGATAAGTCTAAATTTTGTGTCTATTGCTGGGCTTGTCTTCATGGAACAGAACAGTTACTGCTAAATAATTGTTGGACTACATCTACTCCAAATAACTCCTTGTGTGGACAGTAAAGATCCAAACCGGAGTGACTTTTCTGTCTGTCTGGACTTAAATGGCCCTGCAGACCAGTGTCTTTAAGGAATGACAATTTGTCAAGCAAACATAACCCAGGGCAGTCATGTGGCCACATTTGAATCTTTGATTTTCTTTGCCAAATAACTCATCAGTCCTTTACACATAAGTCATTTGTGATTAGCCTTTAGCACACTACAAGATCAAGGCTCAAATCTTTGCTTCTGGACCTGTGGTGAGGTGCTTACTTGTCCTCTGCCCTCCCTGTCTTTTCCAGAATGAGTTAATTCCAGAAATATTACTCTTCTCTGAAAGACAGGTCATTATTCTGTAATAATGGACATGGTATCCATATTGAAGAAATATTCCAGAAGATCCCAGCTAGGCAGCAATAGTTACAGTGAAATAAATATTCCACAGTAGGCTTGTTTGGATTCTCCCACAGGAAAAGCTATGGAAATACATTTTTTATTTAAAATAACTTCCCCTAACATAGTATTTAGTGGTGACATGCTTCTGCATGCCGATGTTGTCCTGTTACCAAATGGGCTGAATATTTTTGGTGGACTTGTTTTATAATGATGAAGCATAAAAGAAGTAAATCTGTATTCTACATGCTCATACCTACCTTCCATTTCTGGCCATGACATGTACTATAGTCTTTCAAATTCTGGATTAATCTTTCATCAGGTATTGCCAATGATCTGAACCATGAGATGTCATAGATTACAGTTTCAAAAAACTGAATCGAGTAAATATGTTCTGGGACCTCTTGCTGTTCCTAGCTGGGTTATTCTTTATCCGTCTGCACTGATAAATGCCAAGTAAATAAATTCTTCTGCTTTCACATAGGAATAATAATAGAATCATTTATAATAGCCTTATATGTTACCATTAGTCAGGAACAAGGAAGGTGGTTGTCTGCAGAATGACTTGACCTGGAAGCATTATCCTTCAGTCAAACAAGTTAACCAGAAGACCCTGAGTATTTACTTAAACTGGCTGAGAAAAAATTATGTTTATTCCGTGTTGCACTTTTCACATTGATTCAACTGAATGGACGTGCCTCCTAAATGCTCTCTAGCACTGTAGCCCATGACATACCAAACTTAACAAGGCTCTAACAGCATTTCCACTGTAACAGAACTAAAACACATGGCTTGTAACATAACTTTGACACTTATAGCACTCGTGAGCTTGGACATGGTGCAATGGGTAAGCAACATGTGGTTACCACTCATCATGAGCAAATGATCAGAAAAGCCCCATCTTGACATGGCTTATTATATCCAGAAGCTGTAAATGCAATTGTTAGGCAAAATTCAATCCATTATTATGATGTACATTTTTTAACATAAGATTATACCATGCACTTCTTTCACTTTTCCACTCGGGGTTACTCAGAGCAAGGTTGGATGATTTGGTAATGTATTAGCATCCAACAGTAGTTCTATATAGATGGTAGCAGAACAGCAAAATATAGAAAATGTATCACTAATGCAGCAGCTATTCAAATTGATGCAGTGTTATAACCATGTTACAAAATAACTAGACAACTGTAAAAGGCAGTGAACTTTTTTTGCCGGGATTAATGATTTAGTAATCAGTTATCCCAATTTTAGATGAGTCTCACTGACTGTTTTCTCTAATTTATAACATTCTTAGCACTGTAGTGTGCATGATATTTTTCTCACAGAAAGGTTAACTCATCTGGGGTCTGATCCTTCTCCTATTAACATCACTGGGAAGAAGAAAATCCCAGAACCCGTCCTAACCCTGGGAACACCAGGAACGTGAGAGTCCAACTACTTGCCTCCCCATACCTGTAAAAATTCCTTGGTGGGAATGAATATTCCTATCCAAGAGGCTAACATGTAGAGGTATTTAGCCCTCATAAAATCACCCACTTTCATACCCACTTTAATAAGTGGCTGTGATTTGCATATGAAATATATCTGTAATATATTTCCACATAAATTTTTTCCAGCAGCATGCAAAACTTTTTAGTTCCACACTATGTACTCCTATCTTGATCCTCCACCTGGCTGTGGTCCTTTTTATGTGGGAACATTAAACTAATTTTACTTGGAATGTACGATGGTTTCTCAAGATGATGCACCTGATACTAAAAAGCAGTTCACAAGACTTCTTAGGAAGACAGATTGTTCCCCAGAGGCTCCTTCTGCTTTGTATTACAGCTCATAGTCTTGCTTTTAGCCCCAGCTCATCTTTGACAGCCTTCTGCTTCACATTTGGCATCCTTGTGACATCTACAAAATGACTCGGGGGTCAAGAAGTCAACTGGCTTCCTCATATGCTTCTGCCATTACTAGTGGCTGTGCTCAGACCATAAGGGGTGTGGGTCTGCATGCGCGCGCGTGTCAGTGAGAGAGAGAAAGAGAGAGGGAGAGAGAGGGAGAAGTGGTGATGGCACAGGGAAAGACTGGTTTAAACTTTTCTTTCTACCCAGCTCTGTGATCATTTCCACCCAGACACAGCCCTCCTTTGTTCGAGCACATAGCATTGCCGCAGGTTGCTTGTTAGCCCATTCATTGCTTGTAACTTGATGATGTTCCCCACACTGGAAACATGTTGTTTCTTGGCACCGGTAGATTGAAGACTCATTCAGATACATAATATTATTGTGCAGCAGTGCAAGGCCAGTTCCTGGGGTGCAGCTACAGACGAAGTGCATTAAGGTATTTCGTTTGTTAGCCACCGAGTGACTTTCTGTACAGAAGCTTGAAATGGGATGTCTGAAATGTGAGCCTGGAGGAAGCTTGGCATGAAATGTTTTACTTAATGAAAAGGATTTAAAGAAATATGAAAGTATTAAGTTTGCTATTAAAATATAGGTAAAATACTGCTTTGTAGTGTTCTGCATGTAAGCTGTAATTCCAACTGGGTCCTGAACATTTAGGAACCAAACTGAATCTAAATCTCCAGCTTATGCTGTGCTGAGTATCTCAGATTAATGTAAATCCACATTATCCTGCTTGCTGTAGCTGAGATGATTTGGGTTATGAATGCAGTCATACAAACAAGGTTTGAAAAGATTTAAAACAAGCTGATGAATAGAGCAATCAGAAAACCATATTATCAGATACGATCTGATTAGAAATTTATATGCTGCTGACATACAGAAACCAGCATGTACTGTATGGCATAGAGGGGCCAGCAAGTGCTGAGGTTCTTTCAGATGCAGCAAATCAAACATCATGTAGAGGTAAAAGCCATACAAGTTAGTGTGGGGTCCTGACAAATTCACACCATAAATGTTTGCCCTAACACTTCATATTGTTTTTTCTTCTGTTTGTAGAAGCCCTGTTGTTCAGCCTGTGCACTCAAAGGGTGATTGCTGTGGGTGTAAGGTAACACAGGCATTCTACCGTAATTTGGTATGAATTAATGTTCTGTTGCAGAGCATGAAATTAAAGCAAAGCGTTTTCTTATCTCATGTGACAGAAATAAATGCTGTGAACAAACTTGTTTATTGAACAATTTATTTGGGGGGATTTTTTTGGTTTTTCCTTCATGCAGGGTTGACTTAAATCCCATGCACACTGGATATTCAGCAGAACTTGTATTACCCCTTGGTGTCTCTGTTACAACAGATCTTTAATCAAAACAGAGGTGAAATTGTGCTAAATGTAATAAAGGTCAGTATAAAGACATAGTTCCTGTGTCTAAGAAATTTTAAACTTCTGCAGGCTCTATTATCAGGCAACTGGGAGTTTCTTCCTTTGCTGTGAAGATTTATAAACAAAATGTTTGTGCAAGCCCTGTCTGCATTTCAGACCCAAATTCAATATAGGCATGCACATAAAAAAGTGAGAGTCATCTAAAGAAGAAGGTTATTGGGAAGTCAGCATAGATTCATCAAGGGGAGAATCATACCTAATAAACTAGATTCCCTTCTAGGACAAATTGGCTGGGTTTGTGGACAGAAAAAGGACAACGTATGCCATTTACCTTGCTTACTTTAATAAAGCATACAACACCATCTTCCACAATATTATTGTGTCCAAATTAGAATATTACAGCCTGAATAGGAGGGCAACTAAATGGGTAAAAAACAGTTGGATATTCAGTCTCTGAGGGTAGTGCGCAAGGGCTCATGTTCTACTTGGAGGTGGGTAGCAAGTGGTGTACCACAGGGTCTATACTGGTGTAAGTCCTACTCAACATTGTTACCAGTGATGCTAAGGAGAGGATGAAGGAGATGCACGTCAAGTTTGAAGAGGATACCAAACTTGAGGAGAGAAGACAGTTGTGAGGAAGGACCTGATAGGACCCTGATAACATGGGTAGAGGCCAAGCCTTATCATTCCTAATAAGACAGAACCCTTAGGGATGCAGGCTGGGTCTGGCGGGACCAGGGAGCACGTCTAAGGGATGGCTTTTGGTGCTGGCAGACAGTGAGCTGAGCTGGGGCCAGCTGTGTCTCTGTGCAGCAATGAGGGCCAACAGCAATTGGGATGATGTGAGCAGGACATGGCCCCAGGAGCCAGGGAAGGGCAGGAATTGTCCCTTCTGCTTGGCAGATGTCTGACCTCATCTCAGTACTGCATTTGGTTTTGGGCCTCCATTAAATGAAGGATGTAAATAAACATGGCCAAGTTCAGCAAACAGCCAGCAAGACAGTCCTGGGCTGGAGCCCTTGCCCTTCAGGAGAGGCTGCAGGAGAAGGGCTGGTTCAGCTAGGAGGAGGGATGGCATCAAGGGTACCCAAGAACATCCCTAGAATTGATGGGATGGGATGAAGAACATGCAGAGGCAACAGCACAAGCTGAAACATAAGATACTCAGGTTGGAGATATGCAGAATCCTTCTCCCCATGAGGACAGCCCAGCAGTGGAGCCAGAGCCCGGGTACTTTGTGTTGTCTCCAACCTTGAAGGCTTCAAGCCCCCACTGGGTGAAGCCCTGAGCAGTTCAGTCTGAGCTCATAACTGGCTCTGATCTGTCTGGCTATTAGACCTACCAGCATGTTCAAAGACATCATCTTGAAAAGACTACCCTAAATCCAATAGGTCATCCTTAAGGAGGAAAAGGAGGAATCAGCCTTCTTGACTGGAGCAAGGAATGGTTGGTTATTGCTTTGCTGCAGCCATTGGAAATGTCAAAGCTCTTATGATTTCTTTAAGAGGCTACTTGACATTTTCTGGGTCATGTCCTACAGTCCACACTGAGGGATGCTTTCAGCAGGTATTTGAGCTTGTATGGCCCAATGCCTTCTCTCATAATATCACCTGGCATCAAGAGAGAATTAAAGGACTAGTTAAAGGACTAAGCATTTCTCCTATCATACAGGCTTCTGCTACTGTTCTTCATGAAGCCAACAGGGGCACAAGAACTGAGAAACATGTAGAAGGGACAGGGATAGAGATCTGGTACCTTGCTCTGACTAGCACAGCAACAGTGAACTGTGGATACCAGCAATTAGCTTATTATCAATGTAGATTTTGGATGTCATCAAGGACATATGGTCTTTAGTGCTGCTTTAGGTATGTTTGGTACTGGACAACAGGAAGACCACGAATGGCCTGAGCTATGAGTTATTCTTCCTAGCAGAATAAAAATGTTTAAATTCATGTCCATGCCACAGCAGTATAGATTCACCTATTGGCTGACTTCATGACATTGCTTACAAACATAGGAAGATATTTAAATTAAACTTGATGACATCAGGAGAGTAAAGTATGATATGGGTCAAGAGCACTTACTCACCCAGGACTGTTACCAGTGAGCTAGCAAAGGATGAAGGCACAGAAGTCGGTATTTCTGGAGAGTGACAGTCCAGTAAGAATAAAAATATATAAAGGGAACTTATATCCCCAGGTGTGGATAAAAGCTAAGGGTGTTTAGGTCCAGAGTCTAGATTTTGTCCAAAATTAATCCAAATCTGGTAAAGCTGTGTTTCAAGTGACATACAATGCTTTGCTACTTTACAGTGTTAAATACATAGTAAGAATATTATTCTGGGACATAAAGAGAAACAAGTATAAGTAAAATGAAAATATACGAAAAATTATTGTGGAGAGGATGAATGATAACTGCATATTTCAGATAAAAATGCAAGGAAAGGCCTCAGTTGGGGTTTGTCTTTGTGGTTTACAGGCATACATTTATTTTATATTTTTTTAATTTAAGGCAGTAGTTTTGTTTTTTTGTTTGTTTGTTTGTTTGATTGGTGGTTTTTTTTGTTGTTGTTGTTGTTGGTTTGTTTTTTTTTTTTTTTTTTTTTCCCTCATGGTAGGGAGGCCCAGACTTTTATTGGAACAGATGTCATTTAAAGTCCAATGCAGCTCTCCCTGAAGTAAGCAGAAATGGATCCACTATGTTAGATCAGGTCATGAAAGGGCAGGAAAGTTGCTCTATTCAGGTGTAACAGAAGTCTCCTGATCCTTAGAAAAAGAACCAGAGACTCAAGCACATTCTATATAAATAGCAAAAAGTAAGACTTTTCTAAAAAAAATGACAATACAATGGTATTTATAGAAATTTGAGTGCATAATACTGACAACTGCTAAAATGCAGTGAGTCTGTTCTTCTATTAGGGAGGGGGGATTTACTAATCTTTGCCGTTAAACCCACAACTAGAAGTTTAACAGGGTAAAATAGACTTCAAAAACAAAAGGACAGTTCATGTTTTCAAGTCACTTGTACAACCGGTAGGAATTCTGTTTCTCTTATGAATTTGTTCATTGCCACCCGATGACAGATCTGACTATCATATATAGATAATTTCAGAAGGAAAGCAGCAAGCCACAGCACTTCTGTAGTATCACAATTTGTGTGTGAGCTGGGAAGGGAAAATGAAAAAATAGCTGAGTGTTGGAGCTCAGTGCAAAAATCTGAATGAGTGTTGTGGTAATCAAAATTACTTTATAAGAAAAAGTGCTCATTGCAGAAGTTGAATTTGTGCAGTTATGACTGAAATGGCTGTGGGAAACATTTCACATAAAATCCATGCTGTTTGAGAATACAAACTTTACAAAAACATTTTACACATGCAACCAAATGAGTTTTCAGTGGGTAGGTTCTGTGTAATGTAAATTCTATGTCAACAGGCAGATGTTTGAAGTAATGAAAACACTCTGGATACATGTGTGTTGTAGTTATAATAAATAAGAGTGATAAAGTTTTGTTATTACATGCCAAGCCCCTATTCTAGTATAAGTTTCCAACAAAAGTGTGTGGAAATAATCAAACAGTAAGAACATTTAATTTTTACAGTAACTTTAGTTCAATAAACCAGCTTGCAAGTTTCTCTTCAAGAACAGACGTTTACTGCATTTTGGTGCTGAATAAATATTTAAGACAGATCTCACACATTCGTGAAAATGGCTTCCATCCTCCTTTAGTCCTTTTGTCATTATTTAATTAATACATGTTACCTTGCAGTCTTTACAGGAAAACCACTTTGTTACTTTTAAAAATTGTGTATCAGAGCAGATGGGTGGGACTGAGATTTAGATTGTGTTCCAATAAGGTTTCCATATAGTTTTTATTAGAATTACAGCCACATGCAGTTGTGTTAGGAAAAACTGGAATCCTGTTGTCCAGCCCTGGCTGTGCATCAGCACAAAATGCAATCCTTACCTCAGCACTGGAGGAGACAGAAGGTCTTTGGTTGCTCCAAGACATTGAGCAGATAGGTTGTGGTGTGAAAAGGGGTCATCCCAGGCACTGCATTATACAATTTTTGCCTTTTACCTTTCTATGGAGTTGTAAATGTTGGAAAATGATCTTGGGATCTCTCATTCTCTTGGGGAACAACCATGTTATGGGCTCATACCCCCAGTCATGACACAACTGTCTTTGATTTCAATTCTGAGAGAGGACTTAGCAACCACTCTTCACTGGAGGTTCACCCCAGGAATGTCATCGTCCTCTTGGTCTGCAAGTATCACCCAGTCTTATAACTTCATCAGAATAAGATCATAAAGCTTTTTCTTTCCGCCTGAGGTGACATAGTTCTTCCAAGATTTAGAATAATTAAAAAGAATTTATGACCAATATCTTCATGTCAAAGCATTTATGACAGCAGCTATGACACTTTCCAAATCTTAGGATCAGCTGAACGTTCATCTCTGTTGCAGTAATTTCTGTAAGCAAGTATCTCAGTCACAACACATACTCACTATGCAATGGATCTAAAAGGAAGGTAGAGGATGGGGCAGCAAAATAGTTCTGGGAGGGAACTACAGGTGTCACAAGCAGTCCTCATCACAAAAACAACCCACGAGGGTTGTGTTCTTGCAAAGCAAGCTGAAACTCCTTAATGATGTGGCAGTCTTTTCTGCATTTCGTAGAAAAGGAGACAGAGACATGTTACAGAAAAAATAGATGGTGGTCTTCCTTTTGAAAACTGTTCCAGAAATGCCTCCCCCCCCATTCATGTGCAGTGTTGCTGTCTCATCCATCGCCTCTCCTGGAAAGGCTGAAGAAGAGATTACAGCCAGTCTTCTCTTCTGAGGGTCAGCCGGTAAATAATGAAGTCAGGTTTTGGCTTGCTAACTAACTGAATTGCCCCAAGGGGAAAGGTTTAGTTACATTTTAAAAAGAAAGCAAATATTTCTTTGGTGAGGCAGGTTTGGATCTCCTGACTCTTTAAAATTGCTTCCTCCCTGGACTGCCACATTTGTAACTCACTGTATCCCCTTCCATTGTTAATCTAAACACAATAACCCATCTTTCAGCCACAAATAATAATCCAAAAAACACGCCAACCTCCCCTCACCCCTCAGCCTGGAATGGGAAGCAGCAAGCTAGTGCAACAAATAGTGACTTTCTCTTCTCATACTCCTCCATGCAGGCAAATTCTCACTAAAATTATAAACTTCACATAATTCAAACCTTAGAGCTGTCAGATAAACCCTCAAATTAATAATATCTCTGAAGTGTGTTCACACTTCAAATCTTATGCACAGCCCAGTCTTCTTACTGGATTTAGAACAAGACTTTAAACTATTCCCTGGAATATCATTTGATTGCCATCGTTGGGGGCTATAATTTCACGAGGGTGTCTCAAAATTTCAGCACAGTAACCCAAAACTCTTAACCTCAATTCAGCCTTGAATCTGATCCCCAACCTAAAGCTAATCCAGAGCAGCAATTTGGCATAGCCTCTTTGACCTACCACTGATTACAGGCATTTCTGATGGGAGTCTCTCTGCTCTCTGCCCTCTCTCCCCCCTCTTTAACACATCCACAGGCGCACTCTCCCTCCCTCTCTCGCCCTTTACCACTAACCAAAAAAGTTAAAGGCAGTTAGGGAAGGGATTCAACTCTGTCGACATTCTCCTGAACCAGGATTAAAGAAGGGGATTTTATTTTTTTCTGGAAAGAGAACATGTTATAGGGAAAAACATGTTGCAGTGAAAGAATATGTTATAGGGGGAAAAAAAAAGTCTGACTTTGGTTTTCTTCCATTTTTTTTTTTTTTTGAGTACTTTAAACTGCTGGTTTTGAAGTGTCTTTAAACTGTATTTTTCCTGAATGCCTGTAGAAATGTCCCTTATCTTATATACACCCCTGACTCTGTCCTTCTGTACATTAGTAAGTTTGGGATAGCATAATGAAAACAAATAAATAAATGAGGTTTTTTTCTTTTACAGAATTCCCAGAGGTTGCTAATGGGAGCTTGATGTATCAGACAAATTCTGAACTTGACTGTAAATTATCTGTCAATTTAGATGTAGTTCCTGAGAGGTACTTTGGACCATGGTCCTGATGAAGTTTAAATAGAGTGCATATAATAGTTTTGGAAACACATCCCAAAATGTGGAATAATATCTATGGGAGGGAATGAAAGAAGAAATTACTCATGCTATCTGTCTATCCTGTACTATTATTAAAAAATAGCTGAATATAATGAGGTGCTTTCTTAATTTAAAGTCTTAATATCTAACTTTTGTAAAAAAATCTTAATTAAAAAAAATAATGGTTTTTATGAAAAATTATATACATATGTAAATATAGACTAGTTTACTGTTTGAAGAATTACAATGACAATGCAAAGAAAGAAAATGCATTGAAAATACAGTAAGGTGATTTACTGGAAAGAAAAAACTACAAACCTGAAGGTATTATATGTTTATGTAAGACAGATACAGTAGGTGTAACAATACCCCTTGTACATCAACATGCAGCATTGCCTTGGCATTTGGTGTTAGCTAAGTAACTTGTCTCAAGGAAGATCAAAATTGTTTCTTTGCTGAATGTTTCCATCAAAAATAAGCCAAAATGAAACCCTTTCAGCTCCTGTTACAGGCATGAGAGGTAAATCATGTAGGAAAGTAGGGAATAATCTATCCATACCCTTTTCCAGATAAGACATCCTGAATTCTGGGTAGGGCAGCTGCCTGCCTGATAGGGCACACAGTGGTCACCCTGAAGACCTGACTCCCTCGCATCTGCTATGAGTGGAGGCAATTCATAAAACCTAGCTTTTAAAGATCAATGCTCTTGACCTCTTTTTAAAATCACACACACCTCTGTTTTAATCAAATAGAAATTAGCACTCCCACATCCTAATTTCTGTAGGAGTAAGCTTCCCCTTAAGTCCTAACTCTTTATGAAGTGCTGGATTTGGCTCTTCACTGCTGCTGTAAAGACACCTTGAGCTGAGGTTTAATTTAGTGCACAACTACTCTCACTAAAGGAAGCTGGCTCACACTTGGCGCTGCTACAGTACAAGAACTCATAAACACAGAGCTAGTTGTACCTTGCAAGTTGAGTTTTTCGCATGTCCCTGTTAGGGTATTAAATGAAGGGAGCAGAATTTTTTTTTTTTTTGGTTACAGTAAAAAAAGTTTAAAAATTAACTATTAAAAACCAAGCTTAGCTATTAGAAACTAGTTTTTAAAATACGTTAATCCTTTGGATATTGAATAGTCATTAGACTAAGCAGTAAGAGAACTATGTGACTACATGCTCACCATGTGATAAAATCTAGAATCTGTGCTACTGTGTTTTGGATGAGTAACTATCATAATTAAAATTATATCAGGTAATGTCCACTGTGATGCAGAGAACTCTCTGCTAGGAACTGGTGGAGAACTCCAGTCCTGTCAGGTTACCAAAGAATTATCAGATGGTAAGAATGCTTATCTTCATTAACTCAAAAATCTCATGCAAATCTACCAGTTTTGGTGGATTCCCCCCAGAATCATGGTGAGGATGACAAGGAATGTAGTATTTCAGCTGTATCAAAGGAAAAAAAGAATTAATCTCAGTCTAGATTCAGGTGGATTTAAACCATGCGAAGCCAATGCAAAGCATTGCCTCAGCTGGTCCTGCTTTCAAAGTGGTTTAGTCCAGGGATCAAAGGCTGGCAGTGCTAGGGGGAGTGAGCCCAGGATCCTGTCATGTTCCCTCTGTCTTGCTCTCCCTAATCTCTAGCCTCCTGCCTTCCTCTCCACAGGGCAACTGGGCTCCCCAAGGGAAGAGGTCCAGCACAAGTATCCTGTAACCCTCCAGATCCCTGAGGGAGAGCTAGCTCAGCTACAACACACCTATTCCCAAAACACGTGCTCTGAAGATTAGGCCAGCAGCTACCACCACATCTACAACTCGTTAAGTAAGAGACGTGTGACTTGGTCACTGTGCTACTGGTGAGCTTTAGAGGTGCTCTGAGCCTGCCCGCCAGAGCAGGTCTCCCTCAAAGTCAGTGGCCAGGTGCCACCCTGGCTCACCTAGGACACAGAGTGGGCAAATGGATGTTGAGCACACACTGGTCCAGAGGGAGCTGCTTTGAAGAGGCTAATGTTCATATTTCTGGAGGCTCTGCAGCTCAGAATGGAGACATTGAATTGGAGGCATTCTGCAGCTGAAGGAGCAGGTGTGTTCAGTGTTGTTATTTTGAACTCTAACAGTTAATATCACTTCATCACCACTTTTAGCACACCAGTTTGCTCTTTGAGGATGTCATCCTGATGGACATTTTGAAATTTCTTCTATTATCTTGCTTTTTCTGCTTTGCTAGTACATTTGTACATTTCCCCCCTTCTTTTGTTATTTCAGATGTATACAGTTTGGGTAAAAATTAAGCGTGATGCTTATTCCTGCTGCAATAAGAACACACAGAAGCCCTGAGAGTCATAAAACTCAAGGCACAGAATAAGGTAAAGTAAAATAAAAACACACAAGAGATGTTAAAAAACCCAAGCTATTTCTGGATCTGGTGAGCTCTTGCGTTGAAGCCAGTTGCAGAGCCATCGGAGCACAGGTGCACACCACATGACAAGGTGATAATAAAACAACCCTAGAATGCGATCTTGAAGAGCCTGATGACGGTTTGTCTCTGTAATACATCCATCCCAAGGTGCACTTGTACATCTGTTTCATATTTAGAGGGGTTTTTTATTATTTTATTTTTACTAGTAGCTTTAAAGAAAGTCAAGCAGATGAATATCTACATTTAGAAGACCATATGTTAACAAGGGGCTGTGAGGTGACATGACAAGGTTGGTGAAGCATGCTCACCATACGCAAAAGTGCTGAGCAGTGTAAGAGGTTTATAAACAGACAGGTACCCTTGAGCCATTGCAAGAAAAACAGCTCTCTTGTAGGTGACTCTAACTTTACCAGTCATGGAAGTTAGGTAAACTCACCTCAACACTAGTAAAAACCAGCAACATATTTTTCACTGTAGAGGAGAGCACTGAGCAAAAGGGACACCTGCTTACTGCTGTCTTACAGCTCCCACTCAACAGAAGTCATGCTAGAAGGAGGAAGAGTTGGGAGTGCAGTAATTTCCCTTGCTAGGAAATATTTGTTGTATCCAAAGTAAAAAGCCAAGTACTGGAGAAGAACTGAGCTGTTGGACAGACTCAATTGTCAAAGAAGTCAGAGATAGGAATGTCTGATTTCTCATGGAAATTAAATCTCTCCTGGGAGCATTAGTTTGAACTCAACTCTACAGTCTGATACATGGTGGACCATCTGAAATGTGAAAAACCAAACTATTTCCATCAGCTTTGCAGAACCCATGTGTTCCCAAAAGCAACTTCTGTCCTTGCTATGAACAGCAAAAATGTGAGTAACATCTTTCATTTGGCAGGCCACCTTGGTTTGATGTCAATTTCTTCTCTATCAAGTTGATATGCACTCTGTTTCATGTAAGTCTCACTTGACTTACTGCAAGATCACCCTGAATGCAAAATGCTAACTTTGTTTAACGTTGCATTGCAGATTGGGCTGTGCATAGCCCATTGCAGAATAATTCTGGTAGTGTAATCTGCTGCATGAAGACAGTGGAGGCACTTCCACAACAGGGATCTGTTAAATACATAGCTTCACTGACTAAGATATTACTCTGCTTAAGGTTTTTTGTTTCTATTTTATTTCATTTCGTTCTATTTTTTGCAGGTGGTGTGGAAAGGTTTTAAAGACAGCTCTGGTGTTATATTAGATGTACTATGTTTTGGCCAGGAAAATTGTGATACCTTTTGCATATTAGTCAGATGACATATTTCTACAAATGATATCTCAGGTCTTCTGAAAGGCATGCAGGATTTTTATATTGACCATTCATGAGTCTCCCAGTGGGACTCAGGAATTCTCAACCCTTCATCTTTTGCCCTGCATTAAGGAACACTGGTCTGCTGAGTTAAAAGATCCTTCAAGTTACAATGAAAATAATCCATTTTGAAGATCTGGCTATAATCTGGTGCCAAAGGAAAATTTCAAACGTATTACAATAATAAAGAAATTACATTTTTGATGGCACTAGAAATAAACAATGAGCTAACAAAGAACTGGCTGCTTATAGATGGTTGAAGGAAGCAATTATGATCCAAGTCCTTTAGGAAAAACATTAGAATTATCAAAAATGTATCAGCTTTTTGAAAAAAACCCAAACCTTACAAACAACTGTATAGATGGCAAGATCTGTTTATTTCTTATATTCCCTTTTCAGAAATAAATAAAATAAAAGTATCAAGCGCAGAGGAAAATGTATGAAATCTGTGTTAATTACAGGCCCAACTGGAGTAAAATCATTTCACCTAGCTACTGTGAAAGATTATCAGTCTCACAACACTGACTCAAATGCTTTGCAACCAATGTCTACCTCTGTATAACCAGATTCTAAACCATTTTTCCAGTAAACTTTGACTGAACAAATCTTAATTTACATCTGAGCCTCTTACTCTAATTATACAGTTGTGAACCACACAATGGTGATGCTGTAGGTACTTTTATAGGGGAAACATGAGAAGCAATTTTGAATTCTGCAGAAAAATAATTTGAAAAATTTTATGGTAAAAAACTACGTCTTTGAACTGAGACTTTTCACTGGAATTTATCAGTTTTTGATAAAACTTTTGTGATAAAACATTTCTCAGGTTCAAGAAAGAATCTCTAATGAAGACTCCCACCCTACTCCCCTATACCCCCCAGAGGAATAACCCATCCTAGAATCTTAGAAGAGTATGACAATAGTAATTTTCCCTCCCACCCATGGACTGTGCAAACCACCAGACTGTTGGTTAATTTAAGCATGAATATAAGGATGTGGATATGGAAAGGACCAACTAAAACATCAGATCCAGTCCTCCACGGTGGTTCACAGCTGCACACTACAAGTCAGATTTAGAAAATCCAAGGTCTCATTCACAATGACATTATCTGCCTTGATCCACAACACTCTTTCTAATATGTATCAATAAAATGAGAAGTTGTACTAGCTGATGAAAGCCACAACTGCAATGATCCACAGAAAGAAAGCAGGAAAGATCCCAAACTGCAGTCATGATTCTCTTGTTGGGTCTGTTCCATTGTTCATAAATAAGTAAACATTCCTTGGGTCAAAGGAATCTTGGCCTCAGTTTTACATTTTACATAAGTTTAACATTCATATCTAGACATTTTGAACCCTTTCTCAACATTTAGAAGGAACCAGCATATCAAATCCAATCTCAGATATATTCAACATGGTTCTGTGCAACACTGTTAAGAAATACTTAATTTGTTGCTGTGGGATATGAGGCAAACATGGTGCCAGGTGACTTTGTAGTTTCAAGTGTCACCACACCCTGATTTATTTCTCTTTACTATTCCTTACCACAAAGGTGTAAAATTTTATGCTTTTTATTTGGCTGTGTCTCTCATTTCTATCTCAAGAAAGTGGATTTTTTTTGAAAATCACTAAACTACTACTTTTGAATGCAAAGAGCAAAATTTCAAGTTGGTGACGACACTTTGTCTGAAAAATTTCTGAGACAGAAAAATTTACAGAAGTGATTGAACTAGTTTTGATAATGGGGCTTCTAAGTCACTGTGGTGCATCTAAAAAGTGCTACCTTAACTCTAACTCATTTTGATGCACCTTTTTAAATCAAATGCCTGTTTCAATATGAGACCATAAATCTGCCAAGTTAGTCATAAGTGCACCCAGTTTATTTCAAAGACTTTGAGAACCTCAGCAAACCTTCAGACAAAATTGGGCTGAGTTTTGATTTTATAATGAAACTCAAAACCAGCCGAGTTTCTCTTGGTTTTGTGTTTCATTGCAAGAAACTCTAATTCTTAGATGAGTACAGCCCAGAGTGCATACATTCATGATCAGCAGTAAATGTGCAGAGAAAGAAACGGTAGAACAGACATCAGATTTCTCTTTGCAGTCGGCAATGCCTGGAAAGCCGCCCTGCTTCATTGCAATGCAGATTTGCAGACTTTGGCCCAAAAAAGACCTGTTGGCGAAGTTTGATACTGAAAAGTAATCTTCTTCAGGAAATGAGTACCAAAGAATTGTTATACCATGTAATAAGAAAGAAACAATAAAGATCCCTGGCGAGAAAGTAGTTCTGGGTTGATGGACAACAGTCATTATAAACTGAGCTTTCAAATAAAAATACCTTCAACCTTTTAAAAGGGTTTCTGTATTTTAAATATGGACGTTCGCATTTCAGACTGGAGAGCTTCCAAGTGACCTCCTGACTTTAAAGGTTAAGCACTATGAGAGAACAATTGCAGACACTCAGAATGAGAAGGAAAATATGATTTTATAGCTGGAACAGACTATAGAGTATCTCTTCTAACATTTCAAATCTGAATTAAAGAGGGAACTATTGGGAATGGTTCAAAAACAGCTGAGGCTGAAGAAATGAATGAATTTACTCATTCTATCAGTCCACAGACACTACGGTCCCCGTCACTCCATTTAAAGACAATAAGTAAGAGCTTGTCAGTACTAAGTGAGTGAAGTCACCCAATGCTGGTGACAAAGCTGCAAATATATAAATGGCTGTGACAGTAGTTCTGGTGGTGAATTAATCAGTTAGACAGTCAGCTATGACGAGATATGTGTGCAAATTTATTGATCTAGGAAGTCAAGAATCCCAACAAAAATAATCCATGCAGTCATTACTTCTTCCTCATTGGGACACTGAATGCTATCTCTCATTTAAATTTTGTTAAGGTCTTGGCTTCCCCATTGCTGTGTAAAGTGTCACTGGCTTAAAGTAGGAAAGTGCGCTCTGTCCCTGGGTTAGTGGTTGTCACATTTGCAAGAGATGTGGAGAAGAATTGTACAAATTTGTACTGTGCTGCAAAGGGTCTAAAGAGAGGAAAATGGTGATCTGTAGTCCATCAAAATTCAACAAAATACAGTAAAGAATAGGAGAGTTTTACTGTCTAGTCCTTTTTTATCTCACAAATCCATCAAAACATACTCCTTTTCAAATTCTGCTGATATTATTAGGTGATCATCTGTACTATGTGTATGGCAAAAAGATCAGTCTTTTTTCATGATGGGGTCTTCTACCTGAAACTTTATGCACCTTTTTGGGTGGACAGGTAACTTCCAGAAAGGTCTGCTGATGTGAACTGATATGGAAAGGAAGCTTTAGAAATCCATGACTACGGATAACTAATCAAAATATCAACGGCTATATTATTTTCCACTAATTTACATATTGTGTTAAAATATTCAGTATTACTAAATAAAAAAATTGACTAGGTTTAAAATTTGTTGTGGAAAGCCTTCTTGAAATTATAGTGTCAGAAGAGGAAAATAAACTGATCTCATTTGAAGTTCATGGTGGAAGACTCTACCAATAACACAGGTAGACCGAAAGCCAAGTATCAAGTCCCACAATCCAAGCTGAGACAGTTTTGAGCATCCAGAAATTGTTGTCAATTTGATTTTAAAACCCAAACTGAAGTAAAAAAAGAGGGTTGCTTTACCCTGGGGAGTTTATGTTGGTATCTTTTCCCCCAGACCCTCAGTCAGAATGGACACTCTGTGTGCACGCATGTGTGTGTGCACTTAGTTTTGAGGGGATAAATTAATGAAAACTTCTTTGCATCCTGAGGATCATCAGCTGGGGGGGGGACTTTAGTCCTTTAGTCTCTCACCTTGCAGAAAACTGGAGCAAGCTGGTCTGGATGTAGGGCTGCTGGCTTCCTCAATGGCCAAGCTTGCACTCTTGTTGGAAGACCATGCCAGCTTCCTGCCTTGTCACTGTTTTCACCCTTGCGCCACTCTTCAGGGATGCCAAGGGGAAAAAGACCCACCAGCAATATCTCCAAAGAGTAGATACCCAAAATAAGTAGATATGGATCAGAGCACTTCTTGGGAATACCTGGGAATTTAACTCTGCTTAACTTATATTGGCACATACTTCAATGCTGAAGATGTATTACACGTTTAGAGGATGCTTGGAGGCCTTGGTCCTTGCTTCTCTAAGAGGAATGGACCTTCAAGACAAGTGGGTCCTGCTACAGTGTGTGGAAGAACGATGTGGGGGATAGTACAATGAGCAAAAGGGAAAAAGATTGTTACAGGCTCTGCCTCCTCTCTAACCAGCTGAAATGCACTTTCCTGTTGTTGTTTTGATCTGTGTCATGAGTTGTCTTCAGCTTTTGGTAGCTTTTCTTAAAAAAAAGAAATAGAGTGCCATGGCTTCAAACTGGTATTTCTTACTGCTGTCATAGTTCTTCACTTAGCATGTGTGGTTATGCCACATGCATTTTCCCATACAGAAAAAGGTCTTCCCACAGAATGAATATCTCATCAGTCTAACTCATCTGTGCAAATACTGTAAATAATAAATTTACATCCCATGTGTGGCTGGGAAAACAATGAAATAAAATCCTGTTGCCTTGACATGGAAATATAGGAGAGACAACTTCTTGTTACTGTGCAGGCTTTCAGGTTTCAGATGAAGTACTTTTATTTGGAGCTGTGATTACATTTATATTACGTTTTCTGTTTTAATGCTTTTCATAAAACTTATGCTTGAAAGGGTACTGTATTTTAGGTTAATTTGAAATTTATGCAGAATTTACTTTAATCAGCAAAAAGATAGTGAGTGTATCCTACAAGGTGATAGACTACACTGAACTCCCATTGAATAATCACAGTCCCAATTTGTTAAAATTGGTTCTGCATTACAAACCAAGCCTTATTACCACAGATAACTCTGTGAAAAACACAACCAGTGTAATAAAGATATTAGACTTCAAGGAGGAATGAATGCATCAGATCCTCATGACGTAAAGCAATGTGTTGCGTTGGTGGAGGTGCCTAAATCAGACGGTAGGATTCTCAGGCAAGGGTCATAGTAGCAGTTAGAGTTTTCCTTTGCTTTTTCCAGTGTATTTTTCTTTAAAGTGAAATTCTGACCCATCAGCTGATGGCTCTATGAGTCAAAGCAGCAGAGAAACTGATCTTCCAATGGTCACTGCTGGCTAGAAAAACAAGTGACTAGACAGGATTACACTAAAATAGTAGAAAAGACCATATCGTTTTATATCACAAATACACACATTTTTCACTCTACTTGCCACATCTCTTCTTTGTCATGTGAGAAACCGGGACCTAAGTGGTCATCCTTGCCATAGCATAATTAGGATATTTATAAAACTCATGTAATTTTGGTAAGTATTAATCAACATGTAACCAGAGCTGAAATCTATCCATATATATTACTGATTACTTAAGTTTTGCAAACTTTTTTCAAATAAAGGCTCCACATTTTGTTCATTATGATATGGGAGGATTGGAAAGGATTCATATCACATAAAGACTAGAAACATAATTGAGTGTTTACAGAAATGGACACAAATACTGTAACTCAGAAAATGTGTTAGTAAGTGCCTTTTTATACATGTGTTGTGCTAAAAATGTCTCAGTCACTGGAGTAGCCAAACCACACCTGTCATATGAGATTACCCAGTGAATAATAAACATTTGAAGAGAAATATTTAGACTTGCCACTTGCTGGTTTAGGAGAGTTGAACATACTATGAAGAAGGAGGACGCAACCTGAATGCCTGTCCCAGAGAGCTCAACCTCCCTCTTGAGTGTCTGTGCTCTTGTGGACAACAGAATTCTGTAGCATCTGTTAGAGAAGTACACAGAATTAGGGACATACTAGTCATATAATATACTCACAGTTTCTGTCTTTGCATGATCCAGCTGAAATGACCAAAGGATGTAAACCAGTTTACTGAGTGTAGCTTGAACTCATGTCTCCCAAAAAGGCTTTCATTAAGATATGTTCAAATGTTATCTACAACGCTTACATGTCTTACACATCTGCTAAAGACTTAGTTTCTATGGTGAGTGAAATATAGTGCAAGAGATGTAAAGGAAGATTTTTTTTCAGGAAAGCCTCAGTTGATCAGGACTATGACTTTAACTCATTAGAGAAATTGACATTATAAAAATGTGACCCCTGGAAATATTTAATTGTTCATTAATTCTTGATAACATGAGAGAAACTATTCAGCATATAATGGAGTGGAAGGACAGCAGTTTCAGAAAAAGCCCCATTACAGTGTGGGCAGAATGGTGTCAGTGATGAATGGTTGGGTTAGTATTGTTGGCAGTGCACTCAACCTTGGCTTAAGTGAAGGTCAGTTACACAAGGCAACACACACAGTGTGAAGCAACACTGATGAGAAAGTCAAAGCAAGAAGAAGAGCACCTTGAATACGAAGACCACAACATCTGTGAAAACTCTTCTGAAGAGCAAATTGCTTCCAATATATCCTTATTTTCCCCATCCACCTAAATCATCTCTCTAACTAGCAGGTGTTTCAGTTCTGTGACACAGAGGATAGATCTGGTAGTTTGTGCAGAGCTGAACATGTCAGTGCCCAAGAACACACTAAATGGACATTATTTCCATTCACACTCAGCTGGGCAGGGCTGACCTCACGAATGCTGGTGCTCAATACATTATTTCTGCTCTTAAGCAATGACAGAAAATCCTAGTGCACTCTGAGGGCAAGCAGAAGAAAACTTCAGCCCTGAACTCTGATGTGGTAAACAGTACTTCATGAATATCATGTCCACCATTGTTCAAATACTGCCACCTACACATCCGCCAAAGGTATGAATGAAGCTTACTAAAACACCTTTGATGACAGCTTTCAACTAGCCAGTCTTGGTATTGATCTCCCATCAGACCAGCCTGTATTTCAGTGAAAACTGTAAAAATTACAGAGAGGTCTGGGCAGGTTGATCTATTTTCAACATTGTCATAACAACACTGCCTTGAGCTAATTTGAAAACATCCCTGAGATAGCTCTGGTTGCCATAGCTTTGACAGTAAGGAGGTAAGCAGAAGGACAGCAGGTCTTGCTGCATCACATACATTAAAAAATTAAATTATGAGAAACAGAAAGATTTTCTCAGTTCTCTTAGCTTAACCCTACTTTCCGCCTGCTGCAAGGGTGGGGTTGGCAGGAGATCGTCAGAGGAAACATGCAGATGGCATAAGAAATGCATATTTAAAATTCTGTCCTGCTGCATCATGTTGTCTGGTAATTAAAGGATTTCGGAAAAAAAAAAAGAGAATATGTGGGAATTCTGAGTATACCTTGTTCATGATTGCAAAGCATGAACTGCTTCAAACATCCAAATGTAAATAAACCACAACTTTAAGGCACGGATAAGAAATTAAATATTTCTGGAGGTGTAAAGAAGTGGCTCAGCATGTTCCAAGGCCCGCTGCTGGACAGCTGCAGTGCAATTAGCTGCAAGATCATCCAGAGTTTGAGCTGGGTCCTTTGGGTTTTGTTGTTTCTCCTCCATCTGCCAAGTAATTCTTCAGTAAGCTGACATCACATGTATCATCTTTCCTTGCAAGAACACATTGTATGTTCTGTGTCTTGCAGATTTTTTTTCTCAACTTTTCTGTTAAAATAGGAAATGTGGTGCTTTACAGGTAGTTTTCTGATTAAGTTGGTATTTTTGAGAAAGTAATGTAACATCAGGCTCTGTAACAAGGTTTCTGGATGTGACATCATGACCTAAACTACACAGTAAAATGTAAAATCCTGTAATTTATACAACTTCGTCAAATGTCCGATTATAAAATACAACTTGACTATGTTTGCTATTTGCCAAATTCTCTGTGACACTGTTATCAGTGATAGTTTTGCCATTTATATGAGCTACACTAGGATTTGTACTCTTACACTTATAACTTCTTATTCAACTATTGTGACTGTGTTCAGTAGACTACCTCTTGTATCTGATGGCATCCAGGAAATGCATCCCACTGTACAAACACAGAAGAAAAAGGCCCCTTAAAAGTATGCAAGAAAGTAATATAAATACTCTCACTTTGTTTTTCATCCTGGGACTTCTTTCATAAAGTGTACCCCTTAAAATGAGTAAAGTACACAGTAAAGTTTAAAGATGAAAAAAAGCAGTCTTCATGTCCTACTCACTAAGCAGCAGACTGCAGCCATTTTTATTCTCCACTTTTTTCATATAAATTCAGAGAAGATATAAATAAAGATACAAATACAGAAATTAGAATTTTTTTTTTTTTTTTTCCTAAAAGAGGTGTTTTGAGACTGACTGAAGGTAACATTTTAAATGCTGGAGAGGAATTATGATGAAAATTGGATAGGCTGTGGCACACCCCAAAATGTTTGCAATTATTTCAGCCTCTTAATAGTTGCCAAAGTCTATGAAAACAGACTTTTTTGTCTTGGTGTGGTGTGGTAGAGAGGTCCCAGATTTCCTAAGAATCTGAGTGATTGGAGCAATGCAGCTCACTGTGTTAGGTGACATGTACCAGGACTTTGAACTACCTATAAAGAGTAGGTCTCATTTAGCATGCAGTATTAGGCATTCAGCATGCAAAGACTTCCTCTTACCTTCAGCCAGTTGTTGGGACCAAGAAGACTTCTCCTGCACCGAGGGCAGGGCCAAGGTGCAGGCACACTGTGGAGTGAAAGGAAGGCTGTGTGAGAGCTGAAGCCCACTTATACCTCTGTCATAAATCTGTCATGGGATCAAACTGTGCAACATGAACAAATGTGTGGTATAATGATTATAGACTTGGGAGTCTGGGGCTCAGCTCTGAGACAGTTACTGTCTGAAGACAGAACATTTTTCTTTCCCCTGCAGAGCAGATTCCTTCTGGAGATTGTCCCTAATCCTATGTTTTAATGACTCCATAGAATTTAACCACTTCTGGACAGTGCCCTCCGGGTCCATCCTAACACAAGACTTGTGGCTTTAAGGAATCCATGTTGGGCCTCTTCTCCTGCAACTGATATGCAATTTCTCCCTTTTTAATACATTGTACCATTGTGAAGCACTTATCTTCTTGTCGTCAGCCTTCTAGAGCTATTCTGACATTTCTCAAAGTAGCTTTTGGGACCAACCACTCATTTTACTTCAGAATAGCTCTGCAATGTATGTTTCTTATTTGCAAGTGGAGAGGAGCAGAAAAGAAAAGGCCAAATCTTCTGTGTAAATGAACTGTATTCCCTTTGCCAACATTTCATTTATGCATGTGCTTTGGCCCAGATTCCTCCTTAGCCCTTCACTGACAGGTTATATGGGATAAGGAGGTTTGAGAAAGGATTTCAGTAGCTGTCCTTCCTTAGATAACTTTGAAGTAAAAAAATGCAGTGCCAGCCCTTCAGAAATGTTTAAAACATTTTGGATGCAGACACAGATTTTCCATATTGTACACAGCTTTTTGGCTGACATTTTGTCATAAACTAACAGCTGAGTGTTAGCTAGGATGCCAGCCTGAAAATATGTTCATCAGCATACCCCATGTGAAGCCATGTCCTAATTCCACCTTGCCAATGGTCTTCAATCCATAACCATTTAAAGAATGTGAAGAGGCTCTTACTGAAGATTTTCTCTCCTCCCCCAGTGGCATAAAGTCTGTTCTCCGCTGCAGTCATGTTGGCAAAAGGGGTCCCAAGCCCCTTTCCTTATTTCCAAAACAGTGACCCAGGAAACATTGTTAAGTTTTCTTGCAAAAGCACGGGTTGAACCTTTTTCATTTTTCTTGGAGGCTTTTAGACATAGGAAGAACATAGCAGCTTTCCTGCTGCTGCAGTGTCCCTCAGCCACACCTCTCATGTTCCCTCACAGGTGTGACTTTTGCAACTGTACAGGCAAGGGAAGGGAGGTACATTCATACGGTACATCTGCATTCTTGTGAAATTTGTCAGCCATTTTTTTAAAAACATGATTTCTGAAGGTCACTGAGATTTAACTTGAGGACCACATATGCAGAAAGTGGGACATTTCTACCCTAGTAAGTAGGTGTCAACATGATTAAGATGTTATCTTCACCATTTTTTAGAACTGGTTTTGTGTTTATTGTTTATGAAAAAGTTACAAGAGACAACTGAGGTTGTACATTTCAAGTACAGTACAAAGTGAGTCAATATTTAGATATGCTTAAGCAATAAGACTGGGAGAAGAAATTATGCCCTACAAAACCAGTTTAAGATGTGTCCTTTGTAGCTCTGCCCAGTTACACTTTAGTAATAACTGTGTATAGTAAACAGTGCATACTTCTGTACATGCTAGTATCTGATGTCCTGGAAGAGAGAACTGCCTCCTGTATTGGGCAACTGGTTGCATTTGCAGGGCATGCCATACTCTTCTCTTCTGCTGGGAGAGTGTTGCCCTTCTGCTCCAGACAGAGGATTCTTTTCAGTGGTTCATCACTGTTTGTAAAATCACTGTAAACAGATCAATTTTTATTCCCCTCAAGTGCTATCATTTCCATGTGAGTAATGTAAATTGAAGAAAAGATTGTCTTCTGAAGTGTTGGTGCTAGTTGGCCCCAGACCAACTCTGAAACTATTATACAAATAACGGTGTTACATTGACTAACCTCTCTAGTTATTTCCTGCAAGCTAGAAGTGCTATCCTGTCCTGGGTCTCCTAGTGGGACTGGTATTACTTTTACCACAATTTGTTAAAAGAATTTACCTTTTATATCTTATCTATAAATGTAAGTGTAGAAATATAAAATATACAAAAGATATTTATATATCTTACAAAACCACGCATGTCTTGGCACTTCAGTCTTATCAGCACTCTTCTCTGAAAATACAAGTAGTTAGAATAAGGAAGGGTGTTTAGCCAGGGAGATAAAACAGAATTACAACAGGAACACCAGCTTTGCTTGGTTGTTCCTAAAAGGAGAATAGTACAAGTTTGCTTGGGTAGACCTGCTCCTACCTGGCATTTTCCAACCTCATCAGTATCCAACACAATAGTAATTTTTGAAACTCCTAAGCAACCAACCAAATACACAGGGGATACCATGGGGATCTGGAATTAAGTGCCTTCTTATCCTTGGCTGGTCTGTTTATTTCCTTCACCCCTATATACTCATTATGATATTTCCAGCACTGTTTTTCTGCAAACATGCTTTATTGGACTCTCCAGTGAGACACAGAAGGTGCATGCACAGCAGGATCTTGAACTGCTCAGATTCAGGCAGTGGAAGCACCTGTACCTTGTCTTTGGAGTCAGCATGTGGAAAATCTCAAAAGAGCTCTTGTTTCCTGTGTGAATTATTGCCAGAACCTAAGTTAAAGAAACTAACCTTTTAAAATCCAAATTACAGCAACCTTCCTTTTAAAATAGAACAGCTTTGATCTGCTGGACAGAACACAAGTTTTTATGAACAACTTTCTCCCTACCATGTCCTTGCAGAGGCAGGTTCTTTTCCAGAGATTGTCCCCTAAACCACGTTTTTATGGCTCCCTACAATTTAACCACCTCTGAACTGTGCCCTTCAGGTTCATCAGAAACAGTTCTCTCCTCCCACTGACTCTGAAGTTCATCTCTGTGTCTGCTATCAGGGCTCTCCTAGTCTCTACTTGCCCTTTGGACAGTGTTTTTCCCGCAGTGTCTTGTACCATGCTGGGCTCTGAGGCTTGCTGCAGCTATAAAGTTGCATTTGTACTGGGGGCAAAAACCAGTCTCCCACTTTCTCCCCTGACCTATTCTACATCACCTGGAGTCCACACTTGAGGAGAAGGTAGCTATGACCAAGCAGCTTTCCTCCTTCTGTCTTACCCCACCCCTTCCTAACAAGCCAGACGTTACAGTGCTTGTGACATAAACTGTGAATAAACAAATCTAATTGTACATTCTGCCACATGGAACTCCAGTACCTCCATTTCTCCTTGGCAGGTCTTGGAGAGCTTGCAGCACAGTGCAGTCCACATGTGGTAAAGGATTTGGGGTGGACAGTGCCTCTGGCTGATCTTTCTGCAAGCTGTCCTTCTCCAGTCTCTCAGAAGCAGCCTTTTCTGGTGGGCTTGTCTGACACACATTTTTGCAATCAAAACAAACAAGGGTATTCGGTTTGAGCCTTCTACCAAGCACATGGTTTGCTGAGGAAAAACACCTGTTTCATAGGTTGGGACTATGCTATCTCTACAGACTGGTACACACTTGGCATTTTGTATTCAAGTACATTAGCCATGAGAATTGGTAGTGAGGTTGATTTATGTGGCTAAATGGAACAAGCAACATACTAGCAACTATGAAAATTTATTGGTGTTCTTTTTCCCAGATGTTTCTGTCTGTTTGCATGTGTTACTAAGAAACTTACTAAATCTGTTGGTTTCTGCACTTGGACACCTGAATGTGAAGATGCAGTGCCTGTAAGTCAGGCAGTGGGTGAGCTTAGAGACATCTGTAGAAATAGTTCTCAAAGGTGAATAATGAACACATCTCACTCTGTGTTTTCTGAAATAAAAGAATATCCCAGCTCCCAAAATCTGGTAAATAAAATTAGACTTATATACATGGGGTCCTTGTGTTGCTATTTCCATTCAACAACAGTATGAAATTTCATTCTTACTAGCTGGACAAGGTTTTTAATATAATAATAATAATTAAAAAAAAAGAAACTGACAAAGAAGAATCAGTTTATATCCACTTTGAATCCTCCTGTAAAATCCCTTTCCTCAACCCACAGGCTTCACTAAATTGCCCCTCTTATCTCCCTCCATTGCTTCCCCTTCCTCTATGGTGTTTAACATGAAATACTTTATTTTGTTTTCAGAGCCCTCCGGTTTTCTCCTCTCATTCTCATATATGTCAGCTCTCCCCTCCACACCCATCACCCACTTGTTAGATTTTCAAACATCTTTGTGTTCTTTTTTGTGCTGCCTCTTATAACTGAGAGTTGCATCCTGCTGATCTCAAGAAATTAAGAACACGTCACCCTCTTTCAAATCATTCCTTAAAACTCACTTTCCTCTACAAGACCTTGCCCATGCGCTGGCCTACCATGCTGTTGTGGGTTAACCCCAGTAGTCAGCTGACCATCACACAGCCTCTCACTCACTTCCTTGTTTCACACCAGTGGGATGGGGAAAGAGGAAATGAATAGTAAAAGCAAGAAAACTTGTAGGCCAAGATAAAATATTTATTAAGTGAAGGAGAAGTGGAAGAAGAGAAAAAGAGAAGAAAGCAAAACAAGCGATGCAGGGGCAATCCCTCAGCACCTCCCATGGGTAGACAGATGCCTTGGGATCTTCTGAGCGAAAGTTGTCTAACTCTTTTCCCTTTGTATTGCTGAGCATGACGTTCTATAGTGTGAAGTATGACTTTGGTTAGTTCTGGTCATCTGCCTGGTTATGTTCCTTCCCAACCTCTTGTGCAGTCCCAATCTATTCTGGAGAGGTGGAGTGAGAAACAGAGGCAGCTTTGATGTTGTTCAAATGTTGTTCAGCAAAAGCTGAAACATGAGTGTTTTATCAGCATTGTTTTGGTCACAAATCTAAACCATAGCACCACATGAGCTGTTGTCCTGGGTTTGAGTGAGTGTCCGGGTTTTTGGTAGCAGGGGAGGGGGCTGCAGTGGAGGCCCCTGTGAGAAGCTTCTTGAAGATTCCCTAGCTTCAAATCTCACCCATCTATGTACGAAGGCCGAGGCAATCAGCTGTGCCTCTGTGATAACGTATTTAAGAAGGAGGAAGGGTTGGACTTGGGAGGAGGAGTTGCTGCAGCTGTGTGAACACCAAGGTCAGTGGAGGAACGGAGGAAGAAAGGAGGGGGGAGGTGTGCCGGAGCAGAGACCCCCCTGTATCCTGTGGTGAAACGGCAGGGTGGCCCCCTCTGCCACTCATGAAGATCTACAGTGGAGCAGACACTGATTTATGACATGTGAGGGGCCCCATATGGAAATTTAAGGTGGCTGCACCCAAAGACAGATGAGATCCTGTGAGAAGAAGCAGCCCCCACGGTTGTAGTTCAGCTCTGGGAGGACTGCAGCATGCGGGGGTGTCCCTCGCTGGAGCAGCTCGGGAAGGGCTGCAGCCATGGGAGGGGCTCCAGTTGGAGAAAGTTGGTGACCCACACCAGAGCAGCTAGGGAAATACTGTGGCCCATGGGAGGGACTCAAGTCAGAGAAAAGTTGTAGAGGACTGCCTCCTGCAAGAGGGAGACCATGCTGGAGCAGTGGAAAGATGTTCCAGAAGCTCCCCCCACCAAAGATGGAAGAATCAGCAGCACTGTCTGAACCCCCCATTCCCTGCCCCTGCGCCACTGCGGGGATGAGGCAGAGATATCAGGAGCAGAGCTGAGCCCAGGAAGAAGGGAAGAGTGGGGGGAAGATGATCTCAGGATGTGGTAATGCTTCTTCTCACTGTCCTACTCAGTCTGTTAAGTGTTGTTGTTGTTAGTGCCTGTAATAAATCTATGTTCTTTTTTCCTTCCCCTAATGAGTCTGCCTTTTGCCCGTGACCATAATGGGTGATTGGCCCCTCCCAGTCCTATCCCAAATCCCAAGCCTGGCTTATTTTTTCCTTCTCATCACTGGGTGAGAAGGGAGGAGTGAGTGGCTGTGTGGTGTTCTGTTGGCCTCTGAACTCAAACCGTGACAGCTATTATGAAAAAAATTAACTCCATCCCAACCAGACTCAGTACAAGTAATGACCACTGCTATCCAATTCTGCCTCTATGTTACCTATCTGTTGGAGCTTACTTTATACTTAGCAACTGTCTTTTTTGATCTACAACCTTGGAGAGTGGTATCCTGGTCCTCAGGACGCACAGATACTTCAAGAAGTACTGATAATCATCATAAAAACACAAACCTGACTGGCTGATACCGGCATTACACAAATAAACTAATTTCTGTAAGCTTACAAACCCACCTCTTAAAAGAATAACCTTCAAAACTGCAAAATGGCAAAAGTGGACTGAAGACATTCACTTACAAGAGTCATGACAGACCTTTTCTTCCACTTGTGCTGGCAGCTTTGGACCACCATTTCTTAAACACCTGCTCCTTCCTTAAATCTTCTGGCCAAGATATACCAACTATCCTCCTGTCCAATTCTCCTTTTCCCTGAGGGACATATCTAATTTCTTCTGCTCATGAGTTGAGTACCTGACCACAACAGACGGTGAGAAAACTTTTACCTGGCTAGCACGGACGCATCAAAGACAGCACTAAGCAAATATTTTGTGACCCTGTTAGATTAAGGATCTGTGGGTTATTTAATTCTAGCAACCACCACCAAACCCCAGGAGACTGTACTAATTCAGCCTGTGGTCCATATTTTCTGCTCCCTGAGTGTCATTGTGACAGAGGGATTTGACAGCCCTAGAGATTGGTTAACCAGCTCTGGTTTCCCATCTCACTCTTATGGTCATACTCTCTTTACTCTTCCATTCTCAGTCATAGTTTTCCCAGTCAGTCTTCCCATGGGGGTTGGTCTTCTCATTTTGCTACATTTTCTTTGCTGAGAAGGAAACATTCATAAACACATGAATTATTCTCTTGTGATAGGATGAAATAACAAAAGAACCCTATAAGAGGTGTAGCAAGAAGTCCTTTGCATGTGACAGCAAACACCTGATAGCCAGGTTGCCTAGTTTCCTGAGGAGTCCCCGGATGACTGCCTCCAGAGAAGCAATACCAACTACCCCACCTATCCTTAATCTCTGTCTTCAGCTGTGGCTTTCT
This sequence comes from Tyto alba, assembly GCF_018691265.1. NCBI lineage: Eukaryota > Metazoa > Chordata > Aves > Strigiformes > Tytonidae > Tyto > Tyto alba. Next base: position 32,943,854 of record NW_024881318.1, read on the forward strand.
TCCATGCCAAGAGCTTAACCAGTGTTCAGGTGCTCTGTGGACCACACAGTCCTGTTCTTCCCGGGTTTCTTTGCTTTTAAATCCAGAAGAAACTCAATTTTTTTTTTTTTTTTTTCTTTTCCAGGAGTGAGAAGTAATATATAGCACAGAAAAATTCAATGCTGGCATAGAAGATGTATGAGGAGTTAATTTTTCATTATTATAGGAAAATTATAGGCAGCAAAACTAAAATTTAGCAAGAAATCACTATCTTAACAGAGTTTCAGAAAGGGTTTAGAAAGTGTATCTGATTTTTATCTACAGGTTTTTGGTATATCATCTCTGAAACAGGTACTATATCACACAGCAGGGTCTGAAAAAAATCACTGAAGAAATTAATAAGGTTATATATATTTTCCTCCTGAAAACCAGCCTCGTCTGAAAGGTGGAACTTGTATATCCAGTCATTAAGAGAAATTAAGCTTTTGGTGATATCAGGCTGGAAGATAACTTGTCAAAGGCACTTGAAGGGAAGTAGTCATTTATGACCATGTGGTCAGTTTGTTGTTCAAGTGCCCACCTGGAGAGGTCCAAGAAACCAGATTTAAGGTAGAATAAGCATTTTTAAAGCCCGTATTTCCTTTTACTGGATTATTGTACACTTATGCATGTGAGACTAACACCCCATTGAGGCTTATAGGAGCAGAAGTCAGTGTTTAGACTCTGTCCAGTGCTGTCTGTAGCCTGCTCTTCATTAAAAATGCTCTCCTGTAGTTCTGTTGTAACTCGAATGTTAGAAGAGCTTTAGTTACCTTTTGTTGTAGTTGTTTTCTGCTGGAAAAAACTGGAAAAGCAGGTATTTTTAACGTGTCATTTAATTTGAAACTTTTAAAATCATTCATTGAACTGAACTGTAAAAGGCTCATTCATTCCTTTTCATTAAATTCCATTTAATTTGAGTTTATCAAGCCTTGCTTTCCTGGCAAAAAGGATATCCTGCCTATTGTATTTTCACAGTAAAATAGAAACACAGTTTATGAAAACACATATGTTACTGCTACATTTAAAAAACTTATTTCAGGGTCTATAGTCTAAAAAACCACAGAAAAATAAAAGTATCTATAAATATCCGTATTACTTCCCTCATACCAGTTTTATCTAAATTGTATATCTGGCATACAAAACTACTATTCTGGCTTTAGTCAGTCTTCAAACAATGTTCCTATCATTTTAATAATAATAAAAAAATCTAAACCAATTCAGGACTGGGTGTTGTGTTGTAACACTAAAAGAAGTACATCAGCACGTCCTTGAATGTTCATTCCCATGGTACCTAACTGCACTTAGAGGGGAGTAGTTTTTATTTTTTCACCTGAACATCCTCTACCACAAACAATTCTAGCTAGAAACACATACAACTGGGCATTTAAGTTAAAGACAGATCCAACCTTCACCCTGAAATTCAAACGAAGAAAAAAAACTTCTTTGTAAGTTTATACAAATTTGGTTACATGTTTCTGTATAGCCTGATTTTTTTACCACTTATTTATTTTGATTAAGAACAACAATACCACAAAAAGGGTGACCCAGTGCACTTCTTGTCAGCTCAGTATAAAAAAATAATGATGGTAACAATATAAAAATATTATGGATTAAATTTTTACTTTTATCTCTAGGTAAAAGACAACCAACAAAGTCTACTTCCAAACTATGAGCTGTTGAAACTTAGGGGACATTCACCTTTGTCAACAGTTGGAGTGACCTTGTAGTATCTGTTGGTTTTGGGCACATCAAACAGGTCGAAAGGCCTGAACAGACTCTTCTTTCATGCATTAGATAGAAGAAATCTAGAAAGGAAAGATTTATACTAAGAGTTAAAACTATAAGTTTATTTAACTTTTCATTTCTCCCTAGAAGGAAACTAGGTTTCATCAGATTGCCTATTTACAATGCTGAAAAAGAAGCAAAACCATTGTCAGCTAGTGCCTGTACAGAGTTTAAGTTATTTACTTTACTAGGCATTAACCTTGGTGTATAGCTGTGTATCTGTATACCCATAAAAGCACACACACTTCTGGGAATAATTGATTATTCAGTAAGTGAAAGAATATGTTTTCAGACATGCTTCTACAAAGGACAGATGAAATACTAAAAGCACAAACATTTTCTTATCAGGTCAAGGAGCCCAATAACAACTGACAAAATAAATGAGTTTCCTGTAAGTAGGATACTTTTCATGTTAAGAAAAAAATCACAAGCTTATCCTTATTTCTCCTTCCTTTATTTGACTTTCCTCTGATTGTTCTTGCTGTTTGTTAAGGAAATATATGTTCAAATGAATTTTCAAGTCTCAGTGCTCCCTTCAGAGCTGAATTTGTGACATCTTTCATTTCAGTGGCAAGAGAATATGATACCAAGATGAGTACACAACTGCAAAGTCATTGCAACAATAAACCTATCAAAAAGCTCAGCTTAAACTAAACTGTAAGTCTGGATAACCTTGGTCAGAGGAAGAAAGAGAAGAGAAGGAAGGCCTCGAGGTTGGTAATTTCTATATAAACCCAGAATTTGTGGCTCAAACACATATTTGGAAAAGAAGCTGGATGGCAAGAAAGAAATAGAAGATTTCAATAGCAGTGAGGACATATCTTTTCCCATGCTTTTTCCCTCAGAGCTGTGTCTCAGTGTGAAAACACAGCTCTCAATAATGCTTCATTTTCTTCATTCTCTATTGCTGTAAATGTTCTGTGCTTAGATAAGGAAGAGAGCTTGTGGATTTTTTCCCCTCTCATTTAAATAGGTCATTGTCTACAAACCTGGCTGAGACTATTCTTACTTGAGGATGCAGGTGGCACCATCTGTCCCTAGGAGCTATGTGCCAGACAATTCTGGCTTTGCTTTGTATGTGAATTTTTTTCCTGCATAAAATTGCCATATGCAGACCATGTGAAACTGACTCTGCCCAAAACGCAGTCGCAGATGCACAAAGTATACAAAATAACAAAGACTTGAAGGATTTCTTTTATTTCAACAGCATATAAAATGCAAATTTCTATTTGATGTTTTTGCTCGAGGTATCTCAATCAGAGTTAAAAATGACATCTGAAATCCCTAAGGTAATATGTGGGCTGTGTTAGAGGGGTTTTGTTTTTCTGAAGAACACAGATGTTGTTAGCCTTGTATTTCTTTCTGGGTAGCCTGAGAACAAAACCTCTCTCCTGTGGCAGTTGAGACACAACCATGTGGAGTTCACCTTCTGTACCTGCACTGCCAGCTCTCATGGATGGGCCTCCTACTTGCCCCAGACATCCAGACCAGGACCATTCCAGAGCTTATTCTCCAATAATAAATCAGCTTGGTTTGGGTGCTGAACATGATGAACACACTGTCCCACAGAAAGCCTATCTGGCCAATGCCTCGGAGAGTCAGGGCCCTGTTGGCCTCTGAGGTCCTGTTCCCAGACATCTTTCCCATTAGCTGTAGCTCTTGACATGTTCTTTCCTGCAGGACCCGTGCCTCTGCATTGGCCCAGAGACTTGTAGTGGAAAATTTGTAGAATTCTGCCTTTTCACAAGAAAATAACAGAAACCTCACTGTAACTTTTGTCTTAAAATCAGCCCACCAAGTTGGAGATGTCTAGTAGCAAAGCTGCCTATTTGTCAGAATATCCATTTTTAGGGGAAACTTTCCAGGCAGGGCACCGGACTGGTGAAAGAATTTCTATTAAAGGTGCTTACCAATAAAAAGAGTGGGTTTGATCTCAGTTACTTTCTGCGACTCCACTGAAGTCCATTGAATTTAGTCACTGGGCAGCACAAGAGACCTCCACTGGGATTAAACTCTCAGTTACATGCATGCAACCCCAGTGGATTCAGTGGCGATGCAAAGACAAATATGATGGCAAAACTTGGCCTGTTGCTATATATCAAGACACAGGTGGCACCATATGCAATGGGTTTCCAGTCACTTGGCAGATGTTCACAGCTGTCTGGGAGCACAAAAAAACCTCACATAGTTAATTCACATTTGGGCAGCGGTCTGTTTGAGAAAAAAGTTACACTTGTTTGCTTTTTCAGTTTGCTGATGTTACTTGTCACTTTGAAGTTTACTGCTATTACTGGAGAGAAAAAGGGGAACACCTCCCTCCTCCTGCCTCCTCTCCACTCCACCCCCCCCACCCCCCCCCCCCCAATGATTCATGTAGTTATTGATTCCAGGACAAAAATGAAGGGACATCTACTCAGATTTTATGTAGTATATACAAACATCTTCAATGTAAAGGTTGGCTAAATGTTACTTACTGTCTGTTTTTCCACTCAGCACCATTGTTTTTGTTCTGAGAGTCCTTTAATCTAATCTATTTATCTATGCAGGTTTAAAAGCTTGCACTCAGCACCTATTTTGGAACATCAGAAATGTATATCACCATTTCACAGGAAACCTAAATAACTTTGTTGTGATAAAGGACATGGGAGAGAGAAGTGCTTAAATGTAAACAGTTGTGATTTTATCCTTTGGAAAATCCAAGGGAAACTATGTTTGTTGACAGCAAAGTTTATTACTCTGAATAGCATGAACAATTTTTTGATCTTCACTGATCTGCTCAGTTGCTTTTCTTTTTTCTCTCCCTTGCTCCTTCTTTTCTCACCAGCTGTGTGTTCAGGCAGATAGGTAATAAAATGACCACCATCTCGTCAACGTATTCCCAACTTTAGCTTTTATAACTATTTTGCCACATTTTGACATCGCAGATTTGAATGAATCTTTCAGCAGACCTTGCTCATTCTGAATGGCCTACAAACTCTCCCCAGTCATACAGATTATGTGACAGCATTTGCAAAGAGGACTGAAATGCACAACCATCTCTCCGCTAAGTAGCTCCCAGAAAGCCGAATCTGAGCACCTCAAGCAGGGTTTCAGGAGGAACAGGGCTGTTAGGTTGTTGCCCACAAACACCACCAAGGCTCAGAGGAAATTTTGGTGTTTCTACTGCAAAGAGTGAAGGCTCACTGCCACCTGTGGGCAGTGACTCGCATCAGCACGTAGTGCGAGCCTGCAAAAAGAGCCTGGACATGGTCACTGGCCACGATGGCTCTGCTGATTGAAGACCCTCTGTCGCTAAAGGAACTGCAGAGCCACCCAGCTGCAAATACCAGTGGGCTGCAGTGCCTGACCTCCAGATCGCTGTCTTCAAACCAAGTCACCGGGAGCTGCTCTCTGTCTTCTGATGGGCTGGTCTCCTGGGGGCTGGGTTAGGCTAACACTGGGCAAGAGCTTGGATCCACGGTGTCTTTTGGTGGGTGAAGCCTTTGCGATGGCTCTCTCCATTTTGAGCCCTCTAGTACCCCATAAAGGATCATCGCAGGTGTCCTTTCTCTCTGCCTGGATGCTGTTCTCTCCAGACTTGGAAAGACTTAGTGATACTGGGTACTTCATCTTCTCTGTTAGACTGATTTGAAATTGTTAATGATTGAAACATTATTACTGGTGAACAGGGTGGACAAATAGAAACAGACAGCAGGTCTATCCTTACAAGCCTTGTTTTCTTAAGAAACCTGGGCTAAAACTTGGAGTTTGCAATTTAAAGATACTCTGAAAATCAATGCTCTGGATTCAATCCAGAACTTGATTGATAAACAACTAATTTTATTTTGCATTGTATGTTTCTGGAATGGCAATTCTGTTGATCAAATTACCTATTATGTTTTGTAGGGGAAACCCCAGTTTATATAATTTTCAAAGAACCATAGAATATCTCAAATTTGGAGTAACCTGCAAGAATCACTGAGGCCAACTCCCTGCTCCTCACAGGACTACCTAAAACTAAAACAAAAGGCTGAATGCTCTAAGAAAGCAATTCTGTTTATTTATAAATTATTGGCTTGGCCCTAACTCTTTTTTAATGTAAAGTGCCATCAGGGAAATCCAAACAAAACTGAAACTATTAAAAAAGAAAACATGCAGGTAGGGAATAGCCTCTATGTTAAAAATTCATAAACATTTTACAAGAAGTAAACAACAGTAAGCATATATACCTGAGTTTAGATTGGTTCTGTGTTTACTATTTTATAACTATATCCTGTGAGAATATATATATCTATGTATGCACACTTGCATACAGTTGTCTTTAAGTTGTGAGGACTAGTGTCATACTTCATGCATTTGTCTGCATTAATGAACTCACCTGTAGATTTCTTTACCCCTGAACTGGTAAAGACAGGGTACAGTATCTGAACAGAATCCAGCTACACACAAACAGACACGATGAAGTCTGTATGTGCACAACAGAGTGTAATTCTCTCCACCGAGTCTCCACCAAGTGAGAATTTGTCTAGGAGGAGACTTTACACTTAAAATACTCCTTAGTAGCTCACTGCATTATGTGCTTAATCGCTTTCCTTTCGTTGAATCCCATTTCATACCTCTGCTCATCTGCAGTGGGCAGGAGCGTAGGGGTCGGGAACTGTACCTCTACAAAACGCGTGAGTGTGCCGTGCTGTGTGGAGTGGCACCTTGCGCAACACTGATCAGTTAAGAGCTTAGGTACGAACTGCTAAGCAGTCAGCCAGACTTCTCGGCTCTGAGTGAGTTGCCAAACACCACAGTAGGTATGTGATCTTATCTTCTTAATAGTGTGTAAAAAACTTAGCACAATTTGGACACAGTATAAATACTGTTGACAGTGTTCTTTAACAAAATTATTCATAGCAACTTAGTTCCAGCTGCACAGCTCCTGCTGTGTCTCTTTCTTAATAATACTCCTAAAATAAATATTTACAATGCAGTACCTGTTTTCCCAAAGGTACCAAGATTTGTTTATGAATTCTTCTTTCAAAAATACTAGCATTTTTTTTCTGTGTATTTCCAAACTTATCAAAATTTATTATGGTTTTGGCAATATCTGAGATGGCTGTACATAAAAGGATTTAGGACATCTGTTAATCCTAAGATATTTAATTAAATATTACTATATAAACATAACAGCTTACCAAATATTTACATGTTGAGTAATGTGGAAATATGAAATTTCATTTTATGCGTATTCTTGTGAAGGCTGATATTTTCATCAGTGTTCATGAAACTGAGCCAGACTAAAATACATTTCAGCTTTTCCAACAGCAAACACAGGATGAGCCATAAAAATAGCAAACTCCTTTAACCTAGAGAAAAGTACACATGTATGCTTGTGTGCCATATGCATGCGTGTTTAAAAGGAGTTAGATAAGTTAATGGAAGAAGACTTCTCAAGGATTATCTAACATGAAGATGCTACCCTTGATCTCTGAAGCCTGTGAGCTGCAGATATCTGGAAACTGGATCATGATGGATGCTATCACTACACGACCGTGCTTTTTCCTTTTTACTTTTCCCTAGGCCTCCACTGCTGAGTTCCATGAGACAGAAAACATGGCTAAATTGACCCTTTTCCTTCCACACTACCATTATTCTTATCTTAAGCTAGTAGGAGAGAGCATGATGTGACCTGAGAGAAATTGATTCTCTGAGGCAACAATTTCCTCTGGCATACTATCTCTGCCACCTTCCATCCTGGGAAAACGCTTGGGCAGCAGTGTCACTGCAGACAGGCACACAGTCTTGAAGCAGAAAAAAGATCATATAGTGAATCCTTGGAAGTGGAGCAGATGGGCTGCAGCACTGTATTGTTCTGCTCATTCAGTCCCAGCCTGGTCCTACCTAATCTTACTGTTGTTTCCTTGTTGGTGTAACTGTTATATATGTCTTTCAGCAACTGCTGGAGACAACCATTGGTAGGAAAGCAAGCTGAATCCCTTCTGCTGGTCCCAACCCAACCTGCATTTGCTGTCTGCTGCCTAAAGGTCCAGCTTCTGGCTTTTCCTTGCAGCTGGAAAAAAGTGGCTTTCCTCATCAGAAAATGATAGTTAATAAGACACCTTAAGAAGTGGGTTCTGCTTTCAAATCTTTTTACACAATCATTCCCAGTACAAGGGCAGATATTTCTGTTCTGCTTAACATGGGCTTTTACCTCTGAATACTGAAGTATGTGAAAGAAAGCTGTATCATACCACTTCTGCTAAAGAAATAGCACAGGGAGGGAAGCAGAATTAGGAATAGTGGTCCCTACAGTGGACCTCTGAAGAGAAATTTCCTCCGGCCTGTTGTCAGTTCCCAAACAAATACAGAAGTTGTGCAGCTGTATTTCATGTCATTTCCATCGCATGTCAATTTCCATTTCTCCTCCTCCCTGAGTATTAGTAAACACATATCTGCTTTTCTATTTTCCTTTCCTCTTGTGTTGTTGTGTATGGGGCAAGGGAAGATAACAAATGCAAATATAAGGTTCATAATGGCCACTTCCTCCTCATGCACCCGTAAACAGGGACAACACTACCCCATTTTGAGGATGCAGAGTCCTCACACTGCTTCTGATGGATGCAAAAGGATATTCCAGTATCACCATCATTTCATTTAACGTTAGACTTCAGGGTTTTTAGACATGTCACTATGTGGGTACAGAATAGCTCTGGTTATACTCCTGATATGTTTCTTTTGCCTTCTTAATTTTGGAGTAATTGTACTCTGAAATGACCAGAGTGGCTCTTTACCCTCCTGAAAAACCATGTAGAAAGTATGGTCAAAGGTATGTAAGACCTGGCATCTAAATTTGGGTACTGAAGATCATGGACCAAAAGCAGGTACACTGGTACATGTTTTCTCCAGCCATGATGCATTATCTGATTTAGGCCTGACGGAGAAGGCATAAAGCAGGTAATGAGAGATATAAAGAAGAGAGCTATGGGAAACAGGAAGTCTTTTACCTTTGAATGTTTTCTTTTATGATTAAAGCCATCAAAATGAATACCTTATATAATGCCTATGCTGGGAAACACAAATACAAAGAAAGAGTGACCCTGATAGTAAGACAGCTGATGAGGAGCTCCACCACTTTGCTTCATAGTAGGTTTGGTACCATGGTGAGACATGGTGACAGTGAGATCAGTCAGCTCAGGCAGTGGGAGAAAACATCTCACTACAAGGGGTTACACAGGCAAAATCGTCCTCACAGTGCCTCTGGAGGTGCTTCCTGTAAGACGTTAATGTAGACTGCATGTAACATATTTCGAAATGAATGAATTTGTCTCCCAGATGTTGCCAGTCACATGTTTCCCAGCCTTGGCTTGACTCTGAAGTGCATGTACTTTTCCTACTCATGTTGCTCCTCAACAGGAAGGAAAGATGTCTCAAAATTCTCATGGCCATAAACACCTCAACTGTAATTCTGCTGACTATTACCAAGTTGCCTCAGGAAAACATTTTGCCCACAGCAATTACCCACCTCTGAGATATAAAGCAGGCTCAGACAATGCACCTTCCAACTGGAAAAATGCTATCCCTGGCTTACCTGTAGGTCCAAACTTCTTTTGCTCTTAGTCAGCCTAGAATGCCCCTCTCATTACCAATGTAAGCTGGTGTCCTCTGTTCTTTAGGCATTTTTCTGCCAGGAAAATGTAGTAAACCATAGAAAATGTCAGGAAAAAAGTCACATAAATGCATGTGGATGCCCTTACATTTTCCATTCAATATTACTGACTTTTGCATTTTTGATTTATCTTACTCCTCTTACTGAACTTTAATATTCCCTTTCTTTTCTGTCTCCTCCTCTGTCAATATCTGGTTGCACCTTTGCATTCAATAAAGAATAAAAGTTTGGATGTCCTGGCAATAATTTAGCTTCAGTTGATCACACAGCAGCATTTTAAATTAACTGTCAGTTAGCTCCACCAATGTTGAAATTTAAATGATCAGACTGAACAACTACTTCAGTTACTAAACAATAGAAGTGAAAAAAACTCCAAACCATCCCACAGAAAACCCTCCTTTGCTAACTTGCATCTGGAGCTTCCTTCCAAAATTCAGCTGCAGTTGTTCTCCAGTGCTGTCCCATCCTCATGATCAGTCCCTGCTGTCTTGCTGCCAATATCACATTGTGGACCTGATCTCTTTCAAACCTCCTGACCCTGTTTTCCCTATATTGCTGCTTTGCTATAGGTAGAGTCTTATTCTGATATTCTGTTTTGCTACATATTGACCTCAAGGTCTAATTATTGCCTGCATTTTAATGGGAGAGCAGCCACACATGGAAGATACTCTGGTGCCAACCAGTGCAGGGATGACATCCAGTTCTATGATGTTTTGAGTGTTCCAGTCTAGGGACAGTCTTGTTATAGTAGTCTTTTTCTTTCTTAAAAATAAAATGCGCTTTATAACATGCTAAACATTTCCACCTGGGTTCACATTCACTGTATGTGTAATTTATTCAATCATCTTTAACTTTGTTTATTTCTATTTTTTTTTTTTTTGAGTTTTGTATGAGAGTGTGGTGGTGGAAAGACATTGCTGGAACATATGTGTGATGGGTCTTTTTCAGTGTTTACTCTGGCCATGAGATTGCAGAGGTGAACCTTGCCAAGGTTTGTCAGATAAGATAAGTAGTTTTATTTTGTTGGGGTTTTTTTTTGGTAGATGGCAGGAATTGTGACGGATCCTGACCTGGAGAATTCAAGCTCCTCTCAAAGGAGCTTGTATTTCAGAAAATAATAATAATTTTCCTTTTGAAAATAGATGTCTTGATTGGACAGACATCCAGTTGTCCCATTCCTACTACTGCTGTCTAGAGGTATATGGGCACACCAGCTGAGCAGCAAGAGGGCAGAAGGTCACTGAGAGGGTAGCTGCTTTTTCTTGTCCTCCAGATCTCCTTTGCCCCCACAGAATGGCCCAAGACCCAGAAACATTAGTATCATCAGAGACAATAAAGTTGTTCCTCCTTGGAAATGCTGGGGTCAGAGGTCTCCATTGATGATAATAGTCTACTACCTCAGAGCAAGGGAAATACAGACATCTGTAAGGACAGAGGCATAGCTTGATCCTGAGACATGGGCTGCAGCAGTGAGACGGCAAGGTATTACGGTTTGCAGTTAAAGAGTGCAGCCTGACCCTGGAGAGGATGAGGATTAAGCATCTATCATGCCAAGGGTGTGAGTTAATAGAAAACTTGCCCTGGTTTGCATTTAACAATGCTGTTAAGAGTGTATGTTAGCTGTCATAGCTTGTTCTTTCTCCTGGGGAAGACCTATTTCTGGTTGGAATAGCTACTCCTGCTAGCGGGAGAAGTACAACTCAGGGCACTCAGCTAGACCCCAGAATTAGGTCCACTTTTTTTTCTGGTGATATGATTTGTGGGTTTTCCCATTTCTAGCTGTTGCAGGGGAGTTTAGTGTGAATTTCCACTCCTCTGTCTTTAAGTACTTTGTTGAGGACTAGGCCTTAAAGGACGTCTAAAATGTTTTGCTGCAGAAAGGTGAGTACAGAAGGAGCTTGCATGGATTGAATCCTAGTCTGTTACTGGAAGAGAAGCTTAACAGTCAGCTTATACTGTCAATTTCCCTTTGGCACAGGTATTGCCAATGTTATCCTGAGAGTTCCTGTGGTTCCATGCAAAACCTACTGCCCATCCATCAGCAGAATACAGGCCTTTTAATTTAGCCATGGTGATATATGTGTAACTGAGCCCAACAAAAAAACACAAGGAAAAATGCAGCTCACCACTCCCAACCTCCTCCCCAGCCCCCCGACCTCCTTCCTTCACTCTGCAGTTGGAAAGTGAAAACAGAACTTTAGCTCTGTTTTCTCTCTTCTGGTAATCCTCTGTCAAGAGGCCGTCTGTCACTCTTTCCACCTCAATGAAAACATCAACAGCTTTTTCATTTTAAGTGTTGACTTGAGAGACAAACCAGCCCTCATTTGTACCTTAATGTTCATCTAGAAAGTGTTTTAAGATTTCAGGTTACACTCAGCAAGCCAATGCCCAGTGGGTCTAAGGGTTTAGATGGAGCTGGCCTCTCAGCTAGGAATTTATTGATTTGATACAGTTTCTTTTGTTACTTCTGAAACACAAAGCATGTGATGGGGAAGGGGGGAAGACCTCGATTAATAAAAGCATGAAATAAATTGCAAATGTAAAGGGAGGTAAACAACAGGCCGGGAGCAGAAAACATGTAGGAATTGAATTTGTAAAGAAAATGTAGTCTCATATTGTTGGAAAATAAAGATTTAAACAAAACAAAACAAAACAAAAATCCAAGCTTTTCATTCCATGCTTGTTGTGGACCTAAGCAGGGTTGTATCTGCCAATCCTTCTCAGAAGGTCTGTGCCATGCTGCAACTGTGGCTTGATCAAGATAGTCTACAGGTCTCCCTGTTTTGGTTTACTACCCTGCAGTGGAGTTTACTACACAAGAAGGGGTAACAGTGGACAAATTTGAATCAAAGAGAAAATTGATGGAGCTAGTTAAGCTGGTTTACCACAGGTTATATACAGGTCATTATTTATCAGCTGCTGTCATTTAGCAATATCTGACACACTGCACAGAGGAGAAGGGGTGGTGTTTTCAATAATGATGGTGGATAGCTGCTGGTTAGTATGGACCATTTTACACAGGCTGTGCTCATGGTAATCATTCATCTCTGTCTCAAACATCCATGATTTTACTCCTGAAACACAAACAGCAGGAACATTTTTTTTTCCCCATATTTAAAGACTTGGTAGCTAATAAAGAGAGGAGCCTAGAGATGCTGGATATGCTGGCATGCTAGAATGTGTACCAGGGTGTGCCCTTCAAGAGCCCGTAAGACCTGGCAAGATGGCAGACCATTTGATTTAAACCACAGACTGAGTATATCCCCATGGGGTGATTATGATGGTAATGATTATCAGCAGAACAACTCACACCCTCATGAACAGAACCAGGCAGAGGAGGGGACTTAAAAGGTTATTCAGACATTTTCTATGCTGTTGTGTCACACACAATTGACTTATTCTGGATTTGCACCAGAGTAGACATGGGTAGGATCATTTTCATGGCCAAATACAGTGGTTACTAAATGACACTAATCACCTAAAAATGCTTCTGAAAAAATTAGAAATTATAAAAATTGTTGGAAAAGAGAGGATGGGAACAAAAAGCTGACTGCTGAATAACTTACAAAGCTGGAATAATCATCCTCGTGGGACTACTTAAAAACTGTAAAAAGTTGGAAGTGTTTAAGTAACAATTGTTGCATTGGAGCAGAACTGCTGGCAAAGACTGACATTAAATGTTATAATTGGATACAAAGGCTGCTTTTGCTACCACATTATTTATTAGTTTCATTAGTGTTAGATCCCTGGGGGAGTTTAATAATTTGAGGTTTAGTTTTTTGTATTTTTATACCCACTTTAGTTTTTCTCTGTATCAGTTTTTAAGGAGAATGATACAACAAACTTATTTGAGTAGTTATGTGGGAAAAGAGTCTAATCCACAGGCATAGGGAAGTTTAACCTTCCTCAGAGTAAGGGAAGAGGGGTTTAAAAATGTATAATTCTATTACATGAATTCTTTTGTATCAACAAAATGAAGCTTCTTAAAGTAAAGAGTAATGCTTCCCCCCCTTCTTGTTTGTAACAGTGAAATGATAGGCTTGATTGACCATTGCTCTTTTCCAATCTTATGGAAAGTATATTCACTTTTTTTACTAAGTGTACATTCATAAATTAGTTTAACACATGATTGATATTTTAATCCATGGTTAATCTACTTCTTTAGATCCTTAAAGAGTCCCACAACTCAATAGATAGTTTATAACCATCTAGAATATATTAATCTCTGTAACATGGCTATAACATCTGTTAAGCATTTGTTACCCACTTGTACACCATTCATAAATGCAACCTTTACATAAAGTTTGAGTGAAATATTTTGTGTTTGTACAACACGTTCCTTTCAAGGAATGCAGAGCACTTCTTAAGCATCATTTAGTTGAGGCTTATTACTCCCACATGTTATAGGTAAGCTGTATCCTCATTTTACCAATAGACAAAGAAATAGGGTTACATCCGTACTGGAAAAAGAAAGCAGCACTTGTGAGCTACATCAAATCAACAGACTTCTGTATGCCACAGACTTCCTGTATGAGTTCCTGCCCACAACTAGTACCACAGTGTCCATATTACACTTCTGAAGACTCATGCCAAGGCATGAGACTTACACTACTACAATACCTTCCTAAAGTGAGTATGAATGGAAACAAGCCTTCTAAGGAACGATCAGCAATACCTCAGGAAGATCTGTTTGAAGTCCAGGTCTGCATAGGCTCGCGTGTCCCTGTACTTAGTGCTCTCAGCCTGCAGGCAGAGGTGAAACTAGATTTGCCCATGGACATTCTTTAAAATATGAGTGAGTTCTGAAGCCTGGCTTAAAGCTTTGTCTCAGCAGGAACTTACATGCTCAAGCATGGATGTTTACACATGTGGAGGATGGTGGGTTTCCCTGGTCCTTGCAGTAGGCTTGGACGCATACTTAGTTTTTATTTCTGCAATACCCTAAGTCTCACTGCTTCCATGACACAGTGGAGGAAGGTGTGGTATGGCCAAAAACAGAGGTCAGGTTTTCATTTCTTTTCTCAATCACAATTCACTCCTCTCTCCCTGAATATCCACCAGGTTGCACAAGTAGAGTTATGCCACGAGCTCCTGCAGTTCTGTTTCTTCAGAGTCAAAGCCATGCCTGTGTCATCTTCTGGGATGAGTGAGGCAGTGCTACCTCTGTAAGTCCTCCTTGCTATTGATGTTAACAAGAACCTTCTCTTTGCAAACCACCGTTTGGTGAGTCTGTTCCACCCATCACCCTTCATCTTCCCCCCTCCTGGACACCATTCATTTTTACATTTCTTGTTGACCCCACAGCTTTTGATAACCACAAAAAACTCCTCTTATGGACATCTTTTGCTTGCTTCTCAGCAAGGCCAGTCAGCGAGCCACTGGCAGAAGATGTGTTAAAGTACAAAATACAGCATAAGGGTTGAGCTATTCAGGAGGTGAGGAATTCAAATATGAGTGATTATACTGATTGCCAAGCTCTACTCAGATCATTTCCAGTTCCTTGGATGTATTCATGTATATGCTTTCTCACTTGTGACAGGATATTTTACTGACTGTCTTACACATAAGCCTCCTATTCTTCTGAAACCAGGACATTTTTTCATACCATTTTCTGCCTAAAAAAATAATAACCAGTGCTTTCTTTGGATCTCTTTTTTATATTTAAAATTAGTTGAAAAGCTATACCAGAATAAATTTAGAGAGAGTGAACTTGATAAATACACCTGGCCTGAAAGGCTCCCCCAGACATGGAAACAGTTGCAGCAAGGTGAAGTCTGCTCCAAAGTATCATGAGTATCTTGTGGTTGTTAGTTTACCTCCGTGACCCCTTAATGAGGCAGGATTTGCAATTTGCAGAGTTAGAAGGAGAAGCTGTTCAAACGGGAGAGCCAGGGAACACACAACCTCCCTCTGTGAGACCCTCCACCACAGCCTCAGAGGAAATATCCTTGTAGGTACCTATTAGTGCTTGGTCAGCCCCACAGCAGCCCTGCTCTGTGCTCTCACCACGAAGCTGTCTATAGCTGCTGCAGCTCAGGAAGGCTCAGCTCCAGAGAGCAAAACAAATACTGATCTCACACATCACAGCCCTGTGCACCTATCTGCAGCACAGTATCACTCCCTGACCCAAATCTGGTGGGACTGTGTCAGGTGGCCCAAAGTTTGATCACTGAAGCAAACCTGTGATGTATCTGCCTTGCAGACTGCTGTGTGTTATGGGCAGATTTGGGCAAGCAGTAACCAAAGCTGGATGAAATCCTTAAAATGTTTTATCTGTGATAGCACAGTATGTAGCAACACTCTGAATTAGAGGCTAACTCATGCTGTTTTTTTTTCCACAGCTTTAAGCCTTTTCCCCATTTTTTCTTACCTGCTGGGGCAAGCATTTGCTGATGGCTTCCCCTGTACTCTGGTACCTGATATATCATACTGCTACTCTGTCATACAGCGCCGGCCCCTCAGACTGTGATGCACCTTATCTGTGACCACTCTCCCAGCCATCTGACTCTGTGATGTCGAGATTCCACCTTAGTTCAGCAGCATTGTCTTTCTCTGCAGAAAAGAGACACAGGTCACCACTTCACATTATTTACCATTTATTTTCCTACTAGACTAAAGCATTGCTTCTGCAGACCTTTCATATCAACTCAGAGACTACCCACCTTATCATCAAAATCCTTTGGATACTGAGGGCTACCCAAATGGTGGTCTGAGTAAGTATTGCTCCCCAAGTGATTTAGCAAGCACTGATGGGCATGTGCCTGACTGAAAAAGAAAAGGTATGTGTATTTGGTATCTCCTTCTCTCCTATAATTTCTCTTTCAATGGGAAATATAATATTTGTTCATGTCTTCTGGTTCTTCTAATGTAAATATCAGGGCTACAGCAAGATAATGCATATCTCTTCCATTTTCTTGTTTCTCTGTGAGAAAGTCAGAAATTGCTAAGGCAGTAAGTTGTATGACAGTTGTACCTCTTCTACACAGGTTTGTACCCCACTGAGAACTATGTTATCTTCTGCCCACCTATTAGGGTCTTCTCCTCCACAGAGACTCCATGAATTAACAACTTGTAAAAATAATTATGGGTACTTTGTTCCTGTACTATAACAAATGTCACAGTCTCTCAGTTAACAAGTGTATCCGGTTCAGACACTCCATGGATGACAAATACATCATTGTAGAGCCTAAAATTTCCTATTTACCTTATAGTGCCTGTAACTTGTTTCAGAGGAAACACCAGTGTTTCTGGTGCCAATAAGCTTGCCTACCAGTGCCCAAGTTTAACTTAAAAAATGACTCATTCAATTTCAAGCTGACAGTCGATTCTTTCCCTGTGCAATGTTCCCTGTTTCTCTAGTGAGGAATTCTCCTGGGAGAATGGTGCTCTTACACAGTCATAGAAGATAATTTTGCAAGGGATCAAAAAGCCATCTAATCCATTCCTTCTGTCTCAGGAAGAGTTAACTTCATTAGGCCATTACTGAATTGTCTTCATTGGTTGGGGGCACTGGTAACCTCTTTCAAAGAGCTGTGGTCCTGTGAAGTTTGTGCACCTTTCTCCTACTGCTGGTTGTTGTTGCAGATTGACAGCGTGAGTGTAGCCCTAGAGATGCTTTCTGAGGACTCTGTGCACTGTCCACCTTGATAAACCTGCAGTCCAGCCTGAACAGCTTTCCCTGTTCTTTTGCTTTATCCATGTCCAGTTCTGGGCCTTGCATTAATTTGGTCATGTATATTTTACCCCACACTCATGTCACCCTCTGATTCTCCTGTCAGCAGCTCTCCAAAATGAGAGGGTTGGCTTTTCAGCCCTGTATTGATCATGTATATTTCACCTTTCTGCTCCTTTCTGAACTCCTTGTCTGAAATCAGATTATCCCATTTTCCTGTGGAATGTAGCTCCCTCCAAATGTCTACAATATCATATCATATTTAGCATCCTTTGTCCAGGTCACCTGAAACAATTTAAAACATTAAGTTTCTTAGGGAGGGCTACTGTCAGAAAGAAAACTTCCATCAAGTGTCTTATTTTTTGCTTTTAGATACACACAGAATAATCAGTGGCATAAACCTTTTCCATTTTCCCTCCACACTTCTGTCTACACTCAGGTGTGGTGATAACATTCATTGCTCTATGCTGCTACAGTGGTTATATTTTAGCCCCCTCAACTCTTGGTATTCCAGGTTGCCAGAGAGTCTGGCAGAGATGCCCTTCCTGCAGTATTGAAGGCTCTGTTGGCTGGCAGCATGTAATGTGGGTCCTTAAATAAGAAAAGCTGTCCCAAATGTGTCTCACAAGGTACATTTAAAAGTTACGGTTCCCCACATTATCCTCTTCAAGAGATGAAAATCACTTGTTCCTTTATGACTGGCTGAGAGTCACTTAAATCTCCATGCTTCAGGTATATGGCCCTGCCTGAAATCTGACTAGGATGTAGAGAGCTTTCATACCCAGACTGTAAGGCTGGGCATTCATCTTTGCATTGCAGATGACACAGTTGAGGGGACCAAGTGAAAAGGAACTCTGTGCTTGTTGGTACACATAAATGTCTCTGATTGTCTTGGGGACATCAGGGTGTTGAATGGAGACAGTAGGTTATCAGATTCCTCCTCTGAAAGAAATACTAGGTTGTTTCCCTATTGTAACTATCCAGCTGCCATGTAATGCCTCCTTTCAGGTGTGGTCTCCTCAATGCAGCCCACCTGGTCATCTTGGCAAGCTCCTTGTCTGTCTGGCACAGACCAAGAGCCTAAACCTGCCCAATGTGGATCACAGCCCAGCTCACACTCCCTCAGGGGAAGTAAGGTGGATCTGCAGTTTGAAGTGTTTTTTCCTCCAAAGAAGATCTGCATAACTCAAAGGGGGAAACTCATTCCAGGGAACATTTGAGAGCATCTTGTTCTGAAAGCTCTTTCTGAATGACATGCAAAATACTGAACAGACGCAGTGTGCACTTGGCCCTCTTGCAATACCTATTACTACCAATTATTGATGAACAAAACCAGGGAAACACCTCTGGAGGGCAATCATACATTTTCATCTTGTTCTTAAAGGTCTTGCAGTATTTTGGCTCCTCTTTGGTCTTTATGGATCTCAGAAGAGCCAAGTGTGCAGAAGTTATATTTTCAATATATTCATGAACTGTAGGCTCTATAAAGAACACTACAAATTCTTACTTTTGGAAAGAGGTCTTTCTCCTCAACTTTTAAAAATCACCTTATTTGTTCATTTTGTTCTGTTTTGTCCATCTCATGCTGAAGTCAGTAGGTAGTAAATGCTGGTTAATCCTATTGTGGACAAACTGAAGATCCAGTAGGTTCCTCCTGTAGGTTCTTAACTTCCCTTAAATTACTTCATTTGCCTCTGACAGCTCCTTTCTCTCAGTTAAAGTCACTTGGAAATTTGTTTAACAAAAAGTATTAATAGCATAAACCCTAACAGCTGCTGAAGTTATACTGACCACAGGGTATCTTTTTATAATGTGTTTCAAGCACACTTTTTTCTTACAATCAACTTTCTGTTTCTCATACCAGTATGTACCAGTGGTAGCAGAGTCCTGAGTTTTTTCAGCGAGCTTTCCAGCAGAAGAGAAATCAGTGACACAGCTGAAGCAAGGGAGAGTTCAATGCTCAGAATCCATGGTGTACACCTCCTGTAGGACAACACGAAGCAAAGAGCTTTTCTACAAGACAGTGTTGTCTTCAGTACTAGGACAAAGTATATGGAAGACTTTAGCTTAAAGACACTGCATTAGGTATGGCATTAACATGCTTGAGGAACATACTAGGTAACAAGAAGACTTCTAGTTGTTGTTCAAGGTAGTGTTCAGCATTAATTGCTACATGAGTCAGCTGTCTTTAAACATAAAAGAGATAGCTGAAGATATGTCATAGCTAGTAAAAATAGAATTAAACCCTTTCTCTGTCACTGCAGAGATCAAACTGCCTCTGTTATTTGGTACTCAAATGCATGGCAGGCTGTCCTACACCTCTGCACAGAGAAGCTGCCAGTAGAAGGACTTCAGGAAAGAACAATCTGGAAAATCAAAGACTAGCTTCAATGTAGGGAGATGATTTTGTTAAATGCAAAAGTAAACTGAAGTCTCCAATTTGCATGTATAGTATAAGGAATACATTTTGCATAATAGGAACAGCAACAGGAAACCAACTACAAAATTAAAATGTCCTATAAATTATTATTATTTTTTAAATATAAATATTAGCAAAGTTATTGGCTCTTATGCATGATTCTCTGACTGTCAAGTCACTAGCATCCCATGCACTATATGTCCAGCTAAAGCATATAGAAAACTGTCTGGAGTGTCAATGTTAATATGATTCTCCCAACTTATACCTTCCCAATAATTACATAAATGATGATCTGTCTTTAAAATACACTTCACGGGATATACAAATAATGAAGTCACCTGACTGACAAATTTCTATGGTACTTTATGACATGAAGCAAACATTGTCTTAAGACCATAGTGAAGTTTCATGTTTGCAGTTTGATTTCCAGTAGGACACATTCCACCTTGAGTTAGTTTTCAACCACTTGCCAAAAAAGAAAAATAAGCTGCTGCATTTGGATATAGAGTGTGAAATCACCCGGATGAGAGTAATGTGAATGCACATAATTGTACACCTGTTAGTTATTTCTGAGAAGCTAACCTGTTCATGCTACAATTAGGTACAGTGTAAATCACAAAGACAGAAAACACATTCAATCAGTTGGACATGGTGACGGAAAAAAAAATCAGATTTCACGGCTTGATAGAAAAATCACATTAGGGTCTAAATGAATTATTTCTACGACTCAAATAAATTATCATCCAGGCTTACATTGGTATTAACAAGATGAACATTTTGGGGGGAGTGACTTATATACTCCAGGGGAAGGTATGTGTAAATCATTACAGTCAGGGATACAGGGGTTTAGCCAGGGTATGCACTGAGAGTGCTTCTAGGAGGGGGAGGCCAATGAGAAATTTCCTTGATGTGAATGGTACCATATCTGGTGCATTTTCCAGACACAAAAGTTCCATTTGCTGTGTCAAAAGATGATTTGCTGGGATCACATCAACAACCCTGTGCTTTGATGACAAATGTAAGCCAAGGCTGTCGCAGCAGTCTTCAACAGCATGTCAGTAACACAGGAGTCTGCACTGCAGTGTTTTGGTGCAACAGAGAAATGAGTGAGCTTTAAGCACTGCCGCGGAATTTAAAACTTGACCGTTCATTACTGGCAACCCAAAACACCAGTGGCCTGGTGCCACTCTGATGCTGGTGGCTTGATATGGTGCTACTCCATTTCTCAGTGGCTGCTGTCTCACAGAATTCACTTGTGTGCTGTTGTGTGATGGGTTGTGTGTCAGGGCGAGGCATCTGCATGCATCCACTTCCAAAACATACAGTACCTCTACAAGAAGTCGTCTCACTTGCTCAACACTTTTGTTCAAATAATAATATATATAGCATGGCAAGCAACTAATTTTTCAGGTTTCTGCGGTCTTGAAAAAAATAACAACCACAATTTACCCACATACTATTAAAACTCTAACAAAAAGCTCCTCTAGAGCCTCAGAATTTTTACGTGGGAGTAGTAAGAGTCTTATACATGTGAATGCATAGCTGTTTTGTGAAATACTCATTCTGTATTGAATGTTCTGAAAGAATGACCTGTATCAACAGCAAGCATCATGTTGCAACATATGTTACTAAATAATACTTTTGCACACAACCTTTAACTCAGCAAGCCATATGCTTTATTTTGATGGCACAGGCCTTTACTCAAAGCCCCCTGAAGGTAATAAGCATCCTTCATTGTCTGCAATAGCCCTTGGATGGAGCACATAACTTTCTGAGCATGCTTACAATCTCCTTTCTGTAATAGTCAGGAGCAAGGCCCATGTTAATGCAGCTATGCAAAATGGGTAGGAGATGAGCACAACAGCAAGGACATGCAGTGACTCTTATGAAATCATCAGTCATGTAATTTGTTTTAACGTATAAAGATGATGGCGCAGGGCCAACAACTTAAATATCTCTTAAGGCCATAAATATGATCCTTAGTCTTTGCATATATCCACTATTAGTGTCAATTCCACTTTGACATGCCTTCTGAAGAAGCAGTAGATGGTCTATATAAATATTTTCCTCTATTACATCGTCAAACTTACAGCATTTGGACTCCTGTGGAAACAGGTCTTTCTTTGATGCAATAGGTGTGTGCTTATGTATTAGCAAGGATCAGCTTTAGCACTTATAAATCTTGCATAATGACTTCCTGGTCTGGGCAGCAGTGAGTGGCACCTTTGTCATGATAAATGAGAGGAAACCTGAGAATGCAAAAGAGATTATCACAGCAGAAGTGGTGTCTGGGTGGCTTTGGAGCTTTTTTATATCATGTTCTAAATATTCAAGGTAAAAAGCAAGTTAGATGTAACGATGCTTTATCAGAATATTAAAAAATAATTACCGTATTTATTAAATTAAGGCTTTTAAAATGACATCTCTATTGCTGTAAGTTAGACAAAGGATGGTCAGCATTAATTCTACTACAGCTAAGAAGTAAAAGTAAGAAAAGGTCAGATCAGACCATCTCTGGAGTCTGTGCTGCTAGTCCTCTAACAAAAGGAACTGCCTATCTTCAGAAGAAAAAAAGAGGAATGGTGGATTAGTATGATCGAGATGGGGTTTATAGAGTTTATCTAGAATAAAAACTAATGGGGCAAGTGAGTAGGCTTAAAAAGAGAACGTGTACACCCAGTGTACCCTGGGGCTAGGTTTGTGATGCCAGCCTCTCTCTATCAGTGAAGTATGTCCCAGCATTGGCCATCACTGATCTGAGGGGCAGCAGGAAGCTGGCCACCTCAGCATAGCTGGGGCTGTGCCTTTTTCTGTGTCTCTAAAGTAACTATCGTGCTTTGAGCAGTCTGCTACAATAATAAACACTGAGGTGGATGGTGGGAGTGGTGAAGCAATCAGCTGCACTTTCTGCTAAGTTCATTTTGAGATGCACTGCAGACTGAATATTTCTGATTTCATGTTAATGCTGAAACCACAACTCCAGCAAAGTCAACCTGGGAATTGTGAGCCAGATGAAATAAGTGTTAATTTGGTAAATTCTTGTACAAGATACTCTTTCATGATTAGTAACTGAAGTGTGGACACTGGGCCTGCTTGAAGGGGTGCGTCTGTCACCATTAACAAGATTAGAGCGCACAGGCTTTGAAACAGAGGAAAGCTGATCTCCTAGTGTAGCTTGATGCCTTCAACACAATTTCCAGGGAATCAGCACATCTGTAAGCAAAACAGAGCAAAGACATGCCAGCTGAAACAGTGTGCGAAAGAGCAGGAGAACAGACAAGGCTCAAAGAGTCTTTCCACCCTGCAGCAATGATCCCCTGGCTAACAGGGACAAATGGAGCAGAGGGAAAGATAGGCAGATGAAGCTTTCCCACAAGATAAAAAAATCCTTATGTCCTACAGGGAAACAGGCAGCCCAGAGCCTGGAAAAAGAAAAGAGGGACTTTGTTATAATTTTTGCCTTTGGAAACTGCAACGGTCTTTCCACAGTCTGTTGGACAAAATTGCACAGTGCAGGTAATTGTGTAAGGTGCAGTGCTCACACCTTCCCCTTTGTTCCCAGGAAAAAGATAGAACAGGAGATTGCACACTGGAAAAAAAGGCTCCTAGTAACAGAAACTAGCAAGAAATTCAGCTTCAAAATGTTAAAAAAAATGGTAGCTATTCCCCAGAAAATCTGAAGGAAATATGGTTGCATTTCATCTTCTATGGGAGAGACTGCTGTGCAGCTTGGCAAACCCAGACAGGGACACAGGTGTAGGTGTTGCTGATGGAAGCAGCAGAGACAGTGAAGGAGATATGCTGGTACTGAGAACCTGCAGAGACCCTTTTGGCTATGTCTGTTTTGTATCGGGGCAGCCATTGCAAGTGGTCTGGGAGTCTGCAGGTTGTTCTTCCACTGTCAGTGTCTATGGTAAATGCAAGATGTCAAAAGCAAAAAAAAAAAAAAAAAAAAAAAAAAAAAATAGAATCTTTTAAAGCTTTTAATTTAAAATATATTTCAATTAGAATTAAACTGTACATGGTAGAGGCAGGAAAAAATGAATGCAGGACGATGAAAAGTGGACACCTGTGAGATGTCCTGAATGATTCAGTCCTGAGAGAGCAAAGTGATTTATAATGATTACTTTTTTTTTTTTTTTTAGTTATTTTTGTTTTAAATGCTTTTCTCTCTAAATCTATTTATTGTCCAAGTCCAGCAGGTTCTCAATATCAGACAGACATAATGATAGCTTTGCTCTGTCAAGAAAGAGAAAACAGTTTGCTACATGCTTGCCTGACACTCCTCATTATCATCTGTGCAAAACGAACACTGAAAGAGAAGAAATAAGAAAAACGAACTCCCTCTTCCTGGAGTCATTCATCAAGAGCTTTAGTAGCAAATGTTCCCAAACTTGCAACACAGCCTCTTGAAACAAGAGCTGACTTCTTGCTAAATTCCAATATTAGTCACAGTTCTGCGGTCACAGCTCTTTGTTTTTAAATAGAAACCTTTCTCAGGGCTGGGACAAGTTACTTTGTGGAGGTAAGAAAGGAAGGTAGTCAAGCTTAGGCTGCTGTTTGCTGTCCTCCGTCGCAGGTGACCACAGAGGGCAGGGCTGCGGGGGGAGGAACAAAACCAGCTCTCCAGAGGCTGACAGACGTAGGGTTTTCTGGAGGGTGAACAATGCAGGCAGTGTTACCCACAAATGGGACCTTTCAACACCCCTGAAAAGGAGAAAACTTAAAAAATTAAACACTCTACAGTGGGTTCCTAGTGGCTTTACACTCACTGTGAACTATAGCCAAACAAGCCTGCTTGTATAAGCTTGTTAATGGGGAGAAATACATCTGATTGGTATGGCATTTGAAGATGATTAATGAGAGGGCTTGTGACAGAATAAACTTTCTTTCCTTTTATGTGTCCTTGGCTTTAGGTAGCACCTGCTCACTTGCAGTGATGCGCTCTCTGGTGATCTGTCACTGGAGCTGGCCGTGTGCGTCAGCAGGACTTAAAGGGTTCCCACATCAGGCCATGCAGAAGGATGCATTACTGTCCGTAATAGTAGCAGAAAAAGTTGGGGGTGACAGGGATTAGGACAAAGATCCCACCAGACATTCACCCTGCCTCCCTGTGGAATAGTCATATGTGAAATGTAAGATCTCAGCCTTGCTCCTGGTGGTCTGTATTCACATCCACTGGCCTCTCCTGATCACAGTAGCAAGGCTGCTCTCTCTTAGGGGCTGGAGATCAAACTGCTTTGTCCATCAATCCATACTGGGGAGGAGGCCTGTTCTGCTGCTGCTAGTGTCTCTTCCATCCCTCTTGTCAAATATGTGCAGGTCCTCAACATTTTGATTCTGGTCCCTATCATGCCCCAGATGAATTTCTTTCCCTCCCTGTGAAGGAGGAGGAGGCAGGACTCAGTCACATCCAGGGATACCAGGGCCTGAAAGGGCTCTTCTGTCTCATGACAAGCCAAGAAAAGGTGGGACCAGGAGAAGTGCAGCCATATAACAGGCTGTGATCTAAAACCAAACTTCCAGAAAGTTTTGATCAGAGGTCAACAAGTCTGATTTTAGTTATTGAAAGCTACACCCAGAGCCATGCAAAAATCTCTGTCAGCTGTGCAACATAAACATCCCATCTGAGCAAATGTGGCCAACAGAGCATCCAGGAGGGTACATGTACTGGACTTCTTTACCCTTATCCCAGAGGATGGTGCATTCTCCTATTCCTGTTCATCAACAAGAGAAACCAAAGGCCTCATGCCATCCCACCTCCCTCCTGGAGGGATTGACATCCTCTCAGACCTCCTCAGCACCAGGACTCCTCTCACAGTGCTATTCCAGGTTCTCTGGTTGCTGCTGGAAGAGTTATACCGGCAATGACCTGCACTACCAGTATGGCCTTTCCCTCTAACTTGAACCCCACCACCAGCTTGGACCACACCAGCACTGTCTTCTTTTCAAAGCACTTCCAGAACATAAGAGAAAACAGGAGGAAATCTAACTCAGTAAAAACAGAGTATTTCAAGGCTCAGAGTCCTTGTCTTCTTTAATCTTGGTAGCTTTCTACAAGGAACTTCAGTAGGTAGCATAATCCCCGGTTTTATTGTCCTTTCCCACTATGCCCACACTGCCAGGAGAACTGTATATGAACAGAGCTACCAGTGTGTCATAATGTTGAGGTGAGAGTCCAGGGATAGTATAAGTTAAGTATGGTTTCCCCGACCCACCGTGGAAGAATACTGGCAGAAAAATCAACAAATGTGCACAAATGATCATTTGCTAACACCAACCCTCATTCCTTGTCATTCTTAAGTGAGAAACAGGGAACCATCATCAGACATTACCCATTTCAGTCTATGGGAATTCACTGCTCCATTGTAAAAACAAGTGGTTTGTATCTCACTATGTTATTCTAATTGTTCGCAGAATGTGCATGCTTTCCAACATACATCCACCAAAAACTGAGCCAAATTTGAGTGAGGAATGATGAATACTGCTTGATTCAAAAGGACAGGACTAAAACTTTTGCCAAGAAAATCAGGGAGGCAAATAACCACATACATACATTATTAGAAGCCAAATATTTGTTTATCTACAGTGAGAAAATTAACAGTGTTGTGTATACTTATCCCAAGAATCTAAAATTAATTAGTCTGCAGTCAAGTCATGAAGAACAAAAAAAAGTTGTTTGTAATTCAAAAACTGAAAAAAAAAAGTGACTGAAAGAGACAGATCATGACACAAGGATTTTCAAACACAATTGCTGGGTTTGCAAAACGATAGCTGAAGTAGCACATAACTGAAAAATAACTGCACAGGTACAACAGTTTGAAGACTTCTTAACCTGGGAACCATCAGTTCTGAATCTATATCACTGTACTCCAGCCACTGGAATGTCTTGAATTTGGGATATAGTCTATGAGGTAATTAAAGACTGTGGAAGAGCCTCTGAACATTGTGGATCATGCAGTTTCATGCTTTGTAAACCTGCTCTAGGAGTTCTCTATGCCTCTTCATGTTAACTTCTGTCCCCTACCAAGCCAGCCTGCAAAATAAAGACTTCTATAAAATGCAGTTCCTTTATTATTATCACTGTGTAACTTTCAGTTCTAGACCTTAAAATTAAGACACCAACTGTATTTTAGGTGTTCATGTAACAAAGACGAATCTGCATTGTTAGTGAAGAGAATGATGATCTTCCATATTCAGAGAATGAAACCAAACATACCTCTTGTCAAATCTGAGAACTTTGCTGCAGTGTGATTCCTCCACAGCAGCGATGATGTCCTGCCCTGAAAGGCTGAGATTTGTGTCAGAA
Organism: Tyto alba; assembly: GCF_018691265.1. Lineage (NCBI taxonomy): Eukaryota > Metazoa > Chordata > Aves > Strigiformes > Tytonidae > Tyto > Tyto alba. The sequence continues at coordinate 32,970,693 of NW_024881318.1, forward strand.
AGAGGCCTGCCAGTCTAGCAAAGAAAATGAAAGGTAAAATCTGATTTCTGTACCTAAGCCGTTTCTCCTGTAACTAGAGCTGGGACGTTGCTGTGAGCTTCCTGGAAATGATTGAAAATGTGTGAAATGGAATTAGACCAGCCTAGTTGCCATGAGTGGTCAGAAATGTCCATCTGTGTCAGCTCCACACAGGCATCACATTGCAAATGAACTAAGGAGCAGTGGCTCTGTGGTGACAGCTTAGTTTTAGTGTGGAAAGATCTAGTCATCCTGTGGATTATCATGAGGGACTGCAGCAGTCCCTTGTGTTCCTTTTGGGGAAAAAGCTTGAAATTTGGAGATTTACGGTCTCACGACATCAGTTCAACAGGAGACATTTTACAGAGGCCTCCAAATCCGTGAACCTGAAGTATATTTAATTCTTACCTTAGAAATAAGTTACAGGCTATCTGATTAGGGAAAAACTCCAACCAGATGGCAAGGACAAAGTCAGTTTTCTGTTGTTACCCACTGCATGAAGACTTGTAACTGTCCTAACTCCTATTCATTTGCAGGTGGACAGACACATGGAAATAGCAATCTCTGATCAACTCAAAATATTTATCTATCACAGCATCTGATAGTGACCAAAGGAAAAGGGAATTCCTTTCCTTGGGAAATGCGTTAAAAGAATAAGCATGTAGTGATATTTCCCCAGAATAATCACTCAGCCTGCAATTAATTGTTCAGGCAATTTCTGAGACAGAGGTGCTACTGTTGATTTTTACATACCTTAACAGATTTCTCATCCACATTTGTCCAGCTGATTTTTGAACTTGTTTAAATTTTTAGCACCCATATTGCCCAATAACAACCTGTTTCATGGAGTATTCAAAGTTTGCATGAGAACCAATTTCTCTTTTTTTGTTTGGATCCTCTCATATGTTAGTTTGATTTGATACCCACAGCTCCCCTGTACAGACAGTATTATTTCATACTTGTTAGAAAGTTCCAAAATAAAATTGCTTTACACTTAACAACAAATATGTCTAATTACTTGAAGTTGACTTTAAAATATGTTTAGATCTTTTTTTTTTGAACTCCAATTTAATAGCTTTCTGAGCTATTATTACTGAATGATATTCTCCATATAGCAACAATGAAGAAGAAAGGGCAACAAAAGGAATGTGTACCATGTTTTAAATACTGAGCTGCAAGAGAACAAGCCTTAAAAATGAATCCATTAATAGAACTCCAGTTCTGCAAAAACAAAGACATTACTTTCCTCTTGCCCTATTCCAGAAGATGGCATCCTGTGAAATGAATGGGGAGCAAGATGAAGACACAGAAGGCAGAAACATTACATGCATACATACATACATACATACATAAATACATATCAGAGCATAAGCCCGTGAAGTTCACCATTCCGTGAAACCAAGAAGGTAGCTTGTTTTTATGGGGTGGAGCACATACTGCAATAGTAACCATGAAAGCAAAATTCTGGTAAGATTGAGACTGCTCCCAAGGACCGGAAAGGAAAACCTTCTTGCACATCAGTTATCATTATCTTGTTTTCCTTTTCCCTGTATGTCTTTCTATCATCATGACAAAATGTCAACTTCTGAGAAGTTGTTTTTGGTATCAGAATGTCCATGCTGAAACAGTGAAAACTGTTGCAGTTCAGGAAAAAAAGGTTCCCATAGAAATCACTGGAAATATGCCAGAGGTAGAAGCAGAAGATGCTAGTTAAAGTGGAGCACAAGTCATTCTTAAACACTCAGATACTCCCCATACTTTATAAGCAGCAGTGAGGCAAAAGCATTCAAACCCAACAAGACAGGCATAGAACCTTCTGGAAGCTAACGCTAATTAGGAAATGCATATTTTCTATACTGATTAACTAGTGCAGACTGCATTAAACGTCATGGTTGCTGGGACAGACTGAATACTGAGATCGTGCTCTAAAAAGTGCCAAAACTGAACGGCAAGCTCTTGGACCAGAAGGTTTCTTCCTTACAGGCTGCCTGTGATTTACTGGCACACATACTCTCAAGACTGCTTAAAACCAGGTCTTGCCTAAGACCCCATGCAGAAGAAATCTCTCTTCCATAACCTCAACATGCATCAAAGCTCTGAAAGAGTTAAACAGACCAAGTGACATATGGACATTTGCCTCTGTTTTGACGTTTAAAAGAAGGAAAAAAACCTCCATCACTTGCAAATCCTATGCAAGTTCCTGCAGGCACAGCATAAGGGTGAAAAAGCCCTCCACATCTGTGTTTATTATGACAAATACCATTTAATCTCCCACCCTGCATTGCAACTGCTAGTTATTTTTAACAATATGATAACAAAGGGGGGAAAAATAGAAGGTGTGTCCCACACTCCACCCCTATGCCATTATCCAAAGAACTACTTTGAGCAAATTACTGTTCTGGGTTATCTGTCAGCTTTCCATTGTCAATGTCAAACTAAAAAGAAAGACGGGACATTAGCCCTGTGCTCTTTGCATCTGAATAAGTGAATGCTTTCCCAGCAGTGTCAGCACAGGAATAAGAGAAGTCACCTATTAATAGACAGACCCACTCATAAAAAAAGAACAAAGTAACAAGTAGGTTAACTTAAGCCTTAATTAAGTGATCCCATCTGTTGAATTTCCTCACCTCAGAAATACAGAATAGGAGAGGGAACTCAAGGGGAAAACGGAGACTCAAAAATTGTCCACTTTTCTCTGAGTCCTCCAGCATCAGCTATGGGTACAACAAATACACAGCTGTAAACAAAGGGATCGGGTGGCATAGATGAACACTGTACAAACCTTTGCATAGTGGGAACACCTATATACTAGGATAGTTTAAGTGGAAATTTGGACGAAAAGAATTACTGTGTGAAAACCTTTGTTTTCCATGGTATATTGCTCTGTATTATTTCTGCAGAATCTGCTGTGCATGGACCAGGTACTTCTTTCCATTCCATTGAAAAATACTGGAATAATTGTTGCTTAAGTATCACAACAAGTCTGCATTCCTGCTTATTCCATAGGTGCCTGCTCTAGTTGACCTCAAAAGGCTCCCTCTAAGACAAATATTTGTGTCCCTTGAGACAAGGAAACCAACAGGACATACCTGCGCTTCCTGATACCTGGAGTGAAGAGGCTTCAGTACAGACCTGGCGTCCTAGATACTGGTCATTGCCTGGCCCAGAATCTTTGCAAAGCTGTGTTTTTTAATATTTGAAGTGTCTTTATTTTATAGATCTGTTCAAAGCATTAACAAAATGCTGTACAAAATGTGTTGGGAATTTTAGGACTCTGAGTTTAGAATAGGCATGGGAAGGCCAACCCTGATCCTCACTGCATGAAGAACCTTCTCAGTTTCCATATAATTCAGACTATAAAGCCTGGATTTCGCATGGTTACTGTTGGACCTAGAAGTTCTTATGTAAATTTTAACTCTCAACACTACAGTATTTATTTTTAATTTATCATTGTAAGAAATAATAGAAAAAAATGCACAAAATTGCTCGGTGAAATTATCCTCTTCAACACATAGGAACCAATTTCTCTTTTAAACTCTGAATTTCATATTTTGGTTCACCTGTGAAAATTAAATACTCCTCCAGGAATTTTAGCCCTTGATATCCTCATCAACAGCACACACAGCCTAGGTGTTGAGTTTGAAGACATCTGCCCTGTCTCTCCCAGTCACAGCTCCATGTGCAGTGTCAGCCACTTGTGGGTGCATCACTGCAGAAAGTGTGGGAATACCTCTGTCCCTCCACGCAGCACAGCCTTTCCCCTCCACATACACCAGTGGTTAGAAGAAGTGTCACAGGGATTTCCTAAGGGAAAAAGAACTGTAAAGAAAATGCAATGGAGCATTTTCTCATCATGCGCATAAATTTATTTTCATAAACCCAAACTGTGCAATCTAGTCTCTTTGACAGAGTCAGGATGCATAAAGGTAGTCCCAGGACAGATGGAGATCTGTATTAGCCATGAAGCAGCAACTCTCTGTCTGACAAAAAACCAGTATTCTTCCAGCCCTCAAGGAGTGTTTGAGTTAGAAATAATGAGATTGTCATGCCTCTTTTCAGAAAGGAAACTAGTCCTATTGCCCTTGAAGGTCTATTGCAAAATTCTCAAAAATACGTTACCTTGATTGACTGATATTTTTCTCTATACATGTAATTGTTCCTTCAATAAAGTCACTAGACAAATTAGATAATTGCTTTCTTCACTGCAACTTGGAAAATCATTATATTTGTTTATATTTTTAGCTTTAGTGGTTATTTACAGCACCTTGCTCGACTTTAAAGCTGTCATATTTACAAATTAAAGTTTCCCCTGCCTGTAATGATGTCCAGTTTGCTTGGAAAAAAGAAAGTAAAAGTTTTGTTTTCAAATTACATTTCTTTAAAAGTTTTTTAGTGGTTTAGTGGGAGCATTTTTAGGCATTCAGACTAAACTGAATTTATCACTAATCGTATCTATCACCAATTTTGTGGAAGAACATTGAACTGGAAAGAAATTAAAATAGCAAATCTTTTTCACACTATACCACTGAAAACCTAAGCCTTTCAGTAATTGTTTTTCACAGGCCCTTTTCCTTTTCCTTTTCCTTTTCCTTTTCCTTTTCCTTTTCCTTTTCCTTTTCCTTTTCCTTTTCCTTTTCCTTTTCCTTTTCCTTTTCCTTTTCCTTTTCCTTTTCCTTTTCCTTTTCCTTTTCCTTTTCCTTTTCCTTTTCCTTTTCCTTTTCCTTTTCCTTTTCCTTTTCCTTTTCCTTTTCCTTTTCCTTTTCCTTTTCCTTTTCTTTTCCTTCCTCTTCCCCTTCCCCTTCCCCTTTCCATCTCCCTTCCCCTCTTTCTTCTCCTTTCCCTTCCCTTTCCCTTTCCTTCTCCCTTTCCCTCTCCCTTTCCCTTTCCCTCTCCCTTTCCCTTTCCCTTTCCCTTTCCCTTTCCCTTTCCCTTTCCCTTTCCCTTTCCCTTTCCCTTTCCCTTTCCCTTTCCCTTTCCCATTTTCCTTTATTCATATTCTTATTTTTTTGTTTATCTATTTTGTTTTCTTTTTCCCTTCAGTCTTACGATTCAGTTGTATTTGCTGCATTAAGCAAAAAGCTAATCTGTTCTAAGATGACACATAGGAAATGCTTCATCAAAAGAGAGAGCAGTGCTCTTTAAATACAATGTAAGCTGGACTTCTAATTGCTCAGACTGACACAGGTGTAGAGCAAAGCATGACCAGCAAGCAGCCTGAAGTGGTAAAAGGTCACAAGGCAGAGTAGATGGTAGAACTGAAAAGAGTTTTGTGCTTTTAGAGGGAGCTGGGCTTTCTCCATTTTATAATACCTTCACAAAAGCCTTCTCTGAAAGTGGAATATCTTTACTTTTAAGTGGTGTGGGGTTTTGTGCTAATGTGGTTTACAAAGGTATAACTGTTTGATCCATTAAATGATTAATATGACCAGCCTATATATAGCCTGATCATGGCTGAGTGGCTGTCTAGACCACTAAATCAAGTGCCTGACCCTAATGAAATTACTAGAACTAGTCTCACTGACTTCATCAAGGTTCACACTTTATCAGTAGGTTTTTGGTTTAAAGGCTTTGCCAGATCAAAAGATAGAAAAGTGATAGCAACCACTGGGAAATCCTGATGAATTCACTATGCCTTCTAGTGATGTACAAGTGTCACTAACAAGGAAATCTTTATAAAAAAAGAAAATCTAAGGCAGTTTTCCCTGAACCTGGTTATGTGTATCTGGCTTAGAAAGTTATGTGAATATCAATGTATAAAAGTACCTGAATATTACTGGCATGTATGGTGGTAGGAAACACTCTGAAGGCAGCTTTCTGAGTCAACGTAGTGATAGAACACTGAGACAATCCACTTTCTGGTGGAGTTTCTGCCAAACATATTTACTTACATGTAGAAGCAAACTACTGAAAAGAAGCCTTGCTGACTAGCCACTTCTATTGCTGCATTTTTCTATTGGCATATTTTACAGTTAAAATCCAGTTAAGGAAGTGTTACAGACATGGTAAGGTAGTGGGACTGTCCCTAAATGCACACAGACATATCAGAAGGCCTGCTCCGTTAAGAAATAGCGAACTTTGACCAGAGTTTTTGTTTTGTTAAAGAAGCACTGCTTAATTAATCTTAGATGTTGGTATGAAACTAATTAAACTCTTGCTGTGACATCTTTTCTACTGCTGTAGCAGAGATCCAGTCTTTGAAAATGTAGAAAGCTATTTCCATATGTAATAATATTGCAACACGGGCTCTTGGTTAAGACACCAACGTCAGGATCCTTGCTCCCATTTGGAAGAGTACTTCAACTCTTCACTACTGCTTCTCACTGACTTTCTCATCTGCAGCACTATTAAACTCTCCAGAACAAGACAATGAGTTTTATTGTAGGCCATGTGGGTTCTGGGAGAGAAGAACTGTGCATGCCAAGTGTTTTTCTAAGCCCCTGAGAGAAGAACAATGAAACAGGAATCTTGTAAAGGATTTATGATGCCTAGGATTAAGGAAATGTGTGAATGCTCTTGCTTAACTAGTCTGCGATAAGAGAAACATGTGGAACACTTCAGTGCAGCATTACTAATGTTTCAGTGCAGGTGCTAAATAAAACAAATACTTTTATCAAAGCTCTTGTTCCAGACATCAAATAAACAAACAGAGTAAAACACGTAGTTCAGAAGTGAATTTAGGAAACTATTCCAGTGACTATAAACACAATGGCACTTCCTAGGCTGTTCTGGGGGTATAATCTGCATTCCCATTCATGACTGCACCTGGCTTCACTTGCAGTCACAGGAATCCCATCCCAGCAATTTTTGAGCTACAGTTTTCATCAAAGGCTGAAGGACTGGAGGTATCTATCACTGAACAGTTAACCAGAAGATGGATCCCTCTGTTAATCTCTTAGCTCTGAAACTGCTACTTTTAATTTTTTCCTATATTTTAAGCCTTCTGGAAGACCTTGCAAAGGTTATTTTGTGTTTGTGTCCTGCCTCTCAAGCCATAAATGACCATAATAACACTCCATGGAGCAGTATCTTTTTCATTAGGAAGGCATCAACAGACCATTTGGGTTGATACCAAGAATGACAAGAACCACAGAACATTTCCCTGTGCCTCCTGCACCATCTCACCATTGAAGCAATATTTTTGGGCTATACATAAAATTGTCCTCTTAATTGCAGACATCTAGAAATTTGACTACGTGACATAAACCTGGAGACATCTATGGCACTTGTAAAACTATTCAATCTATCAGAGACAAGAGCAGCATCTCCTTGCTCACCCTCAGGTCTACAGACATCAGCCAAAATTTGCAGGTTTCTCTCAGTCTTACTATTTTGTCTTCTGCAGGTGCTGAACTGTAGTAACAGCTTTGCCATTGCTGTATCAACAGTCTCTGATCACTACTAGCAGTTACTTATTTCTGATACTGTTGTTTTCTACCGTTGCTTTTGAGCCAAAACATATACCTCTTTGCTGAAGATATGGCAGAGCTAAATCAGTGCTTACAGTCAGGTCACAACTGCTGGAAAAATCACTCTTCTTAAGTGTGATTAAAAGACAGCTAAGGCAACAGTAAATGGAACTTACAAATGCAAACCCCTGCCAACAAAGATGAGAGAATTTTGACAGCCTGAGGTTATGCAGCTTCCTGCACCTCCACTCTTGCTTCTTCTTAGCCATCATCTCATGCTAATACACAAAATCTGTGCTGCACAACTCCTAATGTTATGGAGTTATGAACCTTTGTAGGCGTGAACAAAGCTAATGAAAAGCTGGCTTGATTTGTCTTTATTAAGCAACAGAATTAGTGGTAGTTTCAGAAGTTATTGTTTCTAAACTACCTGAGAAAATAAGTGTTGCATATTATAGTATCCTTGCCACTATCTGTATGTTGTTGTGCATGTTGCATCATGCTTGACTCTAATATGTTGGGCATGGTGCAATACACATACATGTACGTGGCTTTTCAGAGTAAATCAATTTACCCATCGATAATTATAAAATTATCCTTCTAACTAATGTTAAAAAAGACCCTTTTGAAGAAGGGGATATATGGGATAATGTAAGAGGTACCATCTGCTCAGGTTCTGTCCTGAAAAACAGACGTGATAGTCCTGATCAAAATGCTGCTCGTAAAAACTTTCCACCATCTGGTTGTAGTAACTGTTGTTGAACACAAGTGGTCTATAGAGCTATGAACATCTTGCTTGATAAAAGCAACAAGATGTCACAAAAGCACTAAAACTGACATTTCTGCAAATGCAGCTGCACTGAGATATGACACATACCTGAGAAAGAAACAGCTAAAGTTCCTTCACATTCACGGTCCTTCAAGTTAGGAAATGTGTTATTATCTTGTGACAGAAAGAAGTGTTATAGCAGACCCCTCTTTTCAGTCCTTACAGTGATTTTATGGCATTGAAGGAACTAGAAAGTATTTGGGTTTTTATACTGTGGGAGCCCATCCCTTTGAAAGCTAATCACCCATTTTTTATTTAGTGAGTGTAGAATAATGGCTTTCTGGGCAAAACTGACAAGCTTTGTTTGTGGCTGTTCATTTGATACTCCCCTCTTTTACATTGAAAATTGATACGTGATTTCAACTTGCTAACAATAGCACCTGCAATAATGATGTGATGTGTCTGACATGGTGTCTAATGAATAGCATTTGGGGATTTCTTTTGTAAGGCAGTATCCTGAATCAAAATATACCTTGTAGTCTTTGGATTTTTACAAGTAATTTGTACTCAACAAGCAGCATTTTACTTACCTTCCCTCCATCTTCCTTGCATGCTTACAGGACATTATTACCAAAAAACAAGCATGAAGAATATCAGAAAAGCTGTGTTCCAAGTGAAGTCTGAGAAAGTATCAAACAAAACTATAAAATAAAGTCTCAATTTGAGATGGATACACTGCATTGTGACTCTGGCTGGGAGGCCTGGAAAAAGAACTATTTGCTGTGCTAGGCTCAGGGAGATCCAGAGCTGCTTATCCCTAGGAATAAAATACCTGTCATTACAAAACCTCCTTAGTTGTTGTTATAAATAATTCCTGGCTGCACTATGGTACCACACAGAAATGCCAGACAAAGATCTGGACTCTGGGCAGACATTGTCTGATTTCCCTCTTGCCTTGCATACGGTGTCATTTTCAGAAAGATGTTGAACCATTTTTTGTAACGGCAAATGTTTAAAACATCAGATTTTGCTGTTTTATGTCCTTTCTGGGTACTGGAGCTTCTGATGTTGCAGTTGCAAAGGGCTGGGGGAGGGGGAGCATGTCTTTCTGTTTCCCCTAAAGCAGATCCTGTTAATTAAGTGTGAAGGCTGCTCTGCAGTCTAGAGTACCCTCTTTCTGGTCTCCTGTTTCCTCTCCCCTATGTACCTGTCTTTTCTCCCTTGCATTCTTTTGAATCCCTGCTACTCTCACCTGTCTTTCCTGCACAAGCAACCCATTTCCCAAAACACTTTGGATCACCAATGTTAATGTGTATCTCTTTTGTTCCTGCTGTTGAACCAGAGGAGATTTTTATATATATATGTTCACATAAAAATATAATATGTGCTTGTATTTTTATGTAAACATAAATATCTAAATATATAATAGGGCCTAGTTAGATGGCTAGTCCTGAAGTGATGAGGAACAAAGAGACAGTGGTGGAAAGAGAAAGTTAGACATCTTCCATGTTTCACATATTTTGCAGGCTCTCCCACCACTCATTTCCACTCACATGGCACTGAGTTTTTGAACAGACACTGTGTTTGAAATGAAGAATCTTCTTCTGTTCCCTTCCCATCAAAGGAAATGGATTAAACTATCTTCAGTCACAAACTTCAAAGGCAAAATCAACAGATTAGATCTCAGGTGGGATATTGTTGCCAGTGGATCTACTGGTTTGAAGGAAGGCATACAGTCAGTGGTATCTGAGAGATAATGAAGAAGAAAAATGCCATGTAGAAATAAAGTACAGAGAGGCCTCCTTGAGACTAGTCTGTAAATAATCTTTATGTTGAGAATGAAGACTATAGGACTGGATCTACAATCGGACATAGTACCAGTCCCACAAAACAGTAAGTTCTCTGCCACTCAGGCACCTCTAACCAACATTTCCTCCCTCCCTAAACTCAGACATGCCAAGTTCCCTACATATGTAATAGTCTGCTTCCAGCAGTGGCTTCAATGGTGTCAACTAGCTATGAAGCTACACCAAACCCTGTTCTACCCCAAACTTACAAACTGACAAAGGGAGGGACTTGAAGTCAAGCTCCTTGTATCCAGCAGGATTACTCTAATTAATACATAAAATGGGTACCATCAAGTTTCCCCATTAATTCTGGAACAAAATGTGCACTCAGGTGGCCATGACTTTGCCCACTAGAGCTGATACATCCTTGGCCTTGGCCTAGGTGTCTGGATCTGTCACCTCCTGCTTCTGGAAGGTGAAAATTTGTGTTGTCCTGACCCAAGTGAAGGGTTTGGCATGTTTAGAACAATAATGTTGTCTTGTACTGTTTCTCCAACACCGAAAGATTGAATTCTCTCTGCAGGGAAGGTGACTTATTTAGTGAAAAGGTCAGACATAGGTTACAGTAGGCTAAAAAACAGATGACTCTATCTTCACTTCTCATTCTCATAGCATCTTTGGGAAACAAATTTTCCTTGTTTGACTTTCCAAGACCTCTTTCCTGTCTGACAGTACTCTAACTGTACAATAACCCTCTAAACTGAAAGCCGAGTGAGCTGATTAAGCAACTTTCCCTCTGATGGTTTTGTTTGGACTCCTAAACAATTGCCCTTTTTTCTCCATAAATCACACGATGATTGTACTGAAGGGCTATTTTTTTTGTCTTGATCTTTTTATTAATGTCCTGGGTTGAGTGAGTGGTGGAGTTTTTTGGTGGCAGGGGAGGGGGATATAGGGGCAGCCCCCTGTGAGAAGCTTCTCAAAGCTCCCCCAGCTCCACGTTAGCTCCACTTCTGTTTGGGAAATTGAGCCAATCGGCTGCGCCTCTGTGATAACGTATTTAAGAAGGGACGTGGTGACGTGCTGTCGGACTTGGGAGGAGGAGCTGCTGCAGCTGCGTGAACACCAAGGTCAGTGGAGGAACGGAGGAAGAAAGGAGGGGGGAGGTGTGCCGGAGCAGAGACCCCCCTGTATCCTGTGGGGAGACGGCAGGGCGGCCCCCCCCCGCTACCCATGAAGATCTATGGTGATGCAGACATTGATTTATGGCCTGTGTTTCATTTCATATGGCTGATCAAGGTGCTGTGCCCGAAGAAGGCCGGGGTCTCATGGGAAAAGGTAGCCCCACTGCTGTAACTCAGTGCTGGGAGGATTGCAGCATGTGGGGGTGTCCAACGCTGGAGCAGCTCGGGAAGGGCTGCAGCCATGGGAGGGAAACCAGTTGGAGAAAGTTGGTGACCCACGATGGAGCAGTGTAGGGAATGCTGTGGCCTGTGGGAGGGACTCATGTTGGAGAAAGTTTGTAGAGGACTGTCTCCTGTGAGAGGGGGACCACGATGGAGCAGGAGGAACAAGTTTCGGACACTCCCCTCACCGAAGATAAAGAAAGTGGCAGAACTGACTGCACCCCCCATTCCCTGCCCCTGTGCCACTGGGGGAGGAGGTAGAGATATCGGGAGCAGAGCTGAGCCCGGGAAGAAGGGAGGGGTGGGGGGAAAGTGTTCTCAAGATGTGGCAATGCTTCTCACTGTCCTACTCTGTTATGTGTTGTTAGTGTCTGTAATAAATGTATGTTCTTTTTTGCTTCCCCTAACGAGTCTGCCTTTTGCTCGTGACCATAAAGGGTGATTTTTCCCCATCCCAGTCCTATCTCGAACCCCAGGCCTGGTTCTCTGTCCTTTCTCATTGCTGGAAGAGAAGGGAGAGAGAGCAGCTGTGTGGTGGTTGGCTGCTGACCAGGGTCAAACCACGACAATTAACCTGTCCAGTGTATTTTCCAAGGATATGTTTCTGTCAAAAGAGATTTGAATTGTTTCTCTCCTCAAATGCTTTAAGGAGGTTTCTTTTCTTAATCACTCTGCTTTAACGAAAGATAAATAGTAATCCTAATTAACTACAAGAGTGAAAGTGACCCTGACAAAGCATGTTCTTAAGTACTTGGCTGAATTGGGGCTAAATGATCAATAGTTTGTCAAGAATCTCTCTAAAAGGAATCATTCTGTTCCCATATTGTTTATGTTAATTAATTTGTATTTAAAATTTCATAGGTCTAGACTGCAGCAGTACAATATACCACAGAAATGATTGCTTGTGCTTATCTGTATGAACAAAAAAAGAAGTAAGACATATAAGCAGGCTTAATACTCAGATTTCAATAATCATTAAAAGTAGAGAGGGGGAAAAAACCAGCATGGATAGAAAGCAGCAAAAAAATACTCCTAGTAAACAAACTTTACTTGTCCCTACAGTTGTGATATATCTAACAATTAGGTGAAGGATACAGTTTCTGCCACAGGAATAGGTTCAGAATATAGTACTACTTAAAACCTTTTCAGGAGTAAAAGGGATTAATCTGACTTTGACACGATGCTTCTGCTCTTTATTACCTGTGGTCAGTGCGTATGTTTTTTTCAAGTGTAATTCCATTTTTTTTTTTTTTTTTTGGTGATAAAAATATTGACTTTCTGCTGGGTAGTTTTTTTATGGTCTAATAAGTGGTTGGCAAAGAACAAAAAACTGTTCAGTGATTATTTAGTTTTGCTTTTTGTTAAAAGAAAATTCTCACCCTTTCCCTGTCATAGATAACCCTCAAAATGGAAATGAATCATCTGAACACTGCCAAATGATACAGGTGTTTTTTCCACCCAAAGATGAGCAGGAATGAATGTGAATTTCTCAGACCAGCTAGGCGTGTTATTTGAGTCTTTGTGCCTCAAAGATGACTCCAAATTCCTTTCTGAAAACTTTATTGGGGTGATGATATTGCTTGGATGGTGTCTGGCATTTATCTGATCTTCCTCCATGTGGTCTATCTACAGTCTTGCTAATTTAATTCCTTTAGTAGGCCAAAGCATCTGTATTGTGAGACTTTCTCATGCATTAAGTACAATTCTAAGACAAATCTAGAAATAATTTTACCAGATCCAATATATTTGGTAAGAGAATATTTCTCCTTCATGGGAACAGAGCTCTGTTGAGTCATTTATTAGCATAGTATGTCATAAGACATTTCTCAGGATAATACTATTACTGATTTATATCAATAACAATTTAATTGTAATTTATTTTTTCTTCTTTTAAGGTGAATATCTTATTAATAATTTCTGTTCTATGTGTTCTCAAAATGCTTTAATAAAGAAAAGATATTACTTTTGGTTCAGACTGTATTTCCTCTAAACAATATTAATTTGGATTATTCTTTAATTCCAGTAATAGTTTGTATTGAATTTATCCTTTTTCATGACCAAATTGAAAAGGTATTGAACAGAAGTAGCAACAGTAACAAACTAAACTACATCAAAATCTATGCAGATTATCTTTATGCTGGGTTATGAAAGCTAAAGAATAATGTTGGTTTCTACTAGCTTTACATATTGCAGTTGCTACCAAGTGGAGAAAAATCAGAGCTCCCACACTGGACAGATGGTTCCCAGAAGTATGTGGTGCCTGTGGAAAAAATGACTAGTCTTAGGAATGGCTCATACACCAAATATTTGTACACTCAGCTTCCTTTCATTCCGTACTCCCAGAACACCAGTTGGTCTAAAAAGCCTCCCTCTTTTTTTCCTGCTGAGGTTACTTTGTAATGAAATTCATCACCATGCATTAAATTCAGAGTGTGCAGAAAAGGTACGTCCTTGGTTAGTGTGAGAAAGGGAGGAAAAAAGATAAGTCAGTGGATAAAAACATTGATCAAGTGGACAAAGCTCCACTTCAAGAAGCAGGAGGTTTGTCAACCTGAATGGTACCTACTCACACACAAGAGAGCAGGAGTGGGAACAATCCTTGGCAAGATCACTGAGCCACCGGGCCAGCTTGCCTGCATGCATTGCTCCAGACCGTTTGGCTGGGACTGTCTAGCTTCAAGACAAAGCTTCAGGACAGCTTAGTACATCTGTGTGAATGCAATTATAGCAGTCATTTCAGTAGAGTCAGAACCCATAAACTTCTGCTGCATCCAGATGCTTATGCTCCAAAGTAGCTCTAAGGTGCTTCTGAGTGAGAACAGGTGATAAGAGTGTGTGCAGGTTGAGTAACTGATATGAACTATCTTCCCTTCTCAAGTTGTTTTGTTTCCTTTCTTATAGCTATAGGGAAAAAAGGAAAAAGTGTTGGATTTAAGACACAGATTTTACTTTGTGACACTTTAAGTTTGAACCACATCATCTGTAACAAAAATGGAGCAAGAATTTTCAACAACAGTGACAAACAAAAAAAAAAATCTCAGCTCTGCCAGAGGCATGGTTTGAAACTGTGCCAAAGATTTCAGGCTGGCAAATCAGCAAAGGAGCCAGATAAATCAGAATGAGTGTAACAGATCTCATCTATTTCAGCACAGCTTAGCCTCTTTACTATGTAATTGTCATCAATACCCAAAAATATTTAGTTGCAGAAATAAAAGTGTCTGGCTAATAAAGCAGAACCATTAAGAAAAAAAAAAAAAAAAGTAAAAAAGAGGAAAGAAAGAAGTGTGGCCATAACTGTGTAATAATAATACAACTGAACTGTTTAGAGGAAAGGAAAAATATTTTGTATACTGAAGGCAGGAAAACATTTGTTCCTATTGTATAAAATAATTCATTTTCCTGGTTTTGATTTACATTTACTGGTAACAGCTGCTTACAGGTCAGGTAACATTAGCATTCAAAAAGCTGCCCTAATGAAAACAACCGTGCAGTTAATATTGGTGTTAATTCTATTTCATGCTCTCAGACTCAACTGCATAGAGAATTGTTTAAAATGGAAATGCCTTCAAAACACACTCTACAAAATGCACAAATACCCACAATCTGCCATCAAAGCAAAACTCTGAAATATATTTCTTCTTGCAAAAAATGTACAGTGTGTACATGTATATAAGCCTCCATTGAAGACAAGCGTAGTCTTCACTACTGCAGAAATTCTGGGTACAGCTGAGACATTATATCTCGGCATTGTGGGAAATGTGCCGTACAGAGCACCCTTGTGCAGAATCTGCAAACATCTGCCAATTCCTCCATGCAGGGCGAGAGCTGGGCGACCCAAGGAAAATGATGCGGACTGAAAGTATGGTCAAGAAGCCCGTGTATCAGTTGGTCCACACACCGTGTAGAGAGGGCAGCAGCCTTTTATTCCTCTGGTGCTCAACATGTGAGCATGTACCCTACAGAACTGGGCTCTGAGTCCTGCTTCTACCCTTCACCCCAATGCTTGCAGGTGTCTCCTCATCACCTGCCTTGTGTACTCCTGAATTTCAAAATACAAAGTTTAAAACAAAACACCCTTTGGAAATAGACTTGCTTGGTGTAAGATGTGTGGAAACTAAGAACATATGTGATTTCAGAAAATGATTGAACAAATTAATGGGAGACAACATTAAGGGAGGGCTGGAATAAAACCACACAACCTGGGGTCAGGATGGCACAGGGGTTTACTGAGTTATTATGTTCTTGCCTTACTCCTGCACTGCTATTCCTTGGTTGAACACTGCCAGGGACAGACTGCAGTGTTAGGCTGACCTTTTGGCTGGCCCATGACAGGAAATTTATCCTCTTGTGCTCACTCACTGGGCTTTAAAGATGTGTATCAAGGACAGAATCACCTCTTGAAGGATATGACATAACATTTTAAGCAGCTTTCAGGTAACACACTGATCTTTTAATGAACCCCTGTGACCACAGAGTAAGGTCTCACCTATCTGTCCTATACTGCAATTACTGTATCCTTTAATCCCATATCCACACTGTGGATTGCTGATGATGCTATCTGCTGGAAGGTTGTTGTCTACAGTTTCTGTCAGAGGAACAACACTGACACTATTGTTTTGTGCATAGGGGGAAGGTACTGAGGCCAGTGAGGAGGCAAGACCTCTGGAGGGATTTGCAAGACTTCTTCTGGCAGTTTGGATGCACAAGGCTTCTTAATATCAGCACCCCACTGTCGTATAAGGAACGGCTTGATTCCTGTGCTATATGAAATTCCAGTGCCCTGGCTCTTCTATCACAGCTGGGCAAACTGGGCACAAAAAAGCAGGAGACAGAAAATCAACATCAAGGGAAGGAAACTCAGTTCAGTTAAACATCCATCAGGATGTTCTTAACTTGTGTTCAAAGTAGGAGCATGTGCTAGGTGACATAGTAATGTGAGCAAGCTAATGAGGGGAAAGAAATTAAATTAAGATGTGGTCAACACCATCAAAAGCTGAAAACCCAACAGGTTAATGTAAATTCCTCACAAGTAATGATTGTTTTTCTATAGGTAAACACTGTCAATAAGTCAGTGCTGCACTTTTTTTTTTTTTTTTAACAAGATACACTTCCCAAAACACCAGCTGTTTTGACAGATGACTGTACCACTAGGCAGTGTTCAGAAAATAAATATTATTTCCCTTGCTTTTATCTTAGTCAGTAGTGGCCCCTTATACACTGCAGAGTCTTTGCAGCTACAGTGGAGCCAGCAAGCACTAAATTGCCTTAAGCTGTGTTTACACAGATACTGTATACTTTAGCAGTAGTTTTCCAGTTGGTGTAGTTACATCACCTCCCTGGACTACATAGTTAAGCTAACAGTGTCCCTCTGCTCAAACTATCTGGGTCTGGCCAAGGGTGTGTGCTAGGTTAGAATATGAATTTTCACATGCATCTCCTCTCCTTCGTTTCCACAAAAATGAGAACAGGCAATCAATCTACAAGCTGTAACCTAGAAATGTAGTTGAAAGCTTTCAAGGCATTTGGACAATAAGGTAATCGAACCCCCCAAGTAACTGAGGGCATGTATCCATTGCACATTAGAGCACGGTGCCAGCAGCAACAATGCAATATGAATCAGGTCTAGGAGCTGGAAGCCCAGGAGACCTGGACAGAGAAGCAATGTAGCCACTGTGGTGCAGTGCTCCAGCCACATCTTGGAGTGGTAGACTGGGCTTTGATATTTCTCTTAAAAATTCCCCATCAGGCTTTGAAGAAGCAAGTCTAATCTGAACTGAACCCTCTGTGGCCATAAAAGGGATACTTCTGTAAGGAATGGCATTGTGGAGTTTAAGATTACTTTATTAGCAGTTTCCCAGTAAAGGTGGACAGAAATCATGGTGCACAGTAAAATATGTGTAATGAATAGGGCTGTCTTCTAAAACCAGGATTGTTGTACTAAGAATACTGGTCATCAGGAAGATAAATGTTTGATGGGGCACTTAATGGAGAGGAAACCTTCAAATCCTGGTAGAAATTAGTTCATATGTGTAATATTGGAGAGCTTAATTTTCCTGCTGTGAGGTTAAACTCATTTACATTGATTTTAACTGCTTTCTCACAGCTGGAAGTGGGGACTGAGGCCCCATCTAGCTCTGATAGAGAGAATAACTCAAGTTGCCCACTAGAAGATGTGGTCTTTCAAGCATTTTTCTTTATGTGAGAGTGCTAGAGTTCAACTAATGGCTTTATATGACAGAAAATCCAAAGCAACGCAGCAAATTCAAGCCCTTTTTTGTTTTTCTTGGCATCCAGCAATGACTGCACTTACAAAGTGAGGCCACTTATTTTATACCTGAGCTCATCAATATCTTTAAAATCCTTTCATGACTGTCTTGCAGGACTGACTGTCTGGAGTTCAGTGTTGATCTGATACCAAGTTTGCACTAGCACAATCTGAGTGGTATTGGCAGAATTAAGCCTGTTTTACACCTATAGAGATGAAAGAAAAATTGGGCCCTCACCCTCCTTTGCTAATGAAATGGGAAGATGACTGGATAATTTCTATGTAGAAGAGTGTACTTGTTCACATGAACTCCCTTTGACTTTTTCTGTCTCAGTGATTTTCAGTTTATGATCTGTAACCCATGGTAGGAGTCCATGGATGACTGCAGGGGTAGAAGAAGCAGATCTATTGCCAGTGGACTTGTATCTGCTGACATAAGTTAACTGGAAAACGTTAAAACTGCTAAGAGAAACATGCTCTATATGCTCTTCTTGTAGCAACATCCTCTATCTTACTGGACTCAGGGAGTAAAATAGTCTGAATCCCACTTTCCTACCCTAAATCGCAACAGCAGAGGTGGCTTTATGACACCCAGCTGGACAGACCGCAGATATGCAATTAATAAAGTAGCAAGTGTTTGTAAGGAAAGAATAAAATAAACTTTCTCTGCTCGCCTCAGTTGCTGCTGGCGGGAGGTACGGAAAGTAACGCAGCGCGCATTGCCATCTTGTGGCACCGGGGAAGATCGTCCCGGGCCGCGCCGGGGGGCCAAAACCCCCGCACAGACCTACCCCTGCCCCGGCCACCGCGCTCCCATACCCTCTGTTCCCTGCTCCTGCCTTGTGCCACTCTGGCAGCCCAGGTCACTCTTCCGAATGTCTCCGAAAACGCGTCCCGCATCGACAGGCGGTGAGGAACGTTCTGGACAAAATGTTCAGCAAAGTTGGAATACCTGCTGGCTAAATTAAGCAACGCTTTTCTCTGCAGACACTTAGGAGTCTTTTGGTGGGAAAACCTTCTTACGTTATTTCATGGGTTTGCAAGTTGAACTGCTTCTGAGAAAGCTTGTTGGTGTTACTAATAACTAAAAAAGCCAGAACCAGAATAGGAGGTATCGAGCACAAGGTTTTTCAAACTATTTTCCAGGTGAAACCAGGTCTAGTATTTGCAAGAAAATTGGTTTATTAAGAAGAACTTGCATGAGAAAACATGCTTTTACATTCAGAAACATGTTGCTTTCTGAATTCTCATTTTCATCTTCTTCGTATGAAACAAATCCATTCATGACATCTCAGTCAGAAAAGAGCACATTAGTTTGAACAGAACAATAAAAGACCCAAACCTGCACCCCACATTTGGGTTTGTCATTTTCTGAGGCTTCCTAAGGTTTGGACATTTTTGTGCTGGCATTTATGTTCACCTCCCTTTTCTTTGGTGTCATGCAAACTGGAAGAACTAGGATGGATAAAAAAAAATATTCTTTGATACTTCCACATGAAGTAGACTAGAATGTCCCTTTAAAACTCAGTGTTCTAATACTTCCAATTTGCTGCTTTAAACAATAGCAAGATTTTTAGTTTTGCTTGGTGTAGTTTACTTTGCAGTTTGTTGTACAAGTATCGACTATCAGATGCAGGAACAGAAATCACATCAGCTCTTGAACCTGGGTCCAAGACTGATTGGTCTCTTCAGCATAGTTATGATGCAACTACTTAAGCAAATAAACATGTCAATAAGTCAATTTTTAGAAAATGCTGCAAATTAGGGGTTTGGGTTTGTTTTTTTTTTTTTTTTTTTTTTTTTCCCACTAAACAGTCTGGGAAGTAAATCTTCAAGACCTGTGAGTTAGTTGACCAGCTCTGGTGGAGCTCAGAGGTTAACCTTATTCTCCTGAATTGAGTTGCATCAGAACAGCTTTGTAGGTAATTAAATGTGAATGCATAAGTTGCACATTTCAGGAACACACTTTCTTCAAAGTACTTGAGAGGGGAGCAAGTTTCTTTACCCTGGAGCTTATCTGAAGTCACCCTGACACCTTTCTGTCTATTTTCTGGGAACACAGTAGTAGTGAAATGCTTTTAAATAAAACCAGAAAGTTATCGCTTCAGTTCCAGTGAGGCATTTGTAGTAGACTTGTTTTTGTTTTTTTTTTTTTTTTTTTTTTTTTTAATTCTTTTCAGACTGCACTCAGCGTGTTGTTTATCAGTCCAACAGCTTGTTACACTTTTTTGAAAAATTCAGAATGGCAAGCCTTTTTTCAGGGATTGAAGCCAAGAACAGCTTAGAAAGATCACTCCCAAGTATACTCCGCTTCTTTTATTTCAATTATCTAGCAATCACATATGTAAAACTGGAAAACAGGAAAAGAAACCTTTTATCTGTGAGAGAGACCCCACTGACACACAATGCCAAATTAATAGAGAACACAGGTTTACAGAAGATTTGTTAGAACCACGCAGTGAGATGATTTGAAATATATTTGTGCTTTCTTTACATTCAAAGTATTTGTCTAGGCAACAGACATAAATATTGAGCTTGGTCTTTGCAGCAGTGACATCATCATTCTGGTTTAATTTTTCAAAGAGCTGAAGAATCGTTGTGTTAGAAAGCAAGTGTTTAACTTAAAATGTGTGTAATTTCCCCCTCTCCTTTGTCTATAAATGTTGATATTTGCCATAGATACCAACTGATCATGTTGTTAGCTTTCTCTTATTGGTTTTATCTGGCAGTAAATTCAGCAAACTTGTTTTATAGGCTGTTATGAAGACATAAAATGTCATATGAAGCCCAGACGTTTCAAAACCAGTGGGAGATTGTGTTGGCTTGTCCCTGTCTTGGTATAATCTCAGTATAACCAAATAGTCTTTTGGACAGTATTTGATCTAGGAAATATAGCATGTGTTGCCTGAACTGTGCTGCCTGGAAGGAAACAGGCTCAGGTTGTGAAGTAGTTCATGTAGTACCTCTTGGTGCCATGTAGGAGATAGGTGCTGAGATACAGCTGAGGGTCTGGGTCTAACTCATGAAATCTGCAACCTCAGTTACTGTTGCAGGGCTGACTAACTGAGACATGGATCCAGTCCAGGAAATGTCTTTTTCATGTGATTTTCAGTGTATTTTGACATGACATAAAAAATTAGATGGAAACTCAGAAAAATCACTCAGAATCCTGAAGTTTTCACTTGTAATCTACCTATGTAGATGGAAAATAGTTTAAAAACCTTCTTTAGAGTGTTCAAAAGCTATTTTAGATCTGTTAACATCAGAAATATTCTTAGGCAGACTTTTATAAAAGTTATGCTTCAGACAGTAATTTCTTGAAGGACATTTTCCAGAATGTTTTAACAGCTTAATCATAAACATTTATAATACAATCACAAAACATATCTCATTTTTGAAGTAATCAGATTCACCTCTCCCACAATTTTGCATATGGGATAGAGTTGCTTTTGCTGCTCTGTAACATGTTTCCAAGCAGAACATTTTGCTGCTTCTTTATTTCTGTAGCATGTTATATATATGATGTTATTACTACTGCATGTAATATGCCTATATATGTTTTTAAATATATGCTCTTAAAATAACAACATCAATTTATGAATACAACAAATATTTCAGAAATATGTGTGCTTGTATGTTTATATGTATACACATAACATTTTTAGGTATTTAATTGTTTTATAAAATCTGGAGACTGTATGACTTTTAGAGGGATACCTCATTATATTGTTAAGGTTGTTTAATTAAAACTGATTGTTCCTCCAAAGTCAAAGCCTCAATGTTAGTGACGATTGGACACCAACTTAGATTTTCTGCACAATAAACATGCTTTCACACCTGAGAACAATGACATCAGGAAAGACAAAGAGGGGTGGATAATTTTCAGACAAAAAATAAAAAATAAAAAATCTGAATTACAGCATGTCTCTTCAGGAAAACTGAAACCATCATCCAATGGGAACAAAAATTGAAAGACCCTTTGGATATTTGCCCTGTTTATATCTACTGCCAGTTGCTGACCTCGTGGGAAAGGCTCGGGAGCTTTTTATCTCCCCTGACACGAGGAGTTAATTATTTAAGAAACAGCTGGGTAGCCCAAACTCAGTAAATTCTCAGATGTTCAAAAAGGGATTAATTTCTTCACCAGTGTCAGAACAAATACAAAATGGGGGAGTCTTGGCAGTTGCCCATAATAGACTTCTTGGGATTTTAGGCTCTATGTCTATTTGCTCAACCTACCAAAGGAGTTGATGCAGTAGGAATCACCTGTGCAAATTCTGACACCTCTACCACATTTCCTTCCAGCTCTGATACACCTTCCTCCACTCACCACCATCCCCAGTCTCCATCAGTAAACATTTGCAATATTAACATGCTTCATACTCCCTTTCACTAGCAAACACCCTCCTTTTGCTTGGTGACTCTATGAGTCACACATAGGATCCTCCACATGGTGCTCAGGACAGGCCCACTGATTTCAGTAATCAAAGGAGTGATTCTGGGAGCTCTTCCGTCTAAAGTCTCCATTGACTGTCCATTATAGCTGAGAAGTGAGGAGGTGACTGCAGCCTTTCTGCTCCATGACCAGCTGAGCTGAAGAACCGGTGGCCTGCTGCCCGAGACTGGCAGCTGTCTGACAAACAGTGCTGCTCAGCGCTGCCTTCTAGCAGCCGACATGGAGAAAGTCTGAACCATTCCTGTAGAATCAGTTCATCTCTACACCTAGTTCAGCTACAGTCTTCTATCCAGGGCATATTCCTAAAAGGCAGCAGAAGAATCTGATGCCTCATCTATCTGGTTTACCAGAACTAGACAACATCAGTCCAGAAATCAGAATTTGGGCCTATATTTGGGAATTCTGTTTTCTAGAGCAATCAATGACCATTCTGAGTTTCTTCATCATATTCATGTCTATGACAGCTCTTAATGCTGCTTGAGCACCTCTGTGACAAAACGAGACTGATAGAGCTAAATGAAGAAGCAGCTTACTCCTTCCAGTTGTGGAAGAGAGAATGGGCTGATGGACAACTTTAGTCTCATTTCTGCTGGACAGTGAAAGTTCATTTTAACTGATGGCAACTGTATAAAAAAAAAAAAAAAAAGTGGGAATGTTAATGACAGGTTGGCAATGAGGGAAAAGTCCTGGTGGCTGGGAATAAGGAATCACAGTGGTGAAGTTATTGTCCTCTCCTTTTGCTGTTGCCCAGTATCTCCTTATTTGCAAAATCCCATGGCCTTCTTCACAGGGAGCTTTATAAGGGATTTGGAAAGAAGTAGTCCCTGGAAAGTATCCAGGAGGGTCTTATGGACTATGGGAAGTAGAGGGAAAAAAAATAGTGTCACAGATATGGATATTGTCTGGCAGATGTTAGAGGAATTCAGGTGACACTTCAGGTTACTACGCTGCCAGGAACATTTGGCATAGGTAACAATAGATGTTTCCTGGATGGTCTTCTACTCTCTAAAATCTGTTCAAGTCCACTGGAAATCTTGTGAGAATGAGTTAACATGAGACTCATAATCTGTTACAGTCTGGACAGGAAATGTTCTTGCAGTGTTTTGGCTTCATTCATTGTGCCCAGATGAGATGCAGGAATGTGTGAAAATGAAAAATGATTGAACAGAGGTGGGGATAAACATGTTAATGAATTACAGTATTTTGTATCTTATAAGGTTTTTGTATCTTAAAAGGAACCTTTGCTCAGGTTCAGATGGAGAAACATGAAAAAACCATCTTGAATATTCCCCCCATTGTTGGCCTGTATTCACTTGCCCCTGCTAGGCTGCAGCTGTGAGCAAAAGTCTCCAAGAAGAGGGATCCCTTTAAAAATAAGAAAGCCTTCTGAAAGCAGAACAAATATGCCAAGGAACGAAATATGCTGCAAAAAACCATGCAATGTCCCAAAGAGTTACTCTTGTGGTCAGCCTGTGCTTTCAGATATCTTTCAACATAAATTCCTCAATGCAAATTTTGTCAGTTTGATCAAATAAGTTTTCAGAAGTGAGAAAGTTTGCTATTTAAGGTAGCATACTGTGCCTTTGCAGCATGAAAAAATAATGAGAAATATTGAGGGGATAAGCTTTCTCTTCCCTCTTGGACTCCTATGCAAAGATTTCAAGCTTAAGGTAATCTTCCCAGCATTAGTCACTGGGAATTAGTATGTCCTCCCCAGCTGTTGCTTCTAGATGCTGGGCCAGACTGTAAAAACTAAATAGACTTCAGTGGAATGCCTAAAATTCATTTTCTCACTCAGATGCTTTCATCTCACTCATTTCATTGTGTTTACAGGCTGGCAGGTTTCCCAAGGGTAGCCATGATTTAGATTTACAGTTCCCTGGCCAGTCTGATTCTGAAGAAAAGTTATAACACCTGTAATGTAATACTGTTTCCGAAAAGAGTGAAAAATGTCATGGTCTGGAAAGGAAGCCTCTAAACTCCAATAATCACAGTGTATCACATATCTCTGAACCCCATTGCAGCCGCCGAAGTTGCTATTACTTCAGAACAGTTTCAATTCCCTTTCCCCTGTCTCCACCCACTCATTTTAAAGAAACCAAACCTGTCTCATCATGTTGGAAACTTGGCTTTAAAAATATCTCTGGGATTTCTCCTTTCTCCTGTCCGGGTCAGGCTGGGGAAACTCAGATCTTCGGGAGAGAAGGAAAACAACTGTGTGACAGTGCAGTGCCTTTTCCTGGCTACTTAAAAGAGCTGGACATTCTTGCCATGTTCTGCCAAGCACTGGACATGCAGGTTTTCACTCCTTGACATTTACAGGCTCACATATATGTGCTGAGGGACATCAAAGTGTGGTACAAACTTCCCTGAGAAAGATGCAAAATTTAAACTTCAAGCTGCCAAGAGCTGGTGGTCAGAAACAACACCATAGGGTTGTTTTTACAGAAAGCATCAAGAGGAGAAGTGAAGCGTCAAAGAAAGAAAGAGCAGGTCAGGATCCATCCAAATACTCCTGCTTTCCTCTGAGCAGGTTGTTATTCTTACAGTATCTTTTGTTTTATCAACATATTTAGAAACTGCTCACTGAAATAATGACTTCTGCTATCCTCCCCCTCAAAGATAAGCCCCTTCATGATTAGTTTGAATAAGATCCCTTTAAGAATATAAGCTTCTACATTTACTGCAATTTTTAGCTCACTCCTTTTCAGTTTTTCACATGCCTCTGTAATTCTTGTTACTAGACTATTGGAAAGCAGGAAGTTTTCAGTATCTCTTGGAAAATGTTTTTGTTGCAACATTGACCACTGAAACATAAAGACTCTGTGATGCATATCTCTCTTGGGTGAATCAGAGGTGTAAATAAACTTATACCAGTAAGTTAGAAAACATAAATAGGCCCAAGAATTCTGAATAACCACCTGGAATTTCAGATATTGATATAAATATTTTTATTTTAGGATATTCTATCTTCATCAATGGCAAAGCACTTTTCAGCCTTCTAAGAAAGTATTCAGTAATATTTCAAGCCCCTGAGGATAGAAATAGAAATTAATGTATTGTAAAGGTACTTTGAACCTCATATATTATGTTATTCCAGATCTGACTATTCTTACTACTTACTGTACCCTCACTGGGTGCTTGAGAATCACAGACAACTGTATGAGGTTTCTTAACACAATGTCATTTACTGGACAAAAGAGATGCTTCCAAAAAAAGCAAGTCAACAGACTACTTTGATCCTCCACCCATGACATTTTTCTGAGTAATCCTGAAACTAGTTTTCCATATCAAGTTTGAAGCTCATTCAGATTATCTTCAGATCTGAAACTACACTTGGAAGGAGCATATCACGTATCACAGCCCTGCAGACTGGGGAGAACAGAAAGTGACAACCAGGACACAAGTGCCTTAATCTGCTGCAGTGCATGGGGACCTTGGGCCAATCCAAGATCTGATCTACTTCTTCATGTCTGGTTCTTCTTGGCAGCTGCAACTGGTGCCAAGGGAATGTGTGGGCAGCTCTCTCCTGTAAACAAACTCTGTCACCTCTATCTGTTTCTAACATAGGGCTGATAGGTTTAATCACTGCCTCCATCCTCTGTGGCGCATGTCATTTCAACACTGGCTTTGGTGTCATGCATGCTTTAAGGAAATGTAGTCCTGCTTCAAGCAGGAGGTTGAACCAAATGATCTCCTGGGGTCCCTTCCAGCATGAATTGCCCTGTCACTTCTAAGTCTTGGTCATTTATTGGAGAATGGCTCAGAGACAAGGGTCATGAGCCCACCAAGCAATTGTACGATCAGAGCCTGTTCTAAGGGCTGATGCTGCCTCGCTGATGCTGGGCCTCACTAGGGTTTGCCTGCAGCCGCTCGCAGCTGCTGATACATGAAGAATGTCCAGGATGCTTCGGCCTTGTGTACCGTGGTTTGTCGAAAACAGGCTGAGAGGAATTGGGAATAGTGGCATGAGAAACTTAGTGTTATGAGAAGCTTGTGCTGTAAGCTAACTGCAAGTAGGTGGACCGTGTGAATACAACCTTTAGAGCTTAAGCCAATCAGCTAGTGACTAGTAGGCATAATAATTAGCATTGTCTGTATAAATATATGTACTCTGGACCAATAAAGACACACGATATATGATGCTCTATCACCCACATTGAACCCATCTCGGCGTGTCGTTCCTCCGTCGCCCTCAGTCATTCTGCTGTTGAAGAAGTCAAGGCCAGTCAGGAAGATACCTGGATTAATTACTTGGCTCTCTCTCCGTGAGTGTGAATCTATGCATAAGACACTGAAAAAATTACATTATTTACTCTCGGTGTCTGCTGTTAAATACTGGCCAAAACTTTTGGGGAATGAGAGGTGTAACATACAAAATTCCAAGACGCAAAGTTGCCATGGTACTGCAGATGCTCAGTGACTCCTCTAGCCTGTGGCACATTCAGCAGTGGCATGACTTCTGTCCCTCTGTGTCCCCAAAGCAGCAGAATGACCACCCTGTGTATGGTAAAGATCAGGAGCTCATGAAGGCTTAGCCCTGCCAGCATTCACCAAATATTCAACCCATATGTGGTTTCTAAAGTGTCTTACCCCTGTTTCAGTGTCAGAAAGCTCAGGGAGATCTAAGACAGAGCAGAAGTGAGGTGTAAATGAAGGTAGCACATCATAAATTTGAACTCCAAAGGAAATAAAAAATATGTACATCTGATTTGCTTCTGTATTTATGGGTTTGGGGATCCACTCTAAGAGAGAATTAGCAAGATGTCACCCCAGTTCACAGAATTTCCTCTCTCAGATATCAGGCTGCTCTGCTTTTGTATTATTTTTGGGGGGCTTGAGAGTACAGTTCTTTTCTTCTACCCTAAGAATCTACAAAACCTGAAATAACTTCTCCTGAGGTGTAAAAGAAAGGGATGGACAATATGCTGCAGCCTCCAGTGAAATATAATCTTTATTATTCCTACAGCAAAGAGAATAACCCCATAACTCAAACATAGAAAGCTTGGAAGAAACAGTGATTTTTAGGCTGACCTTTTATTTCAATAAATTATTTTATTTTGTATAATAGCACAAGCGAAATGTTCAAAAGGTTCATGCTATTGAAAGTCATCAACAAGCACTTGTGACTTAGCATTATGTAAACATAATAAAAGTTGAAGTAAGAGCAATACCTGCTTTAATCTGTGCTGTTTAACAAGTGTCTTTAAAGAGCTCAACCCAAACAACAGTCTTTTTGTAGAAGGACTGTTTGAGAGCGTGTTGTGGGGGAGAATCTGGAAGCCTGCACTGAGATGCAGCATTCCTCCCCTGTATTACTCTGTTTTCAGGTATCTTATTACATAGTGTCAAATGGAGTTGCTATCAAATGTTGGTAGGCAGTCACTCTACAACTTTATGGAGATTTTACTGCAGACAGGAGACTTACAGTAAGGTTAGAGGGAGGAGGAGACCCCTGAATACAGGAAAAAGCACCGTATGATCAATCCTGTTATGCTTATTTAGTTGCCAATAAAGCCAAAGTCCAACAAAGTTGACCATTTATAATTTCATTTTTCAGGTCATAGCTCCAGCTGCCATCACCCTAAGGGCACCCCAGGTAGGCTGTGGAGAATAGGCAGCTATAGACATAACTGAAACATTCATAAATCCCTCTGGGCATTGGTTCCTCTTGAAGATCACAGAATCACAGAATGGCTGAGGTTGGCAGGGACCTCTGGAGATCATCTGCTCCAACCCCTGGCTCAATCAGGGGCACCTAGAGCCAGTTTTCCAGGACCATAACCAGATGCCTTTGAATATCTCCAAGGAGGGAGATTCCACAAGCTCCCTGGACAACCTGTGCCAGTGCTCAGTCACCTTCACAGTAAAAAAAAAAGTGTTTCCTGATGTTTGGAGGGAACCTCCTGTGTTTCAGTTTGTATCCATTGTATCTTCTGTCACAGGGCACCACTGAAAAGGGTCTTCCTCTCGTTTGCTATCATTGAGTGCCCAAGGTGGGCTTGGCCAGGGAGAAAGGACTATGTCCCCAACAGACTCCATGTGGGTGAGGGCTGTCCTTCAGGAAGTTAACTTGCATAGGCTTTACAACTAGAAAATATTTTTTTTAAAAAATGGTGTATATGTGCCAGTTCACTACACAGATTGAAGAGAAGTTAGACAAACTTCTTAACAGCTCTATCCACATTTCTGGTAGAATCAGGATTGGTCACAGCTATTAATTTATTGTTCCAAGTGGGCTGTAGGAACATGGCTGATATTTACAAGCTCTGTGTGTTTTGCTGGTTAAGGAGATGGATACCTTGTTTAGAGGGGGGAGATGACAGGGACTCCCCGGTTCACTTGTCTGCTACAGAGTGGACCTGACCTGGAGCTCGAGTCCAGACTTGGGACAAGTTGTGATGATGGTCTTAATGCCTCCTTATGACTTTATTCTTCTCTTTCCAGGGAGTTAAACAGCCAACATTCCTATGCCATTGTAGTCCCCTGCGATCATCTACTATCAGCTTATGTGGGAGCTTGTGATGGGTTGACCTCAGCAGCCAAGACCTCATGTAATTCCTTGTTCAGTTCCCTCTAGCAGGTAGAGGAGAGAATTGGAAGGACAAAAGTGAGAAAAACTCATGATGGATTAAAACAAAGACAGTTTAATAAGTGAAGGAAAAAAACAAAACAATGCCACCTAATGCAAAGGCAATCATTCAGCACCTCCCAACAGCACACTGGTGCCCAGCCAGTTTCCCAGCAACAGCTATTTTGAAAAAACTCCCTGCTGCAGTTTTATTGCTGAACATGACATTATATGGCATGAAATATTTCTTTGGTCAATTCAGGTCAGCTGTCCTGGCTGTGTCCCCTCCCATCTACTTGCTCACCCCTAGAGTCCTCACTGAGGGGACAGAGAAAGAAACATAGGAAGCCTGCATGTTGTGCAAGTGCTGCTCAGCAATAGCTAAAACATCACTATGCTGCTGTGAAGAAAATGAACTCCATCCCAGCCAGACCAAGTACAGAGCCATACAAACTGCCTAAGGCACTGGAACCACAGTCTGTGTATCTTCAAGGCTTCTGTAACATGGCACGAACAACACTGTAAGACAGGAATCCCGTATGTGTTTGTCTGCAGAGAATCAGTCTGATATTTTATTAAATTCCTAGGTTGTGAGGATGTAATGCCACTGCAGATAACCTTCTGTGTACTTGTTATAACTATCTTCAATGCAACTGTAAATAATATTCCAGAAAACTGTCTGTCCTGAAGTATAACCACAAAAAGACACCCACTGCTACTTTCAATTCATTGTATGTGCCCTTCAGGCAAACATGCTGACTATCCTCTGTTTTGCTGCTCTTCTGACATCTTCACCAACACTGTCTATTGCTGTCTGGAGTCATCAGACAGTCAGCACCACAATAGTGAAAAAAAAGAAAAAAAAAAAAGAGAACTTACTATTTCCTTTGAAAGAAAGCTAGCTGAAATTGTAATGTCAAATATGATCAGTGATGTTCAGTACACTGTTTCTAAAAGGCCATCTGTAAGATCCCATGTTTTGCCATTGACAAGGTTAAGCCAGTTGTTGACCCACAATGTTGTTGCAGGAATGAGCTGAGCCTCAGTGTCAAAAGTAGCCAACTTGCCACTGGAAAAATGTTGCAGAGAGCAAAATAAATATAAACTATCTGACTAAAACATAATCACGCTGGCTAGTGAAACACTAAAAACAACAACAAAAAAAAGAGAAACAACAACAAAAAAACAAACTGGAAAATGATCAGTAATCCTGTCGTGGTTTGAGCTCAGAGAGCAACTGAGCACCACACAGCCACTCACTCCTCCCTTCCCCCGCAGCGATAAGAAAGGAAAAATATGTAATGCTTGGGATTCGAGATAGGTCCAGGAGGGGTAAATCACCTATTATTGCCACGGGCAAAAGGCAGACTCATTAGAAGAAGAAAAAAAAGAACATAGATTTATTAGAGACACTAGCAACAACACTTAACAGAATAGGACAGTGAGAAGCATTACCACATCTTGAGAACACCCTCCCCCCATCCCTCCTTCCTGGGCTCAGCTCTGCTCCCGATATCTCTACCTCCTCCCCGCAGTGGCACAGGGGGCAGGGAATGGGGGGTGCAGTCAGTGCTTCCATTTCTTCCATTTTTGGTGGGGGATGCTTCTTGAACTTCTTCACCCTGCTCCAGCATGGTCCCCCTCTCACAGGAGACAGTCCTCCACAAATTTTATCCGATGTGGGTCCCTCCCACGGGCCGCAGCGTTCCCCACACTGCTCCAGCATGGGACACCAACTTTCTCCAACTGGAGTCCCTCCCATGGGCTGCAGCCCTTCCCCAAGCTGCTTCAGCATGGGACACCCCCGCATACTGCAATCCTTCCAGTGCCGAACTACAACAGCAGGGGCTGCTTCTTCCCACAAGATCCCAGCCTTCTTTGGGTGCAGCCACCTTAGATATCTGTGTGTGGCCCCTCACAGGCCATAAATCACTGTCTGGTCCACTGTAGACCTCCATGGGTGGCGGGGGGGGGGGGGGGGGGGGGGGTGCAGCCCTGCCATCTCACCACAGGATACAGGGGGGTCTCTGCTCCAGCACACTTCCCCCCCTCCTTTCTTCCTCCGTTCCTCCACTCACCTTGGTGTTCACGCAGGTGCCGCAACTCCTCCTCACAAGTCCAACTCCTCCTCCCAGATCCCTTCTTAAATCCATTATCGCAGAGATGCAGCAGATTGGCTCAGTCTTGGTCCAGAGGTGGGTCTGACTTGGAGACGGGGGAGATTTGAGAAGTTTCTCTCAGGGACCACCACTGCAGGCCCCTTCCCTACTACCAAAAAACCCCACCACTCACTCAAACCTATACTTTACAAATCCATCCTTTAGAAATTAAAAGTTGAGGAATTAAGGCATTTCTTAATTTCTTTAACTTCACAAAACCTAAGATCATGGAATTTTATTTCAGCTGACCACCTCCACTCTATACACTGAGGGCAGTATAAGAAAGTGTTGTTTGACTGCAGGGTGTCTTCTAAGAAGGCATCTTGTGGTCGGAGAACCTACCATTTACTTTGACAGTTTTCTCCAGCAGCTAAAAATCACATAAAACTCTGAGTCTTCTTTCTCATTTTAATGTTTCTGGTTTTATCCTTTAACTAGCTGCCAGTTCTTGCTGTTTCTTTCTCTTCCGAATTAAAGGGTTTTTGAATGCCCTGTGTTTTATGTCCATAGAGGTACTGGTACACTGTAATTAAGCTTTATTTCAATTTTTCTTTTTTTCTATAACTTAAAATGATTAAAGACTTTAAGAAGAGGTCTCTAAATCCTTGCTGTAAGACACTTCCTCCACCCCTTCAGATCATTTTACAGCTCTTTTCTGTGCCCTCTCCGGTTTTGATGTTTGTGTGTGTGTGTGCATGTCTGAGTGTTGAGTGTGTGAACTTCAAAAAGAGTACAGGTGCACAGTATCCAGCTCACCAATGTCACATTCAGAGGGAAAATCATACTTTCAGCTTCTAGTTTTCTTCTTTATCCATCCAAGAACTGTAAAATTCTACTTTGCCTCTGCATTGACAAATGAACTCCCGTTGAACTGAGTCTCCTGTTCACACTGCCATCCACACTGCAGCCCATGCATTTGTTGGTGTGACTTGAAAGCCTTCCTTTTATGACCATGACCATATACTAACTGATCACATTAAAGCATATTTTGCATAAGTGTTTCCAATTTTCCAAGCAATCTAGGTTGCATAAACAAACATGCATACATATTTGTGTTTATGTATACATAAACCTCATATGTATTAGAGTATTCATAATATATATATTATGAATTTTTCTATTTTGGAGATACTATGTGTTATATAGTTTATATATATGTGTTACTATACCCACTGAGTCCTCATGGTTATTCGCCACCTTGTCTATCTGTGTCATCCACAACTGTTATGAGCTCCTGTGCTTACAGATCTCTGCCAGAGCTACAGCTTTGTGTTGGGTTTCTGCGGTGGGGGTTTTGGTAGCAGCGGAGGAGGTTACAGCAGTGGCCCCTGTGAGAAACTTCTCTAAGGTCCTCTGGCTCCAAGTCAGACCCACCTCAGGCCGAGGCCAAGCCAATTAACAATGGTGTCTGTGCCTCTGCGATAACATATTTAAGAAGCGGAACCTGGGAGGGGGTTGGGGACTTGTGAGAAGGGGTTACAAGCACATCTGTGCAAACACTCAAGTCAGTGGAAAGAAGGACAAGGAAGTGGGGGAGGTGCACCAGAGCAGAGATCCCTGTATTCCGTGGTGAGAGGGCAGGGCCACCCCCCCATGCCAACCATGGAGGTTCATGGTGGAGCAGAGGCTGATCTGAGGCCTGTGGAGGAGATCAAACCTGGACAGGCTGCACTTAAAGGAAGCTGGGACTCTGAGGGGAGAAGCAGCCCCTGCTGTTGTGGTTCGGTGCTGGGACGGCTGTGACACGTGGGGCTGACCCACACCAGAGTAACGTGGGAATGGCTGCAGCCTGTGGGGAGGACTCACTCACTGAGTTCATGGAGGACTGTCTCCAGTGAAAGGGGAGCCACATGGAGCAGGGGAGGAATGTGCAGTGTTCACCCCAGTTCCTGAGAAGAAAGGAGTGGAGGAGCTGACTGTGACCACCATCCCCTGCCCCCTGCGTCACTGGTGGAGGAGGTAGAGAGATCAGGAGCAGAGCTGAGCCTGGGAAGAAGGGAGTGATGGGGGCAGCTGTTTTTGGATGTGATGGCACTTCTCACTGCCCCACCTCGTCTGTTGAGTGTTGTCTTTGTCAGGGTTTGAATTAAAGTGATGTGTTTTTTTTTTCTTCCCCTACTGAGTCTGTCTTTTGCCTGTGACTGTAATGGGTGAGCCACCCTCCCTGTCCTTGTCTGGATTCCTGAGCCACTGTGATATATTTTCTCTTTTCCATTCCTGAGAGGGGAAGGGGTGAGTGAATGGCTGCACGGTGCTCAGTTGCCCTCTGGGCTCAAACCATGACAAGCTAGATCACTTGTCAGAGACAGCTCTCAACAAGACTTAAGGAACTGCTGGAAGAGCTAGTTTGCCATAGCAGAGAGCAGATAGATGAAGTTGCAGGAGGTGGAAGAGTCCTTATTTTTCGTAAAAATGAGATTTTATTGTACTGGAACTCTCCAAATTTGTCAAACATGCAGACTTAGCTATTTTAAAATAGCTAAGCAGAAGTGACACACTGAGGCTCTCACACATTGTCTCCTTCATAATTTGTCTAGGCTGCAGTTCTAAAAGTATGTAACTGAACATACTGTAAATGTTTAATTCCCTACAGCATGCTCAAAGCAACACTGCAAAAGACACCTCCTTACCACTGTGCTGCTCTGCCTGATTTACTTTGCTCACTCACTTTCCAGGCTTCATATCCTGCATTAGGTTTTCATCTTCAGCTTGCAAAAATTCTGCTACGGCCTTTGTTTTAACTACTCTCCCCTGCCTTTTGCCAACTGGGGTTGGAACTCATACCTGCAGCCCTGCAGATATTTTTGTTTGAAACCTCCATTAGCTCAGATCCGTGTACACACACACGTGGTCCAGCCACTAGAGGGGACAGAGCCTTACACTGGTGTAAAAGCATATCAGATGAGATTTTGTAAAATGCCTGTTTCTGAAATGAGGCTTGTTCTTTGGTAGAAAAGCAGGTCAGACAGGTGACTGGAAAACAAAACCTTTAGTTTTGAAACTTTTAGGCTGATGGCACAACAGCTTGTCAAGAGAGGCAGGCTTGTGTGCCAGGGTGTTACTCCTCTTTGCCGGAGAAAAAGCATGATCTCTCTCCCAAGGTCCTCTGCTAGGAATGGAAACAATTAAGATCACTTTGGTGAAGCACTTTGAGATCCTGAGAGGCAGAGGACTGTCACACAGCAAGAGTTGGTATTAATGCTAAGCACTCCCTCACTGCACTCTCTGTCTTTTAAGGGTTGCAGTTGCTTGCCGTGCTGCAATACCCAAATCCATTCCTTGTTCTTTAGCTCAGTTTGGTTTGCTTTCTTTCTCGCACAGACTTGTAAGCTTTGTATGCAACTGACATAATGTATGCAAAAAATTTTAACGAACCTAGTGAGAACTTCTCATGGATGTAAAATAATCAGTGTCTCCTGTGCTGTGTCTCTTACTGTTAATTGGTTGCTCTCTGTTGTGGTTTAAGCGTGATTGGCAGCTAACCACAATGCAGCATCTCTCTCTCCCTTCTCCTCCGGCAATGAGAAGAGACAGAGAGCCAGGCTTGGGGTTCAAGACAGGACTGGGATGGGGAAAAATTCCCCTTTTATGATCACGAGCAAAAAGCAGACTCGTTAGGGGAAGGAAAAAAAAGAACATACATTTATTACAGACACTAACAACACATAACAGAGTAGGACAGTGAGAAGCATTGCCACATCTTGAGAACACCTTCCCCCCACCCCTCCCTTCTTCCCGGGCTCAGCTCTGCTCCCGATATCTCTACCTCCTCCCCCAGTGGCACAGGGGCAGGGAATGGGGGGTGCAGTCAGCTCTGCCACTTCCTTCATCTTCGGTGAGGAGAGTGTCCGAAACTTGTTCCTCCCGCTCCATCGTGGTCCCCCTCTCACAGGAGACAGTCCTCCACAAACTTTCTCTGACTTGAATTCCTCCCATGGGCCGCAGCGTTCCCCACACTGCTCCATCGTGGGTCACTAACTTCCTCCGACTGGATTCTCTCCCATGGGCTGCAGCCCTTCCCGAGCTGCTCCGGCGTGGGACTCCCCCGCATGCTGCAATCCTCCCAGCGCTGAATTACAGCAGCGGGGCTGCCTTTTCCCATGAGACCCCGGCCTTCTTCAGGCACAGAACCTTGATTATCCGAGCAGGAGCAACAGGCCGTAAATCAATGTCTGCTCCACCGTAGACCTCCATGGGTGGCAGGGGGGGCCCGCCCTGCCGTCTCACCACAGGATACAGGGGGGTCTCTGCTCCGGCACACCTCCCCCCTCCTTTCTTCCCCCGTTCCTCCACTGACCTTGGTGTTCATGCAGCTACAGCAACTCCTCCTCACAAGTCCCACTGCCCGTCACCACGTCCCTTCTTAAATACATTATCGCAGAGGTGCAGTTGATTGGCTCAGTTTTCGAGCAGAGGTGGAGCTGACTTGAAGCTGGGGGAGCTTCGAGAAGCTTCTCACAGGGGGCCGCCCCGATAGCCCCCTCCCCTGCCATCAAAAAACTCCACCACTCACTCAACCCAGGACACTCTCACTCTGTGTGCTTCGATTGGGCTACTCTATAACCTTCCTGGCTTGATTTGGCAGGAAGGAAACAAACATATTCTGTCATTTTTTGAAGTGGCTGGAGGACTCCCGGGAGTTTTGTAACTGAGTAAAATAAATCTTAAACTAGAAAATTTAAACAGCTTAGCCTGTGGTTCGAAGGCACTAAATGAGAATTCCAGGGGGGTGCACCAGCTTCTCTGATGGCTGTTGAAATGCTGTTTTGGGGAAACAAGTCAGGTCATGCAGACAGCTGCACTTTAGTTTGAAATGGTGTAAACTAATAGTTAATATTTTTATTAATTAATATTAATAATTAATATTTAAATTAATGAATATTTGGCAATATTGATGTGACTATACTCCTGTGGGGATCTGAAGCTACAGGTGGGTAAAGAAGCTTTAACCAATTAAGATAATTCACTTTCCAGTGTTGTCATTCATTTAGATCAAGAGATAATGGTGAGACTTGCTATGATACTGAGAGATTGTGATTAGACTTTCTGTGGTGCTGAGAGTGAACAGATTTCCAGGTTAGTAAAACATATGATTATTATCTGGTTAATAACTTCTTGAATATATGACTCATAAAGCTGTATTGCTGTGTCTTAAAAGACTTGGTAAATTGAAAATGCTGTTTAAGCTTGTAGCTAGAAATGCTTTAATTCAGGTATGCAATAAAAATATTAATTAAGAGATGTTAATGGAAAGAGGATAAAAAATGACCCAAGCTCTCCTACAGCTGGTCTTTGGAAGTAAGGGGCTGTTAAACCAGAATATGGGGTAGAGGTACAAGGAGGAGGTATTTCTGCATACACTGGGGGAAGGAAACCCAGATTGCCCAAAGCAATTGTCAGAGGTGGCTCCTGTAGTCATCATTAGCCATAAAAGCAGAAAAGACATAGATCTAAATCACTCCAGGATATGTCAGCCTTAAAGGACACTACAGGGACTGATTAGTCAGAATCACAGGCAACTGGCAGCACTGCAGTAGCCAAGGAAAATCTTCATCATTAAATAATCTTAACAATGCATTTACTATTTGATCTTGTGGTAAATTTCTTCCATTATTGTGAATCTACAGCTTTTAAGTGTTCTCTTATTTGCAAAACTTAAATAGTGTTAGAGCTGAAAGGATGATCAGACACAAGGCACACCATTTCCAGGGGGATGGATTTCTTACAAACACCAGTTGGAAACCATTGTTGTAGTCACCAGTATACCCTAGCTATCCAAAGGCCAAAGGATGCACTTAGTTGGAGAGGGGAACAGCAGGGTTTCTGCATAAAGAGCTTTTCATGCTGATCACCAGAAGATGACGTGCTTCAAGGTCATGGATTAAATGTCAGTGCCTCAGGAACGAGACTGTGACTGGTGAAGCACCACAGGTTGCAACTGCAGAAACTGTAATCTGCTCACATGAACAGCCACTCTACATTCAGCAGTACTATGCAGAGAAGGCACTGATAAGCATGGATACATGCGCTGAGGAATGCCCTGTATTCTTAAGACACAAATACCCTTTTTATTTCCTCCTTCCCTTGAGTTTGCAGAGCACTACAGCCTGTACAGGAATACTTTGTTCAGTTGCTCAGGTGCTATAAGCTTCTATTAAACTTTCTGCTCTTTGCTCCTCTCATAACCTCAGACTTTGGTTGTGTTGCCGAAGAGGAAATCAGTGCACAGTTTAACATAAAGTGTTTAAGAGTAGTTGATGTCTGAGGC
Source organism: Tyto alba (assembly GCF_018691265.1). Taxonomy (NCBI): domain Eukaryota; kingdom Metazoa; phylum Chordata; class Aves; order Strigiformes; family Tytonidae; genus Tyto; species Tyto alba. Next base: position 33,007,798 of record NW_024881318.1, read on the forward strand.
TGTTTTTTTTCCAACAAGGTATGGAGTACATTGGTAGGTATGATAGTGCCCCAGAGGGCACAGCATCCTGCTCTCTGTTACCTTTCTGCTCTTCAGGACTTGGCTACCCATGCTCCAGGGATTTGAGGCTCAATGCTGCTCCCACTTGCCTGTATAAATTTGGCTCAGACTGCTGTCAAAGCTGCTGTCCTGTGACAAAGATCTGTGCAAATATCTGTAGAAAATAAGAAATAAAGATAACAAAGGTAAAATTACAGACAGGGGATCAAGGTAACTCAAGAATTTGAGGGAAAAGCACTGACATGAGGAGGAATAAACTTCTAATGGAAAGAAATGGGAAGCTGGTTACCAAGTTGTTGGGTGTCTTTGGTATTGATGGAGCTGGTGGAAGATGTTGGGTTTGTAATACCTAGGGATTTTCTCTAGAGAGCCACAGCAGTGGGTGCTCTCCCCCAGAGGGTAACAGCCCGCTGGGCCAACAAAGGCTCCTTGGAAGCTTTATGAGAGGTGACGAATATTGGTCTGTCTTGTAACTCATAAAAGCATAGCTATCTTGTGTGTGTGTCAGTCAGTAAGTACTTGCTGTGTACTTGTAAAGTTGTGCATATCCCATTTGCAGAGCCTCTTTGCAAGTGACTACAGACACCTGAACAAGTGGACCCAAAAGAGGTGTAACAGCAGCACCCTTTCCACAAAACACCTCCCCTGAGCCATTTCAACACTGGCAGACTGTACATGAAGCTACTGCTATACATGGAGGAGGTTCTCACACAGGCAGTGGGGTTTACCTAGCACAGAAAGCCCAGAATCCCTACCTGAGGGACTTAGATAAGACCGTTAACTTTTATACCAGTTATTCTGTGCCTTGCTTGTTCTGATTTATTAACAGTATATAAGATGATCCAATATTTGGCCACTGCCTTTAAATCATAGGATTTTCCATTCTAAATGACAACCTTTGCATTTTATTAGTGTGGCTTAGTCTTTAATAAGCCTTTACTATATCCATATATCTTACTAACACTCTAAGAACAAGCTTTTGTACCTATTATAAATTACCTTGGCAGTGGCATGACCACATCCACTGGCATACTCGAGAATATGATGCTGCTGCCCCGGGTCTCAGCAAGCATACACAGAGGAGGAAGCATTCATATTGCAGTTGCACTGAGAGGGGAAGTTGTGGGCTAGTTGTGTGGGTGTATCTGAGGGTGACAAAGCCTCCTGAATTCAACAGCCTCTGCTGAGACTGAATCTCTGTAAGCCATGCAAAGGTGTTTAGCTCTTCTTTCTCAATTTCCTCATTCCTGGAAGGCATGTTTCAGTTTTTCCTTCCCTAGAGAGACACAAGAATTGATTGATTAGTGCCTGTAAAACAGAAAAGAAAGAAGCACTGTGTAAATGACATGGTTGATTATTGCTACTCAGCCTTTCAAAGGAGCATCAAACTATGTCTAGCCTTTGAGCTCAGCTGGATCTTTGGTGTGAAACAGAGAACTGCATCTTGAGAGCTTGAGAGCTGCTGCTTGACAGCCTTTCTAAGCACAGCAGGCCAATGTTTGGTGTGTGCTCTGAGCTGCATTTACCTTGCTCCCAGTTCTTTTTGATTTAGCTGGGAATACATTATTACAGGTTAGTATTATTATCAAGAGTTAAAGGGTCTGTTTGGTATTATCAATTTGTCGTGAATTTCTATGGATTCTGTCTCGTCCTCCCTTAACTCAAACATCTGATATCTGAATGCTACTTTTGAAGCTACTGGGAGCAATGCGTTACAAGTTTGGACTCCCAGCAAGTACTGGTTTGCAGAAGTCCCTGACAGGATCATGGCCAAACACGATTGGCTATTTGGCCCAGGTGAGCAAGGACTAGGGAAGGAGATGTTGCTATCCAAGGAAAGGATAAGAAATTATGCATGTGTACTGAGCAAATTCCAGCACTGATGCTGTGTCATGCCCTGGTAGTGTCAAAGGATGGCAGATATTCTTCATCTAGCCACCAGCTGTTAAGTCCATTTCTGCAGGTGTTTCTGGTAGCTTATTACAGTAATTATTTCTTCTGCCTGTGCTGTACAATATTATATCATGAAGCAAATTTCTCATCTTCAAGCCACATCCCGGAACATACTGGAGGGCGTTGTTTTACATTTCGTGGGTCTGGACCACCTGTGATGTGGATAATCTCGCCTAAGACTTGATCCACTGGAATCATCCCAGTGAAAGCTGTCAAGGTCCATGGACTGGGTAGCTTGAGATAAAAGCAACGTGAGTTTTGTCCCTGACTAATTATTGTTTAGTTTTGTTTTTTTATTTTGCCACTAAATGTACCTAGAAGGTTATTAACAGAGAATGAATTGCTCATCCTGCTAGCTGAATGCTACCACCAGAATTCTCAAATCATAAATGTTTGTGACTCAAAGGGTCCCAAAGAACCTTTGTGGGAAGAACAAGTCATTACTTAACTGTGGTTGGTGCAAGTACTACCAACGGGCTCCTTGACAGAGGGAGAGGATGGAAAAGTTGAATGGGACGACATGGTCTCAAGGTCACCTCATTTCATGCAACACTCCAGAAGGTTTTAAAGGAGAAGCAGAGTACTCGTCCTTGGAAACTTGCGGCAATCCAAAGCCTCCAAGAAAAGCCAGATGATGTGCACAGACAGAAAAGCAAAGGCTAATACCATCTGCAATTCTACAATCATCAAACCTGAAATAACTGCAATCTGGCTCAGCCTCCTCATGTCCCCTGAGATTGTGCTTCCGCAGGGGATGGGCTATCCATTCCTTTCCAAAAGCTCAATCGAGTATCTACGGCCATGGGAGGAACATGTGGTTCACTAGGAGCCAATGCAACAGGCTCAGCTCCTTGCATCCCCACAAACAGTGCTGCCAAGGTGGAGAGGTGTCTCTCAGGCACACATCAGAAGAAGTTCCTGACAACTTGGAGCATGCCCCCCTGCTCCAGCAACAGTCCATAGCCTCAGGCTCCCCACCTCCAGCCAGCAGTGCCTCTGTCTCTGGTTCTGCTCTTTCTGACCCTGAAAGTCTTCAGGGGAGGGTGCCACTCCTGCATGACCCGGTTCAGGGTTGCATTTCTGAAGTGATCACAGCAGAGACTTGATAAGTAGCAAACACGAGTATATATTGCACGTCTTGCTGCTTTCTCTTCCTCTGCCAATCCTTACAGCAATGTGAAGGTTCATAACTTTTTTTCTTCCCTGAGCTGATTCTTTTCTCCTTCAGCACTCCCTTTCCCAAACCTGGCAGTGCAGCCAAAGTTAAACACCTCTGTGGATTAAGTCCTTTCAGTTCTCTGGCAATGGGAAGAATTTATGCCACTGAACAAATTGTCTCCTGGTCAGGATCCATCCTTGTGGCACTTAACCTCATCCCAGCTGGTTTAAGCACCTGTGTTACCAAAAGCAGGGGTGTAGCCACTCAGTACTCACTGTATAAAGGACAGCAGCCCCTGGAAGGGATCTAAATCTCAGCTGAGCTACTTGATCGTGGAGGTACTTGTCTTATGCCTGTTACCAGGGGGCTGCAAAATGTATGGCAGGAGCCTTAGGGTGCCTGAAGTTAGGTGGCAAGTCAGATCTTTTGTGGCACAATGTTCTGCAATGCATCAAAAGATACGGTTGTATCACGCTTGTAAAAGGACTACATTTATTTAGGCTGGTTTTAAAGAGGTCTAGAGCCCATGGCTTGTCTGTAAAATTAGCAAAGAGACATAGTTCTTATAGAAAAACTTATTCTAGAAGCAGGTGATTTCACAGCAAATCGAGATGTGGTGTTGTAGTGTTTTCTACATCTGAAACCAGATGTGGAAAAACTTTCCTAAGACTCAATATTGAATATCAGTGGGTTTAGATAAAACCAGCATGGTTAATGCTAGCAAAACAACTAGTGGAGAAACAATTTCAATCATAATCTTTATGTGGGACTGAGTGAAAATTCCTAGGCTAGTATCTGTTACCTGAAATTTTTTTACTTAGATATAAAAATTTTCTAATTCTGTATTTATACATAAACTTAATTAAGAAGTCTGAATGCCAGAAATTACCAGGATTACATCTCTGACGTTGTTCATAAGGTGGTATACTACACTACAGGTTCACTAACAAACACAGATTACTTTATTTGGACTTCAATTTTTGGTCTTTTTCAGCATCAGTCTGAATACTTTGCTGTAAAAGTCAAAACACCTGACCACTTGTATTGTTATCAATGTAACTGAGTAAAATGCACCACTCATGGTTCACCTTTGATTTATTAGTAAATGCAACACAAATTTTTAATTTGGCTAATTTCCAAGTCATATAAAAACGCTTCATACTCATATCTGTTCAACTTCCACTGATTTGATAACAAACTAGTGTAGTGCTACTTCACGTTATTTCTGTGGGTCTTTTTTTGTTTTGTTTTGTTTTGTTTTGTTTTGTTTTTTACTTTAGACAATCATCTAATTTCATCTACTTCGGAAATTTAATGGGGTCTCCTCTTTTGATGTTAATATGTTATCTGACACTGCACAGTGCCATCTGCTCTCTGGGGCAAAACCAGTTCTCATTTACTTTTCTAGAAGTGTTTTCAACTTCATATGTATTATCAGATGACCTCCCTTACCTTTTCTAGCACTCTAAATAATTTGCCAGTATAATGAAAGAATAATTTTCACTATAATTTATTACTTAATGTACTGGTTTAATTGATGAAGCAGAGTGTATCTCTGCATCTAGATTGAATTTTGCAGCCTCTACTGATTGAAAACATAATGTAGATAGTGTGGGAAAATGCCATTTTTTAAGTGATTTGCCAGATGGCTACATGGACTGAGATATAATTTAGATGAGTCCTCTGCTATTACATTCATCCATGTATATATTTTCTGAAAGATCTTTAGTACATTATCAGTGGATAAAACAATTTGGAAACCTTCAATCAGATCAGTATTTAGCATTGTCACAGGTTGATAATTTTTTTCTCTTTTGCTCCACCAGTTAATGATTTTATAATCCTGTCAGTTAAATATCAAATCACTGTTAAGTGACAAGCCAACTTGGCTTGCTTATGCAAATGTATTCAAACCTCCTTAGGTCTGGAAACAAGCTCTGAGATCTCTAAGTGAGGTTTTTGGTTCATTTTTTCCAGCCTTAACCCAGAAGGTGCACAGACATGCAAGGCTGTAAAGAAAAAACATGTGAAGAGCAAGAGAATTTCCATTTTGGTCAGAGGTTCGGGTGAGAGCCCATTCCATTCAAAGTGGTTCACCCTGTCTTTACCTCTAGACTGAATACAAGGAGGTAGGGTTTTGCTTTGGAGAAGGATTATTGCTCTTCTCATCCAGGATGTGTGTGTGGGGGGGAGGGCGTGGGGTGAGGTGGAAAGAAATCCAGGTATATATGACTGATGAGACTTATGTCTAGTTTCGAGTGATATTGCTGCTTACTCTGTGCATGAGTAACATGATTTTGTTACGCAGCAGTATTTGCTTGTTACCTTATTCTGAGAGAAACCCAACAGCCCCTTTGCCTGCTGGCTACAGTGAGATCAGCCTCCTACAGCCAATTCAGCAGGCAAGATCTTGTCCAGGGGGGAGCAGCCTGCACCCTGCGTTGCCCAGTCTGAACTGGGAGGCAGGTGTGGCTGCACTTGCAGCCTGCAGTCTCAGCTCCTCACCCCAGCAACACCCCAACCTCAGGGGCCGCAGGGGAATCCACACTGCCCCCTCCTCAGCCTCGGCCAGGGGTGAAACCTAACACTTCCAGCCTTTCAGCAGTGCACCCTGTTGTCACTCTACAGCCCAGGGCTAATTCTGCACCTGTACTAGAACTTAATACTGACTGAAACTTGATGATGGTTCAAGAACATGTTTGCGTATATTTTTGCCTCTTTCTACCATATTCTAGCATGTCCTTGAGTACAAAATTAGACCTGAAAGGATCTATTTTAATGCTTGCAGAATAGCATATCTGCTTTTTTTTCTGTAGGACTAGGGACAATGAAAGCTCTGCTTTGTGCCTCAGTTTCCCAAAGCATATTTATCAGTTCAGAGTACAAGTCATTCATAGCAGAATAAGTCTCTTACAATATTATTGAATGCAGTCACAGACAATAAAACATGAGTCTTATTTAAAGGGCTGCTATGGTAGCTTTAATACCATTAGCTACCATTATGGTAGCTCTAATACCATTAATAATATCTTCCACCTTCTGACATGGAAACATTAGTTATGAGGTCCCTAGGACAGCCTTTCCCTTATGTCCCCAAAAGGGATGGTGTCAGTAATGGATGGGAAAGGTAGGGTAACCCACACTGTGCAAAAGAAAGCAGATGAAAAACATGTAAGTGCTTCCCTACCCCCAGGAAGGATGCAACCTGAGATAGGACCATGTGTGTGCTGATTTAGAATAACATTTCCTTCCTATGTTAGTCTTTATGAAAATGCAAACAGGTGTCAGAAAGCTAGTGTTACATTCTGACAAAATCTATTTAAACAACAGGCACAGGTTTGCCCGAGCTCAGGGATGGTGTAAGGAGCTGGGAGAGATGGAAAATAATAAGCAAGCTCCTCCTAGAGGCGCTCTACGGCTCACCCAGGTTTTAGGGATCATTTTCTTTCCTTGATTTGCTCCTCTCTCCCTGGATAACACCGCATGTCAGCAGCGGCCGCAGGAAAAGGAATGAGGCTTTTGGGCTGTGCCAAGAGCTGGAGGTGTGCCCGTTGCCAGAGCAGAGGCAACAGGCTCCTGCTGGGGCTGTCAGCCTTCCCCTGCTGCCAAGAAGAGGTGCCAGGGCATATTCCTGTGGGTATGTTTACCTGCCCCAGGGCCAAATCCTGGTGCAGGTGATGTGTCTGAGCAGGAGAGCTGGGAGTGTATTTCATAAGGCTCTTGCATCAGCCGTTGGCAGAGATGAGAAGCAGCTCTTTGGTCTCACCCCTCCACACACACAGCAAGGGAGGAGCAAACGAGGAGAGGCAGTGGCTCCACAGATGTTTGGGTTGGCAGTCTGTCCTTGCCTAGCGTCAGGGTGGTAGCTCTGTACTCATCCGGGAACAGACTCCAGACATGTCAGGTATATGTCTTTGTCAGGAACACATGCTGAAAAAAAGGCTACATAACCCACCTGCCTGCTCTCCTATGCCTTATTTAGGTAATACAACAGTATACAGCCACACACATAAGATAAATGGCCAAAATTTAGCCTGTAATTTTGATATTTTTTTTTTTTTTTTTTTGCTTTCCCTTGCAAGATAGTCAGCTCTCAGAGCCACAACAAGGGGATAGAATTTCACCCTGCAGGTTTCTGGTCTTTATCCACATAAAACCTATGTGGACCCAGCACCACAAACCTTTCCGTATATCACATAAAATTGTTCAACCCAATAACTACCTCCATCCATGAATTCCATCACTGGGAGTTAACTGCTGATAAGATGGGGAAAATATACTGTCTTGTGCACAAAAGCTGCAGCTCAGCACTTAGCAATTTTACACTTAAACCACTTGTAGTATTCAGTGTTGATTACAAATACCAGCTTCTGAAAAGTGTCTTTTTCCCCTTGCAAATTTGTATTGAGGTATTTTGGGAAAAGAAGGAATAGTATTACTTCCCCAGACCTATGAGTGAAAAGGACCAATGAGAGGTTCCCAGTACTGAAACTGGTAAACATCAGATCTGCTAATGGATTTAATACAGCTGAGAACAGAATTTAGCCTTGTTATTTTATTATATAAATACTGACTGGAGTCCTGGATGAATGTCTGAACACTCATGCCAATTTTCTTCTAATTTTCTAGGGCAAAAAAGAATGAAAAAATAGTGCTTTAATAATTTGATTTTTTTTTACTCTAATTGAAACTTTTTTCCTTGTGAGTGGAGAGATAACAGGTGCCTAATTAGAGTGCATGATAATTCTCGCACAGATATAATTAAGCAGGAAGATCAATTAAAATCTCTCCTTGCTGGACTGCTGCCATTTTGGGGCTCGGTGTTTAAGTATACAGAAAGAAATCCTTTCCTTGGGGAGTACACGATAGTGTTGTTTTGGGAAAAAGATTTTATTTGGTTTATCTTTGCAGTGGCCATGTTACTCATGAAGAGTACTGGCCAGTGTTTTAGAAGGAAAAGAGTTTTTCTTTTCTTCAGTTCTTCAGTGACAAACCTGAAAAAGAGAGAAGAGCCCATTGCACTGTAACTTAGTCTGCTGGACACTTCACTTGGAGAGCTCTCTCAGTGCAGCAGACCAGTTACATGTCCTTTTTTTCAGTGTACTCTGCATGAATCCTTTGTTTTTGTACCCTCAGACAATGCTGTAGTAAAAAGAAAGCTCAGTGAAGAAAGCATAGCGAAAGCAAGTATAATGAAGGAAAATACTTGATCACAAGATTAACTTTACACTGAGCCACACCCTCAGAGATAAAGGTACTTGTTTTCACACTCAAATTTGGTGCTCTACATACAACAGTGTGTCCCTTGGATGACATAAGCATAAAGACATGGTTCACCAGCTGCCAAGATCCTCCGTTCCTAATGTATCTTCTGAAAGTATCTTCTTTGGAAAGTGCTATAGTACTTCTGGTAATGGCACCACAGTGTCTGGAAATGCACTTTACCATAATGATCCAGGTAATGAATGCTGAATTACAGTGAAAATCCTGGAGAAGTGCTATGACATCCTGGACTCATGGCAAATGTGTTCTTCCTGATTAATGCTCTCATAATAGAACAACATGATGATCAGGCCATTAATTTAAAAAGTCCTAAGGTAAAAACCCAGCTGACTGACTGATGCTCTGTGGTATCATTTGTTAAAGTCTTTTTTTCGATGAAAAGACAACCACAGAAATGGCAGCAGATGTCTTAAAGTAAAATGTTACTATTTCATTAATAAAAGAGAACATAATGGTGTACATCAGATCCAACATTACATTACTACTTAAATTACTTTCTGCTATAAATAAGCTTGGCATTGAATACAGTGCTGGTATACTTAACTTTCGTAAATACCTCATCAAATAATTCTTATTAACTGCTGTCCATATCTTTTTGCTTACTATTAACAATCTATTGGCAAGGAATGTAGGAAGAATTAATCTGTAAAATCTGAGGTTTATATAGAAAAGGATATACACATACATTGTGAACAACACTTCCAGTTGTTTTTCAGCTTGATTCCCTCCTGCTATACACACATTCAAGAAGAATGATAAATATGCAGCCTCAAAGGCCTGACCATTTTTTCTGCAAATATTGTGGTAGTGGGGTATCTTTAAATATAGAGATATTATGTTGTTATCCTTACTGTTTGCTCATGATTTTATGTTTCCTGCAAATTTGCCAGCCTTTCCTATAGGGTGACGTAATCAACTTGCTTACAATTTATAGGCTGTTTAGAAGACCCAAGGAGCTATCAAGATCTTTAAAATGTTTCTGAGGTAGTTGAAGATCTGATAGAAAAACAGAAGTCAGTAGTTTGTTTCTATATAATTTCTATCTTCTGTGAGAGAAAGGATCCTCTCTGGTTATTGTTCCCTCTGTTCCTGTCTCCTCCTAGAACAGAGAAGCACTTGTATCACAGTAAATAAAATTCACCTGTCTGATAGTCCAAGCTAAACACTGAGCAGTGAATAAACTCTATATTGACCTAATTAAAAGGAGGCAAACACCTTTTACCCGTGCTTGTCCTCAGCTACATTACTGCTCAGGTGAGGACTGTGGAAATCTCACAGAGGAGGCAATTACCTCGGGCATCTTTCTCAAGACAAGCAGATTAAGTTACCTCTGATACCACAAGAAACCCCATGAGGAACAGAGAAAGAAAAAGAAAGGAGACTCTGGTAGTCTCCACTTCAAGACAAATGAAAGTTATGTTCTGCTGCTCTGCTTTTTAATGCTTCACCAAAATCCCTAAGGGGTATGTTACTGGCCTTTTTGATGTTTGCTTGCAGATCACAGCAACCAGAAAATGTGTACATAATGAGAATGATCAAGGCTCATCCAAACATTAAGGCTGTTGTTGCTGGCGAGTAACTGTGTAATACCACCTTTTGGCTGTGACTGCAAGTGTCTCATGAATACTTGAAGAACTGAGTTGCATTGTCAGCACAGAAAAAAACAGTGTCTGCATTTGATCCCTTCTGCTTTTTTTTTAATTATTGTTGGTAACTATTTGACTGAGAAAAGAGGAACTTGTGGAGAAGGAAACATGAAGGAATTAATGCATAGGTAATGACTGTTGTGAGGCAGTCCTTAGCACTATTCATACTGCAGTTTTCTCAGCCAGGCTAAAGACTGTGGAATAATGTGTTTTAATGTTGTTGGGGTGTTGGTTTGGTTTTGTTTTTTTTTTTTTTTTTTTTAATTTATTTTTTTTCAAGCTGGGTCAGAAGCTGTGGAAATTATTCACTTTGACAAGAATATGAAAACTTGCTGTCTTTGCTCTGATGCCAGCTGTCTTGTGACTTCAGCTGGATTCCTGCAGAACAAAGTGAAACTATATGTTTTGATCCTATATCGCCATTTGAGTCCTGGTTGAAAGTGTTTTGGGACAGGACATGGTTTGCTTCCCCTTTGTATTTTCTTCTACCACCACTTGTTAGAACATAATGAAAATGTGATCCCCTTGAGGGATAATCTAAAAAATGAAAACACTGTAAAAATTCAGGTGGATAGTTTCAGCTGTAGCCCTGAGGAAGCAGCATTTAGAAACTAGAGAGATGAATCCTGATCAACAATGAGGGTTTCTGTCTGTCTATTTATAAAATTTAAGTTTTGAGAATTAACTTTTCAAAGTTAAGGAGAATTTGGGAATTAAAGGGTAGGATTAAATGGACATCTTTTCGTGCCTAATACTATCTGTTTTTATCTTAGTCAAGATTTTTCAGATTTACAGCTTTTATAATCTTACACATAGATAGAAAATGTGAGGTGAGGTAGCTTCATGAACAAAGGCCCAGAGAGGTTAGGGTCCTTCTCTGACCTGTGTTTTGGTTGTTCTGGATAATGCAACTTAAAGTTGACTGTGAGCCCAAGGTCTCCCGAGGACAGTCAGTTTGGTCCTTCATTTCTCCCACAGGTGTGACTGGATTTCCACTTATGATTCTCACCTTTCGGGACAAAGGTCCCTAGAAGCTGTGGTTATCCTGATGGTAAATGTGGTCACTGCCAGGACTGTGGCATCTGGCATGGATCAGAAAATTCCTTTCAACCCTTCATAAAGGACAGGAAACAGGCACAGAAAAATTACCTTTTACTGCTGCCTCCTCCTAAGAATGAAGGAGAGAAAACAAGGCCACATGATTCAGAGCTGAAGACATGAAGTTACTGCAACTTACCTTTCTCCTCTGCTACAACCAGAGTGTTCCTTTCCACAGCAACTGGCTCATGTTTGCAATCTTTCTACAGCTGACTTCCTTGACCACCACCAGCTTTTATCCCTCTCATCTGAGTTGTTCTTCTTCACTTCTGTCAATGCCATCCCCAGGTAACCTTGTTTCCAGGAGGAGGTATAATGTAATGCATTTTCTAATTTGTTTGGATGAGTGCAGGAGAAACATATTGTTAATGAACCCTGAGTGCCAAAAAGAGTAGTTGTTTTGGATCAAATTTGATCGTTGGTAAATTGATGAGCTTACAGGGAGAATTACAGTCAAAACACTGTGGAGATGTTCAACAAACATAATTTCACGAAAGGAAACTATAAATTGACCTTTCAGTCATATTTTCTTAGACCTCTTCATGCAGGTAGATGCATGTCAGAGCACTATTTACTTTAATGTCAGTTTGCTGGGCTGTCACTTCTGTCCACACAGAGCTCTGTCACAGTCAGGGAAGTTGATAGTGGCTTTTAGAAATACTTTAAGAGTTAAATTCAGGTGGATGCTTCTTGAGATAAAAGTGAGATAAAAGCATGCTGACAACAATGGGGACAAGGTCAGTACCTCATCTGATATACTTCCTGCCCTGACCACGTGACATACAAATGGAAGAATTAGCAAGCAGAGACAAGACCAACACTGGTAGGTATGTTCAGCATGGCTGTCATATTTTATTTGCAGTATGATTATTAAAACCATTTGGAAACATTCCTTCTTGGAAAACAACAGACCAGGAAAGCATCTTGTCAACTAAAAGAAAATGTGAACTTCTTGGGTGCAGACACCCAAATACACAACTTGTGCTCAGACTCAACCATTTAGGTTGCCTTTCTTCTGCCAGAGAAGTTAATAAGCTACTAGCATAAGCAGCCAGCCTCAACTGAATATGTATTTAAAAGGCTGGCAATGAAGAGCATAACATCATCATGTGAGTGGCACCCTTGACCTAGTCACCAAAATACAATGAATTACCAGGACCATTTCACTGCAGTTGCAGAATTGTTAATGGCATACTCTGATAACATAATAACCGGTCCTTTATTGATAAAAAGCATTATTTAAATCAGTAAGTGTACTTACGTACACTGGCTACCTTACATAGCTATTAAAAATATTGACTACCTTTTCAATATGATGCTTTCAAAATGACAAGTAAGCTGATTGAGCTATTTTACTAAACAAAAAGCAGAGTAATGAAAATTATTAGCTTCGGCTTCTGAAGGACTAGGAGCTTAAATGATCACTTTTTCAGTCACCTGCACTCTGATACCTTGAGAATGGACTCAAAATTCAATAGGGACAGATTTCTCAAAAATAACTGAGTGTGTAGTAGTCTTGCGGGAAATTGAAAGTTGGCTCTGGGAGAGATTTTCAACTGGTTTCCCCACTAATAGCAGAGAAAAAGTGAAATTCAACCTCTACCTTTTTGTCTGTCTGGCTGGCCATCAGCTGTCATCATGTAAGTAACCTGGAACCATATTGTCTCATTTCAATAGTATGGGGAGTAAAGGAGGTGTTGTAGGAATACAGAGGGAATCTGAAGGCAGGGCTGGGAAAAGAGTAGAAGGAAGGAAAGATAATTATTGTAGAGACATGACTGCAGAGGTACAGGACAAAACCCCATATAAAATCAGGCTTATTTTCTTCCATGGAACTTCTTTTAAAAGCAAAATAACAGTTCATCAGATGGTGCTCCTGTTGTAAGGTGCTATATATATATTTATCTTGGAAGCTCTGTATCTTTTAGACTTTACAAGCGCAGGTTTTTCTCATGTTGTTATGTGTGAGCAGAAGCTACATTACTATTTTGTGACGTTATACTGCCAAGTGCTAACCTTTCCAGGGCTAGGAAATGCAATTTTAGGAAAGACAAAATGCTGCTAAAATCTGGTCATGTGTCTTTAAGGAGGGAAAAAAAAAAAAAATATATATATATGTATGTATATATATATTTCATTACACTTACCTAGCTGAAGGGCATAGTTAGCCTTGAAAATAGGTGATCAAAGGCAAGATACCTCTTGTGGCAACAGTGTTGTGCTTTCTTCAGAGGACTGGGAGCTGGACAGCCAGCCTCCCAGATCTTTGGTGAAAGGACCCAGTTGCAGCCTGCAGTCACTGCTGGCTGCCTTTGCTCTCAGGGAAGTCTGGCAGCCTAAACAGCCTTCTGAAACAATGGGAACAGCCTATTACATGAATAATTGAGGTGGGAACCTTGGAGGCTTAAAGTCCTCTTTCTCCCCAAAATTTTACATGCTCTGACTCTTTCTTGTGAAGGGACTGACCCTCTAATTGCCAAGAATTCTGCATAAGACTTGAATGTCCTGGCATTATATTCTGTCAGTTTTACAGGATTTTAAAATGGCTTGACTGCTTCCAACACAGAGACAAGCTTCTGTATGTGTAAGTGCTCTGATTTTCCTGGGCACCAGAGCTGTGGCTAACACTTAATACTCCTGGCTGGGGAACCTGTCAACAAAGAGCTACTGTGACCTAGATGTTCTTTATTATTGTTAGTTTTATATTGCTCTTATGATGCAATATCCAATTGCTTTTACTCATGCTTGTGAGATTTTTCTTGCAGCTACTTCTTGCCTGGAAAGAGCTAGGTGGTCTAGCACATGGCTTTGGATTTGAAGGGGCTTGGATCTGCTTTTTGAGGCTAACCCTAAGATGTACCTGAAGAATGGCTAGAAACAAGTGTGAAGTAGTGTTCAGATCAGTGAAATTTACTAAATCTACACAAATACATTTCCTTCTTTATCTCAGGACTAAATATCAATGGTTTTCATAATTTTTAAGGAGATGGCTTTCAGAATAGAAATGGTGATGTCAGTGCTCAGCTGAAATGTGAGGAAACTCAGGACTAAGTCTCGTGTTCAAACCAGGCCTTTGAAAATTATGTGAGCTGTAGTTTGAAATTGTGTCCATGCACTGTATTCACCTGTCTTCAGTGATGTCCTGGTTTGGGCTGGAATAGAGTTAATGTTTTTTTTGGCAATTGGAATAGTTCTGTGTTTTGGATTCAACATGGGATTTGGTATGAGAAGAATGCTGACAGCACACTGGTGTTTTCGGCTGCTGCTGAGATTTCAAGCACTCTCCAACTCCCCATGTCCTGCCCGTGTGCAAGTGCACAAGAAGCAGGGAGGGAGCACGGCCAGAGCACCAGACCCAAACTGGCCAATGAAATATTCCATATCATGTAACGTCATGCTCACTATAGAGAGGAGGGGTGGTCGGGAAGTGGGGTTCTCTCTCTCTCTCTCTCTATATATATATATATCTCGCTTCTGGGGTTGTGATTGTGGGATCTTGGTATTTCAGGATCGCTAGCCAGGAACAGGCTGGGTCTTGGTCAGCAGGTGGTGAGCAATTGCATTGTGCATTACTCATTTATATTTTCTATTACTGTAATTGTTTTCATTTTATTACCATTATTAAACTGTTTCTATCTCAACCTGTGAGTCTCCCTTTACGCCTCTAATTCCCTCCACCGTTCCCAGGTGGGGGGGAGGGTGGGTGAGCGGCTGCGAGGTGTTTGGCTGCTGATCAGGTTCAAACCATGCCAAGTGATTATTCCAAGCTTTTATATTCCCTTTCATAGTGTGAATCACAGAAATAAGTTATCAGTCTTCAGTGTTCCTACAACAGAAAACTGAGTTTGTCCTACCAATTTTAGAAAGTGCTGTCCCATCCAGAACACCTGAAGCACTCAAATTACCTTGGTCTCTTCACTGTAAATCCTACTCACTCACTTACCAGCTCTGTCCTGAGAGACTCAGGCATATAAAACACCTACAAAATGAGATATATGAAATAACCTTACCTAACTTCACTCTTTCTTTCTAGGCAGTCAACATTTGAGACTTTAAGACATTGTGTAACTAAAAAAACATAAGAAATATTCTGTCCCAGAAGGCTAAATCCACCTCGCAGCACTTACCAATGGGAACAGGAAACCCTCTCATCTCACCCTTGTACATTTTAATCTTGTGCATGCTTTCTATCCTTAGAAAATACAGTATTTCCTAATCCTTTAAATAACAAATAATCTTATTCCTTTTAATGGGGTTATTAAGATCTCTAACTTTCCAGGTATAGATTCCTGCTACTATTGTGCACCTTAATTTACTATTCATATGTGAATCCCTTTGCATTCCCAATTGCTATCCAGCAATAGAAATTGGCTCTTGAAATTATTCCCACAGGAATGACTTTGTAAAGGACATTGCAGTTTACGTCTTAGTTCCCTAATTAAAGACACAATGTTCAATAAACTTTGAACAACTAGAAATTGAAGGCTAACAGTCTTACCGAATCCCTGGTGACACAGGTTTTGCTTCCCGATAACTGACCACAAGTGGGTCATGTGAGGAGTGCAGAATGAATATTGAGGTCACAGACTAGTGAAACTGAGCCAGTGGGAATTGACCAAAAAATGTCCCTGGTGTAGACAGTGCCTTAACATATTCAATTTGTTGTGACTCAGTGCACAATATCTGAAACACCACAGGTGCTGCAATTCCAGTTACCAGCTGAGGCATGAAATAGCAGGTGAGATGCTTGGGGGAAGGAGGGATGGGCTTCAAAGATCTTGCCATCCTGCTTAGTGCCATCTTCTCTGCAAGTGCAACTTAGCCATAAAACAGCTCGTGTCAATTTAATCAAAGTCTTGGCCTTGATGGTATTTCAAGGGCAGAAAGTTCTTGTTGCCTTTGTCGTTTTCCTTCAGATTCAAGCCCTTTAAAGCAACTAAGTGCAAGCATAACCTGGATTATAATTTACTTGTCCATAATGATATTCCTTTTCAGCAAGTGCCAAGCAAAACGTTTTTATCACAATAACCTTCTATCTGCCCTGTATTTAATGCTGTTCCCTCATCAAAGTACAAGTGCTGCTCTCTTTGAAAAAAAGACACATAACTTCACAGATGTTCCAACTAATGGTATAAATACTGTAAGATAACTAGTAAGAACGACTGTAGGTGAAAAGCAGTATTGAGCAAGGGTCTGGGTTAAGGTTATTGTGCTTTGATGAAATGTGCTTTTCATTATGCCAAGTAGGAAAAAAGTTTATGTGGAATTATATGAGAACTGCTATCCTACTTTTACTACTTTCTTTGAGCAGGAGCTTTTATAAATTAACATTCAAGTGTCAAGTGAAAAAGTGAAAACAACAGTCATTTAAAATATTCCATAATTTCAATACTCCACTATTTTGCATCAATCTCTTTACCTCCTGCCGTTAGATTAGTCGTGATAAAAGGACGACATAAGAAGGGCTGTGCTGTCTCCAAAGAAGAGTGCATCAAATCCAGCAGCCCATCTCCAGCATTTGCATTAGTGGATGTCCGGGAAAGCATAAGAACAATACAATCATATGCCACTGCCATGTCCCCAGAACTTTTCCATCCTTTATCTATTTTCTGCACAGGTGATTTCCTGAGCCTGATGTGATTTGCTGAGTACCCTACTGTCTTCTAAACATTAATCCCATCTGCCTCTGATGGGATACAAATGTTTTGTATCCACAGCATCTTTTGGGAAGGAGCTTCACAGATCTGCTGCCTACTGAATTATAAAACACCTTCTTTCATTTGTTTTAAACTTGATTCTTTTGATAGTCTGTAGTTTCTGTACTGTAATAACATTGTCCTTAGTTCCAAGGGAGCCTAGTGATGTGTTTTGTGAAGGTCTGACATGTCATTCATGGCCCTTGTACAAGATCATGTGTTCCTTTTATTGAGACATTCACACCCATAGAGCATGTCCTAGCTGTTGGCCTGTTACACATGCACAACACTGCTGCGCCTAGTACAAAAGCTTATGCCAAGGTGGCAGAAACTAAGGCAAACCCAAAACCTCTACCTGTGACACTTGCTTCATCTAGCACTTCGCCAGTTTCAGCTACTTATAGGTTTCAGATGTAGGGCATGGCTTATCCGTTCATTCCCTTGGGTCTGGGACTGACCACAAGTGGGACTACAATACATTGACATCAACCTCCCCTGACTGGTAGGGACCTGCCCTTAGGTGGATTAGCTTGTTTGGTTCAATCTTAAACACTCTCATGAGATGCCAGAACTGACTTTCATTTCAGCACCTAATCACTATGGAGAGGAGTACAACATTACAGTAAGTAAAAACACTAAAATGATTTTCTTCCTTAAACCTCAGAATGAGGCTCTTTAATGAAATTCAGAGGTAGAATCACAAACAGAAATGAAAATACTACATCTCCAGATGGCAGTAAAGTTCATTCAATTTGAACACCTGAGGCACAAAATGGAAAAGCAAAGACAGATATATCAAAAGATCACTGCAATTCTCTCTTTGTATCAAAGAGGCTGTTCATTAAAAAGTGGAATATTACATCTTAAATAGCAAAACAGTCACAAGCATAATGTGAACCAAGTGAGGACTATATGATAGAGAAACATGTCTAAAGATCTGCTTTACTTCATATCTAGCTTGCAACAGGATTAACTGAAAGACCAGCCACAGGGACATGTCAGCAGATCCTTAGCTGAGCTGGGTAATAGTGGCCACCAACATCGGTGCATCTACTGTCTTTTTGCCCCTTACATTTTTCCTTATCTATGCTTGGTAGGTTGAAAGCATGTTTTATCTGTAGTGCAGGAGCACAGAACTGGCTTCTAACACTGTGCCAGGCACTGTGTACACAGACATCTGCAGTCCCACCTCTCTGGAGCTTCAACTACAAACACCAGAGGAGACAGTAGAAGCAGAGACAGCAAACAAAGACAAGGTCAGTAACTATTGTGTGAAATACATAAGGATTGTTCTGGGTTTGTGGGTGGTGGGGTTTTTTGGTGGTGGGAGAGGGGGCTACGGTGGTGGCCTCTGTGAGAAGCTTCTTGAAGATCTTCCAGCTCCAAGTCAGACCCACCTCTGGCCAAGGCCAAGCCAACTAGTGACAGTGGCTGCACCTCTGAGATAACATATTTAAGAAGGAGAACCTGGGAGGACGAGTTGGAGTTGGGAGGAGGAGTTGCAAGGAGAACACCACACCTATGTGAACACTGAGATCAGCGGAAGAAAGGAGGAAGAAGTAGGGGGGAAGTGTGCTGGTGCACCCCTACTTGTATCTCGCAGTGAGACAGCAGGGCCAACCCCTGCCACCCATGGAGGTCTGCAGTGGAGCAGATACCCACCTGTGGCCTGTGAAGGAGACCACGCCAGGGCAGGCGGCTGTGCCAGAAGAAGTCTGAGGCTCTGTGGGAAGAAGAAGCCCCCACTGTTGTAGTTCAGCATTGGGAGGACTGCAACACACAGGGGTGACCCACACTAGAACAACATGGGAGTGGCTGCATCCTGTGAGTAGGTCTCATGGCAGAGAAGGTTCATGGAGGATTGCTCTCTGAGAGGGGAGCCACGCGAAGCAGTAGAAAAATGCAAGGAGTTCCCCCCAGATAAGGAAGAAGCAGCAGAGCAGACTGCAACCCCCATTCCCTGACCCCTGTGCTGCTGGAGAGGACAAGGTAGAGAAACTGGGAGCAGAGCTGAGCTCGGGAAGAAGGGAAGAGTTGTGGGGAAGGTGTTTTTAAGATGTGGTATTGCTTCTCACTCTCCTACTCTGTCTGTTAAGTGTTGCTGTTAGTGTCTGAATTAAATTTATGTTCTTTTTTTCTTCCCCTAACAAGTCTGTCTTTTGCCCATGACCTTAATGGGTGAGTCATCCCTCCCTGTCCTTATCTATATCCCCAAGCCTTTTTTTTTGCCAAGCTTTATTTTTTCCTTCCCAGCGCTGGGGAGGAAGGAGGGAGCAAGAAGCTGCATGGTGCTCAGTTGCCCTCTGAGCATAGTTTGTGACAGGACTTTTTCCTTGTGTTTCCCAACACAGTGAGCCATTTGACAGGAGCACCAAGTACTGCTAACCATTCATATGAACAGAAAGTTATTGCGTGGTACTGAAAAAAGATGAGGAGAAAGCTTTTTATAGGTTGTAACCAACATAGGTCTTAGGTCCAGAGGTCTAGGGAGGTCTGGAAAGTCCTGTCTTGTGTGGTAGAGTTCCATTACTGGACAATGGTGAGTCTGCTCTGACCAGCTGATAGAGGGACAGCTACCCAGACAGAAGACAGCAGGGGAAAATGAAAACAAGTTTCTTATTCTGGGCCCAGTGTGGATGCAGCTTCTCATGTGCCTGCATGGACCAGCTGAACAAGCACTTCATGTCACTTGTAGGGACTGAGGTTGTCCTTACCTACTCAGAGGAGCTGCTGCCCTTGCGCAGCCATGCGGCCTCTCAAGCTGGGCTCTGAGAGTGACAGAGGCATGCTGGCAGGACATGTTATCTGGTGCTGTGGGTCAGCAAAACCCCATGATTGTGCTCACAGGACACCGCGTGGCTGCAGCCCATCTGCTGGCAGTGCCACTGCCAGCTCCGAGAGCCTTGGTCCATGGGGAGCTCAGGGTCTGGGCTATGCCGCGCCTCACTGCTGTGGGTCCTCTGTCTGACTTGGTCCAGACCCTCAGCTGGGGAGGAAGGGCTACTTTTCACAGCTATAGGTGACCACTCATGGTGCCCTGTTACAGCACAGGGTTGGCAGCACAGAGCCACTGGTGCTGCAGAGCTCCTCTTCTTCTCCCAGGCAGGAGCAGGACTCCAGTCACTGCACACAGAAGTAAGATTATCCTTGTTGAAAAGGCCAAACACAAACACAATTTTCTGCTCCTAGGGACTGAGAAGGAGTCACCTGTCTGCTGGCCACCCAATACAGCAAATGATGGCACTTTTTCTCTTAAAGACAGAACAAATCTCTTGTCTGGGATGTCCTGCCAAATGAGCACTTTGGATTTGACTGACTGGCGTAAAGTTGGCTTTGGATGCTACTTTGCTGAGGGGCTGTGCAGTCTCAATAGTCTGCTGTTTATGCAGAGTCAAGGACATAACTGCACATGGTTTGACAACTAATCAGCAGTTCATCCTACCAGTGCTGTTCTGCAGCAGCTGAACACAGATCCCAGACAAGAGTTTGCTAACTGCCCACCAGCAATTGTTGAGTGATAGCACATGCAGTTCCCCACATGTTTATGCAGATACTCAGATTTATCTGACAGTTTTATACCCAGAAGCATGATACACAGTAATTAAAATTAAAAATGTTTTGACAGCCAAAACAAATGGCTATATAAATTAGAAAGCTGTAAAAAGCAATGGAATCCAAAAATAAAGATCCATAGATAAATCAGAATGTTGCAACAGACAACATTTTAATACAAGCGTGTTAATGTAAAGCAGCTCTTAAATATAGGCTCAGGTTTTGACTGGGAGAAGAGTAATTTTCAGAACTATAGCCATAGGGAAGCTGTGAGAGATTAAAGGAAAAAAAAGTCTTCTTGCTAAACAACAAATGAAGGGGAAAGAAAGAACAGACCCTTCTAGTTGGAGGTAAAACTCCCAGAGAGGTGATGGAGTGGGGACATGTGCCGCTGTTCAGAGTTTTCTCTCCAGTGTCTTGTCAAAAGATGTGGGGTGAGTGTTGCAGCATCAGGAGAGGTCTGGAGGGTGCCTCAGCCCTGTGCCTTCTGCAGAGAAGAGTAAGGACCGGTAAGGTCTCACCCTCTCCTGCAATGCTCCTGTAGACATGTACTGCCCTGTCTTGTGCCCCCAAAAGCCAGCAGCCATCCTGATTCTGGTCTTCACTTGTGTAGTTTTGCACCAGAGGGCAGGTGAGGGCAGTCTCCATCTCAGAAAAAAACAAACCACAATGTCTAAGCTGCCAATCTCAGATAAATCCCTACCCCCTTACTTCTCGCAAGAGTTTGCAACTACTTGCCTCACTGAGTGGGCAAGAGCCTGACCCTGAGCCCTTTAAGCAGACCCTGTGGCTCAGCAGTCGTTCTGGAACAGGTCTTTTTTGCTGCTGGTTTACAGCCAACATCAGTCATGCTGCTTGGAGTCCTCTTGGTGCCACTGCCCCCTTGGCCTCTGATGTGAGGCTGGGAGCAATGACCTCTTCAAGGCAGAGAAGAGTCTTGGTAAAGAAGTTTGCAAAGCTGAAAACAGCATTAACAGCTGTTTTAAAGAGAATCTTCTTCCACAGTAGTATCAGTACTTTTTCTGTTTCTGCCTCGACCATGGGACTCTGAGAGCTTGGGAAGATGAGTGGGTTCAGGAATGGGAGCCTAGGAGGTGACTTCCTGTCATCCCCTGCTTTAGTGGGATTGCACACTAGGAAAGTGACTTCCCACCAATGCAGATTTCTCTTCCCAAGATTCTTTTTGTGTTCTCAAAAATGTTGCCGCTCAACAGGCTCATCCCACTTCTACAAGTCCATTAGAGATATGTGGGGCTTTGGGTGAACAGTTCTGTCCAATAATGATGTTAAGGAGAAGGAAGGTGTAACAAAAACCGTGAGTGTACTCAGATTAGGGGGGAAGGTAGCCTTCCATGGCAGTTAAACATAACTCTCTGAGACATACTCTCTATCTTTTCACCAAGCCATATGAAACCCATCCCCATCTCTTCCCTAAACTGGCCGAGTTCACTAGGATAGACATGGTCTGTCTCTGTTTTCCCCATGATGGCAAAGCTCCAGGTAGCTTCAGCAGGATGTCTGGATTTACTCTCGTCACTAGTGAAAACAAAAGCCACCGCAGGCTATGGAGCCCAGAGCTGTTTGTGCTGAGCAGCAATCTGACTGAATAAACAACAGAGTGCAAAGTCTGACTTTCCTGGTTTAGTCTCTCTAATCAGGTGGCTCTTGGAAAAGTACAGCTTTTGGGGAGCAAAGCAGGAGTGCTGTGTGGCCATTCCTGGAGAAGTACACTTTTAGAATGCTTGTGAAGACTTATGTTCGAGGAATAATATGTATCTGCATCAGATTTACCAGGAGAGAGGTCAGGGCATATTTGTCCCTTTTGCAAATGGCCAGTACAGAATGCACTCCTTCCTTTCCAGACCACACAAACAAATGAGTCCTGCTTTTTTTTAAAAAGTCAAACCCAGGCTATATGGTGCTGGCTTTCATTTTCCTGGAAAATGAACCTTCAAAGACAGAGAATCTCTTAAAATCATACTGATGACTTGAAAGTGGAAATTGTGTTTGTTTCTCCATGCTGTCAAACACATGGGGACTGACTGACCACTGTGTTAAATCCATAGTGTCAAATGGAGTTTCATAGGTGTAATGCTGCAGCACTGCAATGAATATTTGGGTCCTCTGAGCCATGTTAACATGACTTTTTTCTTGTGTTAGCAGAAATGGTGGTTATTTTTTGCCTGGTGCCCACAAAACTTGAGGTTGCAAAACAAACCTGTATCACCTTCTCTGCTTCTGAGGTGACATGGCAGCAGTTTAACATGGCCAGCTTTGTTTTCTTGTTGGAAATGTGACCTAGTATCTGCTCACTGTTACACTGAGATCCAGGAGAAGCATTTCATTGTTCATTCAGATGAGTTGTGGTGGTTCCCTTAGGTTCACTATCCTGTCATGCACATGAGGCTTTCCAACAGCTACAGCATTTTGACTGTAGGCAATACATAAGGAGGACTTTTAAAATTAAATATCTCAGCAAAACAGGTGACAGTCTGTAGCTAAATTGTCCTGGAGAGAAAATGCTAATCAAGGTCTTCAGAACATTCATGTCCAGGTGCATGCTTCTCTGAGATATGTCTATGCAGGCATAGTCTGAAGGACAAGAACCCCTTTCAGCTACCACCATGAAGTGTTGTGGGTCCACCTTTCCATGGGAGTGAGATCCTCTGCTGACAAAGAGGTACTGGTGAGACAGTACCTCTTTGTGTCTTAGATAACCACTCAGAAACCACAGAAAGCACTAAACCCCTCATGCCAGTCTGTTCTGCTCATTGCCCACCCAGAAACAATAATGGAGGCAAATACCAGTCCAACAAAAAGTCAGGGCAGGAAACTGAAGTGCATAGCAAGGCACAGTGAGGAACCTGACTGTGAGAAAAAAGCAGGGGTAAATATCTTGACAACACTGAGATTGTTTTCAGATTGTTTTCATTCTCCAAATGGTTCATGGCTTCATGCATGTGGTCCCTGCATTCTCTGAGGACTGTTTAGAAGGAAGACCAGATGAAACTTCAGAATGTTGGCTGTAATAGAAGAGGAAACAATTCACAGTGTTGGAGGGAGCAGAATTCAATTGCAGTCAACCCCCTCAGAGGATGCTCTAATGTACTGATGAACACACCCAACATGCTTCTGCCCTCCTAATTCTTAACCGACCTCCTTGGGAATTGTCTCTCTGTGTTGTTCTTTTAATAGATAGGGTCTATACACACAGTTATCTTTGATGAGGTTTAGATGGGTACATATTGGGGGAGAAAATGTATCTTCTTGTATTGACCCAGAGATGAATTGTCCCACCTCATCCCATATCCTCTTACACATGTCACTGATCAAATGGCAGAGACCATGCCTAAAGGCATCAGAGTGAAGAGGATGCTGCTACTTAACGTTACTTTATCTTTCTCCAAGAAAAATCAAGTAATTTCTGATAGTTTTTGTGATTCCTAAGGAAAACTGCACAGCAGTCCTAGATTGTGCCATGTTTTTTTTTCTTCAGTACTGCCTCATGATGATCATGAGATAATATTTAGTGGTAATGACTATCGTGGGATAGTTTTTTATTAATAAGGATATGGACAATGGATATTGGGAGACTTCATAATTCTTCCTTGCACTATGAATGATAAAAATTGCTCTGCTTTGCTCCCCACCAATGCATGTCCCTCAGTGCCTGATTGGCAACTGAAACATCTGCAAAGGTTCACATGTGTGCTCAAACCTGCCATTTGTTTTGTATATTGAAATACTATGAAATGGCTAAGATGAATGTGGAAAAATCCTAGAGGAGATTGCAACAAAAACCTCTTAAAGATTGGGTATTGATTTTGACATGAAGACTTATGACCTATATATGAGAACCTGTTCTTAAAAAAGTCCCTGTCAAATATCTGCTGTCTTTAATTTCAAAGGAAAATCACACAAAGTGCATGTGGTCTTTGCCACTAAGCTTGGATTCAACCAGATAACCTGTAATAGGTTCAGACAGTCATTATTTAAACCACTATTCAAATTATTTCAAGATTAAATTCCAAATGGAGCAGCGTTAAGATGATCCCCACCTTCGTAATGATCTTCCAAAAAGGACTCTTCATGTACACATCCCAGAAGTTGAGAGACTGGCATTTCAGGCTGTATAAAGTTAATAATGGGTTGCTGATTCACTTGGCATTAGCAAATGTTTATTTATAAGCAACCCAAATGACTGAAAACACAGAAGTGTTGTGTAGTAAAGTATGTGAAATAGACATATTGATAAATGGAATTAAATTAAACCTCCTACAACGAAAAAATAAATCAGAACTTTTTGTTAATGCATGGGTGATTTCTTCTATGTTGCCATGGAAGATTTTCCCTTCACCTGGCAAGATAAAAGGAAAAAGAATTCCATGAATCTACCATCTGAGTTTTTTAATTATTTTTTTGTTTTTAAGTGCAGTTTTCTAAAGTATTTTAAATACATTTAAGAGTTTGACTTAAAGCATGAACAAACTCTCAGAATAGATTTTGCAAAATCCTGTTAGGAGGATTAGCCATTTGCATGATGGTAAACAGTACAGAGGCTAAAATAACAATAGCATTGAAGACAGACCTCTCAACACACCATTTGACAAAGAATTCACTTACAGGTATCTGATGCCACAGTTGTGAGTAAGAGTAACACGATTTTAAAAAGTCTGGGGTATCTGCAAATCTTGAGGAACTGATAAAAAGTGTGGGTGTTAAGCATTTCTGAAAATTGGGTCACTTCTGCTAAACCATAACCAATGTGGAAGATTTACCCTTAGCTCCCACAGGACACATTAAACCCTGAAACTCACACATATTGCAGACTGACCAGAATATTCATCGTATGTAAATTTTATTACATCTCTTTGAAACAGAACTACATCTTCTAACTTTAGTTTAGAGTTCTGAATCACTTCCTTTGAACCTATACAAACAGAGTAACTACTTGGACCAGTCTTGGCCTACTGAGAAATCTAAGTTTTGCCATTTTTTCCTTTGAGCTCATACTACCCCAGAGGCTGGAAATGCTCACATCTAGAGTGTTAAATTAGACCCAAGTCTGCTTGTGGAGAAGATTTTCCTCATGGGAAACAGATGGAAAACAGAGATTTCTGTTACAGCTTGTATCCTTTCCATCCCTCTTCCTGTTTCCCTTCCCCTGCTGTGTTTTGGGGCTTTTTGGCAAGCATCACACCTACCACCCCTGGGGCTGCTGTTAGGGGAGTCAGGTGTCTTTCTCCTACCTGCATCCCAGATGCAGAAACCATGTACAGCAGAAAGCAGTGACTGGACTTCCTGATAGCTCTGTTGACTTAGCAGGGAAGGATAAGTGCTGATGCTGGCTCAGGAAGAGGGACCTTTGAAGAGTCAAGTTTAAGCTTCACTACCAGTGAGCTGCTAAAGAGTCTTATTTTATGTTTTTCTATTTTCTCATTGGAGACTAAGAGGAGAGGCCTCAGGAAAAGGATTAAGTACACGTGTACTTCCCTGTGCTGGCTGAGTCCCACTGAACAACACGGGTCTTTCCACAAGGCAGCCTGCCCAGCTGGTTCTGGCAAGGGGGAGCAATGCAATGTCATGACTTTGGATGGTCCTAGTATGAAGTGGTGGGTCTAACAGCAGCTGTCACACACGCAGGAAAGTGTGACTGAGCAAAGGACAGGGCAATTACCAGCAGTACAGCAGTCAACAGGAACCAACCCCTTCCTGTAGAGAAAGGGCCCTGAGGCCCTCTGAAGGGAGACACCACATAGCCAAAGTTTGACCGAGGTCTATGTCAGCATCACATTGCTCAGCCTCACCTGTGGAGCCAGGCACCTTTGGCTACCATGTACCACACAGTGTTCTTCAGCTCCTGAGCCACCTCTAGCCCCAAGTAAGCAAGCTTGGGGGGGGGGGGGGGGGCGATATTTTCAAAATTCACTCTACAGTTGCCATATGCTATTGAAAGAATTGAAACTGAGATGGCATGGGGGGGGGGGGGAGGAACTTAATTAAATTGTTAGTAAATAGCTACTAATGTTTGTATTATAGTAATTTAAACCCAGTATGTTCTCTCTTTTCTATCCCCTGCATCTGTTCTGATTTTCTGTTTCATTGTAAATGTATACAGCACTCTAAGATAAGGCAGCTTGTTCATCTTCAACAAGAAGAAATTAAAAGACAGTCGGTATTTTGTGGTGTCATTTTGTTGCTATTAGCATAAAATAAAAACTGGTATAGGGCTTTCAAGTCTTTCAGGTGCTATAGTAAGGATTCTGCATATGGGATATTGCACCTTTTCAAGTGCTGTCCATTCCACAATCAGTAGTCAGGGAACAGATTTTTTGTCAGATTTGGGGCTGAGAGGAGGGCCGTATTGTAATGTCACCCAGAAGCTTCAG
This sequence comes from Tyto alba, assembly GCF_018691265.1. Taxonomy (NCBI): domain Eukaryota; kingdom Metazoa; phylum Chordata; class Aves; order Strigiformes; family Tytonidae; genus Tyto; species Tyto alba. Next base: position 33,034,634 of record NW_024881318.1, read on the forward strand.
CTTGCAACAATGCTGTTATGCCAGATACTTCTGAAAATGAGAGAGAGAAAAAAAAAAGGCAGTCGTTGCAGAGAGCTTAAAACATATCAGACAGGGATGGCAGGAAGATAGACATGCAAGAGCAATGAGATACAATGAGACAGCCTGAAGGAGCAATGTCAGGGAGGCTGGCAGCTTACTCCAGACTTCTATTATGCATTTTCTAGAACACAATTCATTTATTTTTGCTCACAAAAAAAGACTCTGCTGGATGCTGCAAAGAACTTATTCAGAATTCTGCATGCAAGTTAGTCAAGAGAAATCACCCTTTGCCTTTTAATGAAGAATTAAAACCGAGCAAGGGAATCTGAAGACATTTTTCAGTCCACAGAAAAATGAGAAGGGAAAGAGATGAGCAAGATACTACTGAATAGTTGTCCTTTAAATCATGAAACCCTTGAAATGAGCTGTTCCTTGTTTTCCACTCTGGAAACTCTCAAATAGATTTTGACCAAAGATGATGTGTTAGGTCTAGCAAGGAGGACCTGAGAAGGTCCTCCTCCACGACACCTGACTCAAAGGTGTAAAAGAGTAATTAAGGAGCAGCCAGCAGGGAATTAGGCTTTCACCTGAGTGGTGCTGACTGGAGAGAGAAAATAGGACATAACTCACAGCAGCCCATTGTCCATGCTCTAGATTATGCTGGTAGTGACCCACAGAAGGTCTTGGAGGGTGGCATGGAATCAGTGCCATGGACATACCTCCCAGGGGACTTCCAAATGGGCTCCCTGCAACTGCAGCTTTGAGGTACGGTCAGACCCATTACCCACACTTATGCTGGTCTGGGGGGATATGGATTTGGACTGAATGACTAGTGATTACACTAATTTGGGTTTATTCAGCTCAAGATATGTTATAAATGACCTGAGTGTTCATCTTCAGAAATCAGACCTCTGGGGACATTTCAGACTGAGCAAGCCAGAAATACAAGCCACTTCAGAATCACTGCAAAAATCATGGCCAGAGATTTCAAAATGCTAACTGTTTGTCCTCATTTGTAAATTTCCCTTGAAATCAGACATCTTGAGGACTTTCACTTTTTGCTAGTTAAAAGCAGTATGATAGGAAGATTTTTTTGGTGCATGTTTAGAAGCCATGTGAGTTTTTACACCTGCATGCAAAACAAAATAAATATATTTTGTTACTACTTTGAACTATATAGCCACTTCTACTAAAAGCTGCATGCAAACAGCTATCTTTAGTGTGCCATAGATTAGTCATATTTGTTTTCCAAGGAAGATTATAAATAGTGTTTAGGGGGGAAACAGAGAGTATTTTGCAAATGAGTCCAGATGGAAAACTAACAGATGGCCTAGTACTGTATTTTGTATGCTCAGCCCTACATTTAAATTAAAAATTTTCATAATTAAGATGAAGGTCTGTAACAACACTAGCTACTTTTCCTGTCGCAGCATCATATATCATGTATCACTTGTATGTATCACAGGTATGAACTGCAGAGTTTTCATAAAATAGTGGTAAAACATATATACAAATTTTGCTACTTAATTAGTTAAAACAAAGGGAAGGAATAAAATGCAATTCATGGAAATTAAAGAAAGGGGAAAATAAAAACGTTTTATACAAACATTTGACATATAATAAAGATGTCTATCTCCATCTGGCCTCTTTTTCCTGAAAATTGAATGACCCACCACCTCACTTGGAAGGGGAAGGAAGGAGAAGAAGGATCACATTTGTTATGTGCCTTCAGCCAAGAAGCAGAAGGCCAGTAGGATTTTCCTATTACCTTCCTTCAATGAAATGGGGTTCTTGAATTTTAATAAGTAGAAGATCAGGAGAAGACGGTTATTAAACTGTGACCCTATGCACACATTGTATTCTGAGAACTGAATCAAGAGCAGGGATTTACATGTTAATATTTTCCTCCTATAAAGTGGCATGTATATGGATGTAGATGTTACTGCCAGAAACCTGGTTGCTAAAGCAAGGGCAGTACCTTGCACATGGTCCAACAGGTCAGGGGATACAGCAGGTATAGCAGGGACTCTGTTCTCAGCATGCAAGCCCAACCTGTGCTCCCCACCACCATTGCCGTGGCATGGGAAAGATGCAACACCCAAACTCCCTACATCTCCAATGTTTGTTTCATATCATCTGTGAGAGGAGTGAAGAGGTCCTCCTTTTACAGCAGTCTGTAAGAAGTCTGCATTGAAGTCCCTTGTAAGTTACACTTGGGTTTGGTCCACCCAGCATTCAGGAAGAGTAAAAATGACTTCAGAGTGTTTCTGTCTTCCTGCTACACTCCCTGAGGTGTTTTCCTCAGTTGTTCCAAGTCAGAAGCCAACCATCCAGGCATAATTTTGTGGCAAGAGGGACTGCATCTGTACAAGGCACAAACACCACCCAAATCTATCTGTCAGGCATTCCTGAATATCATCAGATTTTAATAAAAATGACACTAGCAGGAGACCCTAGGCTGCAAGTCAGGAACTCACTGGGCTTACAAATCAGTTCACAGTGGTAGAAAATACGTGCTTTGTTATCAGATAGCTTCTTCTATTGCTCTCACAGTCGTAACATTTAAGTGCTTTACCACAGTGCATTAAATAGTGTGACTCAACTATCATCTGGCTCATTTTCCAGCTCAGCCTGTCCCCATAGAGGGAATTTGATGTGCAACAGAGAGTCTTGTTTTGCTAGGGTAAATACTACTTTTTCACATGTTGCTTTGTGTACATTAGCAAAGGGAAGCCTGAAGCTGCATGCCTTGCATTGGAGCAGAGCAGGGGATGCTCATGACAGTTGTTCCCATCTGTGGGAGCTCATTCCACAAGCACAAGTCAGCTCCCAGGATGGCAGAGACAAGCTTGCCCTTTTTGGTAACAAAAATAACTTGAAAAATACAGGCAAATACACCAGATCTAGAAACTTACTATTCTTGATTAACCAATCTGAGAGCAGACAGTACTTAGGCGTTCATGTTACTATTTGTAAAATCAAGTAAGAGGCTGTTTCCTTCCTAGTGAGTGCTGCTGTAATGCTGTCAGTCTCTGGCTGCTCTTCCAGAATTTTCTGTGTAGGTTTGACACTTCTGGAAGTAAATCTTTAAGAGAAATGCCCACTTGTTAAATTCTCCCTAACTGTTTTTTTTTTCATGTGTGTACCACTGATCAGGTGGTTGCAGAGACATCTGCTGGTTGTTACATATTTTATTAATTAATTATAAGGAAGACAGAAAATTCCTCAAATCACATTTAGATTCTTTCATATGTTTCTGTTCCCTGAAATTTGTTGAAATCAGATTTGGCTGATTGATGCAAAAGAGGAGTAAAGAGCTGAACTAGTCTATTTCTGTGATAAGATTTAGTAAGTTTTTTGTGTTGCAGAAAATCTAGTTTGAGTTATAGCTCTGATTCTAGTGATTGAGCTCTTGACTTTAGCAATAGCAGAGTTGGGTTCATTTAGAAGTTTATGATGAATCCCACATCCTATGTGACATTTCCTAACATCTTAAGTATGTCCCAAAAATAGTATTTTGTCTTTACTTCTGCGTTGCAAGTGCAAATTCTTCAAAGTAAAGAACATACTTTATCTGTGGGTGCACTATTTGGAAAAGCTACACTACCATGAAGGTAGACACTACCTTCTAATTCAAGAGTTTATATGGTTTGCAGTTCTGTATGTTTGTGTTTGGGAAGACACACTTCCAGTTCTTGAAATATGCCTCTACTCTCCCCACCCTGTCCTGCCCTGCCATTGACACTGTTAAAATTTAAACCAATTCTGCCATAAAAGATTGACTCTGCAGTTATTAGCTAATTTACACTATTCTGCAGACCTCATAATCCAAGGCACAGAAACACCAGTTTGGTAATTCAGCAACATGCAATATAATCTGGGTTTTCAAAGCAAGTGAATTTGACTGTGAATCAGTTCTGTACACAGGTTTGTCTCTTCTGTTCTTAATTACACCTGTTCAAATCTTCATTTGTTTATCATTGCCAAATAGTGAGTGGGCTATTTGCATTCCCAGAAGTCACATTTCCATATTGAACACTTCTCTGAGAATGAAAATGTCTCAGTCATAAATTCAAATGTGACACACGAAATAGTTAATATTCTTTTAGTCAGTGTTACCTGAATTTTCATCCTGTAACTCTAAAAAAACTATGTGGCTGTAAAAGTAACAGACTTAAAAATCTAACTGCTTATTAAAGACAAAGGAAAATTAATTTGTTTGTTTGCTTTGTAATTTTTTACTGTGTTCTGATATTTTTTTTCAGTTCCAGAAATCTTTAAGACCCTGCTATTCACTTTAACCACCGATTCTATCCTCAGAAGGAGGATGTAATGGCATGTTTCTTCATGTACATTTTCACAACTGGGAAAGAACACACAAGAACATGTGCTCAATAGAGATTTACAACAAGCTTTATCACCTATGTTACATTTCATGGACATCTTGTAAATAAAAGGCTGCAGTTCAGTGCTATAACTCTTCTGCATGTGGAAGAGCTCCAGAACTAGTCTGAGGGCCCCACCAGTGCTGGGGTGCACCCATGGCTGCAGGGAGACACAACGGAGGCAACGTAGGTGGAATCTGTCTGCCTGAGCCACGCACAGCCCTGCTCTCCCCCTCCACAGTGTGCTGCACAGTGAGCAACCCAGCTAGAGTCTGGGTTTGGTGCTGAGATAATATTTCTCAGAGGTACAATCTTTGGAAAATATTCAAGGGATCGAATGTGAGTGCAAATTGCTGAAGGCTGCTGACATGCCATGAAATTGTAGATAGCAGAGAAAGAAAAAAAGAAATGTCAAAATTTCCTAGTAGTAAGATATATGAAGGAATTCATGATGAGATTTTCACTTAGCTCACGTTAAATTAAAAGAAGGCGATGTAAGAACAGGACCTCCAAACAATTCTACACAGTTAATGTACCAGACCATTGTTCAGGTGACCTTCCTGGGAGATGGGTCATTTCTTTCAGGTAAAGACAACAGATTTATCGTCTTTCCCTGTCTCATTTTTTTGTGTAAGTATATCCTCTTCATGACTGCAGGAGTGTGGCCTCTCTGTGTCTGTTGTGAACAAAATGACTCAACACTGTTAGTAGGGCCCCAATTCAAAGGAAGCTGAGTGGTCATCAGTGCTAAGATTTGGACCCTGAGGATGTCAGTCCCCTTGGCTGACACTTCCATAACATGTACAATGGTGGATCAGCCCTGCCAAAGCAGGCTGAAGCAGAGGTTAAAAGCCATGGGTGTATTCATGCTGTGGGAATTCATGCACCTCAGTGTTGAGAGTAGACTCCCATGATGGAGCTTTTTCTCAAGGGCTGCCCAGACCAGGAGTTTGATATAGACATTCACTATTTTAGAGGGAAAACGGTGTTCTGGGAAATGTGTGCTAGGGCATTGTATGGGAAGTTCCCATCACTGCTTAACAGAGTGGAGGAATTACCAGTTAGTGCCTTTTCCCCAGCTAGATTCAGAAATGGCTAGTTTAGGGCAGGTGTTTAAACACTCTCACAAAGACTCTCCTGCAGTCAATGAACCCATCAGGTGGAAAACTGTCTTTGTGACAAATGAATATGTGAGGGAAAGGTTGAGGAGAGCTGTGGATTTTAAAGTAGTGACCCCAACAGAATTGCACACATAGAAGCAGTCACAGAGAGGGAGAGACACTAGCTATTGCTGTGCACACAAGTTTAATCATGGTAAAGACCTAAGTCTTGACAGCAGGTGAAGAGACTTGGGGAAGGACCACTTCCTTCATTTTAACCTTGGGCTGTCCTTTCTCAAAGCATTCCCCAGCTGCTTCAATTCACATATAATGAAATGGTCATTTTCCAGCACAGCTCTTTTCCTGAAGTTCTTCACAGGAGAAGAATTTCAGTGGTGACTAAAACTGGAGTCCTGATCATGATCTGGGAAAAGGAGGAAAATGAGGATGAGAGTTGTTTCATGATTTGAATCAAACAGCAGAACTCTGAAGCATGTGCTTCACTCCTTTTTTCTTAAACTCACATGTCCTGACCAAGCCTTATTGTCCGCTTCAGAATATAAATCTGTCATGATGATCATTATGTTTTCTAGAGAGGAGAATTTTATTTAAACATGGGATCTGCATGCTGGTAAAACTTTCTCTTCCCTAAAGAGATCGTTTAGTTTAGTTTAGTTTAGTTTAGTTAGTTTAGTTTAGTTTAGTTTAGTTTAGTTTAGTTTAGTTTAGTTTAGTTTAGTTTAGTTTAGTTTTGTTTTGATTTGTTTTGTTGTCTTGAGCAGGTTTGGGAGCATCTTTATTCATCAAATCTTGAATGTGTGGTTCAAGACCTTATTACAAGCACTTTAATTACTGACAGATGAGAAGTAAAATCCATAAGTGGATTGTTTCCCAGTATGACATAAACAACAATAACTAGGGGATCCATGGGGCTACTGCTTTGTGTTAGTGTATCTAAGAAAAAGAGGGTTTGTTTCCAACATCTGCTCTCTGTTTACTGTGATGTCCTTCAGCTAATGCAAAAGTTTCTGCTGCTTGCAGAAAACAGAACAAGATTTTTAAATATATTTTTTTTTTAACATTCCTTTCAAGTATGGCTCTATATGATTAATTTTGTTTCAGGAACTGAAGTCAACAGCCTGTCTCCAGCAGGAATTTATATGAGAATACATGACTGTGAGTATTTGTCAAGGTTAGCTAAGGTGAGATAAAGGCTTCCTTTCCTGGCCTGAGGTGATGGTTGTACTTTTGCAGTGGGCAGGAGTGCCAGCAATCTTGTAGCTGATCTAAAATTTGCCAGGGCTCAACTGCCTGCTGCAGCTGACTCCAGTTCAATACACTGGTAGGACTGGTGTTGGAGTCACAGCCCACTGTTGCAGTCAGGTCTGATAAAGATTCCTTCTCCTGATGCATCATTTTGGGAGCCTGCAAATACGAGGTGAAGTCAAAGTAGAGGGAAAGACACACTTGGAAGCAGCAGTCTGGGTGACTGATGGGCAAGTGGGTGACTGTTGTACTCCCAAACTTTGCTTGTGGTGGCAGAGCCCTAGAAAACAGGGCTGAAGTTGGTTCACAGGGCTTATGATCAGTGCAGGGGTTCAAACAGAAGTTGATGCATAGGCCTGTCGTCTTCAGAAAGGAGAATGTTGCTTAGTGGGAGAGTTTATGCCTTAAACTCTGATGCTCTGTTACCACACAGACACTGTGGGCATCGCTCACAATGAAAAGTCAGTTTTGTATCTTGAACAGCAAGTCACTGAGACTGAAACTGCCACAGCAGTGAGAATAAATGCTGGTTAAGTGCAGCATTTCTAAATGCTCTAGAAAAAATGTGGCATGCAAAGTTAAGCATGAGAGATTTATGCATCAATCATTCCCCCTGTTTAACAAGGGTGCAGTGAAAATCCAAGACACTGCAGTTAGAATTATATAATCAATTATGATACAAATGGAGCAAACTTAAGCAGAGGGACCAAGAGATGTTTTGTTTCCTGAAGCTGAACAACGGATCAGTGGAAATTTAACAGGCCTATTGTGGCCAGGAAATGAGGGTTGCAGAGGAAACTTCTGTGGATGTGATTTACAAACCTTTTTCAAATACATATAGCAGAAAAAAACCCTTATTCTCTCCTGTTGTTACAGGATAAAATAAATTCCCTGAGTTAGATGCTGAACTCCTTCTTGTTTACTGTTTGGGAATCTGCTTGAGGAAAGGCTAAGTAAAAAATGGGCATTAGGGCAGTAGGATTTTACCCAAGTTGCAATAAAGAATGTTGAGGATCATTTTATCTGAAAAAATTCTTGCCTACCTTGGTCTGGGACAGGCAGCTAAGCAAATGACATTGGCACCAGAATTTATGTCCTCTTTTCAAGGTCCTTGGGGAACATGTACATATGCTCTTACACATTTCCTCAAAAAGCGCATTCCTGGGCTGCTGACTGATGACTCCGGTAAGAGCACCAGGGTCTCCACAAAACTCGCCTGGTGTGACCCAGGCTGCCCACCCAACTTAGGTTGCTATGGCCTCCTCTGCCTGCAATGCCATGCTCCTGCAGCCCAGCCTGCTGGCGTAGCCTCGTGGGACATATCCATGTTCATTCTCCGCTAGCCCTACCCAGCTTCTCCTATTTTATGGTGAGTTGGCTCTTTGGCAAGGGCAGTTAAACAAGGCAGTGTTTCTGTGAAATAACACTGCTCTAAAGATAATATATTTTGCTCATGCTTCAAGCCACATTTTCAATATTGTCCTTGATGCACACAGTTCCTCCACCATGCCTAAAGGAACCTATGTCCTGACCTCTTTTCATAGTGCAAGACTGTGGGGAATAGACGTGTAACATGCTGAATACAGTTCCTTAAAGCTAACACATTGGCAGGGTTACTGGCCCACCCTATCTTCTGCAGTTAAAGAAATGCAAAAGTTTGCACAATTCTTTTGTGGGTTTTTTGGCTCCACTTCTGCAAAAGATACGTAATTGAGTTGTATTCCTTGTGTGTTGGATAACTACAGCTCTCTGCCATAAAGATGTCTTAAGGTTTTCTAAGTACCTGAGGTAGACATCTTAGATAATCTTTCCACAGATAGCTCTTAAATCAGGCCTGCAGAAATAGTTTTCTAAGTCCTGTGTCATAGCAGGGTACTGGAGTTTATAATAGGTAGAGACTAAAGAGACAGGAGCAAGCTGTTACCTTGTCTTTGTTAGGATATTTTCAAGCAGCTGGGAAGCCAGCTTTTTAAAAGCTGCCATTTTTTGTTCTTAGAATTGACCTTTCAGCCCTCAATAAGGAAAATAGAGATGGTCCTTACTCCTGCCTTGGGCAGCATTGCCTCTCTCCATGACCGTGTCCCGGTAGAGGGGAAGCTGGGCACCAGCCCTGCATCCCTTTATTTCCCCTTGTTCCCACACAGAGTGTTATGGAAGAACACAGCTGCCTGCGAAGCGCTATTAGTACAATGCTGCAATCAACAAGGTACTTTTGAAGCTGGGAAAAAGCAGTCACCCCTGGCTTCCCATTGTTCCTCATGCCTTGTGCCTTGCTCAATGGGTTACTTTGTGATTTTGCACTCTTTCTTGACAAAATGTACTAAATACCTTAATAAGGAGCAGCCAGATCATCTTTTTTTGAAAGGCTTTTATTCTACTTGTTGTAGTGGCAGCACAGTTATCAAAGTGAAGTTCTTGCTGCTGTCTCTGACACTCCGTGTGCTGCATCATGCTTAAAATGTGGTCTGTGTTTTAGGGTAGGAGATATTGACAGAGAATCAGCTGCAGGGGGAAGCAGTGAAAGGACAATATACTGTTCAAAATTAGGGGTTTTTGTACAACGCAAAGAAAAACACCATTAAAAAAATAATAAGCACAGCTGGTGCTAAACCACTCTGGTGCGCATCTTTCTGTTTTTTCTTGTGGAAACTGCTCTTTTCAGTGAGCTGCAGTGCAGTCACACTCTGAGCTGCTATGCCCTTCTCCTTGTGCAGATGTGCATGTACATGGGGCCTTCGCTGCTGCCATCCAGAAGAACAGAGGTAGTGCTGACCTCTTCGCTTCCGTCTTGCTGCAGCACTTTGGCTTTCCTTGTTTCTGAGACTTTTGCCCTCTTCCTTTTCCCTTTTTTCATGCTTCCAACACTTCAAACTGTTTCGGGATGTCCTGGTTTCAGCCTCCTCGACTGATTGTTCCTTTTAACATTATCTTGTATACAGATGGGTTGAATTCTATTCGTCTTGTTTTCAAGACAGCCACTATTCCCTCTTGTCCCAAGGATCACATCTTCCTTTTCTGCTCATCCTTCCCCACTTATTGTCTTCCAGGATCCTTCCACTGATGAGGATTGGCTCTGGCCTCCATTCCATTCTCCGTCCCACCACTTTTAGTTTCTTCCTGGCATCAGGTTTAAAAAAAATACCTACTGAACGAAGTGCCTTTTTTTTTTTTTTTTTTTTTTTTTTTAATCTAGCTATCTATGCAGAGAAATCCAACAAACAAATAAAATCATCATGGTTGTTTCCGCCTCCTCATGTTTTCCCTGAGGCAGGTAAAAAAATATTTAAATAACTTTGGGCCATAATGGAACCTGTCCTTTTTTCTGAAGGAGGAAAATACGTGGAGTCTGTGCCACTGTCTGAGCCTGGAGATACAGAAGGTAATCACATCCTTAAGGACATACAACATTGAGCAAATCTGATGATAGTTTTTGATTTCTGGGACTTTTTTTTTATTTTATTTTTTGTTTATTGTCTGCAGGTGTTTTATCCTTACTCCTAAGTGATAAAGAAATGTTGAAAATCTATCTGTCTTTATAGGGAAAGAAAAATGCTGATAGATCACCTCTACCCTAGCTCTTAAAAGCAAAGTAGCAATAGTGGAACAAGATTATTTTTTACCCCCATCTTTCTGCTGCATTTATAAATCAGAGCAACATTACTGCTTCTGCAGCTAGAGAAAGGCATTCCAAGATTGTTTTCCTCTCTGCTTTATCACACACTTCAGTACTGAACAAATTGTAATGAGCAAACTACCCAGTGAAAGCAGTCTTTTCTTCGGTTTGCAAATGATGTATGTGCTGGCTTACGTTCTGACAGATTGTTTTGTTCGTAAGAGTTTGAAATATGCTTTGCAGACATATATAAGTTCATGATTTGCCTGCAAACAGTTTGCTTCAACTGTCTGTAGGTTGATCATCCCTAACTAGTGGGTCATCAGCAAAAAAGCAGAGACAGATAATTTGTTTTCTTATTCAGAAAGCAGGAAAGAATAGCAAACGATGTACAGCACTGCTTAAATATCCAAGTATTCATGAATACAGCTATGAAAGGCCACTTCCAAAAAAACATAAGCTGTGTAGGAAGGTGAATGTGGCAGGATCATTAGGTAATTCAAAATTTAAGAAAATGCTCATGAATAATTATGCCTTGTTTTCCTTTTCACCCTCTAGTGTACATGACACTGTCTTTCCTCTGATCTGCTGCCCATCTCTGCTGGACCTCCCTGGTTTATTATAAAGTAACCTCTGCAGGATGGTGTTCTTGGATGGAGCACAGAAAAAGCCCTCTTTGTATAATAAAAACAATGTGAGGGAGTAATTTATTGGATTGGTGTATTGTTGGTTTTGCTGCTTGAATGGCAGATTTACAGGCCTTTGCTGTGTAGGTATATATTGGTGAGGTGGGAGAGGAAACTGAATCATAAACATCTTGGTGACTGAGTAAAAGCTAAAGAAGTGCTGAGGTCATTCTAGCAACTTGTGTTTGCAGAGTGAAACAGAAGGTGTTCAACAGAAGACAAATACTTGCTTTGGTCAGCTACACTAGAAAGCTGCTCGATTCACATTATTATGTATAATTTGTTTCTATGGATGAGGTACAGAAAAACAGTGCTCTTCCCAGTAAGATACTTTGCCTGCAATTTACTCTTCCCAGAAAGATCCCTATGATTACAATACTGAAAAAATGTGGTGGTCAAAGTATAATTGAGACCTCCTCCCACTACCCAGCAAAAAATGTTATTTTGTATAATTAAGTCTTATTTTCAGAGGCATAAAAATCCCTACAATAAGTTGCTTACCCACTCCAAATACTAGTGTAGGGGGTGAGACTGGGACAGGAATGAAAGGAAACCCACCAAAGTCAGAAGATACTGTACACCTGAGGCTCATGTGCACCTTCCTGGAGCACTCTCCTCAGCCATTAAGGTGTGTCTCCTGAGAGACCCTTGGTTGCACAAAAAGCAGATTACAGACCTTTCTTCCATTAGGCTGAATGAGGCGGTTGGGGAGAAGGCTTAGGATTTGATGAAGCATTATCCCTACATGAAATAGAAACAGTTGCTTAGAAAATGTTTTAAAATCTAGAAGTAGCTAATACATCTAACTGTAGGAAACCAGGTATTTTGCCAGCAAACCTAAACACCTCCAAATATTCCTCTATGTTTCTACCAGGAAGATGACAAAGTTCAGGGTTACACACTACACCTGGACTCTCAAAGCCATAATAGCAGAACTCATTATCATTTTATGACAGCAAATGTTATCACCAGAGGAAAAAATATATATATAAGAATGTTCATTTGTGTTTAAATTTTTAAAATTGTGATGCCCTCACATACATGTATCTCAGCTAGTTTTAGTAAGTGTATCAGCACAGATACTCACACAAATACTGACAAATACTGTGATGTGTGTCCATCATCTAACCATGTTTTATACACTAAACAGAACAGTCCGCTCTGCAAACACAGGTCAGAAGGATGTTTTGGATAACTTCAGAAATTTCTCGAGCTTGTATTTATTTATTCAGAAGTCAGTGTACAAAATGCTCATTTTGTATTCACTGTCTGGCTAATATTCACTTTTAGCCCTCTTCTTCCTGATGTAATCCCTATATGATGTTATATAAGAGTTATAATTTCTGTACATTCAGTAGCTTCACTTTCCCATAGCTCAACTACAATAGTAATAACTTATTCAATTTCTGCAGAACACAAAAGTTTGTATAAAGTCCATTCCTGCAGTACCTAAACTTCCGCTGTTTTTATATGAAGGTTCTGTATCCCAGCGCTTTCCACATTTGTACTGACATAGGAGAGCAAATACACCTTTCAAATACAGGATTTTTTTATGCCTATGTTGAAAATCTATTTCTACCTTGTTCCCATTCCTCTCTGATGTTGCAAAATTAACCTTTTCGTGTTGACTTCACCAGGGCATGGCAGCCATGTGTACCCATCACATCACAAGGGTAAGACTTACACACCAGAAGCCAAGAAGATCCCATAGAGGTGGTATTTTAGGGTTCCCACACCTGATTTCAGCTCATCTTAAAATCCAGTACCTGTGCAGCCTTGACTACTAGTACAGTAACTGATGAAACCTGATTTGTGAAGCTTGCATCCTCTCTTGATGGCTAAGACTTGATGCGTATGAACTGTCACCTCAGCCAACCTGTTCTTTCAGATTGGAATATCTTTGCAGGAGCCTTTCTTTGAGCAGGGTCTGGACCACATGACTTCCAGAGGCACCTTCCCGTCTAGAATTTGCATAGCAGTCCAAGGGAATACCAAGGGAAATATGCAGGATTATGGTACAACACTACTCTTCTGCCACCTCAGTGTCACCGTAGTAGCCTAAACTGACATAGCTACCGTGAAACCAGCAGCAGTAGGGAGTTTTAACTGTGTAACTCAAGTGCCCTCTGTTCACTCTAGGAAAGAAATAATTTACTTAATCCAGTCGTCCTTCCAAGCAGCATCCCATGCTGTGGGGAAAAAAAAAAAAAAAAAAAAAAGGCTATATCTTATTAGTTTATTGATCAACAATAGCACCTATGGCCTCCCTGAAACCATTATATCGTTAAAGGATTGACTTGTCAAGATTTGAAGGAGCTGCCTGTTGCATGTGATAAGTAATATGCATTTGCCATAGTGGCTTTGAGGAAGCCTGTTCAGCAGTTGTTGTGTGACAGTCATGTAAGAGAAGAGAAAGAGAAAGCAAGGAGATAATTTTCCCTTTTGCTCCCACCTCAAATAAGCCCTCTCAAATCCCCAACTGTCTAAAACCAGAAAGTGTCAACGTGAGTTGCTTTCAGAGCCCTGGGGATCTGAGTTTGCCTGCTGGAGAAATAATTAGTTTTCCTTCAGGCAGAATGTATCACTCACACTTCCCAGTACAAGTGTTTTTAAAATCTCTTTTTAAATGAAGAATGCACCAATTAGCTCATTTTGTTGTTTGCCAGGTCTTAACCCATGAATGGAGAGAGTTCAATGACTGTAAAAGCTGATTTGTGACATAAAAAGCTAGATGCTGGACTCAGAATCAAGTACCGAGGTTCTTGGGCTCTATCCACAGGTGTGTCACAGACTCTATCTACTGTGCCACAGGAAACAACTCTTCTCCCTAACTCTGACATAAAAATAATCCCGGTAATGAGTCCTGAGGTGTTGTCGAGACTTGAGGAGTGAATTTCTATAAAAGTGCATCTCTTGACTGTAAAGCTTGATGTGCTCAACTGAAGCTTGTGAAAGCAACCACAGCAAGAAGCCCACATGCACCGTTACTACATCACGTGTCCAGCAGGACTGTCCCCAGGAGCAGACAGGTGCTCACACAACCACAAACGTGTGTGTCCTGAGCTAAAGCCAGCCTACCACTCCCACACCACACCAGCTGCATCCTGGCCCATAGTGATGAGCTACGGTGTTCTGCTGCTGCACCAGGGGCTGAGTCTCACTCTGGATTTGTGCCCATGGGGCTCCCAGTCCCCACCACAAGTACAACTGACCCAACTTGAGGATGTCTGAGGGGTAGATATGCTGTTTCCCCTTTTTTAGGGGCTTTTGTAGAGTCTGACCTGTCTTGCTGGATGCTGGATTGCTGTCCTCTTTCAGGTCTGTGGAAAGCATTAGGTTTCCTGGCACCAACCCTGTAAGACTCCTGTTCCTCTTTAGAAAGACACTTCTGAGAATCTGAAGTTTTGCCAGGAAATTCAATCTGGAGGTAACTGAAGTGACACTTGGTCATTCTCAGACTCCAAAAAAGCCTGACAACAGGCAAGTATCAACCCAGGCATTCTTGTTCTGACATTTCTTGGCCCACAGCATGTGGAAGCTCTCCCTTGTCCTGTCTTTTTTTCTCCAACACATACAGAGCAATTGCCAGCCATACAAACCTGGAACTCCTTAATGCAAACTTCTCCCATGGGGACTTAACTGCACAGAAACCCACTGTGCAAGTGCATGTACTCCAATTGCTACTTCTCTAATGTTTGTCTCCTTTAAAAAAAAAAAAAAAAAAAAAAAAAAGAGGGAGAAAAGAGGGCCATACTGGGGAAGCTGTTTAGGCTTGATTGAAAGGGTTCATAGGGTTTGTGTCAGACATTCTCTTTGGATGACAGACATGTCACATGATGGTGAAGTCCCTGCAAATAATTTGTGATTTGAAGGCCATGGCCTTCATCTAGAATGCAGGAAGCCATGTTCAATTCCTTTCTCTACTGAAATGGACTTGAAAGAAGTTGGTATGGAGAGCGTAGGTGTATGCTCTAGATAAAGATTGCCCTTTGAGAACAGCTCTCTCCATTGAGGGTAGATGGAAAAAAAGCGTGAAAAAAATAATGGACTTCTGACTTAATATCAAGGAAAACTAAATGAGGGGGTCATGGGCAGATGGTTAAAACAGATGAATAAACCTACATCTGATATTTACATTCATATCCATTTTGAAGGGTGCGATCAAAAGAGATGTTGTTATTCAGTGGTCTGTCCAGCAGAATTGCTCCACCTCAGCTACTGTCCACTTGCAGCAGCAGGTCCAGATACGCCAATGGAACAACCTGTGCTACATCTGCTGCAAGCCACTCACCCAGAGAACCCAGGGGCAACTGCAGAAAGACAGAATGAGAAAGGCACTGTGCTAAGACCACTTGCTGCTCGCATAGCTTGGCACAGTGGGTGACACAGGCAGGGCTGGCTCTTCTGGTGGCCAGCTGTGGGCTACCCATTGATCTGGTGTCCTTCAAATGCCCTCTAGTGGCTGTGGCTCTGCCTGGGGGCCTCGCCCCCATGGAACAGCTACAGCGAAGGAAGCACTTTTCATCAACATGCAAAGCATCACCTGAAAGCACATGTGTGGAAAACGCCCGGCTGCTTTTGGTGGTGCTGTACACAAGGTAGAGTTGAACAGCACAGCTTTCTGCTCCACCAAGCAGAAGAGCCAGGTTGAGAGGGAACTGGCACGCCAACGGTGGTGGACGCTTACCAGGTGCTCCCTGCATTTGCAGAAGATGCACTGTTGTTTTAAAGAATGCTGTCTGAGGGGAAATTTTCTCTTCTGAATCTCTGCTTAAATGGAGATGCAGCACTCCAGGCACCAGGGAAAGAGGTGAGGCTCCCTGTCATCCCCTGAGACAACCCAATCAGAGGCCACTGAGTAAAAAATCCTAACATATACATCTGTGGGGCCCATCAAAGAATCAGAAGACTCTTTGGACAGTGTGAGTCTAACGCTGAAGGTTCTAAAGGGTAACTGGGGGTTCCTGTGCAAGAGATGCTACCTGGTAAAGGAATTCCAAGCACACTGGGAGCTGTAAATTTACTCAAGGGAGTGGGAAGGAAATGACAATCCCCCTTCCCTGTCATCATGCAGAACAGGGCTGGTTTCTGAGGTCTCCAGTATGGTTGTGCAGTCTCTACTTCCAGGCAGGGCTCACTCTGACCTGCATCTGAAGGTTTTAAAGGAGAATAGCATCTTGGCTTAGCTTCCACAGCAGAAGTTCATGAGAAGTCAAATTGCTAACAGTGAGAGTCAAAACAATTGACAGGGAAGCCAATTAGAAATCCCTCTCACATTCTCTCTTGATTTTTTTTTTTAAAGACTTTTGTCCTCTTATTATCACAGAGCTGCTATTTTTATTTTGCAGACCAGTATTCACTGCCTGCTCCTTGGTTGCCTCCTGTTTAGATGATGTTTGGGAGCAACACAGTTCTTGCTTCAGTGAGTCTGTGACTGCAGAGGGGTTTTGTAATGCTGTGTTTGGTATTGTTAACTTCTCACACCTGCTGCAGACCTCCATAAATTATTTTAGTCAAGTCATTTCAAACAGTTGCACTGCCTGTGTGTGAAGTGGCAGTTAAAGAAATACTGTCTCCCATGCTTGTTCTCTGCAGCTGTGTTGACAGTGTAAGATATATGGGGCAGGGATCACCTTTTAGGGCATTTGTGCAGCACCTAGCACAATGAGGTCCAGGAGACTTAATATTTTCCTGCCCAGAAATGCAGAGAAGAAAATAAGGCACTGCAACTTTATGTGAAGACTGTCCTGCTCTCTGCTGTGTGTCGATGTGTAAATTACAACAGATGATGCACTTAGCAATTATGTTCTTTGCATACATAAACAGGAACAACAGCTCCCAAACTGCCAATATCTCTCTCAATTCTCACTGAACGGCTGCATGTCACACGGTCACACAGCAAGGGGTCTCAAGGAAATGAGAGGAAGGAATGACAGAGGAGGAAGCTTCAAATGGGGAGATACATCCCTCTCCAACAGGAAAATGAACAACAGCATCTTTTTTTTAAGGAGACTGGAATTCACCTGCATTGCAAGCCCTCTCCTGTTTCAGGGAGTTTAGTTTGAGCAAGAGACATTTTAAACTAGCTTTGAAAGCAGAAATGTGTCTTCAGCTAACCATGCCTCAGTGTGCACAGCCTCAGGCTGTCTGTGTGATGGGCTGCCTTTTTGATCAACTCTTTTCTGCCCTTCCCTGGGTGTCTCCTGGATCTTCACTGAAAAGAAAAAAAAAAAAAAAAAAAAAAACAAACAAAAAACAAACCCATCAAAACCAACCCAAACAAAAGGGAACAACTCTGCTTTTTCTTTTCTTATGGTAGACCATTCCTAATCTGAGAATTTCTGTGCTTCGTTCCCTATACTGAATTATACCTCTCTGCTTATGCAAGAACCATGCAAGACAGTAGGCACTAGTGCAGAAGATGATACCCTTCCCATCCATACTGTCTGTCTATCAAGCTCTTCCTACAGGCTCCCAGTATATTAGAGAGAGTGCAGGTGTGGCTTAGGACCCCCAGGCTGGCTTCTCCTAGCAAAGGGTTACTCCAGCCCTTGAAAAACTTCACACTTGCATGCTGATGGAGGAAGACTGCAGTTTTTATGAATGTGATCATATCCAGATAATGTTTTACGTCACCTGACACATAGTCTTCCCTGAATCATGGCTCCTGCTGTCTTTTCAGCTTTCCTGCAGGCTTCAGGAGAGAGAAACTCTTGGTTTCAGCTGTATGTGAAAATAGGTTGAGACCTCCTAACTCAGACATTTGGAAGATGACATAATTTGACATGAGTCAGCATGATTGGCAGGTCAAAGCATAATTCTGTCTCTTGCAGCTCAAAAGTGCATGATAAATTTGGCAGAGCTGTGAAGCTCACCGTGACACAGTCTATGTGGTGCATCTCTTGATATTCCCTCTCTACATATGCCCAGAAGAGTTGTTTGATAGTTCATATTATTCAAACCACATCAGGGCTCAGAAAGGGAGATGACCTGAGCCTCTGGCAGACAGCCAGTGAAGCAATGACCCCAAGTGTGAAGTCACATAGGTCAAGCTTTTGAAATTACATAGCCTGTTGGGTGGTGCTGAGCTCTGTTTAAAAAACGGGCCAGAATTATTGCAATGGAAACAGCTGGATGCTAAGTGATTTAAAAAATCTGGCTCTTGTTTAGCTGCCTCCATGAGAACTGAGCTAAATTGAAAACCTGGCCCTGACTGGGCATGCTGAGCACTTCAGAACTGGTCCTTCTGCTCTTTGGAAATTTCAGCCGATGTTATGTTCTGCCAGTAGTTGAGAATTCCTTGCTTTCAGAGGTAAACTTTCTGAAGTATTACTATTCTTGGTTCTACATTTTTTGTTGCTGATTTCTTTTTCAGATGATACAAACATCAGTGCCTGTCAATTTCAGAGTCTGTTCCAGGCCCTATGTGGTTACAGGCTGCTAATTCTACTGCTTACATACCAAAAGTCAGAAGTAGCTATCTGTCACCTTGTTATGTGTTGCCTTTGAATCCTAGCCTGAATGAGTGTGCATCTTTCAGCCTGAATCCAGAACAATGTTAAAATTCAAACCTTATCTGCAGGAGGAACTGTCTCCACCAAAAGACCCAGGCAAGTTCTGGGCCCTATTGTACTCACTGTTGTGCAAATAAAACCTGTATATTCTCTGCAGAGTAAACAGACAATATTGACATGGAGCAGCAGAAGCAACGGAAGATATGAAGTGTTGAAGCCACTTAGATAAGGGTGCACAAAGCATGGACATCCAGGAGGAGAACAATACTCAGATCAAATCGATATCCTTGTGTTTCACAAACACAGCTGGACAAGTGTGTTTGCTCATACCATCAGCTTTCAGAAATCATTGAAGGGTTATTAACAATTAGCAGTAAGAACAAGATGAGGAATTTCAAACATAGGTGGAAGAGCATATGACAAAGGTCTTTTATAAGACTGCACTCAGTTATTTAGCTGCTTCTCTGAATCTGGGGAGTGATGGTAAATAGAGACCTGATGCCAACTGGAGAGTAGGCAGATGTTTCTGCTTTCATATAAAAGGTACAAGGCCGGTCTGGACCACTTGACTGTCTGGGTAGAGGTCAAATCTCCCTGCTGCTAACTTCCTGTTGGCTTTCTGAATCTGAAAATATCTCCTACTGAGTAGTAAAGTCAGAGCTAGTCTGGCAAAAGCAGGAGTGATGTTCCTTCTGCTCTCCCTGAGTCTGTGAACCTTTTGCTGCACCACTCAAGTCTGTTCAGAAGACAGCAGACAGCTTCTCTTTGTCCCGTACCTCAACAGACTTAATTCCTGTGGTAACACTGTCTTCACATTTGCAGGCAAAGTATGATTTGCACTGCACTGAACAGTGTTTAGATTAGCCGTTAGATGATAAAATAATTCCAGTGAGGTAGGGGGATAGGGGACAGAAATCCCACCTCGTTGTTTTGCTTCTGTTATCTGAGTCCCAAATGGGTTTCTGAAAATAAAACAAAGAAACAAACAGTCAAACAAAAATAGTGATAGAGGAGAGGGAGGACCAGCACTGATTGCTGGTAGGGAAAATTTTGTTGGATAAACCTCATCATGTGTTACACACTCTTCTTCCCATGCTGCCTTTTGATCTTGTGCCTGTGACCACAAACTCAAGTGCAGGAGAGCATGTCTCTCTCTCCTTTGCAAGAGCTACCTCTCACGGTGCAGGGTCTGTTCTTTCTCCTCTGTCTGGTTGGTAGTGAGGACAGGCTGCACCCTTCTCAAGGCAGATGGTGTCTGAGCATCTTTTTGGGATCTGCACTGTGCCCACTGTCGGGAATCAAGCCTAATATTTTGAAAATTGAGCACTTTCTGTATAAGACACTGAATTCACTGTCTAGTGGTCCTACTACATGTCCTGTTTGTGAGTGAATCCTAATAAGACCCTGTCATAGACTAAAAGCTGGGCTCCAATACTGGGCACTGCTAATAACCCGTTTCTGATTAAAATTTTGCTGTGGGTGCCTTTATTCTAGTTTGAAGGAAATTTCCCCTTCTGTTTCTTCAGTATCTCCAGGACGAGGGAAGGAATGTGCTCCCCAGCGTGCATTCTTTCCCACTGCTATTTCTGGCTGTGTACAGTCTGCTGCTTCACAGGGACTGGACCAGGGCATTTAGTTAGTGAACAGTCTGTTATTGGAGATTAAACAGATTTCCCTACAATGAGAGAACAATAATCTTGTGATCATTCAGTGGTTGGTTGTTTTGTGGGCTTTTTTGTCCTGTGCAGTTACAGTCTACTAGAGTTACATGTATCTTAAGCAGAGATCCATGAAGTTCAAAACATGCTTCTGGTTTTGTGCAACTTTCTGTTACAGTAAGAGGACCACTTGTGAAGATGGAGATATAAACATTTGCTGCATGTACTGTAGAGAAACATGGCAATGTGACAGGAAACCCAGAATCCAAGCTAGGGGAGGAAAGGTCTTAGGCAGAAACATCAGCCTCATGCTCCATCTTCATGCCTTCCTGTACCGAGGTGGTAGTCATTACATACATATTTACACATGGGACTTGAGATCCCACCCTATAAATTTCATTAGGATAGGTGTAAAAATGGGTCTTGGGAGCTTGAGAGGTAGGAAGCTCCCCCAGAAATGATAGGAAGCCATGAAACAAAGGCTGAAAAAAGGAATCTCTTCATCTTGAGAAGATTTACCACTCCCACCCTTGCGGTGGCTGACAATGAAATTTTGTTTGTCCCTCTCATTTTGCTTTTCCACCTACAGTTTCACGCATGTGAAAAAAATGGCCATCTGAAAACCCTCAGAGGCACAGTTATTTCTGCTGAGCCACATTCAGCACTGCCTCCGCAGTGCACCTTCCCACCAACTCATTAAAGAAGGTGCCTCCTGCTTTCAAAGGACTGCTCCTGGGATAAGAAAGGTGTCAGAGCCTGCATACCTCTCTAGCCTGTGTGCTGCTGATGGAGCACGTTGTTGAACACCACATGAGCAGCAGTTGTCAGTGTGAGGCAAAGGCCGGTCCCACAGAAGCGTCAGAAGTGACTTTCATGCCCTGCTCCCTGAGCTGTCCTCATGCACAAACACACTGCTGCTGTTTCATCTAAGTTAAACAGGCACTGGTGCTATGACGCCAGGCTCAAACCTGACCCGGCATCATCCAAAAGCCAGTGAAGAGGATGACTCATGGATGATAGCAGGTCTGCAACTTAAAAGCTTCATTTAAAAAATAGTTGTTAAGTCAGTTCTTAATCAGCTGCAAAAGCATCCTTGTGAGTACTGTGGCAATTAGTAATTAATCTTTGTTTGAAGCTAGAAAATATTTTCCACCAATACATCAAAATGTGAATGCAAACTAGGTAGTAGATGGAGATATTTATTTTAATGACCTCTCTATTCCTGTTTGCTCTTCTCAGGATGTAGCTAGCACCAAAGAAAATTATGAATCCATGAATCAGCCAAGTCACTGCTATTACAGAAATTAAAATCTCTCATCCCCATAGTGCAAAGAAATTAGGGGGTGAAGTTCATATGCAAGGGGCTTCAACCCAAATTGTATGAGGATATTAGAAATCATCCTGCCAAATCTTTGGGATCTGGAGACACAAAAGCGTAGTCACCACAGTAGATCTCACAGATTAATAATCTTTCTATACCTAACTCAGATGCAATATAACAGCAAGAACATAGCTTCATGGATCAATAAAATGGTAACAAATGTGTCCATGCTATGAATTAACAGGAAAAATGAGGTTTGTGCATATGCAGTAAAGTAGGCATAGGCTGCAAATTTATCTCTCTACACCCTGTTACTGCCCAGAGAAATGTACTTATATTTAATCCAGCTCTTGTGCACATGACAGAAATTCTGCAGCTGTCAGTGATGTTATGTACTGCAAACTCCACACATCCATTGTAAAACTGTGCTCATTATAAGAAGTAAAATACGGTACCTGAATCTTAACTGAAGTATTAATAATAAAAATGGATTGCATGCATCCTGTTTGCTGAGCAATTATTCCAAGGAAGGGATTGATTTTAGCTTTTGCCTCACTGACTGAATGGCAGAACAGGTATTTGCATGCAGTGTCTCTGACCTGGAGAAAAAGTCAGAAACTTTCTAAGTTTTAAGGAGGAATGCAAGGTTTTATGTTTATTTTTTTTGTTTGTTTGTTTTTTTTCGTTTGTTTGTTTGTTTGGTTTTTGGTTTGTTTTTTTTTTTTTGCTGTAGCTATGTGCAAGTAGAGTTTTATTATCTGTGTTCTTTCTTAGAAAAAATAAGATCAGAAAAATTTAATATAACTTATATTATCAGAAGCCTGCATAATCATAAAATTCTCTACACTGGGACATGATCCATTTTCAAATGTGTATCACTGAGGCCTTGTTGACAGGGCTGCTAATGAGAACCCAGATACTGTGTAATGGGCACACATTGAGGTGATGCATTAGTGTTTAATTTTACAGCAAGCTTTAGCTGTAGGCTGCTTGAACCACTTAAAAAAAGCTCTTAGTTCCTGCTTAGCTGCTATACATGCAGAAAATATGTGAAACACTTCACTCATACCTGTGTGCGATTCTGGGCCTCTATGCCCCAGCCATTGGCACTGTGCACAGAACAAGCTCTGTGAACATTCCAGTGCAGGCAGCCTGATCTCTTCAGCCTCTCTTTTGAAGACCCCTCTTGCCTTGACAGGAATATTGAAATAGTGTGTTCTCCTACCTGGGAATCATGCTGAATCAGGGCAAAGAGCATCTTTACTATACAGTTTAAAGAGGAATGTACCCTGAAGCCTTGAAAGTTATTACTTTGAAGGAAACTAGCCTCCTCTAAAGAGCATGAAACATAAAAGCCAAAAACTGTCATGACAATAGCTGATTACAGGGATCCTCTATTACTCCCCAGGGGAGCCAGAATCTACCTGAATTCATTGGTAACATTTCTTATTGTGGAAGGTCTCTTGGATTTTTTCTAAACTTAACCCCAAATGTGGTACAAATTGGAATCACTTATCCCAAGGTCAAGAAAAGTGCGAGGGCTTTCCTTCTGTTTGCACTTTCACTGTCTGAAGCTGCAACTGCAGAACAGCAGCTTGCTCCTTGAAAAGGACCATTCACATCTGAAGGACCAAAACCTTTGACAGCAGGAATGACAAGCACCTTTCCAGTGCTTGCTGCCTCCTGAGCAAGCAGGACGGGGCCAGCAGCAGAGGGTGAGACTGTCCCTCCTGTGGTCAGTGCCTTGGGATGCACTCCACACCATCTGCAAGCAGACTGCCCTATCCATGGCAAAGGGCAGTTCAGCCCCTAACTTCAATGCATAAAAAAGGGAATCACACTATTTCATAGACTTGATGTTATTACTGTCTGGTTGGACACCTATGGACAATAAACAATAAGCTTGGGGTCAGGTATTTCTTGGCAGCTAATGGCCACCTGCGCTGAAAGCTGTTGGCTCCTGCAGTAATTTGTTAAATGATGGAAAATGGCCTTTATGTCAGTCATTATGGCACCAATAGAAAAGTTTTGTTTCAAATTTAATCGGCTTTATGACACTAATGCCACTTCTAAGTGAAAACAGGAGTAGCCTAATACATGGAGAAACATGGTGGACACACAGCCAAACTTGCATTCTTGTAGGGAAGAGACCCAGCTTGTGTGAAGTGTGTTAATGTGTTAGTGTCAAAAGCAGAAGTTTGAAAGGGGGAACTAGTATTATCTTTCTAGATAGAAAGCACTACATGTCTTTTACAACATTTTTTCTGGGGAGCCAGGGGAAGGGGGAAACACAGGACCCCACTTACCACATTAAGTCCACTTCTGTGAAACTATGGATAAAGTATATTTCTTATCAGAGTGTGAGAAGACAAAAAAGCAAAAGCCTTTCCCACCGCCAGTGCACAATGCTGATAATAACACATGTATGATGTTCTAGTCAAAAAAAAAAAAAAAAAAAAAGACAGAAGCAATACAAGTTTTCACATTTGCCTGAACCACATTTTTCTGGGTGCACCATCTGAAGTGACAACATCAAGCCCCAAACTTGGTACACGTCAAAAAGAATCTGTTTTCAAATTTTAGTACGTGCCTAACCTTTGCACTCATGTGCAAGCTATAAACAGCAATTGATTTGTAAACAGATGAGAATTTGTAATGAAGAAGGGCGGGAAGATGCTCATCCTCTCTCCTCTGTCTTCTCTAAAACCCTTTCTTCTGCCTTGACAAGGAAAACCCTGTAGACTAAACTTAGGCAGCATGTGGTGCAACTCTTAGGCCCAGGCTAGCCAGAAGGTAAGACACGAGGATTGTAACAACCTCTCCAGCAACTTTAAAACCTGTGTGTTGACTGTTGGTGTTGAATTCAGAAGCTACTCATCTAAGCCCATGCAACATGTATCTGATACCAGTGAGCAGAGCAATTTGTGCCACCTCTGCTGCTCTTTGACCATTAACGAACAATTGCACAGCTGACAGAAAAGTTAGTGGGAGCCATTGGGCCTGGGGTGTCTGGGTGTTACCTGAACTGGGTGCTGGAGGAGTCCCCCCTGACGAGGGCAGCCAGTGTTTTTCAGCTGCAGCTGCCAAAGGGATGCTGCCCGTCAGAAATGCACCAGCTCCTGCAGGCTTACGTGGACCTGTGTCCCCCCGGGCGGTCAGCAGCAAAGCAGGGCACAGTGGGGCAGATGTCCTGTATAAAGTAAATAGAAAGACAATTCACTTGATTCTCATTTGTCTCTTTCTGCTCCTCCCGCAAAACACAGCCCACAGAAGTACTTTTCCACAAATAGAAACAGTGTTGATTATTTATGTTAATGAGTAGCCAGTGTCTTCAGGAAACAACTGAAGGGCACAGAATTCAATGGAAATTTTATCCCTAATACCAGCAGCCTAGGATGCTACCAGTGAGCCCCACCTGCATAGAATATTTGTCTTTGACATGCACATGTAAAAGGAAGAAGGTGGTCTAGCAAGGGTAAGAGTCATGAAGGACTAAGAAGACAATCACATCTGCATTATTATTTGACCTTAGGCTTCTTTCTCTAGTTCTATTACCTTTTTTATCATTTGAATCAATGGAAAATATTTCATCCATGTTGCAAAAGTTGAAATAGCAGGCAAAGCTCTTACTCCCTGAAAGTTTTGCATCAGCAAAGGAGGGATCCTTTCTTTTACATACAGAATGGCAGACTGAAAAAAAAAAACAGAGGGGTGATCATGGGAGAAAGAAAAGCAGCAGAATAATGAGGTAGCCACACTAGAACATGGGAAAGAGCAGGTAGTTTGGAAAGAATTACACGACATAGAGCAAATTAAAAGATTGAACTTGCAAACAGAAGTCTATGGAATGACAGTGCAGAAAAAAAATTGAGAAAAATTAAAAGACAGAGGTAGAAGGTGGTAAAATATTGTTTTCATCTCCTAGTACAAAACATGTATTAATGTTTAAATAAAGGGACAAAGGATGGCTGCATGACATCATGCCATAACTTTAAATTAATCAGGGAGCTCTGGCAGAAAATTAATGTATTTTTTTTGTGAGTCTATGTAGCAAATATGTGTAAATTCATCCCCATTGCAGAAATTCCTGTCAGATTTATCTACTTCTGCAGAACTGTTTCAAAGTCTGTCTTGTCCTTACTAACAATCATGTCTCCAGTGCTCATGGTTTCTGAGATGAAAATAAAAAGTTGAACAGTATGTCAATCATAATGTCTATCAAAGTTTGTTGGCAGCCTGAAGAAACACTGAAAAGGTGTGAACTTCCTGAACTCTGAAATCTGAAGTTAATAGTCTTATTAAAAATAAGGACAATATAAATATCCCATTATTATAATATTTACTGAATGCATAATTACTCTGCTGAAGCATTTCTGTATCTTTCACGGTGTTATGCAAACTCCAGAAGACCCTCTGTGAAGACAGAACTGGTTGAAAGTGGAGCACATTGAGACCTGTCTGTTTAGCAGACAAAGGTTGGCAATCTTTGTCATTGTGCAATGTAGTGCCTTGGTGTAGTTACACACACTGAAAACTGTCACCTTGAGAAGATATAGTCACTTATATCTGCAGACTTATGCTCCTTGTCCCCTTCAAGATGTTGCACCAGATACTTTTGCAGGGAGACTTTAAAATACAGAGAAAACTTACTCAGACTTGACATTTGGTTTTGTTTCCTTCACAAAAAAAAGAATAAAAAGGGACTTAAAAGGTCATCTCATGGAGGCACATGTCATTCCACCAACAACAAAAATGACTGAAGCAAATTATAGCAGTTATTATGAAAATATGAGGTCAGGAAGTGACAATGTGAAAATTACTTATGCACAAGTCTTTCAATGGGAAAATTTTGTCTGAAAAAGGATCTATGGAAGGAACATAAAATATCAGGTTTTTGGAACTTTTAAGACCTATTTATTTTTAAGCAGATACTAGGATTAATATTTTATAAATACAAGAATGAATACACATTTTTTCCCTTCAATTTTTGTTAAAGGGAGACCACTGAAAAATAAGGTAGCCATTGATTTTAAAGCAAAATGGTGCTCCACACTAACTCAGTATATAGATTCATATCTTCTTCTAAGTGCTCAGTGGTAACTGGGCTTTATCCACCTCTGAAACAGACAAAGCTCAGCCCATGCAAAAGTCCTTCTTGTGAACATCCTACAAATGAACATATCCAAAGAAGAGAAAACATATCCACAAAAAGTAATTATTGCAGATGATGAATTTGGGTTAATTCCATGTGAGGACAAGGGTGGTGGGGCTATCTGTATTGTACAAATAAAAACTAGTCTTAAAGCAAATGAATCGTCCAGCACCTTTAAAAAGGGAAGTATTTTTTCATGTTTTGGAGACCAAAACTGAGCTCAAGCTATATTACATAATGGGCATTATGCACTACCTAGTAGGCAAAAATGCAAATAAATCTGAAATCCCCCAAGTGACTGCGCATTGTTTTTAGTGGCAGAAACATCCTCCCTCTCTCATATCACTGATAGCACCAATTTCAGAAAGAAAAGTAAGTAACGAGTCATTTTTCACAGCAGGTAATGGACTACTGGTCTTTACTCTCACTTGTGCCAAACCCCCTTTTATACTGACTTAGGAGACTAGAGAGTCCTAAAAGCATCACTTTACCAGGTGTTGAGCAACCTTAATGAACATGAAAATCAAACCCATTCCTTGAGAGAGGATATGATAAAGTGCCTGGCTGTCAATAACCCCCACACAGGTGCCTCACTCACTGGGAGAGAAAGAAACACATCAAGGTAACTAGGAAGGGAAATGATTCCATTAGCTGCAGAAGTCAGGGAAAAACACTACCGAGTAAGGCGGCACTGTGTCCTTGGAAGGAGGGAGAGCCTCTCTCCCATTCCACAGCTGGTTTTGCAGACAGTAAAAGGTGTTGGGGAAAAAAAAAAAAGCAAAGAAGAGGTCTTTCTAGAGCTTGCACACTGGCCATCTGAAGCATCTACTATGTCTGCAAGATAGTTCACTGAGCAGACAGGGGCAGCTAAAGATACCTGGAGAGACAGAGGAGGAAAAGAGAAAAGAGGCAAAGAGAAGACAAAAGCTGAGAAAATAATACTAGAGGAAACTTAGAGGGAGAAAAGAATCAAAAGTAAAAGGGACAAAAATGAAAAGAAAAAAACAAAACCACCAAACAAATAACCCTCCAAACTCAAAACAGATGTCTCTAATAGGAGTCTGGACTGCCAATACAGTACAAGTCTGAGCCTAAGAGAAAACACAAAGCAAGACACAAGGGGATAATTTTTCTTCCAATTTGTCCTTGTTTGTTACATGTCCTGATTTTACTTCTAAAAAGGAAAACTCTGTCTGAGAAAAAGCCTCACCCATTCTCTGCTGTTGCTACTTACTTTCTCATCTCTCATCCCCATTACTGGAGCTTTTTCACTTTGTCTATTAGTGTTTTCTATATCAACAAGCATCTGTATCCAGAGTGCATCACCTGGGTTCTGTGGGATTTGGCGGATGGCACTGGGGAGAAAAGTGTGGTAGTGACACTCAAAACCCACAGTTGTCTCAGAGGGATATTTCCCATGAGAAAGGCACACAGGTATCACTCAACCGCATGGAGACCACCGAAGGGGTATAAGAGGTGCTGATTTCAGTTGCACTGAAACATTTTGTGGATGTGCCTTACACCAGAGGCAGTAATTCTGGGTAACTTTAGCAATGCTTTAGTAACCCAGTGCAGCATGGCACTCCTGAAGCTCTGCTGTTCTCCGCAGCCTCCATGGCACCAAGCCTGGCCCCAGTAGCACTTCAACACCCTGCTCCATCACTCTGCTCTACCTACAGAGAGCAAGGGGGGTTCAGTCCTGCAGGATCCTCCAGACTGTGTGTCCCCAACCTCTGTCACTGGAAAGCCTCCGAGTCTGACCTTGGAAGATGTACAGCACTCTTCTCCTCTTCAGGTTTCCTAGCTGTGAGTGTGGCCTGAGGCCGTGGTTTTTACTGTGTGAGTGATATTCCCCATGCTTGTAAAGGATGAGATTTAATGGACCATCTGTTTGTGGTGTCCTCATGGTCTACCATCTTTCTGACAAAACCGTGGCTCCCATTACCTTTTTAGCTCCCTTTCCCTTAGGTTCATTAAAGCACTACGTGTGATGTCAAAATCTTGATGCAATAGGGTGGGATAGAAATGGCTGTGAACTGAAGGGGAATTACACACATTTCTGAAATGATAGCAGCTATTGCTTTGCATAATGCCTGCCCAACCCCAAACTGATGCAGCAGATGGAGGAAGGGAAAACAGGTTACATGCCTGCAGTGTTAGTGTACTGACAAGCTTTGCCCTGCCAATTAGCTCAATGACTTGCCATGCCTCTGTTAGAGTGGTTTCTAAGAGTACATGAAATTGCAATTTAGATTGTAATATATGAGTGCTTTTCATGTCAGAAGAGTGTGTTGAAGCTCAAGTTTAGCTGCAGGTATCAGCCCTTGGGTTAGAAAAGAATTATTTTGTAAAAGGCAAAATATTTATCGTTTGCATATAGAGAGAAAACATTAAGCCTCAATCTAAAATCTCCTAATAAGAAGTGCCTTGAAAAATCACATTATTAGTTATAATCATGCCATTTGTCACTGTGTGACTTTAAAACAAAGAAAATTCAAATAAAAATTGCTCACTTTTATTTGCCTCCAAATTAATGTTGCCGTTTGCTATTTTATGACTTTGTATGCTGTTCTGTTCTGAGCTTTCATACCAACACACACAAGACTGGGCTATCTTATTTGCACTAACTACATACTTAAAATCAGGTCTAGGAACTTAAGAAGGTAGGTGTTGAATTCCTCTGAATACATGCCCCTTAAGGACTGCCCTGAGAGCACTGAATCAGCTACTCTGAACAGTCAGCAATCAATGCTGGTTTCAGTCATACTATGAATACTGGGCTAGATTTGAAGAAACAACATTTAAGTCCTGCATACTTTACTATCAAAACCAGATTTTTGTGTAACCTATGCATGACCCATGGATCTGTACCTATGTTTCACTGCAGGTTGCACATAAAAATAATTTTTACAGTATTTTAATATGAAATTTTATTTTCCATTACACAGCAATAACTATGTCAGCAGACTTTTTCATTTCAAATGCAGGTATAAGATAAGATAACTGAGTGATGAAACTGTGTGTAACAGGCTGAGGTTCAGAGTTTACAGAATATTGGCCTAATGTATGTTGGTTTATACCTGACAGAGTCTGTAGTTAAGCATGTACAACCAACACATTTTGAAGGTGTGAAGCTCTGACTAGCCAGGAGCCAAGCTGTTTTAAAATTGTCTTGCTGAATGCATTTTCTAAAAATATACCCCCACCTGTATTCAAACCTAGACAAGTCTATGTATGGATAATTTAGTCAAAAGAAGAAAATGCTTTTGTCCCACCTGGAATTTCTGCTTCCTAAGAATCAGTTTATTTCCAGTGTCCTTTGTTGTAATCATTCCTACCCTCTCCATCCCGGGGCTGTGAAGCCTGTCCTTGCTGACAACCACAATGCACTATCAGGCAGGGGGTACCCCGTCCCCATCAAAGTGGTGGGAACTCAGGCACATGGATGCAGCTGCAGGGCCTGGGAAAACTTCTGAGACCCTAGATGCATGTCCTGGTGTGGTGTCATCCCATACCACCATGGTTTTCACAGAAAAGAAACGGAGATGAAAGGGCCTGAAAGGAAACAGTCTGTTCAGACCTGCACAACAAAGGATCAGGCCTTCAAGGCTCTTTGAGGTATGTATCCACTAACCATCATCCCGTGTAAATGTGCCCAGAGAGACCAAACACATACTGACTCCACACAGTGCAGAAGCATTCACATTAGCCACAATCCCTCTTGTCACACCTGCTTGTTATGGCCCAGAATAAGGACTTGCAACAAGGACTCTGTGATGAACATGATGAGGCTCCTTGTCCCAGTTAATAAAATTTTTCCTGCTTCTGATAGTGAAAGCAGCCTAATAGGAAAATGGGTTCCACATCCCATCCCAAGGCAAGCACATCAGTATGTTCACACAGGAGAGCTGTGGGATGGAGCACAAAACTGAGGGTTGGTTCAACTTGTTCCAATCAGATGCAGTTGTTCTGGTGCATTTTGGACATAGCAGAACTGTTCATATTTCTCTGACCTGCACCTGAAGTAATCTGCAGTTCATTTAAATGACACAGTCCTTTAGTGAGATGATTTGAACCAGCATTACAAAGAAGCCTGTGCTTGCCTGGGGTCTAAATCACTCGCTAGTACTGGCATGGGTTTTTGGTAGGTACCACTGCTGTGTGCCCACAATAGCCTCCCCACAGCAGCATGACTCAAGGACTAAGTACTTTCCTGACTGTTTGCCCCAATCACAAACCCACAATCATGACTTCCTTCTTCTCCAGCATTTCTAGATGTCTGCTGCTGCTCCCCATAACCTGACAGCACAGATGACAAACTGCCACGGTAGGGCCAATGTTCAGGCATTTCATCCAGAGTAGTAATATACCATTGGCCCCTCCTCAGTCTCTGGTATTTCCCGCCCATTACTGTTGCCTCCACTGATCCTTTACGTGTCTGCCCTTTCATCTGCGTCATTGTCAGTCTTTGGTGACACAGTACCAGCCACAGTCCCTTGCAAACCCAGTGCACCAGCTGACTCTAACCCTTCCTCTCCTGATGTACTCTTTGTCCTTGTCAGGGATTTTAAATTCAAACTAAGTACCTTCATCAGCTTTCCCACCTTTGAGGGGATACTAGTAAGTGCTGTAGCACCAGCCAGGGAGGGTAGGTAAACAATCATGGGGAAGCAATTCGACCTAACTCTGATGCCTTGGAAACACTGCTTCTCTTTGTGTGTCACATTTAGCGCGTGTGTTTTGTGTGTGCATTGAAGATCTCCCTCTAAATTAAAAAAAAAATAAACCCTCTAGGATTAAAGCATCCTGCCTCTGCAGATCT
This sequence comes from Tyto alba, assembly GCF_018691265.1. NCBI lineage: Eukaryota > Metazoa > Chordata > Aves > Strigiformes > Tytonidae > Tyto > Tyto alba. Next base: position 33,066,172 of record NW_024881318.1, read on the forward strand.
CCGGCTGTTGTACTGCCACTACAGATCAGTAAGTCACACTTCTTTATTCCTACACATCAACTTAGCAGCAACAATGGAGCCAAATGAAGCTTTTCTACTCTTTTGGTTTCTGTGGTCTAATACCTGCCAAGTATTTGACCACAGCTCTTTGGCTTGTGTCTGCAGCCTCCAGGATCCTAGGCTGGCTTGCATCCAGCTACTAGCTGAGCCTGTAACAGCTTAGCTGCCATGGACAGAACAGGCAGCGTGCATGTGGTTCACTCAGGCTATAGCCACATTACATTCAGGCTGGATCTCCAGCTCTCAAACAGGTCTTGAGAGCAAAGCGAATCCATCTGGGGATTGGCTTGTTTTTGCAGAAATACGTAACAGCTCTTCTTTCAGTTCCGTTGCGTTTCCCACATATTGATGGTTTCATTTAGGGACATTTATAAAAATATTGGCATACCTGAAGGTGCTTTTGGAAACCAGGAGACCTAGCAGAGATGGTTTAGAAGGCACAACAATGCACCAAATGTATTGAACTGTGAAAGAGTAAAATTTTTTCAACAGGTTTTAAATAGTTTCCAAGTCAGTGGAGCATACTGCAAACACAAATATGAAAGAGCAACAGAGCAAGAATGGACCTTTTGTGTCGCAGAGACCAATGTTTTTTTGGCTGCATCCACATCAGCCCTTTAGTTTGGATCAGTAGTATGAAGTTGTCCACCACCCCCACTTTGGTTTGCATCACAGAGATTGGACTACCCTTGGATGAAGCCGAACTGGAAGTTGCACACCTAATGCATTCCTGTCCCAAATATATGCTCAGTCTGGGGGATCAGAGTAAAGCTAATCCAAAGCAAAAAAATCCCACCACTCTGAAATGTGCATATTGTGTATGTGGGTCCTTGGCACCAGCTGTTTCACATTGTAGGATGTCTCCTAGAGCAGTAGAAGCAGTCCATACCACTTTATAATGCAAAACATATCCTATCACAACCTCTTCCACTAAACTAGAAAGCTGAGACTATAAACTGAATAGTGCAGGGGTAACCCTTTAACACCTACTATCTTTGTGGGAAGATACAAGTAGCTCACCACTGGCATTCTACTATTACTACCATGTATTAGAGTAGCACCTAGAGGCCCTTGACAAGGATTAGGCCACTATTATAGGCACTGCTCAGCTTAATAAAGTAGTCCCTTCCCCAAACAACACAAATTGAAAAAGTATACTGAGCTACAGTCTATTTGAAAAGGGAACAAGACAGAGAGGTTACTGCTGTAGCTATATACTTCTCCAGACCAGGAATAAATAGGGTCACAACTGAAAAATTACTTTGGTCTCATCCTCGCCCAGATTTGAGCTCACCACTAAACTGAAAATAATCTGGCACAATTAGTTAGCTCATCTCAGCTGAGACCAGGCCTGAGAATGCAGAAATGCTGGAGGTTGGGAGCAAGGTGAGACAGCCAAACTGGGCAGGGAAGCCTCCTGCAGACTCTCAGCCAGCTGTTGGCTCTGAAAACCTCTGCTGGGAGGCCTGCACCTTCCTAAGCACTAAATCCACCTCTGACAGCAACTGAACGTCTTTGATTTGTATGAATAAATTTCAAAATGTCCTATGATTACAGCTTTGTAATATTCTGGAAGCAGATGGCAGGCACAGCTGACAGTCATAGTAGTTTTAAGTGCAAATAGGAGATGGCACAGAGGAGGGGGGAGATATGGAGTTGGCTTAGGAAAACAGTGTAAGTAAAGAAGCTCTTATTTTGAAGACACAACCAAATGATGAAAGCAAGTAAGGAGGATTCAGTTGCCACTGGGAGAAAAACATCCAGCTCTGCTTCTTGAGCATAGTACAGTATGTGCTTAAATGTCTTACTAAACAGACAAAAGAGGGACACAAAGAGAGAGAGAACAACATTAGTACATTCGACTGCACTTGGCCCTTAGGAGTGCAACTCTGCTCTCCTAGGAAACAAACAGCAGCAGGCATTTCAGCAACTAACACTCATCACCTAGATAAACATACACAATAAATCCCAGCTCCTCCAGGACATCTCCTTACTTCTGGGCCAGGTGATGAAGTTCACTAGTCTAAGATAAAGCTCCTACATTTCTAAATCATGTCAGAAAAACAAAGTAGCTGGCACTTACTGGCTGATCCCACCAATGCTTTAGAAGTCATTACACACTCACTGCAATCCTTGAGGTGATGCTTACTTCATTAAGATGCAAGAGGCAATGTGAAACCATCCATGGTGCTAAATGAAGTTCTTACATCTCTTCAGAATACTTCCATTCTCACTCCAGGCAGCAAGGAGAGATTATTTCCTTCTGTCTGTCATCTAAAGAGTTAAGCAATAGAGACGAAATCTCAAGGAAGACACTAGGTGCACCTTTTTCCTCTCCCCAACCACCCCCACCACCACCACCCCCCAGGCTTTTTTTTAAACATAGCATATATCAAAGCAAAAACTGACATGCGGTGCCCTGAAGCTCTCTGCAGCATGCTTTTAGGTTTTGGAAATTTCATTTTCTACCTTATGATGATTACATGAGAGAGGATGAAATGCTAGCTTTGAGGTTCATCTTAGACAGAGATGTAATAAAAGTTGTGGCTTCCCACAGCAATTGAACAAATTCTTTTGTAGATGGGCAGGAGAGGGGAGTGTGTGGTTTAGTTTATATTTGAGCACTTGGATATGGGTGGAAATGCCATATGGGGAGTATCTGGAAGAGCAGAAAGGGGTAGAAAGAGAAGAGAGGGATTGGTGGCTTAGTCAGTGAAGTACTTGCTTTTGCTCTAAATGCAATCCACTGTAGTTGAAAATTAGTTTCTCAGTCCTCGCTGAACTGAAGCTGTCCATACACACGCACAAATAAAATCCCAACCCTATAATAAATAATACATCATATTTTACAATTTCTCCTCAGCTAAGTCACAAGAGTGAGACAGCATGAAGACTGAATTACATCTGCATTGTAACAAAAAGTTTGTTCCTCCAAGTACACAAGACAAGATGGAGATCATTTTAATCATGCCATGCTGTGCTGGATTGCTTGTTTGCTTTTTGTTTTTGTGGGCTGCTGTTGTTCATAAGGGACCACACTGAGGCTGATAAATTCACCTTACTTCCAGCTGCTAAGTAGGAAAAAATAGCCTTTTGCTGCTCTGATACTCCTTTCATGAAGCTTATAAAAATTCCTAAATGTACTCATACCTAAAAAAGAGAAGGCCATCTGGTCAAAATCTCTGACTTAAACATGTTTTCACACTGATCCTCAAGTGAAAGATCCTGCTCAGGTTTATCTATCAACATTGTCCAGTGCTTTGACTCTCCTTTAAAAACATATTTTAAATGACTTTGGTGTCTTGACAGGTAGGTCCACCTTCAGTGCATGAACAACCTTCCTCTGCCCTATAACAGTGATGAGGCATTAATCTCAGAGATGCTGGGGTAGAGCCTGCCCAAGAACACAGTGAGGACTGGGATGGGACTGGGACCAGAACACTCCTCTCCTGGGCAGTGACACTTGTTACCCTCCATCATGCTCCTTGCTTTCTCTGGCTTACCCAGTCAGACCAGTTAGCTAACAAAAATGTCACTAGACCACTGAGAGTACAGAAAGCAGATATCTGGAGTACAGTTCCTCTATGCCCCAAAAGTGCTGAAGATCAGAGCAGATCAACCACTAAGAGCAGTGTGCAAACTGAGGAACAGGGCAGAGCAAGGCTAGGCAGGGCAAGCCTTCCTAGGTAGGGGTGACACGGAAAAGTAAACTTTTCAGGTTCTGTTTCAATGACATAAGCAGTAGGATTCATCATGACAGGCTCATTCTGGGTACAGCATTGATGCTGAGCTCTGAAGTGAGCACTCAGCTAAATCCATTGCACCTAGGTCTGATGGGCATCTGTGTGGGCATCAGCTAGGTATCATAATGACAATTATGGGTGAGCTTGCTACCTTGTCTATATCACAGGAACCATGTTTAGTAATACTTCTTGAGGGTCTTTGTAATAGACATATGTCACTTGCATTATGTAGGCTGGTTGGTCTGCAAGACTGGAGTCCCTAAATGTTCTGTTTAACTTGGCTTATGGCCACTGCAACCTCTGCTCTGGTACTATGGGCAACCTATCTTGGTGTTTTGCCTGTCTCTGCAGGATTTGGATTATGGTGGATTGATTTCATTTTTTGTAGTTTATACTCCAGTTTTGACCTTTGGCTGTTGGCATATTGATCCCTTCACAACAGCTCTGTGCATCCAGCATTTTTAGACTTACATCCTGGCAGTAAAGGTTAGGCATCTCTTCTTTCAGCTACTCCTACAAATAAATATCCATATTGTAAGGGGGCAAGAGCACACTGAAAAAGCTTGCACCGACCCTGAACGCAGCCAGGCCTTTCACACAACAAGGCCTTCTTCTGTCAGAGCTGAAGGCAGCCTTACCCAGTGAAAAGCCTCTTCATTTCACCTCCACTTCTCTAGCTTCTCTACCATACACAGTCACACCTTGGGAATGGAGGGAAGAAAGAGATAAAGCCCATTTCAGAATGGATGTATTTGTGTGATTTTAGCAGCTATAGAGCTGGCAAATTTGAGGAAGATTCACACATGGCCCTCCTATAATGTTGGGAAAACATTGTCAAGCACCAAATTGTCAGAGCCAAGGGGTTATTTGAATGTAAATTGTCCCCTTTATCCATTCTCCTGGGGGATGCAGAATCACCTTGGGAACAATCAGCAATGTCACCTATGCTGATTATACCAGGGAGTTGAAACTGGGGTTTCTATTTGAACAGTTGTACTGAAACACAGAGAAAAAGGGATTGCTTCTGGATATCAGGACATCACTAGGCTTTAACCTGTGACCCAAGAACTCTTTGATGCATATCAGGGAAAGTACCATACCTTTGCCAAGTGGAGGCTTAGGCTACTTCTGAAACAGTATATTTCAGTTAAATTTGTCTTGGAAATAAAAGGTTGTGAAGTATCTAGCTTTTTACCTCAAAATAATTGGACTGCAAGTGCTAGTGATATAGGAGCTGTTTTACACACAGCTGAGCCATCCATGGGGAAGGAATAGGATTGTTAGCTGAAGAAGATCATCTTATCAGCCCTCCCCTCAATATATTCAACTTACAGAAGTCATCCTTAGCCCATACACGTTTTGCTTTTCAATGTCTTTGTTTCACATAGGACTACAATTTTCCTATAAAAACAGTTTGGTCAGTAGAATTGCTATGTGATAGTCTTTTCCATAGCATGTGACCTGATAACTAATTGGATTAAAGCAGCTTAATAAACCAAGTTTTAACTATAAACACTGACTTTTAAAGGCCTAACAAAGTCTTATGAACAGAAAGATTCTTCAAGTGCCAGAATGACCATGGTCCTGGCAGTCCTGAGGAGTGGTGTCAGCCTAATGCTTTAGGGAATACAGACCTCAGTCTAGTTACTGTTTTACAAATGTGTATCTCCATTTCCTGCTGCATTGACTTCTGCATCTGTTGCGAGGTGCAGAAAGGCTTTCAAGAGTTCATAATTTAGCCAATATGAATGTTGTAATGTCCTCAACTGCCTATTTCTTTGCTTTCAATGACAACTTCATCTGTGAACTCTAAAGCTCTTTCTTTGCTTTTCAGAATTGCATATGTGCTCTTTCCCCAAGATTTTATTTGGGGCATATTATGAGTAAATGCAGGGAGAAGAAGATAAAGTAGACATGGAAGTTAATTCTCTGGCTTTTCAACCCTTTCTCAATGTTAGTCTCCTCTACCTGGGTGCAGAAGCCTGGATTTCTCCTGGCTTATTTCAGGTGTGTAGGCTGTCCTTCTATTAATGTGCAAATCAACTTTGTTAATGTAGCACTAGAACATATGTGCCTGGTTTATCATTATTAGTTTGCTTCTAAAAATTCAAATGTTACAAACCCAGTAAATCTTTGATATTAAAATCCCACAGTACACTGCCTAGTTAGAAAGGCAAAATCTTATGCTGTTTAGTGTGAGCATCCACGAATAACAGTCATATCCCCTTTACTCTGACACCTTGTTAGACTTATAATGGGAACTGACAAAATAAACAGCCTCTTCCTCTCCATTTTCTCTGTTTGCCACAGCAGAACATCAGTATCACTATCTTTTTTTCATGCACTCCCTATATATTGTATAAGGCAATGGTAGACTAACAGGAAGGAAATAATGACTAATAATTTCATGTTTCATTAGAGGAGTATCTGCCTGGAATGGCTTACCAGTAAAGTAGAATGGAAGCTCTTATCTGAAATTTTATCTATCTCAGGAATAAATGAATAGACAAGACAACTTTTGCATGAGCAAAAGATGGGCATCTTCAACATCAAGAGAAATGTCAGGTGGTTCACTGTACTAATATTTTGCTGTTTATCCAAAATTAATCCAGTCTTTATTCAACCTTATTATGTATTAGGGATCTGAATAAGATATCAGCTGATGTCTTTGTCAGCAAGGTGAGCCCTCAAATGTATCCTTCCTATTCTTAACCCTATTATATGCTCCCATATGCATATGAGCACACACCCACATGTGCTTTGGACTTCCTGGCTTAATTTAATTTCTTAATACTCTAATTGTTAACAGAAGAGCCAGCTTAGTCTATTTTTTCATGTTTTCTGGTGGCACGATGTGGCATATAATGTTCTTATGTTGAAAGGAGTTCTTACTCATAATAATGGGCTTGTGAGGTTTTCTGCTGCCCTTCCCATGTGGTACTCCTGTGTCTAACAGCCAGAATTTAATGGTGAGGTTTTACATCAAGATAAGAAAAACAAAAAGAGCCGGGATAAGCTGAGCAGAGTCAAGCTCAACCATTTTAGGTGGTTTCTACTAGATAGACCAGACCTTATCCTTGAATTAAATCACCTCAATGGCATAAGTATAGTCTAAAAAAGAGATTGTTATAAGGACTGTATTAATATATCCCCCATGCTGTTATGTGATTTTTGTGCTCTGTTATTTCAGAGACCCACAAAGCCAAAACTACTATCAAAACATATTAGACTGAAATAATGTAAATACAAGTCAATACCACAGCCTTGATCTATTTAAATAGAAATCAAAGTTAATTTTAAAATAGAGGGGGAATCCATTATTTAGGATATTTTGCAGTGTCACTTCCTATTTTGTCACAAGCTGTTGCTGGAATCATCATTAACAAAGGTGTCTTAAAACACACCTTCTATACCCAAGAAGCCATGACAACAAACCAACAGCCTTGAAGTGCCATCCTTTCAGGAACTCTCATTGGACTGTGTAGCTGACCACAGCAAACAACATGGACTTCATGAAAAAAGGGAACGCTCTCAGCTTCCTCTTTTGAAAGTGAGCTGTACCTCTGGAGAACCAAAGGAGAAGAAGTTCATTTCAGATGTCTGTCTATGGAAAGCAATTTATCATCAAGTGTCTGGCTAAGGCCGTGTATAAATTGGTCCTGAAGAAAAAGTGACAGTAATATCAAAAAAAGGTCAGGATTGTCACTTTCTTGTTCCTTTCATGATAGAAACCTGTATACCCTTTTATTTCAAATTTAGAAGGAAACATGTCTTGGGTGGTAGGTTATTTCCTCTGCCACATTTCTCTCAAAATGGTGTGGGCTCCTAGGGACACTCCACACCCCTTTGAAAATGTTTTCCAAACACTTTTACCTTTTACACCTAGGCAAGGTGGCCTGAATGGCTTAATCCACACATTATTAATACAATAAGCAAACAATCACCAATGCATTCACTGCTGAAGTGGTCTTTATGAATTAAGTCCTTATCTGTCGTTGTGCATGTGCCTGCTGTTTCCAGTGATGAAAGAGATACAGCCCTTACCCCAAACATTTTTACTGTGTGAATCTCATTTACCTGCAATGTTATGAAATGTTGATAGCTCACCTGGGTAGCTGTGATAGGCGAGGGTGCTCCGCATATTCATTGCTATGCAAAGCATACTGAACAGCCATGGTCATCACCAGTTTGGTAATTATTTCTCCATTTTGTCATTTCAATATGCCTCTGATGTTGCATGGAAAGCTCTGCTTCTTAACTATATTTATGGGTATTCTCTGCTGTTTGCAGTTATTGTGTAGTTCTGATTAATACTTCCTCTGACACAGAAGGAGCTGCATTCTAATACTGTCTTTATTATTTTCCATCAGATTCCATACTCTGCATTAAAAAAAAAAAAAAAAAGTGTAAATCAAGGAAGTAGATTAGAGGTCCATAAAATGTGAGAACATGAAAATGTCATCACTGTACATTTTATTTTCCTGTCTACTCTGAATCTCCCAAATGTTGCTAGTTTATTTATGGCTGCATTGTTCATTTGGGATACCTTAATCTTAAGAGGTAGTCTGGCCTAGACCTTTGGCTCCATTTTCATGGTTTAGATAGTTTTTGTAATGGTTATTTCAGCTTCCCTCTTCATTTGCAAGCTCATGTTCATCTGTCAGTCCCTGTGGTAAGCTTAGAGCATGCACTGAATATTGTTAACTGCATTTTTCCCAAGTCTAGCAAAATCATTATACCTTGGTCACACTATTCCTATGGATTTTAATTCTCTTCAATGACCTATGCTGTTTTTCCTTTCACTGGAGCAGACAGTTACAGGCTTAGTAGAAGACCTTGGCAATGAAAATTACATTATACAATTGATTTCAGTCCAATCCTGTGTGAATGATTTGTATGAATCAGCTTGCCTTGCAAAAACATGGAGCAGCTATCACCTGGGTCTTTATTTTCTTTTATAAGAAAATTTGTATCAATTAATGGCCAGGGAATTTTAGTGTCCCCTTAATGGGAAATTACAGCCTAGTTTTACATTGGCCTTATCCTCTTGAATCACAGAGTGCAACCAATACAAGCATAACTCTTGGTTCAGCCTGCAAAAAATAACGGCAATTATATCTGTGCATTTCAATAATGAAACAATTGCTTTTTCTCTTATTCTATAGTCCTCATCTTAATAACAGCATATAAAACTTACAATTTCTGGATGTGAGTCCTTTATAGGCTAAAGGAAATAATCCATATCAATTTCAACAGTTCTGTGACGCCTCCATGACTAAAATGTTGCTTTCAATATTACATTAAGACAAAATTTTTTCAGAGGTATGCTATTGTGTACTTCAAATTAGTTACCTTCTTTAACAGAAGTTGCCACAGATTTATTACAATTTATCTGAAGGGAGGAAAGTGTTCTTTGTTCAGCAGATGAGAAGTGTTCTGTGTGTGTGTGTGTGTGTGTGTGTGTATGTAAAATATGTCTTCTTCTATATCTCTGTAACAACTGTTGATGCAGGGCAGAATGAAGGGAACAATTAAATCAGACAGAAGGTAGTTCCGTCAGGTTGCTCTTCAAGAGGTAGACAGAGCCATTGCCAAAGCATTCTGAGTGACACTTCCAAACCCATATATTTTGATAGCCAAGGCAAATACCACAGCTTATAGCTAACATCTGAAATGTCAGGCCAAATAAACTGATAGATTAGTAGCGCCATAGACAAAATAGTGGAGAGAAATTGAAATATAATGATGCCAGAACCAATCCATGTGGTAGAAAATTAAGTTAGAATGGAGATAGCAAGGAAGCTTATCACAGATTCCTCAAATTGGAAAAAAACCCTATCCTACTGTTTAACATAAGTATCAGTGTTTCATCAGCTCGTTGTTGGTGAATGTGGAGCTACCTGGACTGTTATTTTCAGACAATTTGAGCTTTCATTTGTTATCTGTACTGTAACTTGTATTTTGGGAATAACCCATGAAACAACAAACAATGTACTATGCACCACTATAACTACTGGTAATAATATTCAGCATGCATATATTTTCCTTTCTCATTCTGGGTATGATAAAGTTAGTCCAGTACTTTCTCATGAACTGCTGTAATACTCAAAGCAAAAATACAATACATTCTCAAGCATAAGTGTGCTGATAGAAAATCTAGTATTCCAGAGATCATTTATCAGAACATGTCACCTGGTAGGTGGTGTAAAAACAGAAGGAATTGTGACAAAGGCACTTGTCATACCATCAGTCATGTCTGATCCAATACACTACATTTTGAAATGAAAGGAGTATACAGTAACAACGAGTCACCCTGTGTAATGTGTAATATAAAGGATATAATCAGAAAAGGCTTATATTATTACCATAAAAAATAAAGTGTCTTATTAGTTGTACTGTGTCTTCAAATCCTATCTTGACATTTTACAATGCATGATGCAATAATGACTAAGGAGGAAGAAGTAGTAGTAAAAACAAAAATCACAAGACAGTGGCCAGGTAATGTTCAGACGCAGAAGATTGGAAGAGGATGTACAGATGGAGAGGATGGGAGGGGGCATGCCCAAAAGCCAGCCCCCATGCTTTGCCCATGCTGGAAGGGCAGCACAGGCTGGACAGCAGACATGAGCAGGCTGGCTCCCAGCACCCATTATCTTTCCAGGAACAATGCTGTTGGTCAGCCTGGCAAAAACCCAAGACTCCAAGACACCCACACCGTTGTCTGAAACATTAAAGCTCTGTACAGCCTTATGTGGACCAGCCTGTGGTATAAACATGTTCAGTCCTTCCAGATCATGTAAAGTAAACAGCTCACCTAATGCTAGGCTAATGCATGGTGCAGGCTCATACTTTTTCCTTAAAGTATTGTGGAGGTTAGTCTAAATCAGCATCTTAGCACTCCCTTACAAATGAAATGCACTCGTTGTGCATGCCTTGGCAAAAAGCACAAAGGAGTCTGTGATTAATTCATAGCATGGACGTACTTTACCTCAAAGTGAGTAATGGTACACCCTTCTCAGTGCCAGCTCTCAGTGTCTGAGGCCAGTTATTCTTCAGTTACACCTGAAGCAATGATGAGAACAAGTGTATTTCATCTTGTTCTTTCAGTAATTCTAAGCTTATATGGAGGGAGAAACACCTTCTTTGTGGTGATGCAACCAGTCACAAGTACACAACATTGCTTGGAAGCCCTGTAGAAATCTGACAGACATTGATTGCCTTTCCCAGTGATTCAGATTCTTCCACTGGACTCCCTTATACACTTACCAGACTTGCCAACAGGCTAACCTTGTTCAGAAACACCTACTGAAATACCCAGAAAACATGGGAAACACTTCTATTGCAATACTCCAGATCTCTTTCACACATTCTAAAAATAAACAAACAAACAAATAAATAAATAGGTTGGAAAAGCAAGTTCTCTTCTGTCATGGCATTTACAAGCCCAGCAAGGGGCAAAATGACATCCTTAAAGCTATTGCCATCTCATCTTCTATTGCATCATGAGTTTAGCAGCTTTCTTCACAGTTGTGGAATTAGCAATAGAGGCCTCAGCCCAAATGAGCACATGCTTTAAGTCTCACTGAGTGCTGGGAGATTTAAGCACATACTTACAGTTAAACACATGCTTATGTCTTTTCACAGTGCCGCATCCATTACTTCTGTAAGCAGGTATGTCTTCATTAGAAAAAAATAGATTTGCTTTCAACAGAGAGGATTTGAAGCTGCTCTTCTGAGTTTTTATACCAGCATTGATTTCTAGCTCAAGCTGTTTTATCAAGGGTGACTGGTAAAAACATCATATGTCACAACTGAGTGGGAGGGGACAGAAAGAGTAAGCAAGTAATCAGGAAGATGTGATTTTATAGATTTACAGGCTGCTGTGACAAGGAAATGAGACTAAAGTTGAAAACTCTCTGTCAACAACTCCACCTCTTGTGAGCTGGAGCAGACTGACTGCAAATTTGTCAGCTGAGCACAGTTGACAGAAGAAGATACAGAATGAGATGTGTCTTTCAGGTGAGAGACCATGGATCATTTTTATCTTGGTAAGTCAAGACAGAAATCTCTAACTTCATCACAAGTCTGTAACTTCTGAACCCCTGATTAAAACCATCACAGGATCTGCTGAACAACATCCAGATTGGTCCCAATTGCTTTTGCATATTCTGATTGTGAATGAACAAGGATGAACAAGGAGCTCCTGGACAAGTTCAAACATAGAAAGGAAGCCTACAGAGGGTGGAAACAAGGACAGGTAGCCTGGGAGGAATACAGAGAAACTGACTGAGCAGCCAGGGGCCAGGCTAGGAAGGCCAAAGCCCTGATAGAATTAAATCTGGCCATGGAAGTCAAGGGCAACAAGGAAAGCTTCTATAGGTATGTTGGTGATAAAAGAAAGACTAGGGAAAATGTGGGCCCTTTCTGAAAGGGAACAGGAGACCTGTCTACCATGGATATGGAGAAGGCTGAAGTACTCGACATTTTTTTTCCCTCAGACTTCACTGGCAAGGGCTCCGGCCACACCACCCAAGATGCAGAAGGCAAAAGTGGGGACTGGGAGAATGAAGAACTGTCCACTGTAGATCAGGTTCAAGACCATGTAAGGAACCTGAAGGTACACAAGTCTGTGGGACCTGATGAGATGCATCTGCAGGTCCTGAGGGAACAGGCAGATGAAGTGGCTTAGCCACTATCCATCATACTTGAGAAGTTGTTGTGGTCTCTTGAAGTTCCTTCTAGCTGGAAAAGGGGAAACATAAGCCCCAATTTTATAAAGGGAAAAAAGGAAGACCTGGGGGACTACGGGCCAGTCAGTCTCACCTCTATGCCCAGCAAGATCATGGATCAGATCCTCCTGAAAACTATGCTAGGGCACAAGGAAAATAAGGAGGTGACTGGTGACAGGTAACATGGCTTCACTAAGGGCAAATTGTGCCTGTTAAATCTGACGGACTTCTGCAACAGGGTTACAGAATTGGTGGATAAGGGAAGAACAACTGATGTCATTTATCTGAACTTGTGCAAAGCATTCAGCACTGTCCAACATGACATCCTTGTCTCTAAATTGGAGAGACATGGATTTGATAGATGGACCACTCAGTGGATAAGGAATTGGCTGGGTGGTCACACATAAAGAGTGGCGGTGAATGGCTCAATGTCCAAGTGGAGAGCAGTGACAAGTACTGTTCCCCAGGGGTTGGGATTCAGACCAGCACTGTTTAACATCTTTGTTGGAGACACAGACAGTGGGATTGAGTGCACCCTCAGCAAGTTTGCTGATGACACCAACCTGTGTGCTATGGGTGACACGCTGGAGGGAAGGGATGCCATCCAGAGGGACCTGGACAGGCTGGAGAGGTGGGCCTGTGCAAACCTCATGAAGTTCAACAAGGCCAAGTGCAAGGTCCTGCACATGGGTCGAGGCAATCCCATGCACAAACACAGGCTGGGCAATGAGTGGATTGAGAGCAGCCCTGCAGAGAAGGACTTGTGGGGTATCAGTGGATGGAAAACTGACTATGAGCCAGCAATGTATGCTCACAGCCCAGAAAGCCAACCATGCCGTGGGATGCATCAAGGGAAGTGTGACTAGCAGGTCAAGGGAGGTGATTTTCCCCCTCTACTCCACTCTTGTGAAACCTCATCTGGAGTACTGTGTCCAGCTATGGGGCCCCTGGTGTAAGAAAGACATGGATCTGCTCAAGTAGGTCCAGAGGAGGCCATGTAGATGATCAGGGGACTGGAGCACCTCCCTTATGAGACCAGGCTGAGAGAGTTTCGGTTGTTTAGCCTGGAGAAGAGAAGACTCCAGGGAGACCTTATAGCGGCCTTCCAGTACTTAAAGGTGGTTACAGGAAAGGTGGAGAGAGGCACTTTATCAAGGAGTGTAGTGATAGGATGAGGAGTAATGGTTTTAAACTGAAAGAGGGTAGATTCAGTTTAGATATAAGGAAGAAATTCTTCCCTGTAAGGGTGGTGAGGCACTGGCACAGGGTGCCCAGGGAAGCTGTGGCTGCCCCCTCCCTGGAAGGGTTCAAGGCCAGGCTGGACGGGGCTTTGAGCAGCCTGGACTAGTGGAGGGTGTCCCTGACCATGGCAGGGGGGTTGGAGCTAGATGATCCTTAAGGTTCTTTCCAACCCAAACAATTCTATGATTCTATAATTCTGTGAATGCAATCACAAAACCATGCAGCATCACTGATTTATGCCATAATTCATTTACCTGTCATTTGACTAAACTATTGTCCCAAGATTATGTCTAATACCGTCTGATAAGTGGCAGCCATATCTAAGTAACCCTAATTCAGCATATGAAAGTAATCACTGTTACTAACAGATCTGTGGCTGCTGCTCTGAAGAGGTATTGCCCATGCTTAATATATGTTGTCTTTTGTAAACTATTCCTATCCTATCTCTTTTCAATAGTATTGAAATATTTCTTTACTGACATATATACATATGCCAGTGTTATCTGCATTCAAATGCCAGCTTGACAGAATGTTGGCTAGAGCACGTTAATTCAAGCAGAATAAGGATAAGGTGGTATCTCAGCTTTTCCCAGTAGGAAATATTTACATTTTAGTATTTTCTGTGGTAGTACACCAAAGGTAAGGTATTACTCGCTGTGTAACACACTAATGCATGCAGTTACTGTGAGCTGCTTCTTATGTAGTGCTATATTGTTATAAAAGGATAAAAGGGGAAAAATTTAGCAAAAGACAAAAAGGCAGTGTTTCTCATATAGTTTGCAGCTCATAGTCTAGGTTTTGCTTTGTAACCAGGATCACTATTGCTATAAACAAATTTATGGTTGCTGGTTGCTTAATTCTATTGTAGAACTATTGTATTGTTAAGATTTATGATCAATAGAACAGTGATCTAAAACCATGCTGTGGAAAGTACCTATTTTTATGTCCTTTAGGTGAACTTAGCTCATTATAATACGAAAACCACACCTCTACATCTTAAGTTACCCACCTCTTCACGAAACCCCTCACCCTCTGAGCATGTGTACATTAACAGGTAGACAATATGACTTTAAATGAAAGTGAGGAATAAAACTAGCCAATAGATGATATTGTGATAGAATACTAACCAATAGTTATGTATAGAGGTGTGTGTTCTGTGTTCAGAATCAAATAAATATGGTGTGTGTTTGTAACTTGGTGTGCTGGCCACTTTGGATGCCTAGCACACTTTTCTGCACAGAACTGTAATAAATACAAATATCTTGACTCTGTGTGTTAACTGGCTCTTTGCACACCAGGTGAAGAACTTTGGGACAACCATATTACAGCAGAATTGCGGTGTAGATATCACTGACTTCTCTAAGAACTGGAAAAATGCAGATAAATTCCAGTATTTGCTCAAGTTCAGCATTTAATTTTTATAATAAATTATAATGAAAAACTTTTATTTAAAGCCAAGTTATTTTTGTCCATTGTTGTTGATACATGGTTCTTCTGTCCAAGAGGAATAAAATATTAAAAGCCTTTAACAATGTAGATGTCTTGGTGCCTTTTAAGATACCAGCCCTTTAGACATACAGTTGTTAAAAAATGCTGTCATTGCAGAGATACTGGTCACAACTCAATAGACAAAGTTTCAGATAAGACTTTTCTGGGGAGAAAAGAGTGAAATCAGTACTGATGGCTACATGAAAAGCAGATCAGAAAGCATCTGTATAAAAGTAGTGCTATAGATACACAAACTAAGATTTTTCAGTTGTCACAAAATTGTTGGCGCAATATTATAGGACTCTTCTGTGTCATCTTCTCTTTCAGGAGGCTTAATGCTTCTTTTCTGTTTGGGGGCCTGTGTTGGGTTGTGTGTGGTGGGGTTTCGGTACAGGGGGAAGGAGGCTACAGTAGTGACCCCCTGTGAGAAGCTTCTCGAAGCGCCCCCAGCTCCCAGTGAGACCCACCTCTGGCCAAGGCTGAGCCAATTAGTGACAGTGGCTGAGCCTCAGAGATAACATATTTAAGAAAGGGCACCTGAGAAAGGAGCTGCAGCTGTGAGGAGGAACTCTGAGGGAAATACCTATGCAAACACCAAGGCCAGTGGAAGAAAGAAGAGAGGGGAAGGAGTGCACCCAGGCAGAGACTCCCCTGCAACCCATGGTGAGAGGGCAGGCTGTACTCCTGCAGCCCATGGAGGTCCATGGTGAAGCAGATGCCCACCTGCAGATTGTGGAGGATCCCACGCCAGAGCAGATGATTGTGTCCAAAGAAGGCCAGGACTCTGAGGGAAGCTTTTGCTGGAGCAGTCTGTTGCTGGGAGGACTGCAGCCCGTGGAAGGGACCCACACTGGAGCAGTTTGTGAAGAGCTGCAATCTGTGGGAAAGACTCACATTAGAGGAAATTTGTGGAGGACTGTCTCCCGTGTGATGGACCCCATGCTGGAGCAGGGGAAGAGTGTGAGGAGTCCTCTGCCCAGGGAGGAAGGAGCAGCAGAAACAAGGGGTAATGAACTGATGGAAACCTCCATCCCCTACCCCCCTGCACTGCTGTGGAGGAGGAGGTAGAGAAACTGGGGGCAAAACTGGGCCCAGGAAAAAGGGAGGGGTGAGGGGAAATTGTTTTTAAGGTGTGATTGTATTTCTCACTGTCCTACTCTGGTTGATTGTAAAATTAAGTGGTGGTGGTGTTTGAATTAAATTGATGTTCTTTTTCTTTCCCTAATGAGTCTTTCTTTTGCTTGTGACCATAATGGGTGAGACACCCCCTCTGTGTCCTTGTCTTGACCCGCCGAGCCTTTTATTTTCTCCTCCCCATCCCTGCAAGGGAAGGAGGGAGCGGCTGCGTGGTGCTCAGTTGCCATCTGGGCTCAAATCAGGACAGAGCCTTATTCAACAAACATCGCCAATAGCAATTTTATGTGTGTGAGTGAAAATCAGCTCCTGTGTGAGTTCTGTCTGGCAAGTGCCACAGATTATAGTCCTTTAGGCAGGATATGTGTCGTGGGTTGACTCAGGCTGGCAGCTCAGCCCCACACAACCACCCGATCTCTCCCACCACCACAGTGGGATGGGGGAGAGAATAGGAAGAACAAAAGCAAGAAAACTTAGGGGTTGAGATAAAAATAGTTTAATAAGTGAAGGAAAGAGGAAGAAGAAAGAAAACAATGATAAAGCAAAAAAAAACCCTAAGTGATGCAAAAGCAGTCACTCACCTACCACAAGCAGACCCATACCCAGCTAGTCCCCAAGCAATGTCTACCTTCAAAAAAAACAAACCTCCCTTTCATTTTTATTGTTGGTCATGACAATATATGGGATGGGATATATCTCTAGTCAGTTTGGGTCAGCTATCCTAGTTACGTCCTCTTTCAATTCCTTATGCTCCCGCAACCTACCTGCAGAATTGGGAGAAGAGAAAGCCCCGACGCCTTGCAAGCACTGCTCAGTAACAGCCACAATGCTGGTACATCATCATCACTGCTTTAGCCACAAATCCAAAACACAGCACCATCCAGAAGAAAATTTACTCCATCCCAGCCAGACCCAGCATAATATGCTTACCTTAGTATCTGTGCTTCCCACATTTAATCCTTAGGGACTTGACCCTGCAGTCAGATCATGCAGAGCACTGCTGCACTGGCTTCAAGGAAAATGTACCAGAGCAGCTTCTTACTGCAGGATCAGATCCGTGCGGTGTGAAAATCATATAAATGACATTTCTTACTTCCTTAATCACCTTTTTATGGGTATGGCACTTCCCTCTGAAAATTATTTTTGCCGCAGGTAAACAGAGCAAATATTTTGAGCATTTCATATTCAAAATTATGCTTATTACAGTTTTCTCCACGTTTCCAGCTTTCTCTTACAAAGGAATGCAACTCTTCCATGAAACATGAAAACCACAAATGGGCATTAAAACTTTTTTGTAGGTGGGAAAGAACACAATGGGCTTGAAACAAACAAAAAAAGTGCTATTAGCAGTCCTCATCCCTCTTGACAGATGTCTTGTCAAGGTGGCTGCAGTTTAAAGACTGTCTCGTCAGTCACCACCGTTTACTGATAAAATACAAGGAAGACAGGCCAAGGAACAAAGGGGTTCTGTGGTGCTGTCTCCACACTGTGCCCTGCATAGAGTGTGGGAAATTTCTCTGACTGTTCAATGATCCCTGTTTCCATGGGATTTACAGCACAAAACTCTGAACCACAAAAATCTTCAATCCTACTAGTTTATGGGTTTTAAACACACACCTAATGCACTGTCCTGAAAACTGATATTTACATGAGTTACACTAAAACACTGTTGTGGGTTAACCCCAGTAGCCAGCTAAGCACCACACAGCCACTTGGTTACTTCCCCACTGCCCACCCTAGTGGTATAGGGAAAGATGAAAAGAAAGAATAAACCAAGAAAACTCATGGGTCAAGGTAAAACCAGTTTAACAAATAAAAAAGAAGCGGAATCAAAAATAAAAACAAAACAAAGCAAGTGATGCAAAGACAATCATTAACCACCTGCCATGGTAAACCAGTGTCCCGTCAGTTCCTGAGCAAAAGATAGATAACCTACCTAAACCTCCCTACCCCCCGTTTTATTGCTGAATATGACACTGCACAGCATGGAAAATCTCTTTCATAACTTTGGGTCATCTGTCTGGTTGTGTCCCCTCCCAACTATTCCTGCACCCTGATCTATTTACTGGGAGGCAGAGTGAGCAGAGAAGGCCTTGATGCTGTGCAAATACCGTTCAGCTGTACCAAAAATGTTGGTGTGTTACCAGCACAAGAGCTGTTATGGATAAAATTATCTCCATCCCAGTCAGACCCAGTACAAATGCTTTAAATCAGTAATTGCTTACTGGCAGATGATCCTAACTCTGGCCTACCTGGAAAACACATGAGTGCTTTCAGCCTGCCCTTTGGCAGTCCCATGCTTTCCGCCGTTATCATATGTTACATTTTCAAAACAAATGCTTCTCGTCTCTCCATGTAGTGACTGTAAGACAAATTGCTTTTGCAATAAACAGATGTAAATTGCTTGAAATTAGTTTTTCTGATATGGCCTGGTCCTGCTTTCCTGGACAGGATCTTCTGTTTCTAGTAGAAGCTCTCCACAGGGATTTACCTGTAGTGGAGCCATTTCTAACTTTCACATCTTAATAAAACAGGAAAATTAGATTGATTTCCTGTCTTCAGTTCACTTATAATAGCTATGACAAACCATTTTAACTTGTCCAGTTAAGTTCTACCCAAAAACTTCTCTCTAATGAATTTGCGCTTGCTGGAAATTATTTCACTTAAACTGAAATAGTAACTTCAGTAAGAGTGGTAGTGGGACAAACTCTTTTGAAGTCACTGGAGTTGCAGATGGTCACATCAGGTGCAGTGCAACCCCTAATATTTACTGGAACTTGCAAAGCTTCAGTAGCTCTGGGCAACAGGATGGCTCAGGGTCTTGGGTTGCTATCTGTCTATTTATGAAGTGACAGTTGCCATGGTATCTGAGCACCAGTGGAAAGGCAGCTTGTTGCTGCAGGCCTACAAACAGCACCCAGACTAACTGAGCTATTAAAAGTACTATCATGCCAGCCTTGTTTAACAGCATGTATACACTGGCCCCAAAATAAAATTAGTTCATTTGAACTGGGATCCTCTGGAAGCTGTGAGTTTGAACTTCCCAAAATTGCTGAAAAACAAGTCTGGTTCGTTGTTTACTGGCAAGTCCTGTTGCAAAATAAAAAAAAAATAAAATAAATAAAGTAAAAGAAAAGGGATCTTATCTGGACTGCCAGCCGTGTTGTTTGAATGAAAATGACCATGGCTGCTTTCCTTTGGGATGATTCATTGACAGCTGCATACATTCAGGTGCATGATATAAACACAGTCACAGCATAGGATCCCTTTGGAGTTGTAGGCACAGCATCACTTATCCAAGAAATTCTGAACAGACACAGGCACAACCTGGAAAGCAGAGTACTCAGAACTGCCAAGCCAGCTGAAGCCTATGCATGGACAGGCACCTAGAGTCCCTTATGATGGAAAACTTAGGTGCCTATATGCTTGGATGTGTCTATGTACAAACTGGATATACGTGAGTCCACCACAGCAGAGGGCTACACACAGGGGGCTGACTCTTCTCAGAAATATCCAGTGAAGAGAGAAGAGTCAGTGGGCACAAACCAAAATAAAAGACATTCCATTTAACCATGAGAACAAAAAAAAAAAAAAAAATAAAAAAATTACTGTGAAGGTGATCAAACACTGGAACAGGTTGTCCAGAGATGATGTGTAGTCTCCATCCTTGGAGATATTAAAAACCAACCAGTCATAGCCCTGAATAACCTGCTGTACCTAACTCTGCTAGAAGTGCCCACCAGCCTCAGTGACTGTGATTCTGTTACCCTCATGGATTGTAAGCTTTCATGTAGTTCCTAGGTGCCTAAACCCTGTCCTGACTGCCAACCTGCAAAACAAGGGCAATACTTACTTATTTTATAAAAATTAAAGGGGAAGGGCACAAATGTTAATTAATATCATATTTATGACAATCTCTGAATTAAATTTTACTAGGGAACAAAATTAATATTATGGCTGAACATTTGCAAAAGGTAATGAAATACCTGCTCAGTATACAAAACAAGGTGTAGCATGCAGTTATACTATGTTACGTGATCAGAGAGATACTGTAAGTTGGCTACAATTTCTATAAGGAAAGTTCACAATGGAAAAAGTTGAACAGTACATGAAGCAAATTCTCACTTTTTGACATTACAATAAAAAGAACTTCTTGCAAATCTGAGGACTGTGGAAAAAATCATCCCAGCAGTGGTGAAGAACTTGTAAGGGAAGGCAAAATGGCTGGGTTTCAGCTAGATTAAGCTAACACATTTCAATTAACCCAACTAAAATAGTATATTTTCCCCATTGTAAGTGCAAGTTGCTAGCACATTTTATTTCATTTTCACTGGGTACAGGCTAATCTTTAGAGAAAGCATAACAAGTCTGGCACCTGTATCACTTCTTTCAAAAAACTTAGACATGTTGTTTAACATCTCTGAGATGAGCACCTACAAGGTTTGTTTTTCTCTTTTGAGGAAGCACTTCAGTATGATGCATGCCCAATTTTCAGCACTTCCAGACTTGCCAGTATTTTACCTTAGAGCTTGTTTATACATGCACCTTCCTCCAAGCACTACCCAATCTGTCATAAACGATGGAAATAAGATGAAGGTCTGCCTGTTTTCACCTACACAGTTTGCCAGCTCAATTTAAATGACTCTGCAGGAGGGAAACCTTAGACAATCAGCAAAAATGGGAACATGTGAATTCTGGTCAGCTTTGAATTTGCTTCCAGAGTTTCTCAAGAAACTGTGCTTCTAACTGCAAATATCTCCCTGGTGGCTGAAGAAGGTGAAATGAGCTATTTGAAAGATTTGTCAGGGGTTATGAATGGATAACTTCTGGAAACATAATAAATAACGTAATTGGAGCTGTAAAATCCATGCAGCTTCATGTATGTCTGAGGATTATTAACACTGGTAAGTAGTGGCATGGGTACCCCATTTTTAGAAGTAGTTTTTGCCTCATTATGTTGCTTCTCTGGGAATCAGAAATTTACTTTAACTACATTATTTTGAATTGCTGGGGGAAGAATCTGTCAATCACAAGGTGCCCTGCTGCTGATCTCAGCCAAAAACCTGTTAATAACTCCAGCAGATGTTTCTGCTTTTTAGGCAACAGGACTCTCTTTCTCCCACCATTCTCTTTTTCCCAAAGTGGACACCAGTGTGACTGAATTCCAGCATCCTCCACAGCTACTACTAAAGCAAAATCCAGTGTTAGCCAGTCAGTAGTGATAAAACTTCAGTGTACAAAGTCAGTGTGAGAGCAAAGTTTGGTCTTAGTACATTTATTCTGGTGAACACTGCTAGTGTAATCAAGAAAATCTGCCTTGTGAGAAAGATTGTAAGATTAGACCCTGTATTCCCATGACTAATGCACTTTTAAAAATGTTGACCTTGATTATCAGTATTAAGAAGCTGGCCTTACTTATTTATTTAGGCATTGTCTATTGTTGAGCACATGGTCACTCATTCAACATCTTTCTCACAAAAGAGAATGGGCCATGTTAGATCTCAGCACAATATTGCTTCCTTTCTTTTATTTCCAGATGTTTTTTCATGCTCTGGCTTTCAGTGTTTTGCAGTATTGGAAATATATTTTATAAACACAACTATATCTCTGTGCTGTACTTAAGCAAGCCTTGGCAATGAAGTGTTCAGATACTGTCAGCATCTTTGCACTGTTGTGAACCTGAAATCTTACACTAAATCTTTGTTCTATGTTTTTTCTAGTGAGAAGGAAAAATTATGAAAGAAAGATCTCTTTGTTTCCTTCTTCCTGGAGGATGGAGCTTAATAGGCATTCTTAAAGAAAGATGTAGTGGCTAAGGAAATACAGGTGTCAACGTATTAATGGAAAAAATATATTGCGTACTTCATCTCCAAAAACAAGGAAGCAGTGTCTGTATGTTTCAAGAAGGGCAAAATGACTGACTGATTCCTGACTCAGTATGCATTCTGCTGTTATTTAATTAAAACATAACAGTGGTCTGGGCTCAGTTGCACATCGTCATTCACCAATGGTACTACATGGACACAGAAGTGCTCATTTTATAATACCCAGTCAGAGGTAAGAATTGTTAGGTTTTTTGTTGATTCTCTTTCATACTAATTTTCAAACCTATGATTGCCAAACTAAGTAAGGTCCATGAATCTGTCAGAAAAGATACTAACCCAGAGAAGAGTACTTCTGGTGGTTGAAACTGTGGTAGTAGTAGTCTCATAAATGATTGTGTTGTCTTTTTCAGAGATTTCTGCTGAGCAACTTGTATTCAGATGGTGCTCAATCCAGCAATACTCAAAGTCTCATGCAAATCAGTGTTCTTTGCTGTAGTCACATCAGGTTGTGTTTCCAGTCATAAAGCTTAAAAAGGAAAAAAAAAATGTGCACAGCTATAAAAACTTCCTTTTCCTATGCCATGCCAGGTGTATCAGAAAAACCTAAATAACACAGTGGATCAAAACCTATTGGTTTAGATATATTAATTTCTCCCCTTCATTTGCAATGCTTCGTAAAATATAGGAAAAATGCTGAGAAATGGCTGAGATTACGGAAAAATAGCATAGATCATATTCTGACTGTATTTGGAGGTGCAGTTATATCTGGAAGCTGAAAAGTATTTTTTTCTAAAAACATCTTAAAGTTTTGAAAAACACCCAGCACAACATCTTATAATTTCTTTTACAAGACAGGAAATCCAACTTCTGAAGAAAATGGAACCTGTTACAGGCAAACCACTTACACCAGCTGTGAAGCATTACAGTTATTTACATCAAAGAACAACTTCCAAG
Organism: Tyto alba; assembly: GCF_018691265.1. Lineage (NCBI taxonomy): Eukaryota > Metazoa > Chordata > Aves > Strigiformes > Tytonidae > Tyto > Tyto alba. The sequence goes on from NW_024881318.1 coordinate 33,089,347, forward strand.
TCATTGTGGAAAAACAGCAGTAGCCTTATTTTATCAGTACACTACCTTACACCACTTCAATGATAGATAGATTATGCTGGACCACCCAAACTCTAAAGCAGTCTGAAGTGATAAATACTGCCTGCAACCAAACCTGTCATAAGGTGAAGAAACTAGAAATACAAAAGGGTTCATAGTTCAGCTATGAATATTTAATATATAAATCTAGTTCCTGGGGGGTTCAAAAAGCTATGTGAACACCTGCTATATATTGAAAATGTCTTTGACTTTCTGCTTGCATTTAAAGTATGTCTTGCTGTTTTTCTTATTTCAAACCATGGTTGTCCTGGGTTTGAGTGAGTGGTGGGTTTTTTGGTAGCAGAGGATGGTGCTATAGGGGTATACTCCTGTTAGAAGCTTCTCAAAGCTCCCCCAGCTCCAAGTCAGCTCCACCTCTGCTCGAAAACTGAGCCAATCAGCTGCGCCTCTGCGATAACGTATTTAAGAAGGGACGTGGTGATGGGCAGTGGGACTTGTGAGGAGGAGTTGCTGCAGCTGCGTGAACACCAAGGTCAGTGGAGGAATGGAGGAAGAAAGGAGAGGGGAGGTGTGCTGGAGCAGAGACCCCCCTGTATCCTGTGGGGAGACGGCAGGGCGGCCCCCCCCGCCACCCATGAAGATCTACAGTGGAGCAGACACTGATTTATGGCCTGTGTTTCATTTCATATGGCTGATCAAGGTGCTGTGCCCAAAAAAGGCCAGGGTCTTGTGGAAAAAGGTAGACCCCGCTGTTGTAGTTCAGCGCTGGGAGGATTGCAGCATGTGGGGGTGTCCCACGCCTGAGCAGCTCGGGAAGGGCTGCAGCCGTGGGAGGGAATCCAGTCGGAGAAAGTTGGTGTCCCACGCCAGTGCAGTGTAAGGAAATGCTGCAGCCCATGGGAGGGACTCATGTTGGAGAAAGTTTTTGGAGTACTGTCTCCTGTGAGAGGGGTACCATGATGGAGCAGGGACAAGAAGTTCCAGAAGGTCCCGCCACTGAAGATGGAAGAAGTGGCAGCGCTGACTGCACCCCCCATTCCCTGCCCCTGTGTCGCTGAGGGGAGGAGGTAGAGATATTGGAAGAAGAGCTGAGCCCGGGAAGAAGGGAGGGGTGGGGGGAAGGTGTTCTCAAGATGTGGCAATGCTTCTCACTGTCCTACTCTGTTATGTGTTGTTAGTGTCTGTAATAAATATATGTTCTTTTTTCACTTACCCTAACAAGTCTGCCTTTTGCTCATGACCATAATGGGTGATCTGCCCCTCCCGATCCTATCTCTAACCCCAAGCCTGGCTCTCTGTCCCTTCTCAATGCCAGAAGAGAAGGGGAAGAGAGTGGCTGCATAGTGGTTGGCTGCAGATCAGGCTCAAACCACGACAATTGTGAAGATTAAAACAGACAGATTTCAGCACTTCTTTTAAACTCCAATTATTTCCAGTATTTGCAGCACATTACGTAAGAATGTCTGAACTACAGGAAGTTACAAATATGGCTAAGTGACTGGATTGAAGAACTATCAATGAATCAAATAATTATAACATGCTGGAACAAATAAATTACATTTAGAATTTATTATTTCATGCTAATATTGTTATTAACATCATATCAAGACTGTCATCAGTTCCTACATCATGATATATAAGTCCAGTTCCTAAGATTCTAGAGCATCTAGACAACTTAATATTGTACTTTGTTTCAAGCTATATAGAGACTGATTTATAGAAGAATGAGAAACAGGCAGCTCTTCCATAACTTTACCAAGAAATCATAGGAATCTTCTGAAGCAATTTCCCATGCATTGTCTGACTGTGGTTTGTAAGCTAGCACAAAGAATGTTCTTGCTTGGGGAGCAGATCATGTCTTTCCTGTCACCTCTATGAGCTATAAATATGGATCTGAAGTATCAATTTCTTTACTCTTATTCTTAGTGAAATTGCAAGAGACTACTACACAAGCAGATGAATGAAAGGAGAATTCTACGCACAACTAGATTACCCTTTTGGAGAACAGCAGGCATTGCCAGCAGAAAAATATTTGCTTGGATGGTGCTAAATTTTACTTTTACTAACAGGTCAAATACAATTTTAGCCTCAGAGAAAAATGGTTTTGATGTATTTCTGGTATATATACACTTCACATTCATCAGATATTATTCTTTACTTCAGAATTCAGAGCAGAAACATTTTTGTTAGGGATTTCAGGGTCTCTTCCCTTTACTACATATGATGCAAGGAACTTATCTCCATGTGTTCTGTATCGTGCAGTAAAACAATCTGCCATAGATTACAGCAACCCCACCACTATGATGTCAGTGGTACCATGAACCCTGCTCTTCTTCGTGTCAAAGGTGTCATCTCATTTCCTAACAGCTCCTTATACGTGCTCATTATTCCTGGCTGCAATCTGCATATCAGGGGAATTTTCTCAAATGAGCAGCGTATAAAAAGGATGTTAGTAAGAGACTGAAGAGTATTTCTCAAAGCTCTTGTCTGAAACCAGACCGTGTGAGAATTATGTCCTTATGTCATTAATACACATCTTCTTGAGCATTCATTTGTATTAAAAAATGCTGGAAAGTCATAGACTCATCTTTGAAAGATGATTTATCTGAAATCAGTTGAAGAGGAATCCAGTTTGGGCAAACTTGGAGCAGAATGGGTTTCACTTTCAAGCTAACAGCTAACAGCTGTGAGAACTGCAGGGTAGGAGAAGATGAACTGCTGAGAGGGAAAGAAGGTAGCGTGCTGCATATGATCATCCCATGACACATTCTCCCAGCAAAATGGAGAATGCTCTCTTGGCAATAAATAGACTTTTTGTTTAAGACATGATAAAGAAAAGCCCATCAAGCTTGAAGGGAAGAAGCCTTTATAATGACATTCTGGGTTTCACACATATTACCTAGTGAGCATACTACAAAGAGCAGAACACTCTTCCAAGGAAGATCATTGTGGGGAGATCCTTCAACAGTGGACCAGTAGAGAAGCTGTCTTGGTAAGACGTTGACTGGCTGCATGTATAGCACACTGGAGTTTATACTAGCAGCTTAGTACAAACTTCTGTCCCTAATGGTTGCACTTGGATAAGTCCTTAGACAAATTATACCAGGAAGATGTGGAGCGTAACCGAACTCCACCTGCTGTAAAGAGAAACAAGATTTATTTCTACTGAGGAAACCTAAGTACACTTAGGTGTACTAAGCACAAAAGCAAAGCTCAATTATATTTCTCTTTCTAAAATAATATAATTGAGATATTTTGTAAACTTACTACAGCAAGACATCTCACATTCTAAACTTTCTTCAACTTCTGAATGGAGGTGCAAAACTCTACAGATATTTTCTAAACTTATATATAAATATTTGCTGAATAACATGATTTGGCTTCCATTACAGAGAATCATACAACCCCGTTGATGCCCTTAATGAATTTTCTTAGTAGGTATCTGTCCCTACTGAAGCTTCTTCCAACTTAGGAGGAGAGAATGACCTCATCCAGCAGTATTAAAAACTGGGGTCTGTATGTTATATGGAGAGTTATATATTCAAATTAGTTTTTAAAAAGCTCGGTCAGATGAGTTAATTCTCTAATCATATACCTGCTTCATTAAGGCTCCAAAGTGAAAATGTGTAAACGTGACAAGTGTTACATACTGCAAGCAATCATACTGAAAGCACAAGGACTGTTTTGCGTGAGCAGCAGTTTTACATGGGCTCAAGTCTGTTGTGGTTTAACCCTAGCTGTCAACTAAGCACTACAGGGCCGCTCACTCATTCCTCCCCTTCTATTCTCCTCTGGTGGGATGAGGAGGAGATCTGAAAAAAAGTAAAAGTCATGGGTTGAGATAAGGATTGTTTAATAATTGACATAAAGTGAAATATAATCATAATAATATAGTAATAATAGTGGTAATGAAAATTAAGATTACAAAAAAAAAAAAAGAGAGAGAAATAAAACCCAGGAAAAACAAGTGACGCACAGTGCAGTTGCTCACCTCCCACTGACCAATGCCCCAGCAGTGATTTGACATCACTTCCCCCGCTCCAGCCAAATCCCCCCAGCCCATGCGCTGAGCCTGACACTCCATGGTATGGAATAGCCCGTGGGCTAGTTCAGGTCGCCTGTCCTGGCCACGCTCCCTCCCAGCTTCTTGTGCACCCCCTCGCTGGCAGAGCAGGGGGAACTGAAACATCCTTAGCTTAGGGTAAGTGCTACTTAGCAGCAACCAAAACATCAGTTTATTATCAACATTATTCTCACACTAAATCCAAAACACAGCACTGCACCAGCTACTAGGAAGAAAATTAACTCTGTCCCAGACAAAACCAAGACAAAGTCTGAGGCCATAAAACTGCTTTCACTTGTAAATTTGGGCAGTTGGTGTAGTCTAGGATAAGAGAATTCAAACTGCAACAGAAATATCTGGAAATAAGAAATTTGAATATCTTTTAAATGTAAGCTGTTGACTTCAGATGACAGTTTTGCTTCTCAGGGAGTGGGTAGGTCCATGATTTTAATATGCAGTACCTGCTTTAGTTATGTTTAAGACTGTCACTATTTGGAAGTAGAATTTTCTTTTTTGGTGGGAGGTTATTTTTTGACCTTGACAAAGTTTGTCAGCTTCAAGCCAAAGAAAAGCTCCTTTAAATTCACAGTGACAAAATTTCCAGCAAAAACTATTGCACTTTCTAATGCAACAGTCATAAAAACAACTCAGCACATCTTGTTGCTAGATCAGGTCTCCAATTATCTTGACAAAGGGAATAGGAGACAATGTCTCCTTTTTCTCAGTTCAGTGGGACTTCTGAGACACAGCACTTCTGAAAATCAGACTGCTATTCAAATAATGAACAAAGAATTCCAAGGTCTTATTTTAGAGAATGAGGTCTTCTTTAGTGAAAGACAGTAACTGAAATGTATTTTTTAAATACTGAATCACATTAGCCCTAGCTGTATCTAGACACACGATACTGCCTTCCTGTTGGCTCCGCCTTAGTTTTATGACAGCAGGTCAACCTACCCAAAAAATTTTGCTGGGGCAAAATGATTGTAAAATGAAAGAATTGAGAATGGAGTCATAGTAAGCAAATAATTAACTAAAAGTAACTTTTTCAGCTTGGAGAATATTTGGAAGCAGACAAGGGGTTCTTCATGCATATTTTTTGTTCTTTATTTTAGAAGATGAAAAACTTCTTTCAGAACAAATCGTCTAGTGAAATAACTAAAAAAGCATAACATTTATTTTCACCTATTTTGACTCACCAATAGTGTTTCAACACATGAGCATTTAAAAAAAAAATTCAGGAAGGTCAGCTTTTTGTGGGTTTGTTGTTTTTGTTTTTTTTTTTTTTTTGAGGAGAATGTATTCTAAAATGTAGTTGAAGCTTTAAAAAAATTAAAAAAAAAAATAAAAAAAAGGCTTGTTCATATTTACCTAGCTTTAGAGTACCAGCAAGTTAATCAACCTTGGAAATGTGTAGGACATTACAAGAAAGTAGATCTTAGGTATAAGGAAATTTGTTACTATAGGATTTCATCTCAAACATGAGGAGATTTAAACCTTTTCCTCTTCATTAGACCTGTGCATGATGCTCTTCAAATGGATCTGCAGCTAAGTGTGCCACCAGCAAAAATCACTGCTGGAGCTGCTATGACAGACAAGCCAGCCACTTGGAAAGATTTTATTAATTTTGTACTCTTGGCTGAGTAAGAGGCATTACAAGTGTTAAAGCAGAGTACTCATTAAGACTGCAGCTGAGACATGATTAATTATCCTCTCTCTGTCACCTCTGCTTGTCTGTCACCTTTCCTTCTGACCTGTTTCTGTTCTTCTTTCCCCAGCACTCTGCGGACCAGATTCTCATTGGTGACATCAGTGATGCTGAGATCAGAAATTGGCTCCTTGCCTCCATTTTTCCCTTGCCTTCCCTCTAATTTGCCTTTCCCTGCACTCGTCTTCAAAGACTCTTCACTGCAGCTCCCAGTGCTTTGCAGGTATCCTTGACTACAGCTCACATTCCCCAATCTCCGGCCAGCTGGAGCAGCTCCCTGGTATGATATAATTCAGATCAAAGGCAGGTGGCCAATCAGCAAACGAGTAACTTAGTGGCTGAGTCACTTCTGTTGTGTGCCAACATTTGGTCCCCTCTTTTCAGTCTTAACTTCAGCCAAAAAGTAGTTGTGGGTGGTGGATCTTGAAGACAGTGGATTGCTAGTCATGGTGAGCTGTACCCATTAAAACCAAAAAATGGCTCTTCTGGAACTGGACATAGTCACAGACTTACCCGAACAGCAATCCAGCTGCAAGGCAAAACAAGGAGAGTCTGATACTGCAGCAGATTTGTAACACACTTTATGGAGATGGCACCAAAATAACTTTATAATGCAAAAATGTATGATCACATGGATAGCAGAATTTCTACGGGATTGGAAAGAAAATTGCAGAGTACCTTAACAAACCTTTAAATATGTTAACTGCATAATGCTGTAACAGTAACACGAAGTTTGTACTCCATTTATATATAACCCATCTGGAGTAGGTTCTAGACACAAAGCCGCTATGTGCATAGTGATCTGAACATGTTTACAAAGCCTTGCTTGTATTTGAAATCAAAGTACATCCTCCTACAAACATTTCCGCCCAATTAAGTTACTCAGCAAGTTGTTACAAGGATAAGTCACTATTTATTTTTACTATCTATTCTTAGAAGTCTTGTTTTTTGAACAGTTTTTACTAAATGGAAACCAAATTTAAAACCACAAGTTTTTAAACCTACCTGTCATAATTCTTGTTGACAATGGTTGTTTCACAGAATGCCTTCAAAATATCCCTTTTCTTCCCATCAAGTAATTAATGCCATTTATTGACCTGCAACAGGAAATTCACCATGTCAGCAAAGATTCAACATTTCTACCAGTTAGATCACTGGGTAAAGAGTTGATTTCTGTGTGTTGTCCATATGTCTGCCACTAGTTTATTCTTTCTTTCTTTCAGGGAAACTGCTTGGTGCATTTGTGCTTCCAAAGTAGGGATTGACTATCTCACAAGAATTTGGGTGTTTGGCCAAATTACATTTGCAACCCAAGTATATTATTCTCTACAGTATACTTGCAGACATAAGGAAACACTGGGGGAGAAAATTCATCACCATGGCATGCTGAGCCAGAAATTTTAACATCATGTGTCAACATGGCTCCATATGCCAGGAGTACATAATAAGAAGGCCAATGTTAGGGATCTGACTAGGAGTGTTGGTACAGTTTACTAACTCAGTTTAGCATCCAATGCAAATTAGTGTTGCTTTCTTTAACCCAAGGTACAAAATAAATCAAAGTAGTATTTCTCAGGAAGAGAAAAACATGGTAGCTGTGTGCAGTATAGTTCTAGAACGCTTTGGCAGCAATTCGCTTGCTGTCATTTAAGTTAAAAATGAAAGAATTTCCAAAAAGGGGCAAACCCAGATCCCACACATATACTTTCAAAAACAACGTAGGAAAGATTCCACCCATGACATTTCAAGTCCCATCTGCACTAACATCTTTGCCAATTCTTGAAATTGGTGCTTTGTTTTTCCAGAGTGTCTCTGTCAAAGACCAGTCATTAGACACAAAACCCAATATTCCTTCAGACCTCCATTCCTGACTGTTTAATCTGTGGGTTGTACTTGTCCCTTGCCGGGCTTGTGATAGCTATCACAGTCCTTTTCACAACAAATTTTCTACTCATCAGTGCTTGCTAATAGCCAGAATGTTTCTTGAGTACAATTACCCAACAATGTAAATGAAACAATTCACTTACATGCTGAATAACACTGCCTGGAAAATGGCACTTCTCATAGTGACTGAAATTTGAGTTCTTCAAAGGCTGACTTCCTTACTCCTCAGTTCAGCAGTAACCTCTCCACAAGGGCACCAGCGTTAAGGTACTTGTTCCCTAAACTAGTTACCATTGTTCAAACTGTAACAGAAAATAACAAAGCATACATAAGCCAAGGTAGAATGTTAAGAGGGTTACTTATTCACAATCTTTACACAGTCTAGTTTATCCCTGAGAACACCCACTAACCCACCACAGTCATAACTGCTTCCGTATGAAGTTGCTTACACATGATGTTCCAAAACCACCTATCAGATAAAACAATGCATAGAAATTAATTTAGAAGGTATACACCAGCTACCAGCAAAAGCTGTAGCAGCCTTGAAGAGGCAAAAGAACTGGCTTAGTCAAATGTACTTCCCACTAGCTGCCAGGACCCTCCATTTCATATTCCTTGGCCCAAATTTCTTCCTATTGATCAGTTTTAGCTCTGCTTGTTTCTCATTCCCCATTATGGCCTCTCTCTCATTCTTATCTCCTCTTGTGCTTCCTCTGATCCTCAGTGTCTTTCCTCTGCTCCTCCCTCAAATAGAAAAAAGTCCATTTTCCTTCCAAACAGACCAACTAGAAACACAGAAGTAAGCTAAGAGATTTCATGTACATCTATATATTTGAAGGCAGATTTACCAGAAAAAGGAAAAGAGAACACAGGAATTAGGTACAGGAAAGAGAATGGGTATTTAGAAGGAGTAACATTCTCTATTGGGATCCTTCATTCTTGAGAATGGCCAAAATCTTTCTTGTCTGGTGAGTATCAGGACAGGGAGATGTGAACAGATATATTCTGTATATAATATAGACAGATATATTAGCAATGCTGATAATGAAGTGTCACCTCTAGATTTGGCAGAGTAACTCAGTACCATACCCTGTGAATGCTATGGGTGCTGACTACAGAGCAGTGACCATGCACTGTCTCCAGTGTATTTAGGTTGTTCCTCAATAGTCCATGAGTTTTTCATAACAGCTTTACTGTCAAGTCGCCCATGGACTGGAATTAGATCTTGCTGCTATTGCCCTTACTCATGCATATGGTCTGATCCTTTTCTTCCAAAATTCTTCATGTGGTGATAAACATAGGTTTACAGGCTTGCTGTTTAGGCCAACTTCCCAGGCAACATGAATAGCTAGAAGTCTGTCCAACCAGCCAATTTTCAAGTGGGCAATTTCTATTTAACTTTTGGGATGGTTTCAGAATCTAATATGCTGCTGGTACATCTAGGGCTAACCTTCCAGTTTGGATCTGTCTTGTGCAAGAATTTGCAGCGCACCTTTGCTCTCAGGGGCTGTTTGGGAAAGTCCTTGGTGTAGTGTCTTCAGAAGCAGCCATGGTTATGCATTCTCTATATTACTCTGAATTTAGCTCTTTCCTAGATTCTAAAATGCAGCCTGTTCGGAGTCTTGCGAGTAAAAAGGACTAGCTTTGGCCCAGGCAAAGCAGGCAGCAACTTAGAATAGCAGACTATCTGCTTTGTCTGGGCTAAGACAGCAATAATCAGTTGCTTCAGCAGCCTATACAACCTGCAGAATCAGATTTACTTCCTACTTGCATAACTTTGGCTTCTGAGGAAAAAGCTGAGGGATGCATGGCAACAGCAGAAACAAACATAAGCAACAAAAGTAGCAAGTTGTTTTCTTCTCATGGCTGTCCCACACAATGACAGTAGTAGCAGGCTTAGTCCCTTCTCAGCGGCTTAACAGGCAGGACAGTAGCTGGTTATGGTGGGAGATATGGGGGAAGAAATGCTGAAAAAGGGAAGAGGGGCGTACCTCTAATCATTAACTCAAATCAGTTTTTCCTGTTGCTAGAACCTCTATCACTCCTCCTCAAACAAGGGAAAGGTATGGTCATAAACCCCAATTTATTAACAACAATGTACCACTCTTTTCCAAGAGCAAACAAAATAGCTCCGTTTGTTTACTGTGGTGCAGGATAATGAATATTTTGCAAGATTGCTAGAGATTTCCATGTATTTCATACCTGTTTCAGGCCTTACACGACTTCATCTCCAATTACACTGTTGCTAGCTTGTTTTATTTTGTTATTACATGCCTCACAAATAGGTCTGTATTAGCATATTTTTTTTTTTTGTAAGGGATTATATTTGTTTCCTTGTTCTTGGGGCTCTTACACAACAGTCTGGTACTGGTTTCTAGTTATCTTTTAAATGTGACCTTATCTGGTTACTGTGGGGATGGTTGTCTTATTACTCTTCTATCTCAGACCGCTTGCATCTACCCACTCACAATTTTTTTTTTTCCCTTGCTAATTATTCTTAATGCATCCCGTCTTAGCGGAGGTTCAGAAGTTCACCAGCGAAATGCAGGTTCTCTGTGCTTTTTGAAAGGCTTCTGGGCAAGTTTAATACAATCATGCATCTGCGCTGCTTACCAGTCTGTATACTACATGTAGTAACATACAGCATTAAATGCTGCTAACACACAGGAACCAAAACTTCAGCATACACCTACACCCAGGTGTAACTTTTCATAAAAATCGTAGTGGCTTCTGCAAGCACCCAGACTGCAAGCTTCCTCTACTTGAGGATTTGTTCACAGCACTGAGACCAGTGAGAAGGGGTAAATGGCAGTCAGGGGCAAAAGGTGCACAGCCATAGTGCTTAATCTTATCACGAGAACGTGTCAGAGTAGATGGAGGGGCAATGCTGAGGCAGGGGATTGTACCCCTGACATCCATAGAAAAATCCATTTGTCCTGATAAACAGGGAGTAAACACAAAACGCCAATAAATAATACAGAAACCCATTAACAAAATTATGGGCATTATTGCCAAAATAATGACATATCTACCCAGTTTCATCCTCCAACACATTAATATTAGGCTTTTTGTAACTAAGGGGTGTAAGTCTGCCTAGCTCATCAGTTTCCCTGATGTGGAACCATTCTGCTGTTGAAAGCTTCTAACCAGAGATGAGCCAGTTAAATGTAACCCTTTATATTCACTGAAATTATCAAGTGTAGTTGAGTTAAATCCCTGCTAGACAACCACCCCTCCAATAAAACCCCAGTCACCTGATGGTCTTATTTACATTGATAATTTAATCTTTTATCCTGAACAAATTAATTCTGAGGTTTTACACTTACTTTCTTTCTCCCAGATACTAGTATGTTAAGATTCTGTGGCACCTATCTCCTCAGTATCTTACAGTAATACTTTCCAAGTACTTCCAGGTCATTTAAGACTCTTTGTGACCCCCAATAACTACCTCAGATAACAAATTAAAATCTACTTTTTTCCCAGATTTCTCTGCCCTGCCCCAGTGAGTGACCTGACATCTAAGGTTCTTTGCTTTATTTTGTTATTGCTCTTAGCAGATCATTCTACACGTTTTATAGAGGAAAAGTCATTGCTAAACTGATTTTAAAGAGAAGTCCTAGGTATTTTTAGAAAGTGGAAATTGTCAGGAATAAGGAGGGTTGATTGACTGCATGTGTTTTATACCAGCTAGAGGAAGTGAGAGACAGAAAATAATTTATGGTTTTTGACAGAAGCATTTGAAAACCATTGATATCAGCCTGTTGCACAGAATTTAACTCCACTGAGTATCTTCTTATCAGAAATGGGTTATTTTCACATTTTTCAAAACCAGTAACCAGTTCTTCTCCTTTATCCACAAAAAGCATTAAAAAAATTAAGTTTGTAACCCTATTAATAGTTTTTTCATTAAAATATAGTTCTGATTATTCTCTGTCTTAGGATAAAAAAAAAAAAAAAAAAAAAGCATGAGGCTAGATACATCTATGTTTGAGACACAGCTAGAGGCTTTCAGACTGATAAAGGCTTTTAAAAGTCCTAAAAATCAAACAAGTGGACCAGAATATAATGTTTTGAATTTGATAATGGTCTCTCACATGTATTACATTCCACCGGAGCATTAAAGAGTGGTTGGAAAGAGACATAGCACTCTGACTCATAAGCATTGCTGCAAACTGTTGCAGCAGTTAAAGACATTACTAACACACAGACTGTTCTGCCTTTCTCCAGCCAGGACAATGGAGTGCCCCAGCCACCATGATGTAGTCTCTTCAGCAGGCTTTATTTTCAGTTCAACAAAAGATCAGGGTGACTTTGAAATGGGTTGTAACAGAATCTCTTTTCTACTTTGGGTCAGGCACCACTACCCTTTACTGTTCTCTTAGAGGAATAATTTTGCTGTTGAAGCTTACATGTTTACTAATTTTCTTTTTTTATGCCTTCAGCATATACATCCAGTTCCATCCTATGCCTTCACAACTGGAAAGCTATTTAACTCCAAGGAAGTCAGATCCCCAACTGATCCTCAGAACAAGCTGCTCTTCCACATTTTTGCAAGAGCCTTGCATCCTGTTCCACATACCCAGACATCCACAAAGCCCCGTGGCAAAAATCACCCTTTATGGTTTTGGCTCAGAAGCAGTGCCTCATCCACACCTCAGCTATCACAGGTTACACTGGAACAGCACAGTCAAGCCTCTGCCAGTAGTTTAGCTCCATAAACATTTAACAACCTAGTAGGCCAATTCCAGGAACATGCTTTTTTCTCCTGGCCCAGCATCAAGGGTTGGTATTGTGGCTGATGGGAGAAGGAGAGTAAGCCTACCCATGCGGTAGTGTCCTATTAAAATATATGAATCTGCTAGAACTTGTGTCAGAGTTGTCATGAGAGGAGCACTATCTGAGCCTTGTGGAACCTAGAAGAGGTTAGTAATTTCTCATAGGAGGTCTCTAGCAAAGCTGGGGAGAATTGTCTTCATTGCCGAGTCTCAGTTTCATCTACTGCCAGTTTTTTCTGCATTTATACCCAAGTTTCTGAAATTATAAACATTAGATTTTCTAAGGTATGAAGACAGTATGTAGCTACAGCTGTTTTCAGAAACTTCTTTGTCCAGGGCTAACTGCCCTTAGCTATCTTACCTACCTAAATTAACATTTGTTGCACAAGACAAACGGGACAGTTAAATGTCATTATCACTGTCCCACCCTGAAGCTTTCAAGCACATCATCACAACATACACAAGTACATGACTCAGGCAGATTAAAACAAAACTTCTTAAGTGTTTTTAAGTTTAACATATACAGGTCACTGAACAAGATGATAAAGGGTGAACAGGCTCTAATTCTTAGACAGACAGCAGGCAAAGTCAGTGCAACAGTGAACACAAAACCCATGCAAGCAAAGGTAGCAGAATTTGTGTGATACAGTAGGAAATGTGTATGAAGGCTGAACTCATTAGGGTTTCTGAGAGCAGCACACAGATCTTAACATAGAAATATCCCTGGCTTCACTAGAGTATGTGAATTTAAAATTAAACTGAACTATCATTCCTTGTAGGAATTCCTGTTTATGGATGGATGTCCTTTTCTGGATTCAGCTGTTTTGCTGGATTAAATCTTACCCTCACCCATCACTACATTGCTTGTGAAGAATGAAGTTCTCTAATATGTTGAAAACAGCCTGCAGCAGCATTCCTTTGTTAAAATCTGATGGGTTGGCTCACATAATTTACCTTAACAGTAAAAATTAACTTGATTTATCAGAATTTATTATATTAGGGGTCATATGAAACACTGTGTTGGCAGATCACTGAAAGCAGTGGCAGACAGCTGATGACTACTTCTTCCATTGGCATAGCTGAATCTAGGGGTGTCCTGTACACTGTCCCACAGTGAATGACTTATTTTGGCTTCAAGATCAATTGACTAAAGTTAAAATTGACTAAAGTTAAACAGAAGCTATTCTTATACCCTAACTAGGGTGTGAACACTAAATTAGGAAAAGTCTGCATATTGACAAGGCCAATATATTCTAGCTGAAATCAAAACTCCACACCTTAAATCACATACCTTCCTCATCAAGAAGCCATAGTTCATGTTCCTCACTAAATTAGATGCATGAACAAATATAAAGTATAAATATAAAATAAAAATATCTCCAGAGTCCTAAGAGCTCTTAAGTGAGCATGAACAGAACAACCTTAAGGCTATATAATCCCATTATTCTACAAACTGAATGACAGCAGAGATGGCCCCAGTTTATCCAGGTGTTTGATAGCCTCTGGAGAAACATATACATCCCAGGTCTGCTATTTGCCTTTGGCCTTTCTGATCAAATTGTATAACTGAGTAGATAGCTGTCACTCACCTGGGAAAATTGTGTTATAGTACACATGAAAAAACTGCCCTTGCGTGCTGAAAATACATTTAACAAAATACTGAAACAATTCTCTCTTAATTGACTATTCCCCTCCTGTCATGGTTTGACCCTGGTCAGCAGCCAACCACTACACAGCCACTCTCTCTCCCTTCTCTTCCGGCAATAAGAAGGGACAGAGAACCAGGCTTGGGGTTCGAGATAGGACTGGGATGGGGAAAAAAAAAAATCACCCTTTACGGTCATGAGCAAAAGGCAGACTTGTTAGGAGAAGTGAAAAAAGAACACCTTCCCCCCACCTCTCCCTTCTTGCCTGGCTCAGCTCTGCTCCCGATATCTCTACCTCCTCCCCCAGAGGCACAGGGGCAGGGAATAAGGGGTGCAGTCAATGCTGCCACCTCGTCCATCTTCGGTGGGGGGAGCTTCTGGAACTTGTTCCCCCCCTCCAGCATGGTCCCCCTCTCACAGGAGACAGTCCTCCACAAACTTTCTCCAACATGAATTCCTCCCACGGGCCGCAGCATTCCCCACACTGCTCCGTCGTGGGTCACCAACTTTCTCCGACTGGATTCCCTCCCACGGCTGCAGCCCTTCCCGAGCTGCTCCGGCGTGGGACTCCCCCGCATGCTGCAATCCTCTCAGCACTGAATTACAGCAGCGGGGCTACCTTTTCCCATGAGACCCCGGCCTTCTTCAGGCACAGCACCTTGATCAGTGTTGTTTGAGCCTGGTCAGCAGCTAAACACCACACAGTCACTCACCCACCCACCCCCACTTGGGAACGGGGAGGCAATCAGAGGGGCAAAGGGACACTTGCGGGTGGAGATAAAAACAGTTTAGTAACAGTAACAGAATACTACGCTGACAGCGGTATCAACAGGTAACATACAATGCAGTTGCTCAGCACCCACCAACTGACACCCGCCTGCTCCCAGCCAGCAATCCCAAACACCAAGGCCCCGCAGCCACACTCCCAGAAGTGGCAGCCCCTCCCGGCCCAATCCTGCCTTTATATAGTGAGCACAATGTCACGTGACATGGAATATTGGCCAATCGGGGCCCAGCCCTCCAGCTGTGCTCCCCCCACCCTTGCACACAGGCGAGGGCACTGGGACCTCAAGAGCCTCTGGAATCTCAGTGTGCTGCAGCACTCCTCCAGCTACCAAAATGAACATGAACTTTATTCCAGCCTGAACCAGGACAATCGGCCATATGAAATGAGACACAGGCCATAAATCAGTGTCTGCTCCACCGTAGATCTTCATGGGTGTCGGGAGGGGGCCGCCCTGCCGTCTCACCACAGGGTACAGGGGGGTCTCTGCTCCGGCACACCTCCCCCCTCCTTTCTTCCTCCGTTCCTCCACTGACCTTGGTGTTCACGCAGCTGCAGCAACTCCTCCTCACAAGTCCCACTGCTCATCACCACATCCCTTCTTAAATACGTTATCGCAGAGGCGCAGCTGATTGGCTCAGTTTTCGAGCAGAGGTGGAGCTGACTTGGAGCTGGGGGAGCTTTGAGAAGCTTCTAAAAGGAGTATACCCCTATAGCACCATCCTCTGCTACCAAAAAACCCACCACTCACTCAAGCCAAGACACCTCTCCATATTACTGGTTTGTTTTCTCTTATCATCATACCCACTGGGTTGATTTTTCATAAAATACATTTTTGAGATACAAAGGCTAATATGAAGTTCTTGGACTTGTCCCAAAAGTTCCACCTTTAGGTAGGACAGAATGTCAACTTATTCTGCTACTTGACACAAAATAGAATTTTGTTTGGTTGGCTTTGAACGTACTGGTAAGTTTCATAATTTTATTTGATAGTTGCTACTGTTAGGTAAAAAAAAAAAAAGAAGTCAGGATTGAGAAATTGCAAATATAATCTATTGCTCAGGAAAAAAAAAAAAAGGAATTACTGATATAGCCCATGCTTTACTAGTCGACTCTCAAGTTTATAGTCCCAAACCTGAGCACACATAAAACAAGAGACAGTGTCCCAGAATAATACCATGAAAACAGAAATAAAAAAAAAATCTCTATTTTTTCTCTTCAGTGACTAAGAGTCAGAGTTACGTTTTGGTCTGTGGTATTTTATTTTTCTTCTTTGTTATCAGGACTAAGATAGCCCATCTTTCATGCTAGGAAATAAAGTATGAGAGAAAATGCGTATTTAGCAAGGATGCAATTCATGTTAGCAGCAGTTAGAAAATTTAGGCCAAACTCAGTCTTATTTAGCTCCCATTGTCTTAAACACACTTATACCTGGGGGAAACCAAGTCTATATTTCAAGAAGCAGAGACAGTACTCCTAAATGGTTCTCAGATTTGATATGAATGGTGAGCAGTAGCTTATTTAAATTAATATTTATTAGGTAGTATAATTCTACCTTTTGGTCACTATGCAAAACACTGGCATAAACAGCATTGATGAAGGAACAAATATACTGGAAGAAAGTGTAATGCAAATGAAAAAAAAAGTAGGTAACTATAAAAAGGAAGAAGCTGCGAAATGAAAAGTTAAATACCTGTGAATAAAAAGACGAACACAACTCTCAAAATTTTGATTAGAGGAAAAAAAGTGCACAGAGGAAGAAAGAACAAGCTATGGCAAATTCCACTAACCTGAGGATCCAGGTTTTTGTGATTGTGTCTTTGCAACTACCATGCTTGATATACAGAACAGTCACCAGATTTCCCCGTTACGTAACAGTGACTTATCCAGAATTCAATTGCAAGTCACGTTTTCCAAAGGCCCCAGCACTCACTGCCTAAATAGATTTTCTTTCTAACCCAACCTCCTACTGCAAACTAGAACTGATCCTGTAATATACACCAACCTTTGAGTAGTAGTCTGGCTTGAGTTGAGTGTTATCAGAAGAAAACAACATGGTCCTCTATACTTGTTTTTCACTTTGCCTAAAATTAATCACCATAGACTTCATAATCATGCAACAAAGAGTTTATTTTTCCCACTCTAGTACTTTCTGTCATGGTTTAAACCCAGCTGGTAGCCAAACAGCATGCAGCCACTCACTCAACCTCCCCTACCCCAGGGGATGGGGGAAAGAATCGGAGGGGTAAAGAGACTTGTAGTTTGAGATAAAAACAGTTTAATAGTTGAAACAAATCAGCAATAATAGAAAGTGCAAATGGGTAATGCACAATGCGATTGTTCACCACCCACTAACCAATACCCAGCCCATTCCTGGCTAGCCATTCTGGAAAAAACAAGATCCCGAAATCACTGTTCTAGAAGTGAGAGAGAACCCCTTCCTTCCTGGCTGACCCTCCCCTTTATGCTGAGCATGATGTTACATGATATGGAATATTTCACTGGCCAATTTGGGTCCATTGCTCTGGCCGTGTTCCCTCCCAGTGTCTTGTATACCTATGCATGTGCAGGACATGGAGAGTTGGAAAGTCCTTGATCTCTTAGCAACAACTGAAAAAAAAAAAAAAAAAAAAAAAAAAAAATCAGTGTATCTGAATCCAAAGCACAGCACTACTCTAACTACTAAGAAGAAAAATTAACTCTATCCCAGCCCAAACTAGGATAATTCACAATCTTTGCTGCTTATAAGATCAAAATTCAACAGAGGTAGTTTTCCTTATGTATTTCCCTACTGCCCTGCAATTGGCACAATTCTAGTATAGGGACACACTAGCATAAGCAAACCACCAGATATTTTACTTATGTTCCTTGGACTCAGGGACTGTTTAGAGATGGGTAAACTCACATTTGCAATAGGAGCACTATTAACCACAAGAACAGCAAAAGGGACTCTCCAAGGGCTATTGGCACCGATTCAGAATTCTGGGTTTGTCCCACTGAGCAAAAGTAGCTTGACCACTTCCAGCAGGCAGTTAAACAGGTCAGAAATAGCCAACACTATCTTACCAGGAACACACACAAAGACAACTGACTGCCAGATCCAGAACAAGTTAGTACCCAGGAATGAATGCTTAATAACTGAGAACACCTCAGAGTCTCAGAGAAATCCATTACTGGGCATGGTTCTGCTCAATACTCTTTTTAATTGCTTCAGTGATGAGTTTGTTTATAAAATCTACATCTGACACAAAGCTACTGGCATTCAGTAAGCACCTTTTTAGAGAGTATTAGAACTTAAAAGGATCTTGAGAAACTACAGGCAAGCTCAGAAAGCATTAAGATAAAATTCAGTAAAATCAAGTAGTGTACAGTGATACTCTTACAAAAAAAAAAAAAAAAAAAAAAAAAAAAGAAACCTTCCAGGGTTTCTTATCTCAGTGATTTACTTCATCATCACAGGGTTTGTCTTCACTACTTAATAAAAAACAAAAGAAAACACACATCTGCTTTTGCTAGTTACCCAAGCCACATGAACTATCTTCATGTAAAAGACAAGACACTTCCACCTTACTGCAGCAAACTAACAGAGGCAGTCTTATTTCCCCTTCTGATGATGATCTCAATGCACATGCCTCCCTAAAGCTGAAGCATCTTGCCTTCACCCCATTTTCACCTTTGAAGGCTTTGCTTAAAGTTCAAACAAGTATGCTTTTTCTCTTCGCATTTCGGGACAAACACATTCCACCAAGGCAGCAGACATAAGCAAAAACGTTAGGTATTTCTGTAAGGCAAATCTTAAGTTTGCTCACTTGTGACTTCCTTGGACATGTAGAAAAATATTTTTGTTCTATTATTTATATAGAAACCTGAGCATGAAGCCATCTTCGTGGAATGTTCTACTTTAAACACAGTCTCACTGGCCACCTAACCTAAGCACCTGGATTTTGCTAGAAACTGGCTGAGGCACTAAAAAAACAACTCATTTCTGCTGCAGTGGGTGCAACCTCTGGCAGAGAGTTGGTACCGAACAGAGAAATACCACCACAAGTAGTTACAGCGGGTATTTCAAGGTGGTAATAGTGAGGTTGCTGTAAACATCTCCAACTCCCTGATGGTAATGACCTTCCCTGCAAGAGTTTCACTGATGTATCAGTTTCTAAACAGTTTTAATTATATTGGTATCATATCTCACATAAACAGGCTTCAGTTCCACACCACCACAACTAGCTAGTCAAAACGGTACCTCTTCTCACCATGGAACTTTATCTACTTTGAAAATTTTATGTTTAATTTTATTGTTGTTGACAGAATCCAAAGCATTAATTCAGTTAAGGGCCCTCATAATTTCTTCCTTTTGCTAAGCTAGACAAATCAACTAGAAGAAAATAAATCCATCCTTTATCATGTGATTATTCACCATGTTTGCATATTCACTACACATGAAGATTCAGCCAACCAGGTCTCCTACAGTGAGCTCTTTCTGATCCTAACAATTTCAGTAAAGATTTTCACGTTGGTTGAACATGCCTGCCTTGACAAAAAACATGTTTTCCAGCTCCACAATACAGGTTACAAAGAGATTAAATGATACTTCATCAAAATACAAAAAGCCTTCATACTGACATCAGCAACATGCCCATTCAGCTGGAGTTTTTGTTGCCCCAAAATGCAGTTGGATGCTGCAGCCTTCCCAAAATAGACATAATCATTAACTAAACATGGGTACATTCACTCCAAAGTCAAGTAAACATTTTTTCTTTTGCCTGAAGGATGAATTTTATATTCATTTTTTTCTTCTCTGTATGATTTCTACCAAAAAGAATGGCTTGACCTGGTTTAGGATGGTTTGAGTGCTGCTGAGTCCAACAAGCAGCTGAGCTATCTTGCAAAGAAGCTTCCCCCTCCATTATTTAAGGCTCATTTTCTCTTCGGGAGAGAGAAATGGCAAAGGGCCCTGTGATTTTATCTGGGGAATGGAGGAGGAAAAAAAAACCCAAAAGACTGTCTAATGAGAGCTACAGAAGGGTATGAAATAAAAATAAAATAAAAAAAGGAATAATCCCTTTACCCCTTTCATTTTCATTACTGTAATTTTTCGAGAATGTTAACTACTTTCTTTTATCTCTAAGACATCTGGTTGCAACTCATAGTTTAAGACAAAGCTAAAACCAAAATTATAAATTACTCATGGATCAAAAGCTTTATATAATGATATTGGCTATTTTGTATATACAGACTTGAATGTTTCCATTTCTTTGATTTTGTTCCCAAGTAAATAGTTTTTACAGACAACGGTGAAGTGAAAATATAGCCTTTTTATTTATTTATTTATTCTTTTGATACTTAGTGCTGTCCAGTTAGAGGCAATTCTTACAGGCTTACCTTTCAGCATTTTGGTAGTCACTTTACATAAGCAAATGATTAAGTAATAACACCTTGAAAAACTACAAAACCAGTAGCAATTAGCACTGTATAGCTAGCATTGTAACTTGGTGATTACTGCTCCTGTTCAACCAAAAAAGCCCCAAGCTAAACACCATGTAAACAATAGCTGTCACTTAATGACCACAAGGTGCATTTAGTGCTCCCAGCATTGCTTCAGGTCCTTAACTACTGCACCTGACCACAGCAGAGGAACTCCTAAATACTGTCACCTGAGCACCTGTAGTAGCTACTGATTTTAATACTGAAGTACCTCTCAACATTTTTACTCCGTTGCACAAATTGAAGCGCACAGCAAGAGAATTATACTGACTTCAGAATGGCAAATACCTCCCACATGACAAGATGAAAAAAAGATAATTACATATAACGCCACGTATGGTAGTTTGGCTTTTTTTTTTTTTCAAGTTGATTCTACAACTGGTGGGCCCATTACTTTAATGAAGTACTCAGTCGTTCGTTACATAAACAGGTATAGCTTCTGTAAACGTGTGAGCTCTGCAGCACTTGGCTCAAACGATCAAAAGAACAAACCAAACCAAAACCAAAAACCAAACCAGCACCAGCACGCGGAGTGGAAAAGCGCACTTCCAAACCAACTGCTAAAAAGCTAAGAGGGCGTAAGCAGGACGGAACAAACATAATTGCGCTGTTTACCCTCCCCATCCTTCAGAAACAAGAGATCCACCCCTGCTCCTCGCACCGCCTTATAACCGGCGACTTCCACAGCCGCCTCCAGACCTGCGGCAGGCAACAGCCAAGTCTTCCGAGGTGGCAAATCGCCGCCGCGGGGGCCGGGAGCCCACCTGGCCGGCGGGCCGGGCCGGCTGGGGCGCTCTGGGCACCCCCCCCCTCGCCCGCGACGGCCCCCTCTGCCATCGGAGACCGCGACGGGGTGTAAATTACGGGACGAATGACAAGCGCCCTTCCGTACCGTTTTGCTCCCCCCCGCCTTACTGCCTCTCGTTTTTTGTTTTTGTTTTTTGTCCTTTCTTTTAAAGGCGGCAGGGCAGCCGCCCGCCCCCGCCAACCCCGGGTACGGGAGAGCCCCGCGGCCGTCAGGCCGGCCCCTCCCCGCCCCCCCGGGGCCCTGACAGGCTGGGGCAGGGGCACGGCGGACTTCCAGCACCTTCTTCACCTCTCCCCAAACTCCCGCGGCGCCCCCCCCCCCCCCCCCTGCACACGTGGGCGGCGAAGGGGCGCGGAGCGACCGCGAGCGGCAGCGCAGCCGACCCCGCCGTCGCACGGCACACACACACACACACACACACACACACACACACACACGCACGAGTAGGGGCCCCGCCGCGCGCTCCCACGCTCTCACACACAGCACGCCCCACCCGCCACGCTCCCGCACCCCTCCCTCTCCCCAACCCCTCGGCTGAGCGACGGCTAGGCGGCGCCAATAGGGCCACCCTCCCCGCGCAGGGGGCGGGCACTCCCTCGCCGGCGGGCCAATGGGAACACCGCTTCCTGAGCGGTGGCGTCGGTACGGGGAGGCGGTGGGAGGGGGCCGGGGGAGGGGCAGGAGTTTAGGAAGAGGAGGGAATGGCTGTCATCAATGAAGTCATGTTCATAATCTAGTCCCTCGCTCCGGTTCCGGACTCGGGTGACTCACCGAGGGGGAGAGGAGCGACATCCAGCGCGGCGCTCCTCCCGGGCGGAAGGTAAATACAACTTACAACTCGGTCCGCCCCCCCCCGTTCCCCGTCCCCGGCGCAGCGGTGCCCGCCGCGTCCTTTATTGTCAGCGATCGCGCCGGCACGCACCGTGCCCACCTTCCCTCCCCTTCCCCAGGCACGGCCGCGCTGGCCCCGGGCGCCGTCGTGCCACCTGCTTCCTCTCCCGCCGCCTTCTCCGGCGCCCGGCCCTCCCCAATATTTATATCCCCCAGTGGGTGGAGAGAAGAAAGTTTTGATACGGTATTTCTGGAATCATCACGATGCGAGTCTCCGAGGTGGGAGGGTGTGAAGGAAAAAACCCCCCAAGGCGTCGCTGGTGGCTGGCTTGTGAGTCAGCGGCACCGGCGGGAGGGACGGGGGAGCGGCGGGGCGCCGTGCCCGCGCCTCTGTAGCCGCCGCGCCGTGCCGGGCTGTCGGCGTTCCTCGGCGGGCTGGCGCGACGGCAGACCGCGGCACCCCTCAGGCTGGGCGTCAAGCGAGCCTGTCACAGGCGCCGGGCGAGAAACAGATCCGGGGGAGTGACAGCCGACCGGCCGCCCGGGGCAGCTCGGCGGGCCGGGGGCGGACGGGCCTCGCCGGCTGCCCCGCCTGGCCGGCCGCGTTCCGGCGGCTGCTGGCGGTCGCTGGGTGAAGTTCACGGTGTCCGGCGGCGGGAGGGCGCGTTGCGGTGGGGGTTGTCTCTGCGCTGTGGCACACGCTCGCGTAGACCCGGCCGAGGAAAGGGAAGTGGGGAGACGTAAGGAAGGAGAGAGATGGTGCGGGGCGGGGAGCGGTCTGTGCCCGTGAGAGTAGCGGCGTTACCCGGCGGAGTCGGGGAGGCCATGATCCGGATAATCTCGCTGCCTGCCTGTCACAAGCGCTCCACACACCGGGAAGGGGGGAGAAGGTGGGGGCTGGGACTTCGCCCGGCTGAGGCGGCGGCTCCTGTTGCTTTTCAGTGTCTGTTTTTAACTGTGCAGTCACTCCTGCTGTAAAGGTGTCGCGATTTACTTCTCAAAATAGCTTGCCCGCCGTCGTCCCGTCCCCCCCCGCTGCCCCCCCCCCCCCCCCCCGCCGTTTTCCCTGCAGAAACCATGCCTCCCGCCCCCGCCTTGCAGCAGTCGGCGAAGCGGCGTAGCACAAAACATGCGCTTGCAATTTTGTAATCGCCTTCCAAGCAAAAAGCATTTTATTTCCGGTGTGCGCGGAAATTTTTTTTTTTGGGTCGGGTCGGGCGGCAGCGAGGATGCGTGCACACGCGGCTGCTCAGGTAGACGCGGCTCTTCTGCCCCGTCGGGAGGGGGGGGGGGGGTGGGACGGCGGTGGTCGGCACCTGGAAAAGTTCTGTCCCCGGTCAGCGGCGGGGGCAGGCAGCGGGCCGCTGCTGCAGCTAGCTCCCCGGCGGGGCAGGCGGGCAGCGGAGCCCGTCCCCGGGCCTCCGAGGGGGAGAGGGAGGCGGTGGCGAGCGCCGGGGATGGCCCTTCCCGTCCCTCTGCCGCTGCGAGCGGCAGCGGATCAGGAAGTCACCGCCGCCGCCGCACACAGGCGCACGGACATGTTTGGTCGGCGTGACATGGTGGCGGAGGGAAGGAGCGGCGGGGAGACGGGCCCGGCCCAGCCCTGAGGCACGCCACGGCTGCTCGCCCGCCGGCCGACGCCCGCCCCCCGTCGAGGTACGGGGCCCTGCGCGGACCGCCGCCGGCAGCGGCCCAGCCATTGCTTCCTGGAGGGGAAGGAGGCAGCGGGGCTGCATCTCCGCGCGGGGACGTTTTAGAGCCTCTTGGCCGGGGCGGAAACTTTTCCGGAAAGGCCGGAGGGGGAAGAATAAGGCCCTGCCGGTTGTACGCGCCCGCCCCGGCGCCTTTGCGGGGGAGGCGGCGGGCGGCGGGGCGCCGAGGCCTACGCGCCGCCCGGCTGGGCCCGCAGAGCCGCGCGGCGCTGCCGGGGCGGAGCGCGGCCGCGGAGGGAGCGGCCAGTCCCCCGCCGGTGCCCCCCCCGGGGCCTGCCCCCCGCCGCCGGGGCCTGCCCCCCGGGGCCTGCCCCCCCGCGCCGGGGCCTGCCCCCCGGGGGCTGCCCCGCGCCGCCGGTGCCCCTCGCCGCGCACCCCTCCGGGTGCCCACACGGACCCACGGTGCTCTGCCTGCCCTGCGACCACGCTTCATGATGTCCGTGGTGCGGGAAGAAACGGGGTGTTTTATTTTGTGTCCGTCCGTCCCGTCCACCCCCTACACCCCCACCCCCCCACCCCCCCCTCAATTTCTGACGGTGGAACAACAAGCTGTTCACGGCTGGGAAAGTTACAGCTCTTCTAAACGCGAACTGAAGTTACAGTTTCTGATCGGTGTTGTTTTTTTCCTCCCCTACCTGTGCGTTGTGGTCAAGCAAAGAGAGTGGCAAAGTGTCAGCATGACTACATAGATCGCACCGGAGTTGGTTTTTCTTGGTATCTGGTGCTCATGTTTGATATTTCAGACTTTCTAAACTTTAGCTTAACGCTGTTCTTTTTAAGATGTCTTTTGACGAACATTTTAGATAGCTAAGTAAATAACCAACTGTAGAACTAAAGGTATAAAGATTTTTTTTTTTTTTATTTTGTTTTTTTTTTTACCATTTTAAGTATTCTGCATGGTTTCTGTAAAAACACTGGTAGGGGATCTGTGACACGGCATTGTTCCACTTACATTGTTTATGCTTTCCTTTAGATTTCTGCAGTGTTACTCTGTTTTAACCACAGCCCTTAAGACCCAGACAATAAACATTGTATTGGAATGTAATTCCTTTAGTAGTATACCAGTTACACGTTCGAGGTGGGGTAGTCTGTGTAGGTTAGTATTGTGCAAATGAAGGCATGCTTTCCCTATGGGAAGCTAATTGCCCTATTACTGTCTCTGTTTCTTTGGTCTTTTCGTTACTCTAAGGAAAAAAGTGGTGTACAAGAGGGATAGGATTGGAGGCAGTTTTTTATGCCCATATATATCAGTAATAGAAAGCAAAAAGATGGTATGGATAATGAGCATTTAAAAATAAATCTAAAGTGTATCATACAGCATATGTGGACTTGACAGAGGTGGGGGTAAAGCTTCATTAAATACAGTATTTCTCTCATGAATTACATCTCAACTTTAGGACTGGTATTTCTGTGGTGTTTCATAGAAAACGTACCAGAAGAGTGTGTTCAAAGCAGTCTTAGATCTTTTCTTTTGTTCATTTCTGAAGTGGTGTGTGAGCGTTTCTTCTCAAGTTTGAAAAATGCTTTCACCAACACCTGAGGCTTGAAAATTGACAAGAGAAAAAGTGCTCCAGCTAGCATTCTTATATTAAACATATTCTTGACAAAGTTCTATATGAAATTAATATCTGCAGATAAATTTTCTCAGTTTATGTTGGACTTTAGAAGTTAAGGTCAGAATGTGCACAGCAGCAACTTTTAAAAATGTCTGCACTTTTACTTCCAATTTTCATGGTCCTGATTAGTAATATTGCTGTGAACTAGTGATCCTTTTCAGGAGACTTTTAATTTTTCTTATGACTGGCAACATTTTTGCAAATTACTCACTAAAATGCATATTTTTTGTGTTTTCTGCTGCAGTTGAAGTTCTCTGTATATAAAGAGTGTTTCCTGGACACCCACCTGTTTTGCACTTTATCTGTTTAGTTTCTTATTTGTTTAATCCTCTGGTGGAGTAGCAAATGCAGCGTTATGACATAAAGATCACTTGTCATGAAAATGACAGCAGAGAGAAGCTTATGACTTATTTGCAAGGTAGAATAAGGAAGGATGCATAAGGTAAAGAAGTAAGACTTAAACACCGTTTTGGTAGTTTGCAAATATAACAAAATAACAAGATTAATACTGAAAGTTGTTTTATTTGTCTCTGACACATGTAAAGTCATCACTTCTTAAATGTAAACATTTTCCTGTTTGTCTCCAAGTGATAGAGAGTATTTCCTATGTATCACTGCAGGGTTTGGGCAGCCAGGTAGATTATTTAGAGCTGGGACCTTTGGGAAAAGATGTTCAAAATAAGTTTTACAGAAACAATACCTTTTTCGTATCTTTTTACCGTAAGTAACTTGCATTTAAAATAATCTTCTCTCCCCTTCCTCCTTTCATTCCCCATTTAAGTAAGGACAAGGCATGTCAGTTATACGGCATATTCCTTTCCTTCTGCCTACCTCTCATGGCGTTTGTTTTTCAGAATCTAATGTGAAGATGATGTTCAGCAACTGTGATCAATACCTGTAGTAAAGGTCACAGTATGGAAACTTAATCTGTAACCAGTCAATGATGTTATGAGTCAGTTTTGTGTGCCTGAAACATAAAGTGGAATCTACATATGTAGCAAACAAGGACTTGGTCTTGGCCATTGTCTGCCATGACTGTGGCTGTGGGGTTAAAGGCAATTAAATTTATGACTGCAGCTATCTGCCCTCCTCTTTTCCTGAAGGCTTCTTCCTGCTGCCCTTGGCAGCAAATCCATCAGAAAGGGTAGTATGTTTATGCTGTAGCCTCCTCATTGAAAAGTTTGGTGGCATAACTTGGCCTTACTTGCGTGAACTCTGACTTGTCATGATGCCTTTTGACTGTCTGTAGTACATTCAACCCCCAGCTGTTAGCCAGTTGTTTCTTGGCGCTGATGTTAATTTTTCATGAGAGGATAGTCTGTAAGTTAGAGTAGTTGAGAAGCTGCTTTATGAAAAACCGAAACAGCTACACAGCAGGAGTAAGAATTTCTACAATAATATTTGTAAGGAGTTGAAGGAGCGTTAAGACTATCATCTGAAAGTAAACTGTCTCTGCATGTGAAAAGGAGCCTTACACTACATGACTCCACACTGAACTTTCTGGTGTAAGCACACCACCCATTCTGCTAGCTCTGCAGGGGTGCATGCAGACCGCCTTTGGTAGACAGCTTATCAAGCAGCTAAAGCGCTGTCCAGAGGTTTTTGTCTCTGGCCTAAGCGTCTGGATAAGCAATTAAGCTGCAGCATTTCAGGTTCTGTGGTTTGGAGTTTAAACTGCAAATTCCCTTCCAAAAGGTTCTGAAGTTACAGTGAAGTTACATACATGAGTATGCAAAGGTAAAATCTCTCAGCTGTTAGTGTGTTTGGCTTGTTTTACATGAACTGAATAACTCTGGTTTATGTTAGTGAAAGATTTGACTCTTCTCCTTACTGATTTTCTTGTTGTTTCATGTAAACCTGCTTATTGATTGAATCATTGTTTGATGAAATAGCAATAGTTAAATCCTGATAAATGTTAAGGCAGAGTGTCCTCTGGGATTATGCAATACAAAACGTGGATATGCTTCTAAGTATTGTAAGTTATTTGTTTTAATTATGATGAGCTACTGTTGTTATCAATCAGTTCTTAAACTTTGAACATCTTCATTTGATTATGGCTAGCAGATTAAGCAAATACTACGAATCACTGACAGTATCGTTTAATGTTTTCTGTGGTAGTGTAATAAAGGTAACTCTGTTAGCCTGTAGTGTATCACAGTTTCACAGTGTATCTTTTCAGAGCCACCTGTGAATCATGACTTCAGTTGGAGATGTGTGGGGAGAAGTGGATTGTAATTATTCTTCTGTGAAGGCAAAGTTACCATCTGCTTTGCACCGTGTACGTAGCTGTTACGTGGGTCCACGTTTCCTTTTCAACAGATCTAACTGGTGCAGTTTTCTTACTTTCCACTACCTATCCAAGGTGGGGGATCTGGCCAAAACATCCTGGCTGAAGTTCAGTTTATGTTGACTCAGTCATGGAAAGGCAGAAGTTATGTTGGAAGGCGAAGGAGAACAGCTAGATGAATTATAAATACTGCTCCACCTTCCTTATCAGTTTCTTATAGTGTAGATATTCACTGTCCTAAACTATTTGATTTAGAAATAGTTGAACAAAGATCCTAAGTTTCTTTCTTCAGCTCCAGCTCTTGGTTTTATGTCTCTTCTTGTATTCACATCTGGCTAAAGTTACCTTGACAAGGATAGATTTATTTTTCTGTCTCGACTCAGATCTGTCCAGCTGTTGTGGTTTAGGCCCAGCTGACAACTAAGCACCACGTGGCCATTTGCTCACTGATCCCCACCTCTCAATGGGATGGGAGGAGAATTGTAAGAAAAAGGTAAAGACTCCTGGGTTGTGATAAGGCCAGTTTAGTAGGATGACACGAGAAGAGAAGAGATAATAATGATGATAATACTAATGAAAGAGTATATGAAGTGAGTGATGTACAATACAATTGCTCACCACCCAGGACCCGATGCTTGGCCCGTTCCTGAGCTGTGATCCTTTCTCCCCACCGGCCAGCTCCCCCAGTACATACATACAGGACATGATGTCATATGATATTAAATATCCCCTTGTCTAGTTTGGGTCATCTATCCTGGCTGTGTCCTCTCCCAGCTTGTTCTGAAAATTAACTATTGTAAGCGAACCTAGGACATTATCTGCCCCTTATTCTACACCATCTACATCATGCCCAGATCCTACACTTCCTAATTAATCACCACCACTTTTCCTGTCTCTGATAGATACATGTACACACAGAGAGTTATCATTCCCTTAGTCTATGGGCCATCCTTGTAACGTGTCCATTGAGTTAATTTAATCCATGGCTTTGGGGCTCAATCTTTTGTAAGTCTTCCAGGGTAGGGGAGATGATCACTGATGTTGGATTGGTGCCCGCTGCATCTGGAGCTTGTGGCTGGCGCAGCCCACCCCCATGATCTATGGGTTGGAGATGTTGATCTCGAGGAAGTTGCTGGGCACCAGTTGCTAAAGCCAGCTTGAGTTCCATCACTGCTGCACTTAGCTTGGTTTCATTGAAGTCCATCCTTCAGTAATTTGGGTGATTCTTAAAGTCATACCACTGATACTGCACACAGCAATTGTGGTAGTGATGACATATAGTGGCAAGGTTATTGACCAATTAACATCATACAATTCATCAGCAATTCTCACTCAAAATCAAATCCCCTTGAGGTACACATCGAACTTCCCTGTCCTTCTGCATCACCCACCACATGCACCCAGGTCCTTGAGCCAAATGAATCTTGCGAACAGTTTTGCCTTTGCCCAAGGCAGGACTAACCCAGACCATCTTCTCTAACAGATTCTTCATGGGCATTACAAGGACTCTATCTCCTTCTATAGTACGTGGAAGTTTTGATTGGGCAGGGCCAGCTCAGTTGGTAGGTCCTCTACTGTTAACTAACTAGGTGGCTTTTGCTAAATCTGTATCCCAGTGTTTGAAGGTCCCACCCCTACATTGTTCACAGTGTTGTTTTTAGCAGTCCATTGTATCGTTCAATTTTCCCAGAAGCTGGTACATGATAGGTGTTGTGATATATCCATGCAATACCGTGCTCTTTGGCCCAGGTATCTATGAGATTGCTTCAGAAATGTGTCCCATTGTCTGACTCGATTCTCTCTGGGGTGCCATGTTGCCATAAGACCTGTCTTTCAAGGCCCAGGATAGTATTCTGGGTGGTGCCATGGAGCATGGGATGTGTCTCCAGCCATCAGGTGGTTGCTTCCACCATTGTAAGCACATGACACTTGCCTTGTCAAATTTGTGGGAGTGTGGTACAGCCAATCTGCCAGGCCTCCCCATATTTATATTTCAGCCATCCTCCTCCATACCAAAGATGCTTTAGCTGCTTGGCTTGCTTGATTGCAGCACGTGTTTTGCATTCATGGATAACCTGTGTGATAGTGTCCATGGGCAAGTCCTCTCCTCAATCCCAAGCCCATCTATAAGTTGCATCTCTTCCTTGATGGCCTGAGGTGTCATGGGCCCACCGAGCTATAAATAAACCACTCTTATGTTGCCAGTCCAAATCCATTTGAGCCACTTCAGTCTTAGCAGTCTTATCCAGCTGCTGGTTGTTTTTATGTTCTTCTGTGGCCCTTCTCTTAGGTATGTGGGCATCTACATGACATACTTTTACAATCAGCTTCTCTAATTGGGCAGCATCTCACCACAAAGCAGCAGCCCCAGGGGTTTGCCTCTGCACTGCTAGTTGCTCTGCTTCCATTGCTGCAACCACCCCCACAGGGCACCTGACACCATCCATGAGTCAGTATAGAGACAGAGCACTGGTCATTTCTCTCGATTAGCAATGTCTAAAGCCAGCTGGATGGCTTTCAGCTCTGCAAACTGGCTTGATTCACCTTATCCTTCGGTGGTTTCTGTGACTTGTCATATAGGACCCCATACAGCACCCTTCCACCTCCGACGCCTTCCTACAATGTGACAGGCCCTATCAGTGCACAGGGCATCTTGCTTCTTGTTTTCTGGCAGTACATTATACAGTGGGGCCTCTTCAGCACATGTCACCTCCTCCTCTGGCAATATTCCAAAATCTTTGCCTTCTGGCTGGTCTGTGATTACCTCCAGGATTCCTGGGCAACTGAGGTTTCCTATTTGAGCCTGCTGTGTGATCAGTGCAACCCACTTACTCCACGTGGCATCAACTGCATGATGCGTAGAGCAGACCCTCCCTCTGAACATCCAGCCCAGCACCAGCAGTCAGGGTGCCAGAAGGAGCTGTGCTTCCATACCAGCTGCTTCTGAAGCAGCTCAAACCCCTTCATATACTGCCAGTATCTCCTTTTCAGTTAGAGTGTATCAGGCCTCAGATCCTTGATATCCCTGACTCCAGAACCCTGGGGGTCAGCCTTAGGTCTCCCCTGATGCCCTCTGCCAGAGACTCCAGGTAGGGCCATTCTCCCCGGCTGTGGTTTAGAGCACATTTTTAATCTCTTGTCTTGCCTGGACTGGCCCTAGGGCTGCTGCATAAACTATCTCCTGTTAAATTTGTTCAAAAGCTGGTTGTTGTTCAGGGCCCCATTTGAAATATTTTTTCTTCAGAATCACTTGATAGAGAGGGCTTACAATCAGACTGTAATTTGGGATATGCATTTTCCAGAAACCCACAACATCTAGGGAAGCCTGTGTTTCCTTTTTGCTAGTTGGTGGGAACATAGCTGCTGTTTTGTTGCAGGTTCCTTTACTTCATTTTATAGCAAATCTGACCTGCAAAAGGATCTGAACTATTTTCTTTGCTTTCTCAAAATCTTCTTCTGCCATGTTGCCCCATGTGATGATGTCATCAGTGTCTTGCAGGTATTCTGGAGCTTCACCCTATTCCAGTGCAATGTGGATCAGCCCATGGCAATTGGTGAGGTTGTGTTTCCGCCCCTGGGGCAGTCAGTTCCAGGTTTACTGGACACCCCTTCAAGTCATAGCAAACTGTGGACAGCACTCTGCTGCCAAAAAAACAGAGAAAAATGCATTGGTGGTATCCGTTGTGGTGTACCACTTGGCTGCTTTTGACTCCAGTTCACATTGATGCTCCAACATGTTCGGCATGGCAGCTCTTGGTGGTGGTGTGACTTCATTCAGGCCACAGTAATCTACTGTTAGTCTCTACTCCATTAGATTTTTGTAATGTCCATGTGGGACTATTAAAATGAGTTTTGCTGATCACCCCTTGGCTCTCCAGCTGATGAATCAGCTTACAGGTGGGAATCGGGAGAGTCTCAACTGATGTGGTGCTGCTGTTGGTGCTCCATTGTGGTAGCTGTTGGCACCTGCTGTTCATCAACCTTCAGCAATCCTACAACAGAAGGGTCCTTGAAGAGACCAGGCAGAGCAGACAGCTGTTCAAATTCCTCCATCTCCTGGACAGCTATACCAAAGGTCCACTGATACCCTTTTGGATCCTTGAATTACCCTCTCCTGAGGTAGTCTATGCCAAGGATGCACAGGGTCTCTGGGCCAGTCACAGTAGGGTGCTTATGCCACTCCTTCCCAGTTAGACTCGCTTCATCTTCCAATACAGTTGGCTGTTGGGATCCCCCTGTCACTGCAGAAATACTTATGGGTTCTGCCCCTTTATAGCTTGATGGCACTAGGGTACGTTGTACACCAGTGCCCATTAGAGCCTTATACTCCCATGGATCTGACATGCCAGGTCATCAAATCCACACAGTCCAGTAAACCCAGTTGTCCCTTTCCTCCACCGGGCTGGTGGCAGGGCTCCTCTAATCTTGGTCATAATATTTGTTACTCACTTTTTGTAAACAACAATCAGGAGTCCCTTCAGGAGGATCGGAATTGAGATCAGTTGTTCTGCTTGGTCTGCAGAACTACCTGTTGGAAACTGGAATGGTATTTTTGCAGGAAGAATCGCCTTTTGTGATTGTTTCTCCTTGCAACTCATGTATCTGTGCCGCTGGGGTCAAGGTAGGTTTCCCATCCCACTCCCACATGTCATCTCCATGGTCACTCTGGCAAAACCACATGTTACCCCATGGTGTGTACCTTCTATATTCTCTCTCTTGAGCAGAGGAATGCTTACTCCTAATAGCTGAGATATGGGCCCATACAGGTGGGTGGCAGAACTTATGCCTGGGTCATAGGAACTCTTGGGACAGTTTCTCCATAGCCAAGATGCAGGCCCATAAGGAGGAAGAGAAACTTCCTTCATATTACTGGAGTTGGCCAGCCACTTCATCCACTGTTTGTCCACCACATTTTTTCCAGGACACTACTGCCAGTGAGTTGGCATATGACAGTGGTACATTTTGTAGAAACTTCTGCCACATGGGTTATGTGCATTGGACTTCATCCAGATCTGTGGGTAACTGCTTGTTATCCGGATCATTACAGTTCACATCCAGCATGGCTAGTTCCCTCAGGTACTCGATACCTCTCTCCATGGTGGTCCACTTGCCTGGTTGACACGTAACATTTTCCTTGAAGGGGTACCTTTCCTTCACTCTGACAGAAGTCACCTGCAGAGGCTGAGGGCTTGTGTCTTTTTTTCCAATCACCCTGTCAATGTCCCCTTCCCTAGAGAGGGATCCCAGCTGCCTGGCTTCCCTACCCTCTAACTCCAAGCTACTGGCCCCATTATCCGTGCATCGGAGCAGCCAGGTAACAATGTGCTTGCCTATATGGAGGCTGAAATCTTTTTGCATTTCTCACAGCTCACTCAGGGATAGGAATCGGGTGATTATCTCTGGCTTTGTCTGTTCCTCCTGTTGTCGTGATGACCCTGCTTCACCTTCAACCCTCACTGAGTGAACTGATTTTTTCTTTTATTTTTTTCATCTGTACAGGGGCAGCTGATACTGGCACAGGTTGGTTCTCTGGTTCAGCTGCAGTGCCTGCTTCCGTGGTTTGAGTAGCCACAGAGCCTATCGCCAGGGTTGGGGTAGATGCAGTGCTTGTCACAAGGGCTGGAATATCTGCAGTGCCTGTCTGTTCTCCTCTTGCCTTGGAGGGTGCTGCACAATACCATGCAGTGTTTGGTAGATAACAGCCAGGGCCCAGTGCGGTAAGTCATGCCTCTTTGGAATAGCTACAGCATTTTCCTTTAAAATACTCTATCACTTTATCAGGGTCGGTCCTATAGTTGCTCAGGAGTGAAGTTCCAAACCGCTGGAGGTGAGAGGTTGTCTAGATAGTTGCCCATATTGTCCCACATGCCATGCTACCCATGGCTATCCAGCCTTGGGGCAGATCTCTGGATGTCATTATTAAAAACATTTTTGTAACCCTGAACAAGACCCAAAACATGTTCAGGAGGGATAGCAACAAGAGCATGATGGCTTGAACATCCCAAGGGTATTAAAAATTCTCGAAAGCTGTTGTAATTAGCCTGAAGGAGAAAGGGGAGATTAAAGAGTGGTAGAAAACATCTCCCCTCATCGTCCCCGTAGATTGGGTGTGTTAGCTAATAAATTCCGAGAGAGGGCACCCGCGGTACGGGAATGACAACAACGCTGCATACGACTACAAGCTTAACCTTATGACCAGTGATTTAAGCATATCATAAGCCGACATTACCCAGTACAGCAAAATGATAGTCCCGGTCCCTCTCCCAGAGGTGATAAACATCACCACAGGGAATACACAGTGCATGTAAGAATTTACATAACACCATCATGTGAACAAATAAACCAACATTGTGACCAGCAACTATTTAACTAATATAAGAAATGCGTGTAGCAAATTTGTTTTAACATGCTCTGGTCAGATTTTTTGCTGTTATCTCAAACCTTCCTGCCCCACATGGGGTGCCAAAAAGGACTATTGTGGTTTAGGCCCAGCTGTTAGCTAAGCACCACATGGCTGCTTGCTCCCTGCTCCCCACCCCCAGGTGGGATGGGGGAAGAGAATTGGAAAAAAAAGGTAAAAACTCACGGGTTCAGATAAGGACAGTTTAATAGGACAATGCAAGGAGAGAAGAAATAATAACAGTAATACTAATGAAAGCGTATGCAAAGTGAGTGATGCACAACACAATTGCTCACCATCCTGAGCCATGATCCCCCCTTCCCCAGGCCAGCCCCCACTGTACATATATATTGAGCATGACGTCATATAGTATTGAATATCCCCTTGATTAGTTTGGGTCAGCTGTCCTGGCTGTGTCCCCTCCCATCTTGTTCTGAAAATTAACTATCATAAGCAAATCTAGGACACTCTCAGAGGTGGGTAAATTCTGAGCGACCACAGGAAGAACTATGTGATTCACCACAATTAATTGAATCCCCACTGGTTCCATTTGGGGATGTTCACAAAAGAGATTTGGTAATGTTATTGTAAATAAACCTAGGAAGTTATAAGGTATTACAGTTCAGGAAGAGATATGTCTTATTTTAAGTCGTGTGAATAACATTACTCCCATGAGGGCTTTGAGGAAATTTTAAGGTTGGACACCTGAGAAACAACTAGACAGTATGCAATACATTTGAGAATCAGAGCCAGCAGCCTTATCGTTTGGGACCATGGGATGGAAATTTGTGTTTTCATTTTATGAAAGTCCTGCAATCTGTTAGAAGCATTTACTTCCCTCCCATGCTTTGTAATTCTGAGAGGCGCTACTCATTAAAAAGCAGTCCAAACAAATGGATCAACACTGGCTTTGGCAGGGAGTTGGCTTCATTTTGCTTATTTCATTATAGGCATGAGAATTTACCCAAGCTAATACCAATGTTACCTGGATGGAGCCTGGCCACCGTTGTACCTGTTGTCTCTTTTGTAGATTTTTGCTTTGACTCTAATGGGACTTCTATAAGGGCTTGGAGGAATTTGGTATTTGACTCTTACTACATTTTAAAGAGAGCAGGGTACATAATTTCTGTGGGTTTTTTTATACAATCTCAGTCTTAATAAGTGTAAACTAAGCTGTTTGTGAAACATGTTAAATCATAAGCTTTTTAGCAATTCTATTCTGTGAACAGATCCTGAGTTGGGGAGGGCCATGTACAATGTGTTCTGGTTTATGGCAGTGGCTGTTTTTTTAATTTTGTGGACTGTGATTACCAGAGAAAATTTTGTCTCTTTATATCCATGGGTATCTTTGGACAGGATTTATTACTTGCATTTAGATAGTATTTTCTGATGTTTTATGTTCCCCATGTACAGATCTTAAAACAAATTACTTTTATTTTTTTTTTGTTAAGTTCTTTGACATAGAAAAATCTCTGAATACAAATCTGTTTAAGACAATCCACTGTTATGTAAGATTGGGGGAGTTTACCTGCTCTTAAAGAAAGGTAATGAAGGGACTTAATCTGCTGTAAGGGGTGCGACATTCTGCTCTTGTAGTTATTTTTTTCCACATGTTAAGCATTTGCTAGCCCATTAAAAAGAATTTAAAATTTTCCAAATTTGTGTACAGGACATGTTTAATGTATATGTAAATGACAGTGTAACTAGTGCTGCTGAGACTGAAGCCAGTTAATTTTTGTCAGAACTGCAAGTTGAATTTGAAATAGAGGTGAATAGAGGGGGAGATTTTAGATTTTGATACTCATTTTAATGGATAGGTGTAAGTAGAAGTCTTATGAAATAGGATATTTTGGGATGCTGTATACTGATAGTAAATTTGTAATTAATTGTGTTGTGGTTCTGTATAAATTTTTCTGGATAGTGGTGCTAGGTTCTGCCTTGTTAAATGGGCTGAATTTGGCTTGTAAAGTGCAGAGAGTCAGCTGTGAGAGTATCAGTCTTTTGCAACATAACAATTGACTCATATAAAAACTCTTTGTTGTGTGGAAACATCTGTTGTCCTTCATACAGCCAAACTGTAGGCCTCTTATTGGAAGCTATGGCATAGTGTATGTAGTTGTGAACATCTGATAACTTGGTAACTTCTGTGGTAATGTCGTGGGGTTGTAAGGGACTAATTGGTGACTACAGTGTTCTGTTTTGAACAGAGAAGCTTCATAGGCATCTCCCTGTTTTACCTTGCAAGGAAGTAGGATCCCAGGGCAGCTTATTTCAGATGAGGATACTTTAATTTAAATGAGTTAGGCATTGTTCTAATTCATTGCCTTTAATCAGAATAGACTTTTAGCTATTAAAACGTAAGAAAAGGCAATTTATAAGCAAAAGCTATTAAGCCGGTTTTGATCCTGGAAGAACGATTAGGTAATTGCAGGTAAATAAGTGAAACTGGTCTTAATGTAGTAGCATTTTATCTTCTGTATGGGTCCTGATAAGTAAAGATTGTTGCTCATAAAAGAAGAAAGATGGCCAGTTCTGTAAGCTTGGAATTCCCTGATTGGTAGCAGTGAGCACCAATTTACTTTTTTTCTGACATATCTTGCAGATGGGCCTTCTTTATGCTTTGTTGGGAACCTTGGGAGGGTACTTTGTTTTCCTTGAGTGTTTGTTTCCTAATTTGACTACAAGCTAAGGTGTTTGCAGTGTTACAGTGTGGCTTTATATATGCCCTGTCATAACAGGCTTATGCAATTTACTCATGTTAGAAAGTAATTACTGCTAACTATGGGTAGTGATAAGCCCAGGTGTGGAATCACTCTCTGTGATAAATTCTGTAAGGAGAGAGGCTGGGACAGGGGGTTGTCTTAGGCCTTGTAACGTACCATCACATTGTAATTACCTTCTAATGTACTAAATTAGAATGCTTTTTGGTAAGACTCATTTTTCATTGTTATGGAACAAGTAATCATGGGCGGTTAACCTCACTATGCATCCAAAGTAAATAAATGGAACAGGCTAAGCCCACCATCTAATGAGTCATCTGCTGCTGAAAGTGATGGTCCTACTTGCGTCCTTGGGCTGGCAGTGGGAATCATATATTCTTTCAGAAAGTCAGTTCAGTAACCTGAATCACTAAAAGGGTTATTGTTTTGTTTTGTTTTTGCAATATAGGTTTACTTTTCTGCTGGCTTAACTACTCAAATAATGTGATCACTTTGCTATCAGACACATGGAAGTGGTGCTGTTGGGAGCGGGGAATAACAAGAAACATGACTGGTCTCATTGACAGCAGCTGACCATCAGTTTTGTAAAAATACGGCAGCTGTGTCACTGTGTTACAATACTCTGACACTAGTAAACAAAAAGTTCCCAATATTAGACGTTGGTAAAAGTTCTTGGAAAACTGAAGAAAAGTGATAAAAGTTCCTGTAAAACTGAAGAATATTTCAAGCCTTAGCCTGCATCGATTTGTTATATGAGAACATGGAAATTAAAATATAGAAATAGTTGGTTTTCCAGCCTATAAAAGCCCGTAATTTGTTCTCAGGGCACTTACTGTTTCATAAGCCATTTGAGCTGTACTCTTCTGATTTGTGACATTGGCAGAGGCCCTCAGGTGAATTACAACTCTTCAGTCCAAAGTAATTGTATTTTCTGTTGTCTGTTTTGTTTGGTAGTATGATTGTATACAGAGATAGTCAGAGAGTTCCTACATTGATAGCTAAAAAAAAGTAAGAAAATAGTCTTAATAATCGTTTTAGTACTTGTTTTACTGCATTACCGTGAATTTTATAAGTACGCATTTCAGTACAGTCACATCTGTTCAGGGAGAGATTTTCAAAGACACGTATGTTACAGAGGTGCCCACCTATCTTCGCCGCCTTTAGTAATGCTGTGCTTCATGCCACATGATACATCTGATGATAGCAAGTCAGTTGAAATATCATTGTCTCTGGTAGATGTTTCTCAAAGCGTACCAGTTGCTTTGTTCTGCGAGTGACATATAAACATCCAGAAATTGACTGAACTGTCAGGATCCTTATGCTTCTAGTGGGCTTTTAGAAGGACAGTGAAACTAACTTGCAGCATTAAGGATTGTTTAAGCATTTTCTGCAGATGACAGCTTGCATGTATATGTGCATGTGTGTGTAATGATTGCCAGTAGATTTTATTACATTTTTTTCATTGGCCCTAATGTCACATAGAAATTCTGGTTTTGTTTTTGTTTTGTTTTGTTTTTGTTATTAGAGCTATTCTGCTAATTGAAAAGGAGACAGAAAATAGATGTCCACGCCTACAGACCCTGGCGCCATGCCCCATCCTGGTCCTTCCCCTGGACCAGGACCTTCACCTGGACCGATTCTAGGACCTAGCCCAGGACCAGGGCCATCTCCTGGCTCAGTTCACAGCATGATGGGGCCAAGTCCTGGTCCACCCAGTGTCCCTCATCCAATGCCGACAATGGGGCCTACTGAGTATCCACAGGAAGGCATGCATCAAATGCATAAGGTAATAGTTTATTACAAGTGAACCTTTTTTTCCTAGAGTTCTCTCCACTGATTAAAAAAAAATATTTACACTACTTTTAAACCTCCATAACTGCTATCACATGTGATGTATCACCTGCAAAACTGCAGCTACACTTTTATTTCTGTCTTTATTACTAAAGAAGATGCATACATCAGATTAAACAGTTTCCTTGTTCTTAGTAGACTACTTTGAACTGTAGAGTTAGTAGTTTGCAAATCTTCACTTGTAAACTGTACTTTTCAGTAAGATAGAGATTACTAAGGAAAAAAAAAATTGAACCACAGTGTTAAAGCCTTAATCTTTTTTTTTTTTTTTTTTTTTTTCCCTCTTTGTTTTTCTCCGTGTCTTTTTGGATGTATCTTCTGTTTTTCTGGAGGTTTTAGTTTTGCATTAATTTTTTATTTAATATTTTCATCTCTTACAGGGCTTGTGTTTATAAATTTGTTTACTCTTCCATGTTGATGAAAAACCTGTTACCAAGTTATTTTATAAATGAGACTCCATGTTACTAAGGAATTTAAAACTAAGTAGTGTAGAACATATGAATAGTTGGACTTCAGTGGTTGTTGTCATACACTTAAAATTACACGTGTGCTTAGACTGTCACTAATGTCATTTGCTTTCAGGGAATATTTGCTTGCATGGAATTTCCTTTGTGAGAACAGTCTCTTTATGTACTATCATTTTCATCTGGTTCTGTACCGGAGATTTAGAGTTTAGGGTAATTTCAATTTCACTGATGTTCTACTCTCAGAATTACACAGTGACATCTTACAGGGCCAAGATATTGAAAGCAATTTGGTAACTATTGTTAATTCCACTTGGAATTATTATATGCACATAGAAAAAAATTGAATTTACTCTTAACATTTAAAGTAACATAAACATATTTTAATTTTCCTCATGAATAGGCAAATTTTTGATGTTGCCATTTTCACATGGATCAGTTTCATTTATTGAAAACAGTTAAACCAGTGTTCAGTCAGTAGGGGTATGACACTGCCATCTTTGCATGAAGAACTGTATCATTAAAATTTCTAATAGCACAAAGACAGCTGAAGTGGAGGCCATGATCCAGCTGCCCATTTGTACTGAACTGTTGCAATTTCTGAGAGGTCAGTACACTCAGTAACTAAAACTTCTGCTTTTGAATCTCAAAGCATGTAATTAGCTATTAGCCAGATGAGATATTTTCAAGTGACATTCCCTTGTTTGTGAGGTCTGCTACAGCCCAATCTTATTGTACTCTGGTGAATGCCCCAAACTTCATAGATAGCCTTTTGTTGTGGTTTAGGCCTGATTGGCAGCCAACCACAATGCAGCAGCTCTCTATCCCTTCCCCTCCGGCAATGAGAAGGGACAGAGAGCCAGGCTTGGGGTTCAAGATAGGACTGGGATGGGGAAAAAATCCCCCTTTTATGATCATGAGCAAAAGGCAGACTCGTTAGGGGAAGAAAAAAAAAGAACATACATTTATTACAGACACTAACAACACATAACAGAGTAGGACAGTGAGAAGCATTGCCACATCTTGAGAACACTTTCCCCCCACCCCTCCCTTCTTCCCGGGCTCAGCTCTGCTCCCGATATCTCTACCTCCTCCCCCAGTGGTGCAGGGGCAGGGAATGGGGGGTGCAGTCAGTGCTGCCACTTCCTTCATGTTCAGTGAGGGGAGTGTCCGAAACTTGTTCCTCCTGCTCCATCGTGGTCCCCCTCTCACAGGAGACAGACCTCCACAAACTTTCTCCGACATGAATTCCTCCCATGGGCTGCAGTGTTCCCCACACTGCTCCATCATGGGTCACTAACTTCCTCCGACTGGATTCCCTCCCATGGGCTGCAGCCCTTCCCGAGCTGCTCCAGCGTGGGACACCCCCGCATGCTGCAATCCTCCCAGCACTGAATTACAGCAGCGGGGCTGCCTTTTCCCATGAGACCCCGGCCTTCTTCGGGCACAGAACCTTGATCATCTGAGCAGGAACAACAGGCCACAAATCAATGTCTGCTCCACCGTAGATCTTCATGGGTGGCAGGGGGGGGCCGCCCTGCTGTCTCCCCACAGGATACAGGGGGGTCTCTGCTCCGGCACACCTCTCCCCCCCTTTCTTCCTCCGTTCCTCCACTGACCTTGGTGTTCATGCAGCTGCAGCAACTCCTCCTCACCAGTCCCACTGCCCATCACCACGTCCCTTCTTAAATACGTTATCGCAGAGGCGCAGCCGATTGGCTCAATTTCCCAAACAGAAGTGGAGCTGATGTGGAGCTGGGGGAGCTTCGAGAAGCTTCTCACAGGGGCTACCCCGATAGCCCCCTCCCCTGCCACCAAAAAACTCCACCACTCACTGAACCCAGGACACCTTTACAGCCTTCAGTTCTCTCTTTAAGAGATCCCGTACCTGCAGAAAGAAGAGGGTGACACCAGGAATTTTTGTCATGGTTTAAACCCAGTCGGGAGCCAAGCATCACACAGCCACTTGCTTATCCTCCCCCCAGCTTGCGGGATGGGGGAGAGAATTGAAAGGGTAAGGTGAGACTCATAGGTTGGGATAAAACCAGTTTGATAATTGAAATAGAATAAAACATAATAGAAAAACAATAATAGAAATTACAGGTG
The DNA here is from genome assembly GCF_018691265.1 of Tyto alba. Lineage (NCBI taxonomy): Eukaryota > Metazoa > Chordata > Aves > Strigiformes > Tytonidae > Tyto > Tyto alba. The sequence goes on from NW_024881318.1 coordinate 33,130,501, forward strand.
GGTAATGCACAATGTGATTGCTCACCACCCACTAACCAGGACCCAGCCTGCTCCTGGCTAGCGATCCTGGAAGAAACAAGATCTCAAAACCACAGTCACATAAGTAAGAGAGAACCCCCTCCTTCCTGTCTGACCCTCCTCTGCATACTGAACGTGATGTTACACGATGGGGAATAATCCGTTGGCCAATTTGGGTCCGTTGCTCTGGCCATGCTCCCTCCTAGCTTCTTGTACACCTGCATATGGGCAGGAAATGCGGAGTTGGAAAGTCCTTGATCTCTTAGTAACAACTGAAAAAAATCAGTGTGTTACCAACATTCTTCTCATTCCAAATCCCAGACTGAATCCAAAGCACAACACTATTCTAGCTACTGAGAAAAATTAACTCTATCCCAGCCAAAGCCAGGACAGTTTTCCATTAGAATGGTTGAATTCTCCATATGCTGTTTTTAACTGCTGTGTCCTGTTTCATGTTGTGTGTTCTTCAGACATTTAATGTTATGTTAGCCTTAGAAACCAACCAACAAATGTCATCGCACAAAGCTCTTTCAGAGACTTTGGAAGCATCTCAGAAGTTCTGTGGTCCAGAGTTGAAATTATTCTCTTAAGATGGCATTGAAATGTTTTGAAAAATGCACCCTGAGTGTGCAGAGTCTGTATCACTAATTCAAAGATGACCAGTCAGTATACTTACAGTAAAACTACTTTCCCTTTTCTGTACCTTGATTCTGATAATGGAACAAAGGCTGTAATTTCACAAGTCTTTATTTTAGTAGCAATGGCCTTGCTGTCCTCTAGGTTGCCACTTCACAAGTTCCAGCATGCTTTCATGTGTGTGTGACTAAGCCAGAAAATGGATCTGTTGAACTGATCCAGGTAAAAAAACAAAACAAAACAAAACAAAATTAAAACAAAACCAAAACGGTCTTGCTTAATTTTTCAGTCTAGATCCATTTTCTGGTCTGTTTTCTTGTGAAACCCCAGAAATGGTGTATTGTGTCAAATGAGGGAAGGATCTGTTTAAGAAATGCTGTGGAAGGATGTCTCTAGACTCTTTTGCAAATACTACTTGAATATTATTCCATGTAATTAAAAAATGGTCAGCCACCCGCAGTTTGACCAAGTAAATGTTTTCTTTCTGCTTAGTGTTATGTAAAGCAGTTGGACTTTCAAGTCATGATGTGTAACGTAACACGTTTTTTTCCTAATGAAATGCAGTAGAAGTGAGAGATTGCAGAAAAAGTGTCCCAGTTATGCAATTACTTGTGGGTTACAAGCAATTTTTTAATTTAGTTCTTACTTTTGAAATTCACAAACTAAGTAGTGAAACACCTTCATTTTAATTTAGGTGTTTGAGTAGCTTACAAAGAATAATATAATATATAAAATATAAAAAAATCCAAAGTATCCAACAATAGAGGAAAACACTGAGACAAATTGATATTAATAAATCATATTTCCTAAAGTATGTTTACTTAACAACAGTTAATAGGAAAATTAAAGACTATATATTCACTTAATAACCATAAAACCCTTCCATAGGAACATACACTATTGTATTACGTAACACAGTTTTGACAGAAACAATAAATTAGCTATCTTTCTTGCCACGTAAATGATCTTTAGACTGTCGGTCAAATTTCTGGGGAAATACTTACAGTTCCAAATTTTAGTGAAGTATATTTTGGTTGCAAGACAGCTACATTTAAGGAGGAATACTTGGAAGTCTGTTGGGGGTGACTGCTAAATGGATAAACCGTAATAGCCTCAGAGACTCATGAAGTGAAAATACTTGGAGCTGGGAAGGTATTGAAGGACAGCATTGCTACGTGGTTGCCCTAGTCTTACTTTTTATTGGCATCTGCACAGGAGCTCCTCTGGAGGCAGAACATAGGGTTAGATAGTTTTAGTCTGAACTGATAGGATGTTCTGTATGCTCTTAAGCACTAACTGGGCAATGTGATTTAACTCCTAGTTATGACAACAGTATACCTGCTTAATTTACATGGTTCTCACTTCAGGTGTGGGAAGAGTACTGTGAACTCTTGGGATCTAAATCTACCCCCTTTCAGTTGAAAACTGTTACCCCTCATCCTATCACTACAATCCCTGATAAAGAGTCCCTCCCCAGCTTTCCTGTAGGCTCCCTCTGAGTGCTGGAACGATGCTTTAAGGTCTCCTTGGAGCCTTCTCTTCTGCAGGCTAAACAACCCCCAGCTCTCTCAGCCTGTCCTCATAAGGGAGGTGATCCGGCCCCCCAGAGATTTTTGTGGCCTCCTCTAGACCCACTTGAGCAGGTCCACATCCTTTTTATACTGGGGACCCTAGTGCTGGATACAGCTCTGCAGGTGGAATCTCATGTGAGCAGAGCAGCGGGGGAGAATCGCTTCCCTTGACCTGCTGGCCACACTTCTTTTGGTGCAGCCCAGAACACAGTTGGCTTTCTGGGTTGTGAGCTCACATTGCTGGCTCATAGTCAGTTTTCCATCCACTAATAGCTCCAAGTCCTTCTCCTCAAGGCTGCTCTCAATCTACTCATCGCCCAGCCTTTATTTGTACTTGGGATTGCCCCAACCCATGTGCAGGACCTTGCACTTGGCCTTGTTGAACTTCATGAGGTTTGCACAGGCCCACCTCTCCAGCCTGTCCAGGTCCCTCTGGATGGCATCCCTTCCCTCCAGCATGTCAACTGCACCACACAGCTCGGTGTTGTTGGCAAACTTGCTGAAGGTGCACTCAATCCCACTGTCCGTGTTGCAGACAAAGATGTTAAACAGCGCCGGTCCCAACACCAACCCCTGAGGAGCGCCACTCATCACTGCTCTCCAGTTGGACATTGAGCCATTCACCACCACTCTTTTGAGTGCAACCACTCAGCAAATTCCTTATCCATCAAGTGGTCCATCCATCAAATCCATGTCTCTTCAGTTTAGAGACAAGGATGTCATGTGGGACAGTGTCAAATACTTTGCACAACTCCAGGCAGATGGCATCAGTTGCTCTTTCTTTATCCAGAAATGCTGTAACTTCATCATAGAAAGCCACCAAATTTGTTTAGGCATGGTTTGCCCTCAGTGAAGCTATGTTGGCTGTCACCAATCACCTCCTTATTTTCCATGTGCCCTAGCATAGTTTCCAGGAAGATCCTTTCCATGATCTTGCCAGGCACAGAGGTGGGACTGAGTGACCTATAGTTCCCTGGGTCTTTCTTTTTTCCTCATTTAAAAAATTTGTTATGAAGTGGTGGGTAATATTACTGGTTTTGGTGGGTGAGAGAAAAAGTGAGTGACAGAAAAAATTATTTTTCTACAACAATGTTGTTTTTTTTTGTTTTTTTTTTTTTTTTACCAAATGTATTATTTGTTCTCTGAGATGTTCCATTAAAACAGAAGGCATATGGTTTCCCATTTCATATATTGTTGGCTAAAAGATCTGTGCACATTAGAGATTCTGAGTCTTAAAATTCTGTCGTGGTCCTGGAAGTAAGTCCTTATTATTCAGCAGGCTTGTTCCCTCTATTATTTTTGTTGTATGTATTTACATTAGTAAAAAAGAAAAGAAAGTGTTATTGTCTACTTTGAAAAATGAGCAGAGACCTTGTGTAAAATGGCATTTTACTGATTTATAAGAGATTAACAGAATTGTTGGCCAAGTTCTTACTGCAAGGACAACCACAGTCAGTCTGGTTAGACTTCCATCAGTGATGCATTCAGTTGTTGTGTACAGTTATGTGACAACACATTGCTGTTTGTTCTATGTAATTTTTGTTGGTGTAGAGGATGCATGGTCTAGAAGAAATCTAGTTTGATACTCAACTTTAGTCTCTGATTTCAAGGCTGGTGTTTTGTTTGTTTGTTTGTTTTTTTAAGAAGGGGGAGGGAAACAAAGACACCATCATCTGACAGTTTACCTGGAAATAGGTCAAACTGTGATACAGTGCTGTCTGTGAGAAGACCTTAGTTATTAAAATTCATAGTAGAAGCAGTATAAGCAAAATGTTATGTGTTAGGCATAAAGGTCTGCAAGTATGCCAGGTATGTAGGTAGGGACTTACATAGTTGAAGCTCATCCCTCATGTTTTCTGCAAGCACTGTTTATATACCTGGCTTGCTATGTGCTTGTTCTTACTTACATGGACCAATTAAAATAGTAATGGGTACTCAAAGTGAGTATGTCTCGACTTCCTGTTTGCCTTCTGTTCTGTCATATTGAAGGAATAAAGTATCCTAACTTTGTATTAGTGCTTTATTGGTAGTATAGGTTACATTTCTCATGCCAACAATGCAATTGTGGAAGATAGCTTTAATAATTTATACAGGACTGAAGAATTTAGAGAAATTGCATTTTGTGTAAAATCCTTTCTGTAATTTCAATCAGTTACATAGATTTAAATTATCATCCAGCTCTATAGCTACACAGTGATTCAAAGAAGTTATGAAAAAAACCTATTTGTCAGTGCTTGTACTCCTCTGCTGAATTGTCTCCCTTATTTTATAGGGTTTTTCCATAGACAGTAGAGGTGCTTTAAGATGAAAAATATTCTTTGAAATAGAGGTGTCTGCATAAATTAGCAGTACTGTGATCATTAAAACTAATTTTGTCTTCAAAGAAGTTTATTGCATCTTCATCTTTTGTAGCTTTGCTAGTAAAAAAATTATTAGTGAGTTCTACCTTTCCTAATCTGTTTCTATTTAATTTTATTTTCATTTTTTTCACAGCATAATTTCTGCAAACATACAGAATCAAACCCCTTTCTTGCTATATTTAGGCTCCCTTCCATTAGACTTGAAGCATTTCAGTTTGCTGTAACTTTCAGGGGTTTTTTTGTTTGTTTGTTTTGTTTTTTTAATACTTATCTTACAAAACCCTGTTCTTTTAATCAGCTGTTTTCATAGAAGCATTCCTTCAATTGATGTTTTCTTGTTTGGTCACCTTTCTATTCCTGTTTGATTTTTTTAAAATTCTCTTTTTGAAAGGCTGCGTATTTATCTTCCTCCTCACTGCTGCTCTTTGTTAATGCCAGCTCCTTTCCCCACCTTCTGTATGCTGGTACTTCTAATGCCCTGGGTATGCATGCTGTGTCCCGTCTTAGTCCCATCAGAGCTGCCTGCCTTCACAGGGGTTTCATAGTTGCCACCTGTTAGTGTAGTCTCACCGCAGATGTGTACAGCTAGAGTCCTCTGTTCTGGAAATCAGATCTAATTTCCTGCACAGTCTCCTCCTCCTCCTCCTGGCAGCCCCTGAAAATTTAGTCCTCGACATGTATAATGATAAAATGGAAATGGATCTGTCCTTACAGGTGTTTCAGTTTCTGTAGTATTCAGCTCCTGCAGGCAGAAGGTGAACTGAGCGTTCTCTTCCGCGTTGGTTATATTGTAAGTAGGGGCAAAGGGAGAGGGAAGGATCTTCATGCCTCGGAAAAGGGCATTGGGATTTACTTGGTTAGCACAGTGGAACTATTTTTAATGTGTCAGTGATCTGTCTCTACATTTCTACTCAGTATCCTCCCAAGTTCTTGTATTCAAAATTAGCTTCTTGAGAAACAGGTATTTTTCTGATAAAAGTTCTTTTCACAAATGTTTTTATATTGTCATGACAACTAAACAATTTGATGAAACATAAATAATCCATTTTAATTCTCCTTTTCTATAACTTTCCTCCTTTTAACCCATAGTTTCTGATAAGGAAAAATTATAGTGAAATCCTTCAAAAATGCTGATAAACAAAAAAAACCCCCACCCCATGTATTTAAGGATACTTTTAATCAAAGCTAATTATTTCAATGGAAAGTGATAAATTTATATGAAGGATTTACAAATTAAAATTTAGAATTATTTTTTCCTTTGTAGAAAACATGACCTATGTTTAGTTCTGCTTAAATTGCTTCAAATACAACAAATTGCTTCAAAAGAAGAAATGTGACAGTGTCTTTTTTTCTGTGACTTGATGTATTGTCTTGCACTCTCTTTTTGTTAACTGCCTGTATTTTCCACTGGGGTGAGTTTTTTTAACTCTAATTCTCCATAAATAGGTGTGCATTTAGATGAAACAGACTTCAAGATCTCCATTCAGAGTAGGGTTTGCAAGAACAGTATTTAGTGTGCATAAATGTGTTATAGAGAAGGGCAGAGCTGTATATTTCTGTAGACAGAAGGTAAGTGATGCTAGCCTGTTCCTTCCCAATACAAAGCCTTGCGGAGCTCGAAGTTAGAAGTTAATGAGCATAATTTTTTCGCTAGTTATTAGCCTGATGTAATTTTTGCTTTCAGATAAAACTTAATAGTGTTTTTAAGACATCTTTCTCCTGATGTTACTTTTCCTCTCTTTTCATATTCAGAGTCCTTCAGTTTCTATTATGGACCCTTTTCTAGTGTTTTTCTGACCCCAAGCTGTCTTCTCTTCACTCTCTTAAGAAGGCACTTGGCCCTGTTTTGCATTTCAAGTACCGTGGGAACTGTAATTTTTGAGGAGTGAATGAGGTGATGGGAGCTGCAGGGAGCACAAGTATTTGAGGAGAACTTCCCTTTCTTGACTTCCTATCCTTGTTTGTGCCTGCAAAGAAGAGGTTACCTCCTGCAATGTCATCTTTGTTTTTGAAGAGAAACAGTGTTTGGGACATTCCAGTAGTGACTGAAAGGGCAAAGTTTGGGCTAAAAATAACTTGAGCCAAGCCACAGGCTGTACTTTCATAAGTTGGTGTGTGTTACACTGCTTTGTAATATGAGGCCGACACAGTTCATATGTATTTGGACAGTTTGCCTTCCTGGCATTGACAACCAGTTCATAAGGAGGAAAAACAAACAAAAAAACCAACCAACCAAACAAAAAAAAAAAATGGAAACATGGGGACAAGCAGTCTAATGGTACTCTCTGCTTCCCCAAATGTCTGATTCCAGGAGTAAAGGTTCCCTTTGTATTTATTTTGAATGACTGCTAAGAGAAGTTTGTACTCTTTATATATTTGTTTAGATTTTTGACTTAAAGTCCTTTGGATTTTCATAGTGGATTTATATGCTATCTCTATATAAATATTTACTTCATTTCCACAGTCTATTGACGGCTTGCATGAGAAAGGAATGGTTGAAGATGTTCATTGTGGCTCCATGAAGAGTATGCGACCTCCTCACTCTGGAATGGGCCCACCTCAGAGTCCAATGGACCAGCATAGCCAAGGTATGTACATATTGTGCATGCTGTGTACTTTTGGGTCCCTTTTGTTCCACAAAGTCAGTAGTTCCATGTAACAGATTTCCAATTATTTCCTTTCAGCTTTGGAAAGGCTGAACTAATCTCACAAGGCAAGGTGGAAAACTGAATCCCCTTGCTTTCTGGAATGTCCATCAGTCATGTATTGGAAAAAAAACTAAGGTTCAAGTCTGTGGGTAGGGCAAGTAACTGGAGTAAGTCTATTACAGATTTCAGTTTATGTATCTAAAAAAATCCCACCTAGTTATTTCCTATCTTATGTGGCTGTTGTAAATCTAAATTCATTAGAATATGATTTATTTTAATCCTGTGGTTCAGGAATGATAAGAGAGAAGAACCCAAGCAAACCTGCAGAAGCCTTTTTTAATATTTTATGTTTGGTCAAGGGCTGATCAAAGTTCTTTCTGAAATTTTTTACGCCAGAAAATAGAAGCTCTTTTTACCACACTGCTACATGCCTTCCGTGTGCCCTTTAGTTTATAGTGTAAGAGGACATGCATTGTATAAGCAGCCCAGTATGCTGGAGATTTAACTGATAACACCTGTGAGTGTTAATTAGTTCAGCAGATAAGGCTTTGTATATTGCATAATTAATTACATTCATCAACACCTGAAGAATCCCAACTGAAAGTTGGGCCCTGGTTTGACACACTCTGTACAAATCTATTAAAAGATGATCCCTCTTTGATGTATTTATGTGTTTATTACATAGGATAAGAAGAACACTGGAAGGAGAAAACAGGTACAGATCAGCAAAATGACTTAGCCTAAACTGCTTTGTGACATTTCAGTGGGCTGTGACTGAAACACTAGTCTGTAATTTTTCAGCTGAAACCCTGCCTGGGACCTTGGATATTAGAAAGTGCTGTTTTTCCATTACGCCTTTTAGTATCAGTTAAGTAAAGTAGAACTGACTGCAGGGACAAATTCTGCATCAGTTAAAACTTTTCTACTGATTTCGATGAGATGCAAGCATGATCATTCCAGAGCAAAATTTTTCTAATTTTTCTTGACTTTGCATTCAGAGACATTCTTTTGCTTGTAATGAACTTGTTCCATAAAATGAACAGTGTTTAGTCTGAAGATGAAGATGGGTCAAATTCAAACATAATGTGCTCAAAATACAAGAGCATAAGTTGGAAATCCATCAAATACAAGTAGCTCTGAGTTGTTTTCTACTTTCCTGTGCTTACTGAGTTCAGACTTCCAGGCTGTGTTTGCAAAAAGATGGTTGTATTAGCAGCTGTGGCTAAAGAGTACAGATCCCTGCTCTCTTTTTGGTGTGTGTCAGCAACTGTTTCAAGGTAAACTGAATACTAGAGTTCTAATGTAGGCAGGCTTTTAAAAGAAATGGATAAAAAAATCCCAGACACGTTCTAATATATTAAATACTCTTGACGTTACTGAGTGTTTCAGCTTTCTTTTTCTCTGTGTCTCCTTTTGTTCTTCTTATACAATCATCTTTTCACAAAAAATGGTGATGGCACTTGAGGCTATACTCATAAGTGCTGGGGAAAGTCCCATCTGATAACCTTGTACTTTCTCTCTATTAATGTCCATATCCGAGATAGAAAACCTGGTTACTTAATAGCCTTTCAACCTATTGGATACTTTCAGACTGATTTACCACGGAATTAAAGTCCTGTAAAACCGTTGTGTTTCTACAAGTTTTGTGGAAATAGGTAATGTAAAAGAGAGTGAGCTTACCCATGCCCACGTTAATGGGGAGAGGACAGTGTGAGTTCTCTGAAAATCCATGGAAAGATGCATAGTAAATCTTCTAATAGTGACAAAATCTTCAGCCATGTTTGGTACATTGTTAGAAGCCAAAACTTATGATAAGGTTCACTTCCTAGTAGATTTTTGGATATCTGATAGTTGAACTTATGTTGCAGTTGTGCACAATTTTTGACAATCCACATGTCAAGTAGAAATTGCACCTCATTAGTTTTATGTCTATTTTTTTCCCATGGCTTATTGTTTGTAGGCCTCAGACTGAAGTCGCTGAATATATGTGCTCATTAATACGGTTATTTTTGGATGTTTGGTGGAAAGTAGCTGAAAAAGTTCAAAACCCCAGGGAGTAGATGACCCTAAACTTCTGACATTCATTTGCAAGTGTAAACAGAATGGCTGTGGATCAGTTAAATGTTGTTTAGTCTAGCACTGGCTCCACATAAAATCAAAGAACGTTGTCTTTTAATTCCATGTGACCTTGTCTACAATTCAGGTCATTGAGAGTAGTTTTATGGAAGAATCATAGGATCATAGTATGGTTTTGGTTGGAAGGGACCTTAAAGATCATCAAGTTCCAACCCCCTTGCAATGAGCAGGGACACCTTCAACTAGATGAGGTTGCTCAGAGCCCTGCCAACCTGACCTTGAATGCTTCCAGGGATGGGGCATCTACAACATCTCTGGGCAAGCTGTTTCAGTGTTTGACCAATCTCATTTTAAAAAATGTCTTTGTTCTATCTTGTCTGAATCTACCCTCTTTTAGTTTAAAACCATTACCCCTTGTCCTATCAATACAGGTCCCATTAAAAAGTACCTCCCCATTTTTCCTGTAGGCCCCTTTTAAGTAGTGGGAGGCTGCTATAAGGTCCCCCCAGAGTCTTCCCCTCCCTGACTCTCTCAGCCTGTCCTCATAGGGGAGGTGCTCCAGCCCCCTGATCATGGCCTCCTCTGTACAAAAGCAGGAATTTTTACAAAATACGTGTTTATGAGTGTGGGTGATAAATGGGACATAAATCAATAAACAGCACATACAGTTGTAGATACAATTTATGTAAATCAAACATGCAGTTGTGAATCAACAATTGTGAAATAAAGACCACTGATATTACAAAGAGCAAGTCAATACAGAATTTTGGAAGTAATGATTCTTACTGTCTGTATTAAGAAGTAATTAACTGATGCTTTCTGAGATGAGTTGATTTACTTTGATGAGCAAATCAGAAACATTTATAAACTAAATCTGCAATAACTTTATTATTTTGCTCATAAATGCCTATTTGCTATCTGAATGGCAGTTACTGTTCTGAGATTTCTGCATTTTTAAAATTATTAATAATTACTAAAGTTATGCAACTTTCTTATTTAGATTCTGGACATTTTTTTTCTTGGTGCTCAGTGGAGTGCTAGTCATGCAGAAAGACTCTCTTACTAGCTCAGACAGATTGTCACATTTTTGTTGTGGTTATACTACAACGGGGTGGTTTTCAGAAGTCTGACATTAATTTATGGGGAAAAATATTCTGAATTGGTATCTTTCTCCTCAACAGTTACTCCTTTCCTCTCCTGATGTCAAATTGGAGACAGGGTAACATTCCTGACTGGTGAACAATTTTCTTTTCTTGAACTTATGCACAATGATGTCCTTGATTAGTCTTAATACCTTTCTTTTAATGATAATAGGTTAAATGAAAGGAAAATCCATTGCTCTAACTTCATATTTAGCTGTTTAAATAGTAATCTTACTATACTTCACTGAATTTGAATTGTGTTAGAAAATGCCTTCAGCCTCTGTGAATGAATGATGTTGAAAAAGCCAGTATTGGTACTAGAAGTATGAAATTTACTGCAAATTGTTAAGCTGCTAAACAGAGACATCCAGAAGATGAAAACTGTGTTTAGGTTTGACTTTGTAAGAGGAATTGGGAGAAATTGCAGACAAACCAAACATTTGTATAAAATAAAGTATTTTTTATTAGAAAGAATTCATAAAAATATATAAATGGACTGAAACAAACAATTTATATCTTTTTACAGAATTTAGAACAAATTAAATGCAGTTATTCTGATACAGCAGTGAAATACTGACTAATTTGAACAGTTCAGGTGTCTTTGCTTGCTGTTTGTAAGTGGAAATGTAAGTGATGCAGGGATTTACGGTTCTGGGACTTGATCTGTATATATTTTTAATTATAATGTAGTATTTGTTGAACTTCTTACAAAGATACACTAATTAAGTTTAACTTACAAAATTTGCTAAGTTACTGCTACTTTACAAACAATGTTCATTGTCCCTACTGTTAAATTAGCTGCGCTTCCTTTTCTGATTTTTTTTCCAGCCTTTTAAAGTTAAGAAAAGATCTGTCACCTTATCCATCTGCCTGCCAGCATAAGACCTCTCAACAGTTTATTTCTGTAGTTCTAGTTTTAAATGGCTTGCACATATGTGGCCTCTCTCTTTGATAAGAGTTTCACAAGAGCTGGTGTTAATCCTGGCCACACTGCTGACAGGGAAATGTTATATTTTGCTTACTTTAAGAAAGTTTGTAGCCTTGGTCCAACATTAACATATTTTCCACAGTGTTCCAAGGTGTTATACTTTCCTACTGTGTATTGTGGACTTATACTTGATGCTTTATTTTGAAAAAACCTGACTTTAGTTGATGATTGAAGTGATAGTTAACATAAATGAATTACACAACTAAATTTCTTTTATCCCATCCATATATTCCTAATCCAAAAATTCACTTACAGTCACATTTTTGAGTAAAAATATACCCTTGTTACCAGTTTTAGCAGAAAGATTTGGCATATATGACCCGCAGACACTTTAATTGTTTTAAGTCTTCTTAATTTTTGGTGGGGAGTCAAGACCTCTGTTGAATATTCCAGTATTTGGACTGGTAAAACCTTGAGCCCTTCTAATACTCGTTACCAGGGTTTAGAATCTCTATGTTGTCTCCTCTGTTTAATTATAACACTAAAAATGGTGAAAAAAGATCTCTCAATTTTTAGCTTGCTGGTTTTTCAGCTTTAAAACAGATGAAGAAGATGTTCTTTGCTTCTGTTAACTAAACTGAAATTAAAAGCAATGAGAGCAGAAACTTTTTATACAGTCTTCCCTCCGAAAATACTTGTGTTTGGTAAAGTGTTAGAACTAGGCTATCTTTCAGTCTTGATACTGTGAAGAATATACATTTTTTTGAAGTGTTGTGTTGTTTTTCTGTCGGACAAGTTGATGAATGGGATGAAAAGTGTGTTGCTAATTATGCATACAGTTAAGAAAGCAGTGCATTTTAACTCCTGAAAACTTGGGAAGGATTTCTGATGTACCCTCTTCTATGACCTATTGAAGGATTATGGAGGAGGCAGAATCAGGCTCTCCTCAGAGGTGCATAGCAAAAGCACAAAAAGCAATGGTCACAAGTTATGTAAGTGAAATTCTGATGGGAAAGAAAATTCCTCATGACAGTGATTAGGAATTGACATAATTGGAGATTTTCAGAACTCACCTAGATTAGATTTGGAGAAACCTAATGAAGCTTTGGAAATACTACGGCTTTAAATGATGGGTTGGCCTGTTTGGCCTCCCTTTTCTGGTGTGGGTGCCTTCTACTCTATATTTTTCAGGACTGAAGGTTATCTATTGTCCTTTGCCAGCACATACAACTCTTCTGTTGCGAGTGTTCTCCAACCTTATCATTCAGTGCTTTTGCTATCTTCCATTCTGAAGGTTACATCAAGCAGAATGGTTTATGCAGAACAAAAACCAAAATTTTCTGTAAAAAATATCAAGGAAGGGGTACTTGGCAGTTCAGCAACTAACAATGAGCTAGGTATTTAAAAACCTGCTGAATACTTATTGTGGAAATTCCTGTGTGCCATGGAAAAATGCATCTGAAGTGATTCATAGCAGATGAAAGCATGCTTGCAAAGTTCAAAAAGGTGTTTGTCTTTGCCTGTATATTAAACGTTCCTATGGACTGTTTCTGTAATTTTTTTTCTTCTATGACGTGCTGGTTAAACTCAATCTTCATGTGTCCTTATTCAGAGGCCATGTGTGCATGCTCACCTGTACTAGAGTATGGGTTATGAGACAGGAACAAAAGCAAGCCAGTACAGAGGCTTTATTAGGACAAGCTTGTGACTGTGTGTATTGTCACACTGCTAAATCTTCTGAAAGTTTTCAAACTTAGAAAGGAAAAACTCCATATAGCATCACAAAATTTAGGTTCTGTAAATGGCACATTTTAGAACCTTTACAACAAGTTTGAAATTTGTTCTTTCCTGAGATACTTTACTGGAATTTTGTTTTTATTCTTACTTTTGTCAAGCCTAGTTTCCAATTGACAAGAATCCTAGTGAGTAAGACTTTGAGGGAGAGACAAAGTATGAGTAATATGTATCTAGGAAGCTCAAAAAATGCCTGCATCTGAAAACTCCTCTCTGCGAAACATGGTCACAGACTTGCAGCTGGAACTGTCAGGACTGAAAACAGCTTCTCAGTATCTTACAGCACAGTTTTAGATTTTTATAGTCCAGATGGATTTCAAGATCCTGGGTCTGAAATCTAGCAGCCACTAAGGAATATATGACTTGGACGATTTAACTTGAGGGGGGGAATAAACCTTTCTTTGAAAGGCAGTTTTGAAAACACTGTAATTTGAAGTAGGTGCTATTAAATAAATTCTGAGATTTAGAAATTTAATAGTAATGGATGAACATGGCGATAAGCCCCATATTATAGTATAAAACAATAGTTGTATATTTTGGGTTTTGCTGTGATATAATGGTTGTTATTTTAAAGCAGTATGCTCAGCAAGAGGGATTTGTATCTTCCCCTCTTTTCTTAAAAAAAAAAAAATCGAGGCAAATGTAGGTTAGTGGGAGAAGTTGAATAAGTGGAGTAAACTTACAGTTATTTATCATGGCTTTTATCACCACCAAAGTATGGATAAACAATTTTTATATTGACCTAGTAAATAATTTCAGTAGTTTTTAAGGTCTCTTTTTCACTCAGCTCACTCCCCTATTTTTCTCTTGAACTGTTTAATTTTTCTTATTCTCACTAGAGTCTTCTTTGCCGTCATCATATTCCTTAGTTACAAGATTGCATTCGGTCTGTTTCTGTCTTATCTGGTCTTTTCCCATCACAAAATCATTGTTTCCCTGCTGTACTTCTACATCATTTTCCTTTTTTAGAAGAGTTGAAATCCTCACTTCCTTTTCCTTTATCTCAGAAATTTACAGCCTTTACGTTATTGTAGAATAATGTCATCTCCAGACCTCAGCACCGGTGGACTTTCAATTCTTTACCACTGTCATCTATCTCCTGGTGTAAGTCCTATGACTTGCAGCTGCTGTCATCTCAGATGAGTTGAGACTACTTAGAGATTTTGCCTATGTTGTCCATACTGAAAGGCCAATAAGAACAGTGAAGCTAGTAGGTTCGGTGTCACAGGACCATAAACTGTGGCATGACCTTTGGACTTGAGTGATCTGTGGCCTGCTAAAAAATGTGGAAGTGAGCCAGAAGTTTTCTTAATTTTTTTTTTTTTAGAGTTTTTTTTGGCTTTTCAAATTGGTAAGAGCATTATTTGTGCTCCACAATACCAGAGTGAAGTGGATAAATATCATTACCTCTTTTTCACTCTTCGTGGACATCTTCAAAATCTAGCGCTCTGTTGTGCATTACCTGAAGGATAGCTCTTCATTTTTTTACTCTGACATGCTACACATTCTTGGAAATCTCACCAGAAATCTGTGCTATCTCTTTTCATAGATGCATTGTAAAGCTCAAGAAAATAGGTATTAAGGGTAATTAAAATGCAAACTTAAAACCACTGCATTTGCAAGTGCTATTATAAGGTACAAGCAGTGTTCGCTTCAGAACTGTGCTTGCTCTCCAGGAGCTTTAGAGAGTAATGCGGTCTTCAGCAGCTTCTTCAGAAGGTGATTTTTGTGCTTGCAGTTGATGTTCCAAGTTCTTGAGCAACCATATGGTAAAAGCTATTGAACATTTTTTGTCTGTCTCAAACCCTTAATCTGTATAAATTAAAGAACAATTGTATAGACATTGAATACCATCTGTTTCTATTTATGTTGCCAAGTTTTGGCAAAGGGGGCCTATATCAGTGAATATCATTCCTTAATGTGTGTGCATCAAAATAAAATTATAATACTAAGCTGTAAAACAGGCAGACTTCACTGCATGTGCTCCACAATGGTATATTTGGCCAGCATTCTAGTGAAGCTACCGTATCCTAATGCTTCTGTATTGTATTTTTCATGTTTTATTTTCTCTTACTTCAAATATGAGGGTAATTGTTATTTTAGGAATTGTTGGACTATATAATCATAGCTCTTCTCAAATAATAGCTCCTGAGGCTATCCCAGGGAACTTCAGATTGCAATTTTGTTCTTGCAGAAAATATAACAGCTGTCCTGACTTGAGAGATACATTTTTATACTCTATGTACTAGTAAAGAAATTTGTTGGAGTTTAGATTTGATTAACCAGAGAGGTAAGTTTGCTTTCCTCTTACCTGTTCTAGGTTATATGTCTCCACACCCATCTCCACTAGGAGCACCAGAGCATGTGTCCAGTCCAATGTCTGGAGGAGGTCCAACGCCACCCCAGATGACTCCCAGCCAGCCAGGACCCATTATACCAGGAGACCCACAGGTTATGAATCAACCTAACAGAGGTCCTTCCCCTTTCAGCCCTGTACAGCTGCATCAGCTGCGGGCTCAGATTCTAGCATATAAAATGTTAGCTAGAGGTCAGCCTTTACCAGAAAATCTCCAGCTTGCTGTTCAGGGCAAGAGGACCCTGCCTGGCATTCAACAGCAGCAGCCTCCCAGTGCCTTCAACAGACAGTCTGGTAAGTGAAATCTAGGCCTTGTGTCATTGTGCAGGTAATTCTTGGAATTCTGTCTGTGGAGAATTAAGAAGAGGGTGCTGTGCAGGGCTGTAATTTGGGACTGTATTCTGGCATGTAAGTGAACAGCAGCCTTTGGTTTTAAGCTTGAGCAAGTGCATAAAACACATCTATTATTAATAGGATATTGTCAAAACTGAAATATTATTTCACTGTGCAGTACGGTGTCCATCCTGATTATGCTCAACAGTTTTTGAATGTTAATCGTTCTTTACTGATTGCAATTTTACTGTTTTTCTTACCATGAATTTTCAGTCTGCTGTCACTGTGCAGAAAAGTACATAAAATCCCAAGCAAGTTGAGTTATTATTTAGGTTGTTGAAAGTAAAACAAACCATGTATAATGTGCTGTCAAGTGAAAAACATAAGGAAAAGAAAACATTCTTGTTTTTTTTTCCTAATGATAATAGATGTTACAGTGCAGTAAGCAAGCACATTTTGATCCTAAGAAAAATGTGTTACATTAAGCACCCTGTATCTATTTGTTTCTGAACACTTCCATTACTGAGTTTGCATCAGAAATTGACTGTTAAGATAACACTATTTTCTTTTTAATAATTGTTTTAATAATTTCACTGGTCACTTAATTTCTGTGGGTATGACTTTGCTGCTGAGCAGGGCTTTTTTTTTAGGTGACATTTTAATACACTTCATTACGTATATTTTTTCACAATAAAATCTACTTAAATCCATATTTAATGAAGAAAAATACTACTTGTCTGAACAGAGTAATATACTAGAAAGCAGAATGATTTTTAAATACTTGGAAATGCTTTTTTTCTTAATAAGTTTCTTTCCTGTGTCAAATTGCAGGTATTGGGTTACATACAATGAGTGGTGCTGCAGCTGGACCAGGGCCTGCTCCAGGGATGCCGGGACATACAGCTGCCATTACCTCTAAAACCTGGACTGAAGGTATAGCGGAGTATAATGCTAGTTTTATGTCATGTGCAGATTTATGCTTAAACAGTGTGGGTGGAGTTTTGGGAAAAGATGCAGGTTAAAAAAAAAAAGGAAGGTAAAAATGCATGCAGGAAAATGGTGTGACCTTTACTGTTCCTAGGACTTGAGTCAAGGAAAGTGTAACCATTTATTAATCCATAAATGACTTGACCACGTGAAATTACTGCAGCTGCTAGGCAGCCTGAACATGAAGCAGCTTTTTACAATCAGAATGAAATATGTAAGCTGCCAGAGGGACACCCATAAAATCTGAAAATAAATTATGTCCTGAGCATGCTTAATTGCATCAAGCTTGTCTTTCAACTATAGTCTTCACTACTGTAAACAAAAATTTTCAAACCATGGTAGAATTAGGCTGCTTTTTTATTTGTTTGTTTGTTTCAGTTGCATTGCTTTGAAAGTTTAGTGTACCCTTTGAGATCTAATAAACACTTTTTTCTAATCTAATCTAATTTTGAGATCTAATGAATTTTTTTTCCCCTGCATGATAATCAGGTTTTGAACGAAATCATTCAGATTTGGGTTTACAGGCTGATTTTACTGTTTGAAAGTAGAACGGGAGAACTGTTGTATTGAAAGGAACTACATATTCCCTAGTGATACATATTTTTTGAAGTTTTGGGGTGTTTTTGAGAGATTTAAAAATAAATAAAACATTGCAGGCTTGTGAGTAACACAGGCTTCTCATATGGCAGAAACATTATGTTCTGTTGTTGCTTGTGGGTAAATCTGGTGACAGTGATGACTCTGTGATAGTTAATGTCATAAAAATTGTCTGCCATTAGTCAGCTACTTAGGGCAACATAAAAAGAAAATGAAATACTAGTATGTAATCAAGTGCAAAATTGCTATCTTGGAATACTCTCAGGGAATACTTACAATTTGAGGAGGTTAATAAGCAGTGTGAAAGGTGTTTCTTGAGAGGCTTTATGTATGAGTTTACTAGGTATGTTGCCTTCTAGATCAAATGCTGCTACTAAAAAATGCTGGCAGGTATATAGAAAGATGGATAATTTTAGCTAAATAATCCAGTATGTTGTAATAATATGTCTGTCTTGTTTAACTATAAGATGCTTACTGCTTGTCTTTTTTCATTGCTGTCTTTTTTAATAAGAAAAATTTGATTGCCCTTGCTGCACCTGTTTGGAGGATTTATTTGATGTATTTTTAAAGACTGTGGTTATTTCTTTAAGTTTATTTTTCATTCATTACGCAGTCATTTGTGGTAGTATTTGTTTTACAGTTCAATTTGTGTGATTCACTGAAAGTTGAGACTACACAGAAGCTTTTGGGCTTGCTTTCAGTCCTTAATTTTTATGATCTGAAATGTAGTGTTGGTAAATATAGAATCTATTGCTTGTGCTCAAGTTCCTTTTCTGGAGTTTGATGCAGATGTGTGAATGGCAAATGGTGATCTCTGAAGGAATCTTTATCTCGATTTCAGGGTGCTGGGTTTGAATTAATGTTCATTACAAGATTGTAGTCATGCTTTGTAGTTGTTTTTCCTAGCATTAGAGTCCCATGACTCCTCAGACAATTAAGTGACATCTTTACTGTTGCAATTTATATTGTCACAGATAATTTCTGAACATCTGAATGCATGGGTGACTTGTCATAATAGCATACAGAAATCTAAGACCCTTAATGCCTGTAAAGGGCAGGTACTACTTTAATGTTAACTGAAGTCTTAATTTTCAAGATTATTAGAATGCTGTAAGGTAAAACAGTAATCGAATTCCTGATATTTGAAATACTTAAATACAATTAATAGATGATCTTAATTAAATGAAAGCTATTAATATATGACAATACCTTCTAAGTACAGTTGTAGAAATTTTAATATGGCTATCTAGTTCTAACAGAACTCTAAAAACAGACCTACTTGTGCTTGTTGTCAGGTTGTAATTATAGATGCCTCCTTCTAAGTGGTGCAAGGGTAGTGAACAAGAGGCAGAATTAGGTCCTACACTTGCACAAAATGAACTCTACAGCTGTTTTAGTTCTTCTAATGCTAGAATTAAAAGTCATCAGGAATGGGAAAAGAAATGGCATTCATTATAAAGTTTCAGGTGTTTTGTTTTACTTTGGACCACTTTCTGCAATGTATGGTATACTTGCATTTTAGCATGTTTTTTCAAATATGGAGTGTGGTCTATCCCACTGGGCGTTTTCTGGTGATTTTGAAGGTTTACCTTAACTTCACGTTCTGTCTTCATAAACAATCTTGATTTCCTTCCTGTGTTCCATATTTCACGTTATAAGTAAGTGCTGTTTATGGTACAGGCCAAGCCCCAGATATGAGTGTCTCCAACGCGCAGCAAAAGCTTCCTGCACCCCCTCCGAGTGGGAGACCTTCTCCCGCTCCCGCTGCTGCCCAGCCTGCCGCTGCCATGCCTGGGCCTTCTGTTCCACAGCCACCACCTGGACAGCCTTCACCCATTGTTCAGCTGCAGCAAAAGCAGAATCGCATCAGCCCTATCCAGAAGCCCCAAGGATTGGATCCTGTTGAAATACTCCAAGAACGTGAATATAGGTAAAAGCGAGTAACAAGATTCAATTGCATATGCAGATTGCTAGTTTTCACTTTCTTGACTGAAACTCCTTGCAGTCAACTACTGTAGTGACAGTAGTATAAACTGAGTTTCCTGAGAGAGACTGTGTCAAAGGGAAATACAGAAACGTCAAACCAGACAATGATTTAATTCTACCCCTAGTTATGAACTAGTAAAGCATACTGGCAGTATCATTGCAAACCAGACAAGTTTAAAACAGTCTCAAGGACTCTGCGGGGTTAACGTATTGCTTGGACACCGCGAACACTGCAAGTTAGGAAATCAAAGTCCTTGTAGTCTGCAGAGGAGCCAATTCAGTGCAGAAAGTTTTCAGAATTATAAGTGAAAGGGAAGATAGAACAGCGTAG
The DNA here is from genome assembly GCF_018691265.1 of Tyto alba. NCBI lineage: Eukaryota > Metazoa > Chordata > Aves > Strigiformes > Tytonidae > Tyto > Tyto alba. Next base: position 33,150,264 of record NW_024881318.1, read on the forward strand.
AACAGAAGAGTGATGAGTTAGTGGCCACAGCAAAACCAAATTTTATTAGTGATAATAGCGTTGGCTGGACTACCAAAGAGAAGAGAGAGTATTAAGGAGGTCACAGGGAAGATTAAAAAAAAAGGTTACCAGCAAGCATGATTTTTAAAAGTTGCTTCCTGAGTGCCCTAATTACATGTTGAATTATATTAATTACAAAGTACAGAGGGTGACATTTCTTGTGGAGTTAGAAAGAGACTTCTTCCCTCTACCCATCAACAAGGCTATAAAACAATTTACCTTGAGAATCTGGCAGGCAGAAGTATCTTGACCTGCACCTAAAATATGTTCCTGGTCATTATTAGTCAGAGGAAAGAAACTGCACTTAGCCTATTTGCTTGTTTGGGATCGATGATGCATCTTCCAGTTACTTTAACAATGAGTTTGTAGGGAAAGGTAGCCAAAAGGGATGGTGTTCTCACTGAAGACTGGTTTAATGACTTCTGCTTTATGAAGGTAAAACTCCATGAAGTGTTTCAGGATGTGGCGCCACGTCCAGAATCCAGACCTTAATCCCAGAAAAGCTTTTACTTTTTTGGATAATAGTTAGGTAATTTATTGACATGTTGTGGTCATTCTGTCAGTCTTACCCTTTTTTACCTCAGGACTGAATGGCCATAGCTGTTTCAGCATGAGCAATCAGTATTTTCTAACATCTTTTTCAGAAAGCTTGTACAACACACCGTTATACAGTCTCACAGTTGTTCTGAATGGAGAATTGTAGCAATAACCTGAGCCAAGAATCATGTGACTGGCATAATGTAACCTTTTCTGCATCTGTTAACCTCAAATTATTACCTGTTCTGTCTTTCCAGCCCTGCCTCATTGCACTATTTGTACCAAACTATTATGTCTTAGTATGCATAAATGGAGGAAAGTGAGGAGTGACATCAAATAAAGGTGTTGCATTTACTAATGTTGAGAACTAGTTGCAGATACAGCATATCCACTAGGTTCTGAATACTCTGATCTTGGCAGAGTGAGATGGAAGTTTGATAGAGATTCTGCAGCAGAAGGGTTTTATTTTTTATAGTAGCACATAGATAACAATACAGGCTTTTTTGATGTTGAACACTGCTGGAATTTGGTTTTGCTTTGCATACCAGAATGCTCAGAACTTCTTGAAGTCTTCATTATTTAAAACTATATAAATAACATCAGACAGAGCTTTGAAAAAAGCACTTTAATAGCTTTTGTGCTTTGGATGTTGCTAGACTTAGCTTTGGTATAGGCAAGTTTAATACAGAAACATGATGTATTCACACTTTCTTCATAAAAAGGGACTAGAAAAAAGCCAATATAGTTAGTGAAAGCATTATGGAATGGTTGTCTCATGAGAACTTTTTTAACAAAGGGGCATTATAATTTGAAATACTTAGAAAACTGTTTGAATACTAATTTTCGTGAAAAGGCAGAATTATTGCATAGGTATTTTAGGGACTTCAATCATATAGATAGATTCAAAAAATAAAATTTTGGTATACTGCTGTATTGTGTGAAAGTGTGAACTTTGCATCTGATTAAGTTAGGAATTCTTGAAAATTACAGATTAGGTTTGCTCAGTAGTGGTTTTGTCTGGGATAGAGTTAAATTTCTTCATAGTACCTTGTATGGGGCTATGTTTTGGATTTGTGCTGAAAACAGTGTTGATAACAGCGGGATGTTTTCATTCTTGCTGAGCAGCACTTACACAGTCAAGGCCTTTTCTGCTCCTCACACCACCCCACCAGTGAGTGGGCTGGGGGTGCACAAGAAGTTGGGAGGGGACACAGCTGGGACAGCTGACTCCAGCTGACCAAAGGGATATTCCATACCATATGACATCAACATGTTCAGCAATAAAACTGAGGGGGAGGTTGGTAGGGGCACACTGCTTGGGGACTGGCTGGGCATTAGTCGGTTGGTGGTGAGCAATTGTTTTCATTTGCATTGCTTGTATTTCTTGGGTTTTATTTTCCTCCCTCTTTGTTATTATTTTTTCTCTCTTCCTTACAATAAAAAAAAAATATTTCTTTTTAATTATTGAACTGTTTTCATCTCAACACGTGGGTTTCTTTCTCACTTCTGATCTTCTGATTTTGCTCCCATCTCAGTGGATCCAGGGCAGCAGGGGAAGTGAGGGAGCAGCTGTGTGGCTGCTGACCAGGGTTAAACCATGACAGGCACCTTTAATATGGTGTTTCTGGACTAAACGTACAAAGTGTGTTGCTGGGGAGACAGTAATTTGGTGCTAATTCATGAGCTACATGATAAAAAGTTAATTGCTGAGGTGTTTGGCCATTTCTTTTATTGTATACTCACCTCTTAGGTGCATAGCAGCAGACTTCTGGGGGAAAATACATGCTACTGCATACACATTTCCATTTCTTAATGGATAATGTCTGTGATTTATGTATTAGAGCATGTCTTACACACAGAACAATACTGTAAACATGAGATACTTTAGTTTTTGCTGTTACAAAATCTTTTTTTTTTTTTTTTTCAGTGATAGCAATTCTTTTTTCCTTTCCTTGTTACTAGGAAATTATGTAGTTTGTTTCATCAAACAATTCATCAAATAGGCATTTAGAACTACAGTATATCGTTCCAATTTATTAACCATGTGTTAAATGGACCGGTACAGATGGAGAAGCAGTAATGCACCTATTAATATATTGTGGGATCTCAGAAAGCTTTGAATCTAATGAAATATCAGCAGACTGATTTTTCTCCCTCAATCTGATTATAAACAAGGCTCCAATGTATATTAAGAAAGAGAAGGAAAATGGAGAGTTAATTTTGTTGTCAAATTTAGATGGTTGTGCCGAGAAGCTATTTGCTGCATATGTTGATTTGAGATGAGATTATATGATAATTGTTGTGAGTCTCTCTATCACTAAAGGTGTATAGAAAGAAACTGAGGTATTTAAACTTCTTATATGGATAAGACTCACATGTGGAGAACTGTTAAACTTGTGTTCTTTGAAATCTGGCCAGAATGAAAAATTCATTACCTTTTATAAAGAGAGCTTTCATAAAACTCTCCTTAACACTTTCAAAATAAAGTGTTGCTTTTTAATCTTACTGAAAAGATCTCTTAAAGCTAATACAGTGTGCAATTTGAAGTTGTTCTATTATGTGGAAGGACTTTTTTCTGCCTTCTCATTGCTAATTAAAAAAAAAGACACTTGCTAGTGCCCTGTAGATTGTCTCTGGTTTCTTTCCATTATCTGCAAAGTCTCTTCTTATGTATCTTCATGGCTTACTGCATGGCATCTGTGCCAGACAGGTTTGAATGTGCAAGCATTACTTCTGCTGTTGACCCCAGCTAATGAGGAAGAGGTGTGCATCACTTGTTTTGCAAAGAGATATCTGTAGATGCAGTAGCCGCTTTCTGCATGGATAAAATAGTGAGCTGCAAAGATTAATTAAATACATACTTTCAATGGTGAGATTATATCCTCAAGTGCTTGTAAAAAGCATCTAGAGAACTTCTGTATTTGGATTCTGTTTACCTAATAGCTATCGTTATTTTTCCAAGAAGACATCAATAGTCCAGCAAACTGCAGTCATTCTCTTTAAAGACTATAAGGTGTCTGTGGTGAGAAACAACTCAAGTAGTTATTGTGTTCACTTGATTTGGGATGCCTGTCATGCAATTATTTTAAAAATCCTACTGACTACTCAAGAAAATACTACTATTACTACTACTGTTAGTACCCTAGACAATATGATTAGTACTTCTAGGAAAGTCCGAAGTTACAATTCAGAGTATATTCCTTTTTTTGATTTTATATATGAGCCATCTGGCTGCCATTTTTTGTTATTCTTCCATACGTTCATTCGTATTTAAACTTTTTTGAGCAGAAAGTTACTTTAATAGAGCTTCAGTAAGAGTTTTCTGAGATAGACTCTGTACTGACTGAGAAATACTGATTTTTTTTTTTGTTTTTTCTGTTCCTTCCCACTGGCTGGATTATAAAAGGAGGGTAATCATCCACAAAAGTGGAGAAGTGTCATTTGTAGCTCAGTGCAGACCTCTGTTTTTGCAGTTATTTCAACATACGGAGGAAAAAATTTGGAGGGAAAGTTATCCTGGAAATACTAATCTGCCTTATAATTTCATGGTAAAATTTCCTGTGCATTTATTTCTGATCAGCCTTTTTATGAACCCCAGCTGAGAAAAATAAAGACAATTATAAGCACTGTGAAGAATCTTTTATATGAAAGTGGACTGCTTAGTGTGATGATGGGACATAATAAGCACACTCTATAAGCTTGAATTACATTTAGTAATACCTCAAGGAAGTTGTATATTTGGATATTTATTAATAAATTAGATGATAGATATATGAACCCCAGCCCAACTTTGGCTATTGGTTGAAATTCTATTGTGTTAACTTTTATGTCAGCAGGCACTTTCACCTATTTTATACCTGAAGCTAAAGTAACAAGCCAATTCAGGGAGAACTAATAAGTGAACATTTCACTTTATGTTTGTTTGTTAAGTGACTCATCCATTTAGTTGTCTAAAACCATAAGCTATGTCAGGAAGAACCTAGATTAGTTTTTTGTGCTCATTTTCTTGTATAGTACAAGAAGGAACACTCAGTGCTAACAAAAGAAAAAAAAAAAAAAAAGAAAATATGTTCAATATTCAGCTGCTTGACTAAGTTCACAGCTCAGAAGAGAAGTTTGGAAAGGTTGTGACTGCTCCCCTAAAGTTTCATAAGATTCAGTGTAACTGGGATTTGGGTATAACTGTTTTGTAGGTGATGGTTCCAGGAGAAGCACTGCAGCTATGTGGGGAGAGAAATAGGGTAATAAATTATAGTTGTGATGCATTATTACATCCATGCATGAATAAGCAACAGGCAGAGCACCCATCAGTGATTTAGAACAGTATTCTCTTTGTACATGTTGGCTGCTTTTTGTATTGATGTACAATAGTACATATAATCCCCAAGAAAACCACTTAATTTTCAAGATTTTGTATCCTCAGCTGCACTAAAATCTCTTCATAATAACTGAAACACCCAGTGACAGGTGAAGTTGTACAAAAAAAAGTGTACTTCTTTTAGAGTAGTTACACTTAAAAGAACAAAATATGTTACTGTAATTTTCTGAATTATTAATTTTCCTGCTGGAATCATAAACTTCTCTGGGCCTAGACAAATATTTGTAGGTTTTAGTGGAACTTCCTCTTACGAGGAAGTAACCCTTCATGATTTACTTTACTAACCTAATTATGCTTCCGTTTTTTGCTGTCTTCAGGACATTAAGTTAGTCTTCTGCAGTAAGGAAGCCTTATGTTCTTTTTCTTGTTCCAGGAACTTCAGAAGTCTTTTGGTAATATAAAAAAATGCATAGTTTTAGGAAGTTGTCCTGGGTTTGACTGGTGGGGCTTTTGGTAGCAGGGGAGGGGGCTACAGCAGTGGCCCCTGTGAGAAGCTTCTTGAAAGTTCCCCCGGCTCCAAGTCGGACCCTCCTCTGGCCAGGGCTGAGCCAGTCAGCAACGGTGCCTGCATCTCTGCGAGAACATGCTTGAGAAGGTGAACGTGAGGGGGGTTTGGGACTTGAGTGGTTACAAGAACACACCTATGCAAACACCCAGGTCAATGGAAGGAAGCAGCGGAGGTGCGCTGGAGCAGAGAGCCTCCCTGTATCCTGTGGTAAGGTGGTAGGGCTGCCCTCCCGCAGCCACTCATGGAGCTCTGCGGTGGAGCAGGGGTCGTAGTTCGGTGCCGGGAGGGCTGCAACACGCAGGGGTGGCCCACGCCAGATCAGCATGAGAACAGCCATGGCCCGTGGGGAGGACTCACTCTGGAGAAGGTTCATGGAGGACTGTCTCCAGTGAGAGGGGAGCACGTGGAGCAGGGGAGGAATGTGTGGCATTCACCTCATGTTCCCATCAGGAAGGAGCGGTAAATTGACTGTGACCCCCATCCCCTGCCCCCTGCACCTCTGGTGGGGGAGGCAGGCAGAGAGATCGGGAGCAGAGCTGAGCCTGGGAAGAAGGGAGGGATGGAGGTAGGTGTTTTTTGGTTGTGGTAGTGCTCACTAACTCACCTTGTCTGTTGTTGGTTTTGCTAGTATTTACATTTTTCTTCCCCTAACGAGTCTGTCATTTGCCCATGACCGTAGTGGGTGAGCCACCCGTCCCTGTTGTTACCTCAATTCCAGAGATTTTTTGCTTCATTTTCTCTTTCCCAGCGCTGTGAGAGAGGGGGTGAGTGAACAGCTGTGTGGTGCTCAGTTGCCCTCTGGGCTCACACCATGGCAGAAATCTAGGAGTTGTAGGGAGTACTATTACAGAAGATATGTTGTCTGCAATTGTACAAGTGATTCCAGTTGCTTTCCAGATTATATGTAAGTCATCATGCATGCAGTTACTCTGAGATACTACTATTTTGATTTGTTCTGACTCCATGTATCAGGTGCAGCCATTTTGTCTGATGTGTGTCCTACTTTCCAGTTGTGAGGCAGGCATGTTGAGTGTATAGGCGTTTATGTCACTGTAGTAATACTGTGGAGTGATGAGGGGGTGAAAAGGCAGGGGAAGAATGATCACTGTATGCAAAGGAGACCTATGGAAAGTGTTTTCATTCTCCCTTTGCAGCAGTTCCAAAGTTCTCATTGCAGGAAAACAGCAGCAGACACCTTTTCTTAACATGATCTGATGTTTTGTGCTTTATGAAAGTAAAGAAAAGGGAAATTTTATGAGTCCTGTGCAGTATAAGGAGGTGACATACCTTCCAGTTTGTGGGACTTTAGGTTTTTGGTTTTGGTAGAGAGAGGACTCTGGTTTTGGGGGGGTGAGGATGTGTGTGGTTGGGTTTGTTTTGGTTTGTTGTTATTTTTTTGTTGTTGTTGTTGTTTTTTTTTTTGTTTGTTTGGTGGGTTTTTTTTGGGTTTTTTTTGAAGGATGTGGGAAATGGAGGGCACTGATTCAGATAGTGCCTGGGCAAAATTTGCAGTTGATGGAAGTAGTTACTTGTAAATAAAACCACAAAAACTATGTAACTGTTAGCTCTGTGATCTTGATTTTCAGTATGAAAAATAGAAAAAGACAAGTTCTGTCTGGTTTGTTCATTATTCTCTTTTTCTTTCTCTCTTGAATTTACAAATTAATGCAAAAAGAGCTTGTAAAGGGAAAGTGAAATAGAATCTGATTTATGATGTAACAGCTGTGTAAGTGAATACTTCACAGTGAGCTTTTCATTTGTCAATAAAATAAGCAAGCAGAATTCCAGATATTAAGGAAGATTCTGTTTGTGTCATCACTGACTACACTGTACGTAGAAAAACAGCCATAAAGGGAGCTTGAAAACAGAATTCTGTATAGTATGGATAAAATAAAATTCCCAAATTTCTTTTCACGCATATACTTTTAGTCAAAATTAAAACAAAGGCCAAGGGTTATTTTCATTATTTTACACTTTATTTTCAAAGTGGGAAAGGATACCTAATATAATCTCTGCAAAAGACTGTTAGTTCAGAAACAATTAGTAAAAGCCAAATAAACGAATGATAAATTGCCTATTTTTACTCTATAATTTTGATAACCATGCACAGATTTCTCATGGTGTCTTACCCAATTTTCTATTTACTTAGGCTTCAGGCTCGAATTGCTCACAGAATCCAGGAACTGGAGAACTTGCCTGGTTCTCTGCCCCCTGATCTGCGAACCAAAGCTACAGTGGAGTTGAAAGCACTTAGGTTACTGAATTTCCAACGCCAGGTAATGCCTTTTGCTTCAGGAAAATTCTCATGGAGGTCACAGCCAAACATACTCATCTAGCAAAGAGTAAACTGGCAAGAGATTTTGCAGCAGCACTGAGCCTAAGCAGCAGATTTTGCCTGAGAGCAAACTTGACCAGTAAGCAAGTCACAGAAATATTTAACTTAGATTTTATTTTGTTTTATTAATAAAAACGTGCAAGTGTTCTTTTCATTTCCTGCTTTATATTCCAGTCTAAAGTGTAACCATAGAGCTGTGTCTTTTATAATGAACCTAGTGTTGGCATAAAGACAAAGTAACAGCTTGACAGGCTTTTTCTGGACATACTTCATATTTGTCATGTGTCCCCTTGTTTCAGAAAGAGTTGTATGTTGGTGTTATGTATGGTGTTTCTCTGTGATATATTTTCAGGATTTCCACTGTGGCACACAGACTTGAAAACGAAGTGTAATGAGATCATACCTAAGATATGAGTTAGAAGTTGAGTGTGTATATCAGCAAATTAATTTCAGAAAAGGAATCCCATTGCCAGACTCTTAGGGGCGTCTTGCCATTGGCTTTTCCAGCTAGTTTGGAAGAACAAAGATGTGATTTGGCAGGTCAAGCAAAAATACTTCCTGACAGAAGCCTTGGCAGTAATTATACCATGATGTCCAAGTCTTCCTTCCCTTTACCCTTGGCATTCCTTTCTAATGAAGTTTTGTCAGAGGTCAGATGAAAAGAAGCAGGCTCTCCTTGCTGTACTGCCAGCAGTGCTGTTCCAAGCCGTTAATATTTACCTCTCCCAGCTGTCTCCTGCACAGCTGGCAATGAAACAATTTTCAGCTATGTTCAGGTCCAGCTCTAGAAAATATGTTATGTATGTTGTTCATTTGTGTTTTACTCTGATAGTGTAACATCTTGTCTAACCCCTGTCATTGCATCGGGACAGTCATTTGCAGCATCTTATAAAGAAGGAAGAAATTATGATTAAGAGTGATTAACGCTTTTGGCCATCCTGTGGAGACTTAAGATTTGTTCAGGGACACAGACATAGCTGCTGCAACTGTATAGATGCTGGATCTTTTCAGAACTGTAATGGAAAGGGAAGAGGAGTCTGGGACATCCTCTGGACTATTACTGTTTTACTTTGCCATACCAGTGTTTAAAGTTTTTCCTCCATGTATTAAAAATTACTTTTTTTAAAGTGTTTCTTTTTTCCCACTGGTAGCTAAGACAAGAGGTAGTAGCATGTATGCGTCGTGACACAACACTTGAGACAGCACTGAACTCCAAAGCCTACAAACGAAGCAAGCGCCAAACTTTAAGGGAGGCACGTATGACAGAAAAACTTGAAAAGCAGCAGAAGATAGAACAGGAGAGGAAGCGTAGGCAGAAGCATCAGGTATTTCTACTTACTAGCTGTTTGCCCTATGACAGAAATGCATCTTGCTTTGCTGCGTGAGTCTTCTCTATTACATATTTTATTTACCTTTGGAGTTTCTAAGATTAAAAAACCTCCAAATCATGTGATAAACAATTGGAAAAACATAAAATTGGACATTCAATATTCCTGATTTCAAATCCTGTGCTTTGTCCAAGTGTCTGCACTAACTTGTTTCTCTTTCTAGGAATACCTGAATAGCATATTGCAGCACGCTAAAGATTTTAAAGAGTACCACCGCTCAGTTGCTGGGAAAATACAGAAACTTTCTAAAGCTGTGGCAACTTGGCATGCCAACACTGAACGTGAGCAGAAAAAAGAAACTGAGAGAATTGAAAAAGAGCGAATGAGGAGACTAATGGTAAGAAATAGAGGAAGGAATATGGTTATTTTAACTAAAATTACATACTGTATCGTTTTGATATTTCATATACAGTCTCAGCCACACCCATGTATTTACTTTGCAGAATAAAGCTTCTGTTATGCAAAAAGTATATATATATCTAAAACTGCTGCAGTTTGATTATGTGTATTTCTGATTATGGCAGTGAATGTGACACTGTTAATTTTAATCTATAGCTACTTCTTTTTTTAAGGCTTTTGATAGGAATAATTGTTTTTTCTACCACCATGAAAATTAACACAGCCACTTCTGTATAACATCACTTAATCTCATTAACTTCATATACTAATACTGTTACATAATTGCAAGGGTATTGGTCCATTATATAAATACTGGACTCTATTTTATTCTAGGTTTATAATTTTGAAGATTCTGTATGGATAACTTGTTCATGGCATTAGTCTGCAAATTTTACATAAAGCCGATTTCATATGCAAAAATACATAACCAGTAGCAGTAATGCATGTATCTTTAGAATTAATAGCAGTCAGTTCTACCCATTAATGCTCCAGGACCATACTCCTTTTTGCTATTTCATAGTCTTCCCTTCCTGCACCTTCACAGTATAGTTGTAGCGATCTTAGGACAGAGTAAAATGGGTTTGTGTATAACCATGTCTTCAGAACACTGTGGAACCATTTAGTGGGCTTTCTACATTTCAGGAGTTAAGATAATTCTGGAATTTGAAGTGTAGACAGATTAATGCATATGTACAAGTATGTTAGCAACCGGGGTTGGAAAAATTTCTTCAAGACATTGGTTAGTTCTTTTTTAATACCTTATTAACACTTTACCAGAATAGAATTGAATGGGAATTGACATTCTTACTTTGAAACATGCTGGTAAAAAACAGTAAGTAACAAATTTAGGTGAAGTTGTAATGCAATCTATTCCCAACATGAATAAGGACTGAAGAGTTTGGTTTTAAAAATCACAAAACGAAATGTAGGAATAATTAAATATAAAAATGATAAAAACTTAGAAGTGTGTGTAAAATGTAAATGAAGGACTTACATAAAAGAATAATAAATGTTTAGGCCCTAGAGCATTTCTTAAAATTACATATTAATCAGCATTATAAAGCTTTTTTATAGTTAGAGTCAACTGCCAGCAGTCTGTCTAACCAAGCCCACAAAATTGTTAATTATTAGAGATAAAATAACTGATTAAAAAAAAGCAAACCTGATATTTTAGAAATATTTTTGTACATCATAAGATTGAGTTTATGTCAGTCTAACATGTAGTATGATGTCCACTGCTGAGAAACATGAAGTTGATTTCAATGTGAAGAAGTGGCATAGGATACTATTGCTTCTGGAGAATCAGTGCTTTCTCCTAAGGTTCCTTCACGAAGGCTATGGTTAAGCTCTTACCACTGATACAGCACTTCATAGGCATTTTCTGTTCGGGGGCTTTGCACTCATAAGTCTGCACCTACTACTCAATTTAATCCTTCTGCAAAAACAAACTGTGTGTTATGTTAGTGAGGCTATTTTATCTATTTAGTTTTAGTCCAGTTGTGATAAATTTTGAATTTGCAGATAAGTGCTAGGTGTTTTTACAAACATCATCTCCTCTCAGATGCTTGGTGTGATCTAGGAAAATGTTCTGTGTCTAAAACTCTTCGCATATCTTCTCAGGAATGTTGAATTCATTCCACAGATTGCCCTTCATTAACTACAAGTAGAAATAGTGATTGTGCCACAGATAGTTAATACTAATATATCACATGCTGGAATGGCCATTGATATCATATAAAAAGATTGTGACAAGGCAAGCTTGAATGTATAAAGGAAGTACTTTGGCTAGATTACAATGACTGTATATTCAGTAATAATAATAATAATGATGATGATGATGATAATAAATTCTAAAAACTAAGGTTTTGAGTGTTGTAGTTCTCACGGCTTGAACATTACAACTGAATTTTACAAGCAATTTTACAAGCTCGGTTTGAACATTACAGCTGTTCTTCCCAACTTAAGACAGTTCTGATGTGTATCCAGAAAGGTGCAACATTTTTTATATCTCCCAGAGTACTGTCCTTTAAACTAATCATCTTTAAAATATTTCTTACTTGTGTTTGGTTTTTATAAGGCACTGTATATTTCCTTTATTTGTTGGTTTAGCCAAAATTGGCAACGGCATCTCTGTTGTTTTTCTTGTATATTTCTGACATGCTCGAATGCTGCATTGTATCTTCACAGCACATGAAAATAATATTTCCTGGTATGTTTTACCCCTAACAACACACATACTCAGTACCCTAAGGATGCAGAAGTTACAAGAATGACTCAGAGATATGGCCTATCTGGTGTATCCTGTCTCTGATAGTGACCTGTGTCAAAGATGAAATACACAAGAGTAGAAAGATGATAGATAAGCTGCTGAAAAGAAAATTTTCTTCTAACACCTAAAAGAAAAAGATTTATATTCATACTGGAAAAAGGACTAAATGCAAGTTTGCTTCCAGCTCTCATGTTCTTCCTCTGGGTATGGGCTACCTGCACTTCATGTCTTTGAAGAGTCATCTTTGTAGGAGCTTCACCAAGCATCTCTGTTTCAAGACACTGTAATCTGTTTGATGTGGTGTTCAGTGATTATGTTTTTGTTCCCCCTTACCTGTCATAACTGCTGTAGATTTTCCAGTCATTAGGCCATGAGAGTAGGAGGTATTTGGAATCACAGAGTCCCTGAATCCCAGAGTCAGTCAGGCTGACAGGGATCTCTGTAGTCCAACCACCTTCCCAAATCAGTGTCAACATCAAGTTCAAAGCAGGTTGCTCAATGCTTTTTGCAGTCATATCTTGAAAACCTCTTAAGATCAGAAATGGCACAACTTTTCTGCCTGTTCAGGTTCTTCTGACGTGCAGTCCAGTCCTTGAGCATTTTGACTGGTATCGCTCAGTTTCGTGTCATCTGCAAACTTGACTAGAGTGACCTCTATCCCTTCATCTGGGTCACCGATAGAGATGTTAAACACAACATGCTCCAGGATAGACCCCTGTAGTATCCCTCTTCTTACCATCTCCAGATAGAGTATGACCCTCCGCAGCCCTGTGGAGAAAGACTTGGGGGTATCGATGGATGAAAAGCTGGACATGAGCTGGTAATATGTGCTCACAGCTTAGAAAGCCAACCATATCCTGGGCTGCCTCAAGAGAACTGTGGCCAGCGGTTTCGAGGGAGGGGATTCTCCCCATCTACTCTGCTCATGTGAGACCCCACCTGGAGTACTGCGTCCAGCTCTGGGTCCCCCAGCATCAGAAGGACATGGACCTGCTCGAGCAGGTCCAGAGGAGGTCCTGTAGCTGATCAGAGGGCTGGAGCACCTCTCCTTTGAGGACAGGTTGAATGAGTTGGGGTTGTTCAGCCTGGAGAGGGGAAGGCTCTGGGGGTACCTAATAGCATTCTTCCAGTACTTAAAGGGGGCCTATGGGAAAGGCGTGGAGGGACTCTTTATCAAGGGATATATTGATGTGACAAGGGGTAATGGCTTTAAACTGAAAGAGGGTAGATTCAGATTAGGTATAAGGAAGAAATTCTTTCCTGTGAGGGTGGTGAGACACTGGCACAGGTTGCCCAGAGCAGCTGTGGCTGCCCCCTCCCTGGAAGGGTTCAAGGCCAGGTTGGACGGGGCTTGGAGCAACCTGGTCCAGTGGAAGGTGTCCCTGCCCTTGGCAGGGGGGTTGGAACTAGATGATCTTTAAAGTCCCTTCCAACCCAAACCATGCTGTGATTCTATGTTTCTATGACTCATTAACACAAATGTATGATCCTCTGGGCCTGATCATCCAATGAGTTCTTTACCCATTTAGTTGTCTCCCTACACAGATCATAATGACCTAACTAAGATAACACATGATTATTGACATAGGAGTTGGTTGGTGTTTCTCTGGAAGCATTTCTGCAGTGGCTGATACCTATTTTATATTGCTAGGCTGAAGATGAAGAAGGCTACCGTAAACTGATTGACCAAAAGAAAGATAGACGCCTGGCCTACTTGTTACAGCAGACAGATGAGTATGTGGCTAACTTGACTAACCTGGTATGGGAGCATAAACAGGCACAAGCAGCCAAAGAGAAGAAGAAGAGAAGGAGAAGAAAGAAGGCAAGTAGTTACAGCTGGTATTTTTAGGCCATCTCGTCCTAAAATACTGTTTTAATGTTGATAAATGAAGTAATACCCAATTGTCATAAGCATACCAGAGTATCTAAAATCATCTATGCTGACAAATTCTTAACACTGAAGGAACTCATCTCTTTTCACTGAAATGTATAAGAAATTTGCTATCATTAATTCCAAAGACGCTGAGAAGGAGTCAGGATTAGAAAATTGTGGGCTGTTGACATTGATTTGCTGGTAAACTTTCTATAGGCAAAATTGGGCCAGACATGTAAATTAGGATAAAGTACCAAAAAAGGATCCAGTGGATCCAAAACACATTGTATGAAGAAGATGGGAAAAGTCTGGTTTGTGTAGATACTTCACAGAGAGTAACTTTTTTAGACCTTCACATTCTACACTTGGCTCAGTCTGTTTTGCAGGACCATTGGAAACAACTAGAGAGAAAGAACTTGGATAGGTTTATTATAGCAAATGATTATTCTGCCAGTTGTATCGTTCATTGTGCATTCTCAACATTTAATTGAAGCTTTTCAAAATTACCTTTCTTCATATAAAATACTTTCGCTTGTGAGAGAGTCTTGTTGTGGAAACTGAACAGTGCTATTTTCGAAACAGTAATTCTGTGTTTGCAATAATCGTTGAGTCATGATTCATCATTTTTGTAATCTCTGAGTGTCCATCATCTCTTGTAGGATGGATAAGAGGATTTTTATAATCCATTTCCATGCCTCGTTTGCTACTAATTACTGATACAAATATAAACATTATATTCACATGGCTTACAAGCAGCACTCTAAATATTCTAATAAATACCAACATATAAAAAATTCAGATTTTGGAGATTAATGACCTTAAAAACACTCCATGTTTTCTCCTGTCTCCCTCCAAAACCTCTGTACTTTTTGTTGAGAGTAAGTTCTTAACAGAGGAACAATCCCCTGCCTACAAAGTTAAGATGTAACTTAAGCATCATTCTTGACCTGTATTACCGGTGAGAACAGACTTGATTTAATGTACAGAATAAAGATAATCCTTAATGAGATACCATGTGGAGTAAGTGCACTGCTCTAATGAAAAAAACTAACTCCTTCAGCAATCCATATCTGTGATACGGTTCTATTTCTATGTCAGTTTAGCTGAAGTATGTATGAGGAACAGACTATTTTCTGGCCATGTCAATAAAGACATAATTTTCTGTCAATGAAGTAAAAAGGACATATGCCCCATAAATATTCAGTGTTTATAAGAATCCCAGCCTAAAACCTAATAGGAAGACTAGCAGGAAAAAAACTCAGCTTTGTCTTGATCATCTGCAGCTTTTTGTTTGTAATTAAGTTCTTTCCACCAATATTTTGCTCATATGTCAAGCATGTCAGAGGGCACACAAATACTACCCTTCATTTTAATTTATAATTCTATGAATTCATTGTTGCATAGCTACAGCACTCATTGAAGTTAGTGGGCACTGTGTCTTTTTCCAAGTAATATCCTTTTAATACTTAGCCTTTTATGGTTTGTAATCCATGTAAAACACAGTTTAATCTATTAATATCTGTAGTTAAATGTTTTGTACTTACAGAGAAATGAGAGGTGTGTTCTTACAATCTTTTCCCAGAAATGGCAATGAGGAAGTAGATGGTGAAGAAGTACTTCTTGTCATTATATAATACCTAAGTGAACCCTGTATTCTTAGGAGAATAAAATGGCAGTTTAGTCTATTTTTACTCTGGGAGACAGTTTGAGGAATCTTTGTGGTGGATTTTTCCTCTTTGCTTTTTTCACATTCCTCTATTTACATCTTCTGTCCCTAGCCTCCTGTTCAGCTAGTGTCCCACACGCTCACTGCAATCATGGATTTAAAGAAAAAAATGGTCCAGATGAAATTTTCATCTTATACATCAGTTTAACTTGCTGTGCAACCTTTAATCATTATTTGTAGTTTTTCCTGTCATTATACGGAAAATGAAGAAAATGTAGCTTCCTACTTTTATAAAATTGATATTTCCTTGCCAAGGTTTAAATTGTCAAGATTTGACATCTTTGCATAGCCCAAAATACAAGCACCATGTATCTGTCATTATTTATATTTATCTCCTTTGTAACATATGTTTCTGCTTTCCAAAATAATTTTAAACTATTGGTTATAAATGTTCCTGCTCTCACAGCAGGATCTGAACTTTGCACAGTGAATAGCACTGCACTGATGCTTACTGATTATTTGTGGTGCTGTGTTTGAGTTGTAAGGTCCTTTCCACTGACTGTAGCTAAGCTATAACTATATATTAGAGCGCAGTCTCATGCAAAAGAATGGACCTCTCCCCTTGTTGTTCATCCAAGGAAAAAATATCCTCAATCAACGTAGCTTGTTCAGCTGAGGCCAGATACATGCTGTCGTAATTTATCCTGACCCTCTGTTTGTTTAAACCCTTAATTCTGGTATAGTTCCTTTCTTTGTCAGCAGATATACCTGCTGCCCAGGAATGCTGAAGCAAGCAGCCATTAAGCTCATAGTGAGTTCTTGCTTGAATTTCTTACGAAGCATCAGCTATTGTTGCATTGAGCAGGACCAATGGCACTTGTGTAGCCCAGTGAAGTATTTATAAGCCTCTCCTTCAGGTTATTTTTTGTATATTAGAGAATATTATACTTCATAAATATTTTAAAGGTTTTAGACTAAACTTAAGCTTAGCCAGATTTCCATTTTTGGTAACACCAGTGAAAGGTAGTTAACAAAGATAGTTAGGCATGTGTCCTGAAGTATGAAGGCTATGTAAAAGAAGTAAGAATAAACTTTATTAAAATGTAAAATTGACCCTTGTCTGCTGCTGCATGTTGATTTGACGTTCATGCCTTGGAAAATGGACTTCAATGGCAAAGACAAAGGCTCATGCCTTGATCTGAAGCAAATACTGGGCATCATCTCAATACTCAGAAGTGCAGCTATTCTTTACATATGCTTCTTAAAAAAAAAAAAAAAAAAAAAACGACAACTGGATTATCTATATTTATCACACACATTAACAATACTTGGAAGTTGTTTATCTATAAAACACAATTTAAGAGATCTCTTCTTGTTGTTAGTCTGATCTGTTTATGTTGGTAGCCAAAATAAAACTATGCTATAGTACTACAAACCCAGCACTGTAATGGGAGTAGAGGCTGTATTCTATCCTTTTTTGCTCATTGTCAGAATTGTTTTGGAAAGTTCCAGTTCAGAAGCAAACTATATCTTCCATTTTCTCTTACTATCTTGACATTTTTAAGTAGGGTAAATGAGGACAGATTTTGAAGATACTGCTTACTTCTCAGAGTGGTGGCTGGGGCGGAAGAAAATTCCTTACTTCAGCTAGGAACTCCAGGGTTCTTTTTGTTTGTAATTTGAGTAATTGTAGTCTAGATTTAGTTGGGATATAGTGCAAAGAACTCCCAAAATATACCTTCTAGTTAGTTGTCAAACGAAAACCAATCGTGTACATACCCAAAATGAAAGTACCTGCACTAATATACAACCTGTGATGTCTGGTGACACCTCCAGAACTGAGATTAAAGCACTGTAAAGAAAATTAATAGTAAATCACATGAAAATTAGTTACTGTTTCATTTGGTTTAGCACAGTCTGTAATCAGCTGAACTGTAGATCTGGACCAGAAATTCAGTGGGCCAGCCACTTCTTAGATGCAGATTTATTACAGTGACTATAGGTGTTTTGGGTACCCTGTTCATACTAGTAAATGGTTTGTATGCATGGTAGTAACTCTGTGCCTATCTCTACATTTATCTACCCACACCTTAAATTACATGCATCCCAGCCTATTCAGAAACATATTCACAGCCCAAAATGCTTATATAATATAAAGTATTCTCTCTATACTTGTAATCTGACTGTGATATTTTTCAACATCTTTATTTATTGTAGAAGGCTGAAGAAAATGCAGAAGGAATGGCATCTGGTCTGGGTCCTGATGGAGAGGTATGGATGTTACAGTGTGGGGTATTTTTGTTGTTTGTTTTTTAAATTTTCCAGTGATTGTTCTGTGAGACATTGCTATAGCTTAAAAAAAGAACATGACCACAGATGTTCTAAGATGTTGTATATAACCAGGGATAAAAATTATTATGATTAACATTTATGCTAGAGTGTTTCTCTTCAGAAAGTTGAAGACTAAAAGAAAAATGTATTGAATCTATCATTGAGTAGGCTGAAGAATCCCTCTCAGTTTTGTTATATGCTTAAAAGTAAATGGTTTTCTTGTAGTCCATGCGTAACCATAATTTACTTTCTAAAAAGAGGTTGTAAACACAGTATATTCTAGCTTTTCATTTTCATAAAATATATTGTTGATATTACATGTAATTAGCTTTCAGATACAGGACAGATTACAGTGCTATGATGACTTAAAACATCTGAAAGTTCTTTCTTCCTCAGAAGCAAATGGAAATGAGCAATTTTTCTTTGTCGTTCTTTGAATAATTCTTTTCATTCAGTAGAATAACATATGCTGCCTCACTAAGAGCCATTCTGTTATGCCATTTTTCTGTTTCTTTTATTTATAGATAATGAATTTAGAATTGTATTTATTATTTTACTTTTGGTCTTTTTTATACTTGCAAGAGATATTTTTGCTGATGTAGTTAAAGAGTTATAGCAAAATCCTTTAATGTAGTTATAGTTGCACATGGAAAATGCACATAACATTCCTGTAACTTCAGTATTTATGGAAATTATATAAGTTTTATACTCTGTCAGTTACTGTATTTATAACTTCTCAGAGTTATTTTTTCTTGTTCATATATATTAGGAAAAGATTCTTCAGTAGGAGCTTTTTAAAGTAGAAAATCTGTGATTAAACAGGTCAAAGAAATAACAGAAAAAGTAATCATGCTATTCTGGTTTTGTTAGAGCACCAGAATAAGTAAAAGGTTTTGTTATTGCAGGTGCTTTATCAGCTTAGTTGAAGAAGTCAGGACAGTGAATCTTTAAAGTAGGCCTTCTTTACTTAAAAAAATTAGTTTAATTGTCACATTCTTGTTTCGCCATATAAGAGAAAATCTCGTAAGGTCAATGTATCTTTTTTTTGTTTTGGATGTCCATTGGTATAAATAACAGGAGTAAAGGCCTATGAGCTTACATACCTTGTGTCTTATTTCACAGAAGTCAGCAGTGTATTCCTTTCCATGTTGCTCTTGTTAATTTATGTGGAATACTGTGATATACTTGTGGATATCATGTAATACATGTTACACGCACAAATACTGTGACGCAGTGTTTGCTTGATAGCCATGTGGGAAGGTGTGGCTTCTAATGACAAAATTTTGCTGTTTGTTCAGATCTGGAATTTTGAAAGTGCTATTAGTTATTTTTATTATGCATGACAAGTGTGAAATTCAGTTTACTTACGGTATAAACTTTCATTTCAATTTTTAGCCCATAGATGAGAGCAGTCAGATGAGTGACCTTCCAGTAAAAGTGACTCACACTGAAACAGGCAAAGTTCTTCTTGGACCAGAAGCACCAAAAGCAAGTCAGCTGGATGCCTGGCTGGAAATGAACCCTGGGTAAGTAGGTAGCATACGAGTAGGCTGCTTCTTCTATTTGTATTCATATTTTTCATGGTTTTCTCTTATTTACTATTCTATTCTATTCTATTCTATTCTATTCTATTCTATTCTATTCTATTCTATTCTATTCTATTCTATTCTATTCTATTCTATTCTATTCTAATTCTAATTCTAATTCTAATTCTAATTCTAATTCTAATTCTAATTCTATTCTATTCTTTTAATTTACTTTGTGTAAGCTGAGTAGGAGATGTACTGAACCTAATCCCTCCTCTTGTTATTTGTAATTCATAGTCTTTCTGTCATCTTTGTACAGCTATGAAGTTGCTCCCAGGTCAGACAGTGAAGATGAAAGTGGCTCTGAATATGAGGAAGAGGTATGTGTCATTAAAAAATACTGTGATAAGTAATACAGTAAAAGATGAGTACTTATTCCATGTGGTATTTTCCTCTTTTTAATAAGGAAGGAAGGGAAAGTGATAGTAGGTATGTAGGTGTTTTAAGGGTAATACAAACAGGAAAAGTAACTGGTTTTGTAATTCTTTTCAGTTTATAGCAGTTGCTCTTTACATATACTATGAATGCCTAACTGGTAATTGGGGTTAGCAAGAGTAAATATTTTAGTCTGACTATTAATAATCATGAACCAGAGAGTATTAGTAGGTCCCTATTTTAAAATATATATATCAGAAAAGTCTGTATTGTGTCTTTGTGCTGAATGAAGTTAACATCCTTAATGTCTATGCATTGGAGGTTTTATTGGCAATTCTGAATAACACAGTTACTATTTATATATTAAGTTTATTAAAAAGTTAGAGATTATGTCAGGGATTTAGGTTCAGACTGTTCAGGGTAGGCTTATTTGATTCAGTATTTTAATGGCGATTTAAATACTATTATTACAAAAATTCTAAAAAGAATCTTAAAATTAACAAACAAAGATCCCAACCCTTCAGGGTCATAATATTATGAATAATCAATAATCAATACCGACACTTGCATAACATTTTTCAGACAAGTGCTTTCTAAAAGAGGAAAACTGAGGAGTAGAGAAAGGACCACGTTCAATCAACAGGCTTGTAGCAGAGCTGGGTATAGAATTCAGATCTCCTAAGTCTAGCAGTCTTTACAATACTAGACCAAATGACCAGTGAAACTGACTGGACTTCATGATGTTAAGATACCTGCCTTTGTAGGACTAATGACTGCTAATGTAATTCTACAAGAATCTCAGTATTAAGATCGGAGGGGAGGGCCTGATACCTTTCAGATTCTACAGTAAAGTAGGAGAGGTGTGCTCACAATTTTAGTACAGACTTTACCATCAGTGTTGTTAAGAGCTGGGGAAATAATTCTTAGGAGAGCACACTTGCAGAACTCAGAGCAGTGTTTTGTTCAGCTTCATTAGTGACATTTTAAGTTGTTGGTTATCAGTTGCAACTATAGACAGAAGACAAGTTGTTTTAAAACAAGTAGAAATGTGGTCTGCTTTTAAAATTAATAAACTTGAAGCCTAGGCCAGCAGTTGTTGGCAGTTTTGTAAGCTTTATTAAATTATCACGTCTGGAATATGTTATAAACATGGTATTGTAATCCTCTTCATGAACATGGTAGAGAGAGTAAGACTTTTAAAAGTAAGATCATTAAAGGGGAAAATACTTCTTATTTCAAAGTATCATAACTTCCTGTTGGTTGATATATGTCAAAAATTATCTTGTTATGCTGCAGGGAAATTCTCTTGCAGGATAGGTGTAAGTTGAACTTTGTGATTCATAGTTCTGTCATAAAGCATTGACCAATGAAAGCTACCAATATGTGGATGCCAGTTGGAAGTATGACCTGGGAAGATGTTGTGCTTCCCAGCACCCCTGTTCCTTTTCTGTATTCTGTAGGATGATGAAGAAGAATCAAGCAGGTTAGAAGCAGATGACAAGATACTCCTGGATCCTAACAGTGAGGAAGTTTCTGAGAAAGATGCAAAGCAAATCATTGAGTGAGTGTTCTTTAAGTGCTGTTTTTTGTTAGGAATTGTGATTTCTTACAGTGGCATCTCCCAAGAGCAGCTTGCTCTAGATTACAGTGAGTTGTGGTAGCATGAACATCTGCAGGAGAAGGAACATGATCATTTGGTATTAACTGGGTACTGTTTATAAAGTAGCTTGCACCCTTTGCAGTACTTACTACAGTTGAAATTTGCACTGTTTCTTTACAGATATATATGTGAGCTGTGGTCAAAAACCCTGTTTGTTTGTGGGAATTCACCTGAGTTCTCTTTCTGCTTTCCAGGACAGCCAAACAAGATGTGGATGATGAATACAGCATGCAATACAGTGCTAGAGGGTCTCAGTCCTACTACACTGTTGCTCATGCAATCACAGAAAGGGTGGAAAAACAGTCTTCTCTTCTTATTAATGGCACACTAAAACATTATCAGGTGAGAAATCATTAAAACTATAAAATTTTAAATTTGGAATTATTCTCAACATTTCAGTGTTGTCTTCCAAGTGGCAGACTGAAAATTTGTTAAGAAATACAGGATCTCCAGTAGGTTAGAATTTGTGAATTATATGGATAAAGCAATGACAGTTACCTATCACAGATAACATTTCATGCATACTGCTTGAATAATAATACCAACTTTCTGCATATACCTGTAAATTCTTTTTTCATTACAGACCAGTAATATTTTGGTTTTGCTCTCCTTCTCACTGACCTGGAATTTCAAGTCTGCTTATTATTTTAATTTGTTGTGGATTAACAATATTTTTCTTCTAATATTTAAAAGTTTACAATTTTATTTTTTTAAGTAGGATCCTAATATTTCAGTGCAGTGATAGGTAAAATTTGGAAACAAGAAAAATATTTTACTGTGGGGGTTGACGTCTCGTATATCTTTGCATACATTCAGTGGATTTAGTAACTAGGAACTTCTGTATTCTGACAGGTCCTTCACCTGCTCAGTGTGATATCTAGCAATTGAGTGAGTAGATTAGTTCTTTATCATGTCTGTTCTATATAGTAATTGCACCAGAGGTAAAATTCATACTTGTCTAAGGAGCTTTATGTCAGGAGTGTTGAGGCTTGGTTTTGGTTCTAGCAGTAAAGTTTTGAAGGAGACTGTTCTGTGACTCTCCCTTTCATTCCCTGTATTTTGCCATCCTCTACGTTTTACATGCTTTCTCCTTCTCAACTTTTTTTCTACTTTTCCATGTTGCTTACTGTCAAGTTTGGTCAGATTGTCTCTTCCTTTGTATGAGTATATGTCAGTGGAGAAAGTTCAATGACATAGAAAATATAGTTTTCCTATTCTTTATTCTGAAGCTACTTTGTTAGTGGGATATATGGTTGCAGAACAAATTCTGATTAACTCTTGGTGATGTGGGTATTTAATACCTAAATGTAAATTAGTCAGTATGTACATAAAGCCAGTCAACAGTATTTTGGATACTGTCTTGCAGGGACAACAGAAGATTACTTAAAGCCTGTAGTGTTTTCTCTCTGAACCTTCTCAGGCCTCTAATTTACTTCTTTGTCCATGCATGAGACACACCAAAAGTCTGTATCTTAGAAGCAAAAACTTAATTTGCACTCGCATGAGAAATGTAATACATGCCTATGCTGAAGTCTGTGTGACAGGGGAATAATCTGAGTCAGTGCTTTCTAGCAGTACTCTTTGGTGAGTGAACTCTCTTATGTAGACATTTTTTAGCTACAGTATTCTGGATTCCTTCCAGCTCTGGGATTTTATACACAAGGCATAATTGGACTAAGGGGGCCTACACTGACATGTGGAGTTATGGACAGCAGACACTAAATGGACACATAATACAAGAGCTTTAGCATACCAGTGATGCAGTTAGCAAGGGTGAGGCTTACGTGTTTTTGTGCAGACTTGATGGGTTTGGTTTTGAAAGATTTTAATTGATACAGGCAAATAGCATGAAATATAAGTAGAAAGTTTTAACATTTGACACTGTTGAAAGTGAAGAACAAACTCTTGTAATGTTTTTATCAACCTTACATGTGAGTGCCTGTGTTGCTGTGTGTGTAGTGTATGAAATCTAGCTTCATATTATGGGCTCTGCTAAACAGGAGTGATGATTTCCATGTAGCTTTTACCAGAAATTTATCTTACTTTGGTTTTTTTTGAGGGGGAAGGTGTTAGGGTAGTCAGGGATCCCCATGCATATAGTATTATTAAAGGAAATCAATGTCTAAGTGGACAAATAATTATTTGTATGGGTTTTAAATAACTTAAACTATTACTCTTCATTTCAGCTCCAGGGACTGGAATGGATGGTTTCACTCTATAATAACAATCTGAATGGAATTTTAGCTGATGAAATGGGACTAGGAAAGACAATACAGACTATTGCACTCATCACTTACCTGATGGAGCACAAAAGACTCAATGGCCCTTATCTCATCATTGTTCCCCTTTCGTAAGTAAAAGATCCCTTTCTGCTATTACAGTTTTAAGCACTGAAGATTGGTTTGTTTGGAACACACATCTGTTTTTCATATAATGACAAGATGAAGTGCACAGTGGGATCACACTGAACATGTATTCAGTGATTTCTTTGATCATTTCTTCCCAGATAATTGTCTGGCATTGGAAGGGTGACCCAAAGGCTGACAAAGCACTCGATTCCATTAGTTTCACTGCCCACTCTTGGCAAACTGAGTAGTGAACTTACTGTAATTCACTCTTAAAGACATAATAGGGGAGATGGTATTTCTTTCATATTACATGCCTGCAGTTCCCCGTTCAACTTTGAAATCTGTTGCATAATTCTTTAAGCAACTGGCATCCCATCCGATACCAAGTAATTATACTTTAATGAGGTTGGATGATCTTTTAAGTACTGTATAACTAGCCCCAGATATAGCCTTGATGAGTGATGTTCACATTCCAGGTTATGATTGTTTATTGTGCTGCCCCCTTTTACGTTTCCTTAGTTTTCCAAGATGCTGCTTTTTTATACATTTCATTTAATGCATTTTTCTATCTCCAGGAGTGAGGTGTGGGTTTTAGTGATTTGAAGTGCTCTGTTTTAAATAAAAGCTGTCAGGTATTGTAAAACTGATGTAGGATATTGAGAAGTTGTTTGCTTCTTTTTCTGTGTGACTTGATTGATGTGCAGAAGTTCCCCGGCCTTTTCATTAGATAATTTGTGCAGCAGTTTTGCTGAGTGTACAAATGTATAGGATTGGGATAAATTTTATTTCTAGCCACCTCTTGATTTTTTTGGAGGTATCCTGTCTTCTTGCTGTGCTGTAGTAGTAGTTGATTGACTAACATAAATACCACAGCTGTATTGAATACAAATTATGAGGTCTAATGTAAAAAAAAAGTGGCTGGGAGAAGATCTATAAAGTAAAACAAAATTGAAAATAAAGGAAGTGTGCTATTAATGTCAGATTTCACATGGGCACAGTAAAAAAGTCAGATTTCTTTTGAGTACTCTGTAATGATTTTTCTTACGCTTCTGAAAGAGAGGAGCTGAAATTTCTTCCTTGTATACATTTTAAAAGCCACCTTTCCCTGCCTGTTCTTAAGAGCTAGTACTGCTGCCATCACAGGTCCGGTAAGAAAAAATAAAGCAAGCAACTGACAAACATTAAGGTTATTTTTTTTTACTTTATCATGATAGCAACCTAGCTCAGCCATAGAAACCTATTTGCTGTGATCAAATAGCAGAAACACAGTGCAAAAATGGACCTGCATAGTGGCACTGGGTAGCACTATGAGTAGTTCTACTGGAGTAGAACACAGATGAATTCTGTTACCAAACTCGTGAGACCATACTTGGAAAGTTGTAGTGTCAGGTTTTGGATGATAAGTAGTATAAAAGAACTAAAAAATCTATTTTTTGTTCAGGGTTATCTTTCTTATCCTTAATATGCTCCAAAATACAAAGATGCCCATAAAAGACCACTCTGAATTGGTTTCAAAGAGGCCTCTGAGTATGAGCGGAAAGAGGGTATCACTTTTTCCTGTATACTCCCCTCTCAGAGGTGTTTGTATTTTATTACAATATATAAAGTACATTTTTTAAAATATACTGTTAATTATGGGAGTTGATTAGTTGGCAACCACTTGGAAGCATTTATAAAGTTTGACCTGCAAATGATGAAATATATTACTTTTTCTTTGTAATCTCTATGATAGGACTTTATCCAATTGGACATACGAATTTGACAAATGGGCGCCTTCCGTGGTGAAGATATCTTACAAGGTTTGATTTCCTTTTTATATGATAATAGAGTTGAAGGAATGAGAATAAAGCCAGTTTTTACTCTGCCGGTGTTTGCATTTCTAAACTGTTTGCTTATGAAGTTTTGTCATGTATATTAGGTACTAAGCATTGAGAGTTAATCATACTAAGAAGATGACTGTAATAAACTGTAATTACTTGCACATAGTGAGATGCAGAATAAAATTGCTAGTTATGGTATTTCAAGGCTTCTGATGAGAGTAATACAAATGATCGCTACTTTACATTTTATACAGAGCTGAATACTTTGCTGTTTGGCCACTGTAGTTGTGGTACAGCCAAACATTTTGTAAGGAGACTAGACCACTACCTGCATGTTTCCAGTGCCCCATAAACATAGCTTTACAGTCCAGCAACCATTTAGGGAAAGGGCTCTGAAAAAGTCTGGAATGAATGAATATATAGTTTGCAATGCTGTAGGATTACAAGTTCATGTGGTTTCTCTGTGTCTGCTAATTTATAAAAATAATATATTTTCTTCATTAGAAGAAAGAGTAACTACTCACTTCTTTCTGTCTTTTAGGGTACACCTGCAATGCGCCGCTCACTCGTTCCTCAACTTCGAAGTGGAAAATTTAATGTTCTTTTAACTACTTATGAGTACATAATAAAGGACAAACATATCCTTGCTAAGGTAATAATGACTGTCATCTCTCAACAGCAAGACCTTCAAGACACCTTCAAATGGTGCATAGCACAAAACACATTTTTGGTTTATAGGAAAGTCCTGAGTTGTTCCGTCCTTCAATAAAAGTTTAACCTTTCATTTAATTTTCTATTCCTCTGTTTATGACTGGACTTCCAGTCACAGCTCTTCTCCCTGCAAACACCAGGATTTTTCTGAATGTGGCCAGGAGACTAATTCCTTTGTGCAGTTCTGTCAGTACTGTATGTATACCTGCCTGTCCTTGGAAAAACATGACTTTTCTCCCCTCTGCTTAATGGCACTTAACCTAATCTGCTGTTTTGACTTTAATCTTCTTTCATTGTTTCTGACCTGAAGCTCATTCTTATTAGAGCCGTTCCATCTATGTAGTCACTTTTCCCCAGGTGACTAAATAGTTACCTGTATCATGATTTTGGTATCCAGACTCTTTACTACATATCGCCCAGTTTTTAAAGGCTCACTAACTGTCAACAGGTGTGCCTCAAATGTAATGAATTAACTTGAAAGCTACTGTAGTGTAAGACTGTTTCATTTACACACATAACAGACTAAGAAGGTATTTTGCCGTATGGAGAAGCCATATGGTCCTGCTGTCCCTTTGTTGTTCATTTTCACTTTATTTCATTACTGCCTATTTGTATTATTTGTTTTTCCTCTCTGATACAAAGACAGTCCATTTTCATTGCATAGTTCTGAACACTTAAGAACAATTTGAGACTGTGGAGTATTCCTTCCTCTCTTGCTAAAAGATAGGAAGGTCAGCACTGTGCCATTCAGCCTGTTGTGGCAAGAAGAATTAGTTAGCACCTAGGAAAGTACAAACCGAGGCCTTCCTAGTCACATGGTCAGGCGTGGCACATGTGTTGACTGCCCATGTGGTGGTACAGGTGGTGAAAGAAAGCCTGAGCCAGCTCCTTTCGGCATCTGCTGTGACTGCATTTAGTCTTTCACATTAAGAAGTAGAGACTTTATTTGAAGATGCAGAACTGAGATGAGGTGATTGTAATTATGTTGCTTCATTCTTGATTAAAAGCATAGGATTAGCTGAAACAAAGTTCAGGGTTGCTGTTGTTTGTGAGCATGGTTATTTTGTCTGAAAATGCTTTTGTCTCTTGTCAAGGTTCTTGTTGCAGATAGATTTATCTAGAATTTATGTGGTCTCTTTCTTCCACTGTGAACCATGTTCTGGCCATGAAGAGCCAGCTACCCGAATCTGTTTCCCAGAATTGAAGGAATCCTCTGCTGTTGCAGTTCAAGTCAGGATTTAGCATCAGATTCGGCATACCTAGTGTTTGTTTCTACTTCAGCTGATTGCAAGGGCACTGGTACTTGGATAAAGCTTGATTTGTCATTTCTCATAAATGAGAATGACTGATGTCACAGGCTTGAAATTTTGTTCTACACCTGTTGGGAAGAATTTGACTATGTCTGACCTGCTCTAACTTTGCCAACTTTTCTTCTTATTCTTGCAGATTCGATGGAAATACATGATAGTAGATGAAGGCCATCGAATGAAGAACCATCACTGCAAGCTGACTCAGGTCTTGAATACTCATTATGTTGCCCCTAGGCGGATACTGTTGACTGGGACTCCATTGCAGAACAAATTGCCTGAACTTTGGGCTCTTCTCAATTTCCTCCTCCCAACCATTTTCAAGAGCTGTAGCACCTTTGAACAGTGGTTCAACGCTCCGTTCGCCATGACTGGAGAAAGGGTAATGTGGCAGGTTTTTTTTAGAACATAAGAAACAAACCACTTGGACAAGAACAGTAGGGAGCTTACACAGAAGGGTTAATATTTGAACCCTACCTGATACTTAGGGAATTAACATAACTAAAAGCCACCTTTTTTTATTATATCAGAAAAGTTTAACATGTGTCTTTTCTGAATTAGTCAGTTTGGTTGTATCATACAAATATTTATTGCTCATACTTAATAACCTTTCATGTGAGAGAAGACATTACCTAAAGTATTGAATTGCCTTGTAGTGACTTTTATAAACTTCCGTAGGTGGACTTAAATGAGGAAGAAACTATTCTGATCATCCGTCGTCTCCATAAAGTGCTCCGACCATTCTTGCTGAGAAGATTGAAGAAAGAGGTTGAGTCTCAACTGCCAGAAAAGGTTTGCAAGGAGTTGGTCAAGGGGTTTCATACTTTTTTCAGCAATATGTAATATTCCTTTTTCAGATTTATTTTACAGAAGAGGACTTCTTTATTTTCTGTTATTGCTGCTGTTTGTTTGTTTATAACTCTGCAAAGAAAGTTGGCCACTGAGGAAGCCTGAATAGCTGAAGTTTCTGAATTCTCAGGATTCCTCACCAGTCTTACAGTTTTAATTCTGTTTGTAGTCATTCATATAAGACATGAAACTTATTTCCATAATACCTGGTTTTAAGTTGTGAGTCAGCCATACACTGAGGAGTAGATTCTGTCCTGTCCCATCCTCCCTGCAACAGGTAGAACTTTTTCTGCCTTAGCTAGTTCACTGAAACTCCTAAAGGACTACTGGACTTTATAAAGCAGGCAGAATTTGATCCCACGTTAATATTCCAGGAGTTGTGTGGAGTGCCTTGTTGAAATTGCACAAGCATTTTTTTAACCAGTGGCTTTTTAATTCAGAACAGAAAAATCTCTTCTGATTTGAAAGATCATTATTTAATCCCTGGGCAACTCATCTTGCACCACCCTGTCCTCCTTAACAATTCTACATTGCTTTTCATGTTCACCTATCTCAAAATAACAACAGCAACTAAGTAAAAAAGTAACTTTGAAGGTGTGCTAGGGAGAATTTTGTGCTAAGGTCAACTGGGTTAAAAGCATACTAAAATGAAATTTTTTTAAGTTGTGTTATGAGATGACTAACACTGACTGACTGAATGAATGAAGAGCTCTGTACAAATGCTTAGCGACTACTCAAAGGAAAGGCTTTTTAAAATTTTCTTTCTCATCTTTATAATGTTGTGAACACTATTACTGTTCTTCAAATGTCAGATTCTCAGTATCCTCAGAAGCATATATTTGAGAATGAAACATATCTACATTTTAAAATATTACTGAAATCTTTATTTCTTTTCAAATTTCTGCCAGAGCCACTGTATTTGATAAAATCATTAGTAGTCACCGAAGGAGGAGGATTTAGAAGTTGCATACACACTGGTACTCAGAGGACCATGTTTCTTTTTGTTTCTGTTACATTGTTTACAAAAAAAGCAGTTAGTCCATCCATGAGGACTGAGCTTGTTGACTGAAGTCTCTTAGTCAGTTTCATCTGAAGAAACAGTCACTTCTCTTTAATGAGTTCAAAATAATGTGATAACTTTTATTCCATTTACTTATTAAACATTAGGAAGCTTATGTTTTTCATTTTTATCACCCCTTGAAAGACTTCTAGCCACTAGTGTGGCTTTATTATGTGACTTTTTATTCTACATGACTTAATAAAAATGTAGTGACTGTAATCTGGAAGTTGGGTAATAGAAAAAATAGGTTAAATTGGAGTATGAAGTCTTTGTATTACAGGATTTAAAGATAGTGTGTAGTCAAATAATGCTTTAATAAATACACTTTTAAAAAGCTGAACAGGAAGTCAAACTCAATGTGGGGATCATACAGTACCTGTTTAATTCCCTGTGTTTTCAGTTGATGTTGAGAAAATGGCATATTTCTGTGCCGAGCTAGGTAAGCATAATGCTAATTAGACACTGTAAGGGATGCTTATTTGCTAGGTATACAGTGATGATGTTTCAATAATGCTTTGCTTGATATTTTTATAATGTATGACAGACAGAATTAACTCCACAGGTTATTAAACATAAAACAAATTTTTTGAAATTACATGTTAAACATGAAATTTTTAAAAAATTATTTTTTAAAATTTTTTAAATTACAGGATGAGAAAAAAATATGTTTGGCAATTCTGCAGCTACATTCTTGGTATCCAGCTATCTCACAGTAGTTATGACTCTCACAGCTTATCTTTTGAGATACTCACTGCCGTGCTTGCAGTTGGATTGTTGTTCACTGAAATCATGTAGTGTTAGGGTATGGATAAAAGATGAGTATTTTTTTGTTTGTGGTTTAGGATGACAAGAACCTACAGTTAGATCCTACTAATACTATTATGTCAGTATGTTTATGGTGGTGTGTTTTTGTTTTTTTTTTTTTTTTTACACTAGGTGGAATATGTGATCAAATGTGATATGTCAGCTCTTCAGAAGATCCTGTACCGTCACATGCAAGCCAAGGGAATCCTTCTCACAGATGGTTCTGAAAAAGACAAGAAGGTACAAAAGAAAGACTAAAACACATAGGAAACAAAGCATTATGATTAAAGGTGTTAACAATATGATTTCTGTTTTATAAAATTAGTATGTAGGCTCTTACTGCAAGTATCTGTCAGGGGAAAAGAAATCTCTATCAGACATGCTTTTGTTTTACAAGACTGCAGTTTACACTCTCTAATCACAAGATAAAAATACTACTCATATTCACTGTAGTTTAAATGCCTTTCTGCAGACGGGCAATATTGGAAAAAAAACAGCACTTCCCCTAAGTTTAATCCAATAATGTACCTGAATAACTGTGATTGTGGCAGCACTGGCTACAGAAGGTTGTCTTTCAAAGCTGTTAGTTAAGTAAAAATCTTGTTCTGGTCACCTAGGGCTGTATGCTTGCATTTATACTTTCAAGACCTGTTACTGACAAAGTTCTTTAAGAGAACAGTAGGATTCAAAGTCATGTAGTCAGATTTAGACTGTGTATTAGTAAATGTTGATTATGGCATGATGGGACTTGATCCTGTTAATATAGAGTAAACAATTTGCCATTCATCAGCTTATTTGTATGTACACATTTCACATTATAATAAATGTGAAATACCTTGAACAGGCGCTGTACAACAGCTGGTGTGTAACACTTTATGTTTGCATCCTGTTATGTTTATATTACTGATGCAGTGCAATCACATACTGTTTTTCCACCATGCTTTTTCAGGTAGCATTGGCACAATGGATGATTTTTTATGCAGTATCTTATTTTACCCTCCTTGTTTTGTACAGTCAGATTGTTTTCTTTGCTGGTGCTTACTCAAACTCCAGACAAAGCTGGTTCTTATCATTGAATATTGATACTCATCTTCATAGTTTGAGCACTTTGTAAACAGAAATTTATATTCCTCTGTTTTATTTTTAATGTAATTTTGTAGTTTGTTGTCTTTACTTTTGTCCTACAGATTTCATTTTGTATCACAGTTATCTCTAGCTCTTTAGCTGCCTGTGGTCCTGTTTTTACTTGGCCTGGAAAGAAAAACCCATATATCCAGTTGACAGACAGGAGGAGATTCCATAGAATTGACAAGCATCCGGCTAGAATTTTCCTGTTAGAGGGTTCAGACCTGATGGAATTTGTATGGTTTCATAATAAACAGTATAAATAAGCAGTATGCAGGACAGTAGATGCTCTGTTTCCCCCTGTGAACACTGCAGACAGATACACAATACACTTCATGGATTACTTTCAGGTCTTCCTTTTTCATTATGGAGCATTCTTTTGATAGATGAATTTATACAGCAAGACAGCTGCACAGTAGCTTCTGTACTTTTGTTGTTTTGGTTTTTGGTTTGTTTGTTGTTTTTATTAATGATGTGGTGTTCATGTTTGGGGTAGAAGTAGTTTTATGCCTGCATTTAAAAATATCTTTCAAAAGCTTCATTAATAATAAGCTAAGAAATTAGATTCATCATTTGATTTGCATTGTTTGTATCCATAGGGAAAAGGTGGGGCAAAAACTCTTATGAACACTATCATGCAATTGAGAAAGATATGCAATCACCCATACATGTTTCAACACATTGAGGTAAGACTAACAGGTTTGATATTGAGACTTGTTTTTATTCAGATGGCTAACATGATAGAAAACCGCTGTTGAGGCTTACGTGTGTGGGAGAGGACATCTCTGTCCCCATCATTTGTGTTGAAAAGGACATGTTTGAAAAATACAATCATTATGGTCCCTTATCTTTAGAAACAAATGAACCAACCACCAGCGTTTTATTGGTAATCTGAAGTCTAGTTTTAAAGCACTTAATCTTGTGGAGACACTGTCTTTAAAAAAAAAAAAGTTTTTTTAAATTTAAGACGTTCCAGAGTGACTTAACCTCTACTTAGACCTAATTTATAATGTAGAGACGGTAGTACAAAATGCCATGTGTAGGATCTTTGTAAATAGCAGGCTGCTGATCTTTTACAATATCAACCAAAATTGGCCTATTCTATTCACCTTGGTATTTCAGAAAAAATGTACTATCTATGTAGCATCTCCATTTGGACTCAGAGTACAGAACTATAATAATATATCTGGAAAGATAGAAAGTGTCATAAATATCTGGGATGTAGCTACATTTATGAATGAATAAATACCTACTGCGATAATTCGGTACCTACTGTGATGTATTACCAGTTGTCCTGATTTGGGCTGGAATAGAGTTAATGTTTCTTTTTGGTAACTAGAATAGTGCTGTGTTTTAGATTCGTCATTGGGTTTGGTATGAGAAGAATGCTGATAGCACACTGATGTTTTCGGCTGTTGCTGAGATTTCAAGGACTCTCCGACTCCCCATGTCTTGCCCGTGTGCAAGGGCACAAGAAGCAGGGAGGGAGCACGGCCAGAGCACCTGACCCAAATTAGCCAATGAAATATTCCATATCATGGAATGTCATGCTCACTATATAAAGGAGGGGCAGTCGGGAAGGGGCTCTCTCTTGCTCGCTTCTGGGATTGCGACTGTGGGATCTTGGTATTTCGGGATCGTTAGCTGGGAACGGGATGGATCTTGGTCAGCAGGTGGTGAGCAATTGCATTATGGATTGCCCATTTATATTTTCTATTACTGTCATTGTTTTGATTTTATTACTGTTATTAAACTGTTTCTAATTCAACCGAGTTTCCTTTTACCCCTCCAATTCCCTCCCCCGTTCCCAGGTGTGGGGGAGGGTGGGTGAGCAGCTGCGAGGTGTTTGTCTGCCGACCAGTCTCAAACCATGACACCAGTGTAGATTTCATTCTGATCTCTTGTATGCTTATTAATAAACTTGAGTAATTTACAAATGGATCTTCCAGTAATTAGTATAAATTAATCAGGTTCTACTGTGTTTGTAATGTGGTAAAATGTATGCTGACAGCAGTCACTTCTGCAAACCATGAATTTCAAATAATAGTAGCACAGGAAGACATTAAGCAGAGAACTGTTGCTACAGGGTGGATTCCAATAATATGAAAATAATGGAACTGAAACACCAATGGTCATATATTTTATTTGATATAAAAATGCATAATTTGAGATTATTGTGTAGTTTGTAATAATTTGTTTATTGCTTATAACTCTGCAGGAGTCCTTCGCTGAACATTTAGGCTACTCAAATGGCGTCATCAACGGGTAACTCAGTTTTCCTTCGTGTTCATAATGTTGGAACTAATATATCACATTCTTTTCCAAGAAGGTACATGCTAACAAACTTGAGTAGTGTATAGAAAGGGAAAGGAGGCACAAGGCACGTATTTAAAGCAAAAGATAACAGTACTAGAAGTGTTATATGAGCTTTTTATGACGCTCTGTTTCTTTCAGGACAGGCAGAGAAGATTGTAAACTGATGTCTTCCTTTCCCCTTATTTTGAAATAGCTTAGGTAACATCTGAAATTCATTGGAATGACTCTTCAGAGATACCAGTTGGGATTTTCTTATATTTCTTGTTACTTTTGGCTTCAGCTTTTCCCTTTTTACCATCTTTGTTGCAAATTGAAGTAGCATTTCTTCCATTATTTGGAATGAAATAGATTCAGATTTTGGTTTTGACACTTATTTGTGCAACTGTCTAGGAACAGATGCTTTCAAAGAGAAAGACATGCATCTTCCATCTGACCCCCTTTCTGTTCAGGTGTTAATGACATTTTTTTTTTTTTCCTTAACTAGTATACTAGATGATTTGTCTCCTTCATTGGTATACCAGACTACTTGTCTCCTAAACAGTTTAGTCTTTTGCTGATAATGTAGGTACACATATGAGAAGGCCGTGTGCCTTGTGGACTTAAGTATACTATTATTGCTAGTAATAAACTGCATTTTGAGAGTACAGACTGAAGGTTAGAAGAAAATGATGTGAAATTAATTTTTGTAAAGCATATTACTGTGATGCTGATTCAGGCATCCTGTTTTATTGATTTTCTCAGTTGCACCTGGAATTTCATTGCTAAAGAGTCTGTTTTGCAGTTCATAACATAGAAGACAGAAAAGCAGCTAATCAAAGGAACTAAACGTTGTTCAGGACTGCTGAGGTTATATGGCTAAAGAGTATATCCTCTGTCAAACTCCTCCCATTATCTCTGTACACTAGATCAGTTTGGAATGTTTCACTTTCATATGCATAGTGGTTGAATGAAAAGGGAATTGTTTATAACATGTGCCTGATAAATACATCTTCCAGCTGCAGTAAATGCCAGCTGAAAGCAAAACTAGCAGGTGAATGTCTTAACTGATAAAATGCTCATCTAGCTGAGAAGTAATGTTTGTTTTGATAAATCATGAAACAGAATTGAATTTCATAAAGGAAGGTATTCTGTGTGGTTGAAAGTCCACACGGTTTTTGTAATTGAAGAAAAATCTTTTCCAAAGAGGAGTTCACATGGGTGTTTATTTTTTTATTTTAATCAACATAAACAATTTTAGAGAGAGAAAAGTGCTACTAGTCTTGTTTATCTTAAGTAAATTAATCCTTTCTGTTATACTGTGACATGATAATGGCTAAAAACTTCTCTAAATGTGGGTTCATTCTGGCATTTACTGAGATTTTTCTCTTCAACAGAGCCGAACTTTATCGAGCCTCAGGGAAGTTTGAGCTACTTGATCGTATTCTACCAAAGTTACGAGCTACTAACCATCGTGTGCTTCTTTTCTGTCAAATGACATCACTCATGACCATTATGGAAGACTACTTTGCCTTTCGAAATTTCCTTTACCTGCGTCTTGATGGTAAGCTGAATAAAGAAAAAGGACAGTAAGTTAAGAGGTAACATGCTTCATTAGTTTGGGCATGGGTTCTCTTTCTAGTGTCTTCCTATGACACCAGTGCTGTGATGTGACTATACAGAAGTGTAAACAAATCAAAGAATGATTTGACAAATCCGTGAAGGAAGAGTCTGCATGGGTATTTATCATGAAGTTACAGCAGTAGAGCCTTAAGCTGCATTTTACTAGAATTCTCCCTGTTCTTACAGACAAGATACTGGGCAAGATATGCTTTCGCATCTCTTGGTAGAGCTGATCCTAAGTAATTCTCCATCTCCCTGTCTGTCTGACTGTTTTGTTTTACCTGTTTAACCTGCAAACCATTTGGTCGAGGGATTGTTTTAATGAACACTTAGGTCTGTTCCTGGTATGCAGATTATGTAGAGATTTGATGTTTTAGGGGCTGATCTCTTTTTCAGACAAGTTTTAAAGTCCAAGGTCCCAATCCATTGTCACTTTCTAAGTTGACTGAAAGTATTCTCATGATGAGAGATGATAATGCCAGTGTTTTGCCTAGATTCCAGTGGAATTAATTAGTCTGTACCTGTTAAAGTACTGTTCTCTACATGATAGATGAATTTCAATGACAGGTAAAATAGCACCTGTAGTTTTCTTCCTGTATTTCACAGGAAAGTCAGTAGCCTCAATTACTTTATGTGCATGTATGTTTTATTACCTGTGAATGAAAAGATGGTTTAGAAACATAATGGAGTAATATTTCAAGGAAACTAAATAAAACCAGCATCTCCCGTCTGAGGCTTAAACCTGTTTGAAAGAAGTTTCCACTTTGGTCTTCTTCCATGTTGATGATCTCTGCCTCATACTGACTTTAAATACTGATTAATTTTACTTAATGTAGTTACCTCACATGTTATAGTATTACATAGGGCCAGCAGCATTTATCAGAATACCTTTTTAATAGAAGAGCCATGATTTAAGAAAAATATGAAGAACAGCATGAATAAATTCAGAGTTTAAGGTCCTTTCAAATATGCTTTTTTATGGCACTTTAAGTTGACTCTTTGCTTCATGACTTATTTGGAAGGAAAAGCTATGTTTAGAAGTATTCTCATCCTTTACAAATATTGATGAACATGAACTTGAAACGCTATTATCCTGAAATGTAAAATGGAGTAATGAAACTGAAACACAAACGAGCCATTTCACTGTGCCACAGGATGTCTTTGTCAAAACTGGCTTAAGAACATAGTACCATGCTAACAAAACCCTCCTTGCACCTCTGGCCTGCACGTGCTCTAATGCTTCCACTGAAGAAAGATTAATTATATTACATTCAAAATGTTTTAAATTACATTACACCATGTATTTTAAAATGAATTCTTTTTCATGCTAGAGTGTCTATGGCAATATGCAGTATGGTTAACACAGCTTACTGTTTTCTTTAAGGTTTTGCAGGTAATTCATTAAATTATTGAGATGAATCGTTTTTTTCTTCTTCTCTTTCTTCTTCTCTTCTTTTGTGATGACAGATACTTTCTGTACTGGAATGTAATATATATGTAGATGCTATCCAGCTGCCTTCTCACATACAGTGTTTTCTATCCAAGACATGTGCTTCTTAAGGGAATGAGTTTCTGTGGGCCAGCAGCTCGCCTGTGTGATTGTACTGGGTCTGGCTGAGATGAAGTTAACTTTCCTTCTAGCAGCCCATATGGTGCTGTGCTTTGCATTTTTGGCTAGGCAGGGTTGATAACACACCAGTGATAACACTCCAGTGTTTTGGCTCTCGCTGAGCAGTGCTTGTACATTGTCAAGGCTTTCTCTAGACCACTCTTTCACCTGCAAGGCCAGTAGGCTGAGGGTGGGCCAGCAGCCAGCTGGGACAACTGACCCAAAACTGAGCAAAGGGACATGCTCAGCAATAAAAGCTGAGGGAAAAGAGGAGGATGCAGGGACATTCATTGTTAACAGCATTTGTTTTCCTAAGCAATCATTATGGGTGCTGAGGCCCTCCTTTCCAGGAAGTGGCTGGACATCTGCCTGCTGATGTAAAGTAGTAAATAAATTCCTCTTCTTGCATTGCTTTCATGCACAGCTTTTGCTTTTATTAAATTGCCTTTATCTCAGCCTGGGATTTCTCCCCTGTACTGTTGAAGAGAGGGAGTGGGCATCTGGCAGCCAGCTGGGGTCAACCTACCACAGTAACAAAAAACTTCATCTTCTGTACATATATTGATACCTGAATAAAAAGAGCGGACTTGCTTTGGCTTTCAGTTACAGACAGAAGAGTAAAAAAGGTAAGGCAAGCAGTGGACCAGGCTAAGGTGATCCATATAGACTGTTGTCGAAGTACACGAAATTCATCCAGTCACCAGAGTGTACAGGCCTTGTTTTTTGCTTGGAACTTTGTCTGCATTTTCACCATGATTGAATTCCTTTCCTGTTCTCCCTCAGCTATTGTACACCATCACCCTTGAGATAGGTCATTTTAACAATTTTCAGTCCTTTATTTAATTATGACTCTGAAGGCCAACACTGACATTTTGATAAATCTTTTTGTAAGTAACTTTTAAAAATATTTAGATGCTGTTGTGGCCAGAATGCATTAATCAAAACTGAAGCTGTCTTCTGTTTGTGTATAGTAACTTCAATTGAAATTTCCGAGTTACAAAAAGGTATAACAATGTTAGCCAACATTTTAAAGTCCACTATTGAAATGTTAAAAGAAATACTTAAAAGAGATATTTAGAAGTCCTCATCCTTTGTGGCCA
Source organism: Tyto alba (assembly GCF_018691265.1). NCBI lineage: Eukaryota > Metazoa > Chordata > Aves > Strigiformes > Tytonidae > Tyto > Tyto alba. The sequence continues at coordinate 33,188,277 of NW_024881318.1, forward strand.
GTGTTTATTCTGTATTATGGAAAATGTGGCAGAGATGGCAAAGAGCAAGGGAACTAAAATTTCCCTTCCACATATACCTCTGGCAACTGACACTGTATTTATATTATTTCAGTTCACATCTTTGTTATAGGGTATTTATTTTTATCTCTTTTCAGGCACAACAAAATCAGAGGATCGAGCTGCTCTGTTGAAGAAGTTCAATGAACCTGGCTCACAATACTTTATCTTCTTGCTGAGTACAAGGGCTGGAGGGCTAGGCTTAAATCTCCAGGCTGCTGACACTGTTATAATCTTTGATAGTGACTGGAATCCTCATCAGGTTGTTTTTATTTACTTATCTTCATGAAATGCGCAAAGTATTCATTATGCTTTTTGGGGTTACTTCTTTAAATTGGGGATATAGCCTGAGGTGAAAGGAATAGATCCAAGTAAGTCATAAAATGCTGCTTTGAGAGGAATTAGTGAGCCAAGCTGTTACAATTAAGAAATGGCTTGGTTTGAATCAGTGAAGTAATTCTGTGTCTGTGTATGTTTTATCTGAGTCTCAGGGAATCCTCAGAGCTAGGGGCCTTATAAACCTGCTTCATTTGTAGAACTACTCATTCTTTAACACTTAGGACATTAATAAGTAATTCCTCCTTTTGAGTCTTTGGCAGGTAGGTTGCAGTATTTTATTAAAGGCTGTGCAGCGTGCTGTCTGTCTCAGGAAATTAGTGGCCATATGAGTGCAGCTGTCCTGTCCTGAGACACTGAACTTAACACTGTTGGTGTGGGTGAGTAGTAGTGAGTACAGATCACCAGATAAAGAGGGTATTGAACCACTTTGGCGTACTTAAGAAAGCCAGAAGAGGTAACTGAAGTCTGCCTCTGTTACTTCTTTGCCTTTTTTTTATTTTTAAGAACATACATTATGTATCTGGAAGTACATAGCTATATGTGTGTTTTCAGCTATTGTGCAAATATATGGAAATCACATCACAGTCATTGGCCACATATAAAAAAAAAGTTGGAGAAGTGAGACTAAAAAGAGTTTTATATAGAACATTCAACGCAGCACTCCCATAGATGCCATGGTGACCAATTTAAAACAAGGCTTAAGAAATTCAGAGCAATTATATTTAGAGGTTTTAAAAGCAGCTCAGAAAGCACTTCATCTTTGTATTTCTGGTTGTCTTTAGGTCACTTTCACAGACAAGTTTATTGCAGAGTACTGTATATATCAACAGCTGGATAGCAATAGATCCTTGCAGTACAGTAAGAATTACAGTGTTTTCTGGATTATTCAATGGACAGATTGCTAAATTACAAGATCATAAAATCATTTAGGTTGGAAAAGACCCTTAAGATCATTGAGACCAACCATAAACTTAACACTGCCAAGTCTACCACTAAACTATGTCCTTAATACATCTTTTAAATACCTCCAGGGATGGTGACTTCCCTGGGCAGCCTGTTCCAATGCTTTGATAACCCTTCCAGTGAAGAAAATTTTCTTAATATTCAATCTAAACCTCACCTGGCACAACTTGAGGATGTTTCTTCTCATCCTGTCACTTGTTACCTGGGAGAAGAAACCGACACCCACCTTGCTACAAACTCCTTTCGGGGAGTTTTAGAGAGCAATAAGGTCTCCCCTCAGCATCCTTTTCAATGCGTGTAGTTCCTCTACTGCAGATGAGAGTGATTTGTTCATTTTAATAAGCTGTGTGCTAAAAGGTGGATAGCTGGGGGTTGGGGTCAGGTGGGGGTGTAACACTTAAATGGCTTATTTCAAGAAATAAAAAATTCTGTTTCCTCACTTTACCATTTTCTGTGCTTCTGAGAATGATTTTATAAACAAATTCATATTGTAGCTCCATCTTCACTGTTAATGAAGACTTCAAATACACCTTTAGCTTGCAGCAGCTGCATCATATGTAGTGCTTGGGAAGGGAATTGTGGGAGGGAAGAGCTAGCAAGCATAACGAAAGAAAGGTGCTGGACTGAAACAGGCAAACTCATTGCCTGTTTTTTTTCTCTACATTGAGAAATTTCTGTGTTGTGAGGTAGCAAAAAACTGTGCTAGCATTTTGAGGTTAGGTACCCTTCAGTATTTGACTACGCTGAAGTAGAAACATATAATTTACAGGAGTTAGTGGAATTCTAATTTTTCATAATAAAATAGATAATATTTTGAATTAATAAATTCTTTACCTGTGACTTGCAGTGCACTTTTTACTTCTGCCATTTTTAAGTGCAATCAACTGACCAAGATAGTTACTGTGATTCACAGTCTTGGATATATATGAACTTTCAGTGAGGAAGATCATATTTAAACTGTTCTAACACAAATATTCCAAGGTAAAAGCTAAAGCTGATTCAACAGATAAGTAATTTTTAGTTAAAATATTTAAGATTTAGCAACAGCCTTTAATAGATAAATTTATGTATGGACTTTTTCTTAGCAATGTTGTTGCTTTCTTTTCCTGCAGTCAAGAGATATTTTATTTCAGAGTTCATTCTGGCTTGGAAGGCCATTAGCTTTGGGAAAAAATAAATACATCAGCCCTTCTCAGTCACTGCACATACTTTCAAGAAGCTTTTGGCTTACAGCATTTACACTGTACAGGGCATGTCCATGTTTTTTTCTTTAATTTTTCTCCTACCTGGGTCTGATGAAATTTTGGGAAAGAAAGCAATGAAGAATTAACCCTGTGAATTGTGGTGGACTGTCATTTGAGTACTTCCTTTTTATACCAAAAAGAATTCAACATTATATTGTCCTTTAAGCAGAGAACAATTTCTGTAGCACACTTAAAATACAAATCACTCTCTGTATTCTTATCCTACTAGGACTTGCAGGCCCAAGATAGAGCTCACCGAATTGGTCAGCAGAATGAAGTTCGAGTCCTGCGACTGTGCACTGTGAACAGTGTGGAAGAGAAGATACTTGCTGCTGCAAAGTATAAGCTGAATGTAGATCAAAAAGTTATTCAGGCTGGAATGTTTGATCAGAAATCTTCAAGCCACGAAAGGAGAGCCTTCCTACAGGCTATACTGGAGCATGAAGAAGAAAATGAGGTAAAGTAGAAATAATCAGCAAGAGGATGTTTCAGGAAGTACTGAATCATGGTTTTTATCAGTTACAAAGATTGCCATCTCCTTTGAAATTAGAAATGTCATCGTATTCTTGCCATTCAGTCAAAGAAACAACTTAATTTTTCTCTTTTTTTTTTTTTTTTTGTTACACTAATATGTTATAATGTAATCATTAAGATGTAATGGTATGATTAAATATCAGTGTAGAATTAGGCATTGTAGCTTAAACCCATTCCACCCTTTAATAATTTTGGCAAAAAAGTTGTATTCAAACAAATACTTTTTTTCCAAAACAGATTATAAAACAGTTTCTAAATCCAGTCTGTATGATAAACTAGGTAATCTGGTTTTCAGACATGCTGAACAACTAGCACTACCTAGGTTCAGTCATGAAAGACCCTGTTTATTTCTTTTGGATCCTGGGTAAGAGCAAAGATCTGTTTTGACATGCTTGGGGTTTATGGCAAGCCAGCAAATTAACTTTCTTTCTGGTGCTGTGTCCAACCTGGACATCTGGTTACCACTTCCTCTTCAAGAAACAATTAGCTGTTTAAAAGCAGCTGCCAAGTCTTTCCTTATAATAGTGGAAAGTGAGGTTATAGAATAACTCACTCTATGTCCCTGTCTTTTCATTGTGTTCTCTGGAATTGTGACTGTGGAATGGTGAGCCCCTTCTTTTGCCTGTCACTGCAGACTCTTCTCTTAATGTGAATACAATTCAGCTTTTGGATGAAAGCTGCATTTGGGAGAGTGTATAAATGTATCAATAATCCTGAAGACACACACAAAAAATCCCACTCTGCAGTTACTTTTTCCCACCTTGAAAATATCCTATACTGGTTAGAGATGCAGAGATTTCCAGCCTAATTTTGCCTTTGAGCATGCCTTGTAACTCTGAATATAGTGCACACTGAAAGAAAAGAAGATTAAGAAGATTCTGTAATCTGTGTTTCACAGGCATCCTTCATTATGTGGTTTACTTCCTCAATAATGAAACCTTTTGTGTAAGTTCTTTGTCTTATTGTACATTTAGAAGAAGCTAGTACATCATTAAGATAGAATTTTGTATTGTTGTTTTAGTATTTTTCATAAGAAATGCAAGAATAGTGATAAACAGTTTTATCAGTAATTGTCTTTTATTCAGGGTGTGAATGCAGAAACAGGATGATGTATATGTACCATTTTTGAATAAGTGAAACTGTAGTTCTCAGGCAGCAAACAGCAACTATATGAGTAGACAGATGAACTTGCAACCAATAGAAATTTTCAGTAAGCCTGTGGATTTGTTTTTAAAATAGGCATAATTTTGTTAAGTTTTCAGGGCCCTGGAAGATACTTATCTGAAAGGGTTTCAAAACTCAGGAGTGTAGCTCAGCCCTAATTGACAAGCCTTATTTCATAGATGACTTCAGAATAATCTGCTTCTTATGTGTAGTTCAGATACACTTGGTCTGCCATCCCGAAGCAAACACAGATTTAAGCAAGGTTTGCTTGCCGTAACCCAGCATCAGTCTTTAAAGCAAGTGTTGGTATTTCAGTCTGACGCTTAACAGTCAGACTGAAGGTGAAGCTTTCAAGTACAAATTTTTTTGTGGACAGAGATTATGCAAAACTTTGCCTGAATGCTGAAACTGCTGAGGGAGTAAGAGGCATTGAATTTGCACCATCCTGCACTGGGCAGCCATTTTCATTGCAACAGCACTGGAAACAAAATTTGAGTATCAAATGAGACATTGACAAGAGAAAGTAAATCTCTCAGTTAAAAGTTACTAATATCAAAACAAATTTGTCTTGCGAATATGGACTACCACATCTAATAAAGAGACTGTTTAGTGATCACCTAGTTGATATTCCCATGCTAAACATGCCTTAAACTTGTATATCAAAGCTTTCTGCACTTGTATGTAGAGCACCATATTCTATTTGTACTTTCTTAGTAGTTTTCATAAATCCATCGTCAAAGCTCCCCTTATTTTAATTTCTTCTTCCCTCTACTTTTTGCTCTGTTTTTTTTCCTTAAGGGGTACTAAATAAAGCAAAAAGTTAATTTCTGTGTATTTAGAAAGAGATATTAAAACAATAGAGATGTATGAGAGGTGATTAGAAATAACTTGTCCACTTAGGCATTTTTTGTTGGCAGTGGTGTTTATTAATTTTTCCTTTGCCAATCCTACCTGGTTGGCAACAGGATTATTCAGACTAACCACAGACAATGTGGACACTGTTGTTGCAGCTTCTGCTGTGGGGTCTCTTATGTTTTTCAGGTCACAAGTTGCTCTGTTTGAGATGTTAGGAAGCATGTGAAAATTCTGTGAGGGTCACATTCTTCACTGATCATAAAAGAGGGGATCTGTATTGTTCTTTTCTCTACGTGTGTAACTACGTAACTTCCTTTTCTTGAACCACTGACAAGAAGTGTAAAGAACTAGCTCTTTTATAATTTTCCCAGTTGCTTTTTTCATGTTAAAATTTAAATTATATGTACATTAAGGTACAGAGATGTTTGTTGGGAATTGCGTTAATAAGAACTGTCTTTTTTTCTGAGGTGCAGAAATCTTGCCATTGGAGGGAAAATGTGTGAATATAGATAAGGGCCCTTTCTGTTTATTTCTGGGAAAAAAAAAAAGCTACATAATGTTACGGTTTTGGGTGCTATATGCAGCATTCTATACTCCCATTTCAATGAGGACAAAACATGAGTTTTCATGAAAAGTTCTAGGCCTGCAGCACACTGTAACATAGGTTCAGTAAACTCTATGTAGGAAACAGTCTGTAGTTGTATTGTTTTGCCTGACCTGTTGCAAGATTTAAAATGCCATGTGATTTCAACATAATTCAGGGAGGGAAACTGATAATTGTGGACTCTGATTCTGTTAAAATGGGAATCATAGCTGTTCAGTTTTAACATTTTTAGTTGAATTCTACAGTTCTAAGCTGTTTTTCCAAGGACTGTTTCTGTCTTTATGAAATAACTCATTTTGTCTGAAGTCAGGCTTACATCTCAATTTGTAAGCAGATAATAATAGGTCAAGAGAGAAAGGGATTCAGCAGGGTTTTTTTCTGGTAAAATGACATGTTTAATTTTTTTAATTTAACCAGGACTTTTACATTCTCCTTGCTTTGACAACAAAGACCTCATAATGAAGAATGGTATTTCTGAGGGAGTATTGTAGAATAGCAGAACGGAAATGCATATATTTTAACTGAAGCACTAACTCTGCTTCTGACCCAGGAAAACCGCAACCCAAAATTTCCTGGTTGCATATTTGCTCACTTCCTCATTCTCAATTTATGAAGGTGGTAATAAGTCCCAGTTGTCTCTGTAATTATGTCTGGTTTGCATTACTTCTGAGTTGCTGAACACTGAAAGTTCTAGTTTCGTTTTAAGTGTTTCACACGTGGCATGACAGAAGGAGGGTCACTGCAACACTGACCCAATGGGGGCTGTTACTTCAGGTTGCATGTAGCTTCTTTCTAATGCCTTTACCCATCTGTGTAACCAGGAGGAAGATGAAGTTCCTGACGATGAGACTCTCAATCAGATGATTGCTCGACGTGAGGAGGAATTTGATCTCTTTATGGTAAGGATAATACGATCATAAGTAGAGCGTCTTCTCTAGTGTTTTTAACAAAGGCTGTAATCTTTTGTCATTTCAAATTCAGGAAAACATGGTAAAAAAAAGGAATAGGCTTTATTTACTTGCATTGTTTATCTGAGGAAAGAAGAGTAGTCTACTTAAATACAGAGTTCCTCACATGGCAGAAAGACTTCAGACTTCAAAGATCCTTGTGCACAGTATAGTGGAACAGTGCCAGTCTGGAGAAAGAGTCTGGCACAACCTCAGAAATTTACAGTGCAAATCAGTTTGTCTCACTAATTCTACAACATACTTTCATTTTTCAGCATTTCTTCTGACTTTTGGGCTATGTTATGGCAAGGACAACTACAGGAACTTAGCAAGATAGAAAATTACTAGATTGACAGTGCTGTTTTCTGTGTGAGTTAACTGGGGTTCGCTGATGGTTTTGCCAGGGGTCCAGTTAGCTACATCTCTGCAGCTACAACTGTTGAATGGTTACTGAAGTAGAGCTAGTGACAGTGGTTTAAATGCGAGCAACTCATTTTCATTAGTACTTCCCTAGGGCTGCTACAATACTGATGTAACAATTACTAAAATGTCAGTGTAGGCATGGCTCTTGCCTTTTAGTGTGTGTACGATGTGAAGATTGCTGGAGGACCTTTGAGAGTCACCGACACAGCAACAGCAGAACACTTAAGTACTGAAAGTAAAGCACTGTCCCCTCTAATTCTTCAGAGGCTGCTTTGTTCTGCAAGATGGAACAAGACAAGTACTCATATATGCATGAATGAAAGTGTATCATGTGATATCCACAGTAATAACCATTGATAGGACCACAGTTTTTTGATCCTTCACCATCTTATGCAGGGGCCCATATTACGTAAGTGTCAGTTATTCAGGTGCACAGTTGGCAAGGGCCATATTACCCTACATGGCTGTGCCTTTTGTCATTGCTGTCTTGCTAATTCAGTCCTTTTGTGCTAAGTTTCATTTAATGTTATCTCAGAATAAGTGAAATGCGTAAAGCTAGGCTGCACAGAAGAGGAGTGCTTACAGAGTGCTTACATGTAAGAAGATTTACATGACAGAAACCAAGAGGAAGAGGTGGTCATTTGATCCAAAACTCAAAAGGAATAATTTCAGCCGAATTATTGGCTGAAAGTACCCGGAGTTCTGTGAATGTGAATTTGCTGCTGGAAAAAGCTTCTCGGTACTTCTCCTTCAGACCCAGAAGGAAAGAACTAATGCATGGATTGAAAGTAGCTAATGAATTTGTCTCTTTGCAGAAAGGTTCTATAACTTCATATTTTTAGACTAAGTTTGAAGGCTATTAACAGCCATTCAGTATAACATTTGAGGGTCCTAACGTGCAGACCTTGTGGGCTGAATTTATATTTTTCATATTTATTTACATGAAAGTTTTTAGGGGTGAGTAACAAGTTGGTAGTAGGTAATAAAAATTTGAAGATGCAAAGCTAACATGCTTTGAAAGCCAGGGTTTGAGAATACTTAAGATAGAAACAGTGAACTTAAATATTAATGGCTAAGAGATAATTTTAATTGTTAATAAAGATTTGTTTTTAATTTTAGTAAACTGTTCAATTATAAAAGTCTGAAAAACAAGTTTGGCAGTCAAGGTTGTTTGTCTTCTTTTTATCAATATTTCAGGTCTTGCATAGTCAGATAAAGAGCACAAAGATAGGTTTGTCTTCTCCTTACCTCAGTCATACCTGTGCCTCCTCATTCACTCCGTTAAGGTTGCAGAGATGCAGCAAACTGCAGCGTCCAAGGAAAGTGTGGTTTTGGTTTGTTCATTTAACTAGGCTTAGAGATGTAAAAGTATGTATTTTGCTTACTGAAAGTGAGCTGTCCCAAAAGAATAGGCAAGACAGCAGATCAGTTTCTCAAGAAGGTGTTCTGTGGTCACTTTTCAGTTCGAAGTATTCTTTGGCATAGTTCGTGAGATGTAGCTGTAGAGCTAATTACACTGTTCAGAAAGAGGATGCCTACAAGTAGACTTTGTTCCCCTGACTTTTATAGGCTCCACATGCATAACAAGAGGTTGAAACTCTAGATAGCCTCAAACCTTTCATTGTCCTACTTCTGCATTCCTTGCAAATGGTGGCACTTCACCACATAGTGAGAAAGTTTAGAAAACATTCAGAGAAAAGTCAGTGTTTCAATGTGATCTGTACAACTCCTGTAATTTCATAATAGTGTGCTTCAGCAAGTGTTACTCTTCCTGGAAAATTTTTCAAGTTAAGTGCTATATTTACTTAAATAAAGATTCCTGATGTAAAAACTGTCTTTCAAGTGGAAGACCAAATGGGTGGCAGTCCTCTAGTTGTACTAATACAGTGTATCTCCTTGAATCCAAAATGGCAATATAGCAGCAACTTTGTATATAAATTACTGGTTTTATACTGGTTGTTTTTTTCAGGACTATTTTGGTTACAGTTCAGGAAGTTTAAGATAAGCTTGAGAGCTCATAGCATAGCAGTGCTCTGTGTTTTTTCTAAACTGGAAGTTTTAGGCCTTGAGTGTGCCAAGACTTAAATTCTTCACTTATGTGTAAGCATCAGTAGCATAGGACTTTATTTCCAGCGTTTAGGCCTCATTGAGGACAGTGTGAATACAATCACTTTATTAGATAAAATAAAATAACGTAGATCTGGTTTGTAAATACATATTTTGGTAAGACAAGGGAAGATGGGACCAGAGGTTTCCCAGAGACAAAAGTGGTTTGAGTAGTATCCTAAGAAAAAACAAATGGCTGTTCGTATCTGTTATATCTCAGATTAACTTGAGAGTGTCTTTAATTTTTCTTCCCAAGCGCTTTTATTTCAGAAAACGGCAATTACAGTATACTACCTTAGTGTTCAGTCTTTGTCTTAGAGATAGAAACATCGTCCTCAGGGCAAAAAATTAAGTTTCAGCACTCACCTCATATACTTAATGTCATTATAATATGATGTCCCTGACTTCACTGAAGGTCTCTGCTAAATAAGTGAAATCTAACCCATTTGGGCCTTCTCTCAGTGCAGCTTACTGGTTGCCAGGTTAGCAACTGAAACCAGGACAGCAGTAAACCAAGCCACATGTCTGGCTTGAATGAGACATTTTTTTAAATTAATTCAGATTGCATGAGATGTTATTTGAAAGGTGAAATATGGAAGTCTGCTATAAAAAACCCAAAGGTTATAGAGCCCATTCATGTGGGTAATGAATGATGGGGAAAACCCGCATGTATTTATAGTTGCTTCTTGAATGTAGCTGGACCTGCAGAATTGTTGTGGTTTGAGCTCAGAAAGCAACTGAGCACCCCAAAGCCGCTCACTCTCCCCCCTAGTGCTGAGAAGGAGAAAATTAGGTAGAAGGCTTGTTGGTTTGAGCTCCGAGGGTAACTGAGCACCACGCAGCCACTTACCTCCCCCTTCCCCACCAGAGCTGAGAAGGAGAAAATAAGCCAAGGCTTGGGATTGAATATAGGAAAGGGAGGGATAAATCACCCATTATAGTCATGGGCAAAAGTCAGACTCATTAGGGGAAGAAAAAGAGAACATAAATTTATTACAGGCACTAACATCAACAACACTTAACAGACAGAGTAGGACAGTGAGAAGCATTGCAACATCTTGAGAACACCTTCTCCCCACTCCTCCCTTCTTCCTGGGCTCAGCTCTGCTCCCGATATCTCTACCTCCTCCCCTCAGTGGCACAGGGGGCAGGGAATGGGGGGTGCAGTCAGTGCTGCTGCTTCTTCCATCTTCGGTGGGGGGAGCTTCTGGAACTTCTTTCTACTGCTCCAGTGTGGCCCCCCCTCTCACAGGAGACAGTCCTCCACAACTTTTCTTCGACTTGACTCCTTCCACGGGCTGCAGCCCTTCCCAAGCTGCTGCAACGTGGAACACCCCCGCATGCTGCAATTGTCCCAGTGCCAAACTACAATAGTGGGGGCTGCTTCTTCCCACAGAGTCCCAGCTGCCCTTGGGTGCAACCACCTTAATTTGTCATATGGGGGCCCCTCACAGGCTGTATATGACTGTCTGCTCCATCACAGACCTCCATGGGTGGCAGGGGGGGCTGTCCTGCCGTCCCACCACAGGATACAGGGGGGTCTCTGCTCCGGCACACCTCCCCCCTCCTTTCTTCCTCTGTTCCTTCACTGACCTTGGTGTTCATGCAGATGTCGCAACTCCTCCTCACAAGTCCAACTCCTCCTCCCAGATCCCTTCTTAAATACGTTATCGCAGAGGTGCTGCCGATTGGCTCAGCCTTGGTCCAGAGCTGGGACTGACTTGGAGCCCAGGGAGCTTCGAGAAGCTTCTCACAGGGGCCACCACTGTAGTGCCCTCCCCTGCTACCAAAAACCCCACTGCTCACTCAAACCCGGGTGAAGAATGAAGACACACATCTTACATTCTGCTTTTCACTGAGTTTAGAAATTAGGTAGGACACCAGACAAGATGATGAAGACCTCTTGTAAGATGCCGTGTCTGAGGACATCTTTGGGAATACTTGTATTTGAGAAGTGCCAACATGACAGAATATTCAGCATATTCAACAGTGCCATCATTAAGCCTCCGTTAGTTAATTTGTCTGAATTTGAGCTGCCACTATAGATGGATAATACCTCTGAATTTATGCATGTCTGTGTCTTGGCTAGGGGTGTAAAAGGATGATATGTGTAGTTGGCACCCTGTGTAACTGCAGGGTCATCCACACAAGGAAGAGGTTTGTGCATAATTGAGAATGCTGTTTACAAATGTTTACTGGCCAAAGCAATAGCCTGTTCTGATGCTACATCCAATTCTGGTGCCAGTCTATTTATGTTAGTTTTTCAAGTGTGAGAATTAAATGCTCGTTGGCCATCTGTTTGTTTTCTGTGCTTAGCAACGGATTACTGAGTGTGTAAGTACTATATGGCTCTTCAAAAGGCCTGTTTGACAAGACAATTCATATTATCTGATTTGGGCTACTTAAAAAAAATGCAAATGAGATTCACAGGACCATAGGAGCCTAGGTTGGTGTATAGTCAGTAGATGTAGACGTTTCCTCAGGAGGCTTACAAAGCATTTCACTGATGAGTCTACAGTAGGTCATGGGAACGTATCCCGAGTATCCATATCTGTTTTCTGAGGTAATTGCTCACAACATTTGAAATGAGTTCATGTGATTATTTCTGTTTCAGCTTAAAGTCTTAACATTGCCATCTAATACTCTTAACATTTTACCTGATCTTATCTGGTGCTTTTGTTTGTGTTTTGATTTTTGCCCAGTACAGCAGTAAGATCAGGAAAAGTTCAGTGGTTTAAGCACCTTGGCTCTCTGGCACTGTGTAGGCAAGCTTTTATCTGACTTACTTAATTCTCTCTATTCCTTTTTTCTAATGCCAGCTTTTAAATTTTGTTCTGATACTCAGGCTCACAAAATCACTGTGTTTTAAGTTACTCATTTTAGTTACATAATAATAACACCTTACTGGGGTGTTGTCAAGGGAATATTAGTGTTTGCAGTGCACATTTATGAATACAAAGAAACTATAAAACCTGTGCAAAAAAGGAAGAGAGTTGTGTAGTAAACACAAAACAACACAACATGTTCTTGTCATCTGCTTTGTATAACTCAGCTGCTGTGTTGTCTCAGTAAAAACTAGTTATGGAGTGTTGAACTTGACTGAAAAACAACCATCAAGTGTAGCTTCTTCTTTTTATAACTGCATTTTAGATGTATTTAGAAGTATCATGGAAGGGTGTGAAGGACATAGTTTAAAGTTTCAAGTATCATTAGATAGCCAGGAATTTCCATGGTTCACCTAATATTTGCCCTTAAAACTGTTTTATCCATTCCCAACTGCCGTTGCAGCGCATGGACATGGACCGTCGCAGGGAGGATGCCAGAAACCCCAAGCGGAAGCCCCGCTTGATGGAGGAGGATGAATTGCCATCCTGGATTATTAAGGATGATGCTGAAGTTGAAAGGCTTACATGTGAAGAAGAAGAGGAGAAAATATTTGGAAGAGGATCCCGTCAACGCAGGGATGTGGACTACAGTGATGCTCTCACAGAGAAACAATGGCTGCGGGTAGGTTGTCCCTTTTTTGTTGTTGTTGTTGTTTTTCTGTGGGTTTTTTAACAGTTGAACTTTGTTAATTTATGGTGACTGTTTTTTGAGAACTGCACAGGTGCATCAGGGAGAGCACTATGTAGTAATTAAGGCCTAGATATCTTTATTATCCAGCTTTTGCTGCTGTGTTGAAGGCATAAGTAAGTTTGAAGCTACACTGCTGAAACTTAAATCAGTGTTACTAAATGCTGAATCAGGACTGTGATAGCTTTCTATTGCAGCTGTTCTGTTGCCACGGACCTTGACATATTTCTTACATTTTCAGTCACTTTCATAAGTGTCAACTTTAAGATACATGAAGAATTCTTTTACCACGGAGAAGACCAGTGATCAGTGTGTATTACAGCTTTCTGTGCTGCAGAAGCTTAATTTTATTATTTTTTTAAATATCTGAATTTAACCTTTTTAAGAATTTGGAAACTTTCATATAAGTCATCTTTCTGTCATGCTGTTTCATTTCCAAGTCCTGAGCATTTCTTGGCTCCACTGAGATCAAAATCCTTGATAAATTATATAATAATTTAAGACCTGAAAGTAAAGATTCTAAACTTAAACCAAATCTGTGATTTTGTTGTACTGGAGGATTCTTGCCATTCTTCTACAAAATACACACCTAATAAATTATAATGAAAGTGCCTTTTCAGAATGGTAGTAACAGGGGTGATAAGGAGGTGAGGATTGATTGTTGGAAAGTCTTTTCAAAACCAGGAAATTTAATAATGTTAGGATTTCCAAAACATACAGGTATTGTCTTCTATGCGCAAAACTAGTCTACATGGTTTGACAGAGTAAGTTTTGCCATAGAATAATTAAACACTTAATGCCAACATGAATATAGTGTAATTTTTGTGTATAATTTGCTAAAGTTACGTAGAAATCTTACCTACTTCAGTTACAAATGTGATGTTTGTGAGAGTGCATTGTGCAATACTATGCTAAGAGCTAATCCAGATTCTGCTGCTGAGTGTAAAGTTTAGGGGAGCAAAGGTTTGAATTACACATCAGCTGTAAATCTAAGCAAGCTTATGAAACTACAGGAGTTTGATACTTGACATTTTCAAGTAGTGGAGAAGAAAGACCTAGAAACATAAACCCCCATCTGGAATCTCAAACACGTACCCTTTCCTACAGTGGAAGTGCTTGCAGTGTAGTTTACATCTACTCAAGGTCATTTTAAGTTAATTATTTTTAATGATGGAATACTCTGGCTATAGCAGCATAGAAGTTAGCTTTGGCTTACATGTTTTATGTCTTGAGTTGGCTCTGATATTTTTGTGAAGTGCTTCACTGTCAAAAATAGCAGCCCTAAAAAAGTCTTCTAATCCATCTTCCTACTTAGGACAGAATCAGCCAGTCCAGTGCCATTTATAATAGATGTTCAGCAAGGCCTTCCCTAGCAGTGAATTTAGAAGTCCACATGATAATGTATTTAACTGCCTTTGCCTTATATTTTATTTTAATTTTCTTGATGGATTTTAGGCCAATTACGTGTGCTAATCACTCTGGTCATGCAGAACAGGCTTCTACCTTTTTTTTTTTCCTTTTAATTTCTTCGTGTTACAGAAGAGTTGTTTCCCTGCTCAGTCAATTCTTAAGGTTAACAATCAGTGCTTATTCAGTCTTTTCACACAGTTAGTCTTTTCTAGATCTCTTGATCGTTTTCACTGATTTCTCCTAGCTGTTCTACAAGTGTCTGACTCCTTTCTGCAAGTTTGGTCAAAAGCTAGACATCAGAATTCCAGGTGCAGCCTTATTTGAATAAGGAGGTAGAGTTACTTTGCATAACTTCTAGGATACTTACACCTCATGATCCAGTATTTAATTTTCTTAACAGTAAATGGATTGATGTGGGTTAAATTTTTGATCCAGTATAAGCCCATAATCTTTTTCTGTGGATCTACTTCCTGACCAGTTTTTCAGAATCATGTTTTGTATAGTAGATCTTTCCTTCCTAGTAAGAGGATTTAGCATACGCCCTTGTTGAATGATATCCAAGCTTTCTTCACCAAAATTATTCTGAATTTTAAGCCTGTCCTCAGGTGAACTTCTGGTCAGCTTGGTGTTCTTTGGAAACTTACCAGGCAAACCTTCTATTCTGTCTTCCTAAAGACACTAAAAATAAAAACACTGAAAAGCACTTGACCACTCTTACCATTTCTCCATTTACTTGATAGTAATTGTTTTAACTGTTTGCTTCTGAGACTGTTGTGTGAGGCCAGGTCAGAAACCTTGCTCATCAAGATGGTACATATACTACCCCTTTTTCAACATGCCTTGTTATTCTGTTGAGAAAAATTAGTCTCTCTCCTCCTTATTGAGTTAAGCATGTTCTCAGATTAGCTAAATTAAAGCTGAGTGAGATTGCTTCACAGTGCATTGCAGTCAGTACTGTGATTCTAGTACATATTTTAATTTAGACTTTCAGATGGACTTGAGAATGTGTTGAAACAAATGCAAGTGTAGGAACTACTAATACTTTTTAGATTCCTTATTCAGAGGAGTTACATTTATAGTGTAACACTAATGCAGGTTCACAATAAAAACTCCTCTCCATTTGGTGGATACTGAAATCCAAGTCAAGTTTTCTGAGTTTTTTCATTATCTTATTTTCCATGTGTGTGCATTCACGTGTGTGTAAAACAGAGTTCTTTGTCATACCCATTGTCATCCCACCGCCATCACTTTTATGTCTTCTTTGGGAATTTAAGTATTTGTTTTTTTCTGTAGTGACATCTCTGGAAGATTGTAGAAAAAGCGATAATAATCTTGTACACCATATTCAAGGGAGTCTTTAACTATATAAACATATAAAATTGTGGTAGATTATAAGCATTTGTATCTTGTGGCTTTGTCACTGTAAGTTGTCAGGTAAAAGCATCATGCATATTGTATGAAAACTTCGAATTAATCATTTCACGTTAACTTGGATGCAGTGAACTACTTCAGTAAAACTGGAAAAGAAGAGCTAGTAAATTCTGAATTAAGAATGATACTTTAATTCATACGACACTGTTTTACCCATGTTCTGTATCATGCCAGTCTCCGAAGGTAGCTTTAGATACTTTTATTTTTATTGCAGTGTGACAGAAGAATTAAATTTATTTACCAGCATCAAGGGATGCCCCTTGTTTTTTCTTTTACTGTGGCTGCTGTTACAGCTTTATAGCTGTCTTCTCATGGGGTTTTCTGGAGTAAAACTTTGCATTTCAGACTAATAATTTGGTTTCATAATATCAATATCCAGTTCTCAGCTGTCTCTTTTTCTTTCTGTGTTATGAAGCAGTTGACTAGATCTCTTGTTTTCCATGGAGTTTTGCCTCAATCAGCAGTCATAACTGGGACTGGAGATCAGCTACCTGCTGACCTTGCCCCTTTGCTGGTACACCCAACACTGAAGAGTTTAGTTAAGGTCCTGGCAGATCCTGTGGGGATCTGCCAAACACCTCAAGGTCTATATGCATGCATGTATACTGACCAAGTATGTCAGCTCCCTCCTTGCTAGGAGGTCAAGTACCTGAGTTTGGAAGTAGAAGACAAAATAATTACGGAAGCCAAATCTATGGACGTACACAGTGCTTGGTGAGACTGGGCTGCTGCCCTGAACAACCTGTAATTCAGTAACAGCCTCCCAGGGAAGCTGTGAGACACAAACAGGCTTCATCACTAGCTGTCGCTGCAGCCTGCTGTTCTGTAACTGTTGGCATGACAACTGTATTTCCTTTTTCTTTAAAAAAAACAAACAAACAAACAAAAAACAACAAAAAGAACAACAACAACAAAAAAAAAACACAGGAAGGAGTCGTCTGCATCCTGATCCTGTGAAGTATTTATATTTTGGAAGTATTTTGTGCCCTAACAGATTCTATCCCTGCACTACTTCTAACAGGACTGCAGAATACTTTACTGGATCCCACGGTAGATTATTTTATAGAGGGGTCATCTACTAAGGACTCCATTGCTTGGGGCAGGCTTCAGAATCAGATTATCTGTTTGAGTAGTTATAAGACTCTTAAGACAGTTGCACCTGGATTCAGCTTCTCATTCAACTTAATTGCTGGCTAGGTGACATGAATAAAGTTTTATTCCTTAGTTGTGCAGTTCATTTGAAATAGCTTTGCGTGTTGGCCAGGGAAACATATCTGAGTCCAAAATGAGCCGTGTCTCCTTTACGTCATGCAGACATGCAAAAATCAACTATCAACTATTGCAGACTTCTTGTTTTGCTGATCTAAAAACTGTAAGTGAAATTCAAGCATTTGGCATGTAATTAGTCAATATTATTAAAATTTAAAGAAAACCAGTATGGTTTGCATACATACAAAATATTTGATGAATACTGTTGAACATAATCATGACATAAATTTTATTTGCTTTTTTGTTTATGTTTACTAACTAAGGTAAATATGTTGTATAATAAGTCAAGCTACCTAACAGGAAAATGTTGGGCATGTTTTCAACTTTCATCTCATCAGCTGGAAGCTTACATAACTTTTTGGTTTTACATACTTTCTAATAGTCCATCTGGCATCAGAGGTAGTAAAGGGCCAGCTTGTTACTACAATTTGATGTAGATTAATAAAACTTTTTCAGTTATATTTGTGTTTTCTGAGAGCAATTCACTTTCATGTGTACAACTTAAGAATCAATCCTAAGAAGATATTTTAAGACATGGTTTTGTAAACTGTGATGGTGGAATTTGATCTTACAGTAATCTTCATTAGATACTGAAATAGTTGTGTGGAAAATCAGCATTACATTAAATTGTTTTAGCTGCACTTTTCATCTACTGGTTGTTATTTTTAATTGTAATGGAGGCTTTTTTATATTATTATGTTGGAGTCTGGGAGTCTGTGAAGGAGAAGAGATAACCTTTTACCCAGTGTATGGTTTATCTGCATTGTTCATGTACATGATACCCCTCCACACCTTTTTTTTTCCCTCTTCCTTACTCCTCTATACCATTTCTGGTTACAATTGCAAAGTTTCCTGACTTGCTGCTAAACCTGTTTAACAGTTGAGCGAGTGAGTATTTGCCCAGGGCATTTGAAGAAAATTGCATTCTGATCTAAACTCTGCTCTGTAGTATTGAATTGCAGATCCAATCGAATTTGTTAAGGTGTAGGGGAAAACAAGTCAAATTTAAAACACTTTGTCACTGGAGGCTTAAAACGTCCATCTGTCGTCCCGGGGTGTGGTCTACTTTGTGAGCAGCAATCATCAGGATGCCTCAGGTACTGTTTTTTACTGTGCAAGGTGAGGCTGGTAAGTTTTATGCATGTGAAAACTGATTTCTTGAAGGATTAGGAGGTTGAACATGACTTTCAGGCCTCATGAAGCCAAGCCATTTTTATGTTCTCAGTACTGCTATCTATCTTTTCTGCCCTTCTGAGGAAATTCAGTTCAAAATTTATTTAAGAAAAAAAATGGCTTCTTTTAAGCTGCATTGAAATTAAAATCAATTAAGCAGTTTAGTTGAAAGGAGCTTTCCTCGGCTTTTGATGTATGAGAGGGATTTTGAATGTATCTACCTGATAGCTTTGGTTCTTTATTTTAGCAAGATTAGTTTGTTAGTTTATGAAGTAAAGAACTTGATTTACAGTCTGGTTATCATTCACAGAATTGCAGAGTCAGGACTGAGAATATTAATTTTGGATTCTTCAATATTTGAGAGATATTCTCAGCAAGGCAATTTTTAGTGTTCCAGAAATAATTTTTATGTGAGAAAGACATCAAGTTAAAAAACCTGAACAGCTGTTTCAGAGGAATAACTATCAGTAAAACTTCTTGCCATATTTTCATAGGTCATTTGTTTTTTTTTTTTTTTTAGTCTGTAATTTTGTCCATATGATGTTAAATGTGAAGTACTATAACAAATATTGACACAGTTTCAATTGGAATTGTACGTATATTCTCCTCTAGAAGACATTAGAATAGTAGTGTCCTATAAACACCTTTCTGTGTTTTCAAAAACTGTCAGTAGTATTATTAACATTAGACTAAAATAAACAGCATTTACTTTGAAATAGCTATACTTTTCTGACATAACAAGTTTGTATAGCCTGGTAACCATGTATTAGAACTCTGGGTTTCAGGCTTTGTTATATTATTATTGTTTCAAAATATTGCACGAAAAAATTAGGCCCTGGGGTTAAGATGCCTGAAATACTCTTCATGTTGAAGGTCAAAATTCACATCAACTTCTAAAACAGAAACACAACTATTAAATACTTCACAAATTCCCCCCCCAAAAGAAAGTCTGCATTAAAAGTTTAAAACATTACTGTTCCTAGTGGTATCTGGTAACGGTAAGAGAAGCAGCAAGTATTTTAATACTTGGGTCCACTGCACTGTTATGTTCTCTGACATGCCTTGACAGTAATGATGATAGGTCATATATAGAGTAGGTGACCTTTTGTCACCTATCAAATTTATGCATAGAGGCACTAAATTTACATATGTTGATTTGCATTTACAACATGGGTAAAAAGTTACCCATACCTTTCTGAGCGTATGTTGTGGGCAAAGTATTTATTAACTCTGCAAAAAGGGAAACATCTCTATTTTGCCTCGTCATCAGGAGCAAATTGAGAGACTGCTACTGTAAAGTGCCATCTTTTGAAGGCAGACCTGAGCAGGTGATGGGAAGCTTCACACTAATGTTTTCTGTGCAGCAGGCATGACAGGCAAAAGTCATCTTTTTGATAGATCAGTGCATGTATGCAGAGCTCTGCTGCTTCTATAGAAATCAGCAACTTAAATGAAAGCAATTTGTCTCTTCTGGTATGTAAGTACTAACTTAGCAAATAAGGAGGAACAGGAAAGTTTCAGACTTACCTGCTCAAAAGTTACTCAGCCTATCCTTAGTCATGTTGTGAGTGGAAGGCCTTAGGCAGTTAGCTTCTTAAGTCATCCTGAAGTACTCTGCTTGATGAATAGAACAATGTATTTCCTTACATTAGCAGTGGAACATGAACTTTAATAAAGGAAAGTCCTACAAAAGTTTTCCAGTAATTGTAACCCTGTAATTTCATACTGTACTCTGAAATTGTTGAGTTTAGAGTGTTACAAATGACAGTTTAATGGATATCCATTATGTATTCTTTTTAGTTGCATCTGACAAAGTAATAAAATATTTTTAGCTGTATTTCAAACTCAGAACCATCGGACCTTGTTGCTGCTTACAGCCTTGCTTTAGTTTTTCATATATGCACTTACAGTATACTATATGTTATTCTGTTGAGAAACTTCACACCCTCTTAAGATGTATTGCCTTTCCAGGAATCTTCTTTGTATTTTTCAGTTAGCCTTTGTTTAGGCAATGTTTTTTGCTTGTCAGAGTGTGATTTGCATTGCAGTCTATCCCAGAAGACCAAAAAGGACTTCTAGATAGATACTGTTCACTTTAGATTTTTACTTTTAGGTTGTGATATACATATTAAAAGGTCAAGCTCCACTGTAAGTCCTGCTAGAGTCTGCTAACTGCAGCTTTAGAAGCATCCTGAGGACATGGAATGCACTGCATCACTGCTAGAAGTTAGACTCACAAAATACTGTGATGTATATAACTTAGATTTTCTCAGCAAGTTGTCCAAAGTTTGACTTAGTTTCATTTCATGCTGTCTTGCTCTGAATTCTTCAAAGTTATTGAAAAACCATATTGGAATTGTCTTAAAGGGCTATCTCCTACTGTTTATTCTTTAAACACAGTCTATTTCTATGAGTAAAATCTTTTCCTCTGTTAGCGTAGGAATTGAGTAGTCTAATGTCTTGCCATACATTTTCTCATATCATACTCTCCTAATATTGCGTGCTTCCCATTCTTAACTGCCTCAGAGTACCTGCATTAATAGTGATAGATCTTTGTAACCAATTTCCCATGCTACTGGAAAAATCCTTAAGCTGTTTTCTGTAAGTAGATACAAGAGATTCTATGAACACTGAAAAATAATGAAACTGTAATGGTTTCTGAAAGCTTTTTTTTTTTCCCCATTATATTTGTTTTATGCAAAATATTTTTTCTGTTTTGAATTTATTTTCTCCATTTTGCTCCCATTTGGATATCTTCCGTATTTTAAACTTTGAATAAAAAATGTCTTTGAGAATATGTGAATATACTTAAATATAAGGGAGAAGGAGAACATATGAAAGAAAGTACTTAATGGTGTGACTATTGGCAGAAGCTGAGTTTACTTTGACATGCATAAAAGTGACAGTTTAAGCTCTGTACTATAAGCATCTCATGTTGCATTATTAAGAATGGTAGTGTTTCAGGGCACACATAAAATTTATGCTCACCTGTAAAATAGAAGTCCTTTGTTAGTCTGTATATCAAAAAGAGAGAAAACAGTATTTTTCTGAACAATCAGAAGGCACTACTTGGTATCTGTTCACTTGAAAGCCACTTATTCTAAGGCTAGAGATTTGGCTCAAAATGAGTGATTTCACACTGGGAATGTGCTAATCATCCCTTCGTGTTACAGTCTCAGGTGTGTTATTTCCATAGTTGAAAGCAGCTTGTTCTTTATAGGAAACTTTCTACTAGGATATGTTATCCTGCTGTTGGGTGTGTTGCAGAAGAGTTGGTTCTGTCTACTTACCTCTATCCAGTGCTTAGACTTGTCAAATTTATTTTTACCATATAAAAGATGTCCGTCACTGCAAATGTTAGCAAGGTTTCACTGGAAGCAAATGTAGTTCTGGAAAGACTGCAGTTTCTTTCCAAGGGACTGATCTGGTAAGGGTATAAACCCTGTCTTTATACCAGGTGTCTTTCTGATTTAATTAGAACCGTCTCAGAAGAAAAGGGAGACAGTGCTCTTTGAATGAAGAAAGGTAAAGCCCTGGAAAGTTTTTTAAAATAAATTAAAACATAATCCATTTATTCCCATTCTGAAGGATTGAATTTTGAATATTTTTTCATAGGGAACAAAATCAAACATGAGAGGTCTGTCTTTAGTTCTCAGCATTATGAGATGAAAAACATCAGCCTCACTGCCAGTCTGCCAGGACAGGTAACATTACGAAGTAAAGATTTCCTACATTTTTCCGCAACAGAAGAATATACTGTCTGTTTTTTTTTTTTTTTTAAAAAAAAAAAAACAGGTAAATGTCCATAAAACCAGCCCTATTATTCAAGGGAAAAAAGATAAATTAAGATTGTATGATATTAAGAAACCAAAGGCCTCTGGTAACCACAACATTGTTTTGTGAAAGATGAGGTAAACAGCAGCAGGCAATACTTGTCTCAAGGCTGAGAAGAGTAGCCATCCTACATAACTGTTATTAGTGGTCAGATATAAATGTGCTTCTAGTTGTTTTTTGTATTCATGATCTCCCTTATAAAATAAACAATGCCTTACCTGACCGGGAGACAGCCGATCCTTGGAATGTTGCAGAATTCCTGTTTTCCCCTTATTTGGCATCTGGTATTTATTTGTTGAGTATCTTCATGACTTCATTGCAGTTGGTTTCTTCCTGCTCTGTGACATTTGTCTGGAGTACTGATTAGCTCACACTACCTCTGTCAGTATACCAACCTCTACGCTGCTGAAATGGGCTTTCTGGAGTAAGAATTCTGGACAAATCAGGGACAAAATGCTGGTAAAAATAAAAAAGGAAGAAAACCTTCCTCTTCCACTCTTCCTCACTGAAAAAAACAGTCCCTAAATGCTTCAGAATCCTCTCTGTGCAACAAATATATGTATCTCTGTCATATCAAACAAGATGAAGAGGGAAAAATAAGGGGTGTCTGTCATGTTAGATTTTACTTCCAGATGGATTGCTTGTGAATCTGAAGCCAGGAAACACGTCTCTTCCATCAACTGTTTTTCTGTGCTGCTGAAAATGGCATGTAGTAGATCATTCACAAATGGGAAGACTGCAGCGGGTACTGAGGAAGAGTTGTGAGCAGTCAGAACCCTCCTTCCTAAACAGGACCTTTCTGTGATTAGTGTTCCTACTTGGGTTCCTGTCAGAGATTTTCTTGGATTTCCTGCTATACTTCAGCAAGCCTTTGGCACTAGCAGTCATCAAAAAAACCCAGACTTCTGCTGTCCTTATCAAGCTTGTTGAGAGGTCCTTAAAATTCTTCATCTTTGGTTTTTGATATAATTCACTTCTGGCAAGGGAGACTTGAAGAAATTAGGACCTTCTGTACAGAAGAAAAAGTGTAGCAACTCATGAATTAATAGTGCTATTTATAAATCTTGTAGACAAAAGACAATGTACAAAAGTAAATTGCCATTTTTATGCATTTCAGTTATATCAACTGAGTATTATCTTCATGTGTGCACATTAAATAATTGTTCATTTTCTCCAGATAATTTAAAAAGCAAGTATGTATAGAAAAATTTATATCCTATTAACTTTGATAAAAGCACATGCCATTGCTTAATCATAGTTATTTCCTGTCTTGTTGTCATTTAGTTATTTAAAGGTACAACTGCAAACTAAAATTAATTCAGCTAAATCAGTATTGAAATATATCTTTGGCCCTGTTAAGTGTATTCCTTTACAACCGTGAGTCTGTAAAGATTATTCTTTTTTCCCCCCCATAAATTTGCCTGCAGTATTTTCATAAGTTATAGTCTTGCAGGGTCTTAAGTTGGTTACATCTCATTCAGTCTGTAAATTTTACTTTTAATTATACTTCCAAAGATAACTCGAACAATTTCCAATGCCAGTGTGTTAACAGTGTTTACTTTTTGGGTTCTAAGTATGCTGTAAGGTTCTGAGCAATCTGAAGGCAATCTGAAATACACAGGATACTATCCAGTTCAGAATTGCTATTATAACATCCCTTTCAGAATATGTTTGTTTATTATCAGGTAACTTTCATGCATAATATTTCATGAGGCCATTATATATTGTCCTCCAGTCTTGAATGAGACAGTTTTTTCACTGTGTTTAGAAACAGGCTGCTACTCCAAGTGACAAGTTGTTCAGCAGGTGATCTAGCTTTCTAGAAAGAATGGGAGAAGGTTTGGGGAAAAAACAAACAAACCCCACCACAACAAAACAGTTCAGTGATAAAAAGTAAGAGGCTGATATCAATATTTTCTGGTATAGAATTTGTTTGGATTTTTTTTCCCTCCTCTTTCTGCTGCTCCTTGGTTAGGTTGACTTGGTCAAGAGCCTGTTCAAATTAATCTTCTTAACAAGACACAAAGGACAAACGTAAGTCAAATGGGAGGAGTGAATCACACTTACTTTTGAAAACTGCAGAAGGCAATTACAGATGGTTCTGTAGATCTTTCAAGAGTATAGCTGAATAGCTGTAGACCACAGCATAGTGATGATTTTTGGTAATTCCACATTCAGTGTCTTAATACAGTGAGCATCTATTTACTCAGTGCTCTGATGGGTTAAGCAAAGTATCTTTATAGTCAGCCTGATACAGCTATTCCTTTTCATCACTCTCTTCCTTCCCCCTAATGGAGCGCTTTCCTTGTGCTCTCTGAGCAGGCTGTGTGTCCAGATATCATCAGTAATTATTTTGCTCTTCAGACTTTCTGTCCCCAGAGTTAATGAAAAGCTCATAGGTGCAAAGTCAGTTTGAGTGGTTCCATTTAAAATCATTGGTTTTCTTTTGGGGGAGGGAGGAATTAGACTAATTACTGATTGAGTGATTGATTTATTTAACCAGATTTCACTTTTGAACAGAAGAAAATGTATGTGTTTGCTAATGTAGTTTGATTTCTTCTCTCCCAAATTGGTAAATTGGAACTTCATTTTGCAAAGCAGTGGTCTGTTGTTGGTTACTGACATGTTTTGATTTTAAGTGCTTAACAGCCCTTAAGCTTAGTGCCTCTCAGCCAGTAGTCAGGATCATGTCCAGGTAAGTTATTTATTTTTCCTAGAAAAGCTCATTTTTTTGGAAACTTTGTGTGATTGGGTTAGTATTTATGTTCAAGGAGTTGGGAAGCTGACTTTTTTTTCTGTTCACCTATGTCTTATATGCTTTCTATGGAAACATGGAGTTTAATTAGGGAAGACTCTTCACATTGTAATGTTAGTTACAAAAGCTCTTTTCTAACTTTTCAGGCTGGAGAGATACAGGGCATTAATGTCTTAAGGGAAGGGTGCAAGTTATCTTAATGGTCATTTTGCTAAGATAAAATCAGAGAGGGAGACACGGGAAGAGATCTTATGCTCTGCGTCCTTTTCCCATTTAATCTGAACATATTTTCAGCATTATCAAGTAGACTTATTACATGGCTCCCCGTTTTGTGTGTACAGCTTATTTGACTATTAGGTAGTAGCAGTAACTTTTGCTATGTCGTAACTTTCTCGCAATACTATAGTTACCTCCAGTCAAAGGAAAAATAACTGTGTCTTGCAGTATTGTGTCATCTGCATGCTAGAGACAGGCCTTGGACACCAAAACTGATTTTATGCTGAGCTTGAGTTACCTGACTCCTGTAAAATTAATTTAAAACTAATATAAGACTAACATGATTGTTGACTTGCAGAAGGCAGTTGTGAAACAAAACTCAGAGCTGTAGCTCTTAAGAGCTTATTTGGGTCCATAATTCTCAACTGAAAAGGTGTTCAGTCATGGTGCACTGTCATGCTCACAAGAAGCCAAGAATACATCCACAATGCCCTGCTCTGCAAATGGACAAATTCAAATGGAGAAAACAGTGTCCATTCGATCTTTACTTTGTTTCTGTGGTGCTTGTGTAGCTGTGTCCATGTTCACTAAGAATTATTCCACCTCAAAACAGCTATTTTCCTTTATGAAGAGGAAAATGTAATTGCAAAAAGCAACAGGAAGACCAACTGTCTCAGAAGTAACTTCTACTTGCCTTCTGAAAAATCCACTTTTGTGTTTGTTTTTTGGGGGGAGGAGGGCTGGAGGTTAGGGGGCAATGAATGAAAGGGTGCTGCATTTTGGAGAAAGGCAGTTTGGTTTCTTTAATGCATGGTCAGTATGCTCTTTGTTAAATTTTTGGTGCCCTGAAATGCCTGCATGCTCTTAGCTCTTTGTACAAAAAAATTGTTTGGTGTACATGAACCAGGATACAGCAATAAGCAGAAAGATTTTCTCAGTACTGGACTTACCACTGGGTCCTCACACTTACACTGGCATCTCTGCCTTTCATGAGGTACCTAATCCTTTGCAAAATTTGACATTAACATTTCACAGCTTTCTTTCAAAAAATAGAATATGGTCTCCAAACTTTATTGTACTCTTCTGTCCTGTTTTCTCAACAGAAGGAAAGTGGTAAATTTTTCTTTGTGTATTATTTTCCTTGACTCCCTTGCTGTTCACCTCACTAATCCAGAGGCATTTGACACAGGAGATGTCTGTGCAAGCAGGAACAGGAGATTTGTCTGGGATTTGTATCATTAGCATACTGGTAAAGGTTTGGAAGTGCATTCTCTTCGGTGTGGCACTTCAGCCCTAGAATAGTAAGATTTTTCTAACAAAGGACTCAGTCAGATGAATTAGTTTAGTAAATATTTTGTGGCTCATACACACATGCATGCATCATATGTGTAGATATATGCACAGAGCATTAATATCTCTGCCAATAATTGATTTATGTGATATAGTTTGAAGCTATCTTTTGAGGCAGCAGAAATCATAGAGGTTTAGTTTTAAATATTACTGTTGATATACAAAATATAGATTTGCCACTTGACAACTAATGTTAGGATTCACAGTAACAACATTTTTGGATTGCTGGTATTGTCACACTGGTTTTCAAGTGGTGTCACTAAAGTCTTAAATTAAGAAAAACTGTCCAAGTGTACATTCATACATATAAATTTTGAAAGCTGAGTATAGTAATCAATTGAGATTTGACTGCGTAAGTAGACATTTTAATTCTTGTTTGCAGATCTGTAGTATGCTAAGGATTAATTTGCTATCTGCTAGTCACTAATTGTAAGAGTACAGGAGTATATGTTAGTTTACTTGGATTTATTTTTTATTTTCACTACATTTCTATATATAATATTTAAAAAAAAATATTTTCACTTTTTTCTCTTTGCCCTGCTATTTTTTTTCCAAAATATTACCTACTCCAAGCAAGAACTTTATGCAGGATTCTAAAATAAGATGCTAGTAAACTCTGTGATGACAGCACCACTGTTATTTTTTTGGTGGTAGAAAATTTGTCAGGCAAACAAAAATATGAATAGTTAAGTGAATACCAGTTCTCTGAAGGACAACAAAATGTTACCAAAGTTAACAAAATGATAGCTTGTTTTGTTTTGGTTTTTCAATTTCTTGTAAATCAGAATAGATTTTTTTTAATCAGTTTTAAGAAAACCTGATCTGTTCACTGTAGAGCAATAGGAATATATTTTCTGTAATAAATGCATCTTTAAAATGCTTGCAACCTATTTCAGTTTTTAAATCATACATTAAATTGTCTAATTATGATATTATAATTAAAATGCTGCTGAGAATCAGTAACTGCCCAGCTAAAAATCTAATTTGGATGCCTAGAATAATAACGGGAGAAATATGATAAGTAGTTGTCAATATTAAAGCAGGCTGAAGGAGGAAGGCTTTGGGCCTTGTAGTAGGTAGAATGAAACAGCAGATTTGAGTATCCACAATCCTTTCAGTATTAAATTTTCAGTAAAATAAAATTACTTGTATATGAAAACATAGCCTTTCCCCAGCTCTCTTTTTTTTCCTGATCAGCTGATGAAGAGACTAGCAGCTCGCTGCTTTGCTGGCTTGTTAATTTTATCCCCACTAACTGTGATTTCCGATAGCCGGCCTGCTGATAGTGGTAAGGTAAATATCCTTTTTCGTTGCCGTCTTGAAGATTCAGTAGAACTACATCACAGGCATGTGTAGGTGTGTAACACATCAAAAGTCGGTGTTCTCTGTATTTCAGTGTACAACTGAGTGCTTAAGGAGAGCAATGACATTAACTGTTGACAGCCTTGCATGCTGTATTTATTATTAGCTTTTCTAGCTTCCAAGATATGCAGAGAAATTCCTTTTCTTAGTCTTCGTTAGCTGCAGTGGCTTATAGTGGGTGTCCTGCTTTAGTCAAATGAGTATTAATTAATTTCTGTGCAGATTTTTTTTTTCTTCTTATTTTTTCTTCCTAACTCATCAGATCTCAAGCCTCCTTCATAGTGGTTATCTGAATACCGTAGAAGCATGATGTAAATTGTCTTTTGATTATTAAGGCCTAGTTTCAGGCTGTCCCTCAGGATTCTGCGTTCGTGTTTGTTTTGTGGATTTGCACATCGGAGGATGCATAGGAAATAGATTTCAAAATCCCACTGGTGTTTTTAACATGCCAGGTTGTTTTGTGTTGTGTATCAGGTTTTGTTCACAAAATGTTTTTCAAGAGACATTGTACAATTGAGAAAAATTATGTCTGGGCTGTAATCACTCTTTTTATTTTGATTGTTATGTTCACATGATCATAAATATTAGCCATGTTTGGTGCTGTGGAAAAATGAAGGTAATTGCCTTATGATTAGAGCTCTTTCAGCTACGAGAAAGGATTGATTAGCATTTGCATGTACTCAAAGCAATATTGAGAGGCAAAAGGGACAAATATCAACATCAGTTACGTTCTGAGAAAGCATTAATCAGAAAACCTAGTTTTCAGATCTTTTCTGTGTTTTTTTGTTTTTTGTTTTTTTTTTAATTTTATTTTTAATTTCAGTTCTTACGACCTGGTATTTTTACTTATTTTATTTTGTTGGTTTTCCCAAATCAAGAAAAGTTCAGCTTCTTGCTTTCTGACATGGATCTGATAGTCAGTGTGTAAACAGGTTCCCTTCATTCCCAGTTTGTTTTTTTGTAGCATTTTTTTTATCCCTCTGCATAATACTGCTGGGTCTCATTAAAAGCATACATCCAGGTAATTGAAACTAGTGTTCATTGTTTGTGACTGTGCGTGGAGTTTGGGTTTTTGTTTTTTGTTTTTTGTTTTTTTTTTTTTTTTCACATCCCATGTTATGAGTGCTTTTTACAGTAAAACACTGTACTGTCAGTGCTTCTGTTGGTTACTATTCTAGAAGAAAATTATACATTTTAGAGATGGTTTTACACTTAGGCGATTTGGAAGTTGCTTAAACTATTTGAAAGGGAAGTTGAGTCATTACTGCATGAAATATCTGTGTGTTGTTTGTGGCACAAAGAACTATGTGTGATCTGGCTTTGAGAGCCAAGTGCAGTTTAAACTGCCCTGTTTGAAAACATGCAATATCAAGGTCTGTTTTGTGTGGAACTACATAAGCCATAATTGCTGCTGATGTGAACAAATGAATGTTTGTTGTATATTTACTGACACGATAACACAGGCCAATTATTGTTTGTGAAACTGTTTGTTGGTGTGGAATTCAAGGTTCAGATAAACACACAACTATTTAGACAATAGTGGGACTCTTAGAACAAATTAATGCTTACTGTCTCCTTGATTGCCAGTAACTCGATTTCTTGTTGTACTCTTGTTTATAAATAAGCTGAACATTTTGAGTGGAATTATCTGCATCCTGCAGTGTTGTGGTTTTGTTTTTAAATACAGTTTGTTATTTCCCTTTGCAATACCTTTTTTGTTTAAAAATCATACTTTTTGAATCTGTGATTGTCAGGCAATCGAAGACGGCAATTTGGAAGAAATGGAAGAGGAAGTCCGGCTTAAAAAAAGGAAGAGACGAAGAAATGTGGACAAGGATTCTGGGAAGGAGGATGGAGAGAAAGCAAAGAAAAGAAGAGGCAGACCTCCTGCGGAGAAGTTGTCACCCAACCCACCCAAACTGACAAAACAGATGAATGCTATCATTGATACTGTGATAAACTACAAGGATAGGTGAGCTTGCAGAATGTCTCTCTCTGTTGCATGTGCTCTCTCCCTCTCTGTTGATAACTCTCTACGTTTTTTTAATGGCTTCATTTGTGTTTTCAGTCTTTGGAAGGATTTGCTGACACAGCATTTCTGAAAAGTAATTCCACTTAGGGCCTGATCCTGTAAGTCTCACTCTTTGTAGAGCGTTTTTTTAAGACCCATCTGATAGGAGGATGTTGAAACAAATATGCAAAAAGTGGGCACAGAACTCCTCTTTTAGAAATGAAGTCATTCTGCTCAGGAGGTGTACTTAAGAACATTAAGCTTGAGCAGGATTTTCCTTCAGTAGTGGTACAGCATGTGTAAAGATTAGTCTTTTCCACTATGTGGCTACAGATTTATTGATGCAAGTTAGCACGGGTCTCACCATGACCTGAAAGACTGCCTAAAACAATGTAGGGCTCATCATAAGCCTCTGAACTGCCAAAGAAAAAGCTGTAGAATTACTGAGCTTAATATGTTGTCCACAGGTGAGATGGAAGCCTGTTTGTCAAGAAATCCGTATTTTCAGCATAGCGAAATGCTGAATAGCTGGACCTTGGGAAAAAATATCACTACTAATGTGAAATGTGATTTGAAAACTTCTGTTTTGCAGATTTTCAAACTGAAAATCATTTATGCTTCTTTGAGTCAAACTTGTTTGAGAAAGTTGTATTTTTTAACTCAACTTCTATTTGCCAAAAATCAGTAAAGCCTTCTTGTGTACTTATCCCTTCTTTGCTGTACATTGAATTACTTGAGTCATATAAGAAGCAGTTATAAGCTAAATGAATATTAAATGCATTGAGAGAAAATTAAGAAGCATTTGCATTAGATGACCTGCACGACTGTAACAATACAATTTTTGCAAGTAAACAACTTTCAGTCTATGAATTCAAATGGCAAGTTGCACTTCTTGCTTTTTTGCAGATACTGTTCTGGGTCTACCTGTACAAGGTTAACTTGGGTGTTATCTGGTGAAGCAGACAGAGCTGTGATACCTTATTCTTTTTGGCACGTAACTCTTGCAGTGAAGCATCCTGTGACCTGTGGGCTCTCTCTAGAGTACATCTAAAAGTTTATTGCATCTGAACAGGATTCACAGGAATGAACATGATGAGCAGCAAGCTGACTACAAACTCAGTGTATTCAGCTTGCTGTGACTCTCAACTAACAGAGTAGCTGACCAGGGAGAAGTGTTTGAAGTTCAGGTATTCCAGTCAGGGCTGCAAGGAAGCATCTCTTCAGTTTGGATCTCTGGCTTTGAGCCTTCTCCTGACGCCAAGCACTTCTGAACGGGGTACCTACTTCTCATTTGTAAAATAGCAAACAAAGTTGTTTCCACTAGCCTCCAGTAAGGGTTAGCTACTGACAGTTACAGGGGAGGTTACAGATTTTTGCCTGTCACTTGTGCCCCAGGAAGTTCATATCTGCTCTGTCAAACAAGTTAACCATGGTGCTGGTATGTAGTGACAAGGCATATTGTTCCTTCTCCCAGGAGCCTGCATTTATGTAAGACGGAATCAGTTCCCACTTTAAAGTGTAGGGAGCTCTATTCTGTTAGGAATTAAAAATGCCTGATAAACTGAGCTCTTCAGTGTGATGAGCTATGCAGACGACTTCCAAGTTCCTGTATTGTGATTTTTTTTTTTTTTTTGAGAGCTGGCATCAAACAACCCAATCCTGTGAAAGTTGGGACAGAACAGAATTGCAACTTTAGGCATCAGAAAACTTTAAAATCTTAAAATCTTTGGGGTTAAGGTTGTTCTAGAGTTGGATGAACATTTTCAATATTTGCAGCTTTAGAATTTAGTGGGTTTTAGGCCTTGGAACCCTTCAGCTTTGTTGGGGGTTCATGTTTGTTGAGCTCTGGGCTTTTGTGTGTGTGAAGGCAATTGGGGCAAGTATAGAGGGACAGGTTAATTGGAAGAAAAGTAGGCCATGAGCTTCATCTGGGGAGAAAAAACGTTTTTTCGTGTTTTTAGTATTTGAATGCTTGAAATTATCTTTAGCTTAAATTTTCAGTGATAATAGATGTTTCATCTCTATGAAAGTCCAAAGGGCTGATCTGGACCACAGAGAGAGCTGATTGTGTCCCAAAAGGTGGTCAGGTGCTACTCATCCAAAATCTGACTGATTTTGGCCTGAGTTACTTTGTCAAAACTAGTTCTACAATCTTTGGTATGTTTTGTTGCAGTTAATAAGCCAGCAGGAAAAGAAATCAATAAATCAATAAATGAGTAAAAATCAATAAATGCTAAACTAATAAATATGTGTGCTTTATCTTATGTTTTCCCTTGCTTTTGAGAAGATCTTGTAAGTACAGAAACAGCGCTCTCTTTTTGTTACAATCCTTCTTTTTAAAAAACATTTTTCCATGGTGCCCACAAAAATCTGGAGTACCAGATTTGGCTGCTTTTGTATGGTGATTCTGTATAATGTTGGTGCAGGGAAGGAGTCTCCAAATACTTTCCTAACTGTCTTGACTTCTGTTGTAGGCAGTTGGGGATAAGTATAATCCTTTCCTTCCTTATTTAAAAAGCACCCAACAAAATAAGATGGGTTGCTTATGTCTGGGAAAGCTAGAGGCTACAATAATACAAGCAATAAGCCTTAGTAAACTGAAGTTAGGGCTACACAATTACTATATAAAGGTCAAAATAAGATTAAACAGACAAATTGCCTACACTTGAAGTAAATGTTCAGTGTAGAGAAATGCAGCATATGATTCTTTGAAAAGGAAATTCAGAGGTAGATATCCAGCTACTTGCAAACTGCAGTTAAAGAACTCTATGCAAGACAATGGAAGTTAGCACTGAGGTCAAATTACTGTTTATCTCTGTCAAGCCCTCAGTGCAAAATCAACCTTTTTCTTTATATTTTCCTCTTTCATGCAGTACTGTATAGCAACTCTCATGTTTCCTTTTATTTCCATCCCACATCCCAACATGATACTGATTTTAATGAAACATTGCATTAACGATAAGTTCAGTAGTTCTTACAGAACAATTTATATCTACAATCTGAGTTTCTTTGGATATTTCTAGAGAACTAGGAACACAATGAAGGAGAGAAAACTTCTGTGCTTATGCTGAGATTTGACTTGACTGGCAGCCTAGCTGCATTAGTTTCCTGGAATTCTGGTACCTGGGCTGTCTCCCATGTAGTAAATGAAATAGTAAAAAAGGAGAAGGACAGAGATGTGAGGCACTGTAAAAATGTTGAGCTCGGGCTGTTTGGACTCCTTTGGTGTGAGAGCTGCTGAGGTCCGTGTCAAGTTGACAGTATCTGCTTCTTGCAAGGTGATGTGCCTTATGCATTTCTTCACATTGAAAGGCATTTATTTATCATATCTTTCTTTTTATCTTTGTTAATCTTGAAACAAATAGTGATACCTTGATTTGAAGAACTGTGAGGAAGTGCTCCAAATCCTTAAGAAGTAAAAATGCTTGCTGAATTCATTGCTAATTTTTTTAACTGCACCTGTGCTCTTACTGCTCAGCTTTAAGTAACAAACCATACAATATGCTGCCAATTGTAGATACAGAACAGTAGCCTTTTTTTCTCTTCTACACTGCTTTGCAATCATAGGTGAAGCTGAGTTAATCTCGGTTTCATTTATAATGGCTTAAAATAGAGAATAGATCTGTAATGAAGTGAAAATAAGATAGAAAAGGTGATCAGAATCCTCTGACTTCCAGTCACCTGATTTAGTGGAAGATGTCCCTGTCCACCCACAGTAGGGTCCCTTCCAATTCAAACCGTTCCATGATTCTGTGATTTTGATGAAGCATGTTAGTGTACCACAGGAAAATTACAAGCTAATATGAAACAAGGAAGAGATCAAATGAGTAAGATGTCTAGTCTCAGTGAAAACAAGGAAAAAGATGTAA
Source organism: Tyto alba (assembly GCF_018691265.1). Taxonomy (NCBI): domain Eukaryota; kingdom Metazoa; phylum Chordata; class Aves; order Strigiformes; family Tytonidae; genus Tyto; species Tyto alba. The sequence continues at coordinate 33,221,766 of NW_024881318.1, forward strand.
CTTGAAGGCATTATTAAAAAAGGAGCTATTAAACTGGAAAAAAGATACTACTGAAGTTCTTGAGGAATTGGTGTTGGCATAGATCATAGTATATTAATTATATGTATTAAAAAATTAGGAGTGTCCTAACCAAAATAAAAAGTTTTAAAATATAAATATTGGGATGGTATTCAAGGAGGCCTGAACACAGTTAATTCTGGAGTAAAAGAACTGGCATGAAATACAGTACCTCAGAGTGCATTATAAGGTCCTTACAGACTTAAAATAGGAAACTTTTCTTTGAGTTGGAAGTTCATCACATGGAACTGACAGAAGAAGAATGACCTGGGCAAAGAAATTATTGATCAAAGCTAACAACAAGCCATCAGTATTGTCCAGCCACAAGAAAATGGGAGCCTGGCCCTGACACTATTGCCTGTGTGGATGAGAAAATACTCATTATAGGTGCATGCCATTATATGTGACATGGTTAATGCTTCTGGGTTGCTGTATATAGTACTTGTATACTTTTCAATTCAGGAAGGATTAGTTTACACTGAAACAAGTATAAGTAATTATTTCAATGATAAGTAGCATGGGAGAGTCTTGCAAGAGGAAACAGGTTGGTTTGTTTATTCAAACTCAGCACAATCTGAGAGGGAAGATAATTGCTCTCAGTAAATTCACCTGGGAAAGAAGGGAAGCATAAACACAACGGAGAGTATAGGAATATGTAAATCCAGTATGGTGATCACAAGGTTGTATGAGTGTAAACATTCATGAATACATTCAAGTTGTTAACTGAGAGTTCTGGAACCTTTCTATATGGAATAGTAGAGCAGAAATACCTAGATAGTTTTAGGCTTTGTTCCTCAATTTAAAAACTTTTATACGATTATTTACAATACCAAGGCCGTAGATTCAAGGACCTGGAAACACCTTTCCAGTTACACAGTTGATCCTGATTCTCCAATGTAAAGTATGTGCATTGTCTTTGCAGACTCCATTTGCAATAACATATTTTAATCTGGGATTTTGTTGCAATTATTTCTTAACCCAAGATTTAGGTGCCTTTGCAGCCCTGTACCTTATTCTAATCTTGCAGTGTAAAACACCTATTCGGAAGAGAGCAAGTTGTAATACAGCAGTCTAGCTTTATTGTCGCACTTTTTTCCAGTTCCAATGCTTTTAACTGTCTTTCCTTCCCTGTAAAATTAGGAATGTCCAAAGAACTGGATAATCATAGAATCATATGTGTAATACGTGTGTTATATTTTCTGAAAGAAAAATTAGTTTGTATGTCCAGTTTAAATGCTATAGCCTTTTGAAATCAGGGACAATTTTACTGAAGATAGATGTTCTTTTCAGAATAAGTAATTTGTATTTCAGATTTGAGCCCCAACTGCTGGTTTTGCACATGCAGGCTTAGTCCCCAAACTATCTTTTTCCTCTTTTGAAGTTTTTCCTTTATTTTTTTATTTCAGATGAAGGCAAGCTGTAAGTGTAGCTTCCCCTTCCTGGTTGTTAAGTGGAGAAAAAGAATGATACTTCATACCTTGTAATTCTTCAGCTTCCCTACAAATCCACTGTCCTCTTCTGTCTTGCATGAGAGTTTGATGTTTCCTGTCTAGGTACTGCTGGTAGTCATTACCTTTGTTCAGATAGCAACAGCTGACTTCAAGATTCCCAGGATGCTGATAGCTCTGTTACATAGGGTGATTTTCATTTGTGATCTGCCTGCTTTCTGCTCTGTTTGTGAGACTTAAAGTAAGGACTTGCATGGGGTACCAGTTCACTTCTCAAGGTCTCCTCCCCATAGCAGGTTGCTGTTGACCATGTTACAATAAAGCTGGTAAGAAAATTGGAGGGTGGGTTTGTTGTGCCCTGTCCATGTATCCTGCTTGGCAAGAGACTTCCCCTGTCTGTGGTGCTTAGCATTTTGATCGCTGCATTATTAAAGACAAAACATTTAAATTCATGCCCATAGTATTCTAATTTTGACAGGTCATAGCTCAGGGAGAGAGTAGTTTTGTCTGTATTTGAAATGGGTTTTATTCAGACTATTTCCAGCTGTTTTCTCAAGTTGCCAGTTTTTAACTGTTGGAAAATGGTGAGTAATATAATTAGCACTTACTAACCTAACTAGTAATTAATTATGCCAACTGGTACTCTTGAGTATTCAAATATGCAAAGCAAACAATTCTTAGTTATAGCCAAGCCAAAGTTATGGGATACATAGCTATATGTCAAAACCAGGACTTAGATTTTTAAGTATTTTTGCCCACTTTCATTTCAATGGTGGAGACAGGTCAACCATGTATTACTGCAGTCAGTTCCAAAAGAGGACAACCAATAAATACATTTAACAAAAGTGAATCATCTCCCTACATAGCTGGGTTACTGTAAGAAGTTGTTAAATACAGAGAAACCATCCCGCTTTGTAAGGTCTTTTAATTCTTCTCCTCCACACCCATGGTGGTTTTTTTTGTAAAGAGTATGCTTGTGAGTTGCATTTGATTAGGAGCTGTAGTTGGCAGACCATGCTTCTGGTTGTGACTGCTCTGAGTAGAGCAAGCATGCAGGACTCTTCATTCTACCCACTCTAAATTGAATTTCAGTATGTGTTAAAATTGTTAAATTTGCCAGAAATACGAGAATGCCTTGCAGTTTCAGCTTCGTAGTTGTTTCTCTTTTCGACTCCAAAGGAGAAGGGGTATTGATAGTAGTAATACTTTTGACAGGTCAGTGGCAGCTTGCTTCTGGCCACACACTGCTAGGGGAAACAAATACAAAAGGAGCCTTGTAAAAATGAATTCTAATTGTTCCTGCATATAATCCCACTGAAGATAATACTGACTAAATGGGTGGAAATACGTGCTTGTATACACCTAGTAAGCAGTTTGACAAAAATTAGAGAAAATGACAAACATTGGGCACAAATTTATTTCTAAGCAAAAATACTTTAAAAATGAGAGGCATTTTTAATTCTCACATCATGAAAACATTTTTTATGTAAGCATACATAGGACTAGCTGATGTTGAGCTGATGTTGAGCCAATGCAGTAGCAGTGAACTGTCACTCACGGTTCTTTCGCAGTTGGGTCTTTTAATTTATTCTGGTCCTTCTTCCCTTCACCACGTATCCTGCTAGTTGCTAGGCAACCGTAAGTGATTTTCATTGCGCATGATTTTTATGTGGTAGTTGTGGTTATTATTTTCTAATTACAAAAGTGGGGACAGAGATTAAAATCTGAGTTGCATTAATAATGACTATTTTTTTCCTGTTGTATCCACAACACAGCCATTTGAAATTATGTAAGAAAAGATCACGTTAATTTACAGTATAGATACACATATACAAAGGGAGCAGAAGATAATATGTCTTTGTGAGAGGAGGTTCTGTAAAAATGATAGAACAGAATAAGCTGTTATTGATCTGAGTAGACAGTCGGGCACTACTCTTCTGTCTGTTGCATATTTCATGCCCTTAATGCTTTTTCTTTCACAGCCTTAAATGAATCTCAGTAATTAATTATATATAGCAAAAGCTTGAAGTTTTTCTGTGGCATTTAGTTTCATAGAATGTGTGGACAAATCACAGTTGGCTAGATTTTTATCTTGAAAATATGATATTGCTGTTTAATAATTTACTGCTGTTGTATTTTAAATATAAAAGACAATATAAGGTTGGGTGCATGTTTGTAAAAAGAGAGAAAAAAATTATATAGCCATGAGATTAAAAGCTCTGTGATCATCAGAAGCTTTTTTAATAGGACAAATATGCTAAGCATGTTTTAAAATTTAATGAAAATTAGATTATTAGTAGCTGTTTATACTTGAAACATCCTATATGTTGTTAGACTCTGAAGTGTAGTTGAAGCAACACCAGCATCAGTGGTTTGGCAATTTTTCTCAAATAGATATTTCTTTTATAAGAAAGCTGCGGAAGTTTAAAACACCGCAATGATAATGCAGTCCTTCTGCATGGCAAATCCAGATTCATGCAGTACAAAGTTTTGAAAGCAACCTTTCACACTTTTTAAAAGAATTAGCTTACATCTGTATCATATGTCAGTATTTTGCATGGGTTTATTAAAATAACTTAAGTTTGTGAAGTGAAGCACGTAGGAAAATAGGATGTAGCATCAAAAAGGTGGAAACTTAATGTGATTCCTTCAGTAAGATATGTTACGGTGTGTTGAGTTATGCTGTGACTGTACTGCTTTGCTCTACTTTTTCACAGAATTGATGCCTTGCATTTACAAGGTGGGCACTGGTCATTTACTGAGTAACTGAATCCCCACCAGGGCTTCTTGATAATACTTATAAGGAGTCTGAATGTTTTGCAGATACAGAATGTTCTTTACAACATTTTATTCTCCTTTTGTAAAAGAGGAATAGTGACTTAAAATTTGAGACACCATTTGGGCACCAGAGATCTGATTTCTCAGAGTAGTTAGTGTCCTGTAGTTTCAAAACAAATTTCATTGATCTCATTTGCAGCTGTGAGGGTTCAACACTTGTCTTTATCAACATAAAAAATAATCCAGTCCTCAATTTGCAAAGTAGAAACACATGTTAACGTAGTTAGTTGTGGAGTTTGTACTTAATGCACTGCTTTTGCTTGTATTGCTTCCAGTTTCTTTTTGAGAGGGCAGTCTGAGATGCAGACAAGTTCTGTCATGTGGCACAACATAGTCACTCACGCAGATCATTAACAAAATTAGTACCTGTGAATCCATTGTATAAACACCTCCCACTTTGGCAGGGGAAGTATGAAAGTTTGACTCCTTGTTGTGAATCAGTACTGAAGGAGATAAGAGGTGCAGTGGCCTGAGTTTCGCAATTATTTGCTGTCAGGGGAGAAATAGTACGACTGAGGATTGCAGTTATCTGGTCGTTACATGATTTCTTCTATTTCAGTAACAGGGTGCTTCCCAAATAAATTAGATCTGTTGGGTGAAATTACTAGTGTCTGCGTGGAGTGTGAGGTGCAGGTGATCTGTCAGGGTATCTACCCCAGCAGCTACATGGAGTGGATAGACTTCACTCTCCCCTTCCCCAACAGAGATGCACAGTACGCTGCCGTGTCTCACTGTGCAGCAGCAGCACCCAGGATGCGTTCATGCATGTGCCATAATCTTGCTGTAATCTGGGAGGTGGCTTGGCAGTTGCTGCTGAGCAGTCAAGGGCAACGGCTTCTGCTGCTGTAGGTCAGACAAAAGTTGTCAGGATGAGACTGAGGCTTTTGGTTTCTAGGTTTGCACTGGATGGAAAAACACTCTAGCTGCCAGCTGGCAACCATGGTACTGGTTGAACAACACTGATTAGCAAGCTGCAATCAGAACGTTTACATTATTGTCTTCCCAGATGCAAGGTATATAAGGAGCAGCAGTCTCTCAGGGCTAAACTGAGAGCAATAAAATCTTGCATTAGGTGAGCAATAGCTACTTAGGAAATGAGGACATTCTGCTTATTCCTACTTGTTCACTGGTCTGTCAGATCCATAAGAAAAATAATATCTACTGAAATTCTGATGTTATTTCAGGCATTAAGAAATGATTAAGATACAGTAGGCATTCTTGACTTTCATAAAGGGCAGAACTGTTCTGTGCTTTTTATCATCCTTATCCTCCATGGCAGAATTGCCTCAGTTAACCTTTGATTCAGTATTAGTTTAATGTGTCTAATAAGATCCCACACCACTGTGGAGGGTAACTGCAAGAGAGGAGCTCAGGTAGAAACCAGGACTTGGCAGTCTTATTGCTCAACTCCTATGAAGGTTTGGTATCCCTGAGTTACCATCTGAAGATCCAAATGAGAAAACAGGGCCTTTTTGGAATAGCTGTGAGAGAAGGAATATGTGAATGTAGGCTGGGAAATGCTTGTGAATGCTATGTGCACTGAATTACAGTTCCTCTCAGCAGAGCTTTTTCCTGCTACCTTGTGAGAAAAACGACATGCACATGAGACAAAAAAAAAAAAAAAAAAAAAAAAAAGGCTATGCCCATAAGTGCTATCAAACATTTCCTCTCCAGGTGACTTATAGCCATGTATTATTTGGGAAGCCACAAATAAGAAGATTAAAAAACCCTCTCAATTTAGCTATTGATATAGAATGGGAGATCTGGAAATCTTAGAAATTCTGAACCCCTGGAAATGATAGGCAACGTTCCTAGACTTTGAAAGGTCTTTAGTTAACCTGTCACTTATTTCAGATGACTGAAGAAGTGCAAATGGCAGTGGTGATTTTCTACACAGTTACAATGATCTTTCCAGAACAGTCATTGATGGAAGTTAATAATTTTTTTTTGTTGTAACATCTAGTTAGCCTGATAGCAATCAGCACCTGGTATAATGGAAATCATTATGAACAAATGGTTTACTATGACGAGGAGGTACAAAAGAACTACAAAAAGACCAAGAAGAAGATAGACTTATAGTGACAGGAGGGACACTTTCTAAAAAATAAAAAACAAAACTGAAAAAAGGATAAGACTGTACTCAGCAAACCACTACAGAATTCAGATTCAAATCCTGATCCTGCTTCCATAAAGCCTCCTACACATATGATCCTATAATGACGGTGATATGTTAGGACAACAGCACAAAGGGTATGTTTTAAATTGTAAATTAATTATCTTCACCAAATTAAAAAATCAGAGCAGGGGGGGTTCAATTTCTTTGGAAGAAAAAATTGTGGTGTTCTGTTTTGGTTTTTTTTCGTATGATTAGATTAGATATGTGTGTGTGGTTTTTGTGAGAAAGTTTTAGTAGTTCTTTACATTGTGCATTTGGTTTTTTTCAATAGTTCAGGACGACAGCTAAGTGAAGTCTTCATTCAGCTCCCATCTAGGAAGGAATTACCAGAGTATTATGAATTGATTAGGAAGCCAGTGGACTTCAAAAAGATAAAGGTAAGAACATTTTTGGAAGTAGCAATTCCTCCATTTCTTTTTCTTATATAGAAGGGTGAGCATGAAGTCATCATTAAAATTACAACAACATGAATATTGCATATACCTGTATTTGTGGCTTAGATTTAAAACACTGTTATGTTTTTTGGAATTTTGTTTAGTGTATATTGTAGTATATCACTGTAATTTCAAAGTCAAATAAAAATGTAGCAGTGTGACGTGAGTGACACTTTCAGAGAATGACATCTCAGTTCTTTTTTGCAAAGACTTAATTGTGAATCTGTAAGCACATCTTTGGTAAAAACACGGTGAGAAGGTTTAATGGTTCTAGGGGAATACAGTCATCCCTAAACCAGCTTCGTGACTTGAAACAGCCAGGTCAGATCCAAGCACAGTTTGGCAGATAGGGTTCAGGCAGCTTGTTGTGTATTAGGTGATGTCATAACTCTATGACTTTCATTCATATTGTAGCTTATTTTGTTTTAATGCTAGAAAGAAGAAACTGGAACTCATTTTACTAGGAGAGGTCCATTTCTGTTGCTTTTGTCCCTTCCAGTTCACACAGCAGTTGCTTAATTTTTACTCTATTACCCTGGTGTACTTTTTTTGAGTAAAATGCTAACAATACTTTTTAAGACTTTCTTTTTTTGTTTTAAACAGATACTTGTCTTGATGCTTAGATAAAAACTTCTAAAAGGCAGCTTTTAATGTGTTGAAAGAAAACATTAACTTAGTGTCCTGTTTTCTGTTTTTCTTTCTGCACCACTGACGATCCATACTTCGCTTCCTCAACAAATGCAACAGGAAAGAATTCGCAACCACAAGTATCGGAGCCTTGGAGACTTGGAGAAAGATGTCATGTTGCTGTGTCACAATGCTCAGACATTCAATTTGGAGGGATCACAGGTCTGAATGAACCACTTCGTGTTAAACATAAATGTCTCCCTGGCCGAATGTTTTCACTGTTCGTGGATCATTATGTTATGGATATAAACCCTGTGTTTTAATTCTTTGAATAGAGAAGAATGCCCAGATTCTTAGAAACATCCAGAATTCACTGGACACAGCTGCAGTGTGTGTGTGCAGAGAAATTAGTTTTGACTCTAATTCTGAGATCAGTTTTCTCTGATTTGCATGTGGTTTAGAGCTGCTGTAAGACTATTAGAATCTATGGTAAAAGGCAGTGTGTGTAGAGTGATACATAAGTTTGGGTTTACCACAGTGGATGATAGAAGGAGCAGATTTAGTAGTACAGTTTAGGACAGCATGCTAAGGAAATACTTCATAGTGAACTCTTCAGTTCTGCTAATGGAAGATACAGATTCAAGGTTTGTACAGCTGTAAAGCTTTGTGCACGAAGCTTGATACTTTCTGAACCCTCTGGTAATTTTTTTTCATTTAATGTTGAAAAATCAGTGTCTCTTTAAGAGACGGTAATAATAATCCCAGGTGAGTGTCAGGTTTATAAGACAAAATCATCTCAGATGTTTCACACACATGAGCATGCTCGGTGCTGTGAATTCAGAACAGGACACTGACACAAGACTACAAAATCCATAGGACAGCTAAGAAAGTTGTCTCACAATACAGTGAAACATAGCCTTGGATTATTGTTTTTATACATGAGATCCAAATAGTGGGATGCAAACACAATATTAAATTAAAGCAGAGAATGTTAAGACAACTCCTGTAATGTGCAAGAGGAAAAAATGATGTTAAAAGAAACCTAAGTAAAAGTAAGCTGAAGGCTGATGCTGCCAACACTAATGCATCCTTCAAATTCCTAAACATTACTGAATGTCCCTTAGCTGAACTGGTGAGTTAATATTAAAATTGTAGTTAAAAATAAAATGAGGTGAAATTAATTATGAAGGATTGTTGAATACAGCTTATCATTTTGTGATTGTTATTGCTATCTAGAGACAATAAATATTTTCTGTAATATATGCATGTGGCATTCTGCTGTCTTCAGTTATATGGAAACAACCTATAAATAAATCAGCTATAAAAATAAAATAAAATGAATGATGATAGGAAGCATGGAACAAAATTTTGTTAGATGTCATATCATATTATATCATAAAAGTGTTTGGGTTGGAAGGGACCTTAAAGACCATCTAGTTCCAACCCCCCTGCCAAGGGCAGGGACACCTTCCACCAGACCAGGTTGCTCAAAGCCCCGTCCAACCTGGCCTTGAACCCTTCCAGGGAGGGGGCAGCCACAGCTGCTCTGGGCAACCTGTGCCAGTGCCCACTCAAGCAGGTCCATGTCCTTTTTATACTGGGGGCCCTAGAGCTGGACACAGCACTGCAGATGGGGTCTCACGAGAACAGAGCAGAGGGGGAGAATCTTCTCCTTTGACCTGCTGGCCACACTTCTCTTGATGCAGCCCGGGACACGGTTGGCTTTCTGGGCTGCGAGCGCATGGTGCTGGCTCACAGTCAGTTTTCCATCCACTGCTACCCCCAAGTCCTTCTCTGCAGGGCTGCTGTCAATCCGCTCATTGCCCAGCCTGTGTTTGTGCTTGGGATTGCCCTGACCCATGTGCAGGATCTTGTCCAAATGTAAATTGCCAGTTTACTGGTTAGTCATATAGCAGTAAAACAGACATAAATATCTAATGATAACAAATTAAAAGAAAAAAAAAACTGCCAAAAAAAAAAAGCGGAGGAAAGCTAATACCGAAAAGTATCACCGAGACTTTAGAAAATGGTAAAATTTAGTAGAGAAGGTAAAAAGAGGCAAAGAAAAATCAGTAGCTCAGTGGGAAAAATAATGAAATTATTCTCATCAGAATAATTCAAGTTGCTAATGGCAAATTTATCTTTTTTTAGGCAGAGGTGGTAGAATTGACAGGAATAATCCTGAGTGGGTAGAAGTGTTCAGTAGATACTGCTGCTCTGTTTGGAAATAACCCAACCTGTATCAGTGTGTTGCAGTGTTATTTTCCATTCCAATGTACCAACATTAATTACCAGAGCTAGTATTGATTATTATAGCATGAAGCCCAAATAACTCATATCTAAGATTTTTTTATGATTTTTTTATGTTTCTTTCTGGTAACTTCTCATACCATTCATTTTGATTTCCAGTGAATTGCAGGACACTTCTGCAGCGGTCCTTCTGCAGCAGTCTTCCAGTTTCCACCTTTGCTCTGACATACCAGTTCACTTCAGTAGCCTAGAGTATTTGTGTCTGCACCCAAAACCAAAAGGCTAATTCAGGCAGTTGTTTAAGTACACAGTGACTTTAAGTAAAATTGTGTATGTTTGTTCGGTTAGTATGATCTATGCTGCTTTTTCATTGAGCAAAGCAGTTTCATCTGAGATGGAATTTTATGGGGGGGGTTTTCAGGGAGAGACAGACTTTGTGTTTTGAGGCTTTTGTCCTCAGTGCAACCTCAGGAATTCAGTAAGTTTTTCATGTGGTAACAGTCAAATGAAACACAGACATGTAAGGGGTTAAAAATAGTATGTATCTATTGAAACAGAAGATTTGTCATGAATGTTGTCATTTGTCATGAAGTTTTGTTGTCATTGCTTCTCCCTTTTTGAAGGAAGTTCCACTGTCATTGCTGGTTAGTTTTTTGAAACATGTTGGAATTGGATTTTGGTCAACATAAGAAAACTTTTATTTGCACAGCTTTTGGTGAAGCAGCCCCAGGATTTTTTCTTCACTGAAATAGATACCGAATATTACAAATAATTCCACATTAAGGACATTAAAGACATTTTTGAAAACCTAGGACATTCTGTTTAAAAGTCTGTGTCGCAGTGATAACTTAAATATGTAGTAACTGGCATGAAAAAAATACAATGTTGTACGCGTCCTTAATTCTTTTTGTCTTAGAACAGTTCTTGGTCTGAGAAAGGGCAGCAAGATTAGTTGAAAGAGCTATTCCTAAGAACAATGGAATATGTTAGGCCTATGCATAAGAAAAATAAATGATCCTCAGTAGAAACTAAGGGGTCTCTATCAATAGCTGACTTGAAAAGAAGTAGGAATAAGAGAAAGTCAATAATCTTTTGACTTTGAGGAAGGAAGCTGTGGGGTCTCACAGCCACAGCCCACTAACATCGTAAGACAATAGAAGATAAGCCCTTTCAAAACATTCATGATCGTTATATATATGTCAAGAAATTCTAGTATGGTCAAGAGCAGTCAAACATCTCTTAACAAAAAGCACAGCAGTACTTAAGAATGGGGAACAACCTGCGGTGAGAGGTGGTTTTCCTAAAATGGACTTGGTGGGCAACTGAAAAAAGATTGTGTATTTCGTGTAAAGTATTCTAAACAAAGTTTTTATAATTTGTTTTGTTGAACCTGCGAAGTATTCGATCAGTTTTATCAGTTATAACATACAAACTGTATAATGGCAAACAAAAATCCTTCCATTATTTTTCTCACAAATACCCAGTGTCCCTTTACAAAAGGAAGTCTGTAATTTAGCCAAAGGAGTAGTATGACAGCCAGGATAGTTCAAGTGATGATGATGATAAAACCAAATACAATCTGTGACTCTGTACCCTTCTGTTAACTGTTCTTAATTGTCTAGTGCTGAATTGTCCAGTGCTTGGCTTCTGACATTTTGCAAATCAAAATGTACAAGTTCATTTGTTAAGGTCATTAAGAAGGATGAGATACCCAGCAAGGCAAGAAGATTTTTACTGTGTTAATCTGAGAGCTGCGTTACAAGCCAAATGTAGCCCTGACACTGATGAGAGTCCCCTGATGCTTGAGGCTAAAGGGAAAATCTGATGTACCCATGATCTTAGCAAGCTACAGAATGTTTGCAAGCAAGATTAGAACAAGCACATATTATTTTTTTTTAATTGCAGTCTTTTTAGATCTGAGAGTAAGGAAGGAATGAGCTGCTTGAGATAAATCATTTTCCATGTGACCACTTTAAGGATAATTAACACGAGGGTTAGCCATTTGTCATTATCAACTGTATTGCTAGACTACAACCCATTTTTTAAATTAAAGTGCTTACTCATGAAATCTGTTGCTTTGGCAGATTTCAGGGCTGTTACAATCTAATGAAAATACACAGTAGTTCCTGTGGTAATGAAAAATAAGAAAAACGCTCTAACTGGACATTGTAGATGTAATACACTTTAAGAGTTGTATTTTTTGTGCCTCACTATTGACAGATTTCTTCATTTGGAACATAAAATATCAATGTTGACATTTCTTGTAAAATTTGTGCAACAAACATTGTTACTCAGTATTTGGAAAGGCTGTATGTTCTGTGTATTTGCGCTGGGATTTAAGATCTATGCTATGAATTTCTGATATTGCTTAACTTTAAAGTTCTGACAGATTTGTATTCATACTGTAGATCTACGAAGATTCCATTGTTCTTCAGTCTGTGTTCAAAAGTGCACGGCAGAAGATTGCCAAAGAAGAGGAAAGCGAGGATGAAAGCAATGATGATGAAGAGGATGATGAAGAAGAAGAATCGGAATCAGAATGTGAGTCCTCTGCTAAATACTGAAAAGAAACTACATTTGGCGATGGAAGGGGAGGTTTTCTGGTTTCTGCATGGAGACTGATTATAAGGTTCTATTTTCCATTGGTGAAAGTAACTTCTTACCAAGTTTGCTGCTTTGGGTGTTAGCACTGAGCTTAAATCTTCTGGCTGTATGTTCTGGCTACAGTCCTTAGAGTATAAGCCAGTTTTAAGACACAAACAAATCACAGAGGAGCTTTTTAGAAGTAGATCTGACTGGCCATAAGTGTTTATAAACCCTTCTGGTCCTGTTCATGTTGCTTGTAAGTAGAAGTGCCTGGAAGGACTAGAGACAGTCTTTATTCATGGGTGGTCAACATTCAGGCATGGTGTGACATAAAAAACTCATCACCTGGTTAAGAACCTAAAGGTGTTGCAGATATTCTTCAGTGCAACAAGGAGTAAGTGAAACTGATTGTTTCAGAAGCAGGAGGTGACATTCATTCAGTCCCTGCAGACTTGGAAATATGATACAGTGGAAATGGAGTGATCCCTTCATTCCATTTTCTGCCACTCAGTACCTCTACCCATACTCTCCAGCTACTCCATCTGTCTGGTTACAGAAACTGTAGTACTTTGCCCTGAGCTGCTATCCAAGTACATCATGCAGGTTAAGCAGTTAGTTTGGAAATGAGTGGATGTTATGGAATCAGGAATGTAATATATTCTTCAGATAGGTTTTGACTCAAAGTTTTCCAGTCACCTCCACATAGCATTTCTGTAGCTTAAAATAAAGAAAAAAGTCTGTTTGTACAAAGGATCAACATATCTGTGTGCAGGGAAGAAAATATTTTTCTGCTACCAGAGGTGAATTTCTGTGAACAGAGACAGTATTTAGAAGCTGATACCTGAAATTTAACAGCATACATGAACATAAATTTCTTACAGCAAAATCAGTGAAAGTCAAAATCAAGCTAAATAAGAAGGATGAAAAAAGTCGGGAGAAAGGAAAAGGCAAGAAGAGGCAAAGCCGAGCAAAAGCCAAGCCTGTCGTGAGTGATGATGATAGTGATGAGGATCAAGATGAAAATGTAAGTTTTGTTCACTGAGACTGTGGAAGTGGTTACAGTGATTGCGTCTCTATCCTGTCCTGCTTGCTGTCAGAATTCTCAACTATTCATGCTTAAGCACATTTTTAATCTGTATTGATCATCTTGAGGGAATTGGGCGGGTGTGTTAACTGTATCTGGGTGTGCTTTGAGATCTGGTCCCAGTGCTGAAAGATAAGAAGTCTAAGAAGTTTGGAGCTTATTACTTGGAGCTGTTCCTGCTTTCATTGAACCTTTAAACCTCACAGTCTGTTTGCTTTTGTCCACAGACAAAAAACTCTTGGCTTGATTTTTTTTTTTTTTTGATGGGTATTTCTACTATTGCAACAAATGAAAACAGACCTCTTCCTGGTTGTTTTTAAATGTCTGGGTAGGAAGAGAGATCTGATGTTTCCTGACTGTGTCTTTCCTTCTCTAAAGAAGTCTGTAGCAATTAAATGTCATGTAAGAGAAATATTAGATAACATAACACCTTTCTTAAGGCTATCTTCATTTGCCAGTTTAATTGTAATTTTTCTTCCTTTTATTTTCTTGGGATTTTTTTTTCCATCTTTAACAAATTGCACAGAATAGCTGGCAAAGAATTTCTGACTTGTCTTGTGTCTCTTACCTCTAGGACCAGTCGGAAGCAAGCGGAAGTGATGATGAGTGATCCATAGGGTTTATTTTCTTGGCAGAACTGACCCCTTCCCCTTCTCTTCTCCCTTCTCCTACTTTACACCCAGTGAATTCATTTTGTCAAATAAACATTGGGTTGTTTCTGTATTCTCATTCTCTATAAATTAGCTTTAGGATAGTGCCAGACAAACATATGATATCATGGTGTAAAAAAATGAAAAAAATGTAACATATTGTGACCAAATGGGGATCAAAAGATTTAAAACAATAATAAAAAAAAAAGCTTTTGATGGAAAATGTGGGTTGATAGTATATTTCTATGGGCTGGTTTTGACTTGGTAATGGTTTGATTGTGCCTGGCTTTATCATTTGATAGTATGTTTTTCAGTGGTATCAGAAAGACAAAATAAAAAAAAAATAAGTCTTTTGTAGCATTGATAACCAGGAGAAGCCATTAAAAGCCACTGGTTATTTTATTTTTCATCAGGCAGTTTTCAAAGTTTTTATTTGTTCTGTATTGGGTTTTTTACACTGTGGTACATATATGCAACTTGGTTTAATAGCTTATAAATGTACAGTAGTTAGCCTTCATCCACCTTGTCCCATATACGTTTTTCCACTTTACGCTTGATGATCTTCAGAAAAATGCTTTTTGAATTGTATCAAATTTATGTCCACTGTAAACTTTGCTTAACTTTTTTTTCCTTGATTAAAAAAGTTGGGTTAAAAAAATGCTATTGAATATTGCAATCTATATAGTGTAATGGATGGCTTCTTTCATCAGACTGATCTTCTATGTTACCAATGTGGATTATCACCTTTTCCCTAAAGTGTACTTAATCTTTGCTTTCTTTGCACAATGTCTTTGGTTGCAAGTCATAAGCCTGAGGCAAATAAAATTCCAGTAATTTTGAAGAATGTGGTGTTGGTGCTTTCCTAATAAAGAGATAATTTAGCTCAATAGATGCAGCCTTGTATTATGAGTTCCACAAAAATCTTTCTATAGTAGGGACGAGAGGGCAGGAATGTCTACTGTAGAGAGATCCACTGTGATCTGTCTGAAATGTAAAATAAGAACTCATTCGAATACCATAGAAGTATCTTCAGAGACGGAAAAGATATGCAATAGGTGTTAAAATTACAATAATAAAATCAGAGTAGTAAAATAATACCTTGAAGTAAAAGTGTAGTTCATTACCTAATTACAATTTAAGTGATTAAGCAATAAAATAAACATTTAACTTGCTTTCAGGAAATGTATGTCCGTAGGCCTCAGTTAGCATGAATACAATACAATTAGTTACACAGTCAGTCATGTCCCACCTCTGTCCGTTTATTTTAAGTGTTATGTTGAGGTATCAGGGTTTGTGATGCGCTGAGATGTGGTAGTGTAAATATTTGAATTATGTATCTACTGTTAATGTTGCTACTCTGGAAAATCAAAACTTCTTAGATTTTAACATATATTGAGCAGAAAATGTGCAAGCCTAGGAGTGGATTTGTAAACAGAACATTTCTTTGTTATCTGAACTGTGTGTTTCTCAGTATGTGTCTGCTTCACATCTCTTTATACTGCCTTGCAGTATGTTAACTGATTCAGATTTTTATAGTTGAAAAGTGATTATAAATTTGTCTGATGCCCATTTGCGTGTATTAGCCCTGCACTGAGATAAGTCAGGTTTGCTTAGTTTTATCAATTTCGAATATTTCATTCTCAGCATGTGCCCCATATGAGTGGAAGACCCTGTGTTTCACAGAGAGATACCACTGATCTCAGAGGGATGCACTGATGAGACCAGTGTCTAAAGCAGCTTTGCAGAAAATGACCTGGTGGTCCTGGTGGACAGCAAATTGAAAATGAGTCAACAATGCACCCTTATGGCAAAGAAGGTTAACTGTGCTGGGCTGCATTAGGAGTGTTGCCAGCAGGCCCAGGGAGGTGATGCTTCCCCTCTGCTCAGCACTGGTGAGACCACAGCTGGAGTGCTTTGTCCAGTGGTGGGCTCCCAGCAGAATTGAGACTTGGACATACTGGAGCAAATCCAGCAAAGGGCCGCTTAGATAGCTGGAGTACTGGAGCATAAGACATTCAGAGGGAGGCTCAGAGAGCTGGGACTGTTCAGCATGAAGAAGAGAGGGCTCAAAGACACCTTAGCAGTGCATATTAGTATCTGAAGGGAGGGTGTAAATAAGTCAGACCCAGGCTCTTTTCAGTGGTGCCCAGTGATGGGGCCAGAGGCAGTGGGCACAGTCTGAGACACTGGACCCTTTGAAAATCAGAAAACACTTTTTTTCCTGTGAGGGTGATCTGGCATAGGTTTCCCAGAGAGGTTGTGGAGTCTCCCACCGTGGAGATCTTCAAAAGCCAGGAGATGGTCCTGGGCAACCAACTGTAGGTGGCCCTGTGGGAGCAGAGGACCAGATGACCTGCAGAGATCCCGGCCAACCTCAGCCATTCTGTGATTCTGCAATAGGGGATAGCCTGGTTTGCAGAAGCCATTCTGTCTTCGGCAACAGTTTCACAAGACCATGTATGAATATTATTTTTTCAGTGAAAAATGAACCAAGTCTACCAACCCGTTATGCATGAAAAGAAGCATCTGGCAGTAGGCTTCAGTCACTGCTGGCCTAGACTGGATTTAACTGGCAACTTAGATGTAAAAGGCACAATATCATGTTACCCATCCCCAGAGTGCCTGATGACTTTGCAGTGACCCAGTTTGATTTATTTTTCAAGAACTCATTAGTTACAGATGAATGTTCAGCTGGAGAATAAAAATGAACTAAGAAGACCCAACATTTCTATTAAAAATGAAAGTAAGTTTTTTTTTTTTAAGTCAATAACAATAAGCCATATGAGGATATAATTTTGCATAAAAAAATATATTTGAATTCTTAGCTGCAGTTTTTATTTTATCAGGTTTAGATAATTTCAAAATATTTTCAATTTCCCCTCTGAGTCTCAAGAAAAAATGTAATTATGTTTATCATTAGATTAAAATTGATTTATGACTATTAAGTCATGCCTATGCCTCTGCTGCAGTTGGTCCTGTTATTCTGCTTAGGATTTGAGTTAGTTTCTACCCAGAGTAATTTTTAAATTGTAATGTTGCTCTTTCTCTGTATGAATTTACTGCATTTTTCAAGATGAGGTTTTTTTCTGGTGATCTCAGCACATCCCTATATGAAGAAAAAGGTTCTGGCTAAATTGTTGTCATATGTAACCTTCCAAATAATTTACAAAAACAAAGAGGAGGTAATTTTTTTTGAGGTATGTACAAATCCATGTTAAAGATAGAAGCACACTTTCTCTTTTACAGGATTCCCTTTGTAGTACAATTGACATGCAAAGCAGTTGGAATGCCTTTTTGACAATACACAACTAAAAGCACAATGCTACAATCCATATTGAGGGAAATTAACTCAGTACTTAATTTCAGAAAATTGTCTAGTAAAATTGGGAACAGTGTAGCTTGGGCACTGAGGAAGATAAGCAAAGTCAAGTAAACAGCAGGAGGTTTTCTTGTTGCATCTGCTTCTCCTGGGAAGTAGGCAGCAGTGTAAGTGGGCCAGATGAATAATATTTAAAAGTTTTTATATATTTTGGATTCTATTAATATTCTGTTTTCCCCTCACACACCTTCTGAAAGAAACAAAGAAAATGCAAAGACTTTTACTCATTATTATAAATTGCTTCCTGCTTAAATGTGTCTGGGCCTCAATACAAAGTATTGCACTGGTGGTGTTTTCAGACCCACATATATTTTTGTCTTCCTTGTCAAGTATACTGCTTTTAGAACAGAAGTGTCAGGGTGTTCCCACCCCACCTCCCCTACCACTGGAGGTGATTGTTGAAACGCAGAGACAGGGTAGTGTGTCATGGCAAATACTGCCACAGCTTCTGAGCACTGTACAACAAAGGCACAGCTAATGCAGTAGTAAACCTCGAAGTAGTGTGCAATTATTAAGCTGTTGGTACATGCTCAGTCCTGTCAACTACCCAAGGAGGCAATTAATAGCTCTATTAATAATGCACAATCTACTACCACTTCTTCATTAAAAATGCTTGGACAGTAGGGTTTACTGAACACATTGTCTAGGCTAGGAAACCGGTCACAACCTGCTAAAAAACAAAATGAAAAGTTTTTATAAAGGGACTTTTAGTCTGGTCTCTTTCTTTCCCCTCTGCTCATCCTCTGAAAAACCTCTGGAATATTTTAAAATTCTTGCAAACAATTCATTTTTTAATTTTGAATAGGAACTTGAACTGTGAACTGAAGCATGACTGTAATCAAGGTCTGTAGGTTCACAAAAGGGTCTAGTAGAAGTAATTTATGTGTGTGCATTGATCATAGGGAAGAAGGGGAAATAGGTTCAGGGCAGGCAAAGAGGTGCATGATAGACAATTTTGACTCCTTTGTACTAGATCTGTGTATGGTTTTAGGAGTCACTCACCCCTACTCTTGCTGTGCTGAACAAGGGATGAAAGGTAGATGAGACAGAAAATAAGCAGAGGGTGTGAAGCAAGTTGCCAGTCAGCATTTACCTAGTTCGGTTTTACTGAAACTGGACAGCCTGTTCAGGGAGGACAGAACTTTGTATTTGGGGACTGTGCAGTCATACATTTTAAGTGTTTAAATATGAAGGGCCATGTTTATGCTTGGGGTAACTTTGTTAATTAAAATGAAAACCAAAAACTCCATAAAGGATTATACAGATGCAGCCTGCTTGTTCTCTGTGAGTAAAGCCAGAAAGTCAGCTTTTATCCAACAGTGATTTAAATGTGACACAAAACAGAAGTTAACTGGAGTTTGCAGCACCACTCTCTTATTTCCCCTTAACAACCAAGAGTTCACCCTCTCCTCAAATGAGAGAAGGTTGGTGCAGGCATACCTCTACTGCTTTCTCATGTGGAGGTCACACCTGCTTTCCAGACACTAGTCCTTGTCTCTCCGTTTGCTTTACTTGTGAGGGTTGTGATTGTGTCAACGTTTACCGTGGCTTGGACTCTACGTTCACGCAGAGAGCTGGCTGTGCTGAAGAACGTGTTGAACTCTCTGCCTTGATCTGATGCTGTTATGAGGTAAAATACTTTTATTTCCCTGCCTCTATTATAAGAAGCTTGTATTTCAATCACATGGTATTTTACTTCTCCCTTATTTACATGGCCACAGCAGACATAAGTAAGAATAAAATTCTTCTCCAATTAGATGTTGACAGCTTATGTTTTCTTCCCATGTATGCCAAGTTGCTGTCAAAGGCTGAATCATAACAAATAACTTGCGTTTTTGAAGTGACCAGAAGACTTGTATTGGAAATTATACCTGATTTTGTGCTTGATATTCAGTGTCATATTTTCATGCACAATCCATTGCTGTGGTGGCTTATACTGATGCTTTGTTACATTTACCACTTTTGAGGAGATCAACAGTTTTTAAACTATGTATTGCATCATCTGTGAATACAACTGTTACATTGGCTTTTCTCACACCAGGAGATGGAGGTAAAAATAAAGACAAGACCCCAATACTAAGACATGAATTCACTGCAAATGAAAGAGAACTATCTATATGCCAAACATCATTTTCTTTCTCTGAAACAGCCATGGTTTCTGGTGGAGGTGAATTCATATCTATTTGTGTTATTTGTATTGTGGTTTATAGCCCATTTTACTGTAGTAGTATCTATTATGTGCATTCTCCCTTTGGGCTTTCAGCATAGTTGCTCTTCTCTCCACCACCTTCCACTGAAATCAATTTTATATGCACTTGGATGCCTTACAGACTTGAAGCAGTTACTGCTTCGTTGTGCAGCATTACTTCCCATCTCCTTTGTCCTTCTAACATGAAATGAGAGAGAAAACAAGGAGGAAAAAGGCATGGTCTGACCATTCACTTTGGGCTTCTCCTTTTCTTAGACCAGGACACCTTGTTGCTATTAGTGCTGTTGTCTGCTGTTGCAACCCTAGGGACATGTCAGTGCTCCTGCAATTCTTGAGGTTTCTGTGAGCAGTTCTTAAGGTCAAGGAATAAAGCAGTGAAGCTAAGCATGTCTGACATTCTGCAGATGCACAAAAGACAGTAAGTATTCCATGTCAGTGCACTTAAGCGCTTAGAAGCAGTAATTAAAGTAGGTTATTAAAACCTCACAATTCACTTAAACTACATAAGGGGCAATCTTATCAAAATAAAAACATTTTACTTCTGCCTTGGAAACCATTATTAGACCAACTTCCATTGCTGCACCACTGGATGTAACTTTTGTGCCATTCCTTCATGCCATCCTTATATCCTACCATTTCTGTGTGACAGCCAAGATTTAAATCCTGGTCATCTCGAGTGCTTATAGGAAAATCATTTGCCTTGCATCATTAATCAGATTTTTCATTTCTTGGGAATCTGGGAGATATGCTGTGTAGCAAGGCCCATACCAGAATCTAGGTACATTAAAATTGTAATTTCACTGAGATGCACAGGTTTAAAAAAAAACAAAAACAAACAAAAAAACAATGCACTAAGCCCCTTGTCCTGTATCTGGCAAGTTGATTGTTTCTGCTTAAGGGTACATAAATTGAAAAGGATATTACTGTCTCTTTCTCCTGTGTTACTCAGGCTCACTTCAAAGCCGCCTCCCTGTTCCCAGAACATAAATGCCAGGTTCAGCCCATGTGAGACTCAGCCACCAAGCTGTAGGTTAAAGGGAGAAGCTTGAGTTTATTCTTAAGCACTCAAGTGACACATTTTTTCTTAGGAGATGCCATGCAGTTACTCTGTCGTTCTGACTACGTCTGGGACTTGTGCTCTCTGCTTTTCTGACTGTGCTAGGTCTGACTGCAAGTTAGCACCTGAGAGACATAGCTGCTACAGTCCCTGGAGTAGAAATTAATTCAAAGCAGTGCTTCTGGGTGAGCATGTTTCCCTGGATGGCGCACAGGGATTAATAAAGGAGGAAAACTTTTGGTAGGCCCAACTGTGTGCATGGGCTGCTCATCACCTCTTAGAGCTCAGGTGAGCTCAACCATCTCGTCCCCGCCTGTGACGTCCCTGCTGAATTCCACAAGTAGCCTTGCTGCCTGTTCTGCCTGTGTCACTGTTCCTCTGACCACAGAGTGCTGCTTGCTTCCTTGAGACTTCTTGTTTTAATGGTCTAACATCTGTCTGGTAAGAGATTTCTGGCCGTGGGGAACAGTCCCATTACTGCTCTGGTGACAGGCAGTCGTGGCTGGCTTTCTCAGTGCATTCCAAGAGTTCATGGCGTTCTCCCTGGAGACGGCTGTGTTGCTGCTTTCCTTTCTACTTGCTTGCTGCTGTAGCCTCCTTTAATGTAATTCTGTGGGATCAACCAGAGTAACATTAGGTAGGGAATCACAGACATCCTACAAAATAACAAAGGCATCATTTACACTCCTACTGGTGTGTCATTCACCTCCAGACACCTCACCTGCCTGAGGCCCATCAAGTAGTCTTTTGTTCAGCCTTTGGAGCCACTGAGCAAAAAATGATCTCTAGTTATTTTTAAAGTAAATGAGCTCGCACAGCAAAGTATTTTTCAATTTATCCCCGCATTGTTTCTGACTAGACACAGGATGAACAAATACAGTGCCAGACAGTGACAGCTTCGTGAAAAGATCATAATTTTAAACTCAGAAATATACCTACCATACAAAATTCACACAATTATCTTTTGAAAAAATAGATTATTCTTCGTATAAGACTTCAAACTTTGCTGCTCATGAAGAGAGTAAAAGGTCCCCTGAGGATGTGCCAGAAGACCATCTCCAACACATCATGCCCCCTAACCTCCTGTCATCCTTTTCAGCCATTAGCCCCCACCTCAGTCTTACCATATATTTTGGTAAATAAGCACTGGGACCCATCAAATGGCAGCCCTGTTCAAGTAAGGCTGGCCTTAATTCATCTGTCCAGGTTAGACTGCAGTGCAGGGCGCATGCTCTTCAGCAAGCACACGGTCTGACAGCATGTCGTGTGATGTCACTATTTGACTTGACTACAGCATTCAGTCCTGAAAAATGCTGGAAAGATAAACATGAAATTTCAGTACATGTTTTCTAACCTTAGTAATACAGAAAGCTACAGAAAATATTCTTCTGTGAAGGCTGCATTCACTACAGGTGTAAACATTTTCAGGAAAATTTGCATACATACTATCTTCTTGCGTATTCACTGGTGGGGCCTATTTTGCCCTCTAGTTTTGCCAGAAAGTACTCTCTGTCTCACATAAACATATCAGCTGTCTTCTGATAGCCTTTACACCCAGTAGTCAGTGTCAAGGTTTACACTGCATTCAATCGTGTCAAAGGCAGTAATCCATCAACTGTATATTTAATGATCCTTCTTTGCAGAGGATTGTATTTTACCTTTAAAATTTTAGGCAGCAAGGTCATTTTGACTTACCTAAGGGCAAATCCTGGGAGACTGTTAAATGAAAATGAAATACAGTTAAGTGAGGAATAAGTGGGAAATTTAAAAAATACCTGCCCTCGTGATTGAGAAAGTAATTTTTGAGATCTCTACTGAAGAATCTCTTGCTCTGTAACACAGAAATGAATTTCAGCCTGATGACAGGTCTTGCAGACATGCCTTCAGAGGTCTGTGAGGAATTGTGTTAGCCCATGGTGTCTCTGAAGGCCATCTCTGGCCATGTGCCCTCTCCATTCCTGCAAGGAACTTCTTCATTCCTGCAGGAGAAGGAGGGGAGGAGAGCACAGGGAAATCTGCTTTCTCAAGCAACAGACCTCAAACAGGCAGATCAAGCAGCCTGTGCCTGGGGATCTCCAGGCTGGGAGACAGGCAGGTAGAATTAATACTAAATAAAATCCCTGGTCCTATTTCTGTAAGTATTAATGTTTGCATAGATTATCACAAATTGTCAACAAAATGTTTGCTGTAGGAGATACAAAGCTGAATTTTCACCTTTTACTTGTAAATGATGAGGCATCCAAGAATATTTCCAAGTCTGAATGGGAGAAACCACTGTTAGAGACAAAAGGATTATCGTGCTCTTTATGCCCTTCAGTCATGAGTCTTTTTAAATATCCAGTGCACCTCAGTCACTGTCAGGTTTGCACTGAGGATACCTGTCCAGTAGGAATTTAAGTTATGCTGTCAATATTTCATGTAAACCAGAAAGCAAATGACAAATAGTAGCAGTTCTTGTCTGAATAAATTCAAGCTCAACTTTTATTTCCTCCAACCTAAACTGAAATTAAGCTGTCATGTTTCAGATGTCACTATTGTTCCCTTGAGCTATGTAGTAGCCTGGTTTTATTTTAAATGAACAATACTTTCTTCCAATTCAGATCTACATGACTGCTCCTACTTTCATGTGAATAGCATTGTGGTGTAAGTAGAATCTAGATTTCAACATCACAACAGGAAATCTTGTGGGAGTACCAGCAATGACAGGATTTACCTGCAAGTGTACAGTGAGTGGAAAGAAGACAGTTTTTAATGCGCCAGAGGAAAGAAAAAGTCAAGCTTCCTGAGATTTTGTCTGAAATTTATGTTCTTCTCCTGTAAAGCCCACTGTGATAGGCCTCCACTGCAAAGAATAAAAAGTATAATGTTTGAGAGGAACAGAAGTATTCCTGGACTCCCCTGCATTTGTAGGCCTGTATCTCTGACTTGCAATTTTCTGTTAAACCTCTGAACCTGCAGATCAGGATTCACTGTGGTCATGGACAAACATCTCAGCAAAGCTGCCACTCAGCCTGGAACTCAGTAAAATCCTGATGTAGAAGGCCAGTGAATTACAGCTAACTTGAAGAGAAGCTGATATTATGTATACCATTCTTCACTTTTGTCTTTCATCTGTGTTATTTGTGGTCTCATATAACAGCTTTGGAAGACAACTGTCTATAGTGAGGGTTTAAGTTTGATTTGGGCTTGGGACATATGCTGTCCCAAGGCAGATGAGCACTGTACTCTTGCTAGTGCTCATTCTTCAACAGAATTCCACTGGATCCCAAAACTCCTGTCCAAAGCATCCCGAGGTTTGAAAATTAATATATCAAAAATACAGAATAAATGAGGAAAAAAATAGTCCATTTGAAAAATACTAGAAAAAGCAATCTCTTAGAATCTTTATTGAAAGAAATTAAAAATATATTTTGCTACAATTGGAAATATCAATATTTACACGCATGTATAAACCCCATTACAGAATCATCCTGCTCCACCCTGGATACCAGTTTTACATCCTTCCCTTCCCTCTGTTTATATTTTTGCTAAAGGCCATGTGGTTTAATTTCCCTTCTCAGACTCCTATGAACTTCTACAGACCTCAGAGTCTTGACTGGTTTTACTCATTGACCTCCTTTCCTCCCAAAGCATCAGAAGACAGTTGTAGCATGGTGTTGGTTCAAAATGTCAGGCTTTCTTAAGTAGCCAGAAATCCGTTGCTGCACCAATTCCAGGCTCCAGATATTCTGACACAACATAGACTGCTGTGTTTTTCACTCAAGAAGAAATAAAGCTGTGGAGTTGACTTATTCTGTGGTACACATACTGGGAAAAAACCCCCACCAACCGAACAAACCAAAAAACAATCCCAAACAATCAAAAAACCTAACCAATACAAACCAACAAAAAACAAACAAAATTAACCAAATGGAAGAATTATAGCAGAACTGAGAGAAACATGAACACCATGAACATGAGGGCATTCAAACTAAGACTAGCTTCTAGAAAAGGTACATACCTTTTGCTTTATAAACATTTATTTGAAAGTTTAAAAAACTAGTTAAAAAGCCTGTTTGCTCAGTTGTTAGCTTCAGGGCTTTGCTTATGTTTCATTGCTTTCCACAGTCATAGAATAGAATAGAATTAGAATAGAATAGACTAGAATAGATGAATAGAATAGAATAGAATAGAATAGAATAGAATAGAATAGAATAGAATAGAATAGAATAGAATAGAATAGAATAGAATAGAATAGAATAGAATAGAATAGAATAGAATAGAATAGAATAGAATAGAATAGACTTCAGTTGGAAGGGACCTCCAATGATCATCTAGTCCAACTGCCTGACCAATTCAGGGCTGACCAAAAGCTAAAGCATGTTGTTAAGGGCATTGTCCAAATGCCTCTTAAAACACCAACAGGCTTGGGGCATCAAATGCCTCTGTAGGAAGCCTGTTCCAGTATTTGGCCACCCTTTTGTTAAAGAAATGCAACTATTTCTTCTCTAGACTTTAACAGACCAAGGAAGAGGAAACATTTCTCCACTAATCTCTGTACAACACTGGTGTATCTCAAGCCTGATGGGAATCTTTGCATTATAGCAAAATACAAACATTACCAAAGAAAATTAATTTAAGCAAACAAACAAAAAAACCTTTAGGGATGTAACTACTTAGCTTTCTTGAGTTTCGATGGGAGAAATATGCTTTGCAGTAATACTTCCTTAAGCAATCCATCAACTTCTTGGTTTTATAACAGGTAATCCTAAGTTTAAACACATATGTAACAATGGAGTGTTTTCATGCCATCTTCAGCATGTATGTTGGAAACATAGCCCAGGCTTTGGTATGTTGCAGCAACTGAAAATATTAACAAACTTAAAAGAAGGCTATATAAAACAACGGATACCGCATGAGGAAGGCATTTGATTAATGACCACATACTTCAACATCTTTAATTATTTTTTTCTCCTTGTAAATTAATGCAACTCTAATGCCTTACATGTATAAATTAAGGCATAATTTGAAGTCTCCAGGACAGACAATGTTCCTGGAGCACAGGAATAGGCCTATCAGGGAGTGAAAACAAAGAGCAGGGCAAGGACAGGGGAGCTGTGAGTTGCAGGTGGCATCAGGACAGGCCCATCGCAATAGCCAGGGCCTGGACATGGGGTTGGGGACATGGCCAAGGTCATGCTTAGACATCAGCCCACAGGTTATCCTAGCTCAGTGGGGGTCATGGCCAGGCAGGGTCCACTGGTGACACAGCTCAGGCAAGGATCAAAAGAAAAATCCCAGCTTAAAAGCAACTTCCAGTGTAGGTAGGGAGATCTCCTTTGCTGAGGCTTTGACATCTCAGAGTCTTCCAGTTTACCAAAACTTTGGGGTTTGGTTTGGTTTGTTTACCCTTTGCAAATAGAAAAAAAGTAATTGCTCATGTTCTTTCACCTTGTTCAGAGGACCTGAGATGACACCAGCAGGGCTTCACTATGTGAAGAATAAACCATGAAAGAGCACCAGGTGGTCCCCTCTGCCCCTGCAGTGCTGCCTTGCCACCATCCTGGCACAGGGTGAAGTGGTCTGAGGGTGCACGCAGTGCTCAAACTCCTGGGTGCCACAGGACAAGGAGCGTGGCATCAGTTTCCCAGGGCTCAGAGGGAATGCAAGCCACAGGCGAAGGTTTGTGAGTTGCTTCTAGAGCCAAGCAGCAGTAGAGAGAAATGAACTTCAAGGTTGTCTTCTCTGTCTTCACCTTCCATGCTTTGTCACTACTGAAATATTTTGCTGGTATAAAACCTTTCATAACGTCTCCTCTTGAACTCTACCAATCACAGTCCCATCCTGGTCTGCTTAGGATGATTATAATTAGAAGCCTAAAGTAAAGGAAAACAACAGAGTTTAATAAATTAAACTGTACCACTGAAGTTGGGGGGAATACTCTGAATTTCTGAAGAGCTCTACTCTGCAAATTCATGCAATGATCAGTCAATGTCAATAATTTACATTGATGAAGCAGTGAAATGAGATGCAATCATGCATTCTCTGAACAAACCCCCACTGGCTGGTCACACAGTAGAA
Organism: Tyto alba; assembly: GCF_018691265.1. Taxonomy (NCBI): domain Eukaryota; kingdom Metazoa; phylum Chordata; class Aves; order Strigiformes; family Tytonidae; genus Tyto; species Tyto alba. The sequence continues at coordinate 33,248,621 of NW_024881318.1, forward strand.
TGTCCTTAATAGCCAACCAAGAATAGCCTTTTTGAAACAAACTTCTGTGGGTGGCAGATGTGTGTAAAATCAGGATGATTGCCGCAATCTGAAAGTTTACATTTCTGTAGGCAGATGGATTGTGTTGATGCAGTTTGCTGTTCAACTAGTACCTTTCTGCGTAAACAGGTACAAAGAGGTGTGTTTTCTTTAAACATCAGTTTTTAGAATCTGCGTCTTTGTTTTTATGAATATGGTGTCTGTTTCCATGGAAATAAACCTTTAGCAGAGAGTGAAAGCCAAAAGTATCAAAAACCTAATCAGCAGGGAAGTGCACAAGTCCTCAAGGTCAGTATATGTCTAGAAATCAAATTTAGGGGCTCTTATTTGCAAACTTCTAAGCTTGTGTTAGTCTTGAGCTGTTCCTGGTTACTTCTCTCTGTTACTTGTCTTCAGGTCTGGAAGGAGAAGGTTTTTCTCATTGCAGTCTTCTTTTTCACTATCAGGACAACATAATGCAAAAGCCAGCCTATGAAATATATTTAATTCTTAACCAAGATAACAACTTCAGATGACTGTGACTTCTCACTGGAACAGACTTCTTCCTTTTAACTCATAGCATAGAGTGTAAACCTTGATTTAATTTCCAAGAATCTCAAAGCCACTTTACTATATCAACCCAAAGAAATAAAAAGTAATTTCTTTCCTTACTTCTAGGTCAAAATAAGGTGAAATAGTCCTTCCAGGACAGAATTGTGTTTCTTGACTGAATAAGGAATAGCACAGCAAAACTGGCCATTGTAACCTACAAAGCTTTTGAATCAGAAATATCAGACAAGAAAGGGAAAGGTGACCTTTTTCTGCTTTTGCTTTTTATGCTTACATTCTCTACAGAATGTAAGAAGATAAGATCCCCAAGGACATTCCTGCCCAGGACCAGCAACCTGAATGTGGGTCACTACCAGCCCTGGAGTCTTACCCCATGTGACTTGGTACAGCCTGTTGAATCCTGTGGTGGGACCCCACTGCTTGAGGAAAGTTTAATTCTGTCTGTGTCTTAATTAGTTGGCATAATAACGTTAGCTGACATTCAGATCTTGGAAGAGCTTGCTCAGGCTGAAAGAAGTTCCTTCCTGTCCAATTGACCTTGAGTCTGGAAAGAAGTAGATCTGCTGTTTCCTTTTTCTTTTCTGGCTGCAGCAAGTCACTGAAATAAAGTGCTTTGTTTGTGGCAGTGCTTTTGTCTCTTAGTGCCAACTAAAGCCTTTCTGGGAGGTCCGTAATTTTTCTTCTGTATAAAGTTGGCTTTCTTGAATATTTATGTTTAGAGCTGTATATATAAACTAATTAAGAAAATAAATTAAGTCCATACAAACCATTTCTGTTCGGAGACACAATAGCCTTGAATTTTTACTATGTGTTTCTGCCTAAGTTTGGTCAGAGGTCTTGGTTTTCTTTTTTGTAAGAGTTCAGCTGAGTTGTTTAATCAGGCATTATAAGCAGGTGTCTTTCTCTCTCCTTTTTCCCCCCTTACGCTTTCTTTCAGCCTGCCATTTCTCCTTCTCTGACCTCTTCTCCCCATTTCCCATGAAGAGGCTTTAGGAATTAACTCATTTAGTTTGGCATCTTCGGTCAGCATCACAGCCTGGGGCCAAGCAGGCCTAGCACTAAGTCCTTGGAGCATACGCTAAACATCACCACCAGACTGTGACCTATTGAAAGGCATCATTGCTTACAGGCTCCTTGTTGGTTCTGCAAGAGGGAATTATACCTCTAATGCAGAAAATTATCAGGCAGCCTGGCTTTTGCCATGTCCCTGTGCTTAGGCATTTTTATTCATAGCACAGGTCTTACAATTTTCTTTCTTTGCTGCATAGAGAAATTGGCAGTGACTGAAAGAGTGTTTTTTAGCAGTTAAAGAATGAAACGGCAGGAGTGTCCAGCCCATACTTCCTTCCTGGCCCTTCACCCAGCTTTTCCATACCTATTCAATTCAATTTAATAAAGAATTGCATTCCCACTAGAATTGCATATGATGGTTCAGTAACCTACAGCATCCTGTTGAGTTTCTGGTTTCTATGTCTGATAAGGCTTTCTCTAAGGAAGTGGCAGCTCTTTTCTGCCAATGGGGGCATGCAAATTAGAGGGAGAATAACTGTTAGAGAAATTTCATCTTTAAGTTCAGTAGCATTTTTGGCCACCTGAAAGAAGTAAAGCTAAGATTTAGCCTCTGTGTCAGCATCAGACTGATCATATGTCATGCTTTGTATGCACATTATGACAACTGACCTTTCATTACTGTTTCCACAAATCCTGACATTGGCTTCCAGAATTCAGTGCCATTACTGTTTGCACTGAGAAGCACTGACCAAATTCTCTTTTCTTTCCATACCTCCTGGCCATTCTAAACTTTCTCCTCAGTTTTGTTACTTATTTGTTAAAGCTATTATTATTTTATTTTTTAGATATATTTTTTTAGGTGCCTCTGTCCTGGAATTCAGTCCATATGCCATGTGGATGCCCTAATTCTTCTGACCACTCTCTATCTGTAATGCATTTTTGTATCAAATCTATTAGTTCATCTAATTCACAGCCAACTATATTGAATAAAAAAGCTGAGTTTATTGTGAAAGGTGTTCTCTAGAGAACCCTACACTATCTCTATGACAAAGTTAAGCTAAATGAATCCTAGAGTTGCTGTTTGCAACACAAAGAGGTTCAAAATTGTAACTGCTGTGAGTGTTACAAGACTAGTGCGAGGAGATTGACTTCTAAGAAAAATGGATGACTACATGTCATCCTACAGGTGATGGAAGTCCTGGATGATGACAAATGCAGGTAATAGAGCTGACAGAGAGCAGCTGTTTATGCAGAAGAGTGCACAGGATGGCCCAAGAGTTTTTTTCTGAACAGTATAACTGTGTCACTACAACAGCGGGGACACTGGCATGAGCCTACATCTATGATGTAACAAGCTATTCTCTCCAGATGGAAGTATTCTTTACCTACTGTGGTTTGGTAGCAGCAGACTTGATATTCAAGTCATTTCCAATGCAAGAATAAACAACAGTTTCCCAACACAGGTGATCAAGGAGCCAAGGATCAGAGGTGCTCTGAAGGGGCAGGAGGATCTGAGGAACCACAGGCTACTCAGCCTCACCTTGATCCCTGGGAAGGTGGTGGAGCAGCTAATCCTGGAAACCATTTCCAGACATCACACAGGGCAAGGAGGTGACTGCAAGTAATCGGCATGGATTTATGAATGGGAAACCATGCCTGACCAATTTGACGGCCTTCCACAGTGAAGCGACTGTCTTGGTGTATGTATGTACAATAGGAAAGAAAGACTGGGAAATAAATACTCAGAGCAATGACCAGAGAAAAACCAGGTTCCTGCTGTATGTAATAGATTCAAGAAATGTTTACTTAGCATAAATTTGGATGCCTGTCTGTTGGGTATTTTTTATACTAGTGCTGACAACTTCTTGCTGTAGCAGATGAAAGTACAGTGTTTCTGCCTTCTTTGTGTTTCTTTCCTGTTCTGGTGCTGAGTCTCCATTAGCATTTCTGGAGGAGTAAATACTTTGATTGGGAGAAGATGGCTTTCTTTTAAATATTTGACATGGGAGCGCTACAGAGACATCAAGAGGAAAATGTGAAGATAAAGGAGGTGCTGTTTTGTCAGTGTCTGCATTCAAACACCCATCATTACAAGCAAATGTGCTTTATTTGGTACCGTATTATTTATGGAATCGTAATGGAGCTAACTGTCACCAAGTGACATCGTTTTTATGAGTGGACTGTTTTCGGCTGCTGAGGTACCTTCTGCTGTAAGTGGAGGAAATATTCTTCACCTTTGTCCAGCTCCTCTTCCTCTTTGGTGACTGTTCCTGCTTAATAAATAAATGCAAAAACATGAGCAAAATCTAATAAACCAGCCATAAACAGACAGTGTGTTGGACCTGTCCTGCTTCTGTCTCTGTTTCTGACAGAAGCTAGTATTAGACGTATTCGAAGAATATGCAAGAAAGGCTTTCACTAACTAGTCAACCCAAAGGGAAAGGCTTTTACTGTTTTTATTATTTGCATGGTGATGGCACAATGATTTTTTGGATGGTAATTAGTTTTCACCAGCCTCTTGTAGCAGGATGCCATGTTGCCAATATCTATTATTCAGTCCTTCTATAATCCTAAATTATTGGTTTCACTTAAAATTTGTGGCAAGGGGTTCAATATGGGCTTATTATCTGCATGAAGTCATTTCCTGGTATTGACCTGAAATGCTTTTCCTTTCAGTTTGTCCTTGTTCTAATGTTAGAAAGGCCAAATAGATAGGGAGCTCTCCCCAGGCTTATCATTAATATTTCACCTTTGTGTGGATCCCTCTTGTTTGTCACCTGTGAAATCCTGCATAAGGAGAATTACTACAGTGACTTTTTGGGCCAAAACCACATATATTTTTAAACTCAGTTCTTGAGCTACTGACTTTCTGCTTGGAATAAACTTTGGTTAGATCCCATTGTTCTGTCAATCCTTTTGTTCATGTATTATTGCTCTGTCTTGAGCTACAGTGAGCAAAATCAAATAGAACATCACCACAGTTAACTGTATTATTTGCTTGGAATAGAAAAATCTGAGCATACATGAGTGGGAAGAAAAAAAAAAAAGATAGACTATCAGATAAGATAAATTAGGAAGTATCTAAAAAGACTAGTATTTTTAAGTTCTGCCTTTGGTTTTCAGTGGATTGGTGAGGTTTTAAACTTTATATGCACCTGATGGTGCAGAGGGGAACTTTCAGTGGTTCCTTTCAAAAGCTTAGTCTGTGAAGAAGCCCAGAAATGGCAGGTGTTTCTGGCAAATCTCAGTAGGTATGGGACTTCACTACAGATGTCCAGGTAATCCAGGGCATTTCTGGCTTGCTGGTGAGCAACACCAAAGGCGTAAATGCCGGTACTGCTCTGAGAGCTGCAGGTACCTCACGCTTTGGAAGGTCACATCTCAGCTTTTCCACGTCAGACCATGGGAAACAGAAGAACCAGGGAACCAGCAGCCTTTTCCTGGAAATGTGCTGCTATAACATGTTCTCAGGAGTTGTTTTTCTTTGCATGATGTTGCCTTTGTGAAACGGTAGAAGTACATTCCTTATTCATACTAAACTCCTAGATGACTGACACTCATCTTTCTCTCACCTATGTTTTCATGAGGAAGGACAACTGCCATTGGAAAAAATATAGTAATTTGAAATGTTTTGTCTTTGTAGGTGGTTTCGATTCAATTAACAAAGTAGGTTAATTCAGATTCTGGTGAATGAATTTATCTTTGTGACACAACCAGGCAACCTAAGTAGGACAAAAAACCTAATACACTTCTGGTTTTCTTTACCCTGATCCTGAGGTGACACTTTAGCCATTAAATGCTTACCTACCACTGTATAGTGAAGCCGTTAACAACATGGGTGGCCTTAACTGAACACCAATAAAACATTGTTTCTGCTGTGACTAGCTTGAAGTCCTTGAAACAGACACAGATAAATTTCACAGGATGACCTAGGGAAATCTTTCTGGGATATTTCCACGCAGCTCTTTCTCTCCTCCTATGCAGTGCAGTGGTAGAGAAGACATTTGGCAGACAAAGGATTGCAGCTACGAAAGGCATGAATTTCAGTAAACTCCTAAGAACATGACCTTGTTACAACCATTTTTTATGATCTATGCTTTTTTAATGAGGATATGCCATGTTCTCAGGCTACAAGCTAAAAAAACAGGAGGCAATTGGGAAGGACCTCCTTTGTGTGCGCTGCTTGAGAAGTCCCTGTCCCGTCTGATGTGAGTGACACTCTGTGTTGCTCTGATGGTGGTAATCTAACGCGGAGGGAACAGGAGCACAGTGTTCCAGGATTAGAAAGTTATGCATTGTAGCAGGAACACTGGTGGGGGCATAGTAGGGCTGTCATTGTAAGTGTAAGAAAGAGGTAGCAGAGCAGTAAAAGAACAGTTAGGCAGTGCAGGTAGTTTATGCAGTGTCTTGATAAGAATTAGATTAACTTCTGAGTATACTACTGTCATACAAGTAGTGGGGTAAAATCCTGAATAAAACAAAATGAAAGTCATTGACAGATGTGTATCTTTATTTACAGCTTTGTCTCCTAGACTACTTTCTTTCTTGGGAATTTATCTCAAACACTGTGTTTAAGTCATGGTCATCTTAGACACAGACTCCTGTTGGAATCTTTTCTTTGTTCAATCAAGTGACAAAAACAGTATTTAGTTTTACATTTTGGTTTGCTATTTTTTTTTTTTTAATTTAGAATAAATGCCAGTCCAAAGGGATTTCATGTCACTTGCAGTGATTCTTGCTTGATGCACACCATACAGTTCTGCAGTTTGTGTCTAATGAAAGCATTGCCTTCAGGAAAAAAAAATAAAGTCCATTCTTGACCATGAGAGAGGAAGAAATAAGGAAGCCACCATTAATGGTAGTTAATCTTTGCACTAATTGCAAAGATTTTACTTTTACCTTCATAAAACAAACAAAAAGGAATTCCATGTCAATGAGCCTATAAATTCCCTTTTGCTTGAAACTTCAAGCAACACCATTCCAGGATAAATGTATGATCTGAAAGCATTAGGCTGGATTCACTCTTGGACTACACCTCTGCTGAACCATGTGAGCAATACTGGTAATGTAATAACATCACAGACACACACTGCCTCTTCTTTTGTCAGAACGAGGTATACCCAAGACTTTAATTCACACTAACCCAGTTTAAATTTGGCAAAGCTGTGGAATAGTCCTTAGCTGTTGCCCAGTCAATAAGACTCATTTGCTCTGTTTCTGCAGCATAACCTTGTTGATTAAAACCCCAGTTTATGTTAGCACATATCCAGTGTAATCATCTAGTGATTTTGCATTTAGAAAATTTATCTGCTGATGCATCTGTACCGGTTGAAAACTAGGTCTTTCCCTTCTGATGTGTGGAGGTGGGGAGGGGAAGAAAGGGTAATAGCACTAACATCCCTCAGAAAAAATATGAACGTGTACAAAAACAACTGTGGAGAAATAAAGTTAAACAACACACAGCATTATCACAGGCCTTATGTCTTTTGCATAGCAGATAAACATTATACTTTTCCTTTTGCACTAAGCTAACAACAGGGAACCATTATTCTGTGCTAACAGCCTGTTGTGTTCTCTCCTGATTGTGTCCATAGACATGCACAACAGCATGCCAAATATAGAAAAAACTTGTGCAATGTTTTGAATTCATTTCAGCTGTTTAGTGTTAGACTCACTTTTCAAATTAAGGCAGGTAGACCAGTGCTGTTCTCATTAATCTTAATGATAATTTAAACATGGATTTCAAAGAAAGCAGCACTGGACTTCCACAGAATTTTAAATCTAAGATAAAAAAATGGTGATGAAGCAAGGCTCTTGTTCTCTCCTGCCAGTCTGTGCAGTGCATGTATGAATAGAAGGTAGGTTATAGTATGCTTGTCACTATGCAGAGAAAATGATGCACATCCATCTTCTGGTTTGATTTTGCACACATCCTTTGTAACATTGTTTGACAAGTGAAAAGATCCTGGACCACATCCTCTGCTTATGTAATTGATATAAAACTGATGACTTCCAAAGAACTGTTCTAGCACAATGTTCTCCAGCTGAGGATACAGGCTGTGAGGTATGTTGCACTACAGATGAATAAGCATTATTGTCCTTACAAGTAACAAGCTGTGTGCGGGGTTTTTTTGTTTGTTTTGGGGTTGTTTGTTTGTTTGTTTTTTTTTTTTTTGTCTAGGATGAATTTTTTTGAAAGTAATACAGCTTTTCACAGAGTCACAGAATGGCTGAGATTGGCAGGGACCTCTGCAGGTTATCTGGTCTAACCCCTCTGCTCCAGCAGGGCCACCTGGAGCTGGCTGCCCAGGACCATGTCCAGAGGGCTTTGCTCCTGTCAGGTGTTTATACACACTGCTCAGATGCCCTCTTCAGGTGCATCTGCTTCACTGAACAGTTTTCTGTGTCAACAACCTGTGATGCTTTTGTTGTTGTGTATTACCTGGCAAGCCAGTGCTAACACCTACTGATATGGACTTAATAATTAAATTAGAAAAACTTTAAATAAGCTATGGGTTGTAACTTTAAACATCCCACATACAGATGTTTCAATACTGCAATCTGAGTAAAAAGACTGGTTTACAGGATGTCTTCCACAGACAAGTTCTGAAGTGTTATCATCTTTTGCAAAGAATTCACTCTCAATTTTGGCCATCTTATTGTAAGCCCCAAATAAGCAAACTGATCCATCCCTTCCTTTTCTCACAGTTAAGAAACTAAATGCTCAAGCAAGAGCCAAGCCTTGATTTATGTGCTAATCGCTATTACGACAAAGAGGGATGCATAGTTGATGGTCCTGTCCTACCTTCCAACAAATGAATGAAATTTTTGTTTGAAGTCAGGACACTGCTTTTTGGATGTCTGTCTATGAGCAGGCTCAGAGACACTGCCCCTTCTAAGGGATTCTCCAGAAGGAAAGATGCTGCAAATGACACGGGGACTTTACAGCGGCTTTCCTAAATGCCTAAAGCTAGTCCCTGTAGCTCAATCCTACTCCTAAAACAGCATCACGAACAGATGCCTTGTACTTAGGTCAGGCAGCAGAGTGAATCAAGGCCAAGCGGTGTAAAGTGTTCCCAGGATTTCTTTCCTGGCCTTCATCTCTCTGTCAGTCCCATTAGGCTAGATTGCCTGGAAATGTTAAAGTGATGCAAGCTTGGCAAACCCCCCCCACCTTGGCAAACAACCTCTTCAGTTGCTCTTAGAGGTCTCAGAGGCCCTCTTTCCATGTATGAGTATTCAGTTAATTAACTGGAGATATTTAAATACACAATCGGACTGCATGAAAAGGAAAAGCCCACAAGAGAACCCAGGGATGGGTACAGCTTGCAAACAGAGCCCAGGTATATCAATTTGTCAGGGCAACCAGTGCCACAGTTTAACCCCTTGCTAGTACAGAAGGATTGAGAACTGTTCCCAAAGCTTTAAAGTGCAGACACAGCTAAAACTGGTAGATAAGCCCATCTTTCTCAAGCTGAGCACCTGCTCCACTGCTGCTGCGTGCAGTCCAGTCCATTGCCCGTCCCGGTGTCCCCAAGGGGTTAGTGGCTCTCGGTCCCAAAGAGGGCACCAAAGAACGTCACATTTGGGTGGCTCCCAGAACTGCTCACCCTAGCCAACAACATAACTGGCATTTAAGATAATTGTTACGGGTCAGGGGGGCATTCAAATTGCAGGCACAGGGTCTTGAAGAAACAAACTAAACCCTGAATGTCTAAAGCCTGGAAGTAGTCTTGCTTAAACACCAGACAGCAAGCATGGTAAGGATCCTTTGGGGGCCACAGGGTTTATCCCAGGAAACATCTAATTATCATAAGAAGAAATGAAGCAGCAGGGGTTTCCTGAAGCAATAGAGGGACAGGGGGCACACAGTCACATTGTACGTGCTACCTTTTAGATGAGAGTGAAAGCCAGATCGTGGAATCACCACTCCTATTGTGATTTCAGCGCTGAGCAGTGTAAAGCCCAGTTTGTACTCCGGTCTCTGGCAGAATGTCATCCGATATTCTCCTTCAGTTTTTGTCTAGAAATATGGTATATTTCTGACAACTGCTGTCATGTTTTGTTTTCTGAGTTGGTGGTAATCTGTGTGAGTTATGCTGTAAAAATCTATTCTTTACCACAACTCTCTCATAAGATATTATTTTTGCTGGCTAACCAGGGCCAGTATATGAAGTAATGTCCTTGGCATGGTAACACTCTCTGCCACCACAGCTGAAAGCTGCTAGGAGGTCTTACAAGTTCTGTGGAGTCCACAACAAGCATAATATATATTTAAATGTAATAGTTTTCTTCATAAATTACTAGTAACAGAGAGGTTGAATGTAGGGCATTGATGCATACCTTAGATAATCAACTAATATTGTTTCAATAACTGCTGTTTTGTGAGTTATTTTCTATACATTTTTGCTGATCTATTTTCATTCGTAGTATAGGCCCCTGTATTTGGCTCTAAGTTCTTTACTGATGCTGTTGTGATAGGCAAGAAAGAAATTACAGCAAGCTGTAGACAATGTTTAAAATGCTGAGGGCCAGCAATTGAAGGCAAAACCTAATTATTTGGACATGACAACAATTCTGTCACCACTAAGGTTTCTTCAGAATAATTTACATCAAGGGCTAGAGGAAATCCTATGTGTAGGTATAAAAATCTCTGAATGCTTATGTGGAAATAATGTCCTTTTTTTCTTATCAAAGGTCATCTAAATTGCACTGGTACCATAGTCTTGTGCTACTGCTAACTGGGAAGTGTCTCTGTATTTCACTTTAAATCAAATGAAAGATAAATGGCGTGTCATCTGATGCACACCAAAGAAGGAAACAGAGTTGCTTCAGTGAATATTTGATTCAATATAAGAATGGAGCCAATTTCAATAACTTATTTATGCTGGGCCTGGTGCTTCTAGCTAGGAAAGCTTTCTCTTTGCTATCACAGGAACCTGCAAACCTCCTATTCTAAAAAAACCCAAATCAGATTAATTTCCCCTACTCTCATTAGCAAGGTTGCTTTTTTACATTGTGAAAACAAGAAGAGAATAGTGCAACAGGAAGGTGTTACCCCTTGCTTTTTCTGCTGCGAGGACACTGATGGGACTGGCTGAGACCTGGTGACGTGATTGTAAAACAAATTGCCACTGTAATGTTTTGATATCTCTGCAGAGAAAACACTATTGCCTTCCTCTAGCAGTATGTTTCTTATCGATGCTGAAGAACTGACCCCTAAAAGGCTGAGCAAGGGTAGTGATTCACGTGCCACTGCCGACTCCCTGGCAGCAAGGCAGTGAGCCCATCCCCACGCTTTTGGGCTGCTTTCAGGCCGGTGTGGCTCCGCTGCTGGCAGTGCCCTTCCCCTTCCTCGTGCCAGCAGGAGCCAGTGAAAACTCGGGCCTGACACACCTACCACCTCACATACCAGGCCAAGTAGTGTTAATTGCATGAATCAAAGAATCCTCTTGAAGCATAAGATGATGTTTCAACATTGTGGAGATTATGAAGCTACTTAACATTCTGGCTGCCTTCCCACAGTCCTTCCCTACCCACAGAAATCCTTGAGTGTGAGCTTCGGTTTGAACACATGCTATGTTGCATGGACTTACGTGTTCTGCTGTATAGACAATTAAGTTTATGTTTAAACAGGATGGGTATGTTTGATCTCTCCTACTTACTCACACTAGCCTCTGAAGTTGAAGACCTGCTCCTGCAAATAATCTGCAGGGAGTGGGAGGAGGTTGAGGTGCAGGCAGCTCTTACAGCCCATTCAGTTTGTTGGCAGTCAGGTAGTTTTGGTACCTCCTCAGATGCAGATTTTGTATACTCCTCTCCTGAACTCTGGTATTGTGATGGCCATGGTTTTCCTGGTGAAAGCTATAGCACAGCAAACCTTATCTAGCTGTCTCTGCATCTAGACACGACTGACCTAATTATTCCAGGTGTTTGTGCTTCTTGAAGCTCTGCTGGTCACAAGTGGCTAGTAATGTAGTGTGCAAATGAAACTTGCTCCCTATCCCCATATTGTTTTTGCAGGCAGTTCTTACCATGGCATTTGTACTCTTTCACCCTCTTCCCCAGCACGCACCCTAGTCTGTGGCTGCCATATTCCCTCTTATTCTGTATTTTGGTGCTTTGTTATTGCATGTCTACTATTAAAGTACTTAAAAACACTGAGTAATTTCCCCTTCATTTCAGTTTCACAGCCTTCTCACTGTCTGTTGCTATAGCTGTTAAAATAACTGTGTTGTAAAAGTCATTATCCTGAGCTGTGGGATTTGAATAATGTATTTTTGCACATCTTGATACTGTTGGCATAAAGGGGTCAGACGTAGGATGGTGGGCAACAGGCACATCATCAATGAAACTGTTTCTCTTATCAAGGTCTGCACTTGCCTAGTGTGTGTGAGACTGAGGTTCAGCATCTTCCTCTGATCCAGGAGATCACTACAGAAATTCTCTGATAAAATCACTAAGATATTGGTGGAACTGGGACACAAACTCTCATGTTCTATCTCTGTGGCTAGCGTCCTAACTCCTTGCATGCTGCTGCTTGATAAGTAACTAAAGGTGCCATATGAGGTGGGAGGACTCCTGGCAGAGAACAGCCTCACCACCCCTGCAAGAGCTCAAAACAAGAAAAGTATGCAGAGGTCTGAGGAAGCAGTGCACTGAACACGGGTCCTGTCTCCTCAGTGGTTACAAAGAAGGGAGACCTTGCTTCTCTGCCATTCTGCTCACCCTTGAGCTTTGTGCTGTTTTCTCTGCTTTTGTTACACAGGCTGCAAAATCAAACATTTTGGTTTGGCTGGAATGAAAAATCTCTTTGGTACAAAAGGGAATTTTTCAGTTTTACACTAAACTGGTAAGAATAAAAGATCAAATCAAGAATGAAACGTTGAGACTGACTACCAAGTTAAGGGTGAGCAATTGCAGTGCCCATTCAGCAGTCCAAGTCCCCACACTCCCTCCTCCTCTGAACTCTGCTGTGGAGCTGTTCTCCAGCCTGCCGTGGCCACCTCTTCCCACTCATCTTCCTTCTTGCTCTAGCCTGTGGAAATGTGCTAGCATCAGCCGTCATTTCACAACATCCCTCCTTCTCTCCCCCTGTGTTGGTTCTCTGTCTCTTGGTTTGCAGCACTATTACTCACTTTCAGATCTCATTTTTATTCCTAGAAAGGTGCATTGCTGGACCCCTTTGCAGGTGACCTTTGGAAGGAAAATGGAGAATATAGGGCAAGTCACCCACCTGGTTCACTCCCTCCTACCTCTATATGAAACAAGTGTGAATCAGCTGTGGATCAAAGCTAGGAATTACCTTTCTCCTTTGATGCTTTTGTGATTGTTTTATGATCAGTATTTGCTTTGTGATTTGATTTTTTTCTTTGGTCTAATTTCCTAACACCAACAACTGCCTCACCTTTTCTGTGTCTGGCATGTTAAACATTCTTCTGGAAAAAAACGGGAGTGTCCACAGAAACATTTAACCACTTGTTTCATAGGTTTCACTTTTCTTCTTTTTAATAATAATAAAAAAAAAAAATTGTTTTATCATTCTAGCTTTTTTCTTTCCCAGCATGCACCACTTGTGACCACCCTCCCATGCATCGCAGTTGCCAGGTCATCACCACAACATACCTTCAAGCTTTTGGGTTCTGAAAGTGGCAATACCCAGAACTGAGTAATCACAGGAAAATTTCAGGGGTTGATTTGTTTATTTATGCAACTATTAAGTTTCTGGCACACATGCTGCCGGGAAAGCACTGAGGTCCTCACCTGGATTAATGCTCAAAACCAAAAAAAAAAACCCAAATTTAACATAAGAGAAAATAAACATCTGTATTTTTCTTTTTTAATCTAGTTAAAAATGTGTTTGCTTAGGACCTGATTTAAGGTTTGTACCTGAGTCCAGCAGTATTATATAAAACAAGCAGATCCTTTTTTCTTCCCCAATTACTATATCATCTTTTTCTTTGTTTAGACATTTTGAACTGAAACTGAACTAAAATAATCTGAAGACCTTGACATGAAGAATAAGGTAAATCTCCTAGTATATCATTAATAAATTCCATTGAGTCATAATATATACCTGAAAAGTTTCTGGATTCATTCTGCCCTTCCTCTTTTCCTCTCTTTTCTTTCCTTGTGTCCCAGAGGCAGGTAACTGCAAATTGAGATTTTCAAAGCAGTGCAGAGGATTGATTTTAGTGGCAGATGCTTGGCTAATCTCATAATGCTTTCAGATCTCAACCCCCACTTCTTAGTAGCTGGCTGGAAAAGGCTGCAGAGTTAATCTGGGAGCTAATGCCCATGTCTGCTAAGCGTTTCTTTTCAGTGCAGACATCTGGCCACTCTGTACTTGTTGCCCAGGAGGGCTGGGGATCTATTAGACACAGGGCGCCTGCGGGTCTGGCTGCAGCATCACCGCACCCCTCTGCAAAGCCCGTTGGCTGGGGATGGGGAAGCCCCTGTGTCCGGGCTCCCAGGGTTTGGGGCTGGGATGGTACGCATACCGAGTCTATGTGTGTGCATCAGTGCAGTCACTCTACCTAGATAAAACCACAGTTGCTGTTAAAGCTCCATCAGGCCTCCACCAGGGTCCCGAAGCACCTACAGCAATCTGAGTCCCCAAAATGCTCCTTCTTTTCCCACCATAGAGTTCTGCACTGGGCTGCTTGTCCACTATGTGCTGCAGCAAGTCTCCCCATGCAGCCCATATCCCACTTCAGCTGGTGGCCCCTCTGCTGCCACAATTTTGGCAGCAGTGCCTTTAACGGGCACATGCAGGTCCCACTGTAAACTGTCCCTCACCCAGTCACTGTGTCTGTCAGGGCTCAGGAACACCCTGGGTTCTGATCCTCTAAAAATGAGCCTTTGCTGCATTTTCCTCAGAGGATGTTTGTGGGCCAGTGGGAAGTGCTGGTATCAAGAGGAAGGCTCAGAGTCCTTGCTAGCTGCACAACCTGGCATGGTGATTTAAAGCTGCAAAGGAAAGCCACTGTTAGCAGCAAAGCAGCAGGAGGGCAGATTGCGATGAAATAGGAGTTTATGTTGCCCATTTTCAAGTATGACATTTAATTGTCACTAATAATGCCATGAATCATAATCATGTCTATTATAGAGAGGTTTGCCTCTGATAAAGGAAAGCAACAAATGGTATTAGTTGCAGGGATATTATAGCATGCATAAATCTTGCCTTTGCAGTCTAGCTAGAGCACAGGTGGCGTGGGGCACAAGGGGTAACCCAGGCTCCAGGGACGGTTGTCTGAACCCTAAGGGAAGGGCCAGGAGAGACCCAACGGAGCAAAATGGCTGGGGAGGGTCCTCCCTGGCACTGTTGTGGTGGCTATCCTGCCTGCTTGTCCCTCCAGTGTCTGTGTCCCCTTGGCTTCCAGGGCTGTCCTTGGAGCAGGCCACAGTTGAAGCTGCTGAGAGGGTGGGTCTGCAGGCAGCAGGAGAGCATGCAAACCTGTTCATAGGTTAGCTTTCCTGGGGAGCTCACAGGCTGCAAGGAGGGGTAGGTCAGGTGAAATTAAATGCTGTCAGGGGCTGCTTCAAGAGCAGTTAGATCCATGTCCCCAGGGTCTTCTGCCCTACCTCTTGCAGTGTACAGGAGAAGACCCTAGGCTTGAACTTGTGGGCCTCCCTATGGGGCCAGAAGAGACAGCCACAGCATCCTCAGGAGCAAGTTGTTGTCACCACCGGGTGACCTGCTGGGATGTACAGGGCCATTGGGCAGAGCACAGGCAGCAGGGGAAGGGGGAGAAAACCTGGTGTCTGCTTCCTACCCAGCTCCCAGAGCTCAGCACGCTTGTAAAAGCATCAGTGTTCTTGAGGTTCCCATCTCCTCACTCAGATGTGTTTGAATTCAGCCATAAAGCTGAAAGTTACTGTAGGAGGGGGGTTACTCACAGGCAGAAACTGCTGTATCTCCCTTAGGACTTAATTCCTTAGGACCCAGGTTTAAAATATGCAATTTTAAGCATCTGCACCTTTTTTCAGATTAAAGGAAGCAGCTATAAAGCTCTGACAGGTAGAGCACAGCTGATTGCCTCAGCAGACCTACTCCTTAGGAAATGAAATGCCAGCCACTTCAGAGATGACTCCAAAGCAGGTGTGGAGGCTTGCCCATGTCTTTTTTGCACATTTTTCACCACTGATGACCCACAAGTGGTGCATATTGTGGTGCAAGGACAAGCTTAGCCACTACCACAGCTTTATCTTTTTTTTTCTTTTCTTTTCTGCAGACTTTTTTCAGCTACATGGATGTATGAAAGATATTTCTCTTCCCTCACTCACCCAGCTGATGGGAGTTTTTGCATGGATGGAGCAAAAGGTACATAAGGTGCTACAGCTAGAATTGCACAGACTGATTATCTGAGGAACAGATAACTTGAAAATGGCCTTTACCCTCTTAAAATATAGTTAAAAACAGGGAAATGGCTGTGTGGCTGATTCCCAAATTGCACTACAAAAGCCTCAGTATGAAAAAACACTGGGAGTGTTTTTTCCTGATAGTTGTAAGATGCTAATTAGGGAGACAAACAGACATTCACCAAAGATGTCTACCTGTATTTCAAACTTAATTATGCTAACTTAGAAACTAGAAAGGACAATCGTTCAGTGGCTACTCTTCGGCTTGTTGTTCAGCTAGCTGCAATGCATTATTTAGGATACAGAGATTCAGAACAGTCAACTCAGGCTTTCTCTTTTGTATTTTTTTTTCTTCTATATGGAGAGGATTTACCACAGAATTTGGAGGAGACATACAGTCACTCACTGCAAGACAAGAATTTATTTTACGAGAACAAATGCTGGTTGCCATGGTTTCTGAGAGGCAGAAACTCCAAGGTCATTCCCTGAAAATTCTTCACAACCAGAGCCAGCAGTGAAGATACTCCCTCACTTTGCTGACCAACCCTCCTTTGCCTATAAATACTGCATCCTCCCATTCTCCACTGGTATGCAGCTACTCGTTTAAGCCACAATAACACTGGTAAGAACATGATGTGAAAAACCAGCAGTGTGCCTGAAAACAAACAAAGTCAAGCCTGGATTTACAAGCCTGTGAGTTTTCCTGGTTGGCTGTTTTCTGGCTCTGCTGTGTGTCTGCTGGAAAACCTAACCCACCTGCCATGTTTGCCAACTGGGCTGTTGCAGGTGCAACTGTGAAACTTTCATCTGGAGGAAATGCCAGACCTGCACACAGAAAGCCTGATACATGGACAAGCAAATGGAAAAAATTACCAAAGATGGGACCATGCACTTGCAGTTATGTTAGAAAAAAATATCAAAAACTACATGTGGTCGGTTTCTCCTCTGGGTCTGAAGTACAAGGAAAAATATATTTCTTTCCATGACTGAGGTGTATGGCACCATTACTGTTCCTGAATGCCTCAGTACTGACCTATGTGGTGGTGACTGTAAAAAAAGACGTCTTCAAACACATGTGCAAAATCCAGCCCTGCAACCCTTCAGCATCCCACCAAAATGACAGCAACCTTTATACTGCTGAGATACTGTCCTAACAACACAGTGATTAGATGAAGTCTCCCCTTACACTGGAACTGCCAGGGCAAATTAATTAGCGGATACTACTATTCAGCCACTTGTTTAAAACCGTGCACTTTCATTCTGGCATGAATTTTCATTATGGCATGAATTTACAGGGGAAGGCACATGAGCCTTTTGTTCACATTTGTACAAATGCACAAAACTGTGTGCACATTATTCCATAATAAACTGCAGTTCACTAAACTTTGCTCACGTGGAAAGAAAATGCATCCCTCTCACATGTGTCCAAAACCTTATTACTATAGCAAGCATAGTTCTATGCATGATGGGGTATGTATATGGTGCCTCAGTCACCAGTGCCATAAAAACAATGAACCCTGAGTACTTGCTAATTTCTTTTTCTGTCAATTTAAAACCAGAAAAAAAAAAATGTGTCAAAATTAGAAGTGACTAGGGAAACAGTTACATTTAAGTGTATAAAATCACTGCAAAAATAACATTTTGCAGTCCATCACTGGCTGCACAGTATGCACAAATACATTTCTTAACCTGCCAAGCCACCATCTCAGCAACTGAACATGTTGTGCAGAGGGAAAAAGATCTTCTATTAGGGCACTGGAGAGTATATAGGCTGTCAATGCAACAGGCTCCTTTCTGATGAGATTCCTGGATTCAGATAAGCAAGAAGAAGTCTGAGTGGAACTAGACCTTTTGCTGCTAGCTTGTTCTTCAAATCAGAAGAGACCGATGCACAAGTTTATTACAGAGAAAGAGAAGCACAGATGGATAATCAAGGGCTGAATTTACAAAGGATTTAAGGACTCAAGCTCTGTTTAAGTCCTGCTTTCAACATCTAAATTCCCGACTGCCTTCCTAACACTTCAGCACAATGCCACCTCTGCGGGAAGTCTGTTACCTCCATGGCACTGCAGTTTTGCTGTAATGCTGCCCGAATGCACAGAGCTGTGTTTCTGTGTTTGTGTACTCTTGCCACAGTGTAAACAGCTCTTTAATTCACTAACACTTAACTCCTATTGGGTATTGAGATGCCTGAGCCTGGCTCTGGGTCTTTGGAGGCTTTTATTGGGAGTGCAAATAGAAATTCCACAACTGGTAAATCATTAGAAATGTTCATCATCTGGTACTGGCAAGGGAGTTAGTGCACTCAGTAACTCTGACACTGGTCTGGAAATCCAACCACCACCACTCTCTGTTGGTCCACCTCTGACTCTTTATGTGTCCTTGAGGGCATCATGTTGACCTCTCTGTGCCCTGATTTTCCCAGCTTTGAAATAGCAATGGTATGTTTTCACACCGAAGCTATGTGGTTTGAAAGTGTTAATGAGTATTTCTCAGTCATCCCTTTGTGAAAGCCAGAGGGATGTTTTCTACAAGACTTCAGATGCTGGTCCTTCTTAATTTTCTCACAAAAGCATCTTTTTATCTGTCTTATCTTAATTTTCAGGCTTAGGTCAAAATTGTTGAGTGAGTCAGATCTATGGGTTTTGACCTGTCATATCCCCCAGAATGATTTTTGGTGAGGAAATCCACTTTATATAGGTATAGGTGTTGTAACTGAATGTATGTATTCATAACATCTGTACAGAATTTAATATTTTAAAAAAAAAAAAAAAAAAGAAAAAAAAAGAGTGAAATGATAAACATATTCAAAAGGTGTTACTGTTATGTTTTTTGTTTTAATTATGTTACCTCTGGCTGTGGGCGTAAAATACTTAAAAGTCTGCCCTTCTGTTTAAAACCGAACAAATCAATATTGAAGAATAGATTATGTTGTTCATCAGTACCATAAGCATTCACATAATTTATAAATCCTAGGAAACAAGCAGAGATTCATTCTGTCTGTGTGTAGTAAACTAGCAGATTATTGTGAACTCAGTATACAGAAATTATTATTTCAACATGAACTTTAATTTCCAAACTTTAAAACAAACAAGTTTGATTTCCATAAGGAATCTGCAGGGAGTCTGCATTAGGCATTGTAATGGTACCCACTATGCCAGCAGAGTGGGTTATTTCCCTCCACACACATCCAAGGTGAAATTTCTGCAATTCTCCCTTGCTACATATAAGGCTCATATCAGTTTTCTGCTCACTAAATCACTTCTCATATATAAGGCGGTCCCACAGTCTGACAAGAGCTGAGCTGAGAAGGGGAGTGACACATATAGAGGACACAACGTAATGTTGCAGTTAAAGTTTAAAATATCATTTAGACTGCCTCTGTCTTTTCCTTCCACCTCGTTCTCATTTTCAAAGTCTCTAGTTTCCCTTTTCCCATCGTGTTCGTTCTCTTTCCTTCCGTTCTTTTAAAAAGCTGTCAATTTTACAACATAGTATTTCCCATTTGTTCAGTCTCTCTGGTGGCATCTTCTCATTGCAACAGTCCCCCTTCCCAGTACGTGCATGTGCACAACCCATGGCACTCCCTGTGCCTTTCTCTCTGCTTATTTTCTCACTGTAACTCCAAGTTTTCCTTCCCCTTGTCCTCAAGGTCACTCCACCCTCCCTTGCCTGCCCAGCTGCGCCTTTCCTCCCTCCTCCAAACCCCCAGCCTCTCTGCTGACACTCGCCCACTCACAGGAAGAGAGCTCAGGAGGAGAAGGCATTGAGGAAGAATGATGTGACCACAATGTCTTCTCTGACTGTGATATAACCCAGCCAACTTTCTCCTGTGTCCCACCTGAGCTGTAGCACCGCAGGCTGCTGGGCAGTATTTCATCACCAATTACTTCTGGTAATTCTGTCATCTGAACGGACAGACATTTTCAGTTTATTTAAAATTAATCATGCAAGTGATTTACTTTATCTAACCTAACTGATGATACTCCAAGTCCAATGCTTATCTGATATCCTATTTGAGTATGTAAATGATTTTTCTCTGGGGAGGACAGGAAGAGAGCAGTGTTACAAAAAAGCAAAAAACAAACCAGCCAAAACCAACCAACCAAGAAAATATTTCCAAGGCAAAAATTAAACCCAGCCCAGGTAAGGGTTTATATGTGTATAAAATACTAAAAATATATGCATGTGTACATACAAATAAGTCAGTTTTGCAGAGAGAGATGTATGTATATATATCTAATATTTTCCTCTTACCTCTGCCCAATCGTCTCTTACTTACCATATATACACACACTAATTTTCTTGTACAGATTACAGCTGTTTGATAAAATTACTCTCCTATCCAGTAAACAACCATCACTGTGGCAGTTACACGATTAAAAAGAAAATGTTTCTCACAGTTTCACAGTAAATCTAACAGACTACATGTCCCAGCACGTTACAGGCAAGAAACAAGATTCTCTCTCTCCAGTCACCCTCTCAGCATGTGCTACAGAAACAAATTAGTTTTTCTGCATCTCACTAATTTACTCCTGTTCTCTGTGATTGAATAGGAGAGAATTCTCTAGATGCAAATATCCTGAGCTTAACTTCAGGAGGGTTTTATGATGCTGTCATATGCATCCTCATGCTATGAGATTTTAGTAATTTAGATGCCAATGTAATTCATGCCTTCTCTGACCCTACTTTCCTCCTCTGGTAGTGGCTTTGCAGATATGTTTGCACATGCATGTACATAATATGCATGTGGGGAAAATTGTTTTATGAATTTATCCAAGTTGCATGTGAGAGTAAAATCAAAGGGCATGAGAGACCAGCTGGGTCTGACAATATTATTGTACCAATCATTCACCTATTCTTGTGGGGGAAGGCTGGAAAAATGCCATGAAACAGCCTTCTACTAATAAATATCTTCTGATGTAATAAATAGGGAAATGTGTTTTCAGTTCCTGCTTCTTGCAGCAGAAAGACACATCATGTGGACCAAATCAAATTATGTATAAAAACAAGGGAAGAAGAAAGAGCCAAGTCTATCTGCTTCATGTCATACCATAACAAAGGAGAAATTCCACCATTGCTGATCAATAAAAGTTAATTCAGATGAGTATATCATACTAATAAAATCATAAATCCCCATAATTATTAGTTTAACCTTTTCATCTTTGTTTCCCAAGTACAGTTTTGTTCAGCTGGTTTTAGAGCCAAAAGACAAAATCATTTTCTGCTTCACATAGAAGCATTTGGGGAGTGTTGTTAAGGAAGTTGGTGGAGTTACCTGGATGTAAACCAAGAACAAGAGGGGAACCCATCTGTAGCCACCTCCTGTCATGTCTCATGTGAAGCTTAGGCTAGTAAAGAAATCTTCTGTGATCCAGGCTCTGAACAATGCTGTAGAATTATGGACATGTCTTCTCTTGATTTGACTTGATGACCTCATGTCAGACCTCAAAATCTTATTGTACCATTTTATCCCAGGTGGTGGATTTCTATCATGTTGGCAAGATTCACTCTTTCACTGGTGTTTCAGCCAGCTACAGTTACTTCCTCTAGCAGCAAGGTTTTTAAAAATTATCCTTACTGCCCTGTTGGCCATGAATATATGTGATTCTGGGGCCAAGATCCAGGAAGATAGCAGTTGTAAGGGAAGGAGCAAATCTAAATCTCTGCTGTACTATTCGGGCTGCCTGGGCAGGTCCGAGGGGATGTGAACCTCTAATGGGGAGCTTGGCCATGCCCACCAGTGTCAAAATAATTACACCTGCAAAGTGTAAAGAGCAGCTGTAAAATGCTGGAGGGCTCAGGTGGTATTGGAGAGCATTGGCAGGAGCAACAGGAGGAAGCTGTGGAGCCTGTTATTAGGAGCCTCTGCAAGATGAGGAAGGACAAGGAAAAAACAGTGCTTAAAACCATTAGGCCTAGGGGTACATGAGGCCTTCTGCTGATTATACAGGTCTGTGGAGCCCAGTGAGTCCCCAGGTTTTCCCAAAGAGGAGGGTGGGACCCCACTGTGGATGATGGAAGCTCTGACATCAGCAGCAGGAGAAGTGAAGTTGTTTGGGAGAGGCTCAGGTGATGCTAGGGTTTGGATCACAGGCTGATAAGGGTTTTAGTGGTCTACAGCTAGAAGACGTGACGGTAATAGCCAGTGCTATTCACCTCCCCAGTGTAGGCATTGTGAGCATTGGTGCAGTCCCTGAGGCTGTCTGAGCCATGAGCTGCTTCTCTGAACCAGGTAGCTGTGGGCAATAGCGTCTCTGGAGAAGCCAGGTGAAGCGGTCTGCTGCCTGGTTCCCTTCTTTCCAGACGTGTCCTTTACTCTGAACACGCAGAGAAAGGCTGCTATGAGTGGTGCTGCCCTTTGGGTGCCTCCTGGGAATCCCACCCCACTGCCACATTTCACTGCCCTGTGGCCTATTGCCTAGGGGTACAAAGCAGAGCTCATGGCCCAGACAATCTCCTCTTGTCTTGCCCTTCTACAGCCAGCTGTTCTCTTGGCTTGCAGAGAACTTAAGCTGGCATTTTATCCTACATAACAAAACAAGAAATGTGTCCACCTTGGCCTCTGTCCAGCATTTTGTCCAGTAGCAGTGAAGGGATCTGTGGTGGGTACGGCTGGAGGTCAGGCAGTGATGATGGGGAGAAAGGCCATTTTTAAAACACAAATTACACTGTATGCAGTTCCCTCAGCATCTGTCTTTCATGCCTGTATTTCTGAAAGGCCATAACCATCTTATTGTTTCCATCTCTACAGCAAATCCATTCTTTCTCTTGCTCTTTCTTTATCACTTAACTGATCCACAAGCTAGAAGCTATTTGGCCTTTAGTGCTCCCTTGGAAGTGTTATTTGGCTAATGCTTCATCAGAATTAGAGACACTGTATTAGATTTTATACGGTTTGGGGTTTTTCTCCATCTGACCTGCTTTCTTCCAGAAAAAAAGCCTCAACCTGAAATGCCAGAACTAGAAGGACACAAAGACTTGATGCAAATGGAGATAGTATGAGGCTGAT
Organism: Tyto alba; assembly: GCF_018691265.1. Lineage (NCBI taxonomy): Eukaryota > Metazoa > Chordata > Aves > Strigiformes > Tytonidae > Tyto > Tyto alba. The sequence goes on from NW_024881318.1 coordinate 33,271,593, forward strand.
GAAGCTGAAACAAAACCAAACACTGATCATGGTTGTACGGGTGGTCACCCCTTCCTTCTTATTGCAAATAACAAATTTTTCTGCTATAACATTTCTGCCCTTCTGCTCTCTTTATTCTTACAAGTTCAAAAGACAGTTTCCTGTCATTGGAGGAAACAATGTTTTGATATAAATGCTGGATATGCACCACTTGCTACCATTATATCAAACTTCTTGTCTCAGACAGAAATTAGAGAGTAGGTTTCTAACACATCTACCTCACATCTACCTTTTTGCTGTGTATGCCTCCTCTGCTTTCTGCCTGCACCCTGTCATAGTGAGGCAAGCCCCTTTGCCAGCTTACCCTCACAACCACAAAGAGCCACTTCAAAGTATTGACAGGGGTGTCTACAGTTCTCCACTAGACTGGCTGATGCTGAGCTGACTAACTGACTGTTCATCATCTATCTCCCCTCAGATCACTAAGCTTTGAAATGACAATAGTTTTTCTTAAGAAGATGTAGGATTCCTCAAGATGCTCCATCTTGGCTTGAAACCAAAAGCAAAGGGAGTTGAATAACTAATGTTGACTTGTAGATCCATGTGAGGCTAGAGAGACAGGGCTGATGTGGAAAATCACGTCACTCTGTATAAACATTAACAGGTCTGTCATATCTGTTGGAACAAGTTCACTGAGGTCATGGATTAACTCACAAGGTTTTCCTGTTCCATAATGAAATTTTATTTAACAAGACTGTGTGTATGTGTATGTGTTTCCAGGCCAAAAAATATGTAATCTCCAGGTTAAGAAATCAGAAAGTCAGGAAATAAGAGCTTTTGTTCTTGGACCTTTCTTACAGCATCAAACAGATGATTCCTTCTACTCTAATTTACCAGAACTTCTTGTGCAATCTTGACTCATCTACAGTGCAGTGCTTTGTCTATAAATCTTTGTCTTACTGCTGTCTAGAAAACTAACCCAATTTTCAGGAAAATCATGTTTAATATTGTTGGAAAATAGATGAAGAAAAAAAAAATGTTTAGGGTAGCATAAGAACTTAAAAAATCAGTTGAACACCTGCAACATGTTGTCCATCGCACAGAGGTCCTTGAGCTAGGCAAGTATGATAAACACCTCCTGGGGAATGTATAAATGGAGAGGCTCCATGCATAAATTGGGAGACTTCTAATCAGAATCCCTTGTCCTTGAAGAAAACTCCTTGCCCTCTGAAAAATAATGAACTAGCTGAACTAAGAAGGAGTTAAGAAAATGCAGAAGTAAACCAAAGAAAGGTCAGTTCCAAAGTATAGGCAAAATTCAAGAAGGGTTCCTCTCCAGAGACCGCTAGGGACCACCAATGACCTCCATGGAAGCCCCTCAGAAACCTAAACTGCATGTGTAATAATTATGTAAATATGATACTGAGTTTTAGGAAATTTGATGAATATGTTTGTAACAGAGTGATATAAGCTTTGGCTATTGTAATGTACAGTGGACATGTTAGGTGGAATGATTCCCTCATGTCCCCAGCCAAATAAAGTAATGCCTGTTCATTAATGTTAAACCAAGCATTAAGGAGTTTTCATTCCTAATTTTGATGACAATATCATGAATCCTCAGGCAAATAATCCAGAAACTCAGGCTTCCTGGGCTGACTGTTACTCTGAGGCTGACTGCAAATACCAAACAATCCTGTGCATTCTTAATGGCTCATGTAAATAGCACTAGCACTTGCACCCATACTGCCATTCCAGGTAGGCTTTCAATTCGTATGGGTGCCTTTTTACATTAAAATCCCAAAGAAAAATCTTCAGGAAAGGGTCCATTCCTACATTCAGGCTCCCTCCTAGTTACTGTAATGACTCTGGATTAAGACATTATGAATCCGAAATGTCAGCGAAGTTGTCAGGCAGCCAGTTTGCCATACACTAGTGAATTTGAGTATGAATAAAACTGTTTAACTTAAAACCCCACATGTTGAGAAGAGGGTGAAAACAAATAGCAAGTCTTCCATACAATGAATCCATTCCACTGTGTTATTGCACAGAGAGAACTCAGTGCACGTTTATCAGTTTCACTCTAAGTGTAAGGTCTGTTTTATTTAATATTTTTTCTATGGCCTAATCTCTTTTAGAATCCACCACTTGGTTCTGCTTTATTACTATTGATGAAATATGACTGTTGTAGCAGTCTGGAGCAAGATATGAAGCTAGCAACATGCCTGGAGGATGGGGACATGGTACCAGTGGCTGGAATGAACGATCAGTTCCCATAGAGAATTGCAAAAGAGGAGCTCTTTCACAGCTCCATAAGGTGGACTGGAGAGGTTGTCATTCAAAAAGGCCCTATCATAGAGTGTCCTGTAAGTTAGTACTGGGTTGTGTAAAGCATTTCACCTACAACTGTAACACTGAAGTGAAGTGTGATGAAAGGCCTCAGGAGAGTGCAGGAGGGGCCCTACTTCCCCTGGGACAACAACCCAACGCACAGTTGAAATACAGCTCTGTTTCCCATGCTAAACTACCTTTGCTCCAACATCATGGGGAAGTTGCCTCTGGGAAATGAGGAGGAATATGCTTTCAGGGATTGATCTCAGTGAGTCTTCACATTGAGCTTGTCTGAGCAGTCTAAAAATTGGGGTTTGTTCCAAAAGACCATAACCTGAAAATGCAACTATGCTGTAATGAGCTCCATGTGCTGTTCTTCCATCTCTTGCAGTTTGAAGGAAGCAAGAGGATTTGTGATGTATAAATCTATGATTTAACAGTTACTTCATCAAAGGTCAGGTGTGTATTTACTTTGCATGCAAAGTATGTGCTTTGCCATCACCTTTTTTCTCATTATAATAAAGGCTGAAGGGGAAGTTCTGAATTAGACACCTAGAAATGTCCACTCAGACTTCAGAATCAAGTTCATCACTGATACAAGCATATCACTCCATAGTTTTAGAGTGTTGCTGGTTTGGTGTGTAGTTTGACATGTGTTCAGTTTCAAATAGAGAAGCCTCAACCTCTCTGGCTATTGGTGGAAGCTGGGTTGGTACTGGTGAGTGTGCATTGTCTTTGTACATGTCTTGCAAGTCTCATGCCTGAGAACAGTTTTATTTGCATTGTGAGTAGAGAAGGAGGGAAAAGCAAAGCCTGCCAATTTGATGCAGATGTGTTGTGTAGGAGTCTGATCTGCCTTTTTGAAAATGAATTTTACAGTCAAGAACTTTCCAGCTCTTGGCACAGGCTACTAAATCATGGATAACCTTAGCATTTCTCTGGTCCCAGCAATGACCAAGGGACAACTGTCCCATGTCAGAAGCTGGAAAAATTTGATGTGGAGGGGAGGCCAAAGCCTGCCCATGAAGCTAACTCACAGGTGGGAACTGATTCTCCCTGAAGGAGATAAATCCTTTTAACACCAAGCAATTAGCTCTCTTCCAAGAATGGTGTCCATTGAGGTTGACTAGCTTTTATGCCTTGGACAGATGTGAAATCTGCTTCACACTGACATTCTAGTTCACCTGTGACTTGAATTAACACAAATTCTTTTAAGGACCTTCAATAAACTTGTGTTTTGCTAAATATTTGAGGGCAATGGGTAGATCAATGAAAAAGCTTCATCAAAATCTACTTGTCAAAGCCTATGTATTTTGGCTGAAGTCAGTGTTTCCCTGAGAATATACTGGCTACGTCTCCAATAAGCAGTGCAGCCTGCACATTGAAGGTGTCATACAGTTTACAGAAAAGGCAGCTCAGTTGTGTTTGTCAGGATGTGTTCCTCTTAGCCTGCGCCATATTTCAGACAAAGGAAATACTACACTGTCACCTAAAATCTTAAGGGTTGTGGAAAAATAACTATGGACAAATGCAGAAGACTTCATCCAGTCTTGGAATCTATTATCCTCAGTTTGATCTGTTATATCTGCTTCATAGATTTGAGTGTTGTGTGTGAGGCTGAAGTATGTGGTATCTATGCTAATCTTTAGACTGCAAAGAAAAAATTATTTGCAACACACTCACAGAGAAGAAAACCTCTGGTTTATTGATGTCAGCAGCAACTTGAATGTTGCTTGTTCTGTCTGCAGGGGTTTTTTTTGGCTTTGTTTTCTGTGTTAGAGGGTCCCCAAGTTGAATAGCATCTCCTGCTGATGATACAGATAAAGAAAAGCATCTTGCATCTTAACACAGAGCCTGAGTTCCCAGGAAGCTATTTAGATCTTGGATGACTAGGATGTTTTGTGGAAAATATCATACTCTCTAACGCATGCCAACAATCCTATGAGTTCATAAAGTTTGAAAAAGCATTGACAAAGGACAGATGATGCAAGACAGGAAAAAAAAAGAGTAATTTGTTTTTCTCAGTATAATTGATAGACACTTGGAAATTAAACATTAAATACTTGCTGGAAGCCCAAATATTCCATTTTATTCTTTATTCTTCCACTGTCTTGCTGATCTCTCTCACTGTTTTCCTTATTATAAATGAAATGTTGGTGGAATTGGTATGCCTAATAACTTACTGTTGTGTTGCTGTTCTACTGAAATCTTACAAGAGTTTCAAATTCCTTTTTTTGCCCGCTTAGGATCAGGCCATGACATTCATGTGAAAGAGGGGGAATAAGCGGGGGCAAAAAACATGCACTCACCAGCATCACTCAGTGAGCACAGAGGCAATGTCCAAGTCCTCTTTCATCCAAGTCTACTGAAGCCTTCACAGGAGCATCCTTACGGAAGGGAAGAAGCTTGACACAAGGGAGAGGTTGTCTCTGCACTACATTGCTGTAGTATATGGGATGAAAATTAATTTAGTCATACTGCATGGGACAGCTGATTAGTTTGCAGGTGCCTTCTCCCTCTCACTCTATTCCTTAAGGCTGCAACTGTTTCCCTTTTGGAAGCTAAGTTGGTAGAAAGTCAACAGGTGGAGTTTGCTGAGCAAATTCCCTTTTCTAAGAGAAGCATTGATTGTGTGGAAATTGTGGGTTTGTTTCTTTTTTTTTGTTTCTTTTTTTTTCCGCAGAAATAGAGAAGGGTTCAAATTAAACAGATTAAACTTGAGAATTTAATTATCTAGATGGAAATAATGACAGAATCTGAAATGTTACCCTGGATCAACTCAGTTATTTTTATGCAAAAAATCTAGCTGCTGGCTGTGTTATGAGACAGAGAAAGAGTTGTCTCAGTCTACCTGAAGAGATGAAACACACATGCACTCATAGTTTAGGGCCTCAGCCAGTTCTGACAGAGTTTAGGAAAAAACAGCATAATTTAAACCTCTTGACAAACACAAATGTCACAAGCTGCATGTCTATGTCATGTGGCTTTTAAATATTGCTCCATGACTCTATACTGGTAAATAGAAGCCTGTCCTGTTCTGGCCAAAACCTTTATACTTCATGCAAACCCTTTGTGCAAAACCTCATGCAAAACCGCAGTGTGCTTCAGAGGCAGGACCCATGGGAGTTCATGGCTGATTGCAGGGCAGCATCATAGGAGGCAGCACTCTGCAGGTGACCTTCCATGGAGTAGTCTCTGTAACCACTTGCTGGTCTACATTCCTTTCTCCTAGGTAGCTGACTTACTGGGACTAAAACTTTGTTTATTCCTTACTTTTTAATTTTCTTCCTGATGACTAAAAACCATACACAAGACACTCAGCAATAAAGAGTCTAACTAGGCACCTAGTTAGGCTGCAGTCTAATCCCATGTGCCCTGCAGGAGGCTTCTAGTGCAGCTGGATGAGATCTGGGAAGAGGACCTAACAGTCTTGCATCCCAGTCCCATGGCTGCACAATGCAGTCCTTCCTGTCTTCTATCTATACCTCCTTGGTTACCTATTTGGATCGAAGACATCGACTTAAACATGTTAATTGTTTAGCAAGGGAACACTCTGGAAGGCTGTTTTAATGGCTATTGACTAAAATTTGACAACAGACTTTCTCTATGACACAGTATACAAAGCAACAAATCAAGGCCTGTGCATATTTTATCTTATCCATGAGCCCTCCTATATGCCCCTCCTTCCCTTTTCCCCCTTTGTAGGTTTAACTCTTTGTTATAATTCAGGTGGTTACCTGTTGGTGGGTTATAAATCCCCACTGAATATCCTTGAATAAATATATGATGTATACAGGCAGAAGATGCTAAACTTTTTTTTTTTTAACTTTATGAATCTCTGTCTGGAAATACAATGCAATGCATTCAGGGCAACAAAAATTGTGCCTTCTGTACAGAGCTAAACTTGATAAAGTCAATCTAGAAGAAACTGCTCTTCTGATGTTATTTTATTCTGTTGATTTATTCAGCTACACTTCTCAGGACAGGAGTAGATTATTTAATTTAATGGTGAACATTAACATGGAAGACAATTTTGCACTCTCGCAGGTCACTCACTGGTCCTAGCCAGGTTTTTCACTGTTGCTCGCAATTACCAAAAATAATGATAAAATAAGACAGCACTCAATCTATCACTCTGGTCATTAAGTGAGTGATAAAGGACAGACACTGTACATCTGACTTAAGTGGATGCCCAGACCACAGTGTTGTATGGGAACGGTTACAGGATATGGAGTAAATGTTTACTGAAGTTAGTGAAGCTATATCAGAGTGGCTAAACCTGATCTATGGAGCTGCGAACAATGACAATAAGGGATTGGCTCTAACTTTCTCAGAGAGTAATGTGCAGCATAAATAGCATACATGATACCAAGTCAAATTTTTGGGGTTCATACATGATGAGGAGCAGCATATCATGTTCTCTCTTTTTCTGGCAGAAAGAATTCAGTCAACGCTAAATAACATCTGTGCCAGTGAAATAAGCACCAGCATTTCACATAAAGATGTGTCGAAGATCCCTCTCTTGTTCACTTAGGTAGTGGGGGTACGAAATAGTACAGAAAAGCACAGTTAAAAGGCCAAAATACTTCATAAGCTGCTGTAGGGGCTGAACCTGTCAAGGTCTGTGCACAAAACCACAGTGCCTTTGGAGGGGGACCTATCATGAGAAAGGTCTCTCAAGCCCTTTGGGTGACCATTCTGGTTTCTGTGGCTTTGCTTCTCAGTATTACTTAGAGGAAATATGTTTTAACATCTTATAAAGCCACTGTTCTGCTGCTTTTTGAACATAGTGTAGAAATTTGTTTTCTGCTACTACTAGCTAATATCAAATACTTAAAGTCATATAATCCTCACCAAAATGATCAGATATAAGTTGTTTCTAATGTGTATGTTTTTATCTTTGTTTCCACGGTTTACCACTCTGAGCCTTTATCTTCTGAATACCTATCTTTCTGTAGTAAAACCAAGACCTATGGCCATGTTTGGAGGTTATAAAGTCTCCCTGGAGAGCTAAAGACATCTTGAAAATGGAACTCAGACCCATACTAATAGACATGTCTGACTGACAGTGCTAAGAAACACCAAAATAGTTTTTTAAAGGTGGACTTGCTGATTGTTTCTATCTAATTCATTAATTCTATCTATTTCACTATAACATGTTTTTCCCATGCTAGTCTACTGCTTTGTTCTCAGGATTTTTTCACAGAGCAGAAAAACAGTCTATACAAATTTTATTGCAAAGATGAATACAACTTTATCCAAAATGTCAAAACTGGACTCTTCTGTGGGACAAACCTGAAAAGAACAGAAGTATAATTATGGATTAGGATTAAATTAAACTGGGTTTAAGTATCTTTGAAATATTAAATAACTCTGCAAGTCGATGTCATATTTTAAAGTAGTTAGGGGGCCCTAGAAAGAAATCCAGGGCCTTTGACTTCTACACAAAAAGCTGAAAGGACGTTGCTGGGTAGATAATCCTCTTATTACCAAAATTATTTCAGGGATTGTTCTGTGGAAAAATTTGACCTGTATTTATCCATGTGAAAGGTCTTCCATTGCTGTCTAGCCCTATCCAATTGCAGATAGTGAGATATCAAACATGGAGAAAAGAGTATAGACTTGTATGAATTTGTTACTAAACTGCGATCAGCCATTCATTTTGCAAGCTATTGATAACATAGACTGAATGTGTAGTAACTTTGTCACTACCTCCAGAAAGGTTAATGTACAACAAACACCATAGAAACACAAACATTTAATAGAAAAGGAAAATATTCTAGGATATGTTAAACGATAAATCATGATCACCCTCGACCTGATAACTTTCAGAAAGGTTGCAGCACATAGGCTTTGCTGACACAGGGACATCACTAGGACATCTGGGAAACATTTCAGTGCCATTTCAGCCATAGGAGCCACAAGATATCTATAAAATAAAAAAAGTCTGTGGTCACTTAAAGTAAAGTTACAGTGAGTAGGACATTGGAGACTGTCTCCTACTTTTTCCAAATCATCTTTCAAAGGGACACACTACTGCAAAGCAACAAGAATTTGACCTTAAGGACTTTTCAAATAAAGGCTAATTTAGAACTAAGACGTATCTTACTCTCCTCACTTTATTAATGTATGTTAGTTGTTCTAAAGAAAACCAAATTCTTTTGGTACTGTTGATTTTTCTTTTAAAATTAAGCTGATAGAATTTATTACCTGCTTTCCTCTGTGTCCCAGTATTACAATGCGTAAATCAAGGCACTCTAATCTGACTTACTCTACATGACATTTGTTTGCATTAGTCCTGGTCTGAAAGGCATTCTCCCCCACCTCTTCACATGTTATACAATTATCACAGATTGCTTCTTTCTCTATAGTTTCAACCATTCATTTGTAAATGTTGTCTGAACTTATTTTGCAGAATATACATTTTTCTGCACAGGTGGGTTATTTTTCTTTTTTCTTTCCCCAGTGGTTCTGCACTTCTGTGGAGTAATGAGCTGCATAAAATTTCTAGTGAACAGATAATTATATAGAATGGCTTACTTTAATCCTTATTTGTCATATTTTGTTTGATGCAATTACAGTGGTTTGCTCAGGTTCTTCCTGAATAGCCTATTAATTTTTTTGTCTATGTTTTCACGACCACAATGAACATAGCTTTTCTCACATTCTGAGACAGAACATGCTTAAGCACATCTCCAACATACTGCAGCTATGTGCTAGTTGTGCTCAAGGGGGCAATTTCCTAGCACAAGGCCAGAGCAGACAGCCTTTTCATACTCCATGCAATAGAAAAACTAAACAATCAGTGCTGTCTGTTCTGAGAAGCAATAGCTAAGAAACAGAAAATCTCCATCCATAGACGTTGTGTCCTGACATTTGTCCTCTAGGAGCTAGTACTTAAGAAATATGTCTGAAGGTCACTCAGTCCAAACTTCTTGTTGAATCACCAGCCAGGTCAGCTGTGGATTTGTCTGGCTGGGTCCTGAAAATAACCAAAGGTGGAAGAGGACAAAGAGATCACTTGCAGAAACTTGGCACAGCCTCTTGGACTGGCATTCAGGAGTGATGAGAGAAGTGGCAACTGTCATTTCAAAGGCACTTGTTACTATCTTTAATAGGTTCTGAGCTCTGGGCTGATGTTGCTTGAAAGGCAAGGTTTAAAGTTGAGTTCCACAGCTGAAAGTAAGCTTGCTAGCAAGTCTGACAAAAAAATCCAATAGACATTACATGTAAGATCAGAGTATAGTAAAACATATTTTAAGGTAATCATCCTGATGGCTTCATCTATGATGGTTTTATCAGGTGAACTCTGTGAAAGCTGACACATCACAAATAGCTGTTGAGGTGTGACAGGGGACATCAACTGTTAGTAGTGAGTGAAAATGGCAGCTTTCCAGCTGCAGGAATATAGACAGTGGTAAAGATGGGCTAGGAAATTGTCCTGGGTTGAGTGAGTGGTGGAGTTTTTTGGTGGCAGGGGAGGGGGCTATCGGGGCGGCCCCCTGTGAGAAGCTTCTTGAAGCTCCCCCAGCTCCACGTCAGCTCCACTTCTGTTTGGAAAATTGAGCCAATCAGCTGCGCCTCTGCGATAACGTATTTAAGAAGGGACGTGGTGACGGGCAGTGGGACTTGTGAGGAGGAGTTGCTGCAGCTGCATGAACACCAAGGTCAGTGGAGGAACGGAGGAAGAAAGGAGGGGGGAGGTGTGCCGGAGCAGAGACCCCCCTGTATCCTGTGGTGAGACGGCAGGGCGGCCCCCCCTGCCATCCATGGAGATCTACAGTGGAGCAGAGACTGATTTATGGCCTGTGGCTTCTGCTTGCCTGATCAAGGTTCTGTGCCCAAAGAAGGCGGGGGTCTCATGGGAAAAGGCAGCCCCGCTGCTGTAATTCAGTGCTGGGAGGATTGCAGCATGCGGGGGTGTCCCACGCTGGAGCAGCTCGGGAAGGGCTGCAGCTGTGGAAGAGAATCTAGTCGGAGAAAGTTGGTGACCCATGATGGAGCAGTGTGGGGAATGCTGCGGCCCATGGGAGGAACTCATGTAGGAGAAAGTTTGTGGAGGACTGTCTCCTGTGAGAGGGGGACCACGATGGAGCAGGGGGGAACAAGTTTTGGACACTCCCCTCACCGAAGATGAAGGAAGTGGCAGCACTGACTGCACCCCCCATTCCCTGCCCCTGCGCCACTGGGGGAGGAGGTAGAGATATAGGGAGCAGAGCTGAGCCCGGGAAGAAGGGAGGGGTGGGGGGAAAGTGTTCTCAAGATGTGGCAATTCTTCTCACTGTCTTACTCTGTTATGTGTTGTTAGTGTCTGTAATAAATGTATGTTCTTTTTTTCTTCCCCTAACGAGTCTGCCTTTTGCTTGTGATCATAAAAGGGGGATTTTCCCCCATCCCAGTCCTATCTTGAACCCCAAGCCTGGCTGTCTGTCCCTTCTCATTGCCGGAGGGGAAGGGAGAGAGAGCTGCTGCATTGTGGTTGGCTGCCAATCAGGCCTAAACCACGACAGAAATGTACCAGCAACCCTCCTGCCTTGGTTCTGCCTCTGCTGCGCAATGCAGATGCCCAATCTTAAGGTGAGTGGGTGTAGCTCAAGAAGTTGAAGGTTCTCTAGAGGTAGCTTAAAACTGACTTGTAAAATGAAAGCATGGGACTTTGTTCACTCTCACTTCAAAATATGTGTGCTGGGAGAAAGGACAGTATGTGAAACCCAACAGGAAGGAAGAATATACCCGTGAAATGTAAAGAGAAATAAACACGATATTTCAGACTGGACAAAGTGTTCTGGTTAATTTAATATTACAGGCATCAGGCATAACAGATACTTAGGCAATATGTCAAGATGCTAACCAATATGATGGCTGACAAACCTAACTCTGTGTTGTGATCACTTTTGTGCTAAAGTTTGCAGTAGCAAGATTTACTCAACTGGTGTATATACTACAACATTAAAGTGGATAAGCAAGTTGCTGGTTTTAGTAGTGTGAAGTAGTGCTTTTAGTACTTACACACTTATAAAAGCAATCTGAAAATGAAGATAAGCATATCTAATGGGAGAATTTAAATCCACACCAGAACTCCATTAGTGTGAATGCTGGGTTGCCCTATCCTCTCTTCAACACAGCAACAGAGATCTGTGTTGTGTTCTCAAAACAGAGCGATGTGCTGACAATTTGGCTTTACGTTTGAGGGGTTCTGAATCAATTTCAAGAATAAGAATGTTAAAGTTGATTTTCTGGCCATGTCTCTCATGGAGTTAGTCTTCTCTTTTGTCATTTAAAATGGCTGGCAGGAGATGTGAAATCCCACCACTTCTGTGGGTCTGTGGTTCTTCAGAATAGAATGACACACAAACACCAACATTTCATTTTAATTTTTCCCTCACAGGTATATATGATAATGATAAAGTGTAACTCTGTTACCTCTTATATAGTTCAGTTACACCTAAAATAAAACAGTATTTTTGTCCTGAAGTTCTCTAAGCCTAGTAGAAAAAGGTCAACATGTCCGAGGTTGATGTGGACATCCAACCTGAAACATTACAAGTGCTCTACCTGGACTATCTTGAACACAGCAAAAAGAAGATTAAGTTGGACTTTACAATGTTGAAAATTAGTTGGAGGAATAAGATTCACAAAAAAAAGTCTGGATAAGCTTTGCTAAAATCTGGATAAATTGTTAAAATGGGCTGGTAACATGAAGCTACAAAATATGTGCTTAGTAACAGAAGGATTAAAGGATCTCATGTTTCACTGGGAGTACAAATATGAATGTCAAAAAACGCAAGCAGGATTACTTGGATCAAGAACACCTTGGTACTAGGACTACATACATTATGTCCATATTTTTTGCTTTTCATGTTATCTATTGATGGAGCCTTTGATGGAAAAAAATGAAACATAACCTTGGTCTATTTGTTTCTCTCTCTTCTAAAAGATGCAGTAACTGTACCTTTATTCACTGAAAGACTGGCACATTGGAGGCTGTAATCAAAGACTAAGCAACAGAAATGCTCCATGCAAGTTGGCTTGCACAAGCCATCCAGCTGACTTTGGCAGAAAGTGCAGAAGTCCTCTGCACTCATGGAAGATTACCAGAAATTGTGCAATGTGGCCAGACAAGTGGGTCAGAAATTTTTAATCCAAAAAACATCTTCATTTGACTATATTTCATACAAACATCTGTAATTCACAAAAGTCCTTTGGTCAAGACAGAAATAAGATCATCTGCTCAAGTTAATATATTCCCAGATGAAGATGCTTGGCTTTGCAGAAACAAACTGAACAGTCTCAAACATCCCACACATTATCTGCATGTAAAGTTCAAGCTCAGAGATATAAAACTTCCATTCGTTTTCAGTTTAGTCATCCAGTTTGAAATAAATCTGGACAGTGCAAAGCCAAAATACAAATTCTTGTGTACTGGCTTCCTGTTCCACTGTACTCCAGAAGAAATTTCCATGTTCTAAGGAAAATATTTTCCAAAGGATTGGAGTAGAAGTGCTCGAGAAACAATCACAGAGCTGTTTAAAGTACGAAACAAGGAAAGCAGCTCTGCAAAACGAACTCTGCACTCTTTTTCATTTCCTGAATGCAATTGTTCTAGAAGGGAATAGTTTTTCCTTAGTTTGAATTTAGAATCATAGAATATTTAAAGTCATGTGACCCATAAGGATCACTGAGCCCAATTTGAGTTCAACCCCACTTTCCATGAACTAGTGTAATCTGCCATCAAATGAACTTTGTCTGTTAGGTCTCTGTCAGTTCTCAGGCAGTTCTGCCTGCTGTTTAAATTGGACACGGTGCAATAAGAACCAATACTCCTGAAATACTTATGTTTGACTTCTATAGAGAAAAAAGATGTTTCTGCATGTGCAAAACTTTGTACCAAAACTGTATTAGGGCTCCTTGTTTTTAAAAAACTGTTAGCTATTAAACTTCCTTTCCGTCTATAAATAAATACCCCCTTGAAACTGACACACCTGTCCTTATTCACAGAGGGGATAATTCTGCACACCTTGTGATATAAATTGCATGATACCTGCTTTTACTGATGCAAAGGTGTTCTCATTTCTTTGTTCAACTTGCTGCTTTCCCTGACCTTTAAACTCTTCTTACAGAAATGTATGCAGCACTAAGGTCATATTTAATGTCAGTGGGCAGGGGTACTTGCACTGAAGCATTTAAGTTATCCATCTCCCAGAGAAAGAGATTAAATGTATTTTGTTGAAAACACTGTCATGGTCCATGAGAGCAAGTCTCATTGCTATGGAGGAGGTAGCTTAGGAGAGCTGGAGGACAGAGCTCCTGTCAGAGTATGGGAAAGTATTTAGGGTGGTGACTACAGCTACATGGCTGTTTTCAGTCATGTTCTTGGCTATAGAAGCTAGCATATCACAGGAGAAGGCTGTCTGGATGGGTCTTAAAGAAATTGAATAATGTGTTAAGAATAGCCTGTATGAAATGCACCTTTTCCTCAGCTCTGACACCACCGACAAATCTGTGGCTCTGTGAAACCAATTCATGAGGGACTCTGCTAGCGTTGTCATGGTATAACTGTCCTGGAGGGAAATACAACACAGATTTGATCCTTTACACAGCCAGCATCTATCAAGTGCCAAGGAGTATCAGTTTCCTGACTTTATATATTGTGACCTGTTGCTAGTTTTAATTTCCAGAAGTCCAGAAAAAATGATTCTATGTTTTGATTTCTATGCATTTCCTATCTCCATGTAAATTCTGTAATGCATACCAAAAGTTGGCTGAAAGCACATTAAACAGGGAGAGAATGTATGCACTTCAGCACAGTGGTGGCTGAAATATATTCCCATGAGATCGTATGTGTACAACTAATTTATGAAACATTCCTATAGCTGATGGCTTCAGCCTCAACACTGCAGCAGTCATCTAGTTAGCACAGATAAACAAGCCACTTCTTACTGTCCTAGGTTTTTCCAGGAACAGTGTCATTTTGTTTTATTTCTGTATCAGCCTTGAATAGTAAAGACTTAACATAGAGGTCACCCTTACTTTCCATCTGTTCTTTTTTCACTGCTTTCCACTTACTTTCTTCTTCATGAGAACAGTATACCACCTATTTAAATAAACAAGTAAAGATACTAATTATAGATTTTTAACTTACTAACCAAATAATTTCTTAATAAAATACAATTTGTTGCTAACATATTTTGTCAAGCACAAGTTGAATGGGTGTATCAGTACATACACTATGCTCCAAGTTTGAATACACTGGACTTAACTGGAGCTGATAAAATGGAAAATGTGACTAAGTTTTCTATGCTAAATAACTTGCTTATAAAAGGGTTTAGATTTTGGACTCTTTTGTTGTGCATGCATAGTAATACAGAAGCACTTCACAGTTATACAGTTCTTTAAACTTAAAAAGTATCATCTTCTGTGTAAGAAGAGGCACAGAACTGACTGTATTTTATAGCCAGGAGATGACAATGTGTCAAAAGAGGAAGATCACTTGGAAATCTGGTGAAAATGGAGAACAAAATAATTCTTGAAGGCTTGCTGGGCAGCAAAAGCTGCATTGTCCTCTGCAGCCCTCATGATTCAGGGTGTTTCAGTCAACATGATGAAAGATTTTTTGTAAGAAGACCATACCAGCAAGGAATGTTCCCCAAGCAACTGTTCCTTGTGTCATAGGGCTGGATTTATTTTACAGCATTAAGACCACCCTCTAAGCCTACAGCTACAGAACTGTAAGTATCGATTTTTGGATGGTTTGTGGGATGCACTAGAGCATTCCTGTCTCTCCTTTTCTGCACTCATGTTCCTTTCATTTTCCTCCTCCATCTAGGGCCTTAGAATTCAAGAGGGCAGAGATAATGACAGTAAAAGGGCAATGCCCCATCCCACATGGTGCGTCTACACTCACTGAAATAAGAAGAAGATCTCATCTCCTATCCTGGATAAACTTGTCTATTAAATACAGATCAGAAGTCAAATTATTTTTAGAATCCCTCCATTTTGGTTTATATACAAACCAGTAACATCAATCGCCCTGCCTCTCCCAAAACCTCTCCAAACAAAACTAAGCAAATCTCATCAACTATTAACATAAGTTAAAAATTAAGTAGGGAGTGGAGTAAGAATTAGTTCCATCTCAGAGACCGTCACTGTATAATAGCATCTTTCACAGATGCACTATAAAAATCTTCCTCACAACAGAGTTACTAGCACAGAAAGCAAATAAAACTAGTTCAAACAGCAAATTAAATGTAGTAAAATAAGATGGCACATTAATGTAGCAAAAATATAAGTTTAAGGTCCATGTCATTAGGACAGATTCACAAATCTGTGCTTTAAACATCTTTCAGAAATGCAAAGCTGCATTTATGTTTTTCTGTAATTCACAGTCCAGCAGAATATATGTCTTGTTCCTAAAATAGACAACTTGCTGACAAACTGAACTGTCATTCCAATGTTTGATGGAGTGGAAGAACTGACATCTGTGCTAATTTCATTTGAGGAATAAGTCACTGTAATCCTCAGCCCTGTATCCAAGCCTATATACTCCTGATTTATGCAGTAGGCAAAAACTAGAGATGTGTGTTTCAGGTTGAGGCCAGCATTTATGCATTTAGCAAAAGCCTACGTCTATAAAGCTACAAACTATTAGCTCCAAAAGGAAGTGTTCTTTACTAACATTTTTTTTCAGCAGTAGACTTGATATTCAAGGCATTTCCAGTACAAAAGGAAACAACTTCCTGACACAGGTGATCAAAGAGCCAAGAAAAGAGGTGCTTGGTTAGACCATACTCTTACAAACAAGGAGGATTGTTCTGGGTTGGGATTATGAGGACAGGTCACAGCCTTGACTGCAGTGATCATGAGGTGGTAGAGGTCAGGATCCTGAGGGGCAGTAGCAGAGCAAATAGCAGAATCACAACTCTGGACTTCTGGAGAGCAGACTGTTAGCCCGTTCAGAGATCTGCTTGGAAAAATCCCATGGGAGGCAGCCCTGGTGAGAAGAGGAGTCCAGGAGAACTGGTTGATTTTCAAGGACCACCTCCTCCAAGCTCAAGAATGGTCCGTGCCAACAAGCGGAAACCAAGCAAAGGGGGCAGGAGGCCTGCATGGATGAGCAAGGAGCTGCTGACTAGACTCAGACATAAAAAGGAGGTGTACAGGAGGTGGCAGAGGGGGTGGGTGACCCAGGAGGAATATAGGGAAGCTGTCTGACCATGGCAGGATGGGCTCAGGAAAGCCAAAGCTCATCTGGAGTTGAATATGGCAAGACACATGAACAGCAACAAGAACGGTTTCTACAGGAACAGCATCACCAAAAGAAAGACTACAGAAAACACAGCCCCTCACTGCTAAATAGGGCAGGGCCTTTGGTGAAAATAGATGTGGAGAAGACTGAGGTTCTCAATGCCCTCCTTCTCTCTTTCTTTACAGGTACAAGACCCTCAGGTATTCCAGGCTCCTAAATTCAGTGGTAAAGTCCAGACTGATGTAGACTTACCCTCAGTGGAGGAAAATCAGGTTAGGAAACATGTTTTAAAAGTGAACCTACACTTTGTCCATGCTATGAAGGAGCAAGTAATTCTAGAAACTATTTACAGACAAGGAGGTGACTGGGAGTACTTGGCACGGATTTATGCAGGGGAAATCAGGCCCGAACAACCTGATGACTTTCTACAAGGAGGTGACTTGCTCAATGGACATGGAAAGAGCACTGGATAGTATTATTCTGAATTTTGGCAAGATGTCTTATACCGTACCCCATAACATCCTCATAGACAAAGTGTGGGTTAAATAACTGAATGGTGAGGTGGATTGAAAACTTTCTAAATGGGCAGACCTAAATGGTTGTTATCAGTGGTATAAAGCCCAGCTGGAGGCCAGTCACAAGGGTTGCCCTCCATGGCAATAATGGATCCAATCCTGTTTACCTTCTTCATTAATGATGAGGAAGACGTGGTGGAGTGCATTCTCAGCGTGCCTGCATACGATACAAAAATGTGTTGAGCGGCTGATGCACCAGGTGGATGTGCTGACAGTCAGAAGGACCTGGACAGGCTGCAGAAATGTGCTGACAGGAACCTCATGAAGTCCAACAAATTAAAATGTCAAACTGTGCACCTGGTGAGGAATAACCCCCTGAACCAGTACATGCTGGAGCCAATAGGCTGGAGAGCAGCTCTGTGGAGAAGGACCTGGGGGTTCTGGCAGTCATGAAGTTGACCATGAGCCAGTAATGCACCCTTGTGTCAAAGAATGACAGTATTATCCTGGGCTGTGTTAGGAGGGAGGTGCTCTTTCCTCTCTACCTAGCCCTGTTGGGGCACATTGTGAATTCTGCATGCAGTCCTGGGCTCCCCAGTGAAGGAGAGACATGGACATACTGGAGTGTGTGCAGTGAAGGCCACAAAGATGATGAAGGGAATGAAGCATCTGTCATATGAGAAGAGACTGTGAGTGCTGTTTATGTTCAGCCTGGAGAGGAAAAGGCTCAGGGGAATCTTAACTATGTGTATACATACCTGGTGGGGAGGTGTTAGGATGTGTAGAGGGTAAAGAGGGTGGAGTCAGACTTTCCTTGGTAATATCCAGTGAAGGAACAAGAGGCAACAGGCAAAAACTTAAATACATGAAACTCCACTGAAACATGAGAAAACACATTTTTTCCCATGGGTATGGTCAAACACTGGAACAGGTTGCCCAGAGAGGTAGTAGAGTCTCCACCCTTGGAGGTATTCAGATCTTTCTTGGCACAGCATGGAGCAACCTGCTCGGGATGACCCACTCTAAGCAGGAGTTGGACTGCGCAATCTCCAGTGATACCTCACAACTTCAACAGTTCTCTCTTTCTTTAATCAGGATAACATGTTTATAAACTTGTGATAAGATTTAAACTCAGTAAAGGTTATTCTTTCAAACCTTGCTTCAAGCAAGCTTTCTCTTCTGGAAGCTTTCTCTTTGTCTCAGACAAAGGTGTCAATATCAACATTTTAAGAAACCTAGTAGAGGACAGTGGGTTGGGACAGATGCCCCAAAGTCAGAGGCTTCTCATTTTCCAGCTCCCAGTGACTTTGACTAATATATTCCAAAGACTCATTTGAGTACTTAATGAAAAGCCATATAATCAGGTGCTACTAATCATAGTGGATAAAGTAAAAAATTTAAGTCTTGCAAAATCAGGGCTATGTAATATTACTTGGGCCTGTAATATAGATACTTGTCTGCTTGCAAGCTGGAAATGATTTTTGACCTGGCAAGGATAGCCTGTGTCCTGCAGATGAAAGACCCCATGTGAGTGCAAAGCAGTGCTGTGCTCTGGCATGTTTCCTGGTATTTTTCAAAAGTGTTGTGGATATAATCTCAACAGAACTTCATAGAGGGGTCATTTTCTGTTTTATCCTCAAGAAAGGTCTTCCATCCTCTAGCCTTTGGATTAAAAAGTCCTGTCTGCTCTGTCTTTGCAGTCTGTGGCCTAGAGGAAAAAGCATTTGTTGGTCAAGGCACACATAGTCTGTTGGAGAATGGCTCAGAGACAAGGGTCCTGTGCCTTTAGCCAGTAGATTGTAAGCCTGCATGCCTAAATTGTGCCTTGTCATGTATTAAGAAAATCTTTGAACGAATGTTAGCGCAGGCTCTGCTCATACAAAAAGAAAAAGGGGGAATTGTTGGAGAATGGCTCAGAGACAAGGGTCCTGAGCCCACCGAGCAATTGTATGATCAGAGCCTGCTCTAGCTGCTGATGCTGGGCCTCACTAGGGTTTGCCTGCAGCTGCTCGCAGTTGCTGATACAGGAGGAATGTCAAGGACGCTTCAGCCCTGTGTACCGTGGTGTGTCGAAAACAGGTTAAGGGGAATTAGGAATAGTGGTCTGAGAAACCCAGTGTTATGGTAACGGTGGTCTGAGAAACATTGTGTTACGGTACTGTCGTGTATCGAAAACAAGTCAAGAGGAATCAGAAATAGTAGCATGAGAAACTTAGTGTTATGAGAAGCTTGTGCTGTTAGCTAACTGCAAGTAGGTGGACTGTGCGAATACAACCTTTAGAGCTTAAGCCAATCAGCTAGTGACTAGCAGGCATAATAATTATCATTGTCTGTATAAATATATGTACCCTGGACCAATAAACACACACATTGATTGATGCTCTATCTTTCACACTGAACCCGTCTCGGCGTGTCGTTCGTCTGCGGCTCCGCAATAGTCTTCACTTAATTTTGGCTATTAGCCTGCTGTGTGGCTCTGGTCAAACGATTTCAGCATCTGAATTGCCTTTGTAAAATAGGGACAGTGACACTAGCATCTTTTTGAAAGGGCTTTCAGATGTACTCCATGTAGGACGCAGTGAGTAAGAACTGAACACATTGTGCTTTAGTGTTAAAGATGCAGCTTTTCTGGGCCTGGGGAGATTAAAAACTCTCTGATGCATTAATCAATTCCAGTAGAGATAAGAACACATTAATGTTATTATACAAGATGTTGGCAACATTTCCCCAGTACATTGTACAATTTCTCATTGTTCATGCTTAGGAAAGATTTTCCTAAACTGAAAAAGGTATAGGACAGGATCAGCAAAATGATTAGGAAGAGGGGACATAAACAATTTCAACTTGCTTAGTATAGTAAAACCTTTGTTTTGTGAGAGGTTATGACTTCTCTAGAGAAATACACAGGAAAGAAGGAGATCTGAACAGAAAAAGAGGGAGAAGAAATCAATTAACCAATGTTGGCATGGGAACAAATGGGCAGTGCCCACAGAACTAAACCAGAAATGGAAGGTTTATCCATTCCAGAGAAATGAGGTCGTGTGGGCTTAGGCTA
Organism: Tyto alba; assembly: GCF_018691265.1. Lineage (NCBI taxonomy): Eukaryota > Metazoa > Chordata > Aves > Strigiformes > Tytonidae > Tyto > Tyto alba. The sequence continues at coordinate 33,291,715 of NW_024881318.1, forward strand.
ACAGCATAATGAGATTACAGGGAAGCACCTAGTTGCCTTATAAACAGTATTGAATGATGTGGTTACTGATGATACCTAGGGCAGGTCTCAGTGAAAGGATAAAACATATTATGGAGCTGTATTTTCTGGCCCTGTGCTTCTGTTTGCTATTCCTTCTCACTCCCCACATCCACACCAGCCTCCTACCTTCACCTGGTGGCAGTAATGACACTGACCTGAGCAAACATAAAATGGGAGCATCCAGCTCCATGCTGTATTAAAAGCCACTGTGTGCTAACATTTTTTAATAGCCTGCCTCTAAAAATTACTTGGGCAAGGGAGGCACAGAACTACTTGAATGAATCCTGTAAGCACTACAATGATTTGGAATAAATGGTGAAAGCTTTCAACTGTAATTAAATCCACTGGAAATGTAATTTTTAAATGTCTCATCCAGAAGGAAAAACATTTATGTGTATGTTTTGTCAATGCTGAATTATTTGCACTAATCCTTATAAAACAGTCCTGTGTGATGACTAGGATTTTACTTTCCCAGTTGATAAAATAAAAAGCAGATGGGATAAATGTAGCTGCCACAGATGTGGCTGCTATTTCTTCATAATCTGCCTGCCTTTGAGCAAACTGCAACATAGATGGTGAGATGCTGGATCCTGTCCAATAATGAAAAACTCTCCTCAAAGCTTTCAAGCTGCAAATGTAGTCTGGGCTGTGAAAAAAACTGCTTTCATAGTCTTGTTTAACCCTGTCATTGCTGGCTTTACAGTACTCAAGGTCTGTGACTAGTATGGAAAGAAATATACATTTCCCTCTGCCTTCACCCCAAATAGCTGGAGCATTTGCTGTCGTTGGCAGTTATGTGGGGCAGTGTCGGAGGAGCCTGTTCATGTAACCCCTGTGCTGTGGGAGACTCAGAAGCTCACAATTCCATCCCTCCCCAAAAAGATGAGAAGATGATGAGAAGATGAGAGGCTGGAGAGTAAGGGGATAGAACAACAGAAACACATTGAGCATGTTTGTATAAATTCAGCAGTCTTATGGGAGGAAAAGCGAATGGAAGTGGGGGGCATTTTCCTTTCCAACTTCATAGAAAAATTAGAAAATATAGGTAAACTTCTTAAACACTTTCAAATTTGAAAAAAGCTCAATTTATACTTTTTTTTTTTTTTTTTTTTTTCCCCGATAACAGTTCAGGTTTTACCTATAGAACAGTCAGGTTTTAAATCTGGATTAAAATTAGCAAAGATAATTTGGTATTTCCTGCATTTTATAAATTAGTAGATTAGCATCTCAGCATCCTTTCCCTGGCTGAGTGCCAGCACCCAACTGTGGAGTGCTTCAAAGGAAAGTGAAGAAGCCCCAGTAATTGGTAATTATGGAGCAAGCTGCCCAGTGGGGAAGTTTCTTCTTCAGTCCTGTCATTTAATAGTCGGGTTACACTCCTAAACACAGGTATTTATATACAAAGAGCTTGATGTATCTCTGCTTCCACAGGCTGTGCCAGAAATTCAGAGAATTTGTTTTCTTAGCCTTGTTGCTCTTCATTATCTTCTTCTTTATCTTGCTGCTCTTCATTATCTTCTTCTTTACTAGACCTCCCTGGCTGTAGTCATGATAGAAATTATATGGAATCAGCCCAGCTCCGCAGCCCTGCCTGAGAAAAATGTGCTTCCTCCTATTAAAACAGCTGCAGCAGGGCTGGAGCTCTGAGCAGCCCTAGTAACTGTTTACTCTGTCTCTACAGGATCACAGAATGGTTGAATATGGAAGGGACCTTGTCTACTGGACATCTAGTCCACACTCCCTGCTCAGAGTCAGCTCAAGCAGGCTGCTGAGAGCTGTGTGCATCAGGATTTTACATTCCTCCACTGGTGGGGACTCCACAACTAACGACATCAGACAGCTCCCTCCGCACTCAGTGCATCCCATCAGATTTATGTAAATCCAGTTTCTTTAATGCTTTCTAATCTGATGGTCCTCCAGAAAGAGCACATATGCATATCCCTGGAGTTTTCCCTTGGTTTCAGGCACCTGGAATTCCTGAAGGCTGAGGCAAAGGCAGCACAGAGTAACTTGTCCTTTTCTGTATTCTTAGCCAACAGATCCCTGCTCCATATAGTCACAGGCCCACATTTTTTCTAGGATGCCTTTTACTGCTGATGACTCTAGAAATAATTTTTTTTTACCTTCATATACCATGCTAGATTAAACTCCAGATGAGCTTTGGCTTTCCTGAGCCCATCCTGCCATGGTCAGACAGCTTCCCTATATTCCTCCTGGGTCACCCACCCCCGCTGCCAGCTCCTGTACACCTCCTTTTTATGTCTGAGTCTAGTCAGCAGCTCCTTGCTCATCCATGCAGGCCTCCTGCCCCCTTTGCTTGGTTTCCACTTGTTGGCACGGACCGTTCTTGAGCTTGGAGGAGGTGGTCCTTGAAAATCAACCAGTTCTCCTGGACTCCTCTTCTCACCAGGGCTGCCTCCCATGGGATTTTTCCAAGCAGATCTCTGAACGGGCTAACAGTCTGCTCTCCAGAAGTCCAGAGTTGTGATTCTGCTATTTGCTCTGCTACTGCCCCTCAGGATCCTGACCTCTACCACCTCATGATCACTGTTGCCAAGGCTGCCCTAGTCTTCACATCTCTGACCACTTCTTCCTTGTTTGTTAGCATGAGGCCCAGCTATCCATCTTTCTTGCTTGTCTCCTCAAACACCTGTTAAGAATTAGTTGTGGACACACTTCAGAAACTTTTTGGACCACTTATGCCCTGCTCTGTTGTCCCTCCAGCAGATATCAGGGTAGTTCAGTGTCTCAAGACCTCCGAATGCAATGTTTCGTCCAGTTGTTTGAAGTTGTCCCTTGTCTATTTCCTTCTCCTGAGTAGGTGGTCTCCATAGCAGATACCCACTGCAATATCAACCACATTGTTCTGCCCTCTAGTCTGTAAACTCTCAGGTGACGTTTTGCCTGTGCCCATGAAAAGCTCCAGGCATACCCAGGGCTCAATCACACAGGCAGAATGCAACACTCTGTAAGGGCTGAAAAATTTTGATACAACAATGTTGATTTCAAACTTGCAGATGATCACAAAGTAGGCAATAAAGTCTATGCAGTTTTGATTATGGGTTCTGTATATTTGGCAAGATGACATCTGTGTTTTGATCTTTGTGAAGGGCAAGCGTTTCACTCTTGAATACTCAAATCTTAAATTAAATCCTGCTGCAGATGTAAATTAAAGCTCATATCTATGGTTCTGTATAAAGAAAATGTGCAGTTAGCCTGGATATTTTTACCACTGCTAGATAGGCTTAGAAAACAAATATGAAGTCTAAACAAGGAAAAGAAAAAGGAGTACTGACATTATCTGAATATTTAAACTTTGTTTTATGAGATTAAAGCACCCCTGGAAGGGGTCTTCCATTTTAATGTCTCCCAGAGGATATGTGATAAGAGGTATCAAGATGGCAGTTTAAGATTATGTTATGAACTACACAATGAGGACTTTTGAGTGACTGAAACTAAACTGGCTCTTAAACATGCATCTACACAGCGTGAGGCACTGCATGAATGAGTTCTGGCTGCAGCAGTACTATCAGCACCCATGTTACTGTACCCTGCAGGCAAATGCAGCAAAGCCCCAGTTCCTCTGCTTGCTGTATTTGGACTGTTGTTTCTTGTCATTGCATTGCACAGACATTTCTAAAACACACATCAGGACCTTCTTGTCTGGAAATAGCTGCCCCAGGGTTACAAAAATTGTAAATTGAAGGCACCTGCTTCACCTGTGGTTCCCTACATCCCTTTGCTGAATGGAACCCTTGTTGCAAGAGTCTTCACTCCTTGGGACTTGCCCCTTTTACTGAGCTAGTATTCAGTTCTCTGAAAGGCTCAGCTCTAAATAAGTGTGTATCTATTTGGCTTCTTGTCACAAGATGTGTCATCACATGCCTTCGCAGCTGCTAAGGTGAGATAGGAGAAGATGTATAGCTACAAAAACCATATAACTTATCCCACTGCACTAATTTGTTTCTCTGATCACCTGTGATGTGGATTAACAGCCATAGAAATCAAAATGCTTTGGGAAAACCTTCTGCATAGCAGAATACTTTTAAAAGTCACTTGGATTTTTATGCTTTTGAAGGATGAAGGGGCATGAAAGAATTCTCCCTATTATGTCAGCTGCCAGCACTCTCCATCCTAATTTCACTGACTTTTAGCATGTTGTCATGTTCTTCTGCAGATGTGTCTTTGGATTTAGTGCATATTGGCAATTAACATGCTGGGTGTAAAGAGGGAATTTCTGTTTCCAGTCTTGCCTTTATTTCTGGGTGTCACTGTCTTTGTCACCAACTTTGTATGCTTCACTTCACTTGGACTACACCTTGTCAGCCCTGGGCCTTCCCCTTCCCACAGTCAGGATGCACTGACGCTGTGGTACCAGCTAGCAGCTGGGAGCTGGTTTAGTCCTGACTGCCACCCTGCATCACCACCAGTGATTAGCTTTCTGGTGGGTAGTATTTCAGGTTGTTCTAGACAAGTGTGTTTGTGTGTCACCAGCACTTACTGTTTTGTTGTTCAATAGCAGAAATAACCTGAAGACAGACCTCTTTTAGTTTATCACTGATTTTTTAAAGCTTAATTCCAAAATTCTTTTTTTCCTCTGTAAGTGTCAAAGTCCCTATAGATCTACCCAGAAACAAGTTCAGGATAAAAATGGTGGAGCCAAATTCACGAAAACTTTTTTTTTCCACAGACAGCTGGTACTACTGAGTCACTGTCAAAGTCAGAGGCATTGTCACCTTTGTACTCACACCCAAAAAATGCTACAGAAATAATCAAAGCACAATAAAACCTTGTTGGAGGGATGGATTACAAGGTTGCATACCGACGAAAATAAACTTTTTTGTATAACAGTTGTTACTCAGTGCTACCCAGTGTCTTTCAAAAAATAAAATATTGTGGCTTCAAAGAGTTTAAGAGTCTGCTGTAGGCATAATAATCTCTCTACTAACACTCATATGTTTAGGAATAAAAAGAAGGACAACTTTGACAGCTTTTTCTTGTTAAGGAGTTATAGCAAAAGGTTAACATTTAAAAATACATTTTATTAGCAGCCAATCAGCAGTAGCTAGAAGACCAGGATGTCTGACTCCTCTGTTTCTTGTAGTCACTGCTCTGTGGAGTATATTTCTGGTCATTCACAGGAATCAGTGCTGTTGATTTGCAGGCAGCTCCAAGGGTAATAAATGGGTTCTGCAACAGCCAGCATGTGGTCGGCACCAGACTGCTGTCTTTTGGAAAGTCAGAGGCCCACCCCAAGCCCCAGTGTTGTTTGGTGAAAGTTATTCCAATGAAACCAGCCAGAACCATTAGCCTGAACCTTTTTTTGAATTGAAGTATTTCTTGGTCTGCTGGGGTTGTTAATACAGGAGACAGTCAGAGCCAGGATTCAAATTAATTCCAGACAAGGTTGGTTTAACATGCCAGAGAAGTGATGGAAGCGAGGAGTTTTCTCTCCCTCTCTCACCAAGATCCCACAGAGCCTTGCGATGCACACTAAAACATCATCTGCTGGATTGCCTGATGAGTCCAGCCCTCCTTGCTCAGAAATAAAGATGGGGAAATGTTTGCGTTTGTATAATGGTAAAGCACTGTGTGTATTTAAATAACTGAGCTCTTTCTGTTTCTGCTGGTCTAGAGGTGGGGAGAGTAGCAGATGTGTTAAATTTAGTCTGCTTTTTCTCAATGCTAGTCACAGTGCTCCAAGACAGACTGGGTGAGAAAATGAGTGTGGGGAGGCTTATTAATGCTCATGTCTTCTTGAAAACAGCTTTTAATCATCATATATTAACACAGCTATACCATTAAAGCCACATAGAGTAGATGAGTAAGGCCAAAATGAAATTTTGCTTCTCCTGGAAACTTGGGATAAATTTTATCTTCTTAATGAAATCATATATTTTCAAAGTATTTCTACCATATAAGAACTGGTTGTCTCCCACATCTTTATGACCCATACCCTCCATTCATGTAAGAGTTCTATCCTCTCCCAAGTTTATGAAAGAAGGATGTTTCTTTACAGGAGTTTGTTGTACCCTTTAAACCTGCTTTGCCTGTTGCATCCTCCTTTACAGCAGATCCAGCTCTGCAGGTACTGAAGTTGTGATCAGATTTACCACTGGCTGTGCGGAGAGCAGAGTTAAGCTCAGTGTCCTGGAAAAACTTCCTCAGAGCCACAACCCACCTGAGCTGGGCAGATGTGTGGGGATTGTAGGCAAGTATAGAGGGCCTCATTAACTCTTCTGAAAAGCAGGGGTGGTTGCCCTGCTCCACAGTAGTGTGGTTCCCCCCAGTGCTACCAGTGTGGGGTGTGGTGTGGGGCTGCCCAAACTTCCACAGAAGCAGATGACATCCAGGGGTAGCTGGGTTGGACACAGCACCGCAGCCGCCAGTGGGAAGCTGAACACAGAGAAAAAAAAATGCTGCAGGGAACAGCATGTTGGTGGCAAATCCAAAGTGACTAAAGACATGTGACAAAAACCAAGCTAGAGCAAATGGCAAAACTGCCCCAGATTTCTGCAGAATGGAGCCTCAGTGGAGGTGGGGGGTGCCTTTCACTGGGGTGATGGTGACCAAGGCCCCTCGTAGAGCTGGGGCTGTGGGGAGGTGCTGAGCAGAAGGAGGGGGTCCAGCTGCAGTGGGAGCCTGGATTTCAGCCTGTGGCATGTAGGAAGGGTGTGGACACCGGGGCTCAGTGTCAGTGAGGCCTGACAGAAAGTATTAGGAAAAAAAATATTGTAGAGGTCACAGGAGTGACGTTTATCTACCCCCTGCCCCAGCCCCTTTATGAAACACTAACACAGCATTCAGACATGAGCTTTATTGCAGGAGACATTATTTGCCATAAAAAGCTTCTGGGAAACAGGCTGACCTCCTTTGGTGCAGGGACACTTTCTAGGACTTCACAGTTTCAGAGCAAGATGCAACTGTCCTTTTACTGAACTATCAGGCCAGTCCATCCCGAACAAAATTTTGATCAGAGAAGAGCAAGTGCAACATCATGAACTGGCTCTGCATAAAGTTGTAAATAGCCCATGGAATAGAAAATTTGGAAATTACACATACAACAGATTTTTTTTTTATTCAAAACATGAAGATTAGATATTTGTCTCTAGCCTTTCAAATTTTCCTTTTAAGAAGTCAGAACATATCTTGTAAGTATTTAATCTGGACAACCAGCGGTACTTTGTCACTTCTGGGGCTAGCAGTGTTTTGGGGAAGTTTATTTAACAGGATTGAAAAATGTTTATATGAACATATAATGCATAATGCATTATTATATGAAGATATAGTGCATAATGCAGATATAATACATAAACAGAACATAAATGTATTCAGATAAACTAGATAGATTAAAATGAGGGAAGCATCTTAATGTTTGCTTCCTAAGAAAAGGAAGCTGTCTACAATTCTTGCCTATGGTTCAAGGAAGATTCCCCACTTTTTCCTCCATTTTCCAGTGATAGGTTCAGAAGAACTTGCAACAACTAGCATAAATCTGTAAAAAAGAAAGAGACAAATAAAACTTTCTGAGGACTTCAATGGGATGTTTGAATGTTTTTAGCATCTTTTTCTGTTCATATTTGTTAATACAAATTGCTATATAACTAATATGTAACACCTAATACCTGATTTCAGGCCCAGGTATTTGCTTGGCTTCAGAGTAAGTGACCTCTTTCTTTGTCTTTCCCAATAGAAGAATAGTAAACAGTTACAAAAAAATCTGGAAGTCACTGTCTACAATTTCAGTCACAGTATCCTATTTCACTTTGTGCTCTAAATGGAAAGGTGGCATTAAAGAACTCAGATAAAATTGTATCAGGTGTGCATCTGCCCAGCAGTACCATGAAAAGGGAGGTCAGCATGTATGTTGGGAGCAACATCCTGCTACTGCAGGATGGGGACATCCTACTACTGCTTGGAGAAGAGTAACCTGTTATTTTATCAAGCTTGCCTGATTTACAGTTTTTGTAAGTATAGTGCTTTGTCTTGAAAACTACTGAAAATTTTGCAGACTTCCTTGCAGACTTCCATGTAGTAAATATTTATCTATACCTAACACTTGCATACATTTTGCAGTTAGGTAGATGAGCTATCCTGGACATGTACTTGATGACAGCGTTAATACATTCAGCTGTACCCCATTTACTGTCTTGTCATCCTAGCCATGGGAATAATTCAGAATCACATCCTTCACAGTGGATGATGGTTTAAAGCTGAAAGTGTGTGTGTGGTGCAACAAATCCACTTTATTTTCCTATTTCTCTGAGTGGTGTGCTAGGAGGACTGACCTTCCAGAACAGCTTCTTTTTGACTGTAAATTATTGCAGATTACAAATATCAACAGTCAGAAGTTCTCATGGAGGCTGTGGTTACAGGTTAACTATCCACTGGGAGTAATAACCCTTTCCCTAGACTTCCAGAAATGTCTACAGACCTGTGTGCAAGTCTCTCTTCTGTGTTGTCTTAACAATTGAAAAATGAACAGTGGCACTGCAGTATAAATAAACCCCATTCTAGGAACATTTTCAATGTCTTGAATTTGATCTGCTCATTCCTAATACACCTGATTTCATGTCAGGTAGCAACAAATTCATCTTGAAATTCCGTCCTAAAATCATGAGAGTCTTCCTGTTTCACAGCAAAGAACTGCAGCAGGAGATTGAGCAATATCTTAGAAGTCAGTCAAAAAAGCAATGAAAAAGAAAGAGCCCAGGCCTCTAAAATCTTAATCCAGTTCATGAATCATAGATTTATCTTTTGTTTCCTTTCACAATAGACAATTGGTGTGATCCTCTGGATTATCATTGCATGGCTTTATCGTTTAGAGAAAGTAAATCTCTTAAGAAAGAGATAGATGTATCAGGATTTTGACTTTTAAAGAAACTTAGATACCAATTGTTGTGTCATCTGAAATTATTTTAAGGACTCGGTAAAGTAAGTCTTAACAAAATAGGCATATAGTCTACCTTCATACTTTCCCTACTGCCACTGGGCACGGCATTTAAAACCTGCCAGCGTGCACTTTCTCTATCAGACATAAATTCCCTGTAATTTGTAGATGTTAAAAGTGATGCATTTTCCTATATGCTGCCAATAGTGGGACCTATACCAAGCAGTCACTCCACCATGTCAGCCTTACATTTAATAGGATATGGAGACAGCTCAATCTGCAATGGCTACACCATGTGTTGTGATCTGTTGGATAAATTGACCACTCAGGACAGCTGACAGTACAGAACCAGCTTGTGTGCAAGCACACAAACTGCATCTGCATCTTTAACTATAGTATGCATGGACTTTACTACTAATAGACTGAAGAGTGCAACCAATTTAAGGTCTGCTGTATCAGCAATCCTTGCCAGCTAGCAAACTTGTTCACTAGAATGATTTATCAAAAAGGTAAACAAAGAGAAAGAAAATATTGTTGACTACCATCCATTTAAAAATGTGAATAAATATTGCACAGCATTTTGCTGCTGTGTTTACCCTGTGCTGAGCAGGACCATCAAATTAATTTGAAGATTAAACCTCCTGCAAAGCTTTGCCAATCAAGCATAATCCTCAATATAGCTGCAGGGAATATACCAGTTTCAGTGTTCTCCAGCTCTTCTGAGAAATGCATACTTATGTTTCATGGTCTACCTAAACAAATTTTGACAGCAAAACACCAGCTTTAAGGCTCTGATTCAAAAGCTACTGGAAATTAATGGGAATCTATCTATTGACCTCAATTGGGTTTGGATCACAGCCTAAATTGTTTCAAAGCAACTCAGTCTGGACTGAAGCACCCAAAGCTGTACACTTCTATAGAGATTTGTTATTCTAGGAGGATAAAGTATGACAGTAAAGATCTTAAGGTACTTCTTGCTCTAGACTGATCACGTTCTCCCTGAAATTTTGTTGTAGAGACTGGCACATCATCTAAGAAGGCCGTTTGATTTCCAACTTTATGAGAAATCTTAAAACTTCCAATTGTCTTCTGGTGACCAGCCAGGTTGAGCACATCTCAAAAGTAAATCACTAAGATATATTCCCTAAAGCTGCTGATAAATTGATAATGCAAGGTCTTTTTTTTTTTTTTAAGAGACCTAAATGGGAAATTTATGATTACTGCTTGATATTTCCTCAACTATCATTAAAGATTTGACACCTCTCTAACATAGAGAATCATGATGGCAAATAAACTCATCTATAGACCTAAACTAAGAACTTGTGTATCCCTCTCTTTCTAAAGATTTACAGAGAACTTTGCAATTACACTTTTCTCTTCTATTAATTCTACTTTATTTCAACTTTTCCTAATTGTTTTATTGTACAATGCTTGTTATTGTATAAAACAATTTGTCAAAATACTTTTGAGGAAAGATATATAGCTATAAATCTCTGAAACCTGCTAGACCTTTGACTAGAAAGTAATTACCCTTATCTTAATATCTCTGAATGAATAAGGTTTCAGTGTCTCCACAGCACAAATTTTCCTTTATCTTACTACTTCAGCTTTGCTTTCTACAGTGGGAATATCCATTCACTCTACATAGTTGTAACAAAACTGCGACTTTCTACTCATCTCACAGCATATCAAGTACCGTTTGAGGAAGTTATGTTTGTTCTGGGAGCAAAGTAAATGCTATGTTGTATTATGCAACGAGAGCAAGGGAACAGTCAGATACAGGAGAACTCAGTTGTAAATACTAGATCATGTCCTTTCACTAGATCACCCTGTCTCACCACTCAGTGAATATCCTTTACGCCACCACTTTGTAAAGCAAAGTATTATTGCTGTGGTCCATCTTACACTGTTAGCACTTGGGTGTATTTTTATCATAATTACAATTATTTAAAAAAATATCAAGGTCCTTTAGAATATAAACTATAGGCACTTGACAATTCTTGAAAGATAATTGAATCATGGTCTAAAGGGTTTCCTTGGAGACTATATAGCAATGGCAAATAAATACATAATCAATGGAGATGGTTGGACTGTGGATCTTTGGATCATACATGCAAAGCAATGGCAAGATTAAGAAGGCAAAAGGGAGATCTCCATGTGGACTGAGGAAAAGCCAAGTCAAGTTTTGAACTGAGTGCTGTCTGAAAGATGTTTGTGGCTGGAAGCAAGAAAATGGTCCGTTGTAATTTCATGACTTGTACTCCAAAATTATGAATGGCATACACTTTTCACTTAGGTAAACATGGTATCAGATGCATCTGATCACCATGCAGCATTGATTCCTCCTCTCCCTCTACGAGAAAACATGGGGAGTTCTGAATTTTGAACTCAACAAATCAAAAATGGTACAAAGAAAAGGAAATTGGCATCCTTCTGGAGGTTCTAAAAAAACAGACTCCACGTCTTCCCATTTTCCAGACCTGTGTTTAGCACTGGTGTACTTTCAGCATCTGGAAGTCTCATTCAAACCATACATGGGCCATCTTCGAAAGTGATTTGAATAGCTCAGAAAGCATGATGGTCTTTGTTTTTCATAACATCTAATAAAATCCACAAAAATGTTTTTTGCATGCAATTTCATAAATCCTCAGAAATATATACATACATAAGTGACATTCTAGTGTGCTCTGTTTTTAAAAAGACCAACACTTCAGCTGCATGGTGGAGCTATTTTTCAAATAAGAAACAGGGAAAATGAACTCATTAAATATTCAAGGCTAGGAAAAAAACTTAAAGGTAACATACATTTTGACAGCATCCTTTTAAGTAATTTTTGTGGTTTTCCTTGAACTACTTCATCAGTTATTTATAAGCCGTATCATGAAAAGCATAAACCATATGAAGGAGCAAGCAATGTAATCTGTATTAACATCTGAAAAAATATGTTTTCTAAAATATCAAGACAAAAAAATGTGCAGTGCATTCTTTTCAGATTTCCTGCTCCTCCCTCTCCCTCCCCACTGCCCTCTTTGAAATAAGGGAAGAAACATTCACAGAAAATTTTTACTACAAGCCCAATTCTTCAAAGTGCTGGTTGTTCTCTGATTTTCAGATTGACTCTCTATACAGTATCCCTTACTACACAGAACAGCAGATGATCCCTATGCATACAAAGAGATTTAAGAAACAGTTTCCTGTGCTTTTGCTGATGTGTACTTCTTAGCTTAAAGGGATGAAGTCCTTGGGACTTCAGTGCCTGCAATCTCTTGCACCTGCTGGAGTCAATGCAGTCCCACAGCAGCACATAATTCTGCCTGCAGGATCAGATATAAATCCATCTGCATTAAGAGAGACATGCGGCCTCTATGAATCTTCCACAAAATTAATCAGTGGTAACATGGACTGATTGCCTTTTGAGCTTGGAGGATGCTTCATGGTCCTTAACTACTCAATTACTAGTGTCCTTGTTAATGGCAGAAGAGATAGTACTGGGTTTCAATCTGTATTGCCACCTCACTCAAACAAATATGTTAATTATTGCTGCATTTTTCTTATATCAATGAACTAAAATATAAGATGTTAATTTTTGCAGTCCTTCAACATTAATAAAGAATCTTCTTGAGAAATATTTTACTGAGTCAACACTGGTCATATAGCAGAGTAGTTCTATACTGAAGTGAAATTTGCTTCATCTTTCTTTTCTACTGTTATAAAAAAAAAAAAAAAATAGAAAGGAGGAGAGGAAGGCACTAGTTATTTGGCTTTCAGCAAGACTGGCACTTGCAAAAACCTTGGTCTTGTTCATGCCAGTTGGATGGAGCTATGTGCCAGAAGACTAGTGCATAGCTCTGTTGTGAGCCTGTAAATCTTATGGTCAAGCAAAAAACTGACAACACAGGTCAGAGGATAAAGCCTATTTCTTGGCTGGTTGAAGAAAATGTTTGAAGCAGAACAGTGCCTTGTAGCAGAGCAGTGCCTTGGCAAACTCTAAGACACACAGAGACCACTGTTTCCTCCTACACAGCTAAGAGAGTAACAAAGGCTGTAGGGAACAAGGTCTCTGGCTTAGAAATACAAATTATTCAGCCTTGTGCTCTCTGCTGAGCTGCTGCTAATATAAAGCCTGTAGGAAAATGTTCTTTTATGTGTGAAGAAATTCACTGGGGGATCCCCCCCCCCCCTCATATTTTAGGAGCACGAAATATTTACATGGATTGCCACATGCAAAGAGCATTGATTGTATTACACCATATGGCTATCTAGTTTGAAGACACGAAATAGAAATGGCCTTCACCCTTCTGAATTGCAATGAGTAATATTTTTCCATTAGATGCTGAAGAATTGCTGTCACCTCCCTAATTATCCAAGGCATGATTCAACAAGACAAAATGATTTATTTTTCTGGACTTTTTCTCCTTAATTGTGATAGGGTACTGTATGATGAAGAACAGCTGCTATGCTGAGAGCTATTACTTCAATTCTGACCACCAGTACCATCACTGTGATGCAGGGGAGAACCAAAGCACCCAATCTACCCCACCCTCCAAGAATACTGGTATTCATTTCAGGGTGCAAATAAACCTTTACAGTACTGTATTATACCACAGTATATTAGTTTGATTCTGTGCATCAGACTAGAAAGATTGTCTTGACTTATTAATATTTCACTAAACAATACACAGAATTGACTTGCATCTCTTAAAATACAAAAGACAAAGCTAGGACAAGGAAAACACAGTGTGAAATTAATACTACAGTCCTAGGAAAGTCAAAAGACAAAGTTAGATCAACACTGACAAAGCCTTAAACTCATTTTTTCCTACATTCATTAATTTTACATGGGTTGATCTGTGAGATGTCACATGTTGAACAACCTATAGATTGTATAAGATATGTTTTCAATTAAGTATCTTCACAGGTGTGGAAACAACATCTGACATTATCATCATCTAAAGCATTGTCCTTGAGGCTACAATGCTACAAAAAATGCATATTTGCAACTAGTGAAATTGTTTCACTAGCCTGTTCTATTCTAAACAGTCAGATGTATTTAAAAGATGAATTTTCCACTTGGCTGGATATAGCAATATGCTCTCAAAACTATTCCATTACATCTCAGATCTAATGTGTATGGAAGCACAGCTGTAATGCAGCAATTCTTCCTGTGGAACTATTCATGGACTTCTTAAATTCATGTAGCTTTAATATGATGGCTTACTTGCCATTAGGCAATACATTGGGAGAGGAGTGGAGTGGTAGATTTATCCTTCACAGACACCTTGGGGCTGAGCGCTATAGAAGCATTTCCAGCTCAAAGATCTGACAGACCACTACTTGACAGCTTCAAGTATTTGGAAGAATATATCTTCTCCAGGATTAGAAGTTATCTGACCTCATTTTACTTTGTCACTCTAATGAATGGTGGAAAAGGGAGGATGATGCTACAAAAACTTGTGCCTAATTTGGTCTACCCACACCTGACATAAAGTCCTGTAACACAAGGCCAGAACAGTAGCACCTGCAAGGCACACATGTTATGTCCACATTAACAAGATCAAGTTCTTCTGCCAGGCCACGAATGTATCTTGCCCCTTTCATATTCCTTTCACTTTTCTGTTTGTCTCAGACTCAGAAATTGTACTTCAAAGTACATCAGGAGTACATACCAGCTTCCATAAGTATCTTCCTCTTCCCATGGCACGGCATGTTACAACTGCCTCTCTCCTCTCCTCTTGCACAGCAAATCTCAGTAACGAGTCAGCTGGGTTAGTTGCAAGTGTAACACTAAGCTTCAGTGCATCTTTGGGGTACTGAAACTAAACTTAACTGATAAGTACCATAGAAAAATAAAACCCACTGATATTACAAGCAGATGTTTAACAAGAAACAGGGAAAAGCTTTTGACCTCATCTTCTTTGAACTTATCTTCAAATGAACTTGTTTTTCTACACTGTTCGGTCTCACATACAAGACAGTTCTGTAAGGCAAGAAGCCACTTGGGAATGATGCAGCAAACTCAACCATGATTACTGAAATTTAGGAGGGAGTCAGCTGGCCAGTTTCTATTAGCAACCCTTAGGTAGCTTAAAGGAAAAGCAATAGTCCTCTCTTCTGCCCTAAATCCTCCAAAAAAAACAAGTTCATTTAGAAACTCCAAGAAAATAGAAAGAAAGTATGTGAAGCCAATATTTTAAATTGTCAGTGTTGTGGGAAATATCTTCTCCTCTGGTAGCAACAGATCTTCCAATTAAAATTAACTGTATAGTTGGAAAATTGAACATTGTCCTCCAAGCAGGACTCACCAGGAGTGCTAGCAGGTTGCTGCCAGTCTATGTCAACTGAAAGCTGTGCCATTTTTTGTATCACCTTGGTCAGACCTGTAACTCTTGGACAGAGGAGAATATAACATCACTCCTGCAAATGTTAGAGTTGATGCATAGGCAGAAATTCTCTCGTAGGAGAATATAACGTCACTACTGCAAATGTTAGAGTTGATGCATAAGCAGAAATTCTCTTGTGCTTAATGGAGAAACTGAGGTACCTCAACTGACTGTAAAAATGAGCATTTGATTGTAGGCTTTTAGTCCAGGGCAATTTAACACCAAATTGCATGTTTCATTCATGGACTTCAAGGAGTTTAAATGAAGGAAGGGGAACAAACATTCATCATCATCTTTTCACACCAAGCGTCAGTTAACGTCCACCAACCAGCATGACCAAGAGCCCTTCCAGTACACCATATCCCAGAGAACAAAAAGAAAGACCTTCTGAAGTCATGCTGCTATAAGAGGCTGTTCTCTGCTTCCATTTAAACTGATGTTAGGACTTCCACTTTGTTGTGAATACGTCCAAACATCACCTGTGAAACCTCCCTGACTGGTAAGAGTCACTGGTGGGTGCTGAGTAGCTCCTTTTCCCCACGCCAGGACTGCTCTGCAGACCATTTCACAGACCGAGAGTTGAAAACAATTCAGTGGGTTATGTAGTTTCCAAATATAGAGCTGTTTTAAAATCTGGCTTGTACCTCTGATAAAAGTTCAATTCACTAATTGAAATACCACTTTCTTTCAGAGTACTAGCAGTGTTAAGTGGTTGTGTGGTTGAAATCACTGAAAAACACAGAAGACCTATGCCAAATGCATTACTCAATGTGACTGCTTGTCAGACAAGAGCATCCAAAAGGAGAACTTCTGTATTAAAGCCACTTCATGCAAATTCCTAACTTCTGTTGTAGGTCAACCTTTAACACAACATGAAATCAGGAATGTTTGCACATGGCTTTTCTCTAGGCACTATTCTGTGATACCTGACATTGGTCCATCCTGCATCTTTGCCCGACATTGTCCGGTTCCAGCAAAATGTGTACAGACAGACATCAACACTGATGGACAGGGGACTTCATCTCCAAGCACTCAAGTCAGATTTATATGCTAGATTCTTTCAGCCTAATTTCAGTTTTCAGTGTGAAGTCTGTTTCTCTTTAAGGGTTAAATATAAGGAAGTTCTAGAGTATCTTTCTGCTCTCTTACAGGCATAAGAGAGAAGAGTATCACGTTAGAGGGAGTCTGTTCACATTGTACAACCAGTTTGCTTCTTTCTGTCACAAGACAGCTGACCTTTACACGAAAAAGTCTTTGGCTCAGTGTTCAACACTGCAAGTGCCATAGAAGTAAAGGAGATTCTACTGAGACAGTATACTGATGGTGTATCCAGTCCTGTGGTGCTATAATATCAATCCAGAAACCTTATTGCTAGCTGTAAGTTTCATTATCATAACAGATGTTCCCAAGCACTTCAAAGTTTTAGCTCCTGTTCACTAATTCCTGGTACAATCTCACTCTGTCCTGATAACAAACCTGTTATTCTTCATATATAATCTGGAAAAAAAAAGAAGTCTGAACTTCTCAGCTTTTAACACCTTTTTCAGAAAGAGCATGCTCAACTATTTAAAGAGTTAGTCAATTTAGCTTGATTGCTAGGAAATCATTTATTGCATTAAAATGCTAAACAACATCCATAGGCTGCCTTTAGTGTCTAATCTGAAACTCCTACTATTTAATGTCTGTGTTAGTATACCCATCAGGCACATTTTCAAAATCCATTGTCAAAAACAGAGTGAAGTTTATCTTGTTCTTGGATGAATGCTTTTCCAGGACAACAAAATACAGGACTTTACAAGACAGTGATCTCTCAGGAGATGGCATTCTATTAAGAAAGGCTATTCTATTATTAAATGTAATAAATCTATGGCTACTGAACCTCTTGGCATGAGAAAATATGAAAGGGTCCAGTTTATGTACAAGATAACACATCGATAATTAAATACATGCTTAGAAAATACACAACCACCTATATGAGCAAGAACTGAGTAAGGCCTGTAGAAAGAAAACTAATAGGTGGAGATTTAATATTTAAGGAAGAAATCAACAAGATCTGAGCTATGCAATTATATTCTTTCCCAGGATGTTGGTTGCAAGTGCATAGAAAGCAGAAGCATTCTGCTGACTAGAGTTATCACCCTCTTATTTCAGGTTAGCTGAACTATAGCTTATCTGAGCCAATCTTTGTCAGAGACTGAGACATTCAAGAGAAAACATCTTAACCAGGTCAGAGACTTAACAATAAAAAACGCTGCTGCTTCTCTTGCTTTGTTTTCAGGTGTCATGCCACTACCCTAGATCAAATCATTACTTGCTCTAGCTTGCTCCGAAGCCAGGCCATTGGTGTATGCCACAGTAAAATGAAGCCCAGGTGAATAGGAAATGTAGACTTCTTTATGTTGGTAGTTTATATTCTGTATGTTAGAAAGGATTAGTCTTTCAATATGGGAATTCACATCTTATGGGGAACAGTACAAGTCCTGATAAACAAATTTTGATAAGGAAGAATCACACTGTTTAGGTATGATCAGAATTATTACTAACGTTTCTGAACACAGTTAAATTTTAAACTTCCTTATGAAATTAAGTCCTAATATCTCCTTGATTTCTTCACTGTCTCAGACCTCCTTACCTCTTCCTCTTCAAACAGCTCTCTTCAAAGCAGTTGCTGATTTGGGTATGAGTCTTGCTTTGCATTGCATTGGCCAAGTGCATCCTTCTGGCTTTAACACACTAATAAAATTATCTCTGCAAACCTGCAGCAAAAAATAGTAGAGCACAGATTCAATTCTGTACTCAGCTTCTCAGCAGTGCTCAGGGTCTGTGTCGCATATTTTCCTTTGAATATGACATTATCAGAACATTCACGAAGTTTTAAGAAAGAAGTTACACTTTTAGTCACAAAAGTCGGCTTTGTTCCAGGCATTGGCACTTTAAAAATATCATACAACAGCCTAGGTGGAAAAAAGAAGGTTTCAAAACTAAGCATGAATTCTGTGGCATAAATATTAACATCAATTTCAAGACTGGACCTTAATAGATTTATATAAGTCAGCAGTGTGTCCTTGAGATGTTTTAGGAGTGTAAGATAAGGGCTTCATTGCCCACATTACTCTTCAAGAGCAGAAACATTACAGGTTTTTGATTTGATGTATAATGCTAGGTTTTCTTCTGTAAGAACATGATAGCAGGGCTCGAAGCTGTACCCAGGAGTCAGCCCACTGTTCTGTTGCTACAGTACAGTCCCTAGCAAGCAGTCTAACACAAAAGTGGAGGGGGGTGACAAGTAGGTTCTTCTTTCTGTGAGCAAGGCAGAGGCACAGCGTTTTGTCAAAACTTACAATCAGACAGTACTGAAGTTTATCCCACACTCAAGTGGTCCTAGCCCAGTATGTAGCCACAAGAATTTTTTCCATGAAAAGAACAGCCACCAGGAAAATGCATTCCTTTGGATCAGGGTGTGTACCAGCAAAGACTTCATAGAAACATCGTGCATTTACAGTCTATGTGCTTCAAAGGCAATCCAACTAAACCCAGAAAATTAGAAAGGCAATTTGCCCACCTGACTTGAAATACCTATTTCATCCACTCTTTTCATTTAAATGTTTACTGCCTTCTTGTCAGTAACCACCTCTACAGCTATTATTTGTACAGCAGTGAACGTGATATTGACATTGTTCATCTGCCCAGTGCTCTTGTAGTTAGGGTCATTTGTACTTAGGGTCATCACTCTGCAGCTCAGAGTACTGTGCAAGGAAGGGCTAACAATATGCTCATTCTGCTCCTTCACTCTCTGCAGGAAAGTTTATCACAGCTGGAAACATAAGTCAGTTATCTAAGACATCAGTTGTTTGTGGTAGGGCAGAGAAAAGGAAAGCAGTCTTCCCGATTCAGTGTTATTAAAAAAAAAAAAAATAAAATAAGTGGTTATCAGAGTCTATCAGAGCTAACTTCATCTGGTTCTGAATTGTAAATCACTGCATAAGAACGGCACATTTAAAAATTTCCGATTAAATCAAAGCCAGACTCTTGCCACATCCCATACTTTGTTAAGTCAAGTCTTTGCATTATGCCCATTCTTCAGCCTGGCACCCTGGGTTTCATCTCTGGATACAAAAGGTACAGCGTGCTAAACCTTGACACCAGCAATCATCTGTATGTTTAATGTTGCATGTGCTATCAAGCAGCACAGATGAGTTTAGTCCATGGAGACCTGACTCCTGATACAATTATTTTAGTGACAGTAAAATGGTGGGTTAAGTGTTTAAGGAGACAGAGGTAACTGAATTGTTTCACGTCTCCTCAGAGGTACCCTAAGATCATAGGTTGCTGACATATATAACAGGTAGGAATGCATAGAACACAAGATAAAATTAACTGTTTTGAACTCAGATCCTGCCCTACCCAGTCCTGTTCCTGCTTAGTAGCTAGGTATGGATATACCAGCTAACACTGCACATTTCTCTTAATTACAGAGGAACACAACTAGTTTGAGAGCCGACTTACTTCCAGAAAAGATTAGCAATTTTTGTAGAGTTTTCGGATCTAACATATTCTAGTTTTCCCTTCCCATTACCTTTCTCTTCCAGGCCTGTATGTATTGTTATACAGCTGAGAAAACATATGTCAAGGAGAATGCAGGACCTTATAAGGTCTCCACCACTGCAGCAGGGTTGGTCAGGAAAGGCTTTAAGCTTACCACCTTTCACTACATCTATGTTGAGTCCAATGCAAAAGAAGACAGTCTTTATAATCTCTGCAGACTTTTGCTTGTATTTGTTTCTTTAATGTCAGCTGGATGACTGTGAACTGTCCTTTGACTCTTGCCATAGAAGGCTGGCCAGAGGACAGTTCTGCAAGAGCAATCCTTGATTTTATCTGGAGTAGAGGGTTTTAGAGTTCAGAACCAAAGATGCTATTTTAAAAACAAGAGAAGTGCTGAAGGACAAACAAGGCATTTGTATTTGGTATAGTATCTTCCTTTTATCTTTAAAAAACCCTGAACAAACAAACTCTTGTGTGCTTTGCAGCAAACCATGGAAGCTTCTCCTTTAATGTGGACATGTATAATCCTACAGACAGATCTGAAAAACTTTGGCTAAACTGATTTAACACAACAAACTATAATGAGAAAAGAGGGAAGACCCATAGGAACCAATTTCAGTGAATTTTAATATGGTTTCTGAACAAAGAGAATACTTTAACAGTACTGGCTTGTTCTGAAAGACAGTGGTTGATACATCAACAAATAAAGCCCTTTTGGACTACAAGGCTTTACTTTGGGCACCACAAGAAAATATTAAAGACTCTTTTCTACAAAAAAAAAAAACAAGAATTACCTCACCTAAAATAACCTATAAAACAGTGTGTGAACAATGACATGCTAGGAATTGACCCTGAAAACCACATTGTCCTGATGGTTATAAAGACAGGCAAGAGAGGGCATCTGCTTTTCTCCTGGCAGCAGTCTTTCCAGGTCAGAACCATATAAGCACCACAGTTCTTCATAACAAGGTTAGACAAATTGCACCTTGGCAGAAGTGCACACTATGAACTAGAGTGTAAGGATACATATCCCTCTGATACCACTAGTTTTTAACTCTGTACAGAGGCTTTCAAAGAGACATATTAAGCAGAAAAGCCTTGCATACTGTGCAACAGTTCAACAAAGGCAGAGGCAATTCCTGTTTTCAGAAGTAGGAATCATCACCAGGAGATTAAATAACCAAACAGAAAAGACTATATCAGGGGCAGGATCTACTGATAAATCCCTTATTCTATGTCAAAGGCCTCGATCATGGTCTCCCCTTACCTACTAACTTTGAACCAGCAAGGGCAGTCCACATTTGGCTTTTCAGTTGGGGTGTCTGAATTTGGATCAGACAGCTATGCAGGACAGACCTTACAGAAGCCCAGGCAGTATTGCTTGCAGTTCCAAAGTGATTTGGAGGCCTCCCTCCCAATTCTAAAAAGCAAACATATAAATTAATGAGAGAGACCAAAATCAGCCACAGGCATTCAAAGCTGGAGCTGAGACTACATCCTTTCACACTCACAACAGTATCCTGTTTGAACGTGGGAAAAGAATGTGGGAAAAGCCTATGGGTACCTGCTTTTCCACAGACTTTCTGCTTTACTGCATAAATGACATGGATCAGTGAATCTACAGGTCAGCTCAGCATGCTCATATAACTCCTTGCCCACCCAAAGGCCTTAGAGCTGAAATATCAAGGCTTAACATAAAAAGATGCAATATAAATGAGAAGTCTGTGGGGGGGGAATAGGTGGTAAAGACAGGAACAAAAGAAATTTATTTAGAAATCCTTTTACAGACAAAATGCTGTTCCTTGGAATGACTATTTTTCTACTACAGTTTACCTACCACAGCAGACTCCCAAGAACACCTCTGGAGTAATAGTTGTAGACATAATGTTCTATACACTATTATTATTATGTTGGCAAAGGTTATTATGGCAAATGTTACTCCTGGCCCATTTGCAGAGATACGTTATTCTTTCCCCTGCAGAGTGCAGTGTTTTGTTTTGTCTGTAGGACAAGGCAGCAGGAGCACTTCCACCCCCTTAAAGTCCAATTCGGGCCTTGGAGAGCTGACCAGTTCTTACAACACATTTCCCCCCACATAATTAAAAGAAGCTATCCTGAACAAAGAGCTGCCTTGAAATTAGAGAGCAAAATATCCTCATGAGAAGTTGTTTTGTCTTTAAAGTACTATCCAGGGAGATGAAGAGAGGAATTAAATCCAGCCTTTTTGGTAGGGAAACTTTTCAAATTAACAGTCAATTGATTTGAAATAAACCTGCCAGACTAGACAAGGTACTTTTTTAGCAAAGATCACCCCCAAGATTTGCCTCCAGGGGTTCCAGGGATGAAAGGATTTCAAATGCTTCACACTCAGAAAAAACATGTGTCTTTTTAGAGTCACTGGAAAATATAGGGAGCCAAGTCCAGCAGTCATCTAACTGGTTCATGGCCAAGTAAACCAGTTTTCACTGTTGATCTCTGGCAAAATCAAACTCTTTGCAAGATTACATGCAGACTCACACAACGAACAGGAAAAATCAAGGTCTTGTATGCAAGAAATGGTGTTGCAATACTGCGGCAGCCAAGTAACAAATCTCAACGTGAGACCTTAAAGAGGGGTAAGGGTGAGGGGGTTTTAAAATAAAACTGAAGCAAAAGTGATTTTACTCTCTTGTATAAATTTACTTATGATCAGAAAGACAATCGCAGCAGAGTAGCCTGTCCAGCAGTCAGGCACTGAAGTGCTTGTTTACCAGTGTCTGCCAAGAACACCATAAGATGACATGGAGGATAAGAGACACCTACTATTGAGTCCCCCTGTGCCCTGGATTCCTCTGAGATTGGAAACTATGTGTAGTTTTCAGTCTGATCATCTATATCTATTGCAAGCTGATAGTCCATCTTTCCAACTCATTCCACCTGTGGATCATTAGGATTTCCTCACCATTCATCATATTTATCTGGTTGTCTTATGGTTCCTACTCTGTTTTCTGAATTTTGCCATGATCTTTACATGTTTTGATCTTTATTCTAGCCTAGAAGTAGGATCTTCCTTCATTTAGGCTGCCCTTCCCACACTGTGGCCCTGAGAAGCTGCATATACTGGTGTTGGGATCCCAATGACGTGCTAGCCTAGGTTCCATCAGCCAATATATGCCATTAGTATAGCCCTCCTCCTGTTGTTCATTCCTGATGCTGTGCTGCTCCCAGAACCACACATGCCCATTCACATCAGTCTTAACATTTCTGTCACAATGATCACACAGATTTGTCTCAGTAGCTACCAACCTTGAGTGTCTGGGAAGGAAAAAAAAGACTTTTTACTTTCTTAAGGATTTTGAGAGCCTCAGTTTGGCACTCTCCAAAATTTTCAACCTTGACTGAAATCTGAAGTCTTAATTCCCTGCTGTGTAAATAAAGATGATGATCAGTTTATCTTCTATCTCTATGCACTGTAAATTCCTGAGAACACAGATCATCTTGGTAGTGTGTGGTAGGGTTCTAGGCACAAGGTGGCACTGATTTTAGTAGGTATGTCTCAGTGTTACAGACTTACTGAGCTCTTGCAGGTAAGCAGGGACACGATGGGGATGCACAACCACAAAGACCCAATGATTCTGTTTCAAATGACTTTCTACCATAAAGGTTTAGGTATGTAAATATTGGCAAACCATGATTACAGTTCCTGTGCAAACATAGCTTGCTATCCTACTATTTTTTTCTTAAGTACAGAAGAGACAATTACCAGCTTATGTGGTTCCTTGGCGGGGTTTTGTGCCATTTCTCACTGTATGTGGAAGCTAAGATATTTGAAGCAGGATGTGGGTTTTTTCCCTCCCCTTTTAACTGAATGTAGGGTCTGAAAGGAGTGTTTGAAACAGGAGGAGACAGGTCTTCTATGTTCTCCTCATTGCACATTTTATTCCTAATCTAAGTGAGTAGCCTTCAAAGCATTGATGCAGTGTCTGTGTTCTCCACTCTCAAGCCTTGAAGTCTGCCTATGGGTTAATCTCCATTGTGGTCATTTTACTCACAAGTTGTTTAAGTCACAAGGAATAGGCCATCGGTACTTGATTGTAGCAGGACGGCCGGGAAGAACTGAGAGTGCTGTACAGCTAGTGAATGATGAGGACATCTTGACCTTTGTTGGCCAGAAGCCTTGGGAGGAGCAAACAGGTATGTAGAAAAACAAGATAAGGATGCTGATCTTTGTCTGAAGAAAATACGCAAGGCTAAGGTTAAAGAAAACATCTGGCCATTTTTTAAACAATGGAAAGTTTTCTGCCTTGAACTAAAATTGTATAAGATGTTGTGCTTGTGCTTGTAAGATTTAATTAACCAATAGGCTTAGGATAGCAGTAACTAACTTGTAGCCAATGAGTTGTCTGGTGTATTATGGACAGAGGGTAATGACCAAACAGATGTTGACAAGTATTGTTAGAGACTGTATAATTGTAGAAGAGCTACTGGCAAAAAACAACTTCTTGCTTGCATCCATCCGGAGTCCTGTCTCTCAATCACCGTCATTTGATTATTTCTCTTTGACCTCTGAAGCCATCATCAGGAATGACTTTCTACCACTGTCAGTAGAGGCTGGATATGAGCCATTGGCTGGTGAGGTTATGCCAGATTCAATCCCCTCAGGCACTAGGTCCCACTAAAGACAAGTTAGAAGCACAAGCACTCTGCTCACCAGAGATGGATGACCATCTGCACCTTGCTTGTTTTCAACCACATTTCAAATGTAGAGGGGAGGGAGAAAGTAGAGATAGGCACAGCAAACAAGAGCAGCAAAGTACTGAAAAAGCTGGGCATTTTTTGTAAAAAGTCTAAGATACGTAAAATTCTCTGTATTTCTTAATTTTTACTGCATTGAAGCATTTTTCTCCACTTGGAATACTTCAGAATTACTGCCCATTCCCTCTGCAATGCTCAGCTCTAATTTTAAAGTCTAGATATATGAAGTGACATCATTTTAAATGTATAAAGATGGATGTGGATATAGTAGGTATGAATCATTCCAACACATTAGTGCAAGGGGCTGCAAAAGCCATTCTGAGTGAGCACGTCACCTGCAACATTGATTCAGATGATTACTCTATGATAAGTATCTATTGTGCTGAGTCAAAGCACCCAGAAAAGCTCTCAATACACAAAGTCAATGTCATAAAATTATATCGGTTTATGCTGTCAAAATATCACCACAGGAAAATTCAAAAGTGTCAGAATCACAGTGCTTAAGGTGCAAAGCATAGCAAGGCACTTGGACAGAGAATTGAATACTTGTTGACCCATCATGCTGTTGAATGTCTTTACCTTAATTTGAATTATATTTACAGCACCGTATTAAGTATTTACTACAATGCATCAACACAAGAACACTGCTTTTATGCAGCCAGAAGCAAATGGTGAGAAACTTACTCTTGGTATGTTCTCCTTAGACCTGTTCACAAAAGCTCAGACTTCAATTAGCATTTTCATGCACAAGACTCTGTTGTTGTATTGAAGTTCTATGGCTTAGCATGCTCTTACTAAATCTTCCAGGAAGGGACTCTAGCTTGTATCTGCATGAGCAAATAGATACAAAAAATAAATGTTAAGAAACAGTGATGAATATTGCACAGAAACATTGCCACGGATCATACGTCCTCATTTCAATATCTGGAAGTGTAACCAACTTGAGGCTATGACAATTAACTATTGGAAGATCTGAAAGAAAGCTATCTGGGTGCCCTTACACACACATAGCACATCCAAAGTGTCAGTATAATGTATGGAAATTCCATGTAGCTTATTTATAGTGCAGATATAGCATGCATATATATATACACAGAAATAAGCTGTAGGTGCATGCATTCCTCTTAACATGAGAATTAAATCTGTTTGCAAAGTTATCATGAAAAGGTAGTCTCGGATGCAAAGCTGACTTCCATACATCCTCATGTACAGAAGTATCCAAAATCCTGTCTGTTTATCTATTTGTAATCCTAATGTCGGTGTATTGACAATATTTGCATAGGAGACTGTGCAAAAATTACAGTTTATGAAGAAAACTCAGTCATGTTGTCCTATATTCAGAGCAGTTTCCATACTGTTATTGCCATAGAAATTTATTTCATTTTGTCTATATTTCATTAAATCCATATTTTCTTAGGGAAGATTCAGCTGGTCCAGTTAAGATTTTCTCATTTTGACTTGCAAGAAGTATTCCTTTTTTCAACATACACTGTTGTGTAGAGCTCTCATCGGTCTGTTCATTTAAGATGCATAAAAGCAATATGTAATACAATTGTTTTTAAGAAAAACAATGTGTTTTCCTAGGTATTCTAGGGTTGATTACCTGTGAATAGTAAGGTGCCCTTACACTGCTTGGAACAATTAAAGAATCCTGCAAAGACATTGGGAATTAGGTCCAGGTATATTTTGGGTTTTTTCCAGACATACTGGTATAGAATTATGAGTTGCCAATTTAGTATATTTGGGTGTTTATTTCTGTGATGAATTGATCCAGCAGTGCAGCTGAAACAAAGCAGACTCTTCCATGCATTTTCTACACATTGACAAGCCTATTGAAAAGGAAACAAAACAAAACAGAAAGTTGCTTTTGTGTGATATTTTCCATTACTGCCTACTCTGCCAGTATCTTTGGATACCTGTTACCAGGGAGAACCAGATTCAGCACATTTTGCAGCAATGATCTACAGAATCTGACAAGGTGCTTGCACATTGGGAGTTGCCAGTGATTCATTTTTCAGTACTTGTTCCATTTGATCGAGTTAATCTCAACTTTTCTTTACAGGAATCAATGAGGTGTTTGACTTAATTGATGTTTTTCAATAAATATGCACTCAAGGAGTACAATGTGCTTTTGCTAGCTCCAGTCCAACCTTCTAAATTGTGTCAGAAATGTGTCCATCTCCTGTAATGCCATTTTTACAGATCAGAACACAGAGAAATTGAATGACAAACACCTGAATCAATGTTACCCTTCTCTGCCAAGCTGCTTACAGGTAACATGGCTTTAACAGCAGAAAATGTCCCAGCATGGTTTCAAATGACAAAAATCACATCATGTGCTGTTCAGTGCTAGGCTATCTCAACATCCACTACCTACACATTTTGTTCAGTAGTTTCACAGTGTTTTGATGAGGCACTGCACTTACACCTGCCCTCAGGTGTAAACAGGAAAGCAACATCACACAGTGTAAACACAATACATGTGAATTGTTCTTACTCCTTCTTTTAGCTCAAGTTTTCATCATGGGCCATTTCCAATATCTTGTTTTTCTCTCTCTAATGTTTTTGTTACTGCTAATGTGGCCAGCTATTTTTAAGGGAGGATTATAGAAAGGAAGAAGTCTTAATATATTTTGTAGTCAAGAGTTTGCTTATCAGATCCAGTACTCTATTTCATGGGAAATCTCTTCTGGAATGCTTTAGAGCATCTTTGAGCAGAGACAGTAAAGGGCACCAGACCTAAAAATCTAATGCCATTTTATTAACCAATACTTTTGGCACTGATTTGTCTAATCCACTTTATGGCTATTTTAGAGTAAGTGTGAAAAACACCTGAGTCTCCTTGATATACTTTGCCTTCCTGAAGATTATTTAATAAGCCTACCCTTACTATTAATTTACAGGAACAGAAGTGACATTCATTGGCTTGTTAATTAACCTGCATAATTCTAAAATTTGCTGGCTATATTAATCCCCTGAGAAGTGAAGTGTCCTTATCTTGTTACAGAAACGATCTCATTCATAAGAAAAGGCCTGGCCAAAGGGGTAAACTCTGCACAAGTAATCACTGGCAACTCCAGCTTCCTGTCAACCCTGATCGCTTAGATCAGAAAACACAACACACCCTTGTGCCAAAACCCAACTTTAATATTCATGCTCTACTCCAGCACAAGCTATGCCTTAAGGCTAAATATACCGATGTGCAAGACATAGCACAGGGTTCACAGGCCCTCAGTCACTGGCTACAATTTGTTCTTCTGTAGGAGGCGCAATTTACTTTTTCAGGTCTCCCCAGAATGCAGATGTAGACATTTCTGAGATGCTGATGTCTGATATATAAAATCAGCAAATGGCCCATTTACTCCTTTGATGTGGATTTCAATGCCTTATCAGTTTCCATAGGGTCAGCCTGGAATGTCAGGTGTGAAAGTGCTAGTCTACTGAAACATCTAGTGTCATTAAAAACAACTAACAACCACCTTCCATCTGCCTTCTAGGACGGACTTCCACTGGCCATAGCAGATCTCATTTAGATTTTGAATTGTATGTCAGGCATTACAAAGGGCTCTACAGAGAAATGGGTTTGGAAGTGAGTACTGTCAAATGGATTGCATATTGAAAAAATAAATGCAAACCCAAGATAATTACCTATGTACGAGAATTCATCTCATGAGGACCTGTAGAGACAGATGTAGCAGACAGCATGTGAGACAAAGCACCTGGTCTAACATTTACATTATAAGAAATGAAAGAACATGCACAGCTGATGCCAGTGTTCAACACATCTATCAATCAATTCAGTGAGAGGGAAGAAAATAGAGAACAATGAAAGAAAAGGAAGAAACTATAGCAGAAAGCACAATGAGAACTTGTTTGAAAAAATGCATGTGAAGAAACATATGTTGAATAGGAAGTAGCTCAAAGTCTTTCAGAGTAGCTCCCTAAGGCTGACCATGATGTCTTAAGCATGGATTTGCTGCCAGAGAGAATGGAAAAAAAGATATTGTACAACTTGAAGACACAGTGCCTCTTATCACAGCATTTCCATAGAGCTAAGAGCACAATTCCTCTCGATACCAGTTCACAGCCACATTTTCCAGCTGCCAGGAGAGAGCGCTAACAGGTTTGGTCTAGTATGAGCAAGGGAGAAGATACCCTCAACACTTCCTGTTGTAACTTGGTTTGTTATGAAAAAAAGTTATAGCTCTGAGAAAAGATAGTAGGGTAAATTCATTGATCCCTCATTTACTGTGCAGGCTGTTAGGCTATCCAGTAAAGCTGGGTCCAACAGAGATGGATAGGATTTCAAATACACATGCATACCATGTCTTGTTTGTTGTCTCTGTGAAGCTCCAAGCTGAGTGTGCACCATTGCTCACCAACATCTCATGCAGGGACAGAGAGCACAGGCACCTCGCTTCTGATCCCAGACTGCAGGACCTCAGAATAGTGCTAAGGTCCTGGGACCCCCATAGAGGAGTTTATATCTAATTGCCTCAATGACACAGATGTTCAAAGGAGGAATGAAATTTAGAGAGCAACAAAGCATGTTCAGAGCCTAGCTGACCTCCACTACAGGGATGAGATGAAAAACCTCCATCTTTTGACTCCGTAAATATGAGCCAGGCAAAAAAACCCTAATAATATAAAGGCATCAGAGGAAGCAATTCTGCATTATGCTGGCTAATTTAACTGAAAACGGTATTCATTTTTAATCCACTAGGTAGGATGCCATTCCAGACCATTTATATCTGAGCAGGATTTCTCCATGGCAAGGAACATGTTACTTTGGAAATCACTGAAAAAATAGGATGTTTTTTCTTTCAGAAAAGCCCACTTACATTCTTGTAAGCCTTCCTCGAGTACCTCAAGAGCCCTCAAGACCACTCTGACTAGAGGAATGAAAGGAACATTAAAGGTTTACAATAATCCTTTTCCTCAAGAGTAGAAGAAAACATCAGATGTGGCTGCAGTTTTCAATGTATTATTAATACAAACCACTTGACAGCATTTGTTTCTGTGAGATAAATTTGATCTGTGAACACAAAAGAAAGAGAAGGAAGACAGCTGGTCGGACTGGTCACAGGAATACCTGCTGAGCCCAATCAAAAGCCAATCTTTTTGCACAGGGACCCGTGAAATGTGGACATAAAACAAAGCGTAGAGTAGTAAATACTTGAAGAAAATTTATTCAGTTATCAATCTCAAAGAACAATTGTAATGCAAATTACAGCAGCAGCTCAGTAACAATGCAGACTAATTAAAGATATTAAACCATGTAAACAAACCTCTTATCAAATAAAGCAGACATTAAGGGAGATCCTGAGGCATTTACTATGCCACTGGGTTTTCTGCAGGGGTTTTCAATCTGTGAATGCCTAAATGCTTCCCAGGGAAGCTGGACACCTTGCACAGCAAGACTGATCCTCCAGCCAGAAGGCTTTCTTTACTTAACTACATTATGTGGACCATGTGGATATCATTTCTAGACTTACAGAACTGGGATACACACACCAAAAAAAAGGGTGGGAAACCTCTGCTTTGGTGGCTCAAGTCACAAAAATAGAGAATAATCACTTGTGCAAAAAGCATGCAATTGCAGGCCTGCAATCTGCACACTGCCATAGCTCCATTGATCTGCTGGGGACTGGAGACAAGAGAATGAGAATCTGTGACATGACATGTAATATCGGCAATGCAGAACAGCAAAATGAAGCAGGTGAGAAGGTCACACAAAGCTCTTGCATTCAAAATGTGTTCTTTCATATCAAAAATGTCCCTGTTCCAGCTCAGGACTGATTTACTTCCAGACTCCTGCAGAATGATTTGATGTGGGGGCAGGCACAAAATATGAAAACTGAGATGCAACCAAGTGCCTGACACAGGCATCCAAAAAAGAAGACCCAGAGAACTACAGGCCACTCAGTCTCACCTCTGTGCCTGGCAAGATCATGGAACGGATCTTCCTGGAAACTATGCTAGGATACATGGAAAACAAGGAGGTGACTGGTGATGGCCAACATGGCTTCACTAAGGACAAATTGCGTCTGACAAATTTGGTGGCCTTCTACAGTGGGGTTACAGAGTTAGTAGATATGGGAAGAGCAACTGACATCAACTACCTGGACTTGTGCAAAACATTTGACACTGTCATGCATGACATGCTTGTCTCTAAATTGGGAATATGTGGATTTGATGGATGAACAACTCAGTGGATGAGGAATTGTCTGGGTGGTTGCACTCAGAGTTGCAGTCAATGGCTCAATATCTGAGTGAAGAACAGTGATGAGTGTCATTCCTCAAGGACCAGTATTGG
Organism: Tyto alba; assembly: GCF_018691265.1. Lineage (NCBI taxonomy): Eukaryota > Metazoa > Chordata > Aves > Strigiformes > Tytonidae > Tyto > Tyto alba. Next base: position 33,322,640 of record NW_024881318.1, read on the forward strand.
GACCAGCTCTGTTTAGTACCTTTTTTGGTGATGTGGACAGTGGGATTGAGTGCACCCTCAGCAAGTTTGCTAATGACACCAACCTGTGTGGTGAGGTTGACACACTGGAGGAAAAGGATGCAATCCCGATGAGCCTTGACAAGCTTGAGGGATGGGACTGTGATAATCTTGTGAAGTTTAACAAGGCCGAATGCAAGTCCTGCATATGGGTCAAGACAATCCCAGACACAAAAACAAGATGGGCAGAGAATGAATTGAGAGCAGACCTGTGGAGAAGGATTTGGGGGTGTTGGTTGACGAGAAGCTCAACATGACATGACAATGTGAACTTGTGACCCAGAAAGCCAACTGTATCCTGGGCTGCATATGAAATATAATCAGCAGGTCAAGGGAGGTGATTGTCCCCATCTCCTCTGCTCTCATGAGACCCCACCTGGAGTATTGCATTCAGCTCTGGAGCACCTTTCTTATGAGGACAGGCTGAGAGAGTTGGCGTTGTTCAGCCTTGAGAAGAGAAGAATCTTGGCAGACCTTATAATAGCCCCCTCCTAAAGGGGGCCTACAAGAAAACTGGAGAGGGACATTTTACAAGTGCATGTAAAGATACAACAAGGGGTAACAGCTTTAAACTGAAAGAGGGTAAATTCAGATTAGATATAAGGAAGAAATTCTTCACTGTGAGGGTGGTGAGGCACTGGATCAGGTTGCCCAGAGAAGCTGTGGCTGCCCCCTCCCTGGAAGGGTTCAAGGCCAGGTTGGACGGGGCTTTGAGCAACCTGGATAGTGGAAGATGTCCCTGCCCGTGGCAGGGGGGTTGGAACTAGATGATCCTTAAGGTCCCTTTCCACCTGCACCACTCTATGGTTTTATGATTCTATGAAACTAAACAGGTGACACAGGGGTTCTTCTTTGTATTTTAAGAATACATCACTACCAAAATTAATAATAAAAAAACTCAACCAGACTTCTTTGTAGCACTTAGTGTGAGTTTGCCACACAAGGACAGTAAAAGTACATCAATTCAGAGTATAAATTAAGACCATTAACCCTTCACCCTGTGTGAGGACTCCCATTTCCTCCCATACAGTTGTTCTTTGATCACAGTAAATTATCCTTCCCCTGAGTAGGAGAAAGCTGCTGTAATCCAGTAATGTTACACCTGAATGAGAGCTTCCACAGCAGTACAACATGGTTTAATTCAACACTTCATCTTCACACCCTCAGCTCATTTGCCTTAGGTTCCTGAAAATAAAATACTTCAGGGAATGAATTGGTCAACACAGTAGCCTGCTTTACCGGATAAACAGGTGATGACTACATCTGTGGAGGGAAGAAAGACAGTGGCTAGGAAAAGAAGTGGATCACAGAGTTTGGAAGCAGGTGTGCTGTTTTTCTCCAGCCTCATGGAGAGGCCCTATGAAAAGATATGAATGCCTCATGCTCCGCTATCTCATGGCAGAGCACCCTGTCAGTCCCCATGCAGACTCAGGGAGCAGCACTGCCGGCACAGTGATAGGGGATTCTGCTTGGCTCACCAGGTCCGGGCAAACTGCAGCTACAGGATCTTAAAAGCCTGAGGAGATCTTGGCACTTTGCAGAGAGTTTTTTCAAAAAACAGCTCTGTAACTGCACAGGAAAGTAGGGAGGGAGGAAATTACCCTAAAAAGTCAGTACATTAGGACTCACTCTGTACTTTCCCTTACAGAAGGCAGGAAATCCAGGTCAGTCTACTCTATACTGAGCACCTTTTCTGGTAGCTGCAGTTAAACTTATGTCACTCAGCTTATATCCTTGGTCATTCAACTGTTCTTCAAGAGTAGTCATTTATTTTATGCAGCTGATATCCTCCTTCACTTTCTCCCTTCCACCCCCCCAGATTTCTGGGAGAACGCATCAGTCTGGTATGTCATCCTACTCACACAGAACTTCTGTAAGCAACATTTATAAATCAACAAATGACCTATTCATCCCTGATAGACCTAAGTATTTCTTTAATCAAGTCTAGAGTTAGTTCCTCCATCATGTCTTCCTTGTTAAGTGGATCAGACTTATCTTGAAATTTCAAGAGCCAGTGTGACCAATTAATTATTCTACCTTATCAGTCTTTTAAGAATGACTTCAAAAATCACTGAAGATTCCACCTTGAAGACTTATTGTCAACCAAGAAAGAAAAAAATGAGCACAGAAAAAAATTGAAGTAAGAAAACTTCTTATTCAATGCAGAAGGTTCACTCAGCCCAAGTAATGGCGTCCAGTAGCATATCATCAGCTTCACATAAGTTACAGGGTTTTGCTCCCAAATAATCTTGTTTTGTTATTTGTGGTTTGCCATGTCCTACCTTGCCAAGCATAAATGCAAGCTTACATAAACACTCTGAACAAAGAACAACCTTGTCAGGAACAACTGGCAGACTTTTTTTCTCTCTGAAAGAAGGCATCCTTTTCTACATCTTTCCGAACCTTGCCCAGCTCCATACGTTTTTCTCCACCTCTTCCCTTCCAGTTTAGGAAGCATGCCATGTGTTTTGATCACCAGTCCAAAAACCCCTTTAGAATCTCAATGTTATTAAGAGCAATCAGACTCTGAATGGGATAAAAATAACCAATGCATTTGTACATTTCTTTCTTTTCAAACTAGTATAAGCCACTAACACACTGGCTACATGCAAAATCTGCATTCGTTCAACCATACTAAAGACAATCCATCCCTTAATTGTAATGATGAAAATGACCATTTCTGACTCTGTCTCAAGGATTGAGCAAATGAAAAGACTGTAATGAATTAGGGTTTTATCTGTGCTTACTAATGTTTAACAAAGATTTCCAACCAATGAGTATCTTACAAAAGAATCAGCTAAAGAAATCAAACTGTCCCTTAACTGATTTCCACAGGAGTCCAGGCAGACCATGTTTTGGGTTGACACGTGTTCTACCGAACACACTCAGAGCCATTCAAGATGTTTAAAATAAATGCCATAGCCTTTAATCGATGTTAGAATATTTGCATTAATTTTTCTATTTCTTAATTATCCATACAACAGATTATTTTGTATTGATTATCTTCTGTTGATTGGAAGGAGCACTGCTGTGTTATATTATGGAGAATTAAAAATAACTCATATCCTCAACAAAACAAAGAAGTGGAACTAAAGGAAGAATGTCAAAAACCTAACTGTTTGTTTGTCTTATGTACCCATCTGTCATTCCAATTGTTTTATGCTGACATTATTTTCCTTTGTATATGCAATAATTCTTACAGAGGAAGCATTATCTTCTATACAGAGAGATCTCACATAGTTGTTGTGGAACTTAACTAGTAAAATAGTACCTTAAGTATACATTTGCACCTGATTATACTATCAAAGTGAAAACACTTTATCTAATTTCTTCCTCTTCTCTGCCTATTACTTTTAAGGTGAGAATTGATCTTTGTTATTTTTTCTATATTTGAGAAATGCAAACCCTGTTTTTAGGACACTGAGAGATTTTCATGCTGGGAAATCACACTTCACACTTAGGATGTTTCTGCTGTCTGCTATAAGAAGCATCTGTATGTAAAATAAAACAATGTCCCTTTTCCAAGCATACTGGAACTGCACAAATCAATACACTGTTTTAAAATCATCAGATTTATTTCATATCTTTAGTTCACTGTTTGCAGCTAGAAGAAGATGAACAAATGCCTTGGTCTTGTAAGAATAATAGACAGAGTTTCTTCAAAATACACTGATTGGTTTGTTAAATGCTTGAGAAAGGATTTGATATATTTAATTGAAAAGGCATCCCTCTTGCTATACCAGTTTGCTGCATGAGGTTATGAGAATTTTTTTTGTGCAAACATTCAGCAACCCAATTTTGGTTACAGTAATAGCTTAATTTATTTGATTAAGCTTGTGTGTACCACCCTCTTCTTTGTCCAGCTGTTAAGGCTGGCTAATAAAGCTGTTATTGCTCAGAAATGTGCTAAACCACCTCTGCTCCTATGCTCCCAAACCCTCTACAGGTAAAACAGAAGCAGTACATGACAAAGCTGCTGTTTTCATTCCCTGGGCTTTGATTTGAAACACAGAAATTCACTCAACAGTTAGAATCCAATATAACTGTTAAGCGGGTATTCTTTATTAGCAGCGCTGAGCAGCACTGGGGATCACTCCACCCCGAGTGCTCCAACAGACAGGTAAAACCACAGATAATATATGCTGGGAGGTTATATATATTCAGTGGATTTCTGAGAACTAATCTGCATACACATGAGTTTTTCTAGAATTTATTTATCTAAATAGTCCAAGCATGCGTGATAAAATTAGTTAGGGTCTTTTCCCCTTCTGGTAGTCATTCATAGTCTTCCTCACAGTGTCTAGTGATTGAACTTTAGTTTTCCTTTGCCCATATATGGTTGTGGAGTTAGCTCATTCATTCTTCAGCCCCTGGATGCTCCAAGAAGGTCAGTTTTAACTAATTCGCAGATGCTTATCTTGACACTGGTGTCTTGGGCTCTTGTTATCAGGGGTACTCGGGAAGCTTAAGGAACCACCACAAGGTGTACTTAAATTTTCTCAGGGAGAAGTTGAATATTTCAAATCATCTTGTTATTAATTCTGCCTTTCTGCCTAGCAGTTGACTAAACTGTGTGAGTGAAATTAAAATAATATGAGTAGAACATGCTGACCAGCTAGGATTCTACTATAAACAAGTTCTTTACTCTAAACAAGATAAATAGTTTTGGCCTTCTCTCAGATCAAGGACAGAAAATGGTGCTTCTTGGAGAAGGAAATACAGTAAATACATGCTGAAAAACAACATACTGTGATAGAATAAACATTATATACATTGCAACAGCAGCAGTATAATGCTAGTCTGGATATACACTGGACTCCTGAGGCTCCACAGCCTGACCAAGGAGAGCAGATATCGGGAGACTGAAAGACGAACGTTAAGTGACAAGCAGTTATGGAACAAGATGCTCTAGAGGAGTTGGGAGAGAGACCGCACACCCTTGATGGCATGGAATATTATCCTATAGCCTGTAATACTGGATTTACTAGTGATTTTCCACAAGCTGTTTCAGGGTAGGAATAGAGATGCTCAGCCCAGAGCAGCCTCAGCAGGAGTGCATCAGGCACTAACAGCCTTAGTTCTCCTCCTTCGCTAGGGGGAACATCAATTTTCTGCTGAATGTGACTATCTTCTCTGCTCTGTGAAGATGACCAGCTGCTTTCCTGGGAACATAACCCAGATTTTGAGCAGTGTAACTGTCCTGTAGACAGATACTGTCCTCATGGGTGAAAACCAAAAGATGGGACCCAGAGGGAGCACAACCAGGATTGATTCAGGCCTTTCAATAATGGAGCTCAACAAGGCCCATGGCTACTGCCAGCAGACATTAAAAGTCTGTTCACCACCAGTGAGATCCCTCAGGGCATCAGCATTCCTCCAAGGTGGATCTCAAGAGGAGCCAGTATGGCTGAGTTAGTGCTGATTAGGGAGTAGAAATCCTTTGAAGAACTAGCCTTATCCTCCATACATCATCTCTCAAAATGCATCAATTTAAGCCCTCAGGATATTTGTACTAAGCCTGGAAGAAGGCCTTTTATCACATCCAGTTGAGCAGGAGTCATCCCTTCTCCCCAGATAAGCAATGGTCACAATGACCCAGGCAGGATCACTTCTGAGGCGGATTACCTTAATGCACTCTATCAAAGGCTGGGTGCAGGCTGTTCCAAACTTCTCAGGTTCTCAGGCTGTGATGAGTAAATGAAGGTCCTGCTTAGTTTTTCAGGAGATGGCGATAGCTCACAGGTTTGCTCCTTGTACTTCACACAGCTAAAGTATGGACCAAACAATTTGTAAACAGACATTATGCCTAAGAAACCAGTTTTCAGCCCACTGTCTGCCTAGAGAATTCCCTGGGGCAATACAGCTTCATGTAGGCATGTGACAGCTAAAACCAAGTGATGCTCAAATGTGAATACACAGGTCTAGCACAAGGCACTACCAAAAAATAGCTAAATGCAGAGTCTCACAATTTTTATGAAATTTTTAGAAATTCTGAAAAAAACTCTGCTCTGGTGGTGCTGGGGATATTTTGTATAAATGAACAGCACCTTATCCTCAGAGATTGTGTAGCCTTTTCCAAAGTTTGTGTAGATTTGCCCACAAAATGACAGGCACCTATGAGCTTGGAAAGAGAATTAATTTACGCTAGTGACACCAGAAGTATTTTTTTTTTAAGAAAGAAAACCTCACTTTTAGAAAATCTAGGGTACATTTTCACAGATAAGAATGTAGCAGTCTGACATGGGGCCAGAGATCTTCTCCCACATAACCCAGTGCCATTTGATGGGTGCTGTGATCTGAAAGGCAAGGGCACTCAAGGTCTCAAAGGACCTGCCCATGATTAGCCCTGAGCTGTTGGCCCCAAGCAATAGATCTGCTGGTTTCTTTGGAATGAGCTCCAGGGTCTTTATTAGCTGTGCAGTTTACAACAGAGTCAGAAGTTTATCCATAAAAATAATCTCCCTTGGCTACTGTACCTGGAGGACATCCTCTTGTTTGCAAGTATCAAACACTGCATCAGGAGGGTATGAGGCAGAGTAATACACAAGCTGAGAACATTGTCTTTAAAGGTGTTGTGGATAGTTTCCAAGCAGATAACCAATTTCCTTCCAAGTCCAGAAGACCAGTTTGGTTCCAAACTTCAACTTCTACTGTTGCCAAAGAATCTTACTGTGTCAAACCCTCATTCTTGCAGAAGATACCACTTACAAAGCAAAGACTTAAGGTAGTATAATGCTTGCTACCTGAATATGAATGCTTGTTACCTTTCACAATTTATTTTCCCTTTTTTTTTTTTTTTTTTTAATTCGCTTGAGTACTTTCTCCTTTTGCCTTTAAAACTCCCATTTATGTAAATAACCTTTAACCTTTACAGCTTTTCCTCTTCTTTCTCTCTCCCATTTCAAGTGTTTTAGATATCTGTCCTGTGAATGTTCTTTGATCATTTCAGAAGCAAGGTAAAAAAATCCTACAGCAAGTCAACAGCAGATACTACTAAATGGAGATACTAGTTCTACAACATAACAATACACCACAAGGAAGCAGCAGAGCTTTTTCCTGTACTCAGGCTCTTCCTTGGTCTATGTGGGGGACCCCAGCAGAGGGGCTTGAACTAAGGGGCACAGTGACCTGTGATTGTGCGGACTGGAGTTGCGCTAATTTTGGAGAAAGAGCGGGAACAGAGAAGATTGTGGTTATGAGATGTCTTAAGTCACTAAAGGGTGTTATAAGAAGGTAATTTTGTTGCTGTGCTTCAACAAGAAAGCAAAGTGTGAAATGCACTGGAAATACTACTTCTTCCATTCCATGCTTTGGAGTTTAGTATCAATAAGTAATATAAATAATTCTAATCCTTCGGTTTAATTAAAGAGGAAGTGGACTTTTAGGTACACCTCCTCCTGTGCAGTCACAAATACCCAACAAACAATATCTAATTTTGACAAATTGTCTGCCTAACAAATTAATTTAGTTAAACCAGAAGCAAAGCAGATCCTGCTAGATGTAGCTGAGTTGTAGCCCCTCCACGAGGACATTCAAACCTCAGATATGTTGTTATCGCATCCCCAAAGGAAATTAAGAACATTTACAGCCAACAAGTGCTATTACTTACGCAGTCAGCAAGCAACTTAATGGGCTATAGCTTGAAGAGAATGAACAGCCCAGTTCCCTGAACAGCTTACATTCAAGTTGTTGGCACACAGGAGATTTCGTGCCACTGGGTGTGCCTTGCTTTTTTTTTATCTGTGCTATCTTAAACTATCTGACACAGATAAACCAGCACGACACTGTAACTGAACCTTTGATCAGTTGCAGGGAGACATCCTTTAGTGAGTGTAAGCACCACCTCTCTTCCTTTCCAGAAGTAAAAAGCTTAATAATCGCTAAAGCCATTCCTATATTTCTGCTTATTTTGACACTGTCTATATTCCTTTCTGTTAATGAAATCAGCAAGGATCTTTCCAACGGAGAATCAAACCACTTTACACAGGCTACAATTTTTCTTATCAAAGTAGTTGTTACTACTGCTGTCACTACTGTTAAGCAAAGATGGCTCATCAGTCAACTGCACTTTAAATCCTTGGGCTGAAGAGGTCTCAAGTAGCTCATGGTCTCAGTGGTATAAACTAGTGGGGTAAGGATCCTGGCTGCTTAAAGTTCTGGAAACACCACTTCCCTCTGCAACATCAGAGAAAGAAAAATTAAATCTAAAGACCAGAGTATTCACCGAGTAACATCTATCAATATGAGTCTTGAAGCCTGTCTAACTCAGATTCAGAAAAACTGCTGCCTCCAAAATTCCTTTGATCCCTAACATCTCTAGGTAAAGAATTGAACACAAAAATCCCTAAAAATACAAAGTCAATAAGGTTCATAAGTCATTCTCGACAGCATCCTCAGCTGTTTTTTTGGTATTCATTGAAGATACCTAGCAGGAAAAGCTGTATAGTGTAGGTAGTGAGCCATGATCTGGTTGATTAGACAGGCCAGTACATGAGGCAAATGCAGACACTATGTATTTGATCAGCACTAATTTGAACCATATATTTTGGGAATACTCATAGGTCCATTTGTGCTGAAGAGGTACTTAATTATTCAATTATTTTTTCCTATCAGAATTATATTACAAGCTATCTATGTAATGTAAACCTTACAAAATGGAAACTGAATACCTACATTTTCACTCATACTAGGATTAATCATTGTCTGTGACTGCTTTAACAGGCTGGACATCACAAAATATATTGTATATCACACAAAAAAAAGCCCCAGATAAAGATCTGAAGATACAGGATGTCTTTTCAAAGTATTTGAATAAACTTGTTTGCTGTGTGATTGTCCTCTTATGTACACTTGGCCTGCAGCTCAGCTGTTGGTACAGTTAGGCAGAAAAGCCTCAGATGCAGCTGTGGTTTCCTTAGTGTACCTGGGAGGACGGTGGAGAAGCAGGATAAATTCTCATCTGTTTTACTCCTTCTCCATCCATACTGCTGGTAGAATTGTCCTTAGTTCTTGGCAAAGGTGAGAGAAACCTTAATGTTTTTTCAGTTTCAGTAGCATCATCTGCCAGCTCTGTAACATCCAGGTACACTCTTGTTCAAGAATCTCCTGTCCTGATAATGCTATTCCTTTTGAAATAGCTAGATTACAAAAGAAAGCACAAAAAAGAAGCCAGGTCTGAGAAATTGACCCAAAATGGTCTGTTTGATAAACAGTAGGATAAAAGACACCCAAGGAACAAAGCTCTGCACAGGTCTCTTGGCCTCTGGCTAGTGACCTGTTTAAGCTCTATCTCAGTGTTGTCCTTTTCCACAACACATTTGAAATAATTTTTCCAGAAGTTAATAATTTATGGCTCCTAATGCTGAAGGCTTGCAGTGCATCATCTGAGAAAACAAAAATTTTATAACCAAATGAGGGGGATAAAGGTATTTTCATAATCAGTTCCTGGTCAATTTCCTACAATCATGGCTAATACTAGAACTGAAGAACCTGTGGTGGGTTTGATTAAGCTAGTATAGTGCAATAAAAGGACTCTCCAATCTATACTTCAAAAATTTGCTGAGGGTTGTAATAAAGCCTAAGCTGTTTGTTTTACAGTTTTTAGACTCTGTCCTTAGCCCTCTACTGTTCTTTGAGGGCTATTTGGATAGAGGGACCTCACAGCTCATCAGCAGCTGTTAAATACAAAGCAATGGTTGCTCTCCCGATTGGGAGTCTCCTCTCGCCTTAGGTCAAGGAAGTCCGGGATCTGGTCTGAGAAGCTAGGAGTGAATAGTCTGGAGTTGCATGATGACACTGTTATTTTATAGCTTACCACACTCAGAAATACACAGGCTATATCATTTAAGGCATGTCACATTTTCCTACAGTTCTGAAAGCGATGTGTGCCAGTAGCATAGGTGCTTTAGAGGCTTACGTTTGATTACTGCTTGTCAGACAGTCTCCAGTGCTAGTCCAGCTACCTCTGCTATAAAACACAGAGGTAGCCTTTGATTCCCATTCTGCTACCACTGATATCCCTAATAAGTGGCCCTCAAAAAAAATAACATTTGACATATCAATTTGAGATAAATGAAGTCTGAAGCACACTGCACATAATAACTGTCTCAAAAACCTCAAGAAAATAGTCATAAATAGCACACCTCCATGATGGAGTTTTGTTTACAAGTGATGTTGATGATGATGATAGTGGCAGTTGTAAAAGTAAGAACAGCTGCTGTGAGACAGACAAGATAAGAGCCAAGAGAAAGAGATTTTCCAAAAGTTCTGCTGTGGAAATAAAGGTTGTGAAGTCAACTCATCTCCTTTTTCATTTGAGACTGGCAATAATAGACACAGTATTCGACATGTGTTGTAATGATGAATGTCTTGAGACTATAGGTTAAATAACATTTTTTAAATCTTGGCTTCTGCTTCCCTTTGAGATATTAGAGTCTATTAAAGTGCATTACAATCACTTGCCAAATTTTATAATCTGTCATGAGCAGGCTCCTGTAATTGCTTGAGACAATACCCACAGCAGTGGATGGATGAAGAGTGTGCTCACTGGTGTTTTCGAGCAAGAGCTGTTCCACAAAAAAACCTGCAGGAAGAAAACTCATTCCAGAAGTATGCATACAGTTGCCTAATCACTCCAGTCTGGTGATTCCTAGGCATCCTGTTCTTTATGGGTTGTTTATAAGGGAAACTAGGGTTTGAACTACCTGAGATCACAATTTGATCCCCAGGATCCTAAGGAAAAAGAACTGAGGCAACCTGTAATCATGACCACTTCACTGCAAGCAAAATAATTTTATAATATCTAATACTGTATTTGGTAATTTTAGCCAAAAGTCACCTTTTTAATCTAAGGCATGTTCTCACACAAAATATTGGGACTGTAGTTGTAAAGTGTGTCAAAACACTTTGCAGGAAAAGGGGTTTCAGGCCCTGCAATCACTCAGACTACAGCCCCATCAGGGATCTGCATGAAAGGTCACTTCACCCATGTATGTTCCCAGCCAGCAGAAGACTTCTCCAGGTAAGAAGCACAACCTTTTCCCCAACAGAACAGTTAGAATTCCATGTCCTTATCCTTGCCTCCAGTATCTCCAGTTCACTTTCCCCAAAAAGGAAGATCCTTTTGGCATCGCTCTATTCAGTCTTTGTGCCTAAGGACCCATCTTTTCCTTTTCCATTGTTCCGTGAAGCTGCTCCTTAATTCCTGGGCTGGCTCCAGCCTTCCGTGTTGAGCTGAGACTTTGAATACAATACAGCCTTCAAATATACCAGGGGAGAGCGGTACTTCTGACCATGAGACATTTGGGACAGGAATGCACCCTCGCAGAAGGGCAACAGATAATCTTGAAACAGTAGCTTGAACCAAAGAATTCCAAAATCACTAATCAGCTGGGATGAAGAGCTCTGCAGCAGCATGTTTAAAAGTCTGTCATATGTAAAGAAATTAACATTTTGCATATAGTGAACCATTTGGCATGCACCAGTGGGAAGGGTCTTTGATATCTCAGTCCACGGATATTTGATCCAGAACATACCTGCTTGGCATGCCCTAGGCATTTCTTTCAGTGAAAAAAAAAAAAAAAAAAAAAAATTGCAGGCACTTCACAATTCATTCAAAATAGGACAGTGGGCATATCTGATTTTATGTAGAAACAGAATAGACAAGCTAATTTTGACAGACATCATGTTTTCTAGCTCTTATGCCTCTCTATTTAAGAGGAGTGTAATAAAAATAAAAGCTAACTCAATGTTAAATATATCAAGGAACCTAGAAATAATATCCAGAAGCTTACTGCTACAATTAATTACAGTGAAGGATGTAACCTCTCTTCTTTCTTTTTACTGCCACCACGCAGTCTAGCCATCCATTATCAAAACCCAATACGTCAAAGATTTTGAAGTTTGGTACTACATGATACCAGAAATCTTTACCAGGACATGCTGACTGACAAAAGCAAATGGCGGAGTTCCTCCATCCCTGAAAGGGCTGCTGTGCAATCCTACTTTATGTGGTAGAATCAGCTAGAAATGAAAGCTACAGACAGATTAGGAATTTAAGGAGCTCAATATTAAGAAAAAGAAGGAAGAAGTAGCCATTAAATAGAGAATGAACATGGAGAAGAGGGGACACTTGAGAAGTGCCAGCAGGAAGCACACGTATCACTGGTAATTCAGTCAAGTGAGGTGTTGGAAATGGAGAAGGAGCAGAGAGGAACAGCATGCCCTGATAACCTGGGAAATTCATATAACTTTCTGACTTATTTACTATTGACTGGTCTTCTTTTCCCGTGCAGTACAGAGGATGAAGGACATTGTAAATATGGGGTTTCTGTACCACTAAACACTTACTTTTCTTACCCTCCCAACTAATGGTGGGCTTCACAATCAGTATAATCCAAAGCAATGTGGAATGCTCACTAATTTTGCAGAACATTCATTTATCCCACAAGAAAAAAAAAAAAAAAAAAAAAAAAAAAGAAAAGCTTCATTTTCACAACACAGCCACATAGCTGCTAATGCCAGCACAAAAGAGGCGACGGGAATGTATGGTCTGGGAGTTAAGACTATTGTGAACTTGCACACTGCTTATGGACAGGGCCATTGTACTCACACTCCAGGAATACTGTGTAAACAGAGAATGCATGACTGGCTTTTGAGAAGACATGATTTAACGTTTGCCAAACTTTGCTTTGTTCTAATGTAATCTTCTTTCTTGCTCCCTCAAGAACACATGAAAGTGGCATGAATAGTAAGAAAAGGAGATGGGGTTCATTTCTATATAAATCATTATTGGTTACATAAATCTTTTCACTGGTAGGACAGGACTTGAAGGAAATTCATATTGCAGCTTTTGAGCATTTTGTGAGTAAGGTGCTCTGCTCTGTTCTTTTCACCTGAATGAATAAGAAGATATGAGTGTTTGAACAACACTTATGTCAGAAGTACAAAAGCTACCTATAAAAATATTTTGTTTAGCATATAATCTACCAAAATGTGATTTTGATGCTCGTGCTGTATCAGTGTAAGAGGTTATTAAATGGATCATATTTTTAGTACAGAGGCATGCAAAAATCTAAGCTTATGACTGTTCAAATGCTGTGGCAAAGATGGTGAATTTAGTTAGATGAAAAAATAGAGTATTTCAGGTGCTGTTTAGCATATTTTAACTAAAAGGTTCCAAACTTATCAGAAACCTCTGACAAACAAGGTTTAGGATGGAAATGTCTCGTGCTAAAAAACTGAAACAGTAGCTCTTGATCTGACTTCATAAAAAATAGCTTTGGTAGTTTTACTTTGGATGATTTTGGAGTTTATGGTGTTTTTTTAAGTGATTTAAAGCTGTTGTGTTGATAGCATCCTAGCTACTAAATCATTGTGAAAGATAGCTCACAAGAGCAAGAAAGACTTGCTATATAGAAACAAACCAGTTGTTTCTTTTTCTTCTCTATTAAGGCTTTTTAAAAATTATTTTTGGCAACAGAAATAATGCTATCGCTGAAAGGAAAATTAGTCTTCCAACAAAAACAACTCCTCACCCATTCCACCTATAAAATTTCTCATTCTTTCAATGAATTCTTCTCAGGGAGCTAATTAGAAATAGAAAGTTCTTTAATTGATGAGCATCTGACCATGAGGGCATTTTCAATTTCTCACAGTATCCCAGATGACATTGTTACAGAAAGGCATAACTGAAAAGAAAGAGAGACTAATTGGAACAATTAATTGAAACAACATACAGTTAATTTCAATTATAAGAATCCTGACTGCTCCCTCATCCCTTGTTGTGTGGCCTGCTGCACTGGAGTGATGTTCCTACAGTCTCCTCAGCAAAAGCTGTGTGAGGATCCCATCTACTGCTGATTATTCCTGTATTTACTATTTGTATTATCATAACACACAACAGCTCTACTCCTGTACACAGTTCCCAGTGTAAGATGCAAAATAAAAGCAGAACAGGAAGATTTGTGACTGTAGATATGAGCATGGCTTTGCATGCTCGAATTACCCATTCAGTCAGGAAAAAAGTTTAGCCTCTTGTTTGAATGCTTTTTTTTTTAAAAAATGTCCCCAACACAGATTTTGTCAACAAATGTCAAAGAATGTTTCTAAGCAAGAAGTCTGTTTCTGGCTAAATATCCAGCTCTGATACTTAGCAGACTCTGGCAAAAAGCTCCAAAATGTGCCTTTTACAGGCAAAATTTTCATGCTCCAAATTGGAGACTCACAAACATAGAGCTACAAAATCTTGCCACCTGTTCAGCGTAAAGCAGGAGGTTGCTTGCCGTCATTTTTACAAGCAACAACTGCACATCACTGTGGCACCCTGCAAAAGTTCGCTGGGTGTGTACTCACCCTCTGTAGGCTGATCTCAAAGTAATCACATTGCCTTGCTCTTTTTGCTAGCCATAATGATTAATAAAGTTTTGATCCTGTCAAATGCATGATAGGGCTTCCACTCATTTATGTGAGGCTAGGATTTCATGCTGCATCTTTTGGTTAATGCAGTAGCTTTTGTACAGGGTACACTGATGACATACTCACCTGCAGAAATTATCCAAGTTCTAGCTTGAAATAGCTTATGATTCTTGCATCTCCATACAGCTGGTTTTGGCCTCAAGACTTTAGTTGTGCTACAGCTTCTTATGGAAGAAATGGTCTGATTCTTTGTACTAGTATTCATTTTCTATGCCATGACTCCTAAATCTGCTACAGGGATCTTATACAAACAGCCTACTCAGCAAGCCTGTGCTGAGTTTGGGACATGACTAATTATAATTTTATATGGTTGAGTGAATCAGGATTGTACTGTTCAAGAAAGGGCTGTCTAGAGAGTTGCATTTATTCGCAACATCCACTGATATTTTACCTTGCTTTCTCATGGATTGTCCTCATGAAACAAATGAGAGAAACTGTTCTTACTCACCTCAAATTAATTATTCCTTCTGTATGGAGCCTCATACCCTTCTCATATGGTATTTCTCAGTTCCCTACTTCTAATCCTTTGCAGGAAGTACAATCTGAAGCTGAGTTTCATATTGACATAATCTCATCTGCTGGTAGCAGAGTGAGCAACCCTCCTGATTAGCAACTGTGTTAAGAGCTCCTGGGCCTCTGAGTCACTGTGAAGACATGATCTGTGAAAGAGAAAAGTGGAAAGTCTGAATAATGATACTGTTTTAAATGTATGCCAAATCCTTATTTTTTGCTTTGCAAACCACAGATCACCATCTATTGAAAGACTAGCATTTCTTTTAAAATGCATTCCATGCAGATGGGCTTCACATTGAGGTAATCCTAGTTCTGTACTGATTATCTGAGTGAACAAAAGCTACCCTAATGCCTGAGTACCTACACCAGGAGGATGATCTGAACTTTGTACAACTGAGTGTGCCAAATACAGTCACTGAAATTGGCCAGGTTAGTCCCATCTTAAAATACAGTCTTATGTAAGACAATTGTGGTGGGTTGCCTCAGCTGGCTGCCAGACACCCACACAATTGCTCTCTCACTCCCCTTCCTCAAAAAGAGAGAGGTAAAAAGTAAGATGGAAAAGTTCCTGCATTTAGATAAATACAGTTTAATAAGAAAAGCAAGAGTTGTACATGCAAGCAAAGCAAGAAGTGTAACCGGCTTACTACTTCCCATCAGCAAGCAGATGTCCATCCCATTTCCTGGAAAGCAAGGCCTCAGCACCTGTAATGATTGCTTGGGAAGATGAATGCCGTAATGAGGAATATCCCTGCATTCTCCTCTCTTCCCTCAGCTTTTATTGCTAAGCATGATGTTATATGGTATGGAATGCCTCTTTGGTCAGTTTGGGTCAGCTGTCCCAGCTGGGTCCCTTCCCAGCCTCTTGCCCACCGCCGACCTACTGGTTTTGCATGTGGAGAGGTGGTTTGGAGAACAAGATTTGACACTGTGCAAGCACTGCTCAGCAATAGCCAAAACACTGGACTATTATTGTGGGTATGTTATCAATCCTGCCTACCCACAGATGCAAAGCACAGCACCATATGAGCTGCTAGGATCTTCATCCTGGCCAGACCCAGTACAGCCATACACCAGGTTATCAGCTACTGGAGAGACAATACACATGGATAATGTTGCTAGATTAGTAGAAATTATATGACTACCATGAGAAAATATCCTAGATCCTACACTACAACAGCGAAGTCCCTTGATGACAAATGGGATCCTGGGAAGATTCTTTGTGGCTTTTGATGGGAAACTGAACCAGGAGGGTAAACACTATTCCCTTCTCTAAAACACATGAGTTTTTTGGAAATTGTCATCACTTTGCATCTAGCAGAGGAGTCACGCCAGCCCTGCACTCTGCGAGAGCAGGTAGAAGGTTCTCCACTGAAACAGTGCACAGAGAGACAACAACAAACTCTGCAGGCAAAGGGACAACCCACTTTGCAGTGAACTCTGCAAAATTACACCTGACAGAACTCAGCAAAATTAAAAATCACAGTGAATTGAAATATGAATACAGAAGATGGAAGCATTTCAGAGTTTAATTAAACTAAGCCATCAAATAACAGGCTACATGCTGCCAAGCAGGTAGTGTATTGCATCTTCAAACATAAAGAAGAGTTTCCATCCCCTTGTTTCCATCACTGCTTTTCCACATTTTTTTCCTAGTCTACTACATTTGTCTGGTTAGAGAAACCGACTGAAATGTCTGGTACAACTGGCCTATGGATGAACTTTGCTAAAATACCCACACCTTCTGAGCCATTAAAAATCACTAGGAAATTGATTGCAGCAGAGGAAACACAAAACAATTGTGAACTTAAAAAACTAAATGAGAAAATATTTTATGTTCTTAAGTTCATGAGTGCTTACAAGTGCTGGGGAAAGAGTCAGTTTTCTGTTAACCTCTTGGCTCCTCTGTTCAATGCAGCCTAATGCTCAGGAGCTGAGTGGGAGATTTCACATATTGATGAACAATCTTCCAGTGGCATTAGATATAGCCAAAATAGGCTCCACACATTTGTCAGGAGGTGTTTCTACTCATATCTAGATATTAAACAACAACACTCAAGGTAGGTTAGTTTTAACATTTAACTTATTTTTCTCCTACCTATGTGTTTCAGTCAGCACATCTCTGTCATTCAGAAGAGATAAAAGAAAATTGAAAATTTCAAATTGTTGACACAAGCAACAAGATAGGGATAATAAAATCTCATTTATTGGCATAAATGGATCAATCACTCATGGGAGGAATTTGTTCTGTGATATGCTCCTGTTGCACAATTGGTTAGATGAAGACACTAGCAGGTGCCTTTTAAAACTAAAATATTGATTGTAACTGATAATGATGGCTATAATAAATAACCTGATCTGGAATACCAAGCCATATGGTCTTATATTTCCAAGGCAACACTACATTTTAACACTGCTCACATCTTTATGTTTACAATATTATATCTGAGGTACTAATTCAGAAATTGTGTTTTATTAGTGAGGCCTTCTGGTAATTTAAAATTTTAGATATATATTACTTTAATTATAAATACTCCCTTTTTACCAAGCTACCACAGCAGTCACACCTGTATGTGATCACTGGAACTGTGAAAATTTTAAAAATTCTATAGAAACTAGACTATTTTCAGATTTCATAATAGGCTTTCATGACTTCCAATAGACTTAACCAAAACTGAACATTCTCAGTGGAGAATATATCCACTATTTTTTTTTTTGTTTGTAGGCTGTATGTACAAGAAATAGAACCTGTGCTTTCGGTTGCAACACAAAATATTTATTGATGATTTATTGATCCAGATGTAATGATAAAAAGCCACCTAAGTGAGCAGCAAAACTAGACTCTGCACAGAACCGAGCATTGAATATTTCTTCATTAAAGATGCCTCTGCCAGAGTGTAGCACATGGAAAATGCTGGAATCCTGGCTCACTGTGGGATAGACATTACCTGGATTTGATGTGTGTCAGCCTAACATCTGGCTCTTTGTCTATTCAATATCTTAGTTACTGTGGTCAGTTGCTCATCTTGTTTCTCCTCCACTGATTCAGGTGTAGGCATGAGTTCTTCATCCCTCCACAGCCCTTCTGCACCGCACTGGCAACAAAAAGGACCTTGATAATGTAAAAACTGTAAACATAATTTGATAGGACTTAAATGCATCTTTTGCCACCTTTACTATGCCGCAGTGATATAAGGTAATCTTCTTGTCAGTGGGGGTTGGTTACTATGCAACTTTTGTGGGCAAGACATAAATAATAGGAGCTGAAAAAAGTTGCCCACAGAGACAAGCCAATATCCAGAACACAAGGCTAATCATACCTTTTTGTTGAAACATATTATAAATATGAACACCGCTAGATCAAGAGTCACTGCAGGAACTCAAATCTATGTGGAAAAAGAACAGTACAAAATGTGATGGAGAATCTGGGGCACTGTGCTGGCACTGCCATGCATAAAATTTCATTACTTTTTTGAGTTTCTATGCAGACCTATGACCCAGTTCTGTTCCCACTGAAATCCATGGCAGATTTAATAAGTGCTCTATTTTTTCATTTTAATAGGCACTCTATTTATAGAAAAACGTGTAACTTAAAACTATGCAAATTCTAGTCTTGCTTCACCTTCTACTCCTCAAGGGATACTACTTACTGAAGAACTAAATGCTATTCCACTGTACTAACTGTGAAAGTAACCATATATCGTGCCTGAAATGCCTGTTACATGTTTAGCAGATTATCCTACATGGGAGAACAGACTTCTTTTCCTAGCTACTAAGATACCATGATCATAATTGATCATTGAGGCTGTGCCTGGTTTTGACAGACAATTCCTCAAAACAAAATCAAATTATTTTATACTTCCTCATCTTTGATTTCCATCAATCAGTGTTTGTCAAAGTTTAAGGCTATCAGAAAAGGCACTGATGAGGCCTGAAATCTGGAAAATGTGCTTCCCATTATTCAGTCTTTCATTCTCTTCTGATTTTTTGATACACTCCTTTTTTTTATTTTTCAAGGTGATCTGAGAAAAAACCTTTCCTGCTAACACATCTGGGAAATATCAAGGTCATTTACACTCAAAAGATTTCACTCTCTGATCCCACATTACTTGAGGTTCAATTCCTGTGATGCAGCTAATACATCTTTCAGGACTTCAGCACAGGAAAAGTAACATGAGGCAAAAAAAAAAAAAATACATGCCTGTTTCATAAAATGAAGTATAGCTATTAAAAAAAAAAAAAAAAGGTAACACACAGATATTGTCAAGAAAAATTGTGGTGGTACTTAAGCTGAGACTGTGGTTATGCTTATTTGTTGCAAATCAATGCCTGGATCCAGTGTGAGCCAGGCTGGAACTCAGAAGCAGTGTTGACAACCCCTGAGCTGTGATGTGCCTCAGGAGCGGCTTAGCAATTTGGTGTTGAGCCATACTCAAAGGGTGGTAGTCAGTGGGCAGAGGTGGCTGTAGAGGCAACATGGTGAAAATCAGTGCTGCACCAAAAGGAGTGGTCTCGCTCCCTTCTCTCTGCCCACAGGCTCTTGCCTTCTTGTGCCATCACCATCACTCCTGCGGCCACACAGCGGGCTGGATCCATGAAGCTGCAAAGCTGAAAGCTAGCAACAGTGAAATGACTGGGTTTTAGCCAGGTTGGTCTGCCAGTCCAGTTCTCCGTGTGGCTATACTTGCAATGGGAAGCCATGGGGATGAGCGGCCGAGCAAGTGGCAGACACGGTGCCATCCCTTTTGGAGCAGCCTGGACTGCAGCTGAGGAAGCAGCTGGAGAGCTGCAAGTGGGTAGAACTGTCCTGCAGGTCCGGTGTGCCTGCAAGCCCTACACTGGACAAGGCTGGCAGAACAGTACCTTAAGTATGTGTTAACCTTCTTTTAAGTAAATGCCTTCAAACTTATTTTTCATGGCCTTTAAAACTATTTGAATGACTCGACCCACAATTAATTTACAAACTCGCTTAATTAAAGCAATTTAGTTTAAAAGAACTCTAGAGCATGCTATTCCCTTTCCTTAACCTCAGTGTTAGAATGGCTGCTTATCCAGTCCTGGGACCCTGGTAAGCTCTCATGGGATGCACATAAACGAGCAACGACAAGCAGATAGGAGCTCCCATTGCCTTCATGCCAATCTTATGGGCCTCCAGCCAGCTCCAAACTGAAAACCCTTCTGACCTTGTTAGGGTGACACTGTGCTTGAGCTAATAAACCGTGCTCAGAGGCAGAGTGATCTGGGCTGGGCTTCACAAACATGCTTTTGAGCTGGAGCTGGCTTGTGTCCAGACAGCTGAACGCATATGCAGAGGGAATTCACGCATGGGTGCAACTGACCAAGTAGACACATTCACCGTATCATCAGACTGAAGGCTATAGCTTCTCTCTAGAAGATCTGAATATCTGCAAAGCCTATATTCTAGTTTTCGATGCAGGTGCACTGTATTTCACTTAAGCTTCCCTTCTGATCCAGTAGAAACCTCTGTATCAGATAAGCTATCCAGTCATCTTCTGGCACTGTTTACTCCTAATAAATCCTAGGATCAATCTGGCTGCCCCTTGTTGCAGGAACCACCCATTTCCACATGGTTTGAGGAATATTCCTGTAATTACCTTGGTTTTGCAAGGTGTATGAGACACCATTATGTGTCTTCCAGTTTTGTAACTGCCATGTCTCACAAAGTTGGGCCATGTTTCTTGTTCAAGAAACCTATGCACTATGGAAGTCCAGTTCGGTTAAGCTTATCTTTTTAAGACATCAATAAACCTATAAATATTTTGACCACATAACATAGCTAGCAAGTGTTTTAGTTCACATTACTTCAATCACTCTTCAGCACAAATAAAGGCTAATATATTTTCTAACTTTGCTGTTAGTGGTTTTACCCAGTTTTTACTGGGTACTTCAGCTGGGCTGTTGCAATTATTTACCACACTTGACACAAAAGCAAGTATTTTTATTACTTTCATTACTTTATGTATACAATTGGAACTTAATTCTGCTCTTTCACTCTCTCTCCCCCTCAGACTACTGACAAAGCTGGATGCCCTAATGCTCCATATCTCTGAAAACATGTAAGGCTATGCAAACAGAAAGCAAAGTAAGTGTAGAAAAACAAATTGAAAAGCAAGACCATGCTCTGTCTATACATAAGAACAATAGATTATACAAAGTGTAGAGCAGAAAATTATAACTGTCATTTATTAGATGTTAGAGGGTACTTAATAGCAGGAAAGAGAAATCTTAAAATCAGCCCAGGAGCGTGTGGGGGGGAGAATTAGGCTCACTTGTGTAATTCAGGTAGAAATCGAAATGTGGTATTTCAAGTGGGGTATAGGCACACGATGTACATTAGGCAGGTATTTTGACAACTTAGGTGTGTCTAGCAAGTGTCTGCATTCTGGACAAATGTTGAATTTTCCTTCGAGAAGTGAGCATGTACAACTAAAACATGTAATATCTCAAAAAGAAATTCAAAGACCTTTCTGACTAAGTTATAAAATAATTCTGTGCCTTTACTCTGTAACATCGACCTAATGTTAAGAGAAGTCAGATCTGATATATGATGCTAGGACCTATTTAATTTCATACATACTCGATCACAAGCAGTTACTTCTTTCTTTTTGAAATTATCTATATTATTTGTCATTACATATCTTGCAGCCTTCTCAGTATTCATAATAACTTATTTAAAATTGAATTAGGAAATGTGATTCATAAACTGGACACTGTGAAAGCAAACCTCTATTAAAAGGTACCAGTATTGATGTGTCTTTAAACAGCTGGAAAAACTCTACTGGCACAAAAAATGTGTTTAAGCATATCAACTGGCACAATGAAATTAGAAACTTCTAAATTATTTAATTAAGCAACTGAAGTTAATGGCTGAATGCAGTTTGCTTGCAGTAAAGGAAACAGCTCAGTTACCCAAAACCCAGTAACAGAAAAGAAACAATCAATATTTTCTCCCTCTGGGAATAGAAGCAGGTACCAGATGCCACACTGTATACGTAACTAAGATCTGTCTCAGACACCAGTATTCAGATTTTCAGTAGAAAGAGCAAGGAGTATTTTTAAACTGCCTACGTGACTCAGGAACACAAGTGCTTGTAGTGATAGTTAAACAAGCAACCTGAACTTGATTCTTTAAACTCCCTCTGGGTACCTTTACCCTAACTCACTTAAATATGCCAGCGAGAGATGTCTTCAACTGGAACATAGTGAAATCCGAGAACAATGAAGATCCCACTATATAAATGGAAGGATTCCCACCACCTCTAAGGAGAGCAAGAGCCATGCCTAAATGTACACATAAGTCACCTTTATTGTTTGTGCAAGACTTGCACAGTTTTGATGAATTTGATGGTAAGAAATTAATCCTAATGTTACTTTGAATATAATGGTGGGCATACTGCTTTAGCAAAAAAATATCTTTTGGCCAAGTTTTTAATATGCAGAACAGCTAATTTGCTCTATATGGGAATATGCACCAGCTCTTCATAGGGTTCTAGCTGTATAACTTGGAGAGAAAGGATCTTAACTGCTGTTACCCAAGCCCTTTTCTCTGTCACAGAAGTCCTGCCATGACATTGGGAAGGTTGTTCAATCTCTTCTGCCTTGAGATCCCTCAGGCTGTAAAGCTGAGGTAACAGAACATCCCACCTCCCATCGCTGCCCTGATGGGAAATACATTAGAGTCTGCGAGCTGCTCAACTTGTGACATAGGCCATGACTGATCACTGCAGTTACAACATTATCCTTAATCTCAGCCATTATGAGTAAATTAAGGCTCTTCTGTGTCTTCAGTGTCTCAAGAAACAAGAGTGGAGAACTATTCCTTAATTAACAAGATGTTTTCAACATCGTACATTTTTCAAAATTTTTAACATTTAAATAACAAAAAAAATCAAATTAAAAGAGAACTTGTCTAGGCAGTACAGGTGAGAAACATTAATTCAACTGAAACGCTGTATCAATTAGAAATGGCAATCTAAATAATACTGAAACAGAAATTCCTTTAGAAGCTGTCACACATCATTCTTTCTGTAATATAAAAACACATTCAGCTATCCTACTGTGCTGGATGTTAATATGTAGGTCTTTTTTTAAACCCAAATTAGATTACAAAGTTAGTAGGTCAGAATGGAGCTATTGTTCTCCTACCATGAACCTTCTTGTGCAATTCTGATGCTGATAACAATTCGAATCAGGGAATTTAGGTGGAAGGAGAACACTATACCTTTTTATGTCAAGCCATCTAACAAATGTGAGTGTAAAGAAATTATACACTTTAAAACATCAAGCACTCAGATAAGTATTTCCTTCTTACATTAACACTGAAGACAACAATCTCAGGCATCTTTCTGGTGAGGCAAACTCTATAAAAACTTACATAGTCTGGCCTTTTGAATCAGAGGTGTAAGGCTCACCACTGGAAGAGAGGACAGGGGAGACTTTCATCCAGAAGTGAATTTGGCTGTAAATGTAGCATTACCACAGTGCCCCCACATACACAGTTTGGAACACTCACATTTCAGTGACAGAAATCTTGCCTTCCCACATGAACTTGCTGGAGCTATTACCTGGAAAAGGTGGTACTGAGAAGGAAGATACATGTTCGTATACTGTGCCAGCTCTCTGCCCTGTGACTTATTGAAGTGGGGAATTCCAGTACGGGACTGTATCTGCCACCACATGGATCAAACACCTGAAAATAATAATCTAGAGCTTGCAGAGTTCCCTGGTACAGGAGTAGCTGCCATTTGACATTTTAATCTGAAGTGCAAAAGTATCATTCATGGAAAATTCTGCCTTGGAAACAGACACAGGGCACGAGCAAGAGCCTGGGAGGGGTCCAGCTTGTTCCCCTGCAGCAAGGTCAGAGGCTGGAGTGGGGCAAGCGTGGAGACAGTCCTCACTGCCTGAGCACATGGAACAGGGAGCAAGCTGCTGGCTGGCATCTTGCACTCTGCCTTCTGCCCTCCGGCTTGCACCTGCCTGCGCCGTGACTTTTACATGCAGGGAGCCCAGCTGGGAGTGCGTACGTTGGGCGCTTTCTTCACAGGAATCAAGTCCTTTAACTTCTGGTGTGATGTTTTTCCCTAGTCACATTCAGATCAATTCAAAAGGTGAATTTGTGCATAATCATAGGACTGCTTCTGCCTAACAGAACAGCTATAACTGAAATTTTCACCTCTGCTAAGTGTCCTTGAAAATTTCTTCATACATTAGATAAGCATGATCTAAGCATCTGGCTTGTTTAACCAAGAATAAACCTACGTAATTTAAATTTGCAAAGATACACCCACAGCCTCTAATTTTTATCCATATCATAAAACAAATATAGCATCCTTAGCATATTGTTAACTTCCTCCCAACAAACCTTAATGCATCTTAAATATCAGGAGGAAAACTGTAGATAACAACCTGAAGATTCAACAATGTTTTTCTGTTTCAGAAAAAGGCTTGGAGTCTCCATTGTTGGAGAGCTTTAAAAACACCTTCAGCAAACACATGTCAAGAGTGATATAGGAATATCTGAGCCTCCCCTAGAGGTAGGAGCTGGATCAGATGACTCTGGAGGGACCCTTATAGCCCAGTTTTGCTGTAGGTCTGCCTTAAACCACTTAATTCCAGATGCACTAAGACACATGTCAACTTACAAAGGCAAATGCTAATGTCAGTCTTTGCTCACACTCAAGCTTGATAAGAGTCTCATTGGAACACATAAATAAATTAGGTGAAGACTTTATGATTTTATTTACTACTATCATCAGTATTAATAATAATTAATAAAGATGAAAACAGCTATACAATAAAAACAAATAACACATGGAAAATGAGGAGGTGAGTGGTGACAGTCAGTATGGCCTCACTAAGGGCAAATCGTGCCTGATGGATTTGGTGGCCTTCCATTGGTGGATAAGGGAAGAGCAACTGATGTCATCTACCTGGACTTGTACAAAGCATTTGACAGTGTCCTGCACAACATCCTTGTCTCTAAATTGGAGAGACATAGATCTGATGGATGGACCACTCAGTGGATAGGGAATTGTCTGGATGGTCGCACTCAGAGACCTCTGGTCAATGGCTCGATGTCCAAGTGGAGAGCAGTGATGAGTGGTATTCCTCAAGGGTTGGTACTGGGACCAGTGCTGTTTAACATCTCTGATAGCAACATGGACAGTGGGATTGAGGGCACCCTCAGCAAGTTCACCGACAACACCGAGCTGTGTGGTACAGGTGACACACTGGAGGGCAGGGATGCCATCCAGAGGGAGCTGGACAGGCTTGAGAAGTGGGCCCGTGCAAACCTCATGAAGATCAACAAGCTCAAATGCAAGGTCCTGCACAAGGGTCGGGGCAATCCTGCGCACAAATACAGGCTGGGCAATGAGTGGATTGAGAGTAGCCCTGTGGAGAAGGACTTGGAGGCCTTAGCAGATGGAAAACTGATCATGGGCCAGTAATGTGCGCTCAGAGCCCAGAAAGCCAACCATGTACTAGGCTGCATCAAGAGAAGTGTGGCCAGCAGTTCAAGAGAGGACATTCTCGCCCTCTACTCTGCTCTTGTGAGACCCCACCTGGAGTGCTGTGTCCAGCTCCGGGGCACCCAGCATAAGAAGGACATAGGTCTGCTGGAGTGGGTCCAGAGGAGGCCATGAAGATGATCAGGGGGCTGGAGAACCTCCCTTATGAGGACAGGCTGAGAGAGTTGGGGTTGTTCTGCCTGGGGAGAGGAAGGCTCCAGGGAGACCTTCTAGCATTCTTCTAGTACTTAAAGGGAGCTACAGAAAAGGTGGGGAGGGACAGTTTATCAGAGAGAGTAGTGATAGGACAAGGGGTAACAGCTCTAAACTGAAAGAGGGTAGATTCAGATTACATATAAGGAAGACATTCTTCTCTATGAGGGTGGTGAGACACTGGCACAGGGTGCCCAGAGCAGCTGTGGCTGCCCCCTCCCTGGAAGGGTTCAAGGCCAGGTTGGACGGGGCTTGGAGCAACCTGGTCTGGTGGAAGGTGTCCCTGCCCTTGGCAGGGGGGTTGGAACTAGGTGATCTTTAAGGTCCCTTCCAACCCAAACCATCCTATGATTCTGCGATAAGAGTTAACCCTGTGATAATGGTAAGACCATTCTCTGCCCATTTAGATCTTTATACTTTAGGTTTCTAAGGAGCAGCTACACTGTACCTTTACAAATACTTCTTTTTTGAAGCTTTCTTTTTATTTGAGATGATCAGTCTCCAGATTATACAACACATACAGAGTGTTACATACTTCCCCTGCACAGGCAGATATGTAGTTACCAACATGTGTTAGTAGCACTGACAGAATGTTTCAATTCATGGATATTATAAATGCTTTTTCTTAAAGTAATGGACTGAAATCTTAATAAACTCTCAAAAAATAAGAGTGAAACTAATTAGCAAAGTGATCATATAAGTACTTCCCCAGTTGCTAACGCAAAGCTAAATAATAAAATATTCTTGGCCAAAATTGAAGCCTGGGAAGAAAGTCTGTTGCTTCATTTATATCCATACTAAAAGCAGAACCACAGCAAGCAGCTATACACAGGCAGCTACCAGGCATGCCTTTGGCAAGATGCTGCTCTAAGAATTGTTACTGCTCACAGTTATGAAGGGATGGAAAGCAAAAAACAGACACATTTACTGAACCAGAGGCTGGAAGACACATAAAACTCCTTAATTTTCAGAGCGAGCAGCTAGATGGTTCTAGTTATGGTCCAAACATAGAAGCTGGACCCTGACGTTAAGCACAAATGTAAAAAAATAGCGACTTTATTGAAGAATTTAGATTCAAATTGAACTAATGGGAAATAGTACATCAGAAACCACATGAAAATACTTGTAGGGACATTCCTTAGAAAGATTGAAATTCAGATCCAGGCAAAGCTTAGACAGAAGCTCGGTTAGAAAGCATCATTCCAGTTGGGATAGAAGAAATTCACCACTCTTCCCTTCACTGCCCAGTGTGGGGGGTTGGTCCCTGGAACACAGAGATGCTCCAGTTTGAGAAGCCTCAGTTTGTGGGGGAAGATTTGTGTGCTTACGCTAAAGATCACTTCTTTTTTAGCCCCAAGGCTTTCTCCCTCAGATGCACAGCTCCTGGGGATCACTGGTCCAGAACCACCTTCTGAGACAATAAATCCATTTAGAAGTGGAAACAAATAAAAGAGCACTAGGGACTCCATGGCTCAGTGAGGCAGGAAGAAGTGGGTAAACAACCAGGACAGCTTAACATGGCAATTTCTTTTCTGCTGAACTAGTCCTGTGGCTGTCCCTGAGGCTCATCTGCAGAGTTCTTTCATAGAACTCTTGCAAAGCTTGAATTATTGATATCTGTGGAGCACAATATGTCAGTAGGTACCAAAGAACTCTCGCCCTTCAAAATAAACAAGAGCCAGGGCAGACCCCACAGCCACCAACAGCCTGCTGACAAAGAGTTGAATCTTGCTCTGACCTTAACCCAGTGGTTGGGCCTTCCAGCTCCAGCTGTAGAGCAGCATCCAGCACCAAAGCTGGTTAAATTCCCATTTGGTAGTCAAACAGTCACATTCCGAGGTTGTAGTTTTGTACTGCAGCTGCTTAGTTGGAGACTTACACCATCTCTGATACAACTTTCAGGTTAAAAGCAGGAAGTCTCACTGCTTGCTACTCCTTCAGAGCAGTGCAGCAACCACGAACGAGGGCAAACTATCAAAGTACCAGTCTCTTGGTGACATCCATGGACAGCATAGAGACCAGTGTATGACATGTAAGACCCTGGGAACTCACATACATTGAAACATTAATTTCCTGGCTTTTTCCAATCACAGGAATGACTACCTAGCAAAAACACCAAAGAAGCTTGGTTATTTGCCCTAAAGAGGACATAAAAAAGCTGTTACACTTTTCTAATTTCTAACATGAGAGGAAAAAGGATACAAAAATTTTCCTATGGGATTTTTTTTGTGTTTTTCCCTGGAATGTTGTAATAACACAAAGGCTTCTGCCACATCCAAAGCCAAATGCAAGAAGGCCATGACCCTATTTTTTTTTCCTCCAAATAACCCAAGCAAGGCCTAGATAAACCCCATAGCTGTATACACTTGATGGAGTTAGTCAGAAAAAGACGGTGTCACTAACGTAGCAACAAATGGAGTGACACACATAGGAAAAGGAAACAGGATAGGGTCATACTGAACCTTTTTTGCATGTTGGCTTCAGTCGCTGCCTTTACATGAAACATCAGAACAAGAAATACCCTTTACTTCATCTCTTTCTTAACTGAAGGGGGTCATTTGGCAACTTGCCACCAGCACCAGTGACACTTACACACAAGATAAGCAGTGCACTTGAACACAACAATAAAGATGATAATGAGAACCTACTCGCAAAGGGCAGAATAAACAGCAGTCAGAGAGAGATGGGACATGCTGGGAAAACTGGAGCAGAAAACACACACAATTTCAATGGAGAATGCAGTGAGATTGGCCCTCATCTCACTGAAGCCACTGGGACTCATGGTCCTGGCTGCAAAGATGAATATCCCATTGGTAGAATGTGACTGGCAGCTGAAGAAGGATGTGGGATTTTATGAAGATGATATAGAGAAACAGACTTCTGTAAGCTCTTGAATTGACTAGCAGCTGGAGAATCTCATCTACGTCACCTAATCTGTCCAGCTCCACTTTGCGGGAATGCCCATGGCCTCAGTAGCCCACCTGCAGTGACGCTGCATTGCCCTCTCGTTCACCACCCAATTACTGTCATTGTAAGGAACACCTTCTTAATGACTTGAGATTTTCCTGTTTCAGCTTCAGGCCATTGCACCTTGTCTTTCCTTCTTCTGAGAATGTGGGTAATTCCCTTCTTTCATTTATACTATTATCTCTACAATTATTTATAGTCTGTAACTGTGAATCTCCCGAGTCCTCAATTTAATACAATTCTTTCAGTGTCTTTTTCTGCAGTATGTCTTACTTTTCTATCATCATCCATTACTGGCTTTGTATCTTCTCTATTTTTAAAACAATTTTTACATTATGGGGATTCAACTGCATTCACCATTCCAAATGTAGCAATATCACAGGCGTATGAACTAGAGTCTCATTATTTTAACACTATCACCTGGGAAAAGTTGGGTGTGTTTTATGTGCCAGTGGAAGATAGATTCAAAAGGCACAGGCAACCTCATTTTCAAGTGGCAAATCACACATACTTAACTCGGAAGTGTAGGAGCAAAGCTCTGAGTATTCTCAGCATGTCCAAAATACTGCAGTTTTATTCAACCATGGGCTAAGAAACACAAGAGCAAGCAGTCCTTGCTAAATTAATAAATAACAATGAGAACATCAGTCTGAAAGCAAGATCTCATAACAGAAACTATTAACAAAAACTTTACTCTAGGTGACAGTGATTCCCTTTTACATAAATCAATATAAAACTAAAATTTAAATAAAGGAGCATATTTCCTGCAAAAAAGGCCAAAAGCTCCAATAATAATAAATATTAGGAAAGGTCTAGATAGAGTTTATTGTACCAAATTGTTGGCATATTTTAGAATTTTCCTAGATTTTAATTTTTAAAAAAATCTGACAATCTATTAACTGCTGTTCTGAAGATTCAACCATCCAGTCATTTGAGGGTCTATTTCCACAGCATTTACCACTAAATTATTTGAGCACTTGCCAATCATTAATAAGTATAGCCCCTAGAAATGCCTTCTGACACAGGGAAACATTTTTATCTCCATTTTAACGGGCAAGGAGGCATAGAAAAACTGAGCCACACAAGAACATTTGAAAAAATGTCAACAAAGCCAAGCCATAAATTGAACCTAAATCTCCTGAGCTGCTGTTCTGTATCTTCAAAGCAATATTCTTAATAAAAGATCAGACAAGGTAGCTGCAGTTGAAAAGCCTAAGGAACCACTCATTATATGCAGATAAGATTTATCTTCTTGTATCAGGAGATGCTATGCTGTATTGCCACTGAAATGACTACAGCTAACTACAGAGATCATGACAAAATGGATCCCTAAGGAATAAAAGAGATATGATAGAATAGCCATCATGACAAAAATACAGCTTTGAAAGGGTACTTGCCTATATTTTAAAGAATTAAAGTAAAATGAAATAATGGTTATGACAGTGTAGTAGTTTCCACATTATTGATGTGATAGACTTCAGGAAAAAGACATCAAAATCAGTCTGGAAAAGGAAGGCTCTTATGAGATAGAGTTGGAGTCTACTATGGGCCACCAGATATGGTGACAAACAGGCAGAGCTCTACAGTGTTACAAGTGATAAATATGTGTCAAGACAGTGTATTATTAGAGAAGACTTCAACTTCCCAAACACAGAGAACAAATACTACTGATAGCTGTTGGTTGTGGCTACTTCCAGACATGAGTGATGGGTGTACCTTCACCAAGTAGCCAATGAACCCATACTGCTGTGGTTGAGTTTTGTTTTCCATTCAGTTTTCCATAATAGATCTGGTAAGATCTGATCTGCATGATCATGGTCTGACCCACTTTAGATTAAATTAAATGACATAGAGAAATAAGTTCTCTATTGTAGAAAATAAATTTTTAAAAAATTCAGAGAACTAGAGAGTTTAAGAGTTTGGAATTCCTTCAAGTGCTCATCAAATATATTAGTAAAGGAAACAGAAAGTTCATTGCATGTGTATTGCATATGATACTAAGATTAAAGATCCTCCAAGTATAACTATAAATAAATTACTATTTGGTTCACTTTTCATCAGAAACAATGACTATACAGTCAAGGGTAGGATTATTAGAGGTAAAAAGGATACAGAACAAGAATCATCAAAATTAGATAGAGGTGGAACTACAAAGATCTTGCAGCAGAGTAGACAGTCTATATCCTAGTACACATGCTACAGAAGACCAGAATGAGCGTTATTTGCATTTATGGAAGAAAAGGGGAGAACTTTCTCAAACTACTCAGCCAGTCAGACCTCTAGTCTGACTTCAATACTATACAAAGTTTTAGGACAAATATGGAATAAAAGACACCATAAACTTCAATGTGCTTGAAAATGGGAGAAAACACAATGTGGAGTTATGAGAAATAGATTGTGCCCAGCTAACCTGAATCTTTCTTTCCATAAGTCATCTAAACTTTTTGGCAAACTATCTAGACCAAGTCCACATGGGACTCAGTAAAGCATATGACAGAGTCCAGCATAGGAAACTATTAGTTAAGCAGTAAATGCTGACAATTTGTACCAGAGTTAACAGATGGGTAACAGATATGTTAAAGGGAACATAAGGAGTAACGTTGAAAAGAAAACATTAGGATAAAGGAGGCTACTGAGGGAGTTCATCTGTGATCAGCCATGTGACCATTCCTGTTTAAAATCATCACCAACAACTTAGCCACAGTAATTAGGAAGTGGTTAAAAAAATTAACGACATGAAGTTGGACAGCACACTTAATAGACAACTGACATACTGAACTAAATAATAGAAATTGCCTAAATGTCTGTGAATGGCCATGTAAAAACATCCATCTCTCCACTTGGATTATATGGGTAAACTTGCATCTCAGGTTAAATGTTGGAGAATGGCTCAGAGACAAGGGCCCTGAGCCCACCGAGCAATTGTACGATCAGAGCCTGTTCTAAGGGCTGATGCTGCCTTGCTGATGCTGGGCCTCACTAAGGTTTGCCTGCAGCCGCTCGCAGCTGCTGATACATGAAGAATGTCAAGGATGCTTCGGCCTTGTGTACCATGGTGTGTTGAAAACAGGCTGAGAGGAATTGGGAATAGTGGTCTGAGTAACCCAGTGTTATGGTAACGGTGGTCTGAGAAACATTGTGTTATGGTACTGTTGTGTATCGAAAACAAGTCAAGAGGAATTAGAAATAGTAAAATGAGAAACTTAGTGTTATGAGAAGCTTGTGCTGTTAGCTAACTGCAAGTAGGTGGACTGTGCGAATACAACCTTTAGAGCTTAAGCCAATCAGCTAGTGACTAATAGGCATAATAATTATCATTGTCTGTATAAATATAAGTACCCTGGACCAATAAACACACAGGTAGATTGATGTTCTATCACCCACATTGAACCCGTCTCGGCGTGTCGTTCTTCCGCGGCTCCGCAGTTAAATACTTAGGGTAGGTGGATACTTACAAGAGAGACCATGACACCATCTGATGCAGCTGGAAGAAGGGCACACGTCAAGGTATTTCCAGCAAGGAAAGAATCAGGGTCAGTTTAATGTCAGCATAGGAGGCTGGGATGAGACCTCCTGTGGAGCTCTTTGCAGCCTGGATCATCACCTTACCTTTCTGTTCAGCCAAGCCCAGGAAAGGTGGATTCAAGCTGGGAGAGTGGCTGATGATCCCAAGCACAATGGTTAGAGGAATGGTCTATCACCAGTGAAGTGCCAAAATGAATTTGGCTAATTTAACTAGGAAAAAAGGTGCTGAGAGAGGACAGGGAAGAGCATCAGACATGGTCACTGACAGTGTCAGTCTCAGACGAAATAGCAATAAAATGATCAGAAATAATTTCTGTGTGGAAATTAGAAGATAACTACGTATCCCAGGAACAACACATTCTACGAGGGTACTCCTAGTAAAGTTTACAGTAGATGTCATTGCAAAAAGAAAAAAAAAAAAGAAAATAAATCAAGAAACTCTCTATAAACAAACAACCCTCCAAAGGGCTGCAACTCAATGCAAAATCGATTTATGGTTTCTTATGAGTTAGCTTTCCACAGCACGAGACTAGACTAGACTTAGCCTTCCCATTCAGTTTTTTGTTTATTATTATAAAAAGATACTTTTCCTTTTGAAAACAGTTGTAACAAGGAAATAATTGACATTGCAAGAATAAAACATATTTATATCTATCCTATCCAGTTACGTCCTAAGATAGCCCAGATCTAAGAAAGATGATTTTCAATCAGCAGAATTAAAGTTAGGGTCCATGTATTGCTACAGACAGACACATTTATATTAAATTCTTGAAATAGATATAGAAACTGTATTTAATGGCATCATTTCATTTCACATAAGCAATTTCCTTGTAAGTAAAATCTAACAATATTTCAGTGTGTGGAACAATATTACTTTGCATATAAATGCAGACATCAGTACTGATCAATGTAATTTAAAATCTAAAGGAAGTGCTGTTGTACTGCATTTCCTCAGTTTGTAAATCTGTCTACCACTTCTTGTAAAACACCACCTGCACCAGAGAAGAGCTTGACCATTTGCCTGTCAAATATTCCACCTCCTCCTAAACGACAGTATCCAAAAAAAAGACTGTGAAACTCAAACATACGGGAAAGGGCTCATTAATGAAAATGGCAAGAGTTTACAATATTTTTAGGGATGAAAAATTAAATTTGCATTTAAAATATGAGCAGGCAATGCAGAATGTAACAACAGATCTTTTTTGGAGTGACTAGGGGACATGGAAAACACAACCCACTGCTATTCCAAATAACTGATGAAGGGCAGCTTTCTCACCATGTCTTTAGTTTTTTCTTTTTTTGACCAATAAGGGCCACAGCCTCTCTGCCCACAACAGGGAGAACTCCCCCAGCATGGTTTTCTGCTGCTTACCCTTCTCTACAGAGGTACGCTTTTCTGCCACATTTGTTACCTTCTTTGCAAATCAATAATATATTCAGAAATTGCTATATCTGGGCTAATACACTGTATTCTGTTTCTGTATTATCCTTCAAATCTGAACACTCCCAAAATTTTCCAGATCATCTGCTCACATGTTCATGTGAAAGGAAAGTAATATTTCTTTTCACACATCTGCAGTGACACTCTCATCATTTCAATATTTGATTAAAAACTTCTCTGCTAGCATGCAAGAGCGTTATGGCCTATTCCAAGCTTTCCAGTAACAGTTCTTTTTGTTTCCTGTCCTATTTCCTAAGCTCTACAGGCACACCACCACAATATGAAGTTTTAACATGTTTAATGAATTCTATTCCTTATTTTTAACACACACTGTCATTTTTCATCCTTTGCAAAGAAGAACACAAATATTAATATCCTCCTCCACTTGATATACAGAGCTTTTGGAACACAAATGTTAGATTTCCCAATATGCATGTGTACTTCCACAAAGGCAAACACATACACTTTTAATCATGAGTGTACATTGAAAAAAAAAAAAAGGCAAACAAACTTCAAATTCCTCTTTTTTCCACTGGAAAACTTTACAAACGATACTTCCGGAGGAATTATAATGAATGCTTGTAGTAACAGACGTAAGCCTCACAGGAAAAACCCATCAGAATGTGCTCCAGCCTATGTATACTGAAAATAAGTCTTGCGGTATCAAGGAGATCAATTTATATTTTGTTCATTACTAAGCATATAGAATTGATGTCACATGAGGGTACGATATTCTAAAGAGTATCTCACTTCTAAAGATAAATATAAAAAAGTGGAAGTAGTCACACAGTTGCAAAATGGACAAGGCTGTATTTTGAAGCCACTTCTGTCCCACATTTGACTGAAGTGGAAAGTCTTTTTCCACTACAACTGAAGTTTTATCATGTATTACTGAGGGGAAAAAAAAAAAAAAAAAAAAAAAGCATAGAGGAAGTTTTGGTTCCAATACATGACTTACAGCTCTCATTTGCAAGTTTATGCACTGCATGCACAGCACAGTATGCCCAATTAAACATTGATCTGGGTTCTGAAAGCAAATTAAATACTTCCAGATTCTGATCCTAACATGACTTTAACTATTGTGATCTCTTCTGATAAGGTAACACTCCATAAAATGTGTTCATGCTCCTAACAGGCTTGCTAGATCCTCACAAACAGGGAAACCCAGTAGTAAGTGACAATACAAAGAAAATTGACTAATTTATAGCACACAGGAGGAAATCTTGTCCTCACAGAAGCCAGCAGCAAATTCCAACTGATGTTGGCAGGTAAAGAACTGTATCCAATGTTTCTTCCATTGTAAAGAATACACCCAAAAGAGAAAAGTCTTTTCTAATCTTTCAGAGATGAACTATCTGTGTTTCTTTTACCACTAATGGTAACAGAAAAATTTGTATTAAAATCACCAGCGAGACATCAGTTCTCTCTTCCTTAATTTTATAAAGCAGATGATGATTATGAGAAGGATAAGGGAGACTTTTTAGTGTTTCAATTTACTGTTCATTAGGTATCCTGAGAACAACACAGGAAAGGTGCTTTTTTAGTGCCAAGTTGTTTGGGTTTTCTCCTTTTTTTCCCTAAAGCTGCAGACAAAACACAGAACATGGACGTGACTAGTACTTTTAACAATAGTATAAACCTTCACATAGTTTCCAGAGAAGACTTGCAAAAAGAAAAAACAAAAAAAAAGGCCAATTTGTCTTTTCGATACAACCAAGCAATCACATGGATGAGAAAGATTCACGCACATACCTATTTTAAAGTATTCCCAAAGGATGCATTCTGTTTCTGTCATGCTCTGTACAACTCCTCTGAAGTCAGGAATACAGATCCTGGCTCTGCACTTCCAAAACGCAGCCACGAATACACCTCCTTCGATTACTGTCAGTTCAGGCATGCAATGATCTTATGAGCAGGTAAGATCAAAGATCAAATGTCTTTGTTGGCAGCACACAATGGAGAAAGTAGTTTTGCAAGTAATCCTAAGGCTGGATGCTATCCCATGATGTGTAGTTGCTGCCTTTTCTACCCATGAGGCTTTCCTTTTCTTTATTGGATTAGGGTGCATACTGTAGTCATATTCTTACTTCATGTCCTTCACCTGAGGAGCTGGAGGCAAAAGTCCCATTGATTTAAGACCTGAGGGTGAATTAGTAATCCCAGTGCCTCAGGAACTCATTTAGAAATTGAGACTATAGGGTCTCTAAGGCAAAAAGAGAAAGGAACACAAAACACACTGAATTCGTATTATGTATACTCCAGAAGGTCCTTTCTGTTCTTTATTTTCTCTTGTAAGTTGACTTTACACTTTGTAACCAACAGGGTAAATTAATTATCCCAAAGGATCCAAACAAGTCCAAATGCATTATCAGGTGAATTGATGTTGGAAAGTCTCTGGGGCTCCAATATCCACCACAATCCCCAAAAGGAAAGGTAATACGATGCCACTTGTTGTTACTTGGGTCATTTTTTAAGACAAAGACAATGCCTAACTGCCTCACTTAGCTTCTTGGCAATCTTTTCCAGCTTTTTTTCAAGAGAACATCACTAGACATTCAAGAATATTCACCAGTTATATTCAGAAAACAGGATGATCTCTTGGAGACTTCTCTAAAAACAATTAGCAGTAATAAAACTGTTATGCATCATGTTTAACATCATATACCACTTGACACTTTACAGTTCTTTGTGCACACATGAACGGATTGTTCTGTAGAATATCCTCACAAAGACGGCATATCCTGTTACAAGAAATGATGAAACCTGCAACAAACCTTCATACCCGGTGAAACTCCATTGAATCAAAGTGTCTGCTCAGTAGAATGGAAGAAGTCACTGTTAGAAACATGGTTTAGGAATGCTTTTCTCTGGTGTCTCAGACGGTCTGATTAGTTAAAAACTACTGCATAATGCCTAAGTGGGTTTGGAAACACTAGCCTTGTACTCTGCAAATCATATATATTTAAAGTGCATATGTAGTAACATTACTACAAATATATATTAATGTAAATAATAACGAAAGATGGAACTAGGCAGATTCTGAGAGCAGTACAGGAGTAGAGCACCCTTTGAGATTGTTCTTGACTAAAGGAACTTCCTTAACTGAGGTGGCAATGCCACCTTTCCCTTCACACTCACTCCCCAAGGCTGTCCACTTTCTCATCCACCTTCTGTCTGCAGCTTCCCAGCTTGCCAACAGCTGAAGTTTTAACTCAGGCCGATATGGCAAAACCAAAGGAGACTGTGGGGCACACAAGGAAACAAAGCAAATTTTAACACGTTTCCCAGACTGATGAAAGGACTTAGAAAAACCAGCTCACATTCCCTACAAAATTCAGCACCTTTCCTAAACCTTAGACCCTCCTGGGTACTTTGCTTCTATGTTGTCACTAGAAGAATAGGACTGCTATTCTCCTAAGTGTCCATATTTCCAAGAGACACCCACAATTTTATTTCTGTTCTCCTCTATAGATCTATTCTGGCTCGTACCCTTATGTGTATGAACAAAGTGACACTACAGCTCGATACACACACTGCAGACCCCCTCAAACACTTTCCTGTTCCTGCATGAAACAAGCCTTTGCAAGGCCATGGCTGCTGCAAAGGCAGGAAACCTCAGTGCAGACAGCTCCCAGTTCTGATGGATTTCCCCGTAGGGGCTGGCAGGCTACTTGCCCTGTTCTTAAAGAGTTCCTGTAAGGATTGTGCTAGAGAAGTAGAAGACGTTTTCTGTCAAACATCCTTTTCTGGAGACTCCACCAGAGCCTGTGGATGATCAGGCTCATGCACTTACTTACCCATGCATTTTAACTTAATAGAAACACCAAAAACTCTTTTATAGCAAGTTCTGTTTTGGAGTCCAAACCCTCAGGTGTGCACAGAGCTAGGTAAGAAAGTTGCTTCCCCATCACAAAACCAGGTGCAGGTGCTCACGGAGCAGGGGACAAAGACCACTTTTCCTCCTCCCAGTAAATCTGTATCTTCCATAGGCAAACATGGAAGACCATCAACTACCAGCATACACTAAATTGTGCATGACTAGAATCTTCTTGTGTATTGGTGTACACAGTGTATGGCTTATAAAATATTTCTGTAATGAGAACAGGACATCTGTGAAAATGCTGCTCAGCCCAAAGCACAGCAAAACATGCAACAGTGAGCACCCAACTGCAGGCAGTATGTCATCCTGAAGACCTGCAAGGAGAACGATGTTTTCAGCATAACACTTACACTAAGCCATCTTCCCGAGGACCCTACTCAACCCCCTTGTACACAATAGATTTTTCTTGCTTGAAGCAGCATATGTTTGCAAGAACAATGCTGTAGCATCTAATCCCACATACCAGGCAGGCTGGGAAAGCAGAGTCTTCCTCCCGCCGCCCCTGAGGCCATCAGGTAGAGGGGCTTGTAGGGAGGCAAACACTAGGAACTGCTCTCTTCGCATTTACACACGTATCAAAAATATAATTTCCAGATGTATTTCAGTTACATGAAATCAAATCTTGACTTCTTTTACAAGTCTCCAATACATCAACTATTTGCCCATTTGGATGACCTGGACACTCGTTCATTAACATGAACTGCAAGAAATAATCCACTCTGAAGTTATTCATGCAGTAGTATGATTTGTCTTTAGTGGAGTCATGATACAGCTGGATGCAATCCAAAAGGGGCTTCACTCTGCAAATAACGTATAGAGAAATATGTTACAGCATTCAGGAAATACAGAGTCTGAAAGATACTTGCTTCATCAGAGGAATCCTCCGCATTACTGAAAGACACTTAAAATGTTAAGCTAATGATTCCAGACTTCATTTCCGAGGAAAGAAACAGCAGTGAGTTTTTCATCACTTCTGTATGGAGCAGCTTGCTGAGGTGTATGTCTCCACTACAATATTAATAGCATACCACAAAATACTACCATAAAATAGCAAGTCTTTGAAAATAAATTTTAAAAAGCAGAGAATCAGTAAAGCTCAATTGCAAATTATACGAGTGCCGTGAACAAAACCAAATTTGCATTTTACCAACCCTTCTTTTCTTTCTTTATTTCACCAAGACATAATAATTGGATGTTCAAAATGCTACAGATGTGAAATAAAACTACCAGTTCTCCTCCTTAAAATAAAAGGTTAAGCTTGTGATTATACA
This sequence comes from Tyto alba, assembly GCF_018691265.1. Lineage (NCBI taxonomy): Eukaryota > Metazoa > Chordata > Aves > Strigiformes > Tytonidae > Tyto > Tyto alba. Next base: position 33,361,514 of record NW_024881318.1, read on the forward strand.
ACTCCGGCATATCATTTTGTGCAATTACTAATTAACCATGATCCCTGATCGGAGAATGCAGAAGTAGTGATTTTCTTCCTCAGAAGCTGCGCCTGTTTTAAGTCAAGTTCTGCTAAGGAGGGAGGAAAAAACCCACAGGCACGCAAGCATGTACGCGTGGGGCGGCATCAAACGGAAAAAAAACGCTTCTTCGGAGGAAACCATCCCGCAACGCGGATTTCGGCACGCCTTGCTGTTCCACCCAGGACGGGGGGCCCCGCAACGCGCCCTCCCGGCGGCGGGGCGCGGACGACGGCACCGGCGTTTTGGGGGATGCAGGAAAAACAAAGCCGCCGCCGCTGCCGCCCCCCACCCACGGAGCTCCCTCCCGCCGGGGCTGCCCCACGCAGCCGCCGCGGGCGCGGGGGCTGCCAGCGGGGTCGCGTCGCCCCCCGTCCCGCGGCGCCGCGCCGCCACTCACCGCGCCGTGCCGTGCCGTGCCGTGGCATGGCGTGGCGTGGCGCGCCTCGCCGTGCCGTACCGTGCCGTGCCTCGCCGTGGCGTGGCGCGCCGTGCCGTGCCGCGCCGTGCCGTGCCGTGCCGCGCCGCGCCGCGCCGTGCCGTGCCGTGCCGTGCCGGTGCGCGGACGCGGCGCGGCGGCCGCAGGTGCCGCGGCGGAGGAAGCGGGGGCGGGCGGCGCTGGCGAGCCAACCGGGGCCCGGCGCGGCGCCGTGAGTCACCAGCGGCCGCGCAGGGCGGCCGGGCGGCTGATATAAGAGCGCCGCGGGGACACCCTCCCTCCCTCCTTCCCCGTCTGGCTCCTGTCCTCCTCGCTTCTCCGGCTGCCTCGCCCTGCCCGAAATTTTTCCTTCCCTGCTTCTCCTTCCCCCCCCCCCTCCTCCGTCCCCGGCGATGCGGTCTGACCGGCAGCGCGGAAACCGGGGCGCCAGCTGCGGCCCCGGGTGCGGTGCGGGGCGGCGGGCGGTCCCGTGGTGCTGGGCGCTCTGCTTGCTGTTCGCCTGCAGCTGCCTGCGCGCCGACGGTGAGTGCGGGGCCTGGGGTCGGGGGGGGGCCTGGGGCGCGCACCGCTGGGGCTGCTCCCGCCGCCGCCCCCCGTAATAATTTCTTCTCCCACCACCTTTTCCCCACCTGACACTCCCCCCTTTTTTTTCTTTATTTTTCTCTTTTTTTTTCTTTATTTTTCTCTTTTTTTTTTTCTTTATTTTTCTCTTTTTTTTTTTCTTTATTTTTCTCTTTTTTTTTTCTTTATTTTTCTCTTTTTTTTTTCTTTATTTTTCTCTTTTTTTTTTCTTTATTTTTCTCTTTTTTTTTTTTTTATTTTTCTCTCTTTTTTTTTTTAATTTATTTTTCTCTCTGTTTTTTTCCACACCCCCCCCCCCCACACCCCCCCCCCCCCTTCTTTTTTTCGGTCTCTCAGGCTGCCTGCTGAGCGAGCGCGGCCGCGGGGAGGGGTCGGAGGCCTCCCAGGCTCCCGGGGGGACATGGCGGGGCGCTACCGCCGGGGTCTGCCCCTCCGCCTCCCGTGTCGGGGGAGGCGCCGCCTTCCCCGCCGGGCCCCAGCCGGCGCGCATGACCGGCGGCCTGAGCCCCTCCTGCCCGGCCGGCCCCCCCTCGCCGCCGCCCCGAGGGGGACCCGTCCCGGGAGTGACCCGGGTGCCGCGGGTGGGGGTTTCCTGCTCGATGCCTAGTGCCGCGGGGAGGGTCTGCGCGCCCGGGGGTGGGCGTGAGGGTGGGGGGGTGTTGGGGAGGATGGGCGCTTGGGGGGGGGTGGGGGTTCTTGTGGCGGATGAGCGCTTGTTAGAGGGAGGAAGAAAGAGGAGCCTTAGGAGAGCCTGCGGCGTTAAAGGTGCTGTCAAACTACTGTGCAAGTTCGGCTTTGTGGCATCCAGCGGCCGCGGCGTGGCTGTAGCTCCGGGCCGGGGCGGCCGCCGCAGGGGATCTCCACCTGGTGGCAAGGCGGGGAGCGTCCAGCGCCGGAGCCCTCCCCGCGGGCTGGGCTCGCCGGCAGCGCTGCCCGTGGTGAGCTCCAGCGTTGCCTCCCATCGTAGAGGCTGTTACCCCTGAGGCGGAGGGACCTGCGCATTAAGCCAGTTGCGCGGTCGATTAAAAATATTTTCCTCTGGAGTGGAGGTAGCAGTCAGTTGGCTGACTCCTTTATTCCTTCAGGAACCGAGGTCCAGGCTACTCTTCTAGGTGGGAGGTGGGCAACTGATGTCTGCATTGTTGTATGGCTCTTAATCTCCTGACTAGTGCCCTAAAGTAGGCCCAAGAGTCAGATCTTGGCTATGTTGGTGAAGTATGCTAAAACGTAGTTGGATCTGGTAGTTTAGACACTGCATCTGCCAGGTAGAGCCCATCCAGGGGATTGTTGCATCCAGTCCTCATACAAGGAAGAAGAGGGGAAATGTCTGCTTAGTCACTCCTCAATTCCCAGTCACGTAGATTGATCTCATGTCCAGTCCACAACAGACAGGATTAAACAGCTGTAATATGAAGGACCAAGCTGGCTGGCACTGAAACTCCTAGTGCACTGTAGTCAGAAATCACAACAAGAGATACACAGTGGAGGGCAACCATAGTCCACCAAATTAGCCTGATTCTTCCCTAAATTTGAGTTCATGACCCCACTAGCTCTCTCCTACGAGTAGTTGCAATTACCAGGGTCTGGGGGGAGTCTAAGCTAGTTCCTGTATGAGCTCTCTCAAGGTTTCCCAATCACTGTTGCAAGCTTTTCTGGGACTTGGTGTCAGATGACAGCACACAAGTGTCACATGCTTGAGGCTGCCCAGACAAGTAATCTGACAACTTGCTTAAGGGGCTGAGACAAACAGTGACAGCAGAGGTATGGAGAAAGCTAGTTTGACTTGGATAGTCAATGTAACTGTGGGCTTTTCACCCTGAACACACTGCTGCTTACGAGCCAACTTTTAGTAAGTAGTTACCTGGGGACCAGTGAAATAATATGTGTTAGCAACTACAGGCTGTGAAGTTACTGGTTCTCTGTTGCCCAAGACTTATCCCAAGGAGAAGAAAAGGTGTGAAGATGCTTCTGGTGTATGAGTAGCACATAAAGAGAAGCTTTGACTTAGTGGCTACTTGATGCTGATCTAAAAATCATTGTGTAGTGACTGAAGCTGCAACTGAGCTATGACTCTGATTCAAACAGGAATGGACTAGGCTGGTAGTGTCATGACTATATGGTTACCTGGCATTGCAGAGCTGTGGTTGGTGCAAGACAGGGGACCACAGTTGGCTACTGGCTGAAGATAACCTTCATCTTAGCTGGAGCTCACTCCAAGTGGCCTTTAGAGTTTGACAGACATCTTCAGGAGTAGCAACAGATAATTTCTACATTTGTGCACCTGTGTGGCTCTTAGGTGCTGTTGGTTCTTTACTTGTTTGTGGGCTAACAAAAGTAGTTGCTCTGGCATTTCACTTGGTATCAGTTGCAGAAGTGATGATACCTTCTTGGAATGGCTTGTTTTAAGGGTTGTAATTGTAAAGTTATAGCTGTTACTGCAAGCTCAGTTACTGTTTCATTTAGCCTTGTGTGTAGCTGTCCTGTAGCACTTGGTCAAAGTGATGTTATGTTTGTAAATCACAGTGTGCTGGGCAGGTTTAGCAAGCCTTTTCTGGTTATTCTAGCTTGAAATAGAGTAACTAAGAACTGTAGAGTTATTTTGGGATCTCCTGAGTGGCAGGCTTAGTTTAATATCTCTACTATGCTATTTTGGGAAAGGTTGACTGTTCTCACTCTGAAAGTCTGGATGGCAATGTCTCAGCTCTTAGGAGTTGTTGCATATTTTAGGTGGTAGTACAGTAATAACTGGAATAATGTGTGGCCAGGGCTTGCAAGCAGAAGGCCACTTCTGTTAGAGTTTACTGGATGACAAGGTGATGTCAGGCTTGGGGCAATCTCAATTTTCATTTCTCAAAGCTGTGGCTTCTGCACCCTCTCTAAGCTGGCTGGGGTGTGCCTTCTAACACAAGGCAAGCAACTTGTTTGACAGCTCTTGACCAAATAGTAGTAGCTTTACAAAACCATGGTATTAGAAGGTTAATGCTGGTGTAACTCCCATCCTAAAAAGGAAAGGAGGGATGGAAATACAGAGCACAAGAGCTGTTTTAGCACTTTGAACACAGTTCCCATGAAACAAGTTGTTATGGCTTTACTCTACCTGACAAGTTAGTGTTTTACTCAGCCAGTAAGACAGCTAAAGCATTAGCAGAGCTCAGTAAGTTGCTGCTTCAGATACTTTACTTCTAGCATGAATTCACATGAGACACTCAGCAGGTAAAATTGCCCAGGTTGTTCTTGCCCTTACTCTGTCCAGGGTCTGCCATTGCATTATGGCTGGCCAATATAATGTGAAATGGATGAATAGCTTCCTTCCAGTTGGAAACTGTCTTTCATTTTACATGTCATACACAGAAGATATCAAATAACAAGTAATGTTCTTCTAAAATTTGATGCCTTTTGTGAGCCCTGGAATGCCAAGACAAAGCACCTCCACTAAATGATGCAATAAACCAAGGAGGAGCGGAAGTCTTGCATCGTGTTGTAGATATGTGCAGCCAATACTAATGTACAAGCTTACACACTTGTCTGCACGTGTTACATGGAACAGCTCTGGCTCAGCTACTGAAGAAGCAAGCTGCTGCTTTTGGTGACAGTTATAACACAGCTTCAAGACAAAGTAGGTTCACTTGAGGGACAGGGTCATACGGTTTTAGAGCTGAAGATACTCTGGAAGATGCACTCTTAAGTACCGTGCAGAAAGTAGTACTTTCCTCAAGCATGTTAACAAATCAAGACTGTTATCAGTTGGGAGACAACAGACTTGTTTCCAGAAGGAAGTGATAAATTATCTTGCTCTCTTAGCATCACACTTGATTTAGCTTTAATAAGCAAGATCCAGATAAATAATCATGCTTCATTTTGTGTATACTAAGGAATGTTTCTGGATGCCCTTGTTTGACGAGTAACTTAAATCATGAAAAGTTGTTCAACTACAGAGCAGATGTCTGTAAAGATCGCTTAGATATCTTGGATTTTGCTGTAATGTGTTAACAGCAGACTACTGAAATGCTAATCCAGTTTGACATTATCCAAGTTTAAACCCTGCTTGCTTGAAGTTTGAAGAGTGTTGCGAATGCAGTGCTAGGCACTAGACAGCAGAAGTCATTGTGTGTATGCATCCTTCTGCCTTACAAACGTGACCCTGCCTTGAGAAGGAGGACTTATTAAGAACTGAGGCTGGTTTACTGTTGTCTGGCAGATGGGCAGTCATAGTGCTTAAACTCTGCGCTTGTACTGTGAAGGAAAGCTTCTGGCTCTACTTTCTTGATTGAATAAGGTGAATACAAGGATTTGGAGCTCAGATCTGGTTTCATGCTGATGTTGTGCTATATATTAAGCTGGATAAGCTTGATCAGCAGTAGAGGTAAGTAAGAAAGTATTGCTAAACAGTATTGGAACTTAGGTTCCTTTTTTCATTGAAGGTGCAAGAACAAAATGTGAAGAATCCCAATTCCCATGTAGTAATGGACGCTGTATTCCTTTACTCTGGAAATGTGATGGTGATGAAGACTGCTCTGATGGCAGTGATGAGAGTGCTTGTGGTAAGTAATCAGAATAAATAATACCTCTGTAGTAGTACTTGCTAGTTGGCAGTGGGGGCTTAACAGTGGATAGCTGGAGAGATCCTTTTCCTGTCCAGCACTTCTGACAGAATGCAGAGTAGAGGACAAAATCCCTGGAACAACTGTCGGACTATCTTGATGCCTTATATCCATCCAAGGCAGCTGAATTTTGTTGAGTGCTATGAAAGTCTCCTGGAATTGGTGACTGAAGAAGGCTTGCAACCAAAACTCTTTATTTGTGAGGATAGTGACTGTCAAGAACAGAATGCAAGCCTGTTCTCAATTCTTCCTTGAAAACATAGTAGAAACTGTTTGTTATTAGCACTTAGCTGTTAGCTATTCCATGGTTAAATGCCCTGTTTTATGTGTGAAAGTGATTCTGCCAAGTCTCCTATAAACACTAAGTCTAGCTTTGGCTGCCAGCCCTTGCTTTAAGCAGACATAGAGGCCAAGATGGATGACTAGGTGTTCTTAGAGATGAGGCGAAATGGACTCAACATCCAGTGCTGGTGTGGTTGAACTGCTGGTCTGTTCAAGCAGATCTAAGCTGTTACCTAAGGGTTGCATAGTACTGTGCTTCTGTAATGACAAATCAAATCCATTGATAATAAATGCAGAGTTCAGAATCTGAATATTAATATCAATAGACCTTACTTTAACTCAAGTGTATTCAAAGCAGCAGCTATCTAGCAGCAGAGTCTCCTTTAACGGCAACGGTGCCTGGTTACAGGAAGTTAATTGATTCTCTGTGCACTGTATAGCTCTCTAGGAAGTGTTCAACAGCATTAGCGTTAGACTGGTGAAAGATGATAGCAGCCGTCCAAGAACTAAGGATGTTGTGTCACTTTCCTAGGGCAAGGCAGCTTATCTCTATCTGCAACAAAAAAGCTAGGCTCTGGTTTCTAAACAAGTGCCTGTCCTTTTCTCCTGCAGTGAAGAAGACGTGTGCCGAGACTGATTTTGTGTGCGTCAGTGGTCAGTGTGTGCCTAACAGATGGCAGTGTGATGGGGATCCGGACTGCGAGGATGGGTCTGACGAGAGTGCTGAACTGTGCCGTAAGTGAGCCTGGCTTGTTGGTGCAGGCAAGCTTGAGGGGAGTAGCATTCTGACTTCTTGCCTGCTTGCAGCCCAGCTCTCCTAAAGGAAGGATGAACTTGTCTTGGAGAGCAATTTCTTAAGTGCTAGCTTGGCTTTGGCCACATCAGGGTCTTGACTTTTTACTACTTAAAAAGATGCAGAACTGAGCGGAGAGTCTGTACCTGTACTTGCTATCAGTTACCAAGTACAAGACTACTGGCAGTCAGAAGCAGCAAGCACAACACGGCAGGCCTGACCATTGCTGTGACTTGTTCACCAAGTGATCACTGTCCTCCAAGACAACTACTTTGCAAGATAACCAGAGCTAGTGTAGGAACTGAGTGACTGACTACATGTTGGAGGGTGGGAATTGGAAGAACAGAGACTTGACTGTGAGGTCTTGCATTTAGCAACCACAATGACAAGTGTGGTAACTAATCAAGGAATATAAAGCTTCATTTCACTGTATCAGTAGGTTCCTCACTGAGGAATGCTTCAGCCCCAGGTCCTTCTGCACTTTGGCAGTACTCATGCCTCCTACTACGTGTTTATAGCTCAAGCTTCTACAGTGTAACTGGTGTGGAATCACAAAACTACCACTACAAAGATACTCTTAAGATACTAATCTATTAGGAGCTGGAAGCATCTTTTTTTATTGAACACTACAGGCTAGTGTAACCTCTTCCATGATGGAGCCATCAACTTAGATGGATGCTAGCATCTAATTAACTGCAAATTTGTCCAGGGCTGAAGCCTTTCGGTCTCAACTTTCAGGACAACTGCTAAAACCCAAGATCAGTAGCTCTTAAATTTCCAAACTCTTAAATTGAACTTAAACTTTTTTCAATAGATATGAGAACATGCCGGGTAAATGAAATCAGCTGTGGTCCTCAGTCAACCCAGTGTATCCCAGTGTCCTGGAAATGTGATGGTGAAAAAGACTGTGACAGTGGAGAAGATGAAGAGAATTGTGGTAAGGGAAGAAACAGTGGCTGCATAACTCTATTTGAAATTGACTTGTCTGGAAAGAAGCTAGCTGAGCAGTATACCTGGAAAGATAAATTTCTCATAGTATCAATATCTCCTTAAGCCTACACTCATCTTGTATCATGCTTATCAAAGCGGACTTGTTCCAACACTCCTCTCTGTCCTGCTGAGTTAAGAACTACAGCAGTATAAGCTATTCAACATCTGTCTTTGGTCTTTGGCGAAGTTTGGCAATAGCCATATGCTTAGTCACATGTCAGGCAAACCATCAGAACTTGCTCTCTGCAGTTTCTCAACAGGTAACTCTAGATGCTGCTTACATTAACAAATCATCTCCTAAAACTGTAGTAGTGAGTTGTAGCCAAGGGCACAGTTGATCTGCTTTATAGACCTACCCTGGAGTATTCTCTGGGCTTGTCTGGAAGTGCAGTCTAGGGAAGCTGTGTTTCAGGTGGTGTGGGGCAACTTCAGGTCGGTATGCGAGTGAGGCTGTCTCTGCCAGCATTAGTGTGCATCATTCCTGGCTTGTCCTAACAAACTTGCTTACCTGTGAGTTGTCTGAGGTGTCCTGAGACAAATTTGCTGAAACCAAAGCCACAGGTCTGACTTCCATTGGAGCCACCTTACATGGAGGGGCTGACGAGACATAGATCTCCAGACTTCTGCTGTGTGTCTGTGGAGTCGCCTTACTCACCAAGCATCTGCAGACAGCATTTCTAATGAAGCTGATAAAACTATCAGCCTAGGCATACTGAGCTGCTAGCTACACTGCTATTAAACCAGCATAATTTGTATTGGTGTAAGTTGTGTGGATGTACTTAATACCACAGGATCAACTGGTGCAAGATCCTGATATATCCCCAGTGGTCCAGGCAAATGGGCAGCTGCTGTCCTGGTGACCAGCACAAAACACTTCAATTTCAAACTACAGTGCATGCTGACCATCTGGCTACCTTAATTTTAGTCTGTACTCCAGAGTTAGCAATTCTCTTACCTTCTGTCTCTGGTTCACAGGGTTTGAGCCTGTTTTCTGAAAAGCTTGCGCTCTGAAGCAGAACAGTCTAGCTGCTTGAGAAGGAGGTTATTTCCACTCAGTATCTCGAAACTGATGCCTCTCACTTATAATTTCCAAAGGCAAGGAAGAGAGTCTGTGTGGGGCCCATGTGTCCTGTCGGTGGGCAGTTGAGTTCTCCTAGAGCCTTATACAGGATGCTGATCTTCTCTCAGCTAACAGCTGATGAACCACCTGCAAAGCAGAACACCTTCATACAAAAGCCTGCTGCCTTGTGATAATCTGCTAATCTCTCTTACTCTTTTTACTCCAGGCAATGTGACCTGTAGTGCAGCAGAGTACACATGCAGCAGTGGGCAGTGTATTTCCAAGAGCTTTTTCTGCAATGGTCAAGATGACTGCAGCGATGGCAGTGATGAGCTGGAGTGTGCACCTCCTACCTGTGGAGCTCATGAGTTCCAGTGCAAGACCTCCACTTGCATCCCCATCAGCTGGGTGTGTGATGATGATGCGGACTGCTCTGACTACTCAGATGAATCTCTAGAGCAATGTGGCCGCCAGCCTGCACCTCCTGTGAAGTGCTCTACCAGTGAGGTGCAATGCGCCTCAGGTGAATGTATCCACAAAAAGTGGCGCTGTGATGGAGATGCTGACTGCAAGGATGGAAGTGATGAAATCAACTGCCGTAAGTTAACTTGGTCCTTCTCTGGGAGGTGGTGGTTGGCTCCTGTTTTATTTTCTTTCGTTCAGCAGACCTCAGGAGTTTAAGTCTGTAATGGCTGTGTCCTCAGCTTCTCGGACCTGCAGACCAGACCAGTTCAGATGTGAAGATGGGAACTGCATCCATGGGAGTAGGCAGTGCAATGGTGTGAGAGACTGTCTGGATGGCTCTGATGAAGCAAGTTGTAACAATGGTAAGCGTGGGACTAAGCAAGAATAAAGTTTTTTCAGAATATCTGTAGAAGCTGGTAGCTGCCCTCACAATCTTCATTATCTCAGTTATTCAGTGCTCTGGACCTGGCAAATTCAAGTGCAGAACTGGAGAATGCATAGATGTCAATAAAGTGTGTAACCAGCAGAGAGACTGCAAGGACTGGAGTGATGAGCCCCTGCAGGAGTGTAGTAAGTGGACAAACTCATTACACAGTGCTGACCACTAGACATACTTAGATGGAGCTTCCAAGCTGTCAGATGTCAGTCTGGAATGCCCATCTGCACTTCCGTGGTGGCAAACAAACAACCAAGAGCAACCTAGTCAATAGGCTAGTTTTATCCCAGCCAAACCGGCTACTGGGATGACTTCTTCATGGTCAGAAGACAGTTGAGGGCATTAGAAGCTCTGAAACTTCCAGGAGCCTCAATCTTTGTCTGCTGCTGCCAACTTGTAACACAGGTTAACATGTTGATAGCTGAGAAAATATGAATTTGAGGAGGGTCTCTTGCATGTGATTTCAAGTGTCAGAGTGGTTTATCAAATGTGGCAAGCAATCATTAGAAAATGGGTGGGTTATGTGGTAAAGCAGTCTGTGACTAAGACTTTAAGACTAAATATGTGTGCTGTCTCAGAAGTGGCCAATTCTTTTCTTCTAGACATAAATGAATGTCTGGTGAACAATGGTGGATGCTCTCATATCTGCAGAGATCTTGTTATTGGCTATGAATGTGACTGTCCAGCTGGGTTTGAGCTTCTAGACAGGAGAACCTGTGGAGGCAAGTATCAAGCAGGTTAACGCGGATCCTGCTGATGGTATTAGAGATGAGAACAAATTAAATTGTTGTCTTTACAGATATCAATGAATGCCAGAACCCTGGTATCTGCAGTCAAATCTGTATCAACCTGAAAGGGGGCTACAAATGTGAATGTAGCCGTGGCTATCAGATGGATCTTGCTACTGGAGTGTGCAAGGCAGTGGGTGAGTATTGGCATAAGACTTCTATATCCCTACTTTAAAATGTGATAGCAAGTGTTGTACTGTTTATGCTGTTGTAGTTTTGACACTAGTTGTTGTGCTGTTATCAGTATAACTTGTACAGACCTGAACACTCCTAACATTCTGATGCCATGATACAGTACTTAAAGCTGCCTGACATAAACTCCTTGTGTCCACTTCCTGGGCAGGAGGACCCTCCCCATCAGGTTGTGGAGGGAGAAAAGGGTGAGGTATGGGACAGCCAAGACCTCTGTCAGCATCCACTGGCAAGTGTGGAATGGCAAACACTAAATATGATGACTCTCAAAACTTGTTATAAGAACAGTATGTGATTGTGTGTCTAGAAGTACTGATAACACATTGTTTTCACAGGGAAAGAACCGTGTCTAATTTTCACCAACCGCCGGGATATTAGGAAGATCGGCCTTGAGAGGAAAGAATACATTCAGCTAGTAGAGCAGCTACGAAACACTGTAGCTCTAGATGCTGATATTGCTGAACAAAAACTTTACTGGGCTGACTTTGGCCAAAAAGCAATCTTCAGGTAAGTGGTCAGAACTTCTGAAGGCCTAAACCATCCCCCATTTTATCTGAGATACTTCTGTGGGCTGTGGTGATGAGAATTAGGTTTGTGATATCCTAAAGACAAAGCACAGTAGATTCAAGTTCCCACAACTAGCAAAGTGTATGCCTGTTGTACTTCCTAGTAACTGCTGCTACAATTGTACAAAAGGCATTCTCTGGAAAGTTACAAGTGCATCTTCTGCATTGTCTGCATGAGATCTGTGTGCGGTATACCAGGTGGTACTATCTGTGGAGGAATGTGTTGAAAGCGAGTAATTATTGTCTTCCAGTGCCTCTATTGATACCCGTGATAAAGTTGGAAGACACGTCAGAATTCTGGACAACATACACAGCCCTGCAGGAATTGCTGTTGACTGGGTTTATAAGAACATCTACTGGTCTGACTCAACTGCAAAGACCATTTCAGTGGCTAGCCTAGATGGCACAAAAAGAAGGGTTTTGTTTCTCTCTGAGCTGAGAGAGCCAGCTTCTATTGCTGTAGATCCTCTCTCTGGGTGAGTGTTTGTCCTGGTTCTCTTAAGAGCGGACCTACAAGCTACTCCATGTCCTGATAACTGACTTAGGTAGCCTTTGTTAGTTATTGGTCATAATAAAGAGTGATACTACGCAGTACTATAGTGCATCATACAACATAAATTCTGCTTCACAGCTTTATGTACTGGTCAGACTGGGGTGAGCCAGCAAAAATTGAAAAAGCAGGAATGAATGGATTTGACAGACAGCAACTTGTGACAACAGAAATCCAGTGGCCTAATGGAATTGCTCTAGGTATGTTGAACTTGTCTCTGTGCCAGAGGTATTCTGGAGCTCTAGCAATTTGTTTGCTACAAAAGCCAGGATCATCCTTCAGAGAACTATTTTCAGCTTCTGAGAATGGGAAGTTCCTGCATGCCTGGAGACACTGCAACAGGCAGATAGCACTTCTCAGATACTGAAATGGTAACTTTTTTTGCACTGCTCTATATTATAGTTGAGGCACAGGCCACTTAGGGAGCACTGCAGCAGTCTTCTGCATCCCAGTGTGGTAAGAAACTAGGGCAACACTGCAACTATTCTTGAAGCTATGGGTGTTTCAACTTCTGCAGGAGGCTTTGGAGGTTTTCTACATGTAGATAGTAAATATGATTGGGGTTTTTTGCCTTCTAGATCTTGTAAAAAGCCGTCTGTACTGGCTTGATTCTAAACTACATATGCTGTCAAGTGTGGACCTGAATGGCCAGGACCGTAGAATTGTGCTGAAGTCTCATATGTTCCTTCCTCATCCTCTTGCTCTAACAATATTTGAGGTAAGAATGGCTTCTTGTAATAATTGTGAAAAAGCCCCTTCTTGCTAGTATGTGGCTAGCAATTATGGTGCTGATGGCAACACAGGGGTAATGGGATGCAATGACTGTCTTCTAGGACCGTGTGTACTGGATTGATGGAGAGAATGAGGCTGTCTATGGTGCCAACAAATTTAGTGGATCTGAGTTGGTTACACTAGTGAACAACCTCAATGATGCACAGGACATCATTGTGTATCATGAACTTGTTCAGCCTTCAGGTAACTAATGCAGTTTATAGTTGTGTCGGCCTATACTTGTAAGAGGCCTGCCTTGCTTTGGTGGTGTCAAATGGCACCCCTCCCCTGTATAGCTGTCTCCTTCATTAATGCTCAGAGCTTCTAACATAGGCACCTCCACTGGCTGAGAGATCTAGTTGCAATTCCTCTTTCTTAGGCAGACCAGGTACAAATCTATAACCCCAGTGACAAATAACTCTACTAGAACAATTATTGAGCAAATAATTATGCTATACATCTGGAGTATGAGAGCTTACTCCTGTCAATTGCTGTACCAACAGGCAGGAACTGGTGTGAAGAGAACATGGCAAATGGAGGCTGTAGCTACCTGTGTCTGCCTGCTCCTCAGATAAATGAACATTCTCCAAAGTACACTTGTGCGTGTCCTATTGGATACTACTTGCAGGAGGATGGTCTGAAATGTGCAGGTATGGTAACATGACTGAAATATCTTTCATGATGGATGGGGAAGGAGTAGTACTGAACCCATTGGAGGCAAATATGGCTGATAGCTTTGCATGAGTTAGTCTGATGTAATTAATCTCGGGGGGGTGATCTTCTATCATGCGTTAAGATGTCCCTCAAAGTCTGCAGGTGCTGTTCAAAGTCCATGCTTGGCTTCTGCATCATCATCATTTGCAACAAGATCTTGTACATTCATGGCTTTCTGCAGACAGCAAGCACATGCACAAAACATGCTGAGCCCCACCTCTTACAAACCAAGGGGTATAAACTAACATAGCTCTACGGTATATAAATACAGTGTTGAAAAGCTGATAAGCTAATCTTGCTGGCCAGGGAAGCTTGTTTGGACCTCCTTTCATGGTCCAAACAAACATGCTGCTGCTACTGCCCTTAGCACTGGCTATATGGCAGGCTTGTTTGCCCAGTGGAGTGGAACTAGAAACTCCAAGCTGTCACTATATTGCATGTGGATTGTGACTGCCACAGTTGGAGCAGTGAATGCAAGGATGCTGTCCTCAGTTGTCTGCTCTAAGAGGTTGGTATAGGTATTAAAGACTGTGTCTACCCAGTAAACTTGTGGAAATAAAATCTCACTTAGAAAACATGAAGTGGGGGATGGGGTAGTTTACTGTTATCATGGCTCTCAATACATGTAATTCATGCCAGATTAACTGTCTAGCCTTGTTCTTAGAATTACTTTTGATCAGAAACAGTTAAGGATGTGCCAGTGAAAGGGCTGTCAGTGTTTCCAATAAAGGTAACAAGCTGCATGATCATTCTGCCATCTGCTAAACATTCACTACCATGGCTCTCATAGCTAAACTGTTGCAGAACTTCAGGATTAACTGGGTTCTTGATCTATAATTAGTTTCAGGTACTGGAACAACTGTGGCTTACACTGAGGCTAAAGATACCAGCACAACAGAAAAATCTCCAACTGTTGGACTAGTTCCTGGAGGTACTGGTCCCAATAACTCAGACTGATAAACATTAGAGAAATTAAATGCAAACTGACCCACTAGCCTACTTGAAGTTTTCTCCTTTGCATGCAAGTAGAGGACACAGGCTGGGTCGTGTGTAGTACAAGTACAACAGCTGGAGCATGTGATAAGCAGAATTAGTTCGCTTATGACGGTGTGGAACCTATAGGTTCCATGAAATCACAGGAGGGCTCAGAGAAGGCAAGCAATAAAAATGCTTTCTACTAATATAGGATAAAGCCTGTTAGGCTGTTCTTGCAGTGTGTTACTGAGAAGCTAATATATGACAGCAGCTTCTGGGCTTGGGAAGTGCTTGCATCTGACAAAGTCCACCAGCCGGTCAGTGAGCAAGCTCACTACTTCAAATTCTTGTATAGGAATCAACATCAGTGGTGGAACATCTGAAGTATCTGCATCTGGAGGAACATCAGCAGCTTGGACTATTCTTCCTGCCTGTGAGTATAGAAGTCACTAGCCTTTGTGACCCCGTGTAGTGGGACAAGCCAGTCTTAGGCTTGACCGTACTCCATACTTGCAATCTCTTTCTCTCCCCAAAGTATTGCTGGTGATGGCCGTAGTGGTTGGCTGCTTAATGTGGCATAACTGGCAGCACAGGAACATGAAAAGCATGAATTTTGATAATCCTGTCTACCTGAAAACTACAGAAGAGGACCTCACAATTGATGTTGGAAGACACAACAGTTCAGTAGGACACACCTACCCTGCAGTAAGTAAACCTATTGATGTGTCTGAGGCTCCGGGTTAATCCTCAAAGTAGACATAAAAACTGCTGAATCATACCTGACTTGAGTTTGGGAGAGGTGTCTGCTTTTGAAAGCTTCTGACTGCAGCCAATCCACTGGGCTGAATCAGCTGAGAACTTGTCCTTTAAATCAAGGTTAAAGTTGTAGGCAACTACTGTCCTATGCCTGGGATGGAATTATCAGTGCTGAATGTGGTCCCTAGCCTGCAGAACTAGCCCCTGTTTCAGACCTGATGTGTAGTGATGTTATGCATTGTTTTTCACCTTTTATTAGTACAGTTGTAGCTAACTTGTACTTATTTTGTACAGATATCTGTTGTAAGCACGGATGATGATATGGCATGAGCGCTGGATCAACAATCACTTCCAGTTTACTTGTGTTTTACACTCTTTGGGGATAGTAACCAGGTTTGTGGCTGAAAGAGTTCCTCCATTCTTGGAAGAAAGAAGATACTTTCTGTATGTATGGAACACTTATGTAAATAGATATTTTATACAGCTTAACAACAAACTGTAAATACCTGTCCACAACAATTCAGCTTTTAGTGGTTACTGTTTTATCAGTAACCCTTGGATTGGTCAGTCAGTAACACCACTGACCAAATATAAAGCACTTTCCATAGAAAGCCATGTTCCAGCCACAACTTGTAACACCTGTACATATGTGTATAGGCCACTTGTAAATACTATTCTTGGAAAATCACTACCAAGCACTTTGAAATACTTCAAATGTAAATGATTGTACACTGTCTTTTTCAATGATTGGGGCAATGGCAATAGGAAAAAACGGGTTACTATGATTGCCAAAAATTTGTAAGCATAAGTAATTTTGTAAGTATGATTGAAACAATCTTGCCTGTTACCTCTTAGGGGTATACAGCTATAAATGCTCTTTAAGAAACCACTGTAAATCTTAAATGTGGAAAAGGGGAAAATAATTAAAATATAAAGCATTTAAAGCATTGGTCTCTGTTACTGTTAACACTGAAGTAAAATAGAGTATCTTCTAAGTTGGAAGCTTCACTGGGCTACACTACTACTACCAGCCAGAGCATGAAGTATTTCTTAAGTTATATTAGTAGTACCCCAGACTGCTAAGACAGTACTGACCTGCCAGGTGACTGCGGTTTGTACTTGAGAGTAATACTCTGCAGGGTACTGGGCCAAATGGGTCTCCTTTCATAGGGGTCCAGCTGGACTCCTAAGTTAGGATAGACAGTGGCTAAAAATACTCAACTACTTTTGCAAGCTCTTAAGAGCTACCATTGGCAGAGTGTGGGGACAGGTCAGAGCATTATCTGCCATTTAAGTGTAAGGTCCTTGCAAAGGATGTTATGCACAAACTCACAGTGATGTCAAGCCATTAGCAGCTATTCCTCATGACAAGACACGTGAAAGTTGGATGCTGGTAGCTGCTACACCTGTACAAAGGAGTAGCAGAGCAGTGACTTGGCAGCTAATCATAGCAGCCTGCTCCTGGAGTCTTAGTGCTGAAAAGCCCCCATTGCTACACCTGTAATGACAAAAGTCCACTGCAGTGAGCATCAGTGAGCTAATGTCCCCTTCCCTGTGGGAACTCAATTCATTGTAATGGTTCTAAGACACTGATCACTTGAAGTGCTGGAGCCTTTCTCTTGGGTGGCCACAGGAATGAACAGTAATTTGTAAACTGTTCTGGGTCCAGGAAGGTGGTATTTGTATTGGTACCTGTTTACCGTACTACTTGAGTGCTGATTTTAGTAGCACCAGGTATGTTCCTTATCTACGGTACATGTATAGTTCATTCATGCAGTAGGAAAGGATTAAGACTGAATTAAAGTGCAGATTCTGTGGTCTTCAGCCATTTTGCTCTGTGATCAAGTTTGTAGTAAAGAAGCAGCTTTTGATCTTTATGGCATAACTACTTGGTAGTCTCCAACTGAGTAAAGGTAGCTTCCCTAGCCATTAGTAGTTTTCTTAATGATAAGTCATTTTTCTGGGATAAAGTCATGGTTTCTCCCCTGACACTGTAGGATCTTGGCCTTGTATTACCACCCCAAAACTACTGTAGCAGGAGATGCTACTTCACTGTTGCTAATCCTTTCCTCTTCAAGATGAAGAAGAACTCACTTCTGATTGGACGTAGATTCAAGGTTAAGACATAGTTTGGAAGAAGCAAAAATCTCCTGGCTATGCTTTAGTGATGACTTGTTAAACCATTCTTAATCAATCATGTCTCTAAAATAGTAACAATAAAAATCATTGAGTCAGAACTTGGATCAGTTCCTGGGCTTGGTTCTAATGCCTGTTCTCATTGCAGTTACAGCTGGGGTCTGCTCTCTTAATGGTCTTCTGTGTACTGTGGGCTCCTTTCTTGACAGATGAGGACAGCTGCCAACTTCTGCAGATTTAAAATAAGTTGTTTCCAGCAAGCTCAGTACTCCTTGGGGAGTTGAAGCTTCTAGCCAGCTATCCCTGGCAACTCTTGTCTGTCTGTAGACTTTTTCAGTATCTGGAATGCATGTGGACTGAAATGTCTTGTGAAGATTAGGATGTAAGGAGACCTCTGAAGTTTCTGGCCAAGAATACTATAATTATTTTGCAGAGTACTTTATCCCAGAAAGTGCTTTTCATATCAGTCTAATCTGTAAGGATTATTAGTTACTGGATAGAATTCAACTTTTTTAGTTAGATGTCTAACTTGGGATACTACAAAGTGTTTGTGTTGAAATGTCACAAAACCTAAAACATAATTCTCATACATTTGCATGTCAGCTAATTACAGACAAAGTGCTCTGCCTTTTTACTATCCATACAGAAGATGAACAACTCTACTTTAGAAAAAAGTTCACTGCTGTCAGCAGTATCATACCAAATAGCATATGGAGTAGACCAACGAAAACACTTCTTCCTGAGGTTAACATTCAGTTGAAGTAGCAACTTAAATCTATTTTGGGAATCTGAGTTAGTTCTTACAGAAAGTGTGGGTTCTGGGAACTTGTTTTCTAACTTCAGTCCAATGTGCTGAACAAAGCTATCAGAATAATAACTTGGCACACAAAAGTAGTTTCTGTAGTCTATAGGAGACTTAACACTTTAGCAGATAAAACATCCATGCCTTCAAATAGCAGGAGGGAGGAGTGAGGACTATCAGGCAGTAGCAGGAGATGGTATAAAATGGCCTGTACTTAGTTGCAGATGTTGTCTGGCTCTCAACCTCACTAGGTTTATTCTGCCATACCCCTCTTTGGTTTTGTATTATGAAATCGGTGTTTACTTCCACAGGAGGCTTGGAGAGTAGTCAGGGATTCCTTCTGTAAGAGCAGATCCAACCTGCGTAGACAAATGCCTTACTATCTTTGAACAATTTTTTCTTCCCCTGCTGTCTGCAAGTGTTTGACTGTTTTATTGCTCTGTCATGTGACTCTTGGCATCTACTGAAGGTGGTATAGCTGTACTAAGCACTCCTGCAGCAGCAGCATGTGGTTTTGATGGTGACCACTAAATGAATTCTCAGAGATCATCCTTGTCCCAGCTCCTCTGCTGCAGTCTCATGGGCTCCCAGAGGAATGGGACATTAATAACCTGATTGGTCAGGTTTTACTGTTAAGTTGACTTTGTATTTGACTTGAAGAACTTGATACTAATAGATAGATAAACATGGCTTTAGTTGCTTATTGCAGTAGTATTGAAGGTAATGACATAACTTTTGCTTCCCAGCTGAAGGCAAAGCCATCTGGTTCTAAATGCTACCTATTTCTGTTCAGTGTCTGCTAGCTAGTGTGAGCACAAAGCTAGTTTTGAAACTGGCTTTTTCTCTCCCTTAAATTTTAATATTTGTTTCTTAATACTGTCCCTCTGCTCTCACATTCTTTTCTGCCTCCTATTTGATCTGCCTTTGAGCAATAGTATAAAATATCTACTATGCCAGCAAAAACAGAGGAAAATGAACATAAAGGGAATTAGTCATGTGATTCACTTCTTTCCCTTCTGTACCTTGCTCTTTTACAGCTAGCTGCAGTGTGTCTTTTCCCAACCCAACCTGTATTTGCTTACATTTTTGATGGACATACCATTTGTTTTTTCCAAACAGATCTTTGCTGAAGCAGTGAAGATCCATTTATCTATTTTAGTGTAAGTTCTGAATCCTGGTCAGTTAAGAAAAAGGGACAGAGACAAGGACTCAGGCTGAAAGAAATAGAGTGGGAGATCCCAGGTAAAGGAAAAAAAGCTTACAGCTACAGAAGCACTCTTCACTCCATAACCTGGGATGAAAGTGTCAGTAATTTATGTAGGTAGGTAACAGCATGTCTGTGAAGAAACATACTCCTATTCTTCCTTTGAGCTGGCTCACAAGAATGGTTGGTATTGTCACTTATTGGAAGAAGGTACTTGAAGAGGTCTGATCCATTGAAGTGCAGAAGCTAACTTAATACATTCTTGACGTGCTGGTTTTCACTTTTTTCCTCCTGAAAAAGGTTCATGATTTGACCATATCAAATGAAAAGGTCTTAAGGACAGGGGAGGGACAGAGAGACTGTGAAATCAGTTATGCTGCTGACCTTCTGGACTGTTGAACATCCAAAATAAAGACCGCCTGGGGAAAGGATGATGGTCTTAATTATCCCTTGCACAGCCCTGGTAAGGACACTTACTCTGTTGAACAATGGGAAATGCTTCATATCATACATGGGGAAAAACAAGCACCATAAACTGAACAGAATACCAAAGGCTAACTTAACTAAGATGCTCTTTGGCTTATAATAGGAACATAGGAAACACTAAGCACTAAATCAAGACAAATGACTGATAAAAAAAAAAAAAGTAGAAATATATATATGTTTTACTGTACGGATGTCCTCTGTAGAAAAACTAGGCAGTTTTCAAGTCCTTTCACCTTCCCATGGCATGCTTTCTTGGAGTCCAAAATACATGGAAATTGAAATGTTTTACTGTACTGTCAGTGCATAGAATTAAAGCTCAAATAGTTGGATAGCAGCTTGAAAAGATTAACTTAGCATTCAGAGCAGTTGTTTCCCTCCAGTGGAAAGTATTTATTGTTGAGAGGTCTCTTGGAAGGGCTGATCTTTGAGTACAGCGAGTGCCATAACAATCTAGAACAGTGCTGCCTGCTGTAAGATCCCTTTTGTGGATATGTGCACACAAGAAGTGTTGGTTTTGTTTGGACAACTTAATACTTATTCCTTTTTTTGACCCTTAAATATACAAAACCACCTGTTCATTTAAGTTAAGATGTGGACTTTCTAATTCGAGGAAGGTGACCTGTGATTTTGTAGTTGCCAAACGTGTTACAGCTGCAGTTTTTAGCTCATGAACTCAGCACTAGAGTATGTGCTTTAAGAGGTGGTTCATTCCTCTCAGGCCTGGATTGAAAAGGTGTTTAGAAGGCTGTGTCTTATGGGGACTTAGAAGGATAAGTAACTTATTTCATGAGGGGCAGGTAAGGAAAAGGTTTGGTGTTCTTAATTTGATTTTTAGCTTCTTATCCCTGCATGCCAAAGTACTGATATCACTGTGGTAAAATTTAATGGATATATTCAGTCATGTGAAACAACTCAACAGCACTGATGAACATATCAGAAACAGTCTGCATAGAGTTACCAAGGGTTGATCACACCCTACCAACCTGCTTGCCTTCAACACTGTCTTTCACAATATTCTGTCTGAATTGGAACATTACAGCCTACATAGGAGACCAACCAGGTAGATAAAAACTGGTTGAATACTTGGGGTCTGAGGGTTGTGCTCTACCTGGAGATGGATAATAAGTGGGGTACCACAGGGTCTATCCTGGCATGAGTTCTGTTCAACATCTTTATCAGGACCCTGAGAAGCACATGGAGGATGCGGTGATCAAGTTTGTAGAGGACACCAAATAGGTGGTGGGGGCAGAACCACTCAGTACACTCAAAGAGCTGCTGTCTTGGGGGCACTTGCACAGGTGCGAGGGAGGGACTGACAGAGACCTAGTGAAATTCAGCAGGGACAAAGGCCAAGCCCTGCCCTGGGAACATAGAGCGCTGCAGGGATGCAGGCTGAGGCCAAGCAGAAGGAAGCACTAGCAGTGCCTGTGGTGGTGGTGTGAGTAGGACATGACCCTGAAAACCAGGGACTGTCCCCTCTTCTCAGTGCTCATCAGACTATATTTGGGCACTGTGTCTGGTTTGGGGGCCTCCAACAGAGGAAGGATGTTAATAAGCATGACCAAGTTCAGCAAACAGTCAGAAAGATGGTCCTGGGCTGGAGAGTTTGGCATGAGAGGAGAGGTTGTGGGACTGGGGCTGGTTCAGCCCCAAGACAGCGTTGGGGGGCACCCAGCAGCACTCCTGGCACCAATAGGAGGGGATGGAGGAGACTCAGCTGGACTCTTCACAACAGTGCATGCTGGGAGAGCAAGAGGCAGTGGCACAAGTTGAAACGTGAGAGACTCAGTCTGGAGATAAGAAGAAACCTTTTCCCCATGAGACAACCCACTGATGGAGATGGGGCCCAAGGAGGTTGGGTCTTCTCCAGCCTAGGGGTTTTCAAGCCCCAGCTGGGTAAAGCCCTCAGTAGCCCAGTCTGAGCCCACAGCTGAGCCTGCTCTGGGCAGGGGCTGTGACTGGAGACCTCCCCAGGTCCCCACCAGTCTGAACAGAATCCTAAGATTCTGTGATTTGTTTGAATATTGAGGAAACAAAGGAATTGATCAACCTTGCAAAATGTTGCTTTTTTGACAATGAATATACTTTTTTCTCAAAATGGAGGTAAATATTATCCCTGTAGATGAGAATTCCTGTGGCGGAGAAAATGCAGGGCAGGCAGTAGCAAACATTCATACCCCCTCTGCAGGGAATGGTATAGGCCCAGTCATTTGAGTGCTGCAATTGTTGGAAGCAAATTTAAGTTTATGTCTAACACATGATGCAGTTTTCCACGTCTTGGTTATTTGTGTTGGTTGACACTAGTTCACTTGTGTCAGTGGGGTTTTCCTTGTGATCCTTCAATTTTATTTTCTCAGCTCTAATTGGACAGGTAAACAAAATTTTAACAAGGTAGAATCATGGCTTTTCAGTGGCTAAAAGACCTGATGCTCATGGAACTTGATTTGTCCTCCTAAATTGGCAATGATGTTGCCTGCTGTAGTGTCACTGAAAAGCATAATCTCTTCAGAGTATTAGAAGAATCAGATGAATAACAAAACATTTTTCTCCAATTCCAACTGAAATGAGTAACTCAAGAACTTTATACTTCAGTATGTAGTCCTGCTTCAGGCTTTTGCAGTCTGCAAGTTAAATGAAGCTTGAAACTTGTTTACTCCCTGATGAAAGCATTCCCACTGTGTAAGTGACAGATACTGTGTCTGACTTTAAGCTTGTGTCTCTAGTGGTAAAAGAAGTTCACCCCATGAACCTTTTTCAAATAATGACACTTAATAAAGCCTCAGTACAAAAATTCTAATTACATGTGCAATTATTGATGCAGGAGCAAATTGGTCATTCTTGTTTTCCAAGAAGAAACATTGGCTATTCTTTAATTAAACAACATCCAACCCATTCCTCCACAACTTTTTTTTAGTTGAAGAACAGGACAAATTAATTGAAGGACAGGGTGATGTCCATAGAATTTATCTTCAAATTGTTGGTTGGGATCCCTACATGGTATAAAGTTCCTGCTACCAGGTAAAACCTGGAAATTTTGTAATTGCAATATGCTTCGTATCTTCCCTCAGAAACAGGGTTTGACCTGCACGTAGAGAAATAGCTAGCTCTTCCTAACCCTCCACTAACAGCCCTCACTCGTAGCAGCCTCCACTGCTTCTGTAATTTATGGAAGTGAATGCAGAGAAAGAAAAGGTATAAAGCTTCTTATTTACAGAACGCATAATTCAAATTGTGTCATGAGAACTGCATTTCAACATTTGATACAGTGCAGCTACTTGAGAGGAAAAACCATTCAAAAAAGCCATTTTCCACCATCTTATGTGCCAGCTACAATTAGCTACCAACTACTGAAGATTAACATTTTGTCAGCTGTCTTCGTAATTCAAAGGTCACGCGAGAGCAACAGGCATTCCCAGTTATATGACACCACCTGAAGGTCCCTTGTTGACCAGCAAGAATCTCTAGCAGGAGACTGTTTAGTGTTCCATGTATAAACGTATCTTACTCTGACATGACTTTCACTAGGAGCTACCCCAACACTTTCATCTAGCATTCAGCACTTAAAAGGATCCACTTCAGAATATGGCCCCTGCAACTGGCTGTGAAATAAATCAGTATTAATAATAAGATCTGACTTTTTTTTTTTTCTTCTCCTTGTTGTCTGACACTGCAGTAGCAGTTAGTTAATTTAACAAACACTATGTGGCACTTTTTTACATGATACTGTAGGGACAACCGAGAAAATGAATCTGCCTTTAAATTATTTCAGAATAGGTGGAAGTCAAGCAGCCAGACTGCTCATTTAGAGCTTAACAGTCACATTAATGAATCAGTGGAGAATTGAAATAACCACAACTTGTGTAAGTCAATTCATTCTTTTCGGTGAGCCCGTTCTGTTCTCCCCATAGGGAGGAAATGAAGCTTCCCCTGACTCTGCCTCAGGAGACAGGGTTGAACCATGGGTCTGGCATGAGGAAGCTAATCATCAGTAGAGAATATTCCAGTGCTTCTGGTGCACCTAGACATGTGGCAGCTTCCCCTTTGCCTGCACTACTCCTTTTAGGTTTTTTTGGAAGACTCTTGATGTTCTGAAATAACATCTATAGTACAGAAGAATATGAGGTGGGTAACCAAAGAGGGACGAGCAACCCTGAGTTCCCTGGTGTTGAAGAGCCTATTGTGGGCAGTAACCACAGAGTGGTGAATTCATTGTGAGGACATGGTCTGGGTTGTATCCTGGTTTTGTTTTTGTCATCATTTAGATAAACTTTCAATCTCTTTTGTGTTGACCAAAGATCACAGGAAGGAACCTGAACAAAATCGATAGTGATTACCCAAGCAATTGCATGGGTAAATCCAAGAACACAAGTGAGACACGCAAAAACTCCACTGGTCATGTTGAAAAAGGTAGGTAAACAAAAAAAAAGCACAAAAATCCTGGGAGGCCTCCATAAAGCCCAGAGCAACATCCCTAGGTACTATTTGAAGGATGAGTCCCTGCCAGAGAGTCTGGGGCTTATGGAAAGACTCCAGCCCTCTTCTGAGGGCAACATACGATGCCTCATCCATCTGTCGAAACAAAGAACAAGGATTAATAAGCAGGCAGAAGGACATCCTGTATTATTTAAAATTTTCAGAAATTAATATTAAAAAAGGAGCAGTATCTTACAGACTGGAGCATAAAATAAGTTTAAGTTAAAGGTGAAGCTGCTGCATCAACTTACCTTGCAGGGGATCCTTCTCGGTGTAGGCTGTTACTTTATGCGCTGCATTAAGTACATAGAGGAGAGGAAAGGATGATTGCCATTCCCTAGTTTGACTATGAATGAAAATTCAGAAAACTAACTAGGCACAGCTCAGCTATTAAATGAGGATTAAGAAGGCCATAACCGGTCAGTAGCAGGGAATATACATTACCAATGCTTTAATTCATTTCGGTGCTTTTTATTTGGTACAAATAGGAAGGAAATCAAATCAGTGTCTGTTTTCAGCTTGACAAATTTATAGCTTGACTTGCTTGGAACTTACACTTTGCTTTTAAAAGAAGTACACAGACAAGCGTACCAACAAACAGTCCAATTTACCCTGTACAATGTTCCTGAGAGAGGAAAGAAATGTCTAGAGTGACAGAAATCCTCAGCCTGGCACAGAAGAAAATGCCTCACTCAGCAATTTATCTTCTTAAGCACACAAGCTGACACAGTTAGCTACAAAGAGGTATTGTCAGAGGATCCCCTGGCACTCCACAAATTATGTACTCCAGTCCATCATGTTTGGTTGTTTAAACTACATGGACCTTAGTGGTCTGACTGGACAACACAGTCCCATGCTTCATAAGGAGTCACAGCTGTCTTCAGATTTGGTACATATGAAAGGCTATTCAGATTAGGTACATGTGAAAGGCTATTAAATAATCTTGTGGAAAGCATATTCTGCTCATTCTGTTATTTGTTTCATGGTTTATTTAGGGAAAATCTCTTTTCTGTGCCTCAGGTTTTCCACTTGTAACAAGTCATAGGACTGCTGTCAATATTAACTAGACCTCATAAATCTCTAGGGCAGTATGGCTGCATGCACATATATGCACTCATACACACAAGCACACATGTATAAGCAGATTTAACCTAAAGATGTCCAATGCCATCATTAAACAAATTTTAAGAAAGACTTGTAGTGAGCTCTTGTAGCGTTCTGCTGCTGTGGATTTTCCCAGCAGGCAGTGTAGGTGATGTGCACTGTAGGGACATTAACTTCACTGTTAGTTATAAGATTTTGCATTAAGCATGTTGTGCTTAAGGAGAAAGAAAACAGAAACTACATGCATCTGAAGTTTATTCCAACCACATAAACTGTGTATATGTTAATTCCGCAAGATGTACTATTCTAGTTTGAGATGCAAGCAGCAGTAACAAAAAGAATAAACAGAAAATATTGTGTCATTAACTGTATTTCAAATAGAGGGTCACAGAAAAATCCTTGTACATCATCTAGTACAGCCTCCTGCTCAGAGCAGGGCTTGTTTCACAGCTAATTCAGGTTGCTCACGTCCTTGTCTGGGCAAGTTTTGAAGATCCAGGGGCTGGAGTTGCCATGAGCTCAGGGCAGTCTGCTGCAGGGCTGCAACACTCACACCCTCAGGAATTTTAAAGACTTTTTTTTTATCTATCTCATTGTTTGCAACTTAGATCAGACTTTATTACTCAGTTCTTGATCAACATATCACTAAGATGTTAGGGTTTTTTAGCAATCAGTGGTGTGTTCTGGTTCAGGGCCACAAAACAAGGTATTGCTCTTTGAAACCAGTAATGGACCCAAACATAGATGTCAGCCACCAAAGTGCGTAAGAAAGTGTTATTCTTTGGCATAACTAACATAACATTTTTAATGAAAGTATATGTACTTCAGGACCTGGTTCAGTGAGGCATTTGAGTTTACGTTTACATGTTTAAGACTTAAGTTTTCTGATAACTCGCAGCATCAGTCAGTAGCTCCGAGACTGATCTCTTAATCTGTTCAGGTTGCATGGGAAGTTCAAGAATAATCTGGATTTTCTTTATGTTGTTTGGAAGTCTCATGTACATACCTACTGCCTTTGTCATACATTAACATACTCGGCATAAGTACATTTTCAAATGTGGCAAGCTTATAGTATGAGCAAAAGCCTTAAGGATGTAATGTTGCTGACCTTCAAAGGTTTCTATTTAGTTTTATAAGACCATGCCACTAAGAACATTTTTAAAAATCAAGATTCCTCTTAAATTTAACAAAATCATGATACATTGCTGTGATTGTGACCTTTACATTATTATAGTTCTAAACCATCTTTGTCCCAAAGGAGTGGAGATCTTATCAAAAGTGTAAGTTGAAGGAGAAAAAAAGGAAGTGTCATGGGCTGATGAGCTTATTCATTGCAATGACAAAAAGTAAAAATTATTGCAACTTGTATCACTATACCATTTTGTCTGAAGGACAAAGGACACCAGCATTGAAGCTGGATGTGCTGTACTTGCCTGCCCATCTGTTGCTACATTAAAAGTAGACAGTTGAACAAAATCTGCTATTAAAAGACCGCCTGATTACATTAAAAAAAGAAAGATAAAAGAGCAATTTGTTAGCTCTTTGCTAAAACTATACTACTGAACATGTGAATGGACCCCTGACTTGGAAAACAATTATTTTCATTCTGCCTATCTTAATTCAAATCCTGCACATTTCCACCACAGTTGGTCATTTCTGAAACAGTCACAATGAAGTGTTTTTCTTCTGTGTTAATATTGCCCTCACTATGTTTTCATTTTTAATTTCTCCAGTGCTACTCTGCCTTCTCAAAAGTCTTCTTAGGTCATTATCAAACATCAGCAATCTGGGATAATCAGTAATGCAGGAAGCAAGAGACAGCCTTTTGCTGGAGGCTAGGCCACCCCTGTATTGTCGATGACAGCAAAGCAGTCAAAGGCTTTTTTTCACGTTGGAAAACAGGGCTGAGCTTTCAAGTTGTGGTGAAGAAATAAAACTCACCAGAAAGCTGGGATCCTAGTCCTCACCTACCCTCTACCCCTTTGCCCTGTTGCAGTAATGCAAAAGGATGATAGATCCTCCTACAGGAGAACTGAAAAAATTTGGAGGATGGTGTGGTGGGAGACAGCACTTAACCCAGCACCGCTGCAACCTGGCAAACCCTGTCCTGGGTGGTACTTCTGTGGGGCTGATCTGGTGCGTGCTGGGGGGGGATGGGGCCAGCCCCAAGGAAGTGGAGGAGCACAAAGGGCTGTACAGTTGCTGGATTGCTTCCCTCACAGCTGGGACCTGTGCCAATCACAGGCGTCTCCCTCCCTCCCTCCCTCCCTCCTCCCTGCAGCAGCTGTGCACTCCAGCACCCAAATAAATCTTAATCATTCCATGGTGGCTCTTTTGTTCAACTTGGAGACCCATTTATGCAGTCAAGTTAACACAGGGCTCAGGGCTTGAATCTACATTGTTGTCTGCTTTGTGCGGTAATTTAATGGGCATGCCAAATGGTAGTCAAACAGCCCTAAACCCTGACCAACTTTTTCTATCCTTTGTGTACAGACAAGTGATTGTACAAGAGACAAAGCAGAATAGCTTGCTTGATGTAAAACAAGCTGCAGATTTTGTCATATTGTTGTCATTTCCATACTAGCTACAATTAATTATAATTAATTTCATGCAACTAAAAAAGGAGAGGCTCATACTAAGGTATATGTAGGAATAACCATCAACAATATGTGCAGCATTGTGCACACTTTGGGTGGAACAAAAAGTTTTTTTCCTGAATGTTCATGTGAGTTTGTGCTGTGTTCAACAAAATCAAAGTTTTTTGCTCTGGATAAAGAGGGAAATGGAATGTCACAGATTACAAAAATAAGTATCATGTATCAGGAAATTTTGTGTGTGTGTGTGTCCTACTTAAGAATTAGATGTTATTTCCACTATATTAATGTAACAGCATAAGACTATAATTTTCCATGTCTGAGATCCTACACATGTGATATGTTTGCTGGGAGTCTGGAGCACAGCCATTCCTCAAACATCCACAGAAAACCTGGAACCTTGGGTCCAGATCATGTTTTCCTCAAAGTAGCAGCTGTATAGACACAGTGATAGTCTGAAACTAACAGTCAGCTAAGTCCAGCAGGACACATTTTACAGAAGTCACTGTTGTGGTTTGGGCCTGGTCGGCAACCAACCCCCGCAGCTGGTCACCCACCCTCCCCCCCGACACCTGGGAATGGGGGAGGGGATTAGAGGGGTGAAGGGAGACTCGCAGGCTGAGATAGGAACAGTTTAATAATGGCAATAAAACGAGAACAATGATGATGATAGAAAAAAAAAGAACTATATAAACAGGCAATGTACAGCGTAATTGCTCACCACCCGCTAACCAATATCCAGCCCGTTCCCGGCCAGCGACCCCGAGATACCAAGATCCCACAATCGCAATCCCGGAGGCGAGAGAGAGAGAGAGAGAGAGAGCGCCCCTTCCTGACCACCCCTCCTCTATATAGTGAGCATGACGTTCCATGATATGGAATATTTCACTGGCCAATTTGGGTCTGGTGCTCTGGCCGTGCTCCCTCCCTGCTTCTTGTGCCCTTGCGCACGGGCAGGACATGGGGACTCGGAGAGTCCTTGAAGTCTCGGTAGCAGCTGAAAACACCAGTGTGCTGTCAGCATTCTTCTCATACCAAACCCAGAGCTAAATCCAAAACACAGCACTCATCTAGTCCCTGAAAAGGAATATTAACTCTATTTCAGCCCAAAACAGGACCGTCACGTCTCCTGGATCAGAATAGTCTAAGTGGTAATGATAATGCAGAGATTATTAAGATGAATTGGTTAAATTTTACAGCAAAATTTTGCCATCTTACTCAATTGACAGGTAGCTTATTGACTACTCTGTGCAGGATACAACACAGTCTTTGCACAAGTAGGAAATGTCTATGATGCTATAAAGTTCTGGAGTGTATATTTATTGCATAACAATTTAATCTTCTTGATTTGATGGGCTTTGCTACAATTATATCAGCTTAAGAAACCAGTGAAACTTTAAGGTCACACTCTGAGTTTATAATATCCCCCAGCTTTGAGGGAAATTTCCATTTGCCTTTAGGAAATGAAAAGCAGTTTTCTTCTGATTTTCAGGCTGAGCAATCTATTGTTAGCACATGGAGTCGAACACTGGAAGGGATTCTCTTACTTGAAATTATGCAAAGAAAACACATATGAAATATTTAAATAGTGACATTGTAAAATTCAACCTGCCTTGAGTGAAAGAGGAAATAATCATAGTTTGAAATATTTGCGTAGAATTATCTATTTACTATTAAGAAAAAAAAAAATCAGAAAAGTAATTGGAAGAAACATTTTATCTCCTGATGTATTCAGAAGGACTGTTGTCCATCCAGTAGTGTTGTGAGACATGAGCTGATTTTGAGGATATGATGGCTAAGTAAGCAGAAAGAACCATGTTAGTTCAGGGCTTCCAAAAAAACCCTATATCTGAATATCAAGACCCATGAAACAGAAAATCATGTGATTGCTTTAAGGAAAGGTTATGATTTAATTTTTGTTATGTAACAGAGTATAAACATTTAATGGAAGAAAAATAATAAATATAAGAATGTAAGCCACCGGCAAGAGCAAGGAAATTTGCATGGACAAACAGCTGTTTTACAGTCTTTACTTTCTGTGCTGTACATCCACCAGAGGCTAAAACTATGACATCATGGATGCTTTGCTTATGATGGGTCATTGTGTTCGCCACAGAGGGCAACATGATTAAGCTCAATCAGGCAGTCTGTCACCCAGCTGGCAGACAGTGAAATATAATATGGTCAGAGGGCAAGTCAATAAACAAATAAAGACAGAGAGACAATGTTTTTCTGGCCTATGACCACCATTTTAGTTATGTTAATCCAACAAATTAAATGCATGAAAATCTACTTAAAAGGCAATGTTATGTTCCAGCTGCCAAAAAAATCAAGAAATTGCAGTCTGATGCTTCTTCCAAAATATTAACTATGTACCTTCTCCATGTGCACACACACACAGAGTGGTTAGGTCACGCTCAGAAGTACTGCTGAATTTTCCATCTAAGGGGAACCAAATACATAAGTGAGTGAAGTAGTGTTGTTAGACCAGCTGGAACAAGGTTTTCCTCAGTCCAGTCCTTTTTAATTTGTTCTTTTACATCACATTAATGTCCTCTTTTCCTCATTAGGAAAGAGGGGAAAGAAAACCAGGTGATAATAAGTTCCCAGTTTAGCATTTCCGTTGTCTTTCATGTTAATGACTGTTCCCAAGCTCACGTCTGCACCTTATGCTATGGGGCAATGTGTAATAATTCCTCTGAATAACTAGCTCTTATGCTTGAGTATTAAACTGTAGGCTTAATTTTGCATCAGAGAATAGATCCTTACTAGACTATTTTCAACTCCTTTTCCACCATAGACCATGTGTTCAAAAATATTTTATCTGTATAGAAAATAATAAATAGGGTTTCTTTCCTGTGCTTGAAATAACATTTGTTTCTATGTTTCTATGACAGCTAATTGCAATAAGGTTGCAATCTTATTTCACTTTCTACTGTTTTAATTAGAGAATATGTTTTGAAGGCATTAAATGATTGTTTTATCTAATTAGAATAGGACCATTGTTCCTATACGTGTAGATTTTTATCCAAGTGCTTGTTCTGTACTAGCACAATTCTCTTGTGATTATATGTCTTTCTTAGACAAGCTGAAAGGGGGTCATGTCACTAAACTGAGGTTTTAGTTGTTTAACAGGAAGTTTTTGGGTCCTGCAACTGGTAATGACTGAGGCCAAGCACTGTGACACAAAATTGAATAAAAAACAGCCTCTCCAGGCAGTTTCCTGTTCAAATAATTCAAAGATTGCAAAGAGGACATTGAAGCAGAAAGTCTATGAGCTGTTTTTCTACTGCAAAGCTGAATCCCTCAGGTGGACTGTGGTTGTGCTCTCCTCCTCACAGAGCAGGGTGGGTGTTTCCTGGCAGGTGAGGAAGTGCATGTGATGGGTTTCCACATACAAAATCATGCCAGTTCAGCTAAACTGGTGCAAAACTATTTGCGGCCCCTGGTGTTGCTATTTATTTTGGTTGTGTCTAAACCTGCCTCAAACTGGCTGAACTAATAAATATGTTCAACCAAAATAAGCGTGATTTAAACCTGAAATACATGTGTCCAGACTGATTTATCCACCTAATTACACTATAGATAGAAAGAACCAAACAAACCCATCATGAAGGCAAGGTTAGAGAGAACGTGTAGATCTTTGGCTCATCACAGTATGGCTACACACAACCTCAGCTTTGGGGCTTCAGGGGCCCTCAGCCTGTCAGCAGCAGCCTGGGAAATATCTGAACCAATGATTGCAACTATTATAGACTTCATGAGCCATAAATCTTCCAGCGTTACTATTTTTCAACCACTAAGATATCTGGTGAAAAAGACCAATTCCTGAACAACCAGTCAAGCATGCCACTAAAAACACAAGCATGATGGCAGTGTTGGCTGTGTTAGCATCACACTAAGTGATGTGATGCCCAACAGGGTATGAAACATAGATTCCCACGACTGACTCCACATAGCAAGTGTAATTTCAGGTGACATCATTAGATTCCTTTAAAACAACCCTGGAAAGTCACAGAGAAGCATGAAGGGCTTGGAGCTTGGCACGCAACTGGGCAGAGGCAGGAGATGCCACCGCCTGGGTGACCTCCCTGCAGTCATACCTGCAGGGGTTAGGGTTATCCATGTTGTTTCCACCTGCAGGCAGGGGACCTGGGAGAGACACTTCTGTTTCCCACAGCTGCTCAGGGAAAACCGGAGGTCCCCAGGGTTTGCCTGAGAAAGCACAGTGCAAGTGGTGAGATTTAAAACCTCTGCCATGGCTCTTTCAATTAGACCCAAGGAACATTACACTTAGTAGGCAGAGAAGTAAACTTGCCCTTGGTGACTGTTTGGTCTTCAGTCTTTCTGTCTGGCAGGTAGTTGGCTGGGAAAAATTACACTGAGTCTGACATGCTTGTACACCCAGGACAGTTTTTAAGATGTTTGTGTCTTAATGAATTAAACTTCCTCAGGTTACTAAGAATGATGAGCCTCTGACTTTTTCAGCCTATTGCTAAACAATAGCTTGTCCATGTAAGTCCAGGCCTTTCAGAAACCTTTACTACCATTAATTAGTTCTACTCTCTCCCAGCCTTTCAGCCATACTTTCCATAGTCTCTCATTTCCAGTCTGACCGACAAAACAGTTGCTTTCAGGGAATGTAGTCTTTAATTAATCAACTTACTAGCAGATGTTTTCTACAGGCTATAATTTCTTGTCTAAAAAGACGTATTCCTTAGAAGGGAATGTAAGGCTGGTAAAAAAAAAATCAGCTGGTAGCTATAAAAACTACCTCTGTTGCAAATGTCACCTCATTGCTCAAACAGGGTGATTTGACAGCCAAATCTTTGGAGTCTCTGGTGTGAGTGCCCATTAGTGTGCCTTCTAATGAATGCTGTAGTGTTGAAGCACATTCACAAATAAAAGAAATGAGACCACTAATATTTTTCACAGTGATGGCCAAACCACAGTAGTAGCAATAATAATATTTTTTGCTGCACTATTGACCATAGTGAAAACTAGATCAGAAGAAAGGAACAGAGAATTCCAAAGCTTATAATGGGTCCTCTAAACTGTTCATCCTACTCTGCAGATCATAGTTTTACAGCTATTTACATATAGAATTCAAAGGTCTTGATATGTGCCTAGGTAAAGTTTTATCAGTGTTAAGAAAGCACAGTGAATCCCTATTCCTTAGCTGAGTTTCTTTTAGGTGTTACCATAACATAAAAGCTGATGAATAACAACTCCTCCAATCTTGAAATGTAGTTTTATGGATGCATCACCTGCAAGATCATCTAGGGGCCCAATGAGTGTCATGATTGACTCTTAGTATAAGATCGCTGCCTGTGGCTCCCAAAGAAAGCAAAGAAATACTATACAGTATTTGTACACATCTCTTTTTAAAGTTATTGAGCAGTTTTGCTTAGTACATATTTATATAGCCACTAAAGTCAATACCTATATTTCTTGCCAAAATCAATCAATCAACCAATCAATCCATCTTATCTATATATCTATTGGATTTTTTATGTAGCATTGCAAGTTCAATATTTTGCTGCTGTGTAAAAATAATAATAAATACTGATCAGAAACCTGTGTCATATCTCCAGCATGTGTAGCCTTGGAGAGGCAAAGTCCAGTGTCATCACACACGGGTGGCTGTCTGCAAGGGCAGTAGAGCTGCAGACCAGGAGTGGTGGTTGAACTGCTGTGGCTCAAACTGGTGGAAACAGCAGTGAGAACCTGAGTACCAGTGGCTGCATGAAATCTTAGTTGCTAATGTCACAAGTCCAGGCTAGAGCTGTTTTAGTGATACAACCTAGAACAGAACCTGTGGGATGTAAAATGTGTCTGACTGGGGTAATCATGGAGCAGCTGGTGCCCATTTCCATTCCCACTATCATCTAACAGAGAACTGGAAAATTCAGGATGTACTTTTTCGTCTCTTTTATTTGCCTGTCCTGCCAGTCCTTTTATGCTTTAATTAGGTACGATAATGTGTCCAAACACCCCCTGAATGGGGGAGCTCACATGAGAAGTTCACATTTGAGAAAGGCTTGTAGAAGGACAGCAGGGAATTCCCATCCCAGAGACCAGAGTCAGAATTCAACTTTTGCACCCACCGCAAGTAGATGAAATTTCAGCCTGAGCTGAGAAATCACACTGTAATTCCTGTTAATAGAAAATGAAGTGATATCCCTGGGCACTTAGTAGCAGGGCACATATGCTTTTCCTATCCAATTCAGCATTTGCCATTACAATCCTCCTCGATAAAAATTATTGGTATGTAATTGGTTGTAGTCATATTCTGTCACTTTAATGTTTCTGTGTGGCCATTGTATGATTTCATCTGGGGCATGTCTGAAGTCAGTAAATTTGAAGAGGCACTCTCCAAGGCAGAAAATAACAACCAGGTAGTTAGGACAGGTTGACAACATATTACCTATTGCACATTAGCAGGGAAAATGAATACAAGAATGTCATCTTTATTTTGATGTTATTGATACTTCAGCATAGACCAAAACTGCCATAAAAGTAAGGGTTGTATTGTACTAAACAATGGATAGGAACAGGAAAAATTTCCTAAAGAATTTCCAGTCCCTTGGGAACAGAGTGTAATGTAATAAATAACATTCAGGCACAATGTACAAACATAACATTCTTGAAGAAAATGCTTGTTTTATTATCATGACAGCCATGTTTTCCATACTCAGGACTAGATCTATTAACTGGACTGCATATCACAATCCTTTGATCCACAAAGATAAATCTTCAGACATAATTCCAAAATCCAGAGCCCTGAACAGGACCAAAAGACTTCCTCCCGAAATAGGGGGGAGAAGAGGAGAGCTGGGTATCTGTGATAGGTTGTCCCCCAACCTGCCTTCCATGATGTGATGATGACTACAAAACCCCTGAAATTTTTCAGACTTCTTGTAATTTTTTAAAAGTCCATACGCTTAAGATAGCATATGTTTGATCAAAATGTAAAGGGGAAAATGGGAACTGAAGCAGCCATAACATAGAAGAAGCAGCAGAAATAAAAAGTTGGGAAAGCATTTTTCATCTCCAGGCCAAATCAGTCCAGAGTACAATCATATAATGGATTTGCCATACTTGGATTGATGCAGCTGTATCTTAATGAGCAGAACTGGTAATATGCTAATGGCTGGACACTTGTTTGAGAATGTGTCTCACAATCATCTGCTGTTCAGGCTGAGACTCCTACCTGCAGGTGCAGCAAGATCTTCTCTTCCCTTTTGTGATGGAGTCTCTGGAGCTTAGAATAGATTTGCCCCTTGAGGACTGGCGGCCTACTGGTGTTACTTAGACTTAAGTACATAAGATTAGTCGTTAAGCTTTCTGGGGATATACTAAGGTCACAGACTCTATGTGCCACATAGTATTTTCTTAATGGATTATTTTTATTGCATTATTCCCTGTATGTTTTCTGTCTCTCCTGCTACTATCATGTGTAAATTTCTTTTAGACCTTTGACAAGCTTGATTTTGTAGGTACTAACTGCTCCACCTCTCCATTCTTCAACCCAAGAATTTCCTAGTAGAAAACTCTGCAGATGGACATCTCTTATGCCCACACACCACACCCCTCCACCCCTTCTCAGGATTCACCTTTTTCTTCTGCTCAAAAACTTCAGCCTTCAAATCTCTTCTCACATTAGATGTCTTTTTTTTAAAAAAAAAAAAAAAAAAAAAAAAACCGAAAAACAAACAAACAAACAAACCAACAAAAAAACCCACCCAAACAAAAACAAAAACAAAAACAAAAAAACCCCAAACAAACAACAAAACAAACCAAACAAAAAAACAAAACAAACAAACAAACAAAAAAAAACCACCCCAGTTCTTTCTTCCCCACATCCTGAACCTCTCCTTATTCTGTTAACTGACTTCCCAAAGGTTAGCTCATACCTATTCTATGAAACCAATACTAAAGACATGGCTGAGGAGACCGTTCATTTTTGCCTACTTAGGGTAAATCTAGGTAGTATCTTCCTGTTAGCACAGATGTGCAAAGCAGCAGTTACCAGCTGTCCTGGAAAGGTGAAGATTGGGTACAGAAATGTTGATAGCTCTATTAGAATCTTGTTTCTGGATCTTACGCAGAGTGGAAGAAAAAGGGAAATTCTTGGTTAGACAATGTTTATGTTTATATTTTTTCAAAAATGTTTAGATGCTCTATACAAAGGCCTCTGAATTCTGTTAAGGCTTTCTCCTTCAGGGTAGTGCTGCTGATCTTTAAAGCAGGAGTCCCACTATACAGTTAGAAGTAGAAATATTTGCTATCTGAGGTAGAAATACCCTAACTGAGAAGAAATAATTACTATTTATATAAATTTTGTATTACTCCTTGTTCCTCTTCTGAGTATTACTAAATTAGAGTCATCACTAAGAAAACTGGAAAAGCTACAAGAGAACAAAAAGCCCAATGAGAAATGCCTGCACCATGTGGATGGATTTGTAACATTTTCCTTCATTTCAGGTTTATAACCGTCCGAAAAATTGCAATAATGAATTTAAAAGTTTATTCTATTCTATGCTAAATTTTGGTCAGATTTCAAAGACTACACAAAAGGATGAAACCCATTCCTCCATTGTCCTATAATTATGTTAGATACGCCATTACATTATATATAACTTTAGGTCCTAGAGAGATTTTAAACTGGTTTTCCCCATCCCCAAGAGCAGCGAATGAATCACGAGCACCCTGACCAAACTATATGATGTTCAGAAAATGTACATGCACGATACAGTCCCACAAGGGCCTCATATTCTTATTAATTTCCTTCTTTACTCTGCTTTATTGTGCAGTGTTAAGGAGCTGAATAGATGCTCTCTGCCAGCTGGAGACAGCTGTGATTCTGTGATGAATGAAGCAATCCATACACTGGGGGAGCCTGAGTTTACTGGATGATATCCTCAGTTGATGTAAATTAGCTTGAGCCCATTAAACTTAACGGAGTAGTGCTGATTTACTCCCTGGAAAAATGGAGATGCTGGTTACTGTAGAGTGTTGCTCTCAGAAGTTCATTAATGAGGTCTAATGGCATCATATTTTTATACCTCACAGAAAACAGATTTGAACAACCCACAGTCATTCAGCTGCCCTGAGAGAAAAAAGGCTGCAAAGTGTGCTGTAATTCCTGTACTAACATCTTATCTATGGAACTGTTGATTCAAACTTGGATGCTGAAAGTGAAGGAAGCCTGGTAATGTCAAATTCTGCACATCCATCCAGTTCTCAAGGGAGCTAAAAAAAATGTGCACACATTCAAACATCACAATATTCACAGCCAAAAAATTCAGAGGACAGGAGAGTTGAAGAAAAGATGTCAGCTGAGTTCCTCTGGCTGATACATCAACATTTATTGGAATCCTTATTCTCTACAATCAGTTATTAATTATTATTATTTTTTAATGATTTATCCAAAGTTTGCTGAGCTCTATTCCATCCATAAAGGTTCTTCAGGTTATCTTATAACCTATATGTCCTGTCGGTATTCACTTTCCTGATTCCAAATTACATTGAGCAATTTCACATTTTAGCCCAAGCAGACTTGAGTTATGATTGGGAAACATTTTAACTCAAGAGTTACTGCATTTGCAATCCTGTGCCAAGCAGATAATTGCAGCAGGATATTGTAAGTAGATTGCTAGGGTGAGTATTGTATTGCTCTCTTCTCGAAATCCTTCATGAATGCAAACCCAAAATCAGAGAACTTCCACCATCACAGTTTCGGTCCCTGAACAGATTGTTACTCTCAGAAGTGAAATCAAATA
Source organism: Tyto alba (assembly GCF_018691265.1). Lineage (NCBI taxonomy): Eukaryota > Metazoa > Chordata > Aves > Strigiformes > Tytonidae > Tyto > Tyto alba. The sequence continues at coordinate 33,399,118 of NW_024881318.1, forward strand.
CAGTAAATCGAAAACACTCCTGGTTCCTTCTTACCCTCAGGCACACAACTGACAAGTGTGCACCTGCGACAGGAGGCACTGAGCACACTACTTTTTTCAGTTTCAATTTTTGAAATATCTTCTGCCTTTTATCCTATATCACATCACTCAAAAAAATCTGAAGCTTATTTTGCCTTTTATGACATAATTTGAAGAGTTAGGTGGATAAAGATGACTTTATGGTGTGAGTGCAAGCTGATAAACTGACTTTTTGCTCAAGAGCAAATTTTGTTCCTGGACAATGGGCTGTCTTATTTTTCAGATGCTGAGCATTGAAGGCACATCCTCCTGTGAATTACTTATTTCTTGTCATGAAGCATGCTGAAATAAAACACTTTCTTTTTTGAAGCCTGAAATTCAGAGGGGAACGTTATGTAAAAGTCCCCAAACTGTCTTTTGTTTCTCCAGCAGTTCATTTCACTGTGTTATTCTAGTAACAGACCCTCAGTGTGATGGTGAATGAGTTGTTACATATTTAAGTTATGTGCTGCAAGGAGGAGGAAGGGCCATCTGGAGTCTCATGATAGCCAGCTCCTATGAGAGTACTTCATCTTGGCTGTTGAATCGGCGGTACACACAGTAACTGACAAGATGGCACACTAGGATAATGCAAGACATTGTACTTCTTTTTTCTGGACTGCTGCATGGCTTAGGTTTTACACACCTGTCAATGTTTTACCAAATCATGTAAGTGTTTTAAAACCATTTGGGAGAACTGTGTTCTCAGTGCAACAAGTGAAAAATGCCGTAACAAGGACAAGTTGCACTCTCACAATTACATTCTGTAGTTCTTACTCCAGACATGCCTGTAAAACATCCCCTCTGACCCAGGGAGCAATCCTCAGGCATAAACCAGCTTTACCAGGCAAAGACAAAGGCAAAGGGATTCTCTTACCTTCCTATTTCTCAACCAGTAGCAGCTGCAGGCTACCAGCTTTAGGACAATTTGAAGTTGTGCAGGCTATAAAATATTTCCTTAGCAGAGGAATATGCTCCACTTTCTGTTTAAATTAACTTTATAACCCTTCACATGACAGTGTTGCTAAGTATGAGATTGCAGCATACTATACATTTGGAAGTAATTAGGACAGAAATGGAGTTGGCATCTTTGCATGAGTACCAACTACAGAAGAACATATGCATTGCAACACTTAGCTACTTATAATTTCTCTCAACATTGATATTTGTATTTTCTCATACCGAGGAACCCCAAAATTTTACCCCAATCTCCTTTATGTTATAAATATAGGACAGCAAGACTTTCTGTCCTTCTAACTTCATTTCTATGGGCAGGTTACAGACCACAGATATAGCAGATGGACAAGGTCATCACAGGAGGAGAAAATATCAGTTGTGCCAGGGCACATCAGAGATCCATCTAGCCCACTGTCTGGTCCCTGGCAGTGGCCATCTCTGGGTACCTAGGGAGAATGTAAGGACATCATACAGCAATACTTTGCCAGAATATTCAACCAATATTTACTGATTACTAGGTCAAGGACTTTCTCACTTAAATGTAGTGTCTTCCTTTATAATGGTCCTTCATTTTTTATTCCAAGAATTCATCTAGTCTCACTTGTGAACCATGAAAATTATAGAATCCACAGTGTCTTTGGGCAAAGGGCTTCACAGCTGTGCTGGTTTTGGCTGGGGTAGTTAATTTTCTTCATAGTACCAGGTATAGGGCTATGGTTTGGATTTGTGCTGAAAACAGTGTTGATAATACAGGGATGTTTTAGTTACTGCTGACACAGAGTGAAGGCCTTTTCTGTTTCTCCACACCACCCACCAGCGAGCAGGCTGGGGATGCAAAAGAAGTTGGGAGGGCACATGGCCAGGACAGCTGACCAAAACTGACCAAAGGGATACCCCAGAACATATGATGTCATACTCAGTAATGAAACTAGGGGGAAGGTTGTCTGGGGGGTCACTGCTCAGAGATTGACTGAGCATTGATTTGTTGGTGGTGATCAATTGTTTTCGTTTGCATCACTTTTCATTATGATTTATTATTGTTGTTGTTATTATTATTAATTTTTGTTTTATTTCAAGTATTAAACTGATCTTGTCTCAGTCCACAACTTTTCTCACTTTTACTCTTCCATTTCTTTTCCTTCCATCCTGCTGGGGGTGGGGACTGAGTGAGCGGTTATGCGGTAACTGGTAACCCCAGTTGCTGGCAGGGGTTAAACTATTATAACAGCCTTACAAGCTGTTGTGCAAAGGAAAATTTCTGAAGTTTCATTTGTTGCCCATAACTCTGGAAAAATCTCTGAGCGTTCCACACTTACCATCACTGAACTGTGCAGAATCTTGTCATCACCCCATCACCTCAGCCATCTCCTCCCCAGGCTGATAGCTGTTGCCAGTTCAGACACTCCTAAGGAACAAAAAATGCAGAATTCCTTCATGCAGGCAATATGGTCCATGTGAGATCACACCAGCTGTCTCACCCCAAATTCAGACTCCCTGGGGAATGTCAGGCTGATTTACTTTGGGCCTGCACAGATCATCCGTCAGGGCATGTGTGACCCCCCAGCTCTGTCTGTCCCCATCCATTACACACACACACACACACATGCACACACACATGTGTGTGCACATGCAGTTGCGTGTATGCATGAAGAAGCTGCTCCACAAAGAGAGCAGGAGGCTGAATCTTACACTTGGGGCAGATTATCCACCAGGGATAACTCACAGGGCTGGATATGGCAGCTGTTCATAGGGGAAAGACTGTCCCCATCATGCCCACCTGTGATGACTAAAAGCACAACCCAAAGCTGCATCAGCACTCAATGGACAGAAGAGGTTTGGGGTCAGGTGTGAGCAGGGCTTTTCGTGGAGTCTGACACTGAAGTGAATTTCTCCAGAGAAGCTGAGAGAAGGGGATTAGCAACAGAGCAATTTGAATTTCTCAGCTCAGTGCAAGGACACCCTCAGCCTCGCACCCAGTGACCTGACTCAGCCTTTGCTCAGTCGCATCAACAAGACACAGACCTGCCCCACAACTCGACCATGCCAAGTCATGTCCAAAGCTGACTGTTTCTTACTATCCACATTTACACTCCTGTTTTCACATACTGCTGCTCACAGCTGGGGAAAATGAAAGGTCTTGCTTTTTAACCATCTCTCTGAATTCGCTAAGGCAGGGAGTGAGGCTGTGTCTGATCTCATCAACATACTAAATATTACGCTTATCACACAGAGAGCAGCATTAACTCCAGGGTGATTAATTACCTAAGGTACTCCAGCTCTCAGAAACACAGTAAACAATTAATATAATTTAACTTTACAGCTAACACAGCAAATTAAAATACAGAAACAAATCCATTTTTTCAGTTCATTAGACAGGACATAAACTCTCCTGTGAACAGGCCTGATAAGTGGAATTTCCCTTTAGGGCATTACTGTTGAAAAATGACAAGTGTAATATTTCTATCTAGCACTTTGCTGAGATTCTTTCGGCAAATCCCCAAACCATGCAGTTCCAAGCTACTCTGAGGGAGATTTTCTCTTTCAAGGCTCTTATTAGGAGCTCCTTCCCTCTGAAAATATATTGGGGTTCTGACATTATGGGGTTGTTCCTGGACATGCTCTAAAAATCACAAGGTATTGCTCTTCCTCAGGAGACCAAATCTGGTACATTTAAAATAAAATTTTGATGTTGCAGATAGACAAATGTGCTGCACAAACATTGTGCTGAAGTACAGAGAATTCTTCAGCTGAACTGACATTTTATGCCATAAAGAGAGAGCGTGTCTATCCATCTAAACCATCTGCCTATTTATACCTCCAATCACCATAGCATCCAGTCACAACAACAGGAAGAAAAACACAAAACCACCTCTTGGTTTGTCAGTTGTCATTATCAGCATGTATGAGCCATCAGATCCTGTTTGCATCACTCATTCAAGTAACTTCTACAGCTCCCAGGGTGACACATATGTAGTCTAAATGCATAGTACTCACTTCAAACTAGAAACAACATGAAATGCTGAATCTTTAAATCCTTCCTCCATCAGATTTTTTTGTTATCATTGTTTTTTAAGGTAGAACTCCACTGGGAACTTGCATAGGCAAAAGGCTGAAAAGGGATTTGTTTGTCAGTGACCTATTAACATCTACTACTAACATGTCTTACACCCTCTGAATATCAAGGCATCAATTAATCTTAAATGAAATAAAAATCCATCATCCCAGATTCTCCATCAGTATAACTTGTTAGAGCTGCAGCTAGAGCTACATTCCCTTCTAGTATGCAACACTACCATATTGATTTACAATGGTTTATTTGGACAGAGGATCAAGCTTGCAGAAGACTTGCATCTGCTAAGACATCTGAGTAGAGGGGGCAGCTTTAGCTTGCCTAAGTCAAATCAAGGATGGACTCTATGTGCTTAAAATTCAGCTGAGGCTCAGGGACCCGTCTAACTCACCCATTTTCCATTACTACATGACACAGCACCTATATTAGTTAGCTTGTTCCCCCCATGCTAACCTGGATCATGCTTCTGGTCCTCCCCTTGCATCCTGAGTTACAGACCGAGCTACCCCTGCCCACCCTGAGGGGTACTCGATGATACAGGAACAACCACCCAAAATTGGTGCCAGCCTCCCAGAGCCACCTGAGGGTGGCAGACCAGGCAGGGTGTGGGTGGGGGACATGCGGGTGCTGCTCCGTGGGGAGGAGTAGGCTGAGGGTCCCTCACTGTCCCTGCTGAAGTGATCTGGTGGTGGTGGAGCAGCTGAGGAGGCAGGTCCCCCTCTGCTCACCCTGCAGGCCCTGGCACTCTAAGCTCCCTCGCTAGTGCCTTGCAAATTGGACATGTAAACTAAGCAGATTGATTAAGTAAGAAATCCCTGAGCTGAAGATGTGTTGCTGGGTTCATTTAAGATCAAGATTTAGCTTAGCTCATAGTAAAACAAAACAAAACAAACTGCAGTTTATAACTCCGAGCACAAGGAAAACAGCAAGCCAGGACACTGTAATGTATGCCCAGGTCCCCTCCTATTCTCCAGGTTAGCCAAGGAGTATGCAAGTCACTGTTTGTAATGGAGCATCACAGGCTTTGGGAGAGGCTGTGGCCACTCATGACAGACAGGAGCAAGAAAATGAAGATGTGGCAAAGCAGTGGGGACATCTGAACTGCCAGAGCCTCAACCAACAGTGCCAAACAGCGATCTAATTAAAAAAAAAATATTTGAAGTCGAGCATGCTGCTGCAGTGTGTGTGCAGCAAGTTTAGAGTTGCCCTGTGATCCTTTATGACTACCATGTGTTGTATTGCCTCCAGCAGACTCTGTGTGAACATGCTAGTTCATCTCAATAGGGAGACATGGAGGAAGAGTCAGGACAGAGAAAAATAGCTCTGGAGGCCACCTATGTGAAGGTTCAGGAAAAAAAGTCTAGGAAAACAGTTCAGAGAGTAACTTTCTCTTTAAACATCTCCCATTCTTTTAAAATAAAGCTTTCTTCCCAAGGCCTACAAAACCCACCACAGTCCTAGCAAATGTGAGGCAACTGATGTGCTGTGGCTACTGCTTAGCATAGGGATCACAGCTGTTTCACTCCCACTGTAAACTGTTTCACTCTCCCCTGCGTGTATTACTTACCTTACCTCTTGCTGTAAACTCCAATCTTAATTAATTTTGGATGTCTTTTTGTATTTCTTTTGGTTTTTCTGTGAGGATGGGTTTTGGTACTTTTTCATCATCTTCCCTGCTCTTCAGTGTTCAGTCTCTCGGTATCCCTTGACTGCAAACTGTCATTCCTGTGCTGCCTGCTGCCTTCCACTGCTGTGCCCTTGGGGCATATAGTCTGACCAGCTTCTTGTCACCACATCTAGGCTTCCTTACTGCTTTCAGCTAGGAAAGAGGACAATCCAAGGAGGTTTCCTCCCTGGTTTTTTTCTCTACTTAAAAGATATTAAAGCTGCCATTCTTGGTGATGTGTTTGTGTTAGTGGTGATATGTTTGCTTACATTGTTCCACCCCAACCCACCCCCCCACACACCTCCCCCCACCCCCCCCCCACCCCACACACACCCCCCCACACACACATGCCCCCCCCCCACAACCCCCCCACCCCAGCCTCAGGAGTAGATAAAATCCTGCAAGCAACTTATACCATAGAGTAGTAGAAATTCACAGAATGGATCATTTCCTCTTTTAGCAAACAAGGGAAAGTATAAGAAAGAGTGCTATGCTTAAACACGCTCTTCATCACTCTCCTGAGTCTGAGTGATTCAGTATGATCTCAGTCTGTTGTCCTGCCTGACTGGCTCCCCACTAAATGATTAAAGATGAATACAACTGTGTAACAAGCATGTGTTGTCTTACCTCAGGTCTTCTTTCCTTGCTCTCTCTGGTCCTTCTGATATGCAGCCACTACTCCCTATCATTTCTGCTTCACACTTAGCTCCCTCTACAATTACCTAAAACTTGGCATCCTACAGTTTTCATAGCTAAATTATGCCTGGCAGGTTACTGAATGCCTTGACCCTCACAGAGACAAGTTCTGTGGTGATGAGCCATACATACATATAGGAACTACACTGACAAACCATTGGAGAATTAAGCTGGTAACAAAGTAAAATGTTGGACTGAGGGCAGTTAATGAAGTAAGATGTAACATAATACAGTTAGTGAAGCAGAATGGTGACAGAGAACTGTCCTTCTGGACCCATTTGTCGTAGCAGAGGATTCTAGCAAGATACTGAGAAAGAAACCTGGTTTGTATGTATTATGGAAATCACTGATCAACAGGACATGAAAATGTCTATTGGACCATATGGTGTCTGCTATAGGGAGATATCACAGATATGTGCTCTGGAAAGTGCCTGACATATCACAAACAACTGAATAATCATAAGATGGAAGGGACCTCATGGACATTAACTCTTGATCCTGTAAGCATCACCAAAACCCATATCAGAAAATTTAACATGCAGTATAATTATACTTTTTCTTTGCTTTCCATTTCAAATGGGTGCTAACAACTCAGGCAAATCACTGTTTGCTACACTGACAAGATCCTATGTTAGTTATTATCAGTTAGTGATACCTGTCTTGTTTCTTCCAAACCTCCCTCATTTGTGAATGAACTGTATAATTCCCCAGTGGCATTTCTCATTCTCCTTTTTGCTGCCTCAATCCCATCTAATCCAGGCAACCACATTTTGCCACTTGTGGCACTCACTTGCTTTTGCAGCAGGAAAAAGCTCACCTCTGCCTGACTTTCATCTGACTTCCTTAAGTCACTCCTGATCATATTGGTGTTACAGTGAACCACCTTTCTTTACTATCTTTTACTCTTCTAAGGCTACTTACAGAGGTAAACTTCAAGCTTGCTGATAGTTGTTTTTTAAGCTATCTAGACCCTTTATTTCTGCAATGCCCTGTCACAGTGAAGCAGTATCCATCAGGCTAACGTGGTAGCTCTGAAGAACTCTCATGGAACTCCAGTTTCACAGGTAGCTGCTATATTTTTTAGATATTATGCCATCCTGATGTCAGTATAGAATGATTTTCAGTGGAAACAAGAGAGAAGCAAAATCACAGTGAAGAATAAAGTATCCTGAGGATCTCCTCTCTCCCCTGAACATTTTCCTGACCCTTGATGCTAATGTCATTATTGAGCTACTACATTGCCTTGTGGGAACAAGACTTTAGGGCTTCAAAAGCACTTGGCATGATCATAAACTGAAGTTAACTGCTGCAATGCCATTGCAATGCCAATATCTGACCTGACACAAACAGTGCATAGGGGTATGCAGGGAATCCAAGCCCACTCCAGTAAGAGGAACAGGCTGAGACATTATCGTTCAGCGGAAGTCAGTTTTGGTACAGTGAGGCACCACATGGACTTTTGCACATAGCTGTAAAAGCAGTCCTTTGTGGATGCTGCCCATGGAGGAGGAGGGGGGAACGATTGCAGCATGGTTCTCATCAAGGTTTCTGTCTCCAGACAGGCACAAAGAACAAGAGAGACAAATATCAGTCTTTGATGAAAAAAGGATGGAGACATTCTCCTCAAGTAGATACATCAAAATTTGTTTTTCTCCCACCTGTGGATTCAGTGATCTAATCCACAGATATCCGTAATAACAATTACATCATATTTCTGCAGAATATTTGCTAAATACTGTCTGCCAAGCAAATCTGAAAACAATCATTGTGTGTACAGAGGTCTTAGATCACATGGCAACTCCAGTTTGACATAAAGCATCATGCAATTAACTTGTCATTATAACAAAATTAGTAACCATAGCTGCTAAACAGAGGATCATGACCTGTTTTTAAAACAGCAGAGCACAGTGTGTTTTCTCAAAGAATCAATTTTTTGGGATGATTTTCTAAATAGCATTTGACAAATGTAGTGATTAGGTTAAACAGGCACTTAGTACTCTGTCACATTCAAAAACTTTCCACAATCATGCAGGTCTACCTGTTTATTTCTCTTGCCAGCCTTTGATGGTAGGGGAGCAGAAGGGAAGAACCTCTCTTTTGCCATATGTAAAAATCACAGGATGATTTTCAAGGTATATTCATTATTTCTTCAGAGACAATCTCAACAAAAGATCTTTTCTCTGTCTTGTTTACTCTCCAAACAATGACAGTTTCTGAGAACACCAGAGAAAAATAAATTTTGGATATTTCATTGCATCAAGCAGAGGAGTACAGAGTTGGAAATGGAATTCTTCTCCTCTAGAAAAGTTTAGCCTGTAAATCAAGCCAGTATAGTGCATTGTGTGGTAAGACTGGGAGAATAAAAGATAACCTGTTTGTCCTGGTTTGGGCTGAAATAGAGTTAATATTCCTTTTCAGGGACTAGATGAGTGCTGTGTTTTGGATTTAGCTCTGGGTTTGGTATGAGAAGAATGCTGATAGCACACTGATGTTTTCAGCTGCTACCGAGACTTCAAGGACTCTCCGACTTCCCATGTCCTGCCTGTGCGCAAGGGCACAGGGAGCAGGGAGGGAGCACGGCCAGAGCACCAGACCCAAATTGGCCAGTGAAATATTCCATATCATGGAACGTCATGCTCACTATATAGAGGAGGGGCAGTCGGGAAGGGGCTCTCTCTCTCTCTCTTGCTTCCGGGATTGTGATTGTGGGATCTTGGTATCTCGGGGTCGCCAGCTGGGAACAGGCTGGGGATTGGTCAGCGGGTGGTGAGCAATTACATTGTGCATTGCCCATTTATATTTTCTATCACTGTCATTGTTCTCATTTTATTACCAATATTAAACTGTTCCTATCTCAACCTGTGAGTCTCCCTTTACCCCTCCAATTCCTCCCCCATTCCCAGGTGTGTGGGGGGAAGGGTGGGTGATCGGCTGCGACGTGGTTGGCTGCCAACCAGGCTCAAACCACAACACTGTTAAAACCACTCAACTCTATATTCATGAAATGCCTGACAAGTTCACTATATTAAAGTGATTTACAAATGGCACATGGCTGGGATAAGGGTAGCAATCTTGCTGACAGATTTTCACATATATCCACAAATATGTGTGTGTACACACACAAAATTTGGCTAAAATCCAGGCTGAAGAAGTTTTATCTGCCACTGAACTGATGTGTTCTTTGGTATTCAACTCTGTAGATAGAAAGCTTTATTATAAATCTGTGTCTGTGTCAGAAAAGCAGAGGCCTTGCACCTGAAGTCCCAAACTGACAGAAAGAGGTGTGACATGCACATGCATGAAGCAAATGAAATTCCACAACAACACAGCCTTAGAAAATCCACTGTGGATTATGGATTTAGAAGTATGGGGTCAGAAAATTCACTATCTATCTATCTATCTATCTATCTATCTATCTATCTATCTATCTATCTATCTATCTATCTATCTATCTATCTATCTATCATCTATCTATCTATCTATCTATCTATCTATCTATCTATCTATCTATCTATCTATCTATCTATCTATCTATCTATCTATCAGATTGACCCGTAAGTGAGTCCAACACAACCAAAAGGAATACAAGGTTGAATATACCTCTGTATTTTGTCACTATATTTTTTGCACGATCCTGACATATGGATCATCAAAAACTGTGTCAGGTTGAAATTTGTGACTTGGGTGGCTGGTTCTTGCCAGGGATGGGTTGCAAACTGGGAAAAGGGAGGAAGTGTTGACTGGGACAGTACCAGGATGATACAGTTTGCAGAGTCAGGAGGCTCTTTGCATTTCATGGGACACATGGGTGTCCATCCCACCACAGGATCCTGAAGTCTGAAAAGGGTATGTGTGCCATGCTGCTCAGCAGGCCAGGAATGGCTGTGTGGACTGAGGGACTGCTGTTCCTCAGGACAGGCTTTCATCTGTGGTTTCCACTTCATGACTTCATCACTGTTGAGATTTAGATGGATTTTGCTAGGTGTAGTGGCAACTACTATTTGTGCAGGGTCCTTCCATATTAAAAAAAAAAGAACACTGTATATTTCCAGTCATAAGTGCCTTTCTCATATGTAAGAAAATAACAAAACATGAAAAAACCCACAAGAGTAAATTCCTAGGAGAGTGAGGAAGTGCAAACACTTTGTATAAGCATGTCCATACTTTCTCCCTTTCAACGGTACAAAGCAAATTCCCAAAGCAAAACTGGCAGGTGAACTCTGTCAGCAAGAAAAGTGCTAGTTCACATAAAGGTGTAATATTCACAAAACATAATGCCTGCCAATTGCACAAGACACACCTTCCACACCCTTAGAGGTGTGTTACTCTCATGGTTTGGTCTCTGTTTCCAGCATATTTCCAGCTTCTCTACATACAGCTGACATTCATTTCCACTCATTAAGTAAAATTTGTTCTTGCTGCTGCTACAGTGTGCTTTTGAATGTTTGTGTTTCTGCTGGGCTGGGACCAGCTGCCTGTGTCTGGAGAGCTGCTAACGTTTATGAATGAGCCACTACATACAGTAGGCAAGGCTAAGTGGAAAGCCCAGCAATATTCAATACAGAAAATAGTGGTTGATTCTTCTGTTCTTTGTTTCTATGTTCAATCACTTTGTTCTTCATCATCACACCCATAAAAAAAGGTTATGAACTCACTAAGTTAGAGGAATATGATACTGTTCTTTTTTCAAGTGCCTCTTTTTCATATGCATGTTTGTTGCTGTAATGCATTGACTTGATGAAACACGTGCTAGATATATCTATTTCCCCAAAGTTTTTCTACTCATATGAACGACCTGACACATAGCTATTTCTGGATATGTAGCCTGCTGAATGCTACAGGTATCATCGCTGAGCATGTTATGACTCAGGCTCATGGACAGGTCCCCTCAGTTTAGTAAGTCATTCCACATAAGCAGAGCTGTGGTATCTTTGTCTATACCCATAGCATGTAGCAAACACAAGGCATCGAATTTATTTATGCTTGCAATTCAAGAGGGCTAAGTGAAATTTGTGTTATTTTGCATTTGCTGTGGGTTCGGAGCTTCTGTACAGGCAGTCTTTGTGGCTCATCTGGTGCCTGTTGGTCTCATCTTGGTAACATTGACCGTGTTTGCCTCCTTAGGCTCATGTGCATTTAAGTCATAAAAAGTACACACAAGACTATTCGGGGAGCCTCTGTGCAATATGGTTTCATCCTATCTAATATTTATGCAACCCGGGTTTCCATATTAGCTCTGTCCCGCCCACTGTGGAGCTATCTAGCTCTTGCATGTGTTGGGAGATACCTGGTATGCAGAGAAGCAAGTCCTGGGTTTTTTTCCTAAGTGTGAGAGTGCTTTATGCTCATAGGTCTGGTCACTGGCAGCCTGTGATTCTCCGTGGTATCTCTCCCCTCATTGTGTCAGTGTCTGTATATGTGTGTGAGGTGAACCGCTGTCTGTAGAGATTACTAGCACTCCTCTCTTACTGATGTCCATGCCTATGTAAAGGCTGGCTTGCCTCTTGCTGGGATTCCAGAGAAAAGCTAGCTTGCATGTGCATGTCTTCTTCTGCAGACCCATCTCTTCTTTCATGTAATGGTTACTATATAGCAATTACCTGAAGCAGATCCAGTTTAAGACAAAACAATCCAGGATCTTGGATTTTGGTCTCATTTCACCTTTCAGGAACTGTATGGGCAAAACTCCTTGGATGGCAGGGAAAACTGGGGCTTGCTTTCTCTGTCTGATCCTCCACATGCCTCTTATGCATTGCTTCATTTCTTGTTACAGCATGGCTTCTCCAAAATAGTGAATCAATATTTGCTGGCTTTTCCTCTCCCAGTACACTGCAAGATCTTAGCCAAAACATACTCCTCAAACAACACACAACTGGGCTCAAGATTTAATCGAACAGGCATCAATCCATTACAGTATCATTTATTGTTGCTGCCCAAAGGTTTGGGCCCTTCCTACCCCCTGCTAGTAATAACTCTTATTTATCAAAAGAACTCTTTTATTCTGTTATTCTTTAATACTTCTGTATAACAATACTCCTTGTAGTCTTCTGATAGCTTCAGATGTGCAGTTTAGGTCAGAATTCAGAGAGTTTTTGGCTTTGTAGCTAGAATCATACATTATATGTGACTAGTGCCTAGTAAGAGCTGGTACATACACAGATGCCAATGCACTTCACATGATGTAGGTTTAAGAGCTGGATTAAGTTGCTCTGGTCTTGGTCTGACTAACTCCAGCTGTGTTCCTTGTGGTCAATTCTGTCTGAACATGCTTTTAGGTCATATCATGATGGATATTTCTGTGTAAAATCATCTAGGGACCAGCTACAGTAAATATTGTGGGTTCATCTGTTTAAAAAGGTGCAATTTACAGCAATCAGCAGTTCACTGGAAGAGGAAAGGGAGTATGGAGTGGCAGAGGTGTAAAGAGATAGCAACAAGGCCACACTGATACGCAGTCAGCAATGGTAACTCACATAGCTTGTCCTATGATCCTGGGTTCAGGTACGTTGCAGCAGCCATCAGGTACAACCTTTCGACATACATCACTACTGTTGACCTGGTTGACACAGCCTAACTGCTCAGTACCAGGCTGCCAGATTAACCCCATGCAGGTTTTGCAGCCTGTTCTTCCTCTTGCCTATCTCTGCAGTTGTCTCTCTTTGCATTCTCTTTCCGTGTAGGTGAAGGCAATACTGATGTGTGGAGGCCAGGGATTGCACAGCCACAAGAGCTCCACCATAACATGTGAGCAGGAAGAGACACGAGCAACTGAGTGATGCTGATCAGTCCACCCCTCGATCATCCTCTCCTCCTACTCAGTCTGCCCTCCCTAAGTACCTTCTGAGTGGCTGCATCAGCAGGGTTGATAAGTGAAAAAACAAAACAAAACAAAAACAAAAACCCCAAACAAACAAATAAACAAACAAACAAACAAACAAAACCCAGAAAACAAAACAGAAATAGAGAAGCCAGCAATCAGGCAAGCATTTGTTCAGCAGCAGCATGGCACTCTGATGGCTGAAAAAGTCTGCCAGGATGGTAGGAGGCAACAATGAAATCACAGAGCAGGAAGGTTCGTCTTGCTCACTGGTTCTTGCATTGAGTCTAACTAACAGAGCTGAAGGTTGCTTCAGGTCTGAGCAGTTCTGGTATTTTGGCAAAGTTCTAGCTCCAGGTGGGCTTTTTGTGGTTTTGTTTTCGATGCGTTTTTTTTGTGTGCTTGTTTTGATTTTTTGTTTTGTTTTGTTTTGGTTGGTTGGTTTTTTGTTTGTTTTTTATTTACTTGTTTTTTTGTTAGTCACTCCTTATAAAGAATTGTTGTGTGGAGAGGCAGACAGAACAGAATCCCAATTCTCCTACTCTATGAGTCACCCCTCACAGTTTTAGCAGGCACTGCAGCCAGTCAGTCCACTTTCAGCCCTATTACACTTTTTGAATGCCCTAATATGATAACTAGGAAATTAACTTTTATTACATTATTAATAATCACCATTAGCAGTATTTTCCATATTGTCAGCATAGTTTAAGGGGTCACTGGAGATTAATAAATGAGCCTGACTGGATCTTTTGAAACAAACCCTCATGTAATTTTTCAGTGCAATTCCCTATGGCTCACTGAGCATGTTATTTCAAGTCTCCAAGATGTTAAAGTAGTTTGAGTCACACTTTTTGAAACAATGGCAGAATTACTAAGTGAAGCTCCAGGGTCATTTTTCAAGCAGGTCAGAATAGATGATCTTACAGTCCTTTCCTGACCTTAAAGAACTACTAATCTATAAGCAGTTCATCTAGTGAGGCAGGAACTAGTCCACTGAGACCTTTACAGAGCCATATAAGATCTTTAACATAATTTTAATTAAAAAGCTCTCATCTTCTTTTTTAACCAAACTGCAACAACCATGCTCACCTCTGAAGTTGATTTCCTCAGTGAAAAAACATTGCAGTTATATGGTCCCCTATCCTGGGAAAAGACAGCACTCGAGATGAAGACTTGCAAAGTCTCATCTTCTCATGACCCTCTTCTATTTTAATTACAGTTTTCTCTTGTGAAAATACCGTTCTCAGGGAACCCGTATCCAGAGCACTGTCTGGTTGATTGGACAGCATTGTCCATTGTTACTGACCACCAGGTTTTCATGTTTCTTCTTCTACCCATAGAATCATAGAATATCTCAAGTTGGAAGGGACCCATAAGGATCATTGAGTCCAACTCCCTGCTCCTCTCAGGACTACCTAAAACTAAGCCATACAGCTAAGAGTGTCATCCAGAAGATGCTTGAATTTTGACAGACTTGATACTGTGACCCCTTCCCTGGGGAGCCTGTTCCAGTGATCAACAAACCTCTCAGTGAACAACCTTTTCCTAATGTCCACTCCAAACTTCCCCTGATGCAGCTTCATTCCATTTCATTGTGTCCTGTTGCTGGTCACCAGAGAGAGGAGATCAGCACCTCCCTGCCTTAAGGAAGTTGTAGACTGTGATGAGGTTGTCCCTCAGCCTTCTCTTCTCCAAGCTGAGCAAATCAAATGACCTCAGTCATTCTTTATAAGTCTTGCCTTGGAGACCTTTCACCATTTTTGTCACACTCTTCTGGACACACTATAACAGTTTGATGTCCTTCTTGTATTGAGGCACCCCAAACTGCATGCAGTACTCAAGGTGGGGCCACTCCAGTGCGGTGCAGGCTGGGACAATCACTCCTCTCGTCTGGCTGCCTGTGCTGTGCTCGATGCACCCCAGGACACAGTTGGACCTTTTGGCTGCCAGGGCACACTGCTGACACACATTCACCTTGCCATCAACTGAAACCCCCAGATCTCTTCCTGCAGGGCTGCGCTCCGGTCTCATGTCCCCTGGTCTGTACGTATAACCGGGATTACCCTGTCCGAGGTGGAAAATTCTGCACTCACTCTTGTTAAATTTCATATGGATGGCTGGTGATTTCCCAGCTCTCTCATCTATCCAGATTTCTCTGTAAGGCCTCTCTACCCTTGAAAGAGTCCACAGCTCCTCATAGTTTAGTATCATTGGCAAACTTACTTAATTTACATTCAGTTCCTGCATCCAGATAATTTATAAAAGCATTAAAGAACCCTGGCCCTAAAATCTAGCTCTGGGGAACCCCACTGATGACTGGCATTCAGCCTGATGTAATCCCATTTGCTAAAACTCTTTGCATCTGACCTGTCAGCCAATTGCTCACCTAACATATTATGGACTTGTCTAGCTGTGTGCTGGATGGACATTTTATCCAGAAAGATACTGTGAAAGACAGTATCAAAAGCTCTGCTAAAATAAAGAACACCCACATCTATTGGTTTCTTTTGGTCAGCTAGATGGGTGACTTTATCATAGAAAGAAATTAAGTTGGTTAAGCAGGACTTTCCCCCTGTAAACCCATGCTGGCTGCAACCAGTGACTGCATTGTGTCTCAAGAGTTTTTCAGTAACTTCCAGAATAACCTTCTCCATAATTTTAACAGGCACGGAAGTGAGACTGGCAGGCCTGTAATTTCCAGGGTGTTCCTTCGTAACCTGCTTGAAAATTGGGACATTTGACAGCTTCCAGTCAACTTGGACCTCTCCAGAGTTCCAAGACCATTGGAAAATAATGGAGAGAGGTCCCACAATTATATTGTCCAGCCCTTTCAGCACCCTGGGATGAATCTCATTGAGCCCCATAGACTTATGTGCATCCATCTGGAGCAGCAGGTCTTGGACGAGTTGGCTGGGAATTTATCATCACCCCAGTCATGGCCTTCCAACACAGGGCTCCGGGAGTCCTGGGCCCACCATCAGTGTTGATAACAGAGTCAAAGAAGGCATTAAACTTCTCTGCATTGTCTACGTCCCAATTTGTGAGGTGACCGACCTCATAAAGTAATGGATCAATGTTATCTCCAATCCTCCTTTTGCTGCTAATGTATTTTTAAAAGGCCTTTATGTTGTCCTTCAGGGTGCTGGCTAGTTTGAACTCTAACTGAGTTTTGGCCATACAAATTTTCCCCCTACAGTGGTAAGCAGCATCTCTGTCATCCTCCTGTGTTGCCTGTCATTGCTTCCAGTGTCTGTATATTTTCCTTTTCTGCCTAAGTTCTAGAATAAGATCACTGCTTAGCCAAGCTGATCTTCTGCCTTGCTTGCTTGACTTCTGACACTGTGGAATTGGCTGGTTCTCCAGTATTAAGAGATGGCCCTTAAAAAGTGACCAGCATTCATAGACCCCAATACCTTCAAAAGCAGACTCCCAGGGGACCATACTGATTATCTCCTTCAACAGCCTGAAGTCTGATCTTCTTCATACAAGAAGATGTTATGCAATTCTTATTAATGACACATATGAAGATAAGCAGCACACTGAATAAAGGAGCTAGGGAAAAAAAGCCAGGGGGGGACGTGAAGGGAATGGGGGGCTGGGAAGTCTTTTCTGGTCACTTTATTTTCTTATACATTTAGGCTGAGAGTCTAGCAGCACAGAACCAAGTCTCACCCCAAATTAAAGAACATAAATAAAGCAATTTTAGTTTACCTATTTTGTCAGTTTCAGCAATCACCTATTTTGCAAGTTTGAGCAGAGTATACTAGGTGCCTGAGAACTATGTTCACAAGAATATCTAGGTCAGAGTGATTAGTTTGAGCAGAAGTGAAGCTAGTGATCTTTCTTGCTTTGCTTAGTAGTGATGTCCAAGATCTTAGTCCAGGTGCATGAGGTGTAGGCATCTGGCAGTCATGAAGACCACCCTGTAGAAGCTGCTGCTACTGCAGTACGGTGTGAGAAATGATCTGAGTAATGAGTAATAAGCCTTACCAAATTCTCAGAAGTGAGACAAGGGAGCCTGACAAAAAGCAAAATGAAATGCTACAGTGGAGTCTGGAAAGAAGAATATGGTTATAGTCTGGCCTGAATGTTGATAAGAAACATTCAAGAATTTTAAATAGTAAAATGATGACATTACAGAGTTTTGTTGGTTTTTTTTTTTTTTTCATATGTCTGAATCAGTTTGCTTAGGAGAAAGAAACAGCCTTGAAATTGAAGTTTAATTTGTATTAACATTGCTAACAAAGGTCTTACCATGGAATGGTTTGATGTTCAAAGCAAACTACAAAGCAAATTGGTATCTGTAATAAGGCACTGACAATCCTTATTAATAGGGGCCTTGGCTTTTTTGCATCAGGAAGGAGAACAGGCAGTGGAGGCAAATTCATAAAGCAAACCACTTTCAAGGACAGCTAAATATGAATTGCCAATAATCCAGGCCTTAAACAGTGTGACCTGAAGAAACCTTGAACCATTCAGTGTGATGCACCATTAGGATGCAGCCAGAGAACAAAAGTATTCCAAAATGCTCTGCTATGATATCTTCCTGTTTATCAAGAGCTAGTAAATATAAAAGCTGGGAATAGGAAAAAGGAGAAAAAGAAGGGATGATTCTCACAGCAACAGAATGGATTTACATGGGACACCACCAAAACAACAGTACTGGGGTTTGCAGGAAAGGAAAAATACTACTGCAGGGGCTATGGGATACATTGTTCCAGCAGCTTGTGTGAAAGGGTAGGGAGCTGCAAGTGGAAGGCAGGCTACAGGATTGCCGATGGAAGGCCTTCCTGACCAGCGAGGGTGTTGCCAAAGCTAGCAGTTTTCTAGTGCCTTGTCCCTTCCTACACCAGCCTGGACACAGGTGGAATAATGAGCTGGTGTTAAGAGGCTGTAATGCAGGGACTAAGAGCATGCCACAGGTGCCTTCCCTTTATTGTATGTATCCTCTGCTTTACAGGAGCTAGAGCTCAGCTGAAGTGCTCCCATTGACAACGGGAAGTAACCCGGCTTTCAGGATGTTCATTTTTACCAGAGATACTTGCATTAGCTCAACCAGAGCTGAGAATGAAACATCCATCAAAACAAAGAGAAAGCATCTCTCCTGTCCTGCTAGGTATCTTGTGCAGCTTTATGCTATTAAACATGCCCTGCAAGAGAAACAAGAGTGGCTTTAGTCTGTTTCTCAACAGCTTATAAGGAGTTTGAGGTAAAGTATCATGCTGGAAACCCTTTCACACCCCTGCATCCAGAGAATGACACTTGCGCTTCTAGAGCACAGTCAAAGCTTCAGGCACAGACTGCTTCCTTCCTCGGCTCTTAACCAGGTGGAGGTATTCTAACTGGGAATAAAAAGGCATGACTTTTATTTAATCAAACACTTTAAGAGCCACTGTAGTGAATTCCTACCCATTATCTGCGTATCAATTATTCATTATTTTCACTAAGAAAAACCAAGTCATGCTATACTCATATAGATGAAAGAAATCTATAATGTTCTCTCTCTCTCTCCCCCCTCTCCCTTCCCCTTCAGCCTCTCATACGTTTTCATTTTGACATTATTCTTAATCCATATATACTTGAATTAGGTAAATGTACAGTCTTTATTGGCAACAAAACTTTAGTTTTTTTTTTTTTTCCCTACTGATTTTTCATAGATTTATAGATCCATAATCATTCACGTCACAGCCTGAGGGAACTGAGGCTAGAACAGGATAATAGCCACTAAATCCCCTTCTCTAAGCACTCAGATCTTCCCTGTCAGCAAGATTAAAACGGTCAACAGCAGTCTTCATGTGTCTATATCCCACACGGAGCTTTCACAACAACTGGAGTGGTGGCTGGTAGGGAGAAAAATGCAGAATTGCTACTGTGCATGATACTACGGAGATAAACAGAGAAGAAAACAGGATTGTCAGCCTCTGTAGTCTTGGAAAGGACTGGTGCTAATTCCTTGATTGGGTGAATGCAAAGAAGGGAGAGGAGTAAGGAAGAATAGTATGTTGCAGTTTAACATGCAGCGACAGTTTCCTTTCCTAAAACATAAAGACAGAGAGAGGGAAGCACCAGATGTCTTCCTGCAGCCTGACAAGGGGAAGGATAATGAAGGTATGAGTGTAGACAAGCAGAGTGGCTTTTCTGATACCGCTCCATTGAACTCCCACCCCCTACTACTCCTGGGACCTGACGGGAATTACAACTATTACGTGGATGATGAAGATGAGGAAGAGGAAGACAAAGAACAAGGAAAATGGCCAAGCGGAGATACATTTGGGGAAGAAAACAAGCCCTCGTCATCCATTCCCTTCTCCCCTGCCCTTTTCTCTGGAGCCCCGACCACAGCTTCCACTTCGTCCATACTGAACATCAACGTTGGCGGCCAAACCTACCGTCTCACCTACCAGGCAGTGGCCATCTATCCCAAGACCCGCCTGGGCCGCCTGGCTACCTCCACTGACCGTCGCTGCCAGCTGGGCCTGTGCGATGACTACACTGCCCAGGTAGATGAGTATTTCTTTGACCGGGACCCGGCCGTCTTCCAGCTGGTGTACAACTTCTATGCCTCAGGGGTGCTGCGCGTGCGGGATGAGCTGTGCCCTCGTAGCTTCTTGGAGGAGCTGAGCTACTGGGGCGTGCGGCTCAAATACACACCTCGCTGTTGCCGCATCTGTTTCGAGGAGCGCCGTGATGAGCTGAGTGAGCAGCTGAAGGTCCAGCGCGAGCTGCGCTCCCAGGCAGAAGCTCAGGAGAACGAGCAGCTCTTTCACCACATGCGCTACTATGGTCCCCAGCGCTGGCGCCTCTGGAACCTCATGGAGAAGCCCTTCTCCTCTGTCACCGCCAAGGTGATGGCAGTTGCCTCCAGCTTCTTCGTGCTCATCTCTGTGGTGGCCCTGGCACTCAACACGGTGGAGGAGATGCAGCAGGTCGACCGGAAGAGCGGGGAGAGCAGGCCTGTCTTAGAGCACATTGAAACGATGTGCATCGCATTCTTCACACTGGAGTACCTGCTGCGCTTGGTCTCTACCCCAGACCTGCGCCGCTTTGCCAGCAGCGCCCTCAATGCTGTAGACCTCATTGCCATCCTGCCCCTCTACCTACAGCTGCTGCTTGAATGCTTTGCTGATGTTGACCAGCCCCGAGGTCGGGGCTCTCAGCACGAGCACGACATTGAGAAGGTGGGACGGGTGGGCAAGGTGGGACAAGTGCTTCGCATCATGCGCCTCATGCGCATCTTCCGCATCCTCAAGCTGGCCCGCCACTCCACTGGGCTGCGTGCCTTTGGATTTACCTTGCGCCAGTGTTACCAGCAGGTCGGCTGCCTTTTGCTCTTCATTGCCATGGGCATCTTCGCCTTCTCTGCCATGGTCTACACAGTGGAGCACGATGTCTCCAGTACCAACTTCACCAGTATCCCCCATGCTTGGTGGTGGGCTGCCGTAAGTAAACACATCTCACCTTGCTGGGTAACCAGAGACCCCTTCTCCCTTCCCCTCCCCTTCCTTGCTAGAATCACCGACAGTCTTGAAAACAGCAGGCTCAGATCAGGGAACATCTGCTCTGAATTCTGAGCTTGCAGGACATATGTGCTCACTCATACACACATGCACTCATTCACCTCTGTTGTAAGCTTAAATCAAGGCTTAATCAGGCAGTGTGGAAATTCCCATCCAACCAAATGCAGACAGTACTTGCACTTTTAAAGAATAAGTGAGAAAAGAGACAGGAAATAAAAATATTTCCCCATCTAATCCCATTGTCAGTGTTGAAAAGAAAAAAACAAATGGCAAAAAAAACCCCAGCTTGCATCAGGCTATCTGATCTCAGGTAGACACAGGATTTTCACTCTTATTTTTTTTGCAGATCTACTGTGGCCCATCATGCAACTGTAAGATGATAACACATAGTTTATTAACTATAGTCTAGTCACTAAAACTTGCAAAGCTGAAGCTGTCCCAAAGCTCTGGCAATTAAAAATGTATTAGGACCAACAGTTGTTTTACACAAGAGATTGTGTATAAAGCACACAAAAAAGCGTTCCTTAGGTGGCACGTCTAAGGCACGTGCATGTTTGCACACACAAAAAAACCACATCGGCAGTTACTTATGCCGTGCCAGACTTGCAGAGGAATAAATACAAAAAGAAGCAGAATGGCTCGGGGGGTTGATAATGGGATAAACTGCCTTCTACATCTAGGTCACTGATTTGAATCCCGCATCAGTCAATACTGAGAGCTGGTTAATGTCACCTTGAATCTTTTTTTGCAACCTCTGCCAGAAAGCGTGTGATTTTAGTCCCATCCCAAGCACTTGGAGTGAGGATAACTGGCTGAGTTTCAGCTGACAAGCCTCAGAAATGAAGAGAGAATGACCTCATTTCTAGAGATTGCCACTGGTTCTAAGGCATTTGGGCATGTCTCCTTGAGAGGCCTGAACTATCACTGACCTGTACTATACTATATTACATGAAGGGGTGTTTTTGAGGCAGCATTTTCCAGGATGTTGGGTTCACATCTTTCAGGGGCATGAAGATTTAGCCAGGAACACAATGCTGTGAGAGTTTAAAGTCTTCCACCTTGCTTAAATGCCTCCTGCCTCTGGCAACATCCTGGCAGACCTGTTCCAGCATCCCAAACTCAAAATTCACATCTAAAGTGTTTGAGAAGCAGTTCAACTCCAGACTTGAATTGCATTAACACCCAAGGATGGACATATATTCACTTAGAGAAGGCTAACCTATACTTCTCAAACTACCGTGAGATCAAAATGATAGTTATATCCTTCAAGGTGATCTGTGAAGACAAAAGAAACACTTCTGGGTTTATCAAGACGATCAGACAATTGAGAGGGAGATGCAGGTTGTAAGTAAATACTTAACAGATAATTTTCATGTGCAAACATGGCAATTTCACAATTATAATTTTTACAACAGTGTCTTGACAGGGAGGAGCATGGTTTTATCAAGAGCATTGTAGAGAGGGGGAAGCTGATCCCTGCCTGTGCTGCTGCCTGCGCTGCTGCCTGCAGCATTTCAGAGCTGGAAAACAACAGTTCTATTATGCTGTAGAAGATGTGTGTGATCACAGCAGCCTGAATCAAATCAGAGGGTAGCTCGATGTTGCAGGTGCTGAGAGAAGGCAAAGGGCCTGTATCTTGGCTGCCCATAACTCTAAGGCTTCTTCTCGTCTGTAATCATGTACATTTCATTTTGCAATGGCTGATTCTGGCCTCCGTAATCTACATTTACAGTAGGGCCCCAGGAAAATTTCTGACCCCTGGGCCTGGTTATGGGGTTGGCTATGTCCCAGTCACTTCCCTCGGGAAGGAAGCCCATGCCAATGGTTTGTAAAGGAGTCAGAAGATATCACGCTGGTTGAGCAGCATAGGCACTGGATGCACCAAGTTGCATATGGGGCCCACAGGACAGCAACCCCAACATATACAAGGTCGCTTCTCCTGGACAGCAGCCCTGGGAGCCCATGGCCTCCACTTTTGGTCCAGTGACGGCTGAATGAGGTGTGATGGTTTCCCATACATATGTTTGTTGTGATTCAATGCATGGCAGAAAAAATGGCCCTACAGACCACATAGACATTTATATATGTACATCCATATACCCTTTAAGCTGGGGCATGAGAAGGAGGGAAAAATCAGTGACTAAAGGAAAGAGTCCTGTTATGTGACCTTCACAGGTCATCTTTAAGTGATATACACAGGTTATGAAAAAATTTGGAATTCACACAATGCTGGAATAAGGACATTACCCTTATATTTTGTTTTCTGAACATGCAGGATATATGTAAAATCTTTAGGGCTCATTTCTGAAAGATGGTGACACCATAAACATTTAGATACTCCTAAGAAACCTATATGACTATGACTACATGAAAAAAGCCTATTTAACTGAGCAAGTGTCTCCAAAAGAGGAGCTGTAGCATATGCATTGCAATTTCAAGGCATAAAACTCTTTTTAAAGCCTATTAATTCTTTAAGAGTTAAAATGAAGATACATGGATCACTCAGATTTCCTTTAAATCCAATAACATTTACAGTCTCACACACAGAGGAGAGGTATTTCTCCCAAACTGTCACAGGCAATGTAGAAGACTATGCCAGTGGAACAGAACCTTATCATAGGATAATGGTTTTGTCCTGGCTGGTAGAGATAAACATCTTGCCTTCGTCTCAGTATTTATTTTTGGAGATATTTATCCTGTATTATCATTCAAATCCAGTGACTTAATTTCCACTAAACCAAGTGACTAATCCTTTTTATTCCACAGGAAACACCAGGTGCATCCTACAAATGTGCTTACCCAGTGCTGTCTCATGTACCCTAATGCTTTCTTCATTTGAAATAACATTTTATTTAGCATGTTAGAGGATGACAGGCTGCACACTGTGACCTTCGAAAGACTTATTTCAGTGCTAAAGCCACAAGAGCATTACAGTGAAACTCCTACTGCCTGTGGTTTATTTCTGTCAGTTTTAGATTACTGTTTTACAGATACACACAGTGTGTTGAGATACTGTTAAATACAATTATTTGCCTAAAAAAGATCCCTTGCACAGACCAAGAGGTGCCAGATGGCAGAAGCCTGCTATTTTACCTACCAGAGAAAAATAAGTAATATTTACTAAATGTAAAAAATATAAAAAATCAAGATGTGTGCAGTGGAAGTACATAAATGAGTACTTATGTTGACTGCTTGGGAGTACATCATTCACATATAGAATCTCCATAAGCAAACATCCATGAATTTTTGAAACTGAATTTTACAAAGAAAGTATTGTAGTACTTGGTACAGTAACAGGTCCATATGAAACACAGTTCCTTCATACATCCATAGGCTAAAAAGAAAATGCTGGTGGCTGAGAAGAAAAAAGTCTGTGAAACTATATAGACAATGTAATAGCAACACGTACATATTCATATAAAGCAGATATACTAAATACCATCACTCTCACAGAAAAAAAACAAAAACAAAAACAAACAAACAAACAAACAAACAAACAACCCCCCCCCCCAACATTTTAAACAACCACCAAACCCTTCTTCAAAAGGGAATTCAGCAAAAATTTTCCACCTGTGTGAGCTAAATGAAACAGGAATATTCCCTATTGAAGGCACACATACACCTTACTTTTGTAGCCTCTGACATACAGCTGAGCAGGGAGATAAAAAAAATTAACGCTATAAATATATATGTTGTGAGCATACACTGTGAGCAAAAACTTCCAGACAACAGAGAAAGATCTTTGTTTTTTTCCAAAGCTCCTTGTAGGTATGTAACCATTAAAGGGGGCTTTATCTAGAAATGTCAAAGACCCGTGTCACTTCTTCCTATAGTGCAAATATTATAAAAACATATTTCACCATTACCTGAAGCTTTTAATGTGTTTTTCAGTGGTCCCTAAAATATCTATGACAAACAAAGGTAACATTCAAAATACAACCCACGGAATAAGTCCCAAAATACCAGGTTTTATAAGCACATTGGATTTAGACACAGGGCATCTGTTCCAAGCGACACGATGAGGGAGCAGGGCTGAAGTTATCACTGGATTTGCGTGGTCAGGGAGCCATCTCTATCTGCTTACTACAGCTGAGCAAACCCACCTGCTGGACAGGCTGGTGTGAAAATTGTTTGGAAATTGGAAATTCCCCCTGAAGGACAAAGCTTTTAAAAATCATCCTGAATGGTGTCAAACTGCACTGTTGTCTGTCTTCACTGCATGAGAGGGATTTTCTTTTAATTAGGGAATTTTACATAAGATGAGTGCTACAGAAAAAACTGCATCACACTTATTATGCAAAGTGCAAAACACTAACTTTAAAATTGTCCTTGATCCCTGAACTGTTTGTATCTTTTCCATATCTGTTTGTATGTTTCTTCCCAGCTAATAAGCTGAATGTTGTTTTGTCTGTAGGTCAGCATCTCTACAGTGGGATATGGAGACATGTGTCCAGAAACTCACCTGGGCCGCCTGTTTGCTTTCCTCTGCATTGCATTTGGAATAATCCTGAATGGAATGCCCATCTCCATTCTCTACAACAAATTCTCAGACTATTACAGCAAGCTGAAGGCATATGAGTACACGGCTCTCAAGAAGGAAAGGGGGAAGGTGGACTTCACACGGAGAGCCATGAAGAAAATATCTGAATGCTGTGGAGAAGGTGCAACCCACCCTTTGTCACAGCGCTGATACAGTTTGTGCTTTGGATATTGGGAGGGAACAGAGATGCTGAAGGAGAAAGAAGATAAACAGATCAGCCAAGCTAAGGGAAGATAAACTGAAAAGGCCAACAGTAACAAAAGTAGATGGTGAGATCTGTTGTGAAGGGGGTTGTTTTCAAAAGAAAAAAGGCTCAGATTACAATAGATTTTTTTTTTTGGCTTTCCTAGGTTGTGAACAGCACTTAAGTGCTCGTCAACTATCTTGAATGACATTCTTCAAATCAGCCACCCAGAAACAATGAATTAGACCCAAATGAATATGTAGCACTCTGCTACTGATTAGACCCACAATAAAGGCTCACCATAATCACAGCAATGGATAAAAAATTGCTGCCATTAAGGGTCAGCCACCTCAGCCCTGTCAAGGCAATCTCAAAAATTAAACAAATAGAACGCCCAATATACTGACAGCATTGTTAAAACTAGTTTTGCACCAGCTTTCAAAACCAGGAAAAGAGCCTAGAGCATTTAGCTGAATATTAGCAACATTTATAGTCCTTAAGATTTCAGCTTCTATTTCCACTGTCAGATAGCTATGCTTCACTGTTCCAATTTTATTTTTCAAACACAGTCCTGCAAATGATTCCCATTTTCATATTTAAGCAAGCAGCACACTGCTTTTAGTATTCTCCTCCACCACCATCTCCATATTCATCTTTCAGTATGCCAAGAACTAGAAAAGAAGTCTGGAGTCTGAGTTGATAAATGTCATTGCTCAGCTTTGAAAACATTTCCAAACCAAAACCTTCTTTAAGTATAGGATTAAGTGATAAATTAAATTTATTTCAGAGCATATAATGTATCTATGTATTGAATTGTTAGAATAATAATAGGCCTGTTGCGGGACATAAGTATTAAAGCAGCATTTAAAAAAATAATCAAATGAAACATGTAATGGATAATAGCTTATAAAGACTTTTCATACAAAGGATCTTATCAGCACTTATCTGTAACCAATTTTAAATATAATTTAAAGTCAAGATACTTTGTCTGGTGCATACAGCCACTAAGGACACAATTTTGACACCTTAGCTCACCCCCAGTAGTATCTCACTTCCTAAGGTTACTGAGCCTTCTTGCACAGCTGGATGCAATGTCTCATGAGTCAGAAACTCACCCCAAAACCTGTGAAACAAATAACAGCAACAAATCAAATCTATGTTTCATGTATTAGTTCACGGCATATCGGAAATATTCTTTTTATGTAGGCGCAGTCACACCAGTTTAGAAATAGTAATCTGAAAAACAGATTTGAAAAAAATTGTTATTTTATTGATATTCAGATACAAATGGTGTTGAAAAACAGAAAAAAGGGTAACAAAAAGAGACAATGGTAACAGTCACTGATATGACCCATGGCTGATATTAGCAGCACTCTTGCTGCAAAACAGCCTGATGGCAGAGATGCAGTTTAAAATTCTTGAACTCTCACGTTGTGTCTGTGCTACCCTGCTGAATACAAATGGCTGCATTCAAATCGTAGAACCACACCAGAGACAATGGTGTGAAGCTCACTCTTGGGACAGCTAAGGGTGAAAAAGTTCATTAATTTTGCCATGTCCATGCAAATTGTGTCAAGCATGGGGACATTTCTCCTCTCAATGGTGAGGAGGTAATTAGTAACCAAGTGGCTCTTCTCATTCTCTACCTCCAGACAAACGTATCATAAGCCCATCTGTCATTTTGTTCTTTAGGAATGACAGTCAGCACATTGTGTGCTGATCAGCTCTGTTAAAAGCTAAACCATGTCTTTAAGGCACAGCTGAGCCCTGGGAGTTGAATGTGATAGATGTTTGCTGTTCTGGACTGCACACAATGCAGCAGGCACAATCCCGGCACTCACTGAGAAGAATAGCTGCTTTACTTTGGCTCTAGGGATGTTATGAATTTGCATGGCCCTTCTGCACAGCAACAACAGGACGAGGAGCTTCCTGAAATCACAGGAAGTCTCTCTCTTAGACCCCCACTGCAGTGCAGTGGGGTGGCAAATTACAACCATGCAAAAACACAACTGTGCTTTATTTTCAACATGCAGCTTGGGATAAAACCATTAAAAGGACTTAAATGTTGGTGATTACTCAATTTTCCAAGATATGGGACATCCTAAATTAATTTCCTTGTCTGAAGGTATCAGTACTTGTATGGACCATGCAGATGGTATGTAGATTCTCAGGCTTGCATGGCAAGCTCAGCAGCTTCCTGCCACCTAGAGAATTCCATAACCTGAGCACTTACTCTGCTGAGGCTGGACTTCCTCATAGCCTCAGGCTTGACACAAATCACCAGCCTTGTTTTCCACCCCACTTGCCTCACCTCACCGTCGTTCAAGTAGATGTTTTTCAATACATGTAAGGGAATCAGCTTTCCACATAAAACATGATCAGGAGAAAAAAGACTGCTCTCTCTTCATCAAAAGTCAGAATTGAATGCTCTTGGTGAGTGTATTCTTATCTGACCAACAAGATTTTAATGCACAAGCCCCATAGTACTGCTCTAACTGTTCAAATACAGCTTGGAGTGGTTGTCTCCCAGCCCACTAACTGAAGCTGCTCTCCTTTTCACCAGTAATGACCTATCAGGTGACAGTAAAAGAAAGACTGTTCAACTTGGTGTTTACAGCACATGGTTGGGTGGAAAGGTGTGGGTCGCAGGCCCTGCTTCAATAAAGAGCTATGAAAGTACACTGACCAAGCACCGAAATCTTCCCAAACACTCAATCTCCTCTGGACCAAGCAATCTTTGGCTGAAGGATTTAATTCAGAAGGACTCCCAGAGTCAGTCCCTGCACACTGCAGCCACTCAAAGGCAAAACTATTACTTAGAGCATCCTACAGGCTACTGGCCATGTGCCAAAACACTTCCTGACACAAAGGAGACGAGTTTCTGTCCCCCCAGGAAAAGAAGACATTGTAAGCAGTACCACCAGGTCCCATCTGTGTGCTTTGAACACCAAGACCATCACACCTCGGGCAGCTCAGCTTACCTAGTGGCCACCTCACTCTCTTCTCAATGCACTTTGCCCCCTCATCCCACTGTCTTGTCGATGACAGCTTTGGTACTTTTTTGATTCCTCTGTGCACTGACTCAACACACAAATGTGACAGTTTGGAGGAACAGGGTTAGATTCTTGTTTGGTGTGTGACCTAGCTCAATTTATAGGGTTCTGACTAATGTTAGAGCCGACACAAGATACATGGTAGAAATGGGCAGTCTGGAGGACAGACCTCTGCCAACTGCCACATGAAATATTAAGCAGAAGACTACACAAAGTTGTTGTTTTTCTGTTTTGTAATACCTGGCTCACCTGCCCTGCTGCATTCAACAGGTGAAACGGTTCTTAGTGATTTAGGGCATTTTCCAGCGAACTGGGAGTTAGTATTTTAGAGTTTTTATTCAATCAAAGACTCATAATTTTCTCCTCTAGATTATTTTAGCTTTCTGCTGTGTGTCTTAATCTTATTTTAGGGGTGATAAGCACAGGTCTGTGCATTTAAATAGGAAAGAGTATGACTAAAGTTGAGGCACCACTATATCAGCCAGACACTGCCCCAAATGCCTAAAACTCTGTCAGTACCAGCATTTTCTGTGGGTGACTACTAGCAAGGTCCTCCCATAAGATCCTCTTCCCCTGTGAAAGCCTGTCTGAGGCTCATACCATACAAAGAGGACCTCCAGCCATTCCAGAGGAAGGAAGGAGTTCATATTCCCACAGAACAAGCTTCCAACAACCTGCAGAAGGCTCTGCAAACCTGTAACAGCTGGTTTTGAAATAGGATGCAGCATTTTGGCCATTTTTTTGTTGACACAATTGTTCCTTCTGAGGACTCTCAGTTAATTTATTCTGCCACATCCACTAAGACTTTTAGTGGCATTATCACTGTCCCTAGATTACTCAAATGAAACAGTCAAACAGTAGACAGGATGACATCCTAAAACAGTACATGGGCTGTAATTATTTTGGTTATTTGAATGCCACAGGGATTTGACAATCAAAAGATTTCAAAATAACCACATCAAGGGAAAATATGCTTAAACACAAGAAAGATGGGCAACACTACTAAAGCTAAAGTAGATAGGGCTTGTTTTGTGAGATGTAAATTTGGCACAGCTAAGGATTTGGGGAAACGGTGTAGGATTCTCAAACCACTGAGAAATTACAGCCTTCTCTGAATGTGGCTATATTAAAGTCTTCTATTTTAATTAATTGCAGATATTAATAAGCCCCAGAGGGAGAAGGAAAATATATTCTATCATTATGTTTCACTACAGACTTCGCAAACATATTGTCTCTGGCAGACAAAGAAACAATCAGTTTATCTGGACGGCCTGGCTTCATTTTAGGACAACTAAGTGTTGTTTCCTCTACTCATTTTAGGCCTGAGAATTATTGAAAAATAAGAAAGAAAGAAAGAAAAAAATAAAATAAAGAAAAAAAATAGAAAAAGATAGAGAAAAAGAGAAAAAGAGAAAAAGAGAAAAAGAGAAAAAAAGAGAAAAAAAGAGAAAGAGAAAAAGAGAAAAAGAGAAAAAGAGAGAAAAAAAGAGAAAAAGAGAAAGAGAAAGAGAGAGAGAAAGAGAAAGAGAAAGAGAAAGAGAAAGAGAAAGAGAAAGAGAAAGAGAAAGAGAAAGAGAAAGAGAAAGAGAAAGAGAAAGAGAAAGAGAAAGAGAAAGAGAAAGAGAAAGAGAAAGAGAAAGAGAAAGAGAAAGAGAAAGAGAAAGAGAGAAAGAGAGAAAGAGAGAAAGAGAGAAAGAGAGAAAGAGAGAAAGAGAGAAAGAGAGAAAGAGAGAAAGAGAGAAAGAGAGAAAGAGAGAAAGAAAGAGAGAAAGAGAGAAAGAGAGAAAGAGAGAAAGAGAGGAAAAGAGGAAAAGAGGAAAAGAGGAAAAGAGGAAAAGAAAAAGAAATAGAAAAAGAAGTAGAAAAAGAATAAAGGAAAAAGAAAAGAAAAAAGTAGAAAGAAAAAAGAAAAAAGAGAAAAGAAGAAAGAAAAAAAAAAGAAAAAGAAAAAACCCAGGGGTGGGTGTGGTAGAAACCTCAAGTTTGTCCCTACATAAGACAGTGGAAAGAATTCCAATTAGAATATGCTTTTGCACAAATCCTTCTCTTAGAATAACATCACTTTTTCAATGCAATTCAGCAGCTGTTTGCTCTTCTCATTCAGAAAGATAGCACTTAAAGGGGTAGCTACAGTAAACCACAGATTAATAGTCATCTGGTGCTATTCCCAGGCTTCTAAGGCAAATATTCAGTCTTTAAGTATGTATAATTCAAAAGATTATAAACTATGTACACATCAAAGTTTCTGGGGAAAAATAATTACTATCAATAAGCCTGTGAAGGAAAAAATCTCTCCTTGCTTAAAAAATAGCGTCAACTGTTTAGAATGTTCTGGTTTTACATTATGTAAAAATATTTGATTCATGGTTATCTGATATTTACAAAACCTTTATTAACTTCTTTATTCAGTAGTAGAGAAATTACCTGGCATTTGACTGTAATCCAGCTCTTTATCTTGGATTAAAAAAGAGAAAGGTCAGAGGTACTAGCTTTTTATGTACTTAAGTAATTTAATGGAAATATTCTGAGAAAAATTGAAGAATTCTTCAGGTAGCTCTCGACATAGAGATTAACAAGGTTTTTAAATAAAACTTGTCAGAGTCTAATTCTACTCTATAAAATAACTCTCTACTGTCATCTCATCTAACTTCTGAAGCAGATTTTCTCAATTGATAAGCAAAAGCATTCCCCACCCCCCCACCCCCCCCATTAATAAACTCATACCATACCTAAAAGTCAGTATTTCACTGCTACTAATAACTGTTCCTCAGGCCACCACATACCATGCAACACTATCTCCTTCACCAGTTCTAGCAGAGGAAACTGCCTGAAAAGCACTTCTACTACCAGCTGGCAAAGAGAAGGCAGATCTTGCTTTGGCTGCAGAACTTGTTATGGCTAACATAACTCTACATACCTAAAACCAGCTAGCACTGTCACTGAGAATGTCTGTCTGCAGAGGAACTTTTCAAAACCCACGTAAGAACAGCCTTACTCAGTAGGACACTTCTTTGTTTCTCTTACCAAAAACTACATATGGAGGTGAAGGCATGGACTGCAGATGAATGCAACAGACCACCGGTAACAGAAAGGCTGGGCTCTGAGACTGAGCCTTTGTGATCAAGCCTTGACATAAGCTGAATCCACACTGACATCAAAGGGAGGGACTGCATGCTTCTCAAGTCTGCTCCAGAGGTCTTGAGGGTCGGGTTGGTCTGACTTCCAGATATATTGATAACCAAATATTTCATTTGGGTAAAATAAGAGGAAAACCAAACCAAAACAAACAAACAAAGAAAAGAAACAAACCAACAAATTCCAGAAATTCAGGAAAATACATGCAGGCTGCAACACCATGTCCCGCTCTGATGGGGGGCCGCTATGCCCTGTGAAAGAAAGGGCAAGACTGCTGGATGTCCGTGTAGAGTCCCTTGCACCGAAAGTTGTTCACCGCTGCCGCCCAGAGGTTACAGGCTGCCAGATTCCCCTTTTCCTTAATATCTAGTGCTGGCTACTTACTATATTAGCTAGCTCTGTTGCATCTTCTTCAGGTACAGTGTACCAAAAGCCTGGAGTCCCATCAGCAAGAGTGTTTACAGTTGCATAAAGTCTAATCTGTACTGCAAAATCTGTATTATCATCATCATGGACTAACTGAATCTTCAACTAATGTTGCATTAATTACACTGGCAATGAATTTCCCCGTTCCTTTTGTTTATAAAAGACCTCTTCAATGCCTAAAATGTTCCCCCAAAATCACCACAAAAAACCCAGAAGTGATTAAAGGCAGATCTGGATGATGTCAGTATATGTTTAAAACTTGGTCTGCATAGTTCTATAACAGTTTAAGCAAACAAAAATATTGCCACTTAACACCAGAAGATTATTCAGGTATCAGGAAAGTTCAAGATAAAGTTACCTTAACTGTAGGGTGAATAGATTGTTTTAGAGCAATAGGAAGTATTGTCCAGCCTTTTACTGACAGGATTTAACATAAGAAATCAAAATAAAGGTCTCAACCAATTGTCATTACACTTTTGAGTCATGTCAGCCTGAAAATAATGCTGATTTTTTGGGTGTATTTTTCTATGTAGTACAATGTATGTTCCTCTAAATCCCCAGGCACTGAAGAGAGAACAGTGACATTTTATACACAAATCTGAAATACAAATTTGATCATGCAGCTCAGTCAACCTAAAAGATCAATTTGATCCCCTGTAATGGGAAGTTCTGCTCTTAGCTAATGTCAGACTTCTCGCTGCCTTACCATGCCAACGCTGCTGCTTAGCTTGGGCTCTGGTGTTCAAGCACGTTCCCCTTTGTTTAGTGAATCTTATAAGCTCACTAACAGAAATTAATTCAACACCACAACACAAAAATCTCCAACTGGTTTATGAACTGAATCATCTTGGTGAATAGCCTGACAAATGCCAGAGCTGCTGCAAGGAGAGGGATGCAGCATCTTCTGTTCAGAGGCAAAAGGAAAAACACTACTGACTCACATTGCAGCAGGCAGGCTGCAGGATTCAGAATCACATTTATCAGCTCAACTGAGAGGCTGATCAACAGTAACTCTGTTCCTCTTAAGGGCTGCCTTCAACGTGCACTTCGTAACACCCAAGCAACAAACTAAAGAAGCAAATGCTTAGACGGTGCAAAGCTGAATCATCCGTGAAAGCAGAAGTCCTCCAACTTGGGCATGATGTTCTGTAGAACAGGAAATACAACATGTTTGGTATCTGTCACTGATGAGGATATTTTAAAGGGAAATCACTGGAACTCCATGGAGGCTGCTGAGCAGCACTGGTTCTGGAAGGCAGACCCCAGTAGCTCCCTCATGCCTGGGCCCTGGCTAATAAAATACCATGAAATTTGCCATGTTAAATTGCAAATTCAATAATCAATTCTTTTGAAGAGAAATCATTCAGACATTTCTCAAACTTATGTCTTCAAATTAGTATTGTCTGTTCTTTTCACTGCCTGCTATCAAAAGACTTGGAATTTGAAATGGGCTCTAAATATTTCACCTCTTCAGATTAACACAGAAAAAACAGAAAAAAATTCTTAAATGGAGAAACTGGTGGCACCAATTTGTAAAACTGCATCTGAAAGCATTTCAACCATAAGAATGATTTTGACTGCCATGAAAACTGGTGCTATCACCATGCTATGTTGCAGCACCTGATCTTCATCTAACCACTCACTTGGAGCAGAAGCTTTAACCAATGCAACATATTGAACCAATTCTCATATTCCCTTAAAACATTTTTTGTGGAAATGTTAGTATCAGGAAAGCTTATAAATCAGTATATCTTTAAAGTGAAAACCCCTGGTATTGTTTTTTGCCCCACAAGCATCTTGCTTGCATCTCTTTTACAAACAGAAAAAAACCTTTTGATGACTTCTTAGTTCAATGCTTCTAGCACCTGTTCCTATATGCCTGTATGCCCCGAGCTCCTGTCAGCTCCCTCTTGTATGCTTTTTATGATTGTCCCACTATTCTAATAAAAGATGTAATCCATGTAGACACACTCTAGTTAGCACAGACTGACAACCCTTTAGCAATGACAGGCAGAAGCGGCTGTGGAAAAGACAGGGAAATTAGAGAATCTGTACGATTTTTATGTTTTCTAAAGCATAAGTGTACTTATAAGACACATTCTGATTGAAAAGAGCATAAAAATCCAACAGTTAAAATCATCTTCCATGACAGCAGATGACAAGGTGACTAAACCAGCATCAGCTAGTCTGGCCCTTGACAAGACTTTAAATACCTGGCTATTGATAGAGAAAAATCACAGATATATAATGTTAAATTGAGCATATGTAAGGAATTACTGATGATAACTAAGATTGAATTTACCTGATATATTTTCTAGCCATCAGTGGCTTTCCTATCCCTCAGTCCCTCTCCCTAATACAGCTTGTGAATGATATGCTGCTTGCTACTTTGGATGTTACAGCAAAGTGGGTTTGGTCCTTTGCATACACTTAAAAGAAAAAATCTTGTCAAGGAAAGCTTGCACTGCTGAATTTTGCAGTTACAGGGACTGGAGAAAAGGTAGAGAACACAGTACAGTAGATTCATATTTCTTAAATAGCAACCCTTCCCAGTAATGCCTGTTTCTCTTTATTAGATGTCCATTACAACAGTTTCTACCATTATCACATCTTGAAAAAGGTTACATATCCTAAAAGTCCAGGCTCTCAAAGCAAGACACAGAAAAAAAAACACAAGGGGCTTTAAATAACAACAAAAAAATGTGAACAGTGAAAAAAAGTGCCACTTACAGAATGGCACATGCAAAGAAGTGACTCGATACAAGAGTTTTAAACTCCAAGCAGAAAACAGGGGAAAAGTGTTGGAGGAATACGGTTAGAGTAAATGAACTCCTGTGTTTTCACAAAGCACCTGAAGAATGCTGTGCACACTAGTGAGGCAAAAGGGATGGGTTTTGCCAATGATCTTGAACTTGATCATTCAAATGGTCTAATGGGACACTACAGATTTACTGAAGGAAAACAGCCAGAAGGAAATCTGTCTTGATTAATGTAATGAACAGTTACGTTAATCTGTTTTAAAGATGTACAAAATGAAAAAAACCTATTTTTAATATTTGATTAGTACCATTTTCAATTTTTTTAGACATACCACAGAAGCAGTGAGAATACATATGTAGAAAACCTTAAGCACCAAGTGGTATGCATACGACCCTTGTGTCCATTCTGACAAGTCTACATTCCAACTAGCCAAGAGACAGATAGGAGTAGGAAAGAAAATCTCACAGTTTATGGGTCAGTCTGCCTGCAATGTGTATATTGTCCCAAAACATTCCCCCATTTTTCCCAGCTATTTCAGTCATACTGCATTTTCTACTGACCCCACTTTGTCCTCAGTTCCACACTCAGAAACAAACTCAGTCACTGTGTGTATTTTCTGCTTTTGAAGCAGAGGTAAGTTGGTGGAGTCAGTGGAAAAGCAAAATACTGATTGTTCTTGGTAGATTCTGCTGTCAGCAGCAAAGGGGAAAGCTGGTTGTTTTGTACCTTAAACTAGGAGGTATTCAGTTGCAATAGTAACTACCTGAATACTCCTATTTCCAAGGTAATGGGAAATACGCTAATATACACTATTACCAAGGTAACGGGTCCTCTATCTTCTAAGAACCAAAAATCAAATAATCACCTTTTCCATTCTAGACTGTCCTAGCATTTACAATGATTAAACATCAGGGGTTCACTCCCCAACTTCTGCTACATAAAGTGAAAGAAAGAAGTGTTGGCTCTGGATGGCCAAGGGGACAGTCACTTCACCTCTGGAAGACGGCTTAAAAACAAGAGTCCCATAATTTCTGGAGCAGCCTCTTTTCTGAGTGAGTGGCACAGACACAGATACTTGTTTGCTGCACATGCACTTCCACTGTCTTCTTGGCAATAAAAAAAATACTGCTAGCTATATTAAGATGCTGGCAATAATTTGAGCATTTTGGATAATCTAAAGTAGGCAGAAGTCTTTGCCAAGTGCATTGCAAACAAAAGAAAAAAGGACACACTGAAAAAAATACTTTTGCTTCAGAGTCTTTCAATTTATCTCTCAGCCTTCACAGGCAGACCCACAGCAGACTGGGACAGAAATGGCACTGCATCCAACCAGCTTCTTCAGTGGGAAAAATCAGTCCCCTCTGAAAGTACCTTAAGACACTGAAACAGTCTTTAGTACCACAACACCCCCCTGACCCTTCCAATCCTCCTTTCCTCTCATTCCATTAGGGTATTTCAGAACTTGGTTTCAACTGACATTAAAGACATACCTTGACAATAAAATTTATGTTCTATTCCTGGTAGGATAATAGTGGCATCTTTAGCATAACCTTAACTGATGTCTACTTAATCAAGATTGGCATTTGTCAAATTGTGGTAAGGAAAATTAGTAGTCAGTCACTCCAAATTACTACACATAACTTAAAATAAATCATATACACAGTTTCAAAAATGCAGATAGAATGCCTGGTAGACATTCAGTTAAAACAACTGGAATTAAAGCACACAATCAAAGCATCAAACCAGATTCATGTAAGCAGCTTTTTGCTATTCAGTTTATTAACATCTATCTTTAGCTATGACTTACTTTCATTGCCCTCTTTAATTCTCTTGATTGGAAATAAGCCTGTGCCAGATTCTAAGCATTAGTTTATTCCCTTCAGTAACCTGAAAACTGAGAAGGGCTGTATCAGATTTTTTTTATCTCCTACTATTTTACTCTACCGCTAATTATTCAGTCAGAAATCTGCTCCATACTTTGTTCAGGCTGGGTTTTTTGTCAGTAAATGAGACTTCTTTAGAAACAGTTCACTACAGTTTAAATTCATTATCTGTTGCTAATTAAAAAGATCTGTTTTATTGTTACAAAAGAAAATCCTGTTACAGAAACTAATGAGCTGCAACCTTCAGTAACTGAGAGGGTATGTCTACAAGCATGAACACTTAATGACAGTGCCAATCAGGTCTAATTGGGATTAACCTTTAAGTATTTACTACTACTCATAAACTTAAGTGGAATTAGAGGGAAGCACAGTCAGCAAAGTATCAGTAAATCAACAGATGCAAACAGAAACAAACAACATGAGAAACACTTCTCCTAACTATAACACATGTGTACTGCTTAAATTAACCCAAGTAATTTCAATTGGGTTTATGATTTTTTTAAAAATTTGCCCACCCGGGTATCTTGTAATTTTTTTATAATAAAAAATGTTCCCCTAGACAGGACCAGTAAGAAGTAAGAGATTACTTAAGATGAAACAAGGCATTTCATTGCCTTGGATCAACTAATTATACTTAAACATACACATCTAGCAAACATACTTAACAATTCCAGTATACATACGTGTATACATACAGGTGCTCCTTAAAGAACCAGAGTATTTTACCTCTTGTATTTGCCATATTATTTTACCTTTGATTTGAAGTATGTAAAATACAGAAACTCAAGCCAGTTTACGTAACTACTGGCAACTTCCAATTAGTTACATTGTACTTTTTGTTGAAGAAGCTGTATTCTGTGAGAAATAATGGCTAGCTAACTACTATTAAAAATGTTGCCACATTCTATCAGGCTAAGCAACAGTAAAGAGTGACTCCAACAGCCGGATATTTAATTAATTAGGTCTTCTGGATCAGTCTATCAGCATAGCATTAAACACCACCAGTGTGTTGTATGAATGCCTTATCAAGAAAGTTTTGGGATGTTTTTTTCTTTTTTTCTCTGCTTAAAATGAGAAAATAAAATACTAGCTGGATTTTTCTAGATCAAAATAGAGTACAGTAGAAATCAATAGGACACTTATTTGATATCATGCAGAAGTAAATTCCTCCCTCCCCTATTACAAGGAAGATACCAAAAAACCACCCAATCCTTCTGTTTTATTACGTCCTAAGAGTCTGTACTTTTCGGAAGCCTTAAGAAAAATAAAACCAAACTGTGGTCCACTGAAATAGTCAGCCTCTCCTTCAGGACCTTCTTTATTCTATGGACTTTTTTATTCTATTTATTCAGGACTTTTTTATTCTATTCTTATTAATCCCCGAAGGATGAGAGCCTCCATCATTTCTTCACAGGATAAAAATGGGAATTGAGTTGTTTTTCTGCTTTGTGTTTTGAGGAAACCAGGAGGGAAGGGGATTAAGAACAAGTGTATTTGCCCAGTACACAGTATCTCCAGAGCAGATGCTTCTGTTTCTATGGTAACTACGACAACATACACGTAAATTCTAACAAGACTCAAAACATTTTTGTGTTAGTTATCAGGAAAGATTTAACTTCTTGATTATACGTTCAGAAGTTTCCACTAGCTCTTAAATCTTATTGAGATTCGAATCTCTGAACAACAATTTGCTACACATAACAGAATAAGTACAACAGACAAATCATTTTAGAAATTATTTAATTTACAAATGCATACACTGATTTTTAAAACAACCATGTTGCAAAATCTTACCAACTCTTGGTTGGTTGCACTGATGTAAATTGTCTTTTTGGCTTCATTTACACTAAGAAGTCAATTTCTCCAGTAATGCTTCTATTCCTTTTACATTTTTATTCAGCTTCAACTTTGGGACAAGCTTTTTCAGTCCTTTTTTGACTGTATTTGCCACTTTTTGATCAGCACTCCGGAGAAGGCTATAAGAAACAGGAAACAAAACAAGGATGTCAAAGGTCAGTATGTATGTCATAGGAAGAGAAGCTGTCCAGGTAAGGAAATAATAACTATTTAGGAAGAATACAGTTCAGGGCATATTCTATTACCTCCTATTAGAAAAATATGTAGAACTTTCCAGAAAGCATGAAACACCAAGTGAGAACACAACCAACACAGGATAAATCAAACTGGAAAGAACTGCAGATCCCTACACACAAGCAGGTTCAAACATTAGGCCAGATCAGACTGATCAGGGCTTCACCCAGTGTGAGCTTGAAACTCCCCCCGACACAGGAGACAGCCCAATCTCCCTGGGTCACTGCTGGGCTGTCCTTGTGGGGAGAAGGTTTCTCCTTATCTCTAGCCTGAGCCGCTTATGTTTCAGCTTGGGCTACTGCCTCTTGCCCTCCAGTCACTCTCACACTGCTGTGAAGAGCCCAGCTCTCCTCCATCCCTTCCTGTCAGTGCCGGGGATGATGTTCAGCGCGCCCAAAGCCATGCCTTCTCCCAGGTGAACCAGGCCCAGTCCCACAGCCCCTCCTCCCAGGCCAAGGGATCCAGCCCATGACCATGCTGGTCACACTCTATTAAACTCGCTCCAGTTGTTGACACCCATCTTGTAATGGGGGTGCTAAAACTCAACGCAGTGAAGAACATCTAACACACGTCAAGTGCTTTCACTATTGTACTTCCACGACTCATTTAGCGCAGGACTACAGAGCCTTACCAGTTCTGTTCTTCTTTACATATTACCAAACAAACCAGCTTTCCCTGATAACTTTTCTTCCTCAAAACCAAGGAAATTCATTGTAAGCTGTAAAATACTATCAGAAAAGAAAAAGCTTCTGCACTATCCAGATCAACCTAGGCAGTGATCATCCTTCCCCTGCTTCCTTTGGGTAATGGTGAAATGTTCTTGGATTATAGTACAAAATCAGTAGAGGTAATGGCACACCTAATTTGCTACTTCAAAATGATGAGTGAACACTGCCTAAAAAACTTACTGTCTTCTACAGCCAATGTGTGCAATCCAGAACAGAATGACAAACTGCACTGGCATACAAATAAACTAAGACTGGAAACAAACTGTAACACCCATGTACTGGTACCCAGCATGATATTACAAATCTTTACAATCCCTAGGATTCTTCCAAACAGCTCCCAGATTTGCAGCTACCTAAAAGCTTGTTTCTTGCCTAGTTTTTAAACAAGGATTAGATGTGGAAAGCTGAACTAAGTAAGACATAAAAGGAATTAATGCAGCTTAAGATTTAAATTTGGCCCCCTTAGGACTCCAAATCCTGTGAAAGATGGCAATGCTGCAGTCAGTAAAGCATGCAATGCCCATCTGACAAAGCCACTATTTTCATCTACTTTGCTCCTAGATTTATTTCTACAACTATGACTAACAACTTCTGGCAGCAACTTCTGTTACACTTTTAGCTATGACAGTACTAGTTCATCAAGAGGCCCTCTTTAAAACTGAATTCAACACAGGGTGATACTTTTTCACCTTTTCTGTGAGTCATGTACCCCTGATAACAGCCAGAAGGTCAAGAGTACCGACAAAGGATGTGCTGAACACACTGGTACTTAACATTGAGAGATTCACATGGCTCATCACCAGAGACAAAGAGCATACAAAGCAGCAAGCCACTCTGGACTGTATTTTATATATTTCTAAAAATTAATTTACTCTGGCAACAACTATACATGAAAAGCTCCTTTCAAAATCTTGGTATCCGCAGATATTTCAAGACACCGTATTTTTAATATAGAACAACTACATGTCTGATAATGCAGCCAAAAAAACAACATAGCTGTTTGAGGTTTTTAAAATTCTTATTCTGACAGTATTCTAAGATCTGGAAAGCAGGCAATTATTATATTTTGTTGATACAAAACATAACTTTTACACATTACAGAAATGACATGGAAATCATTAAGTCATTTGGTGAAGAATACTTTTATCCATTTTCTACCCTGATGTAACACATCATTGACAAATTCAAAAATACTGAGAGGCCAGATGTAAAAATGTAAGTAGACCAGCATCCCCAACACTGAAGTATTTACAACAATTTATTTACATTAAGATGGGTTGTACTGTTTGCAAAGAGCCCTCTCATTATCTTATGACTCTTCACACTTGTAATAGGTCAGAAACAGGCCCCAGACTTTTTTATAAAAATCAAATTAAAAGCAATTAGGGCAATGAAAGGAGGGGGTCCAGAGGATATCTGGTAAATAAGCAATCACATACACACAGCTAACTGCTCATAACTGGTGAATAAGCTTAAAGGACTAGAAAACCACAAATCTTCAAATGTACTGGGTACAACTGACTGGGTAATTCTAAATTTTGTATCTGTACATAAGTGACAGATGGCTTCTGAAAGCCAACAACAAAACAAAAATCTATCATAGCTTCAGGGAGAACTGGCAGCATCTGAAAATTACCTCTGTCTGAGGGATATGAGCTTCTTTACAAACTATTTGAATGTTTTTTTAAAATAAGAAGGATTCTTAAAACTCGACAATTGTTTTTTTGCAAAAAAATATCGCACTTATTATCTACACCAGACTAAACTAGATTTATCATTACTATACGATGTAGGTAGCCTCTCCACTTCAATGCATACAGTTAAACAAAGATGAGATTAATTACTATGTGTTAGGGAGGTAAGCAGGTATCACATGAAAAGGAACAAAAGCAGCTGGTTATGTTCACGTGTTCTCAGCTGCCTAAACAAAAAGGTGTCATGTTTAAAGAGTCATCAAGAGAAGCTCAAACTACAAAGGATTCAGATTTAATTAAAATTAAAAAAAAACCCAAACCTAAAAACAAAATTCCAGCAAACAAACAAACACTCCTCCCCCATAGTTTTATCTTTCCTTCCTGTTAGGTGAGTTTCAGTATTGGTGAAAATGTCTGACTGCCAATCTGGGACATAAGGTCCCCTGCACACCTGTTGAAGCCCCACCCTGTAGTGCCATGAGTAATAGCAGAGAGAGGGAAAGACTGACATTCCTCACAGACTTTTCCATAAAATACGCCGCTCCTGTGCTGGTTTTTGCCAATAAGCAATTACTAGTTTCCTGTTTTTTATGTAAGTCTTCAACGCCTATTAAGAGACTGCTGTCATGGTGACAGTTAAATAGCTATTAAAGTGTTACACATGGAAAAAATTCCACTAATTTACTTTGTAACTTTATTTGGACAATCAGAATAGCTTAGTACATAAACCAGCAATACCACATATTAAATGAAATTCCTCAGCCTTAAGTTAGGGGAAAAAAGTCAAAGCATTAATACACTGAACAGGCCTTTGTAACAAATCTCTACTGAACATCTGTGTGCAGGATCAGATAACTTAGATGCATTTATTGAACTCTAAAGGACAGTTATGAGAGGTAAAGAAAAGGTATTATCATTTTAGCAGCTGAACAATCTTAACAACAAGATCCATATGATGACGTTACATAAACTGGTTTTGTATCTGTATTGCAACTACTATTCTACTACCAATTCTTCTCACTAGTGCTCTGAATAATGACTAAACAAAGTTAGAATCAAACTCAGAAAGTCCTATTAGTGAAAACAGCTTCCCATTCACCTTGCAAAAGAGCATGAATGTCAAAGTAGCCTCAATCTAAAGTCATAAAGAACAAAGATGGAAAGCAAAGAGCAAGAAGTCTAAAGTAACTTTAGGAAAGAGAAGTGAGGCGGAAAAAAAGAAGAGGTTTTTCTTTTTCAAAATTATGTTGTCGGTTTGAATTGTTTGTTGATTTTGGCTCAGAAGCAGTGCAATCCTGACCCAGCAGTTCCAGAACACAGACCACACACTTTGGGCTAAACACAAAACCTTGGGTTTCTATGACCTGACATTGACAGGTAGTTACAAACTGAAAACAGCGATGATTAACACAGCTGTTCACATTTGATAAAACAAAATGTTAATGTTAGTCTGATTCCTGTGGGGTCTTCCTGATCTCACCAGTTGCATGGTTCAATGCTTCAAAGCTGTGAGCCAGTTAGCTCATCATAAGCCTTTGCATGGTCTGTTCTTTTGAACTGTCTATCACAAACACTTTTCTGCTTCAGTATGAGACATACTGAGGCTCCATAATTAAGGTATCAACACAAAGCAGTAAGCTAAGAAAAAAAATAAATTTGGCTTCTTGTATGCTGCCACCAGTCACAGGTATTTCAGGATTACTTATTTTAATGTAGATATCTGCTGACCGCTCTTAAGAATTTTGTGCTTGTAAAACAAGACATGGTAGGCACAATTTTAAAAATAAATTTGATTTTTTATCTTAAGATTTTACAACATTGAGCTACTTCCTAGTGCTGCAAAAGCCTAAGCTCAAGTAACAATCCACAGAAACTGTGGTTTGAATTTTTCCACTACCCTGTTCCATTGCAGACTTACCAGTGGCATGAAAGACTGCACACATGGAGCAAAAAATGGCATTTTGCTGGTAGAAATTTCAGCTGATGTTCCCTTAGATGTTCAAGTAATTAACACTAGAACCTAATCAAAAATAGTCATGTGCCTTACATACCAACAAAGAATAATGGCACCTCGATTTACTTCTGCCCAGGTTTTCATATTCTCAATACCAACACGTTCCACCAATGTTCTTCCAAAGCAAACTGTAAAATGTGGGAGAGGGTTGGGGAGAAGGAAAAAATTAGTATCTTTATATAAAAAAGCCTGTTAAAAGTTCTCTGCAGTTGTGATTTAATAAAACAGATTTAAGCCACCAAGTACTCACAAATTTTGTTCTCTCAACGTAACTAACTATTGAATAATTGACTATGAATACCTTTATAGATGTTTGACTACTTCCAAGTATTGCTTGAAATTACTTAAGACACCAGCAGCACTGTGTGACAGTTTACCAGTATAACGCAAGCAAACTTGCTGTTTCTTTTTTAAGAGGGTGTCAAAGGCTATTCATGTCTTAAAGAAGGCATCCACTCCAAAGAAAGAACTTGGTAAGAATGACACCAACACAAGAGATAATTATATGAAATATGCTAATACATACACACCTCTGCCGAAAAATGCTAAGTTTTAAGCATCTGACTCTACAAGTGAAGAAACAGAATTTTCACAGATGAAGTTACTTAAAACATCAGAGATAATGCTTTATTGATGCATGAAAACCACCAGGAAACTTGTTTCTTTCAGCTGTACTGACGCTACAGGGCTCTTTCCTCAGTAGCTTTGAAAGCTTAAGTTGACTTGCAGGTTCATTATACTAATGGCATATCCAAAAGAAAGAACCTATGCTGACCTCAAGACCTCAGCTGAATTTTAAAAACTGAACTTAAGGAAAACTGCTCTTACAACTTGTATGTTGAGCAAACTTATCTGTGAGCAACCCAGAGAAACAGACCCAACCCCAACAAACTCCAACCTTCACACAAACACTGAAGCTATTTTTCACTGTCACTTTTGATCAGAATTTCATCTGAAGAAGTTTTTATTCAACTTGTTGCCTACGTGATAACAATTTGGTTCTTTTTTAATGTCAATTCCATAAACTTAGAGCAACAATTCTGAATGGCTCACTCTTTGGAGGAAAACAAAAAGACCAAAGGGAACCACTTGTGTTTAAAATAGGAATTGCACACTTTTAGCAGAAATAAGTCCAGGTAACTATCATAGCCTTGGTTAAGCTAGCCTATGGAAGAGACTCATAAAACTTCCCCTTTGCACATTTTTAATCATCCACTTGAGAAGTAGCAAAACAGCCTCCTTTCAGAAGCATTTAACAAAACCCTACTAACTCTTATTTTTACATTAAATAGCAGATACCTGAATGTAGTAAGAAGAAGAAAAAAAAAGGAATAGAGGGAAAAAACTTTAACAAGGTCTGATCATTCTACAAAGAAAAAAGCCCCCTACACACAGCGTAGTTCCTTCCAGATTATACTATGCCACATCCATCTCCTTTCATTTTTTAAGGGTTTTTTTAATGAGAAAAAGTAGTATCTATTAGGATATGGTGATTCATACAACAATATTTTACAGTTAGGTAATAAAATAAGTTTAAAATCTAAATTAAGATGAGAACATCTGTGTCCAATCTCTGCCTTCTGGGACATAAAGTAACAGAGATAGTTTTGTGCATGAAATACTTTAATAAGTTATAAAGCATTAA
Source organism: Tyto alba (assembly GCF_018691265.1). Classification (NCBI taxonomy): domain Eukaryota; kingdom Metazoa; phylum Chordata; class Aves; order Strigiformes; family Tytonidae; genus Tyto; species Tyto alba. The sequence continues at coordinate 33,444,051 of NW_024881318.1, forward strand.
CCCAGCAGCACTAAAGAACACAGTGAAGACTACAGTTTGGCTCACAGCACTAATTAAACAAGTCTCCCTGTTAGATAGACTTTACTTTTTCTATTATTATAATTTAAACTGATGTGTAATTTAGCAAAGCTATCAAGACATTCTATGCACAGAAATGAACCCTGTCCCAAATACATAGTAAACCCCCAAGAAAAAAAAGAGAACTGTATTGCTGTGCAGAAAAAAACAAATGTATCATTTGCATTCCGTTCATAAAACAGCTCACAACAGCAAAAAGAAGCAATAGTCTTAGGCGTTATGTTAAATTTTCCGTATATTAGTATATTCAAAGAAATAAATGCAGCAATCTTATTTTAGGTCAGATAACTGATTACTGTGAATTCATAATTTGATCAAATAAAGCTGAATTTCCAACATACCTTCTTTTTCACTCTCTCTCATTTTTTCATCTTGCTCTATTAACCATTTCAAAACTAGATGGCCTGCTGGATGCTCTGCAATATGAAGCTTTAAGGGGGAAAAAATCAAACCAAACCAACACCAAATTATTTAATGACAATGTTTCAAAATGCAGTTACATGTCTGTCCATAAATATTCCTTGCTTTATCCACTCTGCCCTCAGACACCATATCACACTGATCCATTTAGTCATCACCTATGTAAATATCAAGTTTTATGCAAGTATCTGAATACTTATTTAAATTGACCAGTTTAGTTTTTACCACCTTTCCTGTAACATCTGAATTTCAGTAATACAAACGATATCAACCAATGTTTCACCCACCCCTCCAAGCACTTTGTGCTTACTGAGCAGAATCTCTTGGTTTAGCTGCCTCTACAAGAACTTCCAGACTTCCCACACTTTCATAGACTTGAAAATTCACTACACTATGGTTCACAGAAAATGTCAGAAAACATGAGTAGTTCATATGTAATTCTGTAAAATGCGTATCTTAAAGAAGGGGAAAGACAAAGCAACTTCAACACAACTATGAAGATCTGGAGGGCGTCTGTCTTAAATATAGTGTCTACAGACACATATGTGACTGAGCTTAACTCAACAAAATAGGGGAGGGATATACTTCAAATAGAAGGTCATACTGTAAAGACAAACAGCTCTTAGATAAGATCTTTCCTTGCATGGAGATATACATACCTGAAAGCTAAGAGACCCTATCATTCTCAGTGTAAACAGTCAAATGAACTATAAAAATCTACTAGCTGCTTGAATGCACAGTGATAACATTAAAAGAGAGACTGTGAAACATGATCGTCAGCTACCTTCCCACAAAGTGTTTAAAGTAGTTCTGAAGACTCAAGATCATAAAGTATTTTGCTCTACAACTCAGATGAAATGCTGGGTCAAGCCTTCATCACTTCAGATACAGTAATAATAAACTATTAATGGAAAATGTCAGAAAACAGAGATCATGTCTTATGTATGAGTGCTATCAGGGCAGTACAGTGATTTCTTATGTAAAGGAGAAAGTGGGTGGACTTCATTTTAGTAATACCAAATAAGCAAACAACCTGCAAAATCAGCACCTTGTCCTCTGTTACATTACCTGACCATCACGACCACCTGGAACCAGCTCTTCTGCTGCTAAATTAGCAATTGCATCTAGTGCAGGCTGTATGTCACCAGGAGCTGTTCTTAAGATGTCAGCGACCAAGACAAAGGTAGTTTTATCTATCACTACTTCTTGGGTATGTTCTTGCAAATATTCTAGCAAAGGTGAAGAAATGGCTTCCAGGAGTTCACGGCGTCGGAGTTCAGTATCCTTCTTACTGATGAAAGAGACAGCACATTACTGTAGAAGACTTCTCTTGTATGCATATCAAGCAATAAGAAATTAAGAACATGTATACTATTTGAGACAAGTACAAATTATTGAAAGATCAAAATGAAGTATTATTCTTCCCTGTTTCACATACAATTAAACCTACCTTGCACACACATTTTAAGAACATATGGAGTGAGAAAATGTAGTGTTTAAAGCTGACTGCCAGTAGGCCTCTTAAGGGTTTTGTTAACAACAATTTAACCTGTTTATTTTCTATTCATTGTTATCTCAACTACTGAGATGCAATTTCTTAAACAGCTCACTAATCATCTAAAATTGCTCCTTCTTCAAAAGCTGATAAGCATCAATGTCAATAGCAGACAGAGACTGAATTCAAATTAACAAGTTCCATTTTTATTGCTAGATTTTGAGATATACTTTTATGCAACTCAGAACACCAGTAATACATATTAAAAACTTTCTGCTACACCAAATTTGATATAGGAGTTTAAACAAAGAACACATCACAATTTTTGCCCTTTACAGAGGGGGCAAGGTGCTGATCACCAATATACTGCTGGTCACCAATCATCATATCAGAACTTTAAACCAACAATGCAAAAATAAGGTCTACAGTTTAACATATCTAATAATACTTATGTATCATTTGTATATATTTACATTACTTAAATATACTATAAAGAAAATTCATTATTATAATGAAGTTAAATCAATTATGACAGAAAGTTACATGAACTCTTCTGGACTCTAGGGAAAACAATTTGACCTTCATATATGAGTTACCTATAGGCATTTCCATCTCCCTGTTGCAGAAGTGTGATGATTTCTGGAACAAAATGTGCAGGGTCTCTAGGACTTAGCAAGTACAACAAGACCTTCTTCCCATACTTGTTGTTTATTATATCGGGCAAAGAAGCATTTATTTCCTGTAAAAGTAAACAAGCAGCAACAAAACATTAATGAAAATAGTTTTGAGACATCAGTAATCACTGATTACCATTCAAATGCAAAGCTTAGGAAAGGAAAACTATATACAGCAGTGACAGTCTATGGGAAGGAAAAGTCCATCTTAAACTGATCACAGAACATTCACCAAGAAAAATTAAATTTCAATAATAGAATAAAATTGACTTCTGCTGGAAGTATTATTTTCAGGTTTTCTTGAGTGTTAACAGAAAACACTGGGTATTCCCCACAGGTTAGTTGCTGGCTACAGTAACCACTTTGTAAACCACACAGTGGGCACATCATATACTTGTGCACTAACACGGTGGGAGGAAAAAATGCATTAATATGCAAGGGAGTTTTCTTGCTTATAAAAGCATGCTGCTATATTCAGTTGGTAGCACCTATGTTAGTCTATCTGTTTGTACTAAAATTTTTGTAAGTTTCTCAACAAATGCCCTTTCACATATCAACATGAATTTTATGCTATTTCCATTTACCACTGGAGAATACTGAATACCATCCAGATACTCTTGACCATTATGATAATGCATTCCTGGCAACTTTTAATATATAAAATTCATGATTATCAAAGCAAAACAAGGGCTGTAGAGAGCCATGGGCACTTTCAGCATATTTTGCAGGCCATAGTCCTTAAAACCCCTTTTTTTCCACCATGAAAATCCTTCCAGCAACTTCTAGAAAAATATAAATAGAACAATGTATACCAGGGCCTGGTTCGTTGTCTTTGAATGGAAGAGAAACAGAGAAAGGTGTTCAGAAGCTGGTAGGAAATGGTAAGACAATGCTCTTATTTCAAAAACATTGCTTAAACCTACTTGAAAATGAGTTTTGGTAATCTGAGGTGAGTATCAGTCTGATGCAGCACTATAACCATGAATAAGAACCTATTACTGTAACTTTCATACTCCAACCAAAACCATGTTCTGTCTTCTCAGCATCTGCATTCAAATTCAGACGTATGTGAAGTTCATTTATCAATTAAAGGGATGACAAAAGTGCTGAAATATTTCAAAACTTAAAACAGGTAAAGAAAATAATTATTACAAATAAACACAAAAATAATTTGTGCTTTGAAATCAACCTATAACATAGCCATTTTGCATAAAAGGTAATAGACACATTTTTCTTTAAACCCTCCAAAAGTTCATTTCCTCCACTGATTATGTGACTCCCGTGAATTACAGAATTTGGTCACTTTCAGTGACAGAACTGTGAAAAAGTACCAAGAGAAACTCTAAACCACACAGGTATGCTGTCTCTTGTTGGTAAACATCTCCCTGGCACTGCCTGCTTGGAATCATCATGAAAGAGAGGGATTTCCCACTAAAATCTGCCCAAATCTTGACACATGCCAAGCTCACAGTGTACAGTTCTAATCACATATGAAGGTTTAAAGCAGCATATATGTTCTTTCATCCTGGGTTAAGACTCTTTGGAGCTGAGACACGATGAGAAGGAAAGACCTTCCCTCAAAGATTTAAAAAAGCTTAAACAAATTCCTAGCCATTCTGCCAATCCACGTAAGTGATCAGTTTTATAACACCACAAAAAAAAAAAAAAAACACACCAAAACAAAAAAAAACCATCACAACAAAAAAACCCCAAAAGACTTGCACAAACACTGCTTTTAGTTCCCCCCAGTATTTATTATTTTCCTTACATTCCTTAAGCGAAATTTTAGTATGAAAAGAATGATAAGGTGTATAAGGTGTTTTAGAAATCTAACTGCTCTCTAAGATCATTTTAAGGGTTGGATTCTTCTATACAGTATGCTTCAATGCTTCATTTCTAGATGCTTTCACCTCATCCTCTCCTACTTGTTTTCATTTGCCGTCTGAAGAGCTGGTTTTGATCTTATCTCATATTTGTTTGCCTTTTCCCTGACATCCTTTCCCTGTTCCTGACCTCATATAAACTGAGATGGGCCAATTCTGTATGTGTGAAGGTCGCTCCTCCTTATTCTCCTTACTCTTCTGTCCAGATTGATGCGATAGGATGACCAAACAGTAAATATTCCATTATCTTTGATCTCATACGGTGGAAAAACACATGTGATTCAGGAACTTAATGACACCTTGGAAGCTCAGCTAAAGCCAAACACAGTATCTGAACTAATAAATCCTCCAGAAAGCACAGCGTTTCTAACATACCACAGGAACGCCCCAGAGATCTCATACCAAGACAGCTCTGATCTGTCAGGGCATATTTGCTTGGAACTTGCCTGGAAGTTGCTACATTGCAGACTGGACTCTGGAAACAAAACCCAGCTGTGATTACAGCTAATATACCTGAGAAAAAAAAGCCATCTCCACACTGACATGCCTTCATCTCTCTACACCCACCAGAGAGGCACAAACTTAGGGTCAAATCTCCACGATAGGGTACAGAAACCCAATTCCCTCATATACAAAGTTGCTTAATGGAAGAACTGTTCATATTTTTTAAAGCAAGACTCATCATAACTGCTTTCTCCTCACATTCCTCCTTCACATGCAGAGTATTTGCCTCATCTTTACCTTCTTGCCACTGCCTCTCTACCCATCAGTCCTAAAAGCTGAGTTCTGCTATAAGCACATTACAACCTATACATCAACATTAATAATCATGCTTTCACGAAAATTAGCTGTGCACTATGAAGTCTCTTTTATCAGAGTGAAAACATAACTTTATGGTAATTTACAGATTAAAATATTTTAGAAGTGATAAAATTTGCATGTAAATATAATCTTAAGTATAAACACTTTATGAAACCCAGGTAAATAACTTTTGGAGGGAAGGTGAGGAAATTGGGCATTCCAAAAGGAAGCAGACGCAGACTAGATCATACTATCCCTACTTTTCATTCTGCAATCCCATGTAGGTGAAGCAAAACAGCTAGAGTGCTCTCATGTTTTAGACATCTACCTGTATCCATTTTGGAAGCAAGATAAAAATATTAAATGGATTTTATCCAGAATGGTAGTTGACATTTGATTATCAACATATTAATTAAAATGTCAAGTTTTGAGAATTAATGTGAGTTAATGTTTTCAGCATCCAAACAGAAGTACGACAAGTATTTTTTCTTCTTTGAAGTAACGGTATAGTATAGTCTGGCCTGTTGCCATGTTCCAGAAAGTTTATTACAGTTTATCTTGAAGTATTACTTTCCAAGATGCTACTTCTGCAAAAGAAAATGGCTAAATGTGCTGAACAACCTTTTTTACAGTAAGGAGTTTGCACAGAAAGGACATGCTAGGCACAAACATTCTTGACATTTTAGGTTTGCCTGTAGAAGGGATAGGGTAACATCCTCATTCTAAAGTTGTCCACCAATTAATCTGAATATTAGCAGAGTTCAAATTTCTATCACAAAGGCACTGACTTTAAATAGATTCCAGTCATCCAGTAGCCAAATTAACATGTACAAAAAGGGTAATTTTCAGCAAGCACTGAATCTAGCTCAAAAACTAATTCAAATAAATAACTAAAGAGAGCATATGAAAGTGCTGAGGTCTTCTATGAAGGTGTAATAATGATACACAAATATAATGAAACAGAAAAGGTGAAAAGGAATTAAATGGTTTGAAAAAAAGCAGATGTATTCCTACTCTCATCCTCCTATACACTGACAAACACACTGACACACACACTGACACAATTTAGTATACTATTTTAGGAAAAATTCAATTACTTACTGATATAATTAACTGTTTCACAAGTTTAGTGTCATCAATGCAATCAAATGCTGCCAGCAAGACCAGATGAGAAAATTCACCCTGCAAAGATGAGACATCAGAAACCACATGCAGTCAAGTTCTAGGAACATACTAATTAACTTAGAATCAACATTTCTTAGTTTGTCTGAAACATGACACAACGTGAACCACAAGCAAATTCTGTCTACTGTCACGGAACGAGAAAAGCCCAACACTTAGGCTCTCTCTGAAAGCAAGGCTTGTTAAGAGAAGCAGGTTGTTAAAATAAAGGTAGATTTAAGTTGACCTGCCATTTTAAGTTGATATAATGCTTTATCACACCCAAACTGTTAACTTAGTCCTACTGTATAATCATAATTTGAAATCACAGGATTTGCCTTACAGGAACATAACATACAGATTTTATTTCTATGGTGGATCTGCTTAAAACTGAGGTAAATCACAAACTGTATTTTTGGAGATCGTGTCTTTGCAGTGAGCCATACAGTCTCTACTGCACTGTTGGAGAGCAAGTCTCAAAAGGGCAAAACCCAATTCACTTGTTCGTCAGTGAGACTCTATGTCAAAGTAAAGCCAAATCTTCAGTGTTCCAGTGTTGTTTTAGCGATTATTTACCCACTGTTGCACATTTCTATGTAATATGCATTTTGTAAAATGTAAGAACTCATTTATTCTGGTACTAGAAAATTATGGAGAGAAACATTACTTAGACTCGTGGTTTCCAAAGTGGGACATGCAAGACAATCCACTGTGGTGTAGGAAGAAAATAATTTTTGTACCATTAATAAATATTTATAAATAACCAGTGGTTGTCTTCATATTGCCCTTTTCCAACTTCTATTTCGGTTTGTTTTAGAACGTATATTAACATAGTAGTACCTGTACATAATTTATACATAAATATGCATATATTTGGGGTGCATGCTCAGTGTTGTGTGATCAAAAACATTTGGAGATCACTGATTGAGACCACTCAACTATCAGTAAACAGAACAACACAGCAAGCAGGGAGGCAAGAAGTTTAAAAAGCTTGTCATCACAAGTGCAGTTTTGTCTAGCACTACAAAATCTAGTTGCAACTCTTACTCTATTGGTGCTGCAGTCTTCAAACATATATATTACTCAGAAAAAAAAATTAAATACAGACTTCTTCCATTGTATGTCACTTCAGCATTAATTAATTGTGAAGCTTTCTGGTTTAAAAAAATTTATTGAGCATCATATAAGAAATATGGACATCCAAATGGCCTTTCCAATGACATCCCCAACAAATCTTAATTTCTGTTCCTCTTCTGTATACATGTTATTTTACTCCCAACCAAGGAGAATTAACCATATGAAGATGCAACACAGTCAGGCTTAAAAAAAAAAAAATTGTAGAAATAAAATTTAGGACTTATAATTAACTCAGCTACTTTACAGAAGCGTATTACTACATATAGTGCCCACAATGAAGCTTCTCAGTATGCTTCTAAATATTCCATGTAGTTCAATATATTTCATATTATCTAATATATCACCACAATTTTAAACCTAGTTTTATTAAGATCTCATAGTTGTTTTCAGTACCAAAGTACATTCAAATTAGCCTCTATCAAATCACTTGTTTCAGAAACTATGAAATAAATGGTTAATGAACACTCACCATTGCTATTTTTTCAATATATGTCTTCATAGTTTTCACAATGACTTTTCTGTCCTATCCAGAAGGAAACAAGAAACTTGAATGAGCCTATAGTGCCAGTGATTCTGAATAACGAAACTGTTACTTATAACTTAAAAAAATATAACCTTCAATTTGCTTACTAAAGCAAAGGCTATTTACCAAAGTCTTACATTTGTACTATTAGTCAACACCTAGAAACAGTGTGAAGAGTTAAACCTGAACTGTGAAAGAATCAGTCCCAGGGAGGTTTTGTGATATGTTTACAAGACCAGTCACCAAGGAGAGATGACAAAAAGGGTAACTTGAAAAAACAAAACCAAACAAATCAAACCACCAGATATGTTCACCCGTATCTTGTTCACTGCTTTCAGAAGAATACACTTCAACTCTTCATTTGGAAAGAAACTTACTCAACAGGACCTGAATCTTTAGTGAGGACTGTTGCAAAACCCCTTTGCTAGCAAGATTTTTTTGGCAGAAAGTTTCCTCAGTGCTTGTACTTTTGGATCTTGCAATCACTGCTCAGTCTTCTTTACACCATTACTACCCCTAGGTCCTAGCAACTTCATATTTTTTTCTTCACTCTTTAACAAGCAGACTGTTTTCATAAGTTGTCTTTTTTTTTTTATATAGAAAAATATAGAAGGGGGCCAGCCCTCTAGCCCCCACCCCTGCTACCAAAAAACCCCACCACTCAAACCCAGGACATTGGCATTGCAATATTTCCAACAGATGTTGGCATATGTTACACCTTCAGTATTTCAGGATACTGTATCAGCAGAAAAAACTAAAACACAGTTCCTGTAACATTTTCTAAATCTTGGTATTCCAAAGCCAAACATTTTTCCACATTATGACTTCTTTACTGTCCTCTCCTTACTGCCTTTTTCACCTCCATTAAGAAATCTACAGGATGAATGAATGGACAATAATCTTAAAATGGAAGACATTTACCCATCATCTCCAAGAATGCTGCTAAAAATAAAGAGATGCTTCCACTACAAAAGTTCTAGTGGATTCATTTAATTCACAAAAAACCTACCACTTATATATATTTATCAATACATAAAGTTAGACCACTTTTTAACCTCGCTATCAAATATTTAACTGTGTCAAAAGGTTTACTGGCAGAAGGGCCCATGTGAGCAATTAATTATATTCACAGTCTCAGTCTAGATTATTATTAAAGAGGGCTGGGCAGACAGAAATCAAACAATACCTTGGGAGTACCATGCCATAAGCAGTGCATTGCTACTCGGGCTCCATCATGAGTGTGTGCCAGGTAGATGACTGCCTCTCTGATAGCTTCTATCATTTCCTGAGGAAGAAAAGGCGATAAAGCAAAAATTAGAAAGAAAAGGCCTGAGAAATCTCAAGGCAGGTGGTTAAGTGCATGGAAGGATTTTTTGTCTGCCCAAGACAATACAGAGAGCACCACTGGCTCTACAGAACCACTCTCATTGTCTTGACCAATGAAAAACAGCCACAAAAGGAGTCCAAAAGACTGCAAATGACATAAGCTTTTTTGCTTCAAAACTACACTGTTCATCATATTCATCCTATGAAATGAGAATTGAAGCTTGTCAGTTGTCCTATCACAGAAAATTCAAGGAAGGGTACTCAGAACTGAGACAGGAATTAGAGGAGACAAAGACAACTGTTCATTTAGGAAGAAAATCTTTGAAGGTGATGCAATTTATTTATACATACAGGGTATTAGCCAGAAAGTAAGAACTAAAAGGTCATTTAAGCACCAGGTGAGGTGATAAATCAGATATGAGAAGGTGCAGCCAAAAGTTAAGTCTTCATATCAAAGGAATGAGGTTCTGAAGCCATCTGACAAATAACACCCTTAGCCAAAAACCAAAAATAAAACCAAGCTAAAGAAGCCCAAACAAACAAACAAAAAAACCCAAACCAACCCTCCTGGGTTACTAGATACTACTGTTATTATCTGATAGATTTCTCTGACATGAAGCTCCCATCTATCTCCCTTTCTGTCTCTAGCTTCCTCTTGCTCCCTAGTTAGAGGTTCCAAACATTTTACTATTTATTTAGAAACTGCTCCGTCACAACATGATTAGTGTCACTAGCTATATGCACAGGCAAGAACAGGCCTACAAAAGGGTTTTCCAAAGAGAATATCCATATGCTACCATGTCTCTACAAAAAGCCTGAGCAAGGAAGAAGAGGTATCCCCTTACTCCAATTCACACAAGACCGTGAATCTAGAAGCATTCCCTGAAAAAGCGCTACATGAAACCATGCACAGAAATATTTAATTAGGTAAGATCTAAAGTCAGAATAGGCCATGAATAGCCTACCTCACTACTCTTAGCTCTGTGTTCGATAACAGTAACAAAGAAGAGTTCAGGAGTCCAGTCCAGCAGAAGTAGGAAAGAGACAGCAAGTCCAGAAAGCTCCACCTGGCCTGGAGTGAGATGCTGCTGAACTGCAGAACCAGGGTGAGGTTGATGGACACCGCTTGAAGACAAGTGAAGCCAAGCAGGACACCAGCTTATACAATGTCACATCACACAGGTGGATTTAGGCCTAGTTTTTGCAACTGTGGCTATGGTAAGCTTAAAACTGGAATTTATTATAGACACAGAGATACCAGCCATATACTTGGTTCATGAGGAAGCAGAAGAGAAAGTTTTGGTTGCTGACAGAGGGGTCAATCTGATTTGTATTTTGGTCAATAACTTTTTGGACAATGGCTAGAAGTGGTTACCACACAATGGAAAGATAAACTAGTGGAAGCAATGTTCCTGGCTTTACCTATTCCACAGCTATTGAGAAGGACCATTTAGCAGGGAGAGAAAAAACATCAGATATTCAATTAGATTTTTTTTTTAAATTCAAATATCACAGACACTATTGCTTTAATGTGAAAGTTCAGTTACTATCTATGTCCACGCAACACTACTTCCCCATCATCTATCTGGAATCACTAGGTGTGTAAAACTCTATAAATGTAAGATGTGTGTTTTTGTCTAGTTACCTTACAGCACTTTAATGACAACATCAGAAACATTTCACTTAAAGGCAAAAGAAGACAAAAAACAAACAAAACATACTTACGGATCTTTGTTTCGGAAGAGCATAAGTGAAAAAGTCCAAAAATACTCTATGTACCAGTGAGTGCTTTATCACAGCCTCTCTGTATTTGGGAAGAGGAAAATAAGCAAAAAGTCCCCCACAAGTAATAGTTTTAAAATAAGCTAGCAATACTTCACCTGTATTTAAAAAAGTTAGGCAGTGTGGTGTGCAGAAAACACACAGTCATTCTGGATTAGATATTTAGCATTTACAATATGTGAAAGTTTCTACCAAAACTTACAAACTCTAAAATCTAGCAAAATATTTTCTCCTAAAGACCATTAGAAAGGCTTATCCAATAATGCATTTTGGAAGCATACCACACTGTGAGATTTCTACCAATTGTTTGGCTGGGGCAGGAAACACTTTAGCTTATAGAAGTGGAGTTCAAAACTAAGGTGAGACACTCATTATGACACTTTAGGACAACACCATAGTTACTTACTATCCAATGCAGCGATGTTACAGCTTAAAAGAGTATCAACATCACTACCTGTTTGTATGTCAGAAACAAACTGGCTCATGCTAGACTGTCACATCTTAAATCAATTTTTGTCCTTACTTTTGTGCCATTGGTGTAAGAATCTGTTTCATTTCATCCAAGATGGCCTCTCTCTTTTCAGGCTGAGCTTCTAGCACTTTATCCAGTGTTGGGACAACTGGTGTCTGAAATTAATGCACAATCAGAAGTTTAATTGTTTCCAGTAAGTACGAGCATTCACAGAAAATTATAATCTTTAGTCCATTTTCAATCAAAATTCATGAACAGTATCACAAACAAATTTAATTTTCTGCAAAACTAACAGTTTCTACAGTTTTAAAAATAAAAAGCTTATCTACTTTGAGTATGTCAGTAGCTGTGTAATAAGATTCTACAAACTGAATATTCACCATTATCAAACAAAAGTTACTTCTATGGTCTGAACTGTTTTTTGCCAATTATGGTCAGCTCTTCATGAGACTGTCATATACAAGGTAAAATGCACAAAACTGGCATTGTGTTACAGAACTCCTGAACTAAGCAGAAATTCTGCATGACAGCATGCATATGTCAGAGGGCAACACAGCGAGTCAATGAACTGAGAAGTTAACCAAGGCCCAGGAAATTCCAGTTCAAGAACAGCAGAAAGGATGAATATATACCATCTAATCTAAATACAGAACTGGTTCCTGGTATCTCACCTAAAGAAATACACCAATAACTCTGGTAAAAGAATATGTTAGTAGAAGAATAGTCTGACAGATAGAAAATTAGAAGAAATGTGTTTCTAACCATCCCTGTCAGGGGGGGCAGGAAGGGGAAGGTGGAAAGTTGGAGGCAAAGGTGGAAAAGGCGAACAACACATTTCAAAACTCCAAGAAATTCCAGGTTTTGTTAAAGATTGCATTGTAGTTTCTTATAAACTCACACACTGTTGAGTCTCAGGTTTGCACTGCAAAGTAAGACTACGCAAAGCACTCATGCCAGGAATGTCTGAAGGATCAACACTAACACTGCGATCTCAGAGGCTGTTTTAATCCCAGTACAAATTACAGCCCACAAACACAGCAAACACACTTTTCTATTACAGTGTTGCAAAATGCTTTACTAAAACTTATAATAACCTGTAAAGAAAAAAAATAGCAACACAGTTCAGAAATAAACTGTTAACTTTTATAAGAATACAATTACCAAAGATTTCTGTTAAAAAAGTGTACTGTGTTGGAAACCAGGGTGCAAAGGTCACTCTCGTGTATTTAGTAATTGCAGTTTTATTAAATACAGTTTTGTACTTTGTAGCTAATAAAATTATTTGTGACTTTAATAGAAACCAACTTTCAACAAGTTAGCAAGAAAGAAGGAAAAACATAAGTCAAAAGAAAGGGGGTTGTACTTTTTCAAAAGGTTCCTACTGCCTGGTGAGGATCTACATTTAAATTGTTTCAAGAGAGTCTGGAATCAAGTTCTATAGTCTCCATGTAAAAAGAAAATGAAGCCAAAAAAATAAGCCTAAATGGCATACTGTATCTAGATATAGGCACGTTCTGCTCACGCTCAGTTCTCAGAAGACATAAGGCAGTTCTGACACAAAATCCATCTACAGCATTAATGGGGAATTAAGCCTAAATCTTGTGTCAGCAAGGAAGACCACTTCAGGCTAGACACTATGACACTATGATAACTGCAGTTATATGATATGAGACTGTCTTTGATAAGCAGAGCAAGCTCATACATCAACATAATACATTTCACAGAGTTTGAACTGAAAAAACACAATTTAATTTAGAATAGAAATGTGCAAGTAATCATAACTTTTAAACATGCTAAACTAGACTACATTTGGACAGTTAACAGAAAGAAATTTAATCAAAAGAAGAGGTAGGTAAGTTAGGTAATGTATTACAAACACAATAAATTAGATGCTAAAACACCTTAGACTAGGAGGTATTGAAACATCACCTTGTAAACCTGGAAAGTGTTCCCATACAGTTCTTCTGTCAGCATATTCCTCTGCTCCAGAATGGCTTTGTCATTATATGCATATTCAACTACAGCAGATGCTTCAGCATGACGGAGCATTTTTTTCACATGGCCTTTAAAACTTTTTATTATTTCTGCAACTTGTAGTTTTGTCCTGTTTCACAGGGGATATATAGATAGCAAGAGTTAAAACTTCAGGGATAAACTGACCTATCAATAGTTTTAATTTTGGAAGCACATTTAGGTGATAAGTTTTAGCAAAGAAACCAGGAAAAATACGCATCTGGGCCAGCCTCGTGGCATTTATGAAAATGAAGAACTCAAGAATGAAGCATTTGAGGGAAAGAAATCAGTGGATAAATCTGACAGAATAAAGGATGCCTCCCTGAAACACTAAGCAGAGAAAATTTTTAAAAGCCAGGTTTTTTTGTATGAGGCAAAGATCAACTCTGGGCATGTATATGAGCTTTCTTTGGTGTATGTTTTCCTCGTGTACAGCTTTAGCTTTACTTTTTGCAAAAGGAAAACTGTTAACAACACCAGACACTCTCCTGTCTCACCACTACTATAAAAATGTTTCCAGAGACATATTTTTTAATTCATAATCGATGCACTATAGATTAAGAGCAGCATTCACAATGGAAATTAAACAATGCAACACAGCTAAGCAAATTCACTTCATACTCACCCGTACATAAGAAACTTCTTCACGATATTTCTGGAATATTTTGACTTGCTCAACTCTACTAGGCTATCTAGAAGAAGGGAAAAACATTCAGCTGGTTTGATTTTTCACTACATTAGCACTACAAAACAAGATGCCATATATTTAAATAAACTTTAAGAGCTCACTAGGAATGATGCATCAGTTCAGTAGAAAGTTAAAAATATTCAAGAGAAAATAATATGGATTGTTTTACAGCATCCTAACAACAACACAGAACCACATAGTTGAAACGTAAATAAATGAGAAGAAAATACCTTTCAATTCTTCAAATGCCTCCTGCCTTTGCTTCTCGCTACCATACTGAATAAAGCACTGGATGACTCGAGTTGAATCATGTGCAAACGCCAGCTATAGGACAGAGATATTTCATTATTCTAGGGCATTATGCACAAATCTTATTTTAATGCACTTGCCCTCTGATATAGTTTTATTAGCATCTAATGCCAATTCTAAAATTTAACTGTTCATAACAAATTAAGTTTTAAGGGTTTTTTTACTGCTTTATAAGTATTCCATCAAACAAAATATAGACAATACTTGCAGTTGCTGACAATTAAGGACATACATTGAGGCTTTAATACTGAAAGAAAACCATAAATTGGTATTTCATTTTCTCTCATATTCTTTGTAATTTCAGAATGAGTGTTGATACAGTTCCAGTTTGGCATGGAATAGCAAGAATCACTTTAAAATCCAACATGTATTTAACTGCAAATTTATGTATTTTAGGAACTAAGCGGAAAGACTGTTTAATATCATTAAGTACCAGTACATTAGCTTCTTTATAAGAATATGGCAAAGTAACAACTGTAATTAATCGGAAGTCTGAGAGGCTGTTTTTGAGGTTCAGATAATACAGAATTTACTGGATTAAAGCTGCTTGACAAAACAGACAGCTTTATAGTAGCCAGCTGATGGACAAAGCATCCTAGGATCTCTGTCCTGAGATCCAGGTGCCAAATGCAGCCTTTCAACCCTGTTTTTGTTCTTTTTGAGTCACAGTTTAAAAAAATCCCCCTGTAGCTTTTGGAAGAACAGGTTAATACTATATTATTGAAAGTTTATTTATATGTCACCATTCTCTAAAGAAGCTTTTGTGAATCTGTGAACGATGGCATTAATTTTTCTTACACTTTTAATTTTTCCATGGAGAAGCTTTTGTAGCTCATTCATTAGCTTTTCTCGCTTCTCTTTATCACATTTCTTCCTACAAGCAAAAAAAAAAGTAAAACCGCCTTAACAGAGGAAGCAGCTTTTTTTTGTAGTATAATTCATTTATATCTATAAATTAAGAAGCAAGACAGTACAAAATTAAGTTAGCTCATGCTAATCCAAATTTACATTGTCATTCATTAAACCTGCAGATAGATGAAATTAAGTAGTTTCAGTTCCCAGAAACCAGACCAGATTTCCACACTTCAAACTGATTCTTTTCCGAGAAACAATTAATATTAAAAATAACATAAACTCAAATCCTACAGCCAAAGCTGCAAAGCATAGATGCTTAGAGCAAGTAAAACTAACTCCTCCTGATGTGGGGCCCCAGTCCTATAATTACTCCTTCCCAGAGAGAGTATACAAGCCTCCACAAAAAAAACTCATACAGTGATCCCACTTCAAGATCAGGCTGAATCAATACATGCTCTCTGGTTCAGGATTCAAAAAATAAGACAACTCCTTAAGCATTTACTCACAAATTGTTGCCTAAAATACAAGTGAAATCAATCCAGACATTTCTAGGCCATGGGTCACCCCACTCTGCTTTAACCATGTACAGAACTGCACATAATGTTATCGTTCACCCATGGAGTTTCACTGTGGAAATACAGTTTCATATAATTACAAGAGGAGAAAGAAAGTCTTCTTGCAACTTATGACTAACAGCCAAAATGAATGAAAGAAAAAAAAGTCATTATTACCTTCTCACACTTTCCCATATTTGCTTTGATTTTACAATTATGTCATAATTACTTTTATCATTAACTTGTCTGATTTGCTTTAATTCCTTCCTTTTCTTTTTGAAGTCATTCCACTTCGGCTTCTTAGACTCTGACCCTGAAGAGAAGAATACATACATTTTCTATAGTCAATAAAAGAGGAGCAATTTACTTTACCAGTATAAACTGTGGCAGCTCTGTGACTTGAATTGCTAACAATTCAGGAGCTTTGCCTGCAGTTACACAGCTAGCTAATATGAAAGCATAAATATTTAATAAGTATGCTAAACTAGTAATTTCCACTTCTAGAATACTGGAAGAACAAGGAAAAAAATTACTTCTTTTCCTCAAAGCTCTGTCAAAGGATGCACCGTAAACCTCTTACTAGCTTGAAAATTGACTGAAAATGCACCTAGCAGCCTGTGACTGCCTCAGGTAATTCGTCGGTTTTAGTTCATCCTGTACACATGCATACCTTTTCCTTCTCTCAAAAGAAGAGCCCTAACTCAAAGACATATATCTGAAATCTCAGAAAAAAATAAAAAAATTAAAGCCTTTTTACATGCTTGATCTTTTTATTCAATCAAATATCGTTAAGTATGGGATTATACTATACAACAGCTATACACTGACATACAACGAGCTCAGTTAAGGTAACTTTATAGAAAGAGCCACAGATGAGTTATGGAAAACTTCCAAGTATTTGATTTTAGTTTTATTCAAACCTTGACAAAAACCGTCATCTTATATTATATGGTTTCACAGAAGCAAGTCATGGTAACTATTACTGCTGCATGGAACATTAAAGACCCGGCTTTAAATTTTAAGACCTTAAACCACCACTTGTTGGTATTGAGCAGCATGAACTTAACTGTCTTGACCATCCAAAACCCATGCTCTCTTTTTACAAAGAATATTGTCCATTTTTCTATCACTCTGCTAAACTAATAGCAACAAGCAAAAACAGGAACACTTTGCTTTGAGAGCTGTGCCACTGTGCAATACACAGCAGCTTTCAGTTATTCTTAAAAACATTTAAAGGTTTGCAGTTGCAGTTTTTAAAAGCAGTTTAGTATGAACATTCTGTTGCTATTAAATTTCCAGACATTTAGTGCATATTCCATGTTATGCCATTCTGCAAACATGCAACAGCAGCAACAATAGTCAACACCTTCTACTGTCCTTCAAACAACAAACATTCTTCTGCAGAACTTCAGAATCTCTCACATATGATTCCACTTCTCATTTTACAGTGCTGTTTAATTGTCCTAGCAGAGCTTTGCCTCACAGCAGAGGAAGAAACAACATGAAGTTCTCATGTACCAGAAACAAAATTAAAAACAGAAAACCATTTAATGAGTGATAAAACCAGACATTTATTTAGCCTCTCTGTATAAATACAAAAATAATCTGTAAATTATGAAAAGCAGTGATAACACTGATGATGTCTATTTTTTTTCTTTAAAAATAGGTGACTAGATGGTTTGGACCACAGGAAAAAAATAATATAAAGGATAATTAACTTTGTTTCATGAGTTTTTGTGTTCCAAATTTTAGAGCCAGTATCTTTAGAAAAGAGGATCAAATTTCTAAAATGGTCTATGAAAAACTCCGTGTTTTCCAAATTTGTGTGAAAACAGACAGTTTCAAGCTAGCCACTTAATACTGTCATTAAAATATGGTGGTATGATGGTATACCAATTATTTAAATTTGCTATTGCGTCTTCACTTTTGACTTCCAAGAAACTTCCTAACTGTTGATCCTCATGACTTTGGCCTCAAGTTTAGTCAGGTGAAATAATTTTTTCCACAGCAAAGATTAAACATGAAGTAAATTTGGAGTCATTCAGCCAATTTGGAAAGGTGGTAACAAGGCAGGGAGAAAGAGGAAGACCTAGATGAACAAAGTGTTTCCCAAAATCCAGTTTCCATTAATACTCTATCAATAAGGTGATATTCATTGATATTCAATCAATTTTAAGCTGATCTTAAAAATCTGCTTACCTCCCTCTTCACCATCCTGGAGCTTCCTCTTCTTTGCAGACTTTTCTGATTGCTGTTTATTCTTGAATTGTTTGACACTAGCTCTTCCAGGTCTTAACTGTCCTTTCACAAATTTTTTGGAAATGGATTTAGGCTTTCCCTCCTCATCTCCTTTGTTAAGGAGTTTCTTTGGTGGACCTGAATCTATTAAGCAACAAAACAGAAATTAAAATGTTATCCTAGAACTAATGTTGCTTCAAAATAAATTTTTACTGTAACAAGTATTAAACTGTTTGAAGTAACAGTTATATATATAACACTAATTCTTACATGCTTCCCAAAGCTGGTGTTTTCACTGCAGTCCCTGGGTGTCCCACTCCTCCCTTGGGGAGTTTTGCCCAGACATTATTTTCTGGGCAGCAATGCAATGGCCCAGGCATAAAAAGGATTATTCTAAACTAAGAGTTTCACCACCCCTGACATCAGTCATCAGTCTGCAACCCACTGCTTCACAGTTTATGGTCAGAGTTGTTTTGACATCATCTGTTTTAAGCAGAAGCAACCACACACTGAAAGGTATCTTTCTCAATCCTAACCCACAGAACTTCACACACCCTAGCTTCAACTCTCAAATAAACTTTTTCTTAATGTGGAAAATCAGTCGAGACTCAAAAAGTTATCATCTTCAAATCTTTAACTAAAAGAGTATTTTAGGTCAATCCAATGGAGCTGAAGGGCTTGCAATACTATTTAAAGCATTTCAGTTTTACTTTTTCCAGGTTATTTGATCTTACAGTCAGTATAGTTTTGAATGTAAGACAGAATCATAGAATGATTGAGGTTGGAAGGGACCTCTGGAGGTCACCTGATTCAACCCTCCTGCTCATGCAGGGCCACCCAAAGCTAGTTGCCCAGGACGATCTCCAAAGTGGAAGACTTCACCATCTCCCTGGGCAACCTGTGACAGTGCTCAGTCACCCTCTCAGTAAAGAAGTCTTTCCTGATGTTCAGAAGGAACCTCCTGTTTCAGTCTGTGCCCCTTGCCTCTGGCTGGCCCTGTCACTGGGCACCACCGGATACAGCCTGGCTCTGTCTTTGCAGCCCCCACTTCAGGTATTTGTATACATTGAAAAGATCTCCCTGTGCCTTCTCTACTCCTGGCTGAACTGATCCAGGTCCCTCAGGCCTTCTTCATGGGAGAAGCAGTCCAGGCCCTTTATCATGTTTATGGTCTTTGCTGGACTCTCTCCAGTATGTCCCTGTCTCTCTTGTACTGGGGAGCCCAGAACTGGACACAGCACTCCAGGTGTGCTCTCACTGGTGCTGAGGAGAGGGCAAGGATCACCTCCCCTGACCTGCTGGCAGCACTCCCACCTTTGCCACAAGAGCACACTGCTGGCTCACGTTCAACTTGGTGATTACCAGGAGCCCCGGGCCTTTTCTGCAAAGATGCTTTCCCCCAGCACATACTGCTGCACGGGGTTGTTCCTCATCAGGGCCAGGACTCTGCATTTCACTGTTCGTTGAAACTCATGAGGTTCCTGCCAGCCCGCTGAAGTTCCTCGGGAGGGCATCACGACCCCTGGTTCATCAGCCAGTGCTCCCAGTTCTGTGTAAACTTGCTGATGTACACTCTGCCCCATCATCCAGATCATCAACGAAGCTGCTGAACCGAACTGGACCCAGTATGGACCCCTGGGGTACACTGCTAGTTACCGGCCCCCAACTTGATCTTCTGCCACGGATTAGCACTCTCTGGGCACAGCCATTCTGTCAGTTTTCAATCTACCTCAACGCCTGCTCAGCTCATCTAGCCCATAACTCATCAACGCCTCTGCGAGGCTCCCACGGGAGACACTGACAAAAGCCTTACTGAAGTCCAGGTAGACAACACTCAGCTCTCTTCACTCATGTCCCAGGCTAGTCATTTCATGACATAAGTTTACCAAAACGATGAAGTTCAAGCATGCCTGTGCACAGCGATAATCACACAGCCAGGGCTCCTATTAGGGAGCCTATGCCTTCTTACCATTGTCTTTTTTAAATTTCCTTTTCCCGTGTAGCGCCTTCCCACGAGGTGCTTTCCCACTCTTCCCCACGAACTTCTTTTTACCCTTGGTTTCCATCGCGGCCAACGCTGCAAACGGAGGAAGAGACACCACTACTGGGCCACCGTGACGCCCTCAGCAACGACGTGAGGAAAAGGCAGCCTCAACACCCTAAACCCTTCCCGGACCCGCCATACCTCCACGCCGCTCCGCGCGTGCCGCACCACCCAGACCGCGCTTTGCGGGCCCCCCCGCCGGACGCGGCTCCCCATTGGCCCGCCTGGCCGCTGTCGCGCGACAATGCCGGAGCAGCGTGCCGTAAAGCAGGCGATGGGCGCTGTGCCGTGGCAGGGCCGCCTCCGCACCGCTCCACGCCCCCGCGGGAACCTCCGCGGCAGTTCCCCGTGGTGCGGGCTCACGCCCGGAGCCCTGGGGAGGGTGGGCCGCTGCGGGGAAACGCGCCGTCCCCGTCCCCTTGCTCCCGTCTGTGCCTGCCCCTCTGCCGGCCCCGCAGCTAGGCCGGCGGGCCTGCCGCCATCTTCTCGAGCGCAGCTGGCCCCGTGCCCGGCGTAACCAACATGTAACCAACATTCTGGCTTAGAAGTAAGGTAACGAGCCACAGCACGAACGGAGTAGCGATGGTGCTGGAGAACACCAGGTGGAGCTGTTCCTTCAGCACGACGGAGGTGTGACTACTTGGCTGGAGCGTCGGAGTGTTTTTTCACATTCGGGTGCTCAGTAAAGTCATCGCTTCCGAATGGAAAGGGTATCCGTATACATACACGTGGCAATTGCTACACTTGCGTGATTACAGTAGCAATGACAGGAAGTTGGAGCATAGTCAATACTTCTGTAATATGACCCATATTATATTTGACCGAAGAAGTGATGTAGAGAGATACTATTCGGTGGAGTAAAGCTTTTTCTTAAATACAGTTTGTGGTAGTACTATTTTTCTTTTACTTGTCTCTTGGGAGGCGCTTGCAAAATAGAATAGGCATAAGCAGGATTGCAGTGTTTAGTTTTTCCACTCCTTGAAATGTTAACATCATGCCTGTCAAAATATTCTGAAAGTTGTGTGTTTTAAAGTGTGGGGGGGAGGGGGGGAGGAAGAGTGTGCATTTTGAAGCTTGGTTTAAGTCAAGGGGCGTAATATCACAACTTTGCGTGCTCCCACAGCCCACATGCTTTGCTTCAGTGTTTGGAACAACCTCTGTAGATACTTGAGATAAGTCTATTCTCTGATTACACTTTCCAGTTGTTTGGTGGTTTCAAGAATTAAGACCATGATCAATTAAGGCATTAGAAAATATATTTATATGTTCACATCAGTTGCTATAATACAAACATTTCCCAGAGAATAAACCAATGAAATTTTTGAACGTCAGCCAGAGATTTTAAGTCAACTAGCTTACGGGTTCAACCATCTATCTTTCTTAAAAAATAATTAGGTGTTTCTCAAAGATCTTCAGGATCCTTAAAACAGGCTGTAATTGTAGAAGATAGTTCCTGACTTAATTGTGTCTCCAGGATATTCCCAAGTGTGCTCAGTCATGTATCAGCACAGATGTTTTAATATCTGTCTTTTTATGGCTGTTTTATCTCTCATCTGGACACTGATTTGATTCCATGCAGATAAAAATTATTAAAGAAACCAAAAGATAAAAATTCAGAAAAGTGAACTTGCAGTTTTTGAACAAGATCTGTAATGTTGAAATACAGTATTACCAGTCTGTCTTAGTGAAGCCTCATCTCAAGATCCAGGTTTACATTCAGATTCTTCTAAAGTTGTTTCTTACATACTTGTGCATTACTCCTTCCGCATGAGGTTTCCAAGTTGGTATCCCAAGCATGTTTTTGAATACCCTTGAAAACGTGGTTCTTGCAACAGGCTTTTTAAACAAAAAGAAGAATCATGGTTTTGGACAGCAAAAACAAGCAGTAAGAATTCCAAGAGCAAGCAGCATGTTTCACAGTCACAGGCTGTATAAAATCATCATGAAGCATCTACAGCCTTTTCTTCTTTCACACGGTGCATCCACATCCATTCTGATTTGTCTGTGTGCTGTGGTTTGAGCTCAGAGGGCAACGTAGGACCATGGAGCTGCTCATTCCCCCTTCGCCCCAGCACTGGGTAGAAAAAATGAAGCAAAAGGTTTGGGAATCGAAATGAGGAGAGGGAATAAGGATGACTCACTGCTGTAGTTTGAGCTCAGAGCGCAACTGAGCACCACACAGTCAGTCACTTCCCCTTTCCCCCCCAGTGCTGGGAAGGAGAAAATATAAGTAAAGGCTCAGGATTTGGGATCAGGACAGGGAGTGATGATTCATGCATAGTGGTCACACAGAAAAGACAGACTTGTTAGGGGAAGAAATGAACATAAATTTAATATAGACACTAGCAACACTAACACTTAACACATCTTGAAAACACTTTCCCCCACACATTCCTTCTTCTTGGCCTCAGCTCTGCTCCCGATATCTCTACCTTCCCCCCCCTCAGTGGTGCAGGGGGCAGGAAATGGGGAGTACAGTCAGTGCTGCGGCTTCTTCCCTCTTGAGGGGGGTGTGCAACTTCTGGAAATTCTTCCCCCTGCTCCAGCGTGGTCCCCCTCTCACCGGAGACAGACCTCCACAAACTTTCTCCAACTTGAGTACCTCTCACAGGCTGCAGCCCCTCCTGAGCTGCTCTGGCATGGGACACCCCCGCATGCTGCAATCCTCCCAGCACTGAACTACAACAGCGGGGGCTGCTTCTTCCCGCAGAGTCCCGGCCTTCTTCGGACCCAATCACCTGCTGTGGTATTGTCTCCTCCAGAGGCTGTATGTCAGCATCTGTTCCATTGTGGACCTCCATGGGTGGTGGGCGAGTGGCTCTGCCATCTCACCACAGGCTGCAGGGAGGGAGGGAGTCTGCACTAGCGTACTTCCACCTCCTTCTCCTCTATTCCTCAACTGACCTTGGTGTTCACATAGATGTCACAACTGCTCCTCACAACTCCAACTCCTCCTCCCAGGCCCCCTCCCCTTCTTAAATACATTATCGCAGGGGTGCAGCTAATTGGCTCAGCCTTGGTGCAGAGCTGGGTCCAACTTGGAGCTGGGGGAGCATCAAGAAGCTTCTCACAGGGACCACCCCTATAGCCCCCTCCCCTGCTACCCCAAAACCCCACCACTCATTCAAACACAGAACACTGTGGAATAAATTTGTTACGGAAGTACCAGAAGCAGTGCTAGTATACCTGCACATAGGGTCAGTCCTTGATGTGGCACTTTTCTGGTACTGGCTTCCTGCTCAAGAAGAGCTATGGTGAATTCAGCAGTGTTTATTTCTTAGCAGACTTGAAAGAAATAAGAGCTGTGGTAAATAAAACAGGGAGTTTAGAAATGGGATGTCTCTGATTTTACATGAAGATTCACAAAGTGTGACAGTGTCTGCTTATCTGACCTAGCCAAAACAAGAGTCCTGTAGTGTCTGTAGTAAAGTCATCAATGAAATAAAAAAATAATAATAAAAAAATTTTATTCATGCATTTGTTAATAGCACATTTATCTGACTCTTTTCATATCTAAAAAAAATATTTTGGCTCTGTGAGACAGTAGATCTGGCCTTTGTATTAAGGTAATTGTAGTGAAGACTGCAACAATAGAATGCTGTCTACTGCCTTGCTCAGGACTGCTCTTCTTGCCTCAGTGAGCCTCCTTTGACAAGACATCTGAAGGTGCAAAGCAGTAGGAAAATGGAGTGTAACCATAGCCATAACCTGACTGTTCCTACTACCAAGGCAGCAGGAGAATAACTATCACAAAAGTCAGGTAAAACTGTATCATTTTGTTTTCACTTGTGAGTGGTACTGAAGGTAATTTCTCAGTTTCTGAAGACAGCTACATGCACCTTTTCTAGCTTGTATTTTCTAGTTTACGTTATTTATGAGGAAGCAGGCAGTTCTGCTGTCACTGTAAATGGATTGATGACCATGCCCTTCAGCTGGTGACCCTCTCTGGAGAGAGCACCGCTTTTGCACAGCCTTTCAGCTCATTATCTCCCTCTACACTTCCTACAGAATGGAAAACTTTTTTTTTTTTCATCTTTCTTGTCATCCACAATGCACACCTGTGACTTACAGACACAGCCAAAGCCATTTGTGTCTCTGCTGTTCCAGCCACAGTGTGCCAAAGATGTCTTCCCTGTATCGCTTTTTAGGCAGTGCAGGAAAGATGGTTTTAAGTTAGTCAGCACACTGGGTATACTTTGCCCTAAGTATATCCCACCCTTTCATAATGCAAAAAAAAAAAAAAAAATTCTTTTTTTTTTTTTTTTTTTTAACCATGAGCTAATAAGTATCCATAACTCAATTTTGCTGCCCAAAAAGATTCCCAAAGATCCAGATCTAACAACAGCCTGGGACAGGTCGCTCCTGAGTGATAAGCAACAGAGAGGCCAGTTACTCCTGCTGCCATGCTAGAGTTGGAAAGGGTGGTAACAGCACGTAATGTTTTTATGAGTGACCATCCATTTCCTGAACTACACCTTAGCCAAGGAGGCCCCCACTGTCTACTCTGTATTTTTTGCTTATAGCTGCCTGTAAGCTTCTTGCATCATGATTTTTAACTTTCTGAGTGACTTAGAATTCAGTGCAATATTTGTTAAAAGTCAACCGAGTTGGAAAAGATGATAAGATGCAATTGTAGAGAAATGGTGACTTCTCAGTAGCAGTTAGAGCATGTTACTCTAGAATATCTGGTTACACTGAGAATCACCACCTAATTTGCAGCTTCCTTGTTTAATTTCCTTACTTAGACTGTGTGAGAGAAGACTCAACTTCTGGTCATTTTCCAAAGTAGAAGTGACACAGTGACAGTAATTTAGCCACCTATTCAGAGAAACAGAGCAAGCTTCCTGCGCTTCTTGAGCACTTGCTGATGTTTCTAGTTAAATATATCCACTAAGCGTTTCATCCACGTGACAACTTAAGTGAATTATATTTCCCTTTTCTTGGCTCAAAACACTCAGCTGCAGAGGCATTTGTTCTTATTTCTCAGCTCACTATTTCCAGGGCAGATGGAGTGTGGCAAAGAACAAGATTATTAATGCACATGTCCTGGTATCAGTGTTCCTGGGAGAATTTTTGAGATTCTCTGAAATCCAGCATTATAGTTGAATGTTGTGAGTGAAGGCTGGCCTTTTTCTCTTGTATTGTTTTCCATATAAAGACCATGAGTGCTCTTTGATCTACAGGTTTGCCAGACCAAGCCCTGCATTCCTAACAGATCTAGAGAAGGCAATGGTCACTTCTGATTCTTCAGAAATTCCACATGAATTTTAGCAAAACTGGAACCATGTTCCTGCTTTCAGTATGCATTTACTATTTCTCTCATATATTAGCAAAGGAAAAGTTGTTCTGCTGGGATTTTGGGTGTTGGTGATTTCATTTAAAGAAAGTACAATTTTCAGTTCTGTGCTATTTCCTGAACTCACGTGTGTTTCATATTCTGTGGTACCATCCTCTTTTATTACTGCTTTTATGAGTGTTATACTGGATTAATGTATATTTGGAGATCTCTGTCACGCTAGCTGTAGCACCTCAGCACAGAAATCCACCCAAAAACTAAAAACAAGTTTCTGCTTCCCCCTCTACCACTGAAGAAATGTGTTAGTGATGAAGCGTTAGACTAAAGATTGCGTGGCATTTCTTCACAGACACTGAAAAATGTTTATTGTAGACCAAATTCAAATGAAAGGCAGTGATTTGCAGTAAAAGCTGAACACTGGCTGTTGTTCAGAGGCCATTAAACATAAGAATTATTATTGTAAGTTCCAGTGCTATTGAACAATGCCTTGTTCACAGCTGTTTTGAACCATGATCCACAAGATACCTGACTACTAACTGACCAGTTAGCTAAGGGACATCTAAACCCTCCTGTAAATTAGGCTGAAGTCTCAGCAAAATCACGCTGAACTCTCAGTTCAGTGTTGCAAGACGGCTTGTCTGACAACTGGCCAGCTTAGGGAGGGGCAGCCACTTTGAGACAGCCATTTTTATACTTCCCACTCCTTTGTCTTTAGTTTTCTTCACTTTATGTTAGTTTCTTTTTCTTCTGTAAATATGTGCATCTGAATATCACTAAAATCAGCGTGGGTCAAACCTGATGAGCTGAACCTGAACAATTAATGTCAGGTACTTGATACCCTCTTGGGTGCTTCAAGCAAGAAATTTATTTTTCTGCCTGATGTCTTCTGCTGAACTCCTGTTCTCCATTCTACTGACTTCAGCTGCATCTTGACAGTGTATCTTTTCAGTTTTAGCTATCAACTTGATCACTGCAGAGTTGTAAATATGTGTGTTGTCTAATCAAGAAGAGTGAAAACCTGTATGCCTCATGCCAAGGCTTAAGGAAGAATAAAATGCATGCTGTCTGAAGACTTGTTTTCCAACCTCTAAATGCCTTTTTTTTTTTTCTTTTTTTTTTTTTTTGATCTTGAAGAAAAAGCACAACTTGTAGAAACATAGCTAACCAAATTAACACAAATTCAATTGTGTTTCACTGCACTTAGATCCAGGTACATCAAGATTCCTTTTGGATGTCATAGTTGTGATAAGTATTATAAAGAATGGTATCACAAAGACTTATGTGGGTCTAGTGCACACAATATGCACTAAATCACTACCTCTGTTAGCAAACACTATAGTAATAGTAACCACATTGAATTCCTATACTATTCCTAAGGACAGAATATTCTAATCATCAATTCAGATGAGACAACTCATATAGATAAACATTCTAAATGAAAGTCATGACTACTGAAAATGCAATTTATCATTAAGTGCTATGTATATGTGATTGTTTACAAAACTTGAAATGCATGTCTCTGGGGTGAAGGTAAGAGAAAGTAACCATATGCATTTTTTGAAAAATAAGCTGGTAAAAGCATTTCTTACTGCTGTAATTTCTTGAAGATGAACCTTCTAGATGACCATGGAGATCTAACAAAGTATGAAAATTTATAGCTCCTTAATATGATATTCAGTGTCTGTCTTGTGCTTTTTAGGTCTATGGGATGCAAGACTGTCATTTTTCAACAGCATTAATATAGTCTCTTTAACTACAAATGATGAAATGCTATATTTCACAATGTGGTCAGATCTGTTCAAGAGTTGTAGTTTTACAATGTAAATCATCACTGTTTCCTCCAGCGCCCCCACAGTTCTGCTTTAGTTTCCCTACATTCTCTAGCATTCATTAATTTTGCCTTTATAAAATACTGAAACAAAACAGCAGCATTTATATCAAAGAAATGTTTTCATTAACATGTTGTTTCAAAAATACTTTACAAATATATTCTCATGTTTATGCCCAGAAAGACCTGTAAGGTGAAAACGGTACATTGTAGTCCTTGACAGTAGGCTCCTGTATACTTCAAAATTGCTGATTCTTCAAAGCAGGAAAAAAGAAAACGTTAAATGGTAAGGAAACTAAGACAGTCAGAGGACGTTATTTCAAACTGCAAATGGTATGGTATCTGATGTCATTCTTGTCTTTGGTTTTAGCATACAATCTGGAATAAAGTGAATTCCTGAAGTACAGAGAAATGCAAATACCCATCCTGGATCATCCAAATCACTTCAAAGTAGCAATCACTATGAAATAATCTTTGTACTCATTAGTGTGTGACAAAACAATCTTTTCTATACATATTGAAGGTGCAGTTATTAGATACGTACACCTTTTGCTCTGGAATTAAAGATATACAGCCTGACCCTGCTGCTGTTGTTTTTCCTCCCCTTTATTTACTCTCTTCCTTAAAAAGAATTGAAGCTGCCACATGAAATTTACAATGTATGGTTCTTCCTTATAGAAGATACTTTTTAGAAGAGGTTTGAGACTGAAATGTGAGATCCAGACAGACAAGTGGGCCAACAGGAGACATTACAAATCTATAAGCTGAATTCAGATTCAAATTTCATATGCTCCTTTCATAATTGCAGAGGAAAACCTGCCAAACTCTAGAAAACTGTGCTACAACTACCTGGTATTTGGATTTGGACATTTCTGGGTTTGTTTCCTTCCCTCATATAAGCATAAAACCACCTACTACTGTACAGACTAAATTTAGGCAGGATAGATACCCAACCATCAGACTGCATCAGAAATCTCATTACACATCTTGTACAGGTTAGAATGATAATTTCTGTTACCATTCTGAGGCAGCAATCCATATTAAATACTATCTTTAAAAATATATATCATGTTCATTTTTATACTAGAATTGACTCACATACTATATTAAGTGCTATTGGAAATAAGAAGGCAGTAATTTTCTGACAGTAACTTCAATGGTTTCATGGCCTAAGCCATAGAAGTTCATGTTACCATCACAAGTTTCACAATTTTGAGGACTACTTTCCATAATCTCATAAACTAACTTTAAATAGCTGCAAATGGCTATTGACTTGGAAGAAAACCTCTGAAACTACAGCTGTTTCTTAATTATGGTCAGCAGGGGTCCACAGCTGGTCTTCTGATCAAATGCAGCACGTAACTTCCTGAGAGAAAGGTCAGTATTCATTGGTCTTTTCATTCAAACTAGCCTTCCAACAGTGCATGGAAGGCTAAAGGCTGATTGCATCTTGCTAGAGATATAACTACAGTTATGTTTTTGGTAGTAAAATGATATATACATTTCTGATTTGACTACAGCTCATTAATTCAGCCTAAGGCATATACTTTGAACAACAGAAATACTTCTATAAAAGTCACTATGTGCTCTTCGTGAACAACATTGTCTGGAAGGACATCTCATTAAAATCTGCAGTGTAACTCTATATTCCTCCTGGAATGCACTGATGATAACTTCCTTCTCCAAGTGATCAAGGAGCCAACAAGGAGAGGTGCTATGCTGGACCTTGTTCTCACCAACAAGTAGGGGCTGGTGGGGAGTGTGAAGCTCAAGGGCAGCCTTGGCTGCAGTGACCATGAAATGGTGGAGTTCAATATCCATAGGGCAGTGAGGAGAGCACACAGCCAGCTCACTATCCTGGACTTCAGGAGAGCAGACTTTGGCTTCTTCAGGGATCTTCTTGGCAGAAGAGCATGGGATAAAGCTCTGGAGGGAAGAGGGGCCCCAGAAAGCTGGTTAGTATTCAAGGTTCACTTCCTCCAAGCTCAGAAGCAACACATCCTGGCAAAGATGAAATCAGGTAAGAACACCAGGAAGCCTGCATGGGTGAACAAGGAGCTCCAGGACAAACTCAATCACAAAAAGGAAGCCTACAGAGGATGAAAGCAAGGACAGGTAGCCTGGGAAGAATACAGAGAAGTTGTTCAGAAGCGATCAGGTTAGGAAGGCCAAAGCCCTGATAGAATTAAATTTGGCCAGGGACATGAAAGGCAACAAGAAAAGCTTCTATAGGTACACTGGTGATAAAAGACTAGGGAAAATGTAGGCCCTCTCCAGAAGGAAACGGGAGACCTGGTTACCAGGGATATGGAGAAGGCTGAGATACTCAACAACTTTTTTGCCTCAGTCTTCACCAACAAGGGCTCCAGCCACACTGCCCAAGACCTAGAAGGCAAAGGTGGAGACTGGGAGAATGAAGAACTGCCCACTGTAGGAGAAGATCAGGTTTGAGACCATCTAAGGAACATGAAGGTACACAAGACCATTTGGCCTAATGAGACACATCCAAAGGTCCCGAGAGAACTGGTGGATGAAGTGGCTAAGCCACTCTCCATCATATTTGAGAAGTTGTTGCGGTTTGGTGAAGTTCTCTCTGACTAGAAAAGGGGAAACATAACCCCCTTTTTAAAAAGGGAATAAAAGAAGACCCAGGGAACTACAGGCCAGTCAGTCTCACTTCTGTGCCTGGCAAGATCATGGAGTGGATCCCCCTGGAAACTATGCTAGGGCACATGGGAAATGAGGAGGTGATTGGTGACAGCCAACATGGCTTCACTAAGGACAAATCGTGCCTGACAAATTTGGTGGCCTTCCACAACGGGGTTACAGCACTGGTGGCTAAGAGAAGAACAACTGATGTAACCTACCTGAACTTGTGTAAAACATTTGACATTGTCCTGCACAACATCTTGTGTCCAAAACAGAGAGACATGGACCTGATGGATGGACCACTTGGTGGATAAGGAATTGGCTGGGTGGTCACACTCAAAAGGGTTGCAGTGAACAGCTTGATGTCCAAGTAGAGACCAGTGACAAGTGGAGTTCCTCAGGGATTGGTGTTGGGACTGGAGCGGTCTAACATCTGTGTCAGCAACACTGACAGTGGGATTGAGGGCACCCTCAGCAAGTTTGACAATGACACCAAGCTGTGTGGTGTGGTCAACATGCTGGAGGGAAGGGATGCCATCCAGAGGGACCTTGGCAGGCTGGAGAGGTGGGACTGTGCAAACCTTATGAAGTTCAACAAGGCCAAGTGCAAGGTCCTGCACATGGGTCGAGGCAATCCCAAGCACAAATACAGGCTGGGTGATGGAGTGAATTGAGAGCAGATCTGCAGAGAAGGACTGGGGACTATTAGTGGATGGAAAATTGACTACGAGCTGGCCATGTGCACTCACAGCCCCAAAAGCCAACCTTGTCCTGGGCTATATCAAGAGCAGTGGGGCCAGCAGATCAAGGGAGATGATTCTCCCCCTCTACTCCACTCTTGTGAAACCCCACCTGGAGTACTGTGTTCAGCTATGGGGCCCCCAGCATAAAAAGGACATAGACTCATTGGAGCAAGTCCAGAGGAGAGCCATGAAGATGATCATGGGGCTGGGGCACCTCCCCTACAAGGGCAGGCTGAGAGAGTTGTGGTTGTTCATCCTGGAGAAGAGAAGGCTCTGGGGAGAACTTATAGTGGCCTTCTAGTAGTTAAGGAAAGGTGGGGAGAGACTTGTGATAGATGAGGTATAATGGTTTTAAACTGAAAGAGGGTAGATATAGATTAGATATAGGGAACAAATTCTTTACTGTGGAGGTGGTGAGGCACTGGCACAGGTTGCCCAGAGCAGCTGTGGCTGCCCCCTCCCTGGAAGGGTTCAAGGCCAGGTTGGATGGGGCTGGGAGTACCCTGGGCTGGGGGAAGGTGTCCCTGCCTGTGGCAGGTGGATTAGAACTAGATGGTCTTTAAGGTCCCTTCCAACCCAAACCATTCTATGATTTACTAGGTACACAAGCCAAAACCACATCTTTGTATAGATTGGACCATCAATGCTACAGAAAAAGTGAAAGTCACACATGTTGCCATAAAATTTTATATCACAGTATGCTGGGAGTAATTTACAAATGTGTCCTGTTATACTTCTGTAGGCATAGAAAAAACTCAAAACATTTACAAAGTATGTACAAGATGACTTTAGGCTCATGTCTCAAAATGAACCAAATTAATGAGTCCATTGAGAGAAAATTGAAGTATTTAACACACTGCCCTGTTGAGCTAGAAGATCAGCACCAAACACTGAAATATGTGGAAATAAGTGCTGAATGTTTAAAGCACGGACACTACATAGTGCTCAAAAATCTTTTGATGTATTAGAGTTATATAAACATGAGGTAGGTTTTGCTCAATAATATATAATACTGGTAAGAATATTATCAAAAAAAAAAAAAAAAAAGACCAGTGAACCAATGTGAGCTTACTCTAGAACAGAAATAAACACAGAGAGGTAGTTCTTGTTCTGTACTAGATGAATTTTCTGGAATAAAATTGAGTCTGCTCCAGCTGAAGTCTGTAAATGTGAGAGCAGGCTAAATTTCAATTAAACAAAAAAAGGGATGGAATTACAATGTTCTCTTGTGACTTGCATACAGTTACAGATACGTACAGTCAGAAATTAATTTTACACAAGCACCAATAGGCCTACTAAGTACTGAACTGTTTTCAGTCTCACTGGTTAGTCAGCTTGGTGAGAATCTCACTTCTGTTTTCAGATGCCATATTACGGTATATTGTATGCACACCTAAAGATGGATGAAAGAATAAAATAGTTATAATAAGATATACAAATCTCTGATGGCTTATAGCACTAGCTGAACTAAGCAAATTTAATAAATTATAATACAGCTTTTATTTTACTCTGGAGTGAAAACTATTGGCAGCTTTTTGATATATAAGGACTTTTATGATTAAAAGTGTTGTATGCACAATACTCAGCCAGTGTATGTCAGAGAAGTCTCATTAGAATAAAGTTAGAAAATCAGCCCCCTATGCTGTTACTGGATTTATTAGATGCAGTGTGATTTCAAATTTGAATTCTAAGTCTTTTCATCAAGGCTTGCAGCTGTGTAAGCAAGTGTAAAATGCTACCAAATCCACTGTAGCTTATTTTACAAAGACAGAGGCTTACTTTTGCTCTTACGTATAGAAGCTTAGGACATTGCCTTCACAGAAAGGAAAGGCTTCCCAGTCCAGTCTTTTTTGTTATAGAATTAATATGGAGTTGTTCTAAATGACTGAAAACTGCCCAGAATTGCCCCTACCCTAGTATTCATCCCTGTGGTACAGAGATAAATATTTGTATGAGGGACACCATGAAACAGTGATATAGAAGAGAGCTGGGCTGTATGTGTTGTCATAATGTTCCACCATGCACAGTAATTTACATATCCTAATTTAAAACCTGAATTATATTTTTTTAAAAAACCTTACAAAATCTTTGAAGGTTACCTCATAAATAAGCATTTTTTCTAGTCTTTCAGAGTTCTGGTAATTGATATAGAAGGGCAGGGGCAGAATGGAGAGTGATCAATAAATAAAAAAAACTAAACGGAGCACCACAGGGAAAACCTGTTAAATAAAGTTAGTGTGTTGTGGCAGGATTTCACAACCAAGCACTCACTAAGAATCAGTGTATAAGAGAACAGCAGTCTAAATTATTGAACTCAATACGGTTAATTGGCTAGCAACCATGAAGTCACACGGTGGCTTTTTTACATTCAATTTTCAAAATAGAATACCACTCAATATAACTTAAAGTAGTGCTATATGTAAAACACAACTTGACATTTCCCCCTTGCTTTCTTGCAAATGAGTGATAGTATTCTGAAAGTGATTTCTACATTTTATGTAAGTTAAAATCTCTTAACAAAAGCTTCTTTTGCTTCTAAATGAATCGACTTGTACCATCTTTGACAAGTCATTCACACTTACACAGTGGGTGCTGAGAGTAAGTAGGGAGATTTTAGAAGACCAGTAAAGTTACTCAATCATCTTCACAAAAAGCTTTTAGATTTGAAACTGGTATGAGCCAAACCAAAAACATAAGCAAGCTAGACACTGTCCATGTCACAGGTCAAATCTGAGGAATTAATCTTTTCCAGTGCATGATTTTATTTATAGTTATTGCAAGTCTTCTATGAATAGTCTTTATTACAAAGGCATTTTTATTAATTTAATCAAAAGGGCCCCACTCCAAAGCCAAAATGACTGATGTGCTGCATATTTGATGTGCAGATGAAAACGAATTTTCATCAGACACAATGGATATTTTGTTTTACAGGATTACTGTGTAATTATCATATAGGTCTGAGTCAAAAAAATTGGAAATGGGAAAGACATAATGAACAAGGTACACATTTTCCATGTGTACCTCTGGAAAAAAAAAAAAAAAATCAATTCCATCCGCTGTATTTGCCTATTTTTATGCCAAATACAGCATAAGAATGGGAACAAAACACAGCCAGCCTGTTTTTATCAGAAAATATTTTTTCAAAAATCTTTTCCTTTGGAAGAATTGATGGCTCTTTCCTCCTGCTTGTTTTGATCTGTAATTGACAGCTTTTCCCAATGCTTAATGAAGGTCTCTGCTTCATAAAATAAACTGTAAGAGGTCAGAAACTTTTTCTTCCACAGTAGGTGTGCTCTGCTTCCTGTCATACTAGATGTTACCACTCTACAATGGTGTGTTTTAGTCAAAAACATTTCTTACCTAAAAAATGGATTCTTTAAATCAAGAATGTTACCAGATCTAAATCCTGTCTGGTCCACCACTGCCACAATCTGAATATCATAACTTCGTCTGTATCAGAAAGAAGTATAAAAAAGAGGTAATGGAACTAGAACAATTTTAACATCTTGTGTGAAAAAATACCAGCTTAGTTACTGTCTGAAAAATAATGACTTAGTGTAACAAGCAAAGGAAATTTATTTGCAGTGGTATCAGTGCAAAGGCATGATTATTTAATCATCTCTAAAGAAGTAAAATTTACAAGATGCTTAAGTGATTTTAAGAGTTCACATCTGAAAAATGTCATAATTTGCACTGACAGTGCTCAATAGTGAAAGGTCTTTCCTTCCCCTCTCTGGTGGAAATACTATAAGTTTCAACATTAGCAAGTACAATCAGGGTATTATTTCATGATCAAAAGTACCTAACTGGCCAAACAGCATTAGGGTCACTCGTCATAATCCTGGATTTCCCCAGGAAGGATATTTTTCACAGGACCTTTTGCAAGAAACTGAGCTTATACAGAAAAGTAAAGAGGACCAACTGAGCAACTGAGAACATACCAAAACAGTGGAACTGACAAAAGCTGGTCCTCCCGCACAGAGCAGCATCTGCAGAGTTACATAGAGGTACTACATTGATCCCAAAAGCAGATTAGCTTAGCGGCGGGGCTTGCTAGCTCAGTGCTAACACATGGTTAAAATGCTTCTCA
Source organism: Tyto alba (assembly GCF_018691265.1). Lineage (NCBI taxonomy): Eukaryota > Metazoa > Chordata > Aves > Strigiformes > Tytonidae > Tyto > Tyto alba. Next base: position 33,479,110 of record NW_024881318.1, read on the forward strand.
TTCCCAGTCTGGCAAGGTCACTAGCTCAGGTATCTCTGAGTCATGCTCCATTGTAGATATGTCTTACGTACTGACATATTTACAGCAGTGGCCTACAGTGTTTCTTTTATATATTAAAATATGAATACATTTTACATTAGAAAGAGACAGATCAATATCTGTATTATTTATTTTCTCCATGGAGAGTTTCTAAGCAGAACGTCTAGAAATTTGACAAGTCCCAAGTTAAGTATTTGTTGCTGATGTGATTAAAGAGCCCTACAAGTCTTACTGACAGCTTTGATATCACTAGAATCACCTGACTGGTTAGCATGTGTCCCCCTGCCCCTCAAAAAATAATTCACCTTCCTACACCAAGGAGACTTTGTTTTCTGTTTAAACTACACATACACGTAAGCAAACCAGGTTGCAACTTGCGTGACCCAGTCACTGGAGGATTGTTTTCAAAGCAAATTGCAGGAGTAGAGTTACTGAATATTTGACTGACAGCAGGAATCGCAAAGAAGTCTGGTGAGGAAATATGTCCTTCCAAAAGAAGCCATCTTCATTAGCCTCAGTGGAAGGACAAACAACACATGAAAAACACTGTTCTTAAACAGGGGAGCACATGCATAAGGAATTTTTTTCAGAATCAAAAATGTAATGGATTTGGGATCAACCCCACTTCTCCTTGTCTCTGAACAGGACTTGCTGAGAGGCTTCAGGCAAACATCTAGGCTGCTACTGAAGACATGGCCAGAGGTTACACTACCAGAACAAGGTGTGGAAAATTACTAGATATGACCTGTGAAAACTGCTGTGTGTGAAAGCAGAGTGGAAAGCCAACAAAAGCTGCAAGTAACACTGTGAGGGAAAGCAGGATGTGACAGGTGGTTAAGGAGAAGGCAGGTGGGAAGGAACATCACTGGTACCTGGAGTGGAACATGGAAACCTTTTGGTGAGCACAGTTTCACAAAGTCAACACTGCTTGCGTAACTGTACCAGTGACACCATGTAAATTGGTAATGGTACCAGAAATAACACATGTAGGTACAAGCATACCCATAACTATCTGGTGTCTTTTGGGTACCTCCGACAAGAGCAGCCACACTACAAAAGCTGCTTGGGAAGCTTTTACACTTACCGAACATTGGCAACAAGTAGGACTTTCCCTGAGAGAGTTTGTCCTTCTTTAGCAAAGAGGGGTGTCTGAAAAAGGCAGCGTACTTGATACCAGTGAGTGAGAGGTTCTGTCGGTGCAGTGGACAACCAAACAATTTCTCTGAAACAAATGAGAAAAAAAACTATCTAGAGTTTCTCTCCTGTCTTCTGCTTTCAGAAACAAACCAAACTGTTAAAACTTATGTATGTGAGGCCTCAACAGCTTCTAATAGCCTTTAAACTGCCTTACTTAAAGTAAACTGGGAGAGTCATTCTACCCTATGCTGGAAAATCAATACGTTATGCCTCATTCTCTTTCTTAATCTATACTGTGCCCGTTACTACCAAATCTGTATGCCAAAGCCAATTACGGAGATTCGAAAAAGAGACTCTTCAGACACCCATTTTCTCTTCTTTCGACACTGCCAGGACAGAAAACACTAATTTAGCTCTTCTTACCACTAAGACAATTTCAACAGCTTGCAGGAAATTTAAGTTTGTCCTGAATGTGGTAATGTGCTTCTTCGGAATGGTAGTTTTAATCTTTATACAACACTTCACAAGAAGGTCCTATACCTAGTTTTCAGTTGCAAGTGATATTTCAATAATGTATTGAAAGGGACTATAGGTGCAAAGAAAGCATTAACATAATACCACAAGCCTGATCCACTGAGATTTCAAGTGCCAACACAAAGAATTTCCAGAACTGTAGAAACATGAAAGAGCTGCTGATTAAGCAATTGCCTACTCCAAAATGGAGGCCTTCTTGGCAGAGGATTTCAGTCAGTTCCTACAAGTCTGCAATTTTCTCTCCTGTGTTAACTGATATGGAGTTTCTGGTTCCTTTTATAAGATTAAAAATTTTACTATCAGCTGCTAAATTAAATACAAATGCATATACATCCATTTTCTTTTAATGGATATAATATTCTGATTTCTTGACAATCCTCATTTCAAAGGCTGATAAAAGGCATTTATCAACACAAATAAACAGAAATGCATTTTAAAATTTATTAAAAAAAAATCACATCTAAAACTAGATCAATTTAACTGGGAAATCTGCAGATCTTATTTAAGAGCTACATATAGATATCTGAAATCTAGGTATTAACTACCTGATCAAGTTTATCTGATTTTCACCTACTTAGTATACTAGATGAATGTCCTCATTTTGGAATAAATGTCTGGTGCTGCAGTGAAAATTCTTCCCAAGACTGGTAAAATTTTCTTCATTTCCATTTTGTTAGCTGGAATTTGTAACGTGCTGTCCTTTATGAGACCAGCCCAAATGGGAAAATCCAGCTTATGTTCAAATGCTGCTGCTTTACTTACAGTGTAAGATAGAAAGGTATATAATATTACAAAGAATCAATATTATGTGCAACAGTGCATTTTGACCCTCAACAAGTCTTGGATATGGTCTACCATAGATAATGTGCATCCCAATCAATGGGAAGCAAGATCACCACCATCTAAGGCACGCTGCTAGCTAGGTTATCACACTTCTTGCTACCTCTAGAAGGTACAATTTCTTTAATATGAAGAAATTGCATTACAAACAAGGTCAGCACCAGATAAAGGTCTAATTCTGCCACATTTCGCAGGAAAGATGAAATTTTTTCCCCTGTAGTTAGTATTTCACAGGAAGAAGGAAAAAGTACTTACTGTGATCCTACAAATGCCACATCAAACCAGAAGGCCAGGCCATGGATTAGTCCAGACTGCATAATTTGGAAAATAAAAGGGATTTCCACTCTGCAGGAGAAAACACAATACACTGCCAAAGTAATTTCCAAAAAGTACTGGAAATTCTACCAGAAACCTACCCTGTACTAATTTATGTATTTCCATTCTTATTCATTAGTTTATGTCTCAATTTTCCATATATATACAAGGGATATGCTCTTTTTCTTTGTGACAATAAAATTAACCGATGGCACTGATTTAGGTGTTAGTTTTTTGTCTGCCTTATTTGATAGAATTAAATATGCCACTACACAAGTATTAATGCATCATTTGTGGCAACACAGCAGACTTATAAATAAAGGGGTTCAGTATTTTCAGTGGAAAATTTCCCATTCCCAGTGAAGTACCTGGATTTAGTTTAAATACTATTTTGAACAGGAAAATGTTCCACTATAAATATGACAAGCAGAATTACTGATGGAACCAGAAGGAAAAATTGAGCTGCTTGAGCATGAGCTGGAGTTTTTTCCCTTCCAAAAGAACTATTACTGGCTATGTAGTTGAACCCAAATCTCACCCACTCTGGTAGAAATATACCATAAAATTAACATTCAGGTATGAACATGTTAGTTCTGAGAACCACTGAAGGAAGTCAACTCTAGCCAGCTGAAACTGGAAAGCAATTCTCCAGCTGTCTTCCTGCTCTTAGAGCAATTCTTCTCTCTCTAGACCATGTAATTTATACAACCAGTTGTGAGTCATGTTGAAACAACAAGGGTTCAGAGTTTCAGACAGTCAGTGATACTTTCCCCTTATGACAGTGTCTTGCAAGGACTTGAAGTGCTCCCTCAAATTCTCCCATATGGTACATTTTATTTCACAGATGTACTGAGAAGGAGGTTTATCTGATGTCATTCTGGGACACAAGGGATGCAGGTTGGTTTATATCTAGGACTTTCCAACTAATGATTTGAAGGAGCTCTGGAGGGAAGTAAAGAGGTACAGCTGACTCCTGTTAGACTGGAAAATGTTTCAAAAAAAAAAAAAAGATACACAAGAGTTCAGCAAGGTATCTTGTGATGACACCATCTGAAAAGGTCTTTCAGGTTGTCTACACAGAAAACCAAAAATGCCATGATGCCATGTAACTAGATTTAAATGTGTCCCAACATATAATGCTAAGAAGTAAATACTGTCCTTCAGAGCCCACTTTATCCCTTTCAGTACGAAAATTTTGTGAACTGATCTCTGGTGTTTCACAGGCTCACCAACAGGCTTCTCTGCTAATACTAGACAAATATTCATGCAGATGAACGCTCTAGTCCATTACGAGCTGTGCACTAGTCATTCGGGCATGCCACCTTCCCTCCTCCATGTCCACCACCAAAGCCTCCTCTGTCTCTGAGCACCAACGATCAACAGCCAGTTACAAAACCAAAAGATTAAGAGTAGGTTGCTGGTGTCTGCTGACCTATGCAAATCTTCCTCAGCCGCTTCGATGAAGTTAAGAGTGTATTTCACTGTCTGGGCCACCAGAATTCTTGCATCAAAAGTATCCTATCGAGGTAAAAAATAACAAAAAATTGGAGTCACAAGTGTTATGATTCTGTCTTGTCAGCATATAAACTTGTTTTCTATTTAAAAAATGGGAAAAAAAGACAGAAATCAACCTTCACCACAGTAGACTTACTTTAAATGTTTCATTTTGTTAGCATCCCTTAGGACAATGTTAGATTTTGCAGTATTTTTGCAAATATATTTGCAATATATATAAATATATATACATGTATATATATTTACACATATATGCACATATATGTATATATATTTACATATATATTTACATATATGCATATATATGTGCAATATATTTAAAAATATATGTATTTTGCAATATATTTGTAAAAGTTTTTAATATGTTTGATGGCTTATATACCTATAAAAGACTGTTTTGTTCAATCAAGAAACAATACATTTTGTCCAGATATTGATCACTTGTGGAAAAAAAAAAGGGGGGTTTATGTGGCTGGTTTGCTTGGGTTTGGTTTTTGTATTTTTTTTTTTTTTTTTAACTACACACATTTTAATGTGCTCTTTTGCACTGCACAGTTAGGTAAGCCAAGCTAAAACAGTATGGAAATGCTTGAAAATTAAATTAAGTATTAGATTAGGAAGCAAAAATACTTCATACAGATTTCCCCCTAGAAGAAAGGAGTAGTAGGTCAGCAAATGAAAACTTTTCCCTTCGCTTTTCTTTAATCACATATACTAATCCTAATCTATCACTGTTCACAAGATCTTTCTTAAGTAAAGCAAACTCTTAATGTTAAGTTTTGTACCGCATCCTCCATTCCAGCAGTGAACTTTTCTAAGAACTAAAATCTACTGACGGAGTAAGGGGAAGTCAAGGAGATATGTGATTTTTTTTTAAGAAATAACAATTTAACGTGGCTTTGATTGGGCAATGCATTTCTGATCCTCAGGAGAGGAAGAATCTCAGCGGAGAAATCAAAACCAAACATGTACTTCATACAGGATGCAAGTATGTGCCACAATCCTACAGATTACTCCATTCTCTGAAAGCCAAAGAGCCAGCATTGAGAATGACCATGCTATAGTCAAAGATATGGCTGAATTTATGAAGGCGAATGAGAGTTTTCGCTTATACATTTTAAGTAACAAAAGCAGCTGAGTGCAGAAGGTCACATCAGTAGTCTGATGGTTTTTCCAGATTTCTGGACAGGTTTTAGGGCGTTGTGATATTCATGTGATAGCAGCTACTCTGCTATTGCTACTTCAACTAATTAGCCTAAAGCTAGCCAAGATTTATTGCAGTCAAATTTCTGAGTGAACCTTTTCATTGCACCTACAATGAAGCATTCCACTGGGGCAGGGGGCGAGGGATGGGGATCGTTTAGGTTTTTTCCCCAGACAGGTGAGAAGGACTTCTCATGCATTCTTTCTGACTAGGTACCACCAAGACTTTTACTAAAAAGAAAGAAGAATGGCAAGTGCTAGATCCAACTTACCAATAAAATAAGGATATTTACATATTAAAAAAAAGTTGTTTCATAATACAAAAACCTGTTTGCTTGGATGCTTTTTCTTTTCCTTTAATTTGTGGATCAGAGATGGGAAGGGAAAAATCAAAGTCATCATTTGTTTAAAAGACTGGAAATGCTGAGGGAAGCCAGTTGCATATAAGGAAGACAGTTGTTCACATTCTGTGGCTTCTTAGTATGTGCATATCTCTAGACATCTGTTATTCATAGCAAACCCAAGAATATTACCTATAGTAGTTAGCCTTTGATAGCAGCTCTGTTCACACTCACAGAGTAACTCCCTGGCTCTCTACTCAACAGCCACAGTGCTCTGTTAAGCAAGGAGGCTACTGCACTGGTAGAATTTTGTGGAGGGGACAAGATAGGGAGACGGAAAACCACAAAAAATAACCCCCAGACATACAAACCTACCACAATAGGTTGCTGGAAATATTCATCCACAGCTGCACTGTGCAGACTGGTCAGGTTGACCCCATAAAAGAATTCTTGGTACCTAGAAACAGTAACACATAAAATGTTTAGGGAAAAATGTTTTTTTCTGGGTTCCAACAAGACCCAGGCACAGTAACTGTAAATGGCAGGTGAAGTGTGGCTAAGCACCTCTTTCCCTTTCTCCTATCTGCCAAGAGGCCAAATAGAATAGCATCCCTCTTTAGATTACTTTACCTTCCTCACAGACATCCTATACAGCATGTAGGTGACATGATCCCCTCAAATCGACATACAGAGACATTTCATGCTATGCTTCTGAAAGAATCTATACAGCAAGCAGAGAAGAGGGAGAAGGGCTGAGGCACTCTGAAGCTGCTTTTGTAATCTTGAGCTATTTCAGAATTGGGGGTGGACCTTGTATAAAAGCAAAACAGTGATGAGGACACCTGTATTACTGGTCTGTTGCTTTTTATTCACCCTAAAGAGGAAAAGTAAGGTCATCCTATACCAACAAAATGGGGAAAAAAAGTAGTATTTTTATCTTACCAATTTATGCAAACGTGAATTTAACGTATATTCAGACTATATCCAGTATGAAATTTTAAATGAAAATACACATGCTTGCAGTAATCTTCCTCCTGTGTATAATTCTCTTATCAACTCATTTAAAAGTTTAATAGGTATCTTTACTTCCAGATAACATAAGCAAAAGGGGATGGAAGGGGGAAACAACAAGGAAACTCAACTCCTTCTGACGGAAGTGTCTTCTAGATACAAAGCCATGGTCTTCTGAGTCTTCAGAAGTACTTAAAAAGGAAAACTTCAAATGCTTGTTCTCATTGTTACAACATCGTCCAACTCCCCTAAACTTCCTTCTAAGTGGATGACTTAGTCTAAAACAATCTGGCAACATCCCTTTAATTGATAAATTCTGCAGTACTAGTTCTGTTCTAATTGCATAAAGGAAGATGCCCAGATAACTGTATGCAGTCATAAACACAAAAGAGGAAATCAGCTGACACCAGTAACTGCAAGTGTTCTTTTACCCTTTTCCATATATTTGCTGTATTCTATAACTGAGTTGCTTATTTATCACTGATAAGAAACACAGACAAAATGCACACAGTTTTTAACCACTTGCTGTATATTTATGCTTTGTACCTTTCTATCTTTGCAAGGTTTTCACCAACAAAGAAAGCAGTCTGCTCTTCTGTGGTAGACCATACATTATCACACTTTTAGGAATGAGTACTGGTAAATACAAATTAATATGCAACTCTGAAGCACAACAGTATGCCAGTCTATAGGCCTGGAGAGAAACAAAACATACTTCCACAATCTCATAAGTCTTGTGCAGATCCAAGACAATAATTCTAAGTGTATGAGAAACACGTAGTCTTTCCTTTGTATAGTTAACAGGCTATGCTAACTGCTGCATCTAATGTTAGAATGCACAGCATAATTTTTGCATAGGATTTTGAAGGGTTTTTTAAAGTTCTGGTGCCTTTACCAAATGAAAATTCAAATTGCAAATCTAAATATTTCTTTCAGTCTTTTGCTCAAGTACTATCATCCAATTGGATCCAAAACCATATCCAGTCTCTAAGATACAGGATATAGATTTAATTAAATAGGAAAGGATTTATTACACACGAAACACATCGTCTGTTCCAAGTAACAAAGCAAGGCAATGAATGAAAATTGTTTCCTGAGGTCTGGAATTTGAAGCTTGGCAAATCATAGGCTGTCACCAACCAGTTTCTGATGGTTTACCTGAAACATCCAAGAAAGCCTTGATAAAGTATTTTTTCTGAAACAGGACTTTTATAGCTCTGAATCTATCAAGGATATCCAGATCTTTTAATATTAAGAACATAAATGTCCTACAGTGGTGCAGAAGCAGAACTACTGCACTCTCACTCAGATCTTTTTGATCCCACATCTGGTTGAAGACATTAGAAGCACTAATTTGTTGGTCTTTAGAGCACTCCATGACCTGAAGAGTGTTTAATCCTCTTTTGCAATCAGTGTCCTGCATACATCCATACAAAACTACAACTATGTCAGCTGACAGGAGGACTGATACCATAGCCATCTATTCAGGGGACATCTCAAGACAGCAGTAAATTATATTGTAAGCACACAAACTACTTTGTCTAGGAAGATGTCGAACAGAACCTGATATACAAGGAGTATCATCAAATTGTGTGACATTCCCGTGGTTAGTTTGGTTGAAACATTCTCATAAAAAAGTTAAAAGCAGGTAATAAAAAGATCTGTCAAAAATGGGAGACATCCTTTTGCAAAGATGGGTGGAGGAAAAACTACAGTACATTGTGATTTAGATACCAACCTGATCACTATCATAGTAACAAAATAATACTCCAGTCTGTGATAATAATATCAATGACAAAGACATTCTTGGTGCAAAGAAAAGTTAGTTACTAAAGCAGATTTGAAAAATTGTTTTTTCCCCTTTACACAATTCTCTGAAAGCCTTGCAGCAGTGGTTGACAGATAATTCAGCTTATTAAATGTATGTATGTAGAATATCTGGACTCAAATCATGCCAGCTAGACACAGATAAAGTTGTTTGGTTTTTTTTTTGGTTTTTTTTTTTTTTTTTTTTTAGAATGCAGATGGTGTATTTCTGTTAACAAACTGTAAGAAACTAATCTAGCTGGATTATTCAGTCCCAACTGTACAATTATTAAATAACAAAAGGCAGCAGATTTCTTTCCACCACCAGTAATCTTACCATATATGTCAGTGTTCATGGACATACACACATAATATATCTACCCCACAGGTATTTCACATAAATCTTACATTTACTACAAATGAAGATTAAGCATCCTAAGCAGTCTGAAATGAAATGCCTTTATAATGGCAGCAACATCCAGTTCTGTATAGACCTGGAAAAAAAAAAGCTATATTTCTGCTTCAAACTACATGTAGTATGCATCAAAAAGTATGTATCTATTTTCTTTATTAAGTGATGAAGAATTGCATTGTGGTACAATATTGTGTTTCAGTCTTGTAATCTGTAGTCTAATATATATCATTGACATGTCATGTATATAAGCAAAACAACAGGATCTTTGGGAATAGGGACCAGGATGACAGCTGAGATGTAAAAATGAAAACGTACCAGAAGTTAATTCTACCTTCCTTTTTCAGTCTCTTAACACATAAAAATACTGTTGCAGTCTTTGTGATTGTAAATGTACAATGCCAACAATTCATAACTGGCTCAACCTACACAGTGAGACGAAAGAACAAACACCAGCTGTATAAAGTAACATTGCCAGTGATAGATTCAGCATGTAAATCACTCAAATTTCTCTTACTCCTTTAATCGCTATAGAAATAGTAAGACTGCCAAAGAATCTTTTCTGTGCTCATGCATCTTGGACTTCAGGTAATACAATGATCACCATCCACAGCATACTATGCTTTGGTGTAGCAAAGGAAACACTAGCACTTGATTCACAGTCAACACTTTTGCTCACTATGGATGCCCCATGGAGTCAATTTCTATTTCAAGAGACCCACTCAGCTCTAGCACTTCCTGAAAGATCCTTCAGACTTGCACAATAAAAAGCATGAGTGTAGGCCAGAGCAGAAGTGAACATGGAAAACATAAAAGCATTCTTTTCCTATGTTGATAGACAGTTTATGCTGAATCTAAGAACTGATTTAATTTTTAACCTCTACTGAATCTTTGATAAAAATAAAATAACATAAATCATCATTACCAAAAACTGGCTCTGCAATGCTGCTCCATGTACAACTGCTCATCGGAAAAAGGAGCCAAATAAATGTTACTGTATGTTGGGAACATAATTCCTAGTAAACAAAACAAAGTAGAAAGGTAAGTGTTTAAGAAGCTTTTGGACAATGCTCTTAAATACATGGTTTAATGTTAAAGTTCCCTGCCTGGAATAAGGAGTTGGACTCGATCCTTGTGAATCCCTTCTAACTCAGGACATTCTGTGATTATATAGTCCCACAGACATTTGTACTGGAATGCCTTCACTAGCAAGAAATCACCAGTTCAGAAGCAGCAATTGTCATACACTTCAGATATCTTAACATTTAGCTTCATTAATATATGGGTTATTGAAATGTGAATATGCTAAAGCATCTAGTAAAAAACCCAACCCAGAACAATTTACAGAACAGACTGGAATACTTCATAAAGTTCTACAGATTTTATGGTCTTATATCAAATATTTGAATTATTTAGCTTCCTTCAAAATAACTGAAATGCTAGCTATTAAATACCTCCTCAAGTCTCTCCAGTGGAATTATAGCACCTTCTTTGCTTATAGCTAACCTAATAAAAATAACATCTGTGTGAAGGATTTGCATTAAAGCTCAGAGTTGATCTGGAATTCAAATTCTGTGTATGATTTTGATCAAATTCAGAAGAACTGCTGTTAGTGAATGAGGTAGTTATATGCACTTCACTCTTAAGACTTTTACCCAGGAAACTCATAGCATTTCAGAGTAAATACTGAAATCTTAAACACAAAAGTGTACTATTATACTTTTTTTTTTTTTTTTTTTTTTTAATTTAACAGATGCTGAAGCTGAGAAGAAGAATTTTGATTGCATGAAGTGGCAAATCAGTGACAGAGCAGGGAATGAAGTCCTGACCTACTAGTTTGCAGAAATACATTTTCGTTAGGATCTTGCACTCTAATGGCTCAGGAAACCAGACTAATTACCTTACATCATTTTCTGTGGACAGTGCATCAGACTGCCTAGCATCTTAAATGAAAATCCTTGCATTCTATTGTGCATGTGTCAATGGAAGAAGGAAACAAAGCCTGGTCATTTTGAACTACACTTGAGCACACTTCTTCACCCTTTTAAAGTCTTGTATGAAATACAATGCATAATTGAAGGGGAGGACTGGTAAAGGATGGGAGGGAAGAGGAAACAGCTTTTCTTTTGTGAGTGCATCATGTAGGAAGAGTCCACAGGAATTTAAATAAAGAACACCACCCACTCACAAAATAGACACGCTTTTTAAAACTGACTGTGGGGAGAATATTAACAAGTTTGCAGAGAATAAGAGACAAAGTTTCCAAACCTAACTGGCACTAAATTAGCAACTTACTCAAAATGTCAAAATTTCAGCTCACTTCTTAGACAATCATTAAGTTTATTAATCACCACATAAGATGATTCATCCCCAGTGTACAAGTGACTAATCAGAAAAAGTTAGACATGTATCTTTCAAAGCATTCACTCATTTAAAACTGAAAATGAGCTGTCTACTGATTGTTTTTCAGAAGCCTTCCACTGGAACTGGGCCATAAGAATCTAAATGGGACACTGAAGATCAGTGGCTGACTTGAAAAATAGTACCCAGATGTGTTTTGCAAGTTTGAAACAATGCAACAGCAAAGTCATTAGCTCCCTGCATTGAGGCACTAATTCAGCCCATGCTTCAGAATCTTCTGTGCTGCAGTAATTTTACTCGAGAAAGATCTCTTTTAAAGAAGTCTTTTTAAAGAGAGACTTCATAGTTCATTTTCAGCAGTTCATGTAGAAAGATTTAGCTTTAACAATTGGATGCTCAGATTTGCCTCTCAAAGAAGATTCCCATGAGGCCCTGGAACTTACAGATTCCCTTCAAAACTCCTCCAAACACAAGAGGGATGAAATATAGAGCACTAAACTCTAATGAATCTCTCACATGTCACTCAAAAGGCAACATCCAAGTATTAGAATAAGGTATTTGGGTGAAGCCCAGTGCACAAGAACTCAGCAGTGCAACAGCATCTTACTCAAAAGCTATTTCCACTGTGAAATATCAAGAAGTCACAGCATAGTACAATAGCAGTAGTGGCTGCATCATTATATTAATTCACCTGGCCCCCCCCAGATTATGGTGGTAAAGCTAGAATGAGAGCATAAAATCAGAGAATCCTGAACTACCACTTCAAGACTTTTTTTTTTTTTTCTTTTTTTCCTTCAGAAGCTTTTTATCTTCCCCTCTCTGTGCAGGGCTTAACTGTGGTGACACACTCACCATTTGACTTCAACCATTTTTTGGAATGGAGGTAACTTCCCAACACTCTTTCATTGAGCAGCATGTAACCCATTGGTTCAGAAATTACCACATCAACACACTCAGGTAGGGAGATCTCCTCAATTTTTCCAAACAGAACTGTGATCTTGTCAGATAGGTTGTTGCTTCTCACCAACAGCTGGAGGAAAAACAAAAGCACACAGAAAATCTTGACTCCTTTGCTGAGCAGATCTTATATCAGAGATCTTTAATTATCTTTAAAACTCCTATAGTGTAAACCAACTATCTCAGTCTGTTAATCAGAACAAAATAGAAAGGTAATATATTTTTCCTTGCTACACCAAAATTTCTAAAGACTGGGGCTCACTGGAGCAAGCTCATACAAATGCATGTACGGAATCAGCAAGTGACAGTACAAGTACTGTTTCCCTGTAAGAGATAACTACTCAGTATCTACAAGAAAAAATATCTACCATAAAAAGGTGGCTAGTTTAATTCAGTATATAAGATTACAAAGAAAGGGTCTTCATAATTACCCAAATTTTAAAAAATACCTTTCTTGAGTTAGTTACATAGTCATGAAAGGATGAAGAAGCTCAAGAGCTAAGAAGTCTGGGATAATTTCTAAGGATAAATGGAGCATAGCACTATATTCACAGAAGCATATCAAGATAGGCCAGTACTTGGAGCTAGGATACTGGAGATTTATCCATTTCTATGTGCATAGTGAACCTCTGAGCAAAACATTTAATGAACAGAAGAAATGGACCTAAAATTTTATGTTCAATACAGCAAGTTATTACGGTAAAGAACAGCCTTTATGAAGCCTCTATATCTCTACACATGGAGTCTTATCTTCTTTAGCTTTACTGTACTCAGACATACGGGGAAGTATCTAAACCTCTTATGTTGAAATAATGAGTAGAATCTAGGTTCTTCTGGCACAAACTTATAAAGAAGCAATTATTTCATGCTAATCTGAGGTATCTGCTGGGAGATTCTATAAAATGGAGCATCCTTTGCAACAATACAGTAGGATATTTGTATTGATGTTCAGAGATACCAGGAAAAAAAAAGATACACAATACAGTAAATAATAGAAAACACTCCTTCACAGATGTACTCACACTGATATAACTGTAATATCAATAGGAGTGCATAATTACTTCAGCAAAACTTTTCCAAAACAGACTGGGCCTTGGGTAACAGCAATGAAACTTATGACTCATTCTAACAAGAGAAAGAGAGACTAATGTTGTTATTATCTAATTCACTGCAATGTGAAAATACTAAAGCAGTTAGTAAAAAACCCAACCTAGAACAACTTGTAGAACAGACCATAATACTTCAAAGTCCTAATAATTTTATGGTCCTATATCAAATATTTGAATTATTTATCTTCCTTCAAAAGAATTGAAATGCTAGCTATTAAATACCTTTTCAACACTCTTCAGTTGAGTTATAGCACCTTCTTTGCTTATAGCTAACCTAATAAATGTAACACCTGTGTGGATTGCATAAAAGCTTGAATGAGTGATACAGTTAATGATTTTCAGCCATAACCTGCCAATATAAACTACATGCCAATATGATAATAAAACTAATAAAAAACCCCAAAATCATTGTATACTAACATGCTATTGATTAGGTAAACAACATTGCTGCTTCTTTTATTGACAAGTGTTTGTATCCGTTTCTAAGAACAAGTTGACAGATTTTGTTTTAGAAGTTTAGACCAGAGTCTACATGAGCAGACACATGATTTGATTTCATTTTGGAAATTAAATTATCATTTTGCTCACAGGTGAATTCTGTATCGAAAAATAACTGCCAAGTAACAGCTCAGCAGTAGCATGGATGTACAAAGGCAAGAAGCCTAAATCATTTCAGACGCTACAGACTGCAACAGAGAACTCACATAGTTGGCTAGGGGGCAGCAGAATATTACAATGTCTCTATCACATGCAGCGGAGATGTTTATGTTATGAAATTTTTTACATTTACTGCAAATAGTAGCATGGAGACAAACAGAAATTGGTATTTTTCATTGCTATGCTGTATTAGTATTATTACACAACTTTAAAAAAGAATCATCAATGTTTATTTGTTTTATTACCCTTAGATACAGCAAAACCAAAAAAGTTCAAAGAAACACTGTTAATACTAATCTTCTCCATTAGAGTGTAGCTGTGGCTTGGAAAAGCTAACCTTGCCTGTGCTTTTGGCCTGCTGAAGCTTGACATATAGAAATTGTGTTTTTAAAAGGAATTTAGCTGATGTCAGGTTTTGGCAACAGAATGTCACGGTACAGAAACCTTTGCTTATTCACACAAGATTCTTCTAAGTGCCCCACCACTAGGCTCTGACAGAGGTTCGAAGAATAAAGGCAATTCTGCATCTGCCAAAATCTCAGTCTGTGTACCAACACTGTCAGGAAGCCAGTGAATACCAGTTTAAGCAAGTATTCTTACATGCCTATTTGAGACAGACTAGATTAAGATGCTCATTTATTTCAGAGAGAAGATCACTTGTCTTATGGGAGCTATTTTTTTGGTGATTTTTACAGATGTTTAGAGTTAACAGTTCATATCTAGCTGGACTGGTGGCCATGAAAAGTTCTGAAAGTTTTAAACTTTTATTTTTTTATTATTTTTTAAACACAAAGGTGATTTCTCTGAAACTAAGATGTACCATGCATTGATGAGCTCTGATTAGTAGCTCATTATCACTCGAACAGAATCAAGAATCGATTGACATTAAATATAGTTGAGCTACAGTCTCCCACAAAATTCACACATCTATTTTGTGCAAGAGGAATATTCTACAGAAGTAACAGAAATAATTTACAACAGATACAGAACACAAACCTGTTATATTAAATGCACATAAAATACTGTTAACGCCTACTCGCAGGCAATATTTGTCCAAAATGTAGTTTTAAAAATAAATAAATCAGTAAATTGCTTTGAGGAGACTATAAGCTAACAGCTGTAAACAAACTCTGTCCCACCTACCTACATCTTGGTTGAACTGGCCTTATTTTTGACAGGATTAAGTTAATTCACCCTCTGCAGCACCTTCATGAATTGCGGGTTATAAACATAAAAAGTTGTTTCTGCCACCACCAATATGACTTTGCTGCTCAGGCAGGAATACTGGCTATGTCATTTAAAAGATATGCCTTAAACTATTTCTTCATCTCTTATGCTGAAACCCCCAACCCATAGCTTTACCTTGACAGCCTGATGTTTTTATTAATCTAAATTGAAGCTTCTTTTTTAAATATTAGCAATTTTTGTGCCTTTAAAAAAAAGTAAAAATTCCAACTGGCAAAGGAAGAACAAGCAGCTGAGGGTGATGGCAATACAGCTTTTTGACTCAGTGCCTTTGGGAATCAATAGCAAATCTGTGTCAAAAGGAGAGTATGTATATCTGAGTTGGTATGTTGACAATGTTTTCTCCTCTCACACAGTATTTAATAAAATTCCTTTAGTCATTAAGTTATGGTCAGCACAATGTGTTTGAACAAAAGTACTGAAGTAGTTTCAATATTTCATAGCTTTAGTAAAGGGAAAAAAAAAATCCCACTCAATATTTTATAATTTTGTCAGTGACTGAAAAGAATGTATTGTTTTCAACAGCTGTTCTCCCTCATCATTCTCCTGGATCTCAGATGACTTTGAAAGCAGGGTAAGATTACAGTGATGGATGATAAAATTGATACCTTAAATCAAAATACAAACAGTTAAATTTGTAACTTCTTCATGTGAGTTGCATCAGTCTGCCACCAAATGTGGCCATGTTGGTGTTCTGGCTATTTTTTCCTTTATCTTTTTTTCATAAAGCATACATGAAAATTAAATGTTCAAAAGCTTTTGGTAAAATAGTAAGAATTTGTTTGACAAAATATAGATCAAAATGGATCTCTAATACATATAGGTAAGCAGAACCTTCTCACATACATCACTCATTGTGAAAGCCCCAGTTTTATATCCAGACACAGCAAATCTCTCACTCAGTGAAACAGAGACCATATCATGACTAACAGACAAGCATTTAATCAGAAGTAATTATTTTTACCTTTAATGATCCCACCACTAGCTGACGTCCACAGTACAATCACATTTTCCTCATGCATAGTAGCTCTTTCTTTCTTTTTATCTAAGTGCTCTAGATACATGTTTTTTCCAGTCTGTTAACATTAATGTTTCTCCTCAGTTCTAGGTAAGCTGCTTAGAATCACATTTCTTGTTTAGACAAAACAACTACTAGCACCAGTCACTTTCAGCCTTACTTCTACTCCCCACGATTTTTTTTTTTTTTTTTTGTCAAAGGATTTACTTCAATAGTGAAATTAGCAGACTGAGATTGCTTTCATCTCACAACTCATGCACACACCACTGAAGAGCACTGGCTGTCATTCACTCTATGCAATTTCCTCCCTATTACAAGCTGACATGTTAGGCAAGATGTGTTTCAAATTTCTTTCTCCACCATGCACTGCAGGTGGCAGGAGCCAGCTGCCAGCAGTAGTATATCCAACACATGGAGACACAGAACAGAAGAAAAACTGGTGCAGAATAATGATAAAGCTTCACATGGTTTCTCTCTCCTCTATTGAAGTTTTTGAGATGGGAAAAAAAGACAGCAGGTAAGCTTTGGATACACAAATGCCAGTCAGAAACTATTCTCTGTGTTGGTAAAAAAAAAACCCCAATGTCCAATAATTAGATCAGACTGACATGAAAGTAAACAAAATGTGAAAAAAATAATCAGAATTCCTTTGAATGCTATTCTTTATAGTGTAGGGAAACAGTAAAGTACTGGAGGGGGGGAATAAATACTACAGTCCTTGGACTGTAACAGTGAGTTGCATTTTAAATTTATATATATATTATGAATTAATTTTCTGTTGTCATTTTTAGTTGAAATGCAGATAAAACTTGCCTAATGTAAACCTGTATGAGCTTCACTGGAATTACATCAAACATATAGACAACTGTAAGAGAGGCTCGGGTCTGTCTAGCTTTTCTGAAGAGCTTAATGAGGCCATGGAACAAAACAGAAATGCAAGCATATTGCAAACCAACGAAAAAGCTACCCAATTATTACACAAAACACAGTGATACTGACACGGGAGATTCTTCAGCAAATACCTAAAATAAATGAGTGACTAAGCAATAGACAGTATGTTCCCTAATACAGCAGCTGCTATCAACTCTCCCTCCAACATGCTTTTCAGGTATTCTACCATTGCACATCTGTACACAGAATACATTTCTCACAGTCAGACATACATCTGATTTCTGGTAACTACACTCTAGTGCTAAATTTTTAATATAACTCTTTCAAAAGAAACCTCTAGCCATAAAGAGGAATTTACTGGAAAACCAATAAATCTCCCAGTAAAAAGTATTACAGCATTAATTTTCATTGTTCAAATATAATTTCCCTTCAGTCAGTAGTTCATCGTATTGGTTTCAAGTGTTTTGTATTAAAATACAAAAAATTTAAAAAAAAGGAATGACTCATTCATCTCACATTCAACATTATTACACATATCTGAAACAGATGAAAATTATAATAAATCCATACACAAATGAGAGAAGAAATGGATGGAAAGTAATGCTCTTCTCATAATTTGGATACTTCATAAACCATACTCATGAATTCCACTGTGGCATATTAAGAGATGACAAATGGTATACCAAGGGCTAAGCATCTTTATACTGAATAAACTTAAATTCTTAAAACACATTATGTGTTAATAGATCAGCTGATCTGTGATACAGTTCACGAGTGAACAAGTTTTCACAGGAAATGATGGCTATAGAGGTCTATTATATTTCTCATGGAAATTGAGTCCCACTTGGGGAAGTAGAAGGAAATGACCAAAAATCTATGAATTATCAAAATGAGACTCTGAGATTTTAGCTTGTATTCCCCAGTATCTACAGCTGCTTAAGGTTCTTTATTTCTCTTTATCAAAGGTTCTTCACTCCTCTTTATCAATCACATTTTTAAGCAGTTCAGCATTTTATCCACCCCAGCAGAAAAACAATTCCATCTCTAAAAACCAATGGATTAATGCTATTTCTCTATCAGTAAGTTCCCAGATATATTACTCACATTTACATTGCATCAAAAAATAAACAATATTTTATACGCTACTGATACAGCATGTGCCGTTGCACAGCTAGTGATTTTACCTACTTCTGACTGGAGTTAAGCTCAAACAGGTGACTAAAGATTAAAAAAAAAATACATATTATATTTGCTACTACGCATTATACTACTAATATGGAAAGCAAGTTCCCTTTTGCTGTTTTTATTATGCTTTCATAAATAAAACTTCTATCATGAAACAAAGATATTGTACAAAATTGTACCTGTTTACAAAATTGTGTGAAATAAGAACCACCCTCCAAACCTTCCTCTTGAGAGATACTTTCCCTATACTAATATTCTTAATGCTTTTGATATGTCTGACGAAATAACAGAAAAAAAATAGTTCCTTTAATTATGAAGACTCTAATTATTCAAATTATATAATATAAATGTTCTTTCAGCACATATATGCTAAGTTAGACCAGTACATCCTCACCAATTCCAAAAGTAACACACATGTAACAAGAAAACATTTGTCAATAACAAAACAAATAAGGCAGAAATAGAACATGATTGTATGAAAACATTTTTTCTCAAAATATAATACAAAATGTATGTGGGGAGATTATGGAGTCCTGTATTTAAACTGGAATGAAAAATACAAAGAATTTATACGTTAATAACTACTTCTATATGGGGAGAAATATAAATGCCTAATATTCACATTTTCTTCTTTAAGGCCTAAAGAGATCATCTCAGTTTCCAGTAGCAATGCAGGTCCTTCACAGTGTTACAGTTAACAGTCAGTGCTCACCAGCCTTCACACAGAGCAAGGCTGGCTTGCTGCACCAGGACACACAGAAGGAACTTTCACTGAACTCCAGCATGCTCACTGTGTGGACCTAGGGCAACTATGGACTCCTAATATTACTTATATTCTAGATCAGTAATAAACAAAAAAGAACTTACAGATACTGCAAACTTTTTCTTTGTATGGAATGAAAAATCCTCCACTTCACAACTTTTCACTCTTCCACACTAAAACTATTTTTAAAACTCAGCTAGAGAAGATCAGTGGTTGACAAAATCTATAGTGATAATGCTCACACTTGTCCACACAAATTCCGATGCTCACCTAAACAAGCAGAGACTGAGAAAAAGCATGGAAATTTTTGCTGTCGCTGCTTTAGGATTAGCATTTTTTAGGAAGTGAACTTCTCCTTATTAAAACCAATGCCTGAAAAATACATTTTAAAACTAAGTGCATTCTTTGGACATGTCCTTTTTAAACCCTGGGAACACAGTTTCAGAAGGTTGAAAGACCTAACTCATCACACTTCTCAGGAAACTAACTCAACTGTCTGATCACACATATGTCCAAGAGTCTTAGTAAAAAACCATCCAAAATGCCTTTGCACAGAAAGTGTGAAGACAAGATGTGTAATTTTTTTTTCCTTCTACAAGTAGGAAGTTTAATCAGATTTGTGACTGTTCACTGTTTTTCACAGAGACAACAATCACATGGTTTATTTGTTTGACACGTCAGAACACTTTAAAAAATAACTTTCCACAAAGTGTTGCCCTTTAGATATCCAACTTCTTAGGAAAATCAAACTGAAGCCTTTGGCATTAGCCTTTTTGAGGCACAGTCCCAGATCTCTTAACATTTTCACTCTGCAGCACTAACACTTGTCTCAGGTGGAAAACACTTACCTCTGCATATTTTGCCATCGAACTGGCTTCAACCGCATAGACTTTTTTAGCTCCAACCTGCACTGCAAAAAACGAAAGGATTCCTAATCCGCAGCCAACATCTAGGACCACCTTGAAAAGAGAAGGCAGACCAAAAGAAACATAATTAAAAAGTCACTTCCTGACACCTCTTTTAAGTAACTAAATTTTCATTAGTGTACCCTGCATTTAGTAAGCCTGGCATTATGCAAAAATATTACTAATTTCACTTGAAAAAGTGAAAAGGCTTGTTAATGAGGAGTTTTAATGCCCTTAATCTTTATTTTAGCAGCAACACAATATTTTTAAAAGACTGTGTAGTTTTTTATGTGTAAATACATGGTTGTGGTTTAGAGGAAATAAGATTTTTTTTTTTTTCCAAAGTTTCTTTAGGAGAAAAATTTTAAAAACAAGTGTAGTCTGAATACGCTGGGAAGGGAGGGAAGGCATAACAATAATAATTCTTTGAAGGACTACAGAATCATGTCTTTCTGAACGAAAAATCACTCTGCAATGTGGAAGTATCTTGGGTAAAACCAAACTGTGTAACTTTGTTCAAATATTGGTTCTCCTTGATGACATTAGTATTAGACCTTCAATTGCACTGCTTGATGTGGTGTCTCTCAAAGGCCCTCAATTAAACATAAATCCCAAAGCCTCATTTTCTTTATCAGTCAGGTGTCTTACTCATAAGCCAAAATGTTGACTGAAATGTTTCGAGGGGTCAAAATGTTTGCTTCAATGTATAGTGCAACGCAAATTCAGCAACTGCTGCAATGGTCCGGACAAGTCTATAGGTTCCTAGCTTTGCTCTGTCATACAGGTCACTCATTACTGCTCCAGAGGCATATCTACATGGAAAGAGAGACTAACTGTCAGAGAAATGGTTAAAATGATGTGACTGATATGATCTTTGATTCAAAGTCCGACAGAATTACGCTAATACCAGTCCCTTGCTTCCCCAAAATTTTAATACCAGCTTTGAGAAAAATCTCACAGAACAGCTGACCACTTGGTTTCCTCCTATGGGTTTGTGCTTGATTGAAAACAAGGAGTGACAGTTTTCCTGTCCCTGTGGCTGAAATTCTCATTAAGTTTTAAGCCAAGATATGAAATTTACAAGCCCATGAGGTGATTTAAGCCACCTGGAACTGGATCCTCCTAAAGATTTCAAAGCACTTCAACCATAAAACTGAGCTACAGTCCTGATCCAATCTCTAGAGTCAATACCAGAGAAGTTTAACACAGATTCAAAGTAATACTGCAGCTTATTATACCAGCAGCTACCCCTGTTCTTTATTTCTTCTTTGCCCCAACTGCCCATATGACACACATTGTTTACCAGCCTTTCAAAACACAAAGAGAAAATTTTGTATGTTCAAACAGAATAGTTTTGACAGGAAAATATCATCTTAGAATAAAGGGTACATTCTACTCCCCAAAAGTTATTCTACATGACATTTAGGTTATGTATTACAGAATGTAGTCTAACACACATGGCCTGAATCTGTTGTAGGTAATATGAATCTGTGTTACAGAAACACACCACTGCAAAATAATTTGTTTGCTTCTGATACTGCACATAGTCTCAAATTTGGTGTAGAAGCCAAAACCTTGCTTTTAATAATTTTGTCTTCTAGTGAAAGGTTTTATTAAGCTCATTTTTTGTAGCAGAGATTACAGGCTGTTACAGATCCGTTTTTGTTTTTATGCTTTGGCAGGTGTTAGAATATATTCCTATGCCCAGAACCACTTCAGTTAAGCAAGTGACAGTAAATATCCGTTACATACACAGGGAGGGAGACAATGACAAGTAAAGGACAATCTCATTGAACCACTGGTCTGACAGAAACTGTCTTTGTCTGCCTAATGGGAGTTCAGAGGGAACTGAGACAGACCCTTCTTGAAGGAGATACACAGTGACAGGACAAGAGACAACATACACAAGTTGTTACACAAGAAATTGTGATAGATATGTTAAAACTTTTTCACCACGAGGGTTGTCAGACACTGGAACAGGTTGCCTACGGAGTCTGTGGCATCTCCATCCCTGGATCCATTCAAAATATCACTGGACAGACCTTAAGCAACCTGGTCTGGTTGGTCTTGCTTTCAGTAAATATTTGTACTAGAGATGTTATGCTAGGTTTCTGCGGTGGGGTTTTTGTCAGTGGGGAAGTGGGATACAGTGGTGGCCCCCTGTGAGAAACTTCTCAAAAGCTCACCTGGCTCCAAGTCAGACCCATCTCTGTCCAGGGCTGAGCCAATTAGTGACAGTGTCTGTGCCTCTGTGATAATGTATTTAAGAAGGGGAACGTGAGAAGGGGTTGTGGGGGAACTTGTGAGGAGGAGTTAGAAGGATGAACACCCAGGTCAGTGGAAGGAAGGAGAAGGAAGTGGTGGAGGTACCTAAGAGCAGAGACCCATGTATCCCGTGGTGAGACAGCAGGGCCATCCCCCCACCACCCATGGAGGTCTGCAGTGGAGTAGAGGCTGACTTGAAGCCTGTAGAAGAGCCCACACCAGGACAGGAGTTTGCACTTAAAAGAAGCCCGGGCTCTGAGGGGAGACGTGACCCCCACTGTTGTGGTTCAGTGCTGGGAGGACTGTGACATGCGGAGGGGACCACGCCAGAGCAGTGTGGGAGCGGCGGCAGCCCATGGGGAGGACTCACACCAGAGAAGGTTCATGGAGGACTCTGTCCTGTGAGGGGGGAGCCCCGTGGAGCAGGGGAGGAGTGTGTGGCATTCACCCCACCTCCCAAGCAGGAAGGAGCGATGATCTGACTGTGACCCCCATCCCCTACCCCCTGTGCCTCTGGGGGAGGAGGCAGAGAGATCAGGAGCAAAGCTGAACCTGGGAAGAAGAGAGTGATGAGGTTTTTTTCCTTCCCTTAACGAGCCTGTCTTTTGCCTGTGACTATAATAGGTGAGCGTTCATCCCTGTCCTTACCTGAATTCCTGAGCCATTTTCTCCTTCCTGTTCCTGATAGGGGAAGGGTTGAGTAAGCACACCTTTCTCCCCAAGTGGCATTGCTGTTATGGCTGGCATCTCCTACAGAAAGCTTTGCTCCTTTGAAGTAGGAAGAGCATCCTAACAGAGCTGTAAGAGCGGTCTTATTAAGACAAAGTGCTGTGAAATAACAATGTATGGAACTAGTATGCTTCTTTATGAAAAGTAAAATTTCAAAATAAATAATAGACAGATAATTGGGTGATAATATACATGACGTCATCGAGAGGAAAGCTAGTAGACTATGTACTTTAGTATTTATTTTGAAATGTGAGCACAGCTACTTCAACAATTATCAGAAATCAGAGGCAAGAATAACCTACACCCTACCCTCCTGCCCACATTTCAGTATTGCTCCTTCTTTCACCTACAGAGATGAATAGTTTTGCTAATGTGAATTCAATGGGAATTGCTCACATGTGCAGATATGCTTGTATGCTTGAGTACTTGCAGAATTAGAGTCCAGAAAAACACTTTTGAATAAAAGGGGGAGGGGCCAGAGATCAAACAAGGAAGAGCAACAACAGGGTGAACACATAAAACTACAAGCAAAAACATCATAAAACTACAATGACATTTATAATTCAAAATTACTATATATCAGCAAGATAACATACAGAAAATGTTATTGGTTTTTTGTTGTGTTTTGTTTCCCCCCCCGCCACCTGTATGTGTCTGACTGTACAATCTGAATGGTTAATTTGTGTGATCCTTCATCCAGGATTATTGGAAATACTCTAGTAACTTTGCTTTTAATTAAGGTATTCATAAATAGACTATAAATGATACCATTCAAAACACTTAGAACCTAAGACTTATTTTCAGAAGAAGTAGAAATGTGTCAGCCTTTACTCAGTTTGAAACAGCATTATACACTGCTACTGTAAAATTGTGTGACCAATTAAAACACTTTGAACTTCCCCTTTTGGCTTTATAACAATTCAAAATCAAAGACAAAGTTTTACTAAAAAAAAATTAGTGAAAGCTCTAAGGCAACTCCTTCTAGGAGTAAATATAAAGGAGTATATGCCAGTAAGAATTACCATATTAATGTGAAGAATACAGCCTCAGATTCATTAGAATCTGAATGAGTCCTCATTTTTTTAAGCTTCAATAGACATAAATCTAAGTGCTACTCCCAGTTTGTCCTAAAGTAGCTTACCTCTGACAGACAGTGTCTGAAGTTATCACCAAGGGCCCTCTCAAAGAGTCCAGAATTAATTTTGTCCAGCACAGCTCAGATAACCTGTTGTGCTCTCTCACACAGATATTTTTTCAAAACCAAACAAAGCCTAGAATATACTTTATCAGCAGATATCCCTTGACTATAGGCACAAACATTTGTATAATAAATTAGTACAGAATTTAGGGAAGGAGGCAGCAAAGTTAAAGAAATATATTAGGGGGATGCAGAGTAGATAGGAAACAATATAGCAAATAGCAACTGAATAAAAATTTTTCCAGTAATGGAGGTATTAAAATAATTATGTCCTTTTTGCCTTTTTTATCTCCTCACTGACATCATGAAATGTTTCTGCCTGTCTTACAGTTTCTGGATGTAAGAACAAATATAGTTGCCATATTTCCAACAGATCAAGTTTCAGCACAATGGGTTTCTCAGGCTCTCATGGGAAAGCATTTTGCCACCATGTAGGTTGTTCAATTTTTTCAGCTACATTTATTCTGAAAATTGTAATTTCTCAACAGAATCAGGAAAAAGATAGATCATTTTCTAGGTGGGTGGCCAACAACACTGAGATTGTAGTAGTCTTACTATTAGGTATGCTGAAGAGAAGCCAAGGCATCTCCAAAAGTCAGGAAAATAAATGAACCAAGAGCAAAAGCAATCAAGCTGTAGTACTGAACAGCTGCAGGATTTCCTGCAGAGACAAAAAGTACGCAAAACCTGAATTCCTTACTGTAGGTACAAAACTGGAATGGATATGTTCCCTACAGATATATATCTGCCTTTTGCATTACAACATGGGAGCATCTTATTTGGCAAGAAGCCAATGGCAAATAAAATCCTCTCTCTGCTGTTTCTTTCACTATATATTCAAGTCCATTAATGATGCAGTAGCTCCACTTACCCAGCTGGTATTGCCTAACACCACATGCTTTGGGGTTTGCTTCTGATGCCTATAGCAAACTGGAGCAGCCCTATGCACACCACTAGTTTAATAACCTTATTGAATTTAATAAGAAAGGAGAATTGCCTCAGGCCTGAAACTTATTTAATTTCTATAAAGGTTTGTTTAATTTCTATGGAAGTAATTAAGTATAGTTTTAAAAGAAGCATGGTTTACCTGAATTGCATGGAAAAGAAAAATTATCAGCTGCACTTGAATTTATTGTTAAACTTCATTAATAGTTAAAACATAATGATCTTAAAACAATTCAGACAAATTTCACACAACTCTCCTCATTTTGGCCATAAATACGCTATGCATTTAAAGGGAAATGTTTTGTTTGGTATTTGCTTATGTTATTGAAGACTCTTTTCTGTGATGTAGTAAAGCCATTTGTGCCAGTGTGAGTTTCAGTCAGAGACTCCTTTTAAAGGAAAGGGCACACAGAAAGATGAGAAAAAGGAAGGGAAAAGGAGATAAGACAAAAAAAAATTACAATAAAGTAAAAAAAAAAAAAATGTATTAAGAGAGGTGAACAGTCTCAGATCAAGATATGCAGATGACAACATCCAGTGATTAAAGAGCAGAGAGAGCTAACGAAGGTGGGCCAATGGAAAATGCACAGATAAATTAAACTCAGTGATGACTAATATAACTTTGTGGGAAATATTAACTGTTCATATACTAGCCAAGTTCTAAATGAATCATCATCAACAACAAAAACAGAGAGCCTAGGCATCATTATGAACTGTTAGTTGAAGATTGATGCTCAATGAACAGATGCAGTCCCAGGAAAAAAGTCAAGATTTACGAGAGGTATAGTAAAGAATAACTAGGAAGTTTGAATTCTGCAATGTAAGTTAATTGCATGGCATTGTCTGTGCTACCATGCGTAAGTCCTGCCAATCCTCCTCAAAACGGGTGCTGCAGAATTAATGGTGACACTGGGAAAGAGGGCAAGAATGATAACAGGTCATGTGCAATTTCTTCATACAGAAAACGATGGAGAGGACTGAGAACACTGACCTCAGAAGCAAGACTACATAAGAAGAGGCAACAAAAATTGACACAGTAGAGGAACAGTATAAAGAAAATTAGAACTTCACTATTCCTTTACTTCACAACAAAAGAGCAAAGTGACAGAATTAGAAAGCTGATAAAAATATTACTAAAGGAGATACTTTTATGCATAATGTGATTATATGGAATTTGTTGCTGTATTAAGGGTGGAATCAGAGAAGAGTGTGCACAGGCAGTGGTCCTGCAGAGGCTCAGAAAGTCTCTAGTTAGTGCAACAAATTGCAATAGAAAAAAAAAAAGTAAAAAAACATTGTAAAATATATTAGCCTGACACTTTGCATTTAAAGGAGCCTAAAAAAATGAAATTATAAATTTACTTCATCTATGGCTGGGAGGAAGATTATCCAACATCTCCCCAGTGTAAGTTTTCTTTGTCTTTTGCTAAGTAGCTGGTTTGAACAATGTGAGAGGCAGAGGACTAGACAAACAAGTAATAATCATATTCATTATAGTAGCCTTTAAGATCTATATACATAATTTAGAGATAAGTTTAGCATCTGAAGTTGTAAATTCCTGCATTGCTTCTAAACCTTTGGATCATACAAATGGAACCACAGCAGCCACTTATGTGCTTGCTCAGTTTGTAATGACTGTGGGGTGCACAAACATTCAGTGTAGACCACCATAAAAGAAATGTAAACTAGAATAACTTTGCAGGTATTTGCAAATGACTATATGGCACAACAGTGAATACACACTCAAGAGTTAAGGAAGCTAATACTGTATAAAAGCTCCAAGATGCCAAATGGGAATAACACCCCAAAATGTCAACAAACATATATGTGTAGTTTCCCAGCTTGTCCACAGAAGACAGCAAAGAAATTTGTAGTTTATGTATGGATCCATGGTTGGCATGATTCATCCTGAGGATGTACCATCACTACCATGCACTGTCATCCATGTACTTGACAGTAACATTAATAATATAAAGCACACATGAATTAGTGTCCTGGTTTTTGCAGGGATAGAGTTAGTTTTTCTTTTTAGTAGCTAAGATAGTGCTGTGTTTTGGGATTTGGTATGAAAAGAATGTTAATAAACTGATGTTTTCAGTTGTTGCTAAGAGATCAAGGACACTCCAACTCCTCATGTCCTGCCCAGGCACAGGTGTTACAAGATGCTGGGAGGGAGCAGAGCCAGAGCAACAGACACAAATTAGCCAATGAAATATTCCATATCATGCAATGCCATGCTCAGTATATAAAGGAGGGTCGGACAGGAAGCAGGGCTCAATCTCACTTCCAGGAAAGGGGTTTGAGAATCTTTGCTTTTCCAGGATGGGGCTGGGTATCAGTCGGTGGGCAGTGAGCAATATCATTGTGCATTACCCATTTATACTTTCTATTATTGTTTTATTTTATTTCAATTATTAAACTGTTTTTATCTCAAACTATTAGTCTCCCTACCTTTACCCCTCCAATTCTCTCCCCTATCCCCCAGGTGCGGGAGGGTGAGTGAGCAGCTGTATGGTGTTTGGCTGGTAGCCAGGTTTAAATCATGACAAATGGTATATTCATGCACAAAGTCCCAGGTGGGAAAAGGCTCCAGTCCGATCAGTGTTACTCTACAGGGCAAGTTGAAGTTTAGAGCCGAAGCAGTATACTGGAACATTTAAGACTCTTACCAGAGCTTACCTTGTCTGTAAAATCTATGTGATTTTGTAGGATAGCTCTGTGGTAAGTGGCTGTCCACACAAAATCCTGCATCATATTCTGTTGCAGAGACAGATAGCCATAGGACTAAAAGGAAAGGAGATGAAAAAGAAAAAAGATAAAGGCCGTATTCTATTAACCCTACCTTAATTTACCTGGTACTTAAATTACTAAGGTCCTGACCACCCTCTGAATAAACCTAAGCTATCTTTCTGACTGATCTGGTGTCTAAGGTTAAGTAAACAACAGTAACTTAGATTTCACAAACTGTCACTGAACTTTTTCATTACCTGAAAATACTGAGCAGCATATGCTTCCTCTGTTTGCTGACTCAACATAGACTTCTCCTTTTGGCTAGGGTATCTCTTCAATATATTTAAAAGTATGTTGTATTCTGGAAAACAAAAATAAAAGACACAAACATAGCAAAACCCACAAGGATAGCAAAGTAAGATAAACAGGCAACAATGAGATAAGAACACATTCACTCACTCTTGAGAAGAATGCTTTGTTTGGCTTACGGTGTTCATAAATACACAGGAAACAGTTTCAAATGTCATTAAGTACACAAGAGCTATTGCAAAGGTCTGGACAGCACTGAACGGTTTTAAGAAGCAGATGGATGCATGCAACATTGTTTTAAAGGATTTTCCATTCCGGTTAGTTAACTCCTGAAAGTATCTGTGATTGTGAACTCTAACAATGGAGTGGCTGAACATAAGCCTCAACCTACATTTTCAAGTTAACCTACACTAACCAAGACTCCACACAGAAATTGTGAAATGCATGGATTTGAGTGAGGAGGTTTACAACCTAGAATAAAAGTCAGATTTAATTGGCCTAAAAAGCTAGGCTGAGGGTCATGTATATCTTTCTTTAGAAGCAGTCTAGCTAAAAAGCTCAGTTACAGCCCTTTGGCTTCTGTGGACAAGATCACTTCTGACATTAGGTAAAATCATGTGGACCTAAAAAACAAATAACCAGTTCGCACAAGGGCTTTTGTCTCCATCTTTTAAGATGAAACCAACACCCCCAAAGTAACTCCTTGATGTCCAAAAGAAAGGCACATGATAGTAAGTGGAGAAACTATCTAGAAGAGGCACTATGAGGAAAAATTGTGAGGGGGGAAACATAGATGACAACAATAAAATCAGGGATGGAAGACTTTAATCTTCTGTTCGTGCAAAGACAAGAGAAGATAGAGAAATCAGACCACACCTCATTCATAATTTGCTAAACCAGAGAGACAGGAAACTCCTATAACAGTTCACAGATCTTCAAGTAAAAATAGCAACTGCCTGAAGCATGTCACTGTGCACTTGGAAGTAAATGCTAAGTGCTCTAATCATTTGGAGACAATTCAACAGTTCAATACATTGAATGGCCTTTAAAACAAAAGGTCTGAAGATAACAAACTAATAATTAATAAACTTCTCAATAGAGTATCCAAGGAGAATTTCCCTCATCTTTTCAGGAAATTATGAAATCCTCAAAACAGAGATTTGGTTGTGCTGATCCTTTTCCACTGCAGAAAGCTGGCATATCCAAATGGGAAGAGACATAAAAGATAGCAAGGGATTTTCCTTTTAGCTTTGGAAATCAGTACAAGATCAATGTCAGGCTGTTTGAGAATGAAAATAAAGACCCATGTTTGTACAACCTAACAAAAGCACAGATGCTGAAAAGTTATATTTAATAGGCCAAAAAAGTATTTTTGAGTAGGGTCTAGAGAGAGAGATCCTTAGTAGAAAATCTTAAATTCTTGGAAAGAGTATACGGTAAAGACAGCATTGAATTCAGCAAAAGCATCACAAATTGCTATTACTGTTATCCTAGCTTTCCAGTCTTACAGCTAGAAATCACTAAAATTAGTAAACTAGATGGAAATGCTCCATCTTTGGGGCAGTCATATATCATTTCACTGTCAAAATTTCACACCAAAAATGTGAGACAGTCATACTTCCTCAGAGAAGTCCAAATCAGTTGAGAGCACAGCACCTTGAACCTCTGGACTACCCACTGTAACAATGTCTACTTGTAAGTGTCCAGAGTTCAAGCCATTTCACTCAGCTGAAATTATGAGCAATCTAATGTATCTTAATGAAATAATTTTGTTGAAAGTCTGGAACAATAGCTCTAAGAAGCACTACAGCATTAGTTTGCTGTGAATGAACACATCAGTTTAACTTTATTCTAGTAGAAGACTGTAAGGGTGGCAGAAATTGTAAAACACAACTCACCAGCTTATTCAAATGTACTTCACATGCTGAGGAAATCTGCTAGAGAGCTGATCTGTTGCCACTCTGCAGAATATTCCCATGTAATTTCCATGTGGGAGAAAGCCCTACTTTGCTACTTCTTGCCTGTCAGCTCCAGTGAGAAGATGCCATATTCAACATCTGAATTTGGGGTGAAACGGAGGTCTCAAAATAATTAAATTGTTCCAGAAGTAATTGTAAATTACCATGAAAATATAAAAATGCCATGAATGTGCCCTTTTCACTCCCACACAGGGATAATGATCATAATGAAACAGTAAATGACTGGGTCATGACAATGAAGAGTGGCCCAAATTACAGACAGTGCCAATTTTCTGCTGGAAGATGCAGAAACCAGCTTAAAATAGATCACTCCTCTGTTTTCTCTCTGCATGAAGAGAGAACACCAAAAAAAAGTCTGACACTGGACAGTGAAGATTTTTTTCCAGACAATCATCCACTGTCTTAAGCTTCTATCACTCTTTTTTTCCCCCCCCCATCTGAAGGTAAAAGATGATGCTACAGATTCAGTGACATACTTGAATCCTTTCTTTTCTAGTCACTCTTTACACATTATTTTCACACCTCTGCAGAGACTTTTTGGTAGCTCAGAAAAACATCCTTGGTGTCTCTGACATCCAGGAATGAGAATGGATTTCAAAACCATAACGCTGAAAAAACATGGAAAACCTTGCCTAGAGAGGTTATGCTGTAGAAGTTTTTATCTTTGTCAAATTTCAAAACATAACTGTACAATGGTCTGAGCAATCTGGGACTGAATCTGCTTTGTAAAGGAGGCTTGACCAGATGACCATATGAGTTCTCTTCCAATTGAATTATTCTCTGATTCTATGAAAAAATTTATGATTTCATTGTGATACAGTACTTCCTTATGTACAAATAATACATTTGTTGCTGGAGCTTTCCAGAGTGCTGGCAAATTACAAAACTAGTATTCATTGAGTTGAAGGGTACATCAAAATAGATAGAAAGAAGTTGTTCATGGAGTTTCTCCACAATCTTTCATAATGAACCTCAGATGCCATTAAAGTTTTTGTAGCAGAGTACCTGCAAGATCACGAGAGGCTCTGGCAGACTACAGAGCAGAGAAGTGTCTCATTTCATTCATTGACATCAAGAAAAATACAAAATTAAAATCTTCTCTATTATATGGCAGTAAAGATTCAGCAATAAAAATATGAACAGCATTAGATCTAATACATTTTGATGTTTTCACAAACTTGAAACCCCAGCTCCATATTGTACACATTCATCAGTGGATAATACTGTGAGAAAAACATCTGAGCATAAAAATAGAAATATACATTTAGTTGCTGTTGTCAGATGGGAATTGAAAACTACACTAATGATAAAAGCAACAACCAAGAGCACTGGTTTACAACTTACCCATGAAAACTTAAAAACTCTACCTTTGAGAAATCCTCATAGTCTTGTCTGATACTGCACCAACCGAATAAGCACACAGTGAAAACTCCCCTTACAGCATGAATTTGCTCCTCTTTCTTTTTGTCACATGCTCAGTGGATATTAGTTTATCCTCAACATTTATAAATAAAACAATCACCAAAAATCTTTCAGGTGCTTCTACTTACAACTTGAGGGAAATTATAGTTAATAGCTACAACCTACAGATCAGGTTGTAAGGAAGGAATCACTTTTGCAGATATGAATTTGGGAATTTGTTTTTCTTTTGAATGCAAACAGTCAAAGGATTCCAATGGGAAATCTATTAGGGAATGCAAATGAATTATTCATAACAATTGCTACTTGTTTCAAATATTGTCTGAGAGTTCGGATACACTTCTTTTATGTGACAGGGCAAAGTGCCAAATAATAAATCTTTAGCATCTAATATAGAAAACTGAAATTATTGTGACTGTTCTGCATAAGACACAGATGCAAGAAATAAAATCAAATATATAACATGTTGAAGCTTTACGAAATTCTCCCAAATAAGGATCGCTAACTATAGAGAAGAGAAACAGGTTTGTCCACCTTTAGCAAGGACAAGGAACACCGTGTTTATTCCTTTGTAGACTCTCCCAGAAGAAAGAAAATAATTTATCTCAAGTCCATTTTCTATCTCAAGAAAGTCTATTTTTTATACCCAACAACAATTCACAATTGCCTGGCTTCTCTCCATTTGTTTCTTCATGTAAATACACTAAGCTGTTTTCTCCCTATATTCTGTAAAGGAACTTCTCTTCTTATTAGCCAATAACTCATCATGCTTATGATATGAAATATGGCTTTATCTGCATATTGATCAAGGTCCTTTAAATCAAATTTAATTTTGACCCTCCTAAGAATCTCAGAACTTACTCTGTCATATGTAGAAATATATCCGGAACTCATCTTGGCTTTTATGAAAACTGGATTTTCTTCTTTAATTAAAGGGACCTGAAAAGGATCTACACCAAAACCAGGTTGGCTCACTGACAGTCTAGAACACTGGTTAGTCATGTGTTTTGAAACTCTCTATTTTGCAACCAGGAGTCAACCATACAGAACTGAAAGTCATCAAAGTATTTTTCAAGAACAGAGTATTTTTGTTAATCCTCAGCCCTATATTCTTCATCAAGGTTCTATCACTCTATATATCTTTTCCTTTGATGCTGTAAGGAATTGATTTTCTCATCTCAGGGAACAATCAGGTAGTCTCTTCAGCTCTTCTGTCATCTTTTCAAAAGCAAACTCAAGTATAATGCTTTTTTACTGAAGGGTGTTGCCTAGTAATCTGAATGTAGTGTTTCAAATGTCACCCCTTCAAGAGTCTCCTACCCAGTCCTGAGACATTCCTTCTATTATTTTAAACAAATCATACAGACTTTTTACCTGTTTGTTCATCTGTATAGAAAAAGGTCCTACCTGCTTACAAAATTTTCTGTGTTATCAGCGGTTAAACTTTCACAAAAATTAATCTATCCTGCAAAATCCAAAATGAATGTGCTTGGGAGGAGGGAGGGCACAAGTGCTTCTTGATGAAGCTTTTTTGTGCTATGCACAGCCATCTTCTTTCACCCTCAAAACCCTTTTTTTTTTTGCTTTGTTCTCTGAAAAAAAAAAATGCAAATTGGAAAGATGGTCATGACTCTTCTTGAACAGTTTTGGATGTCCTCAGAGAAATAATGTACAACTTTCACTGACTGAAAAACAAATCCATGTGCCCCACCACCCCAATCACTTAAATCAATATCAAGTTTTCCACTAGCAGGTTGAAAAAACCTTCAAAACTTTGTAAGCCATGTTCCAAGAGTGGCAAATGAATGAATCAAGAACTTAAAGCGTAACTCTTAGAGTGCATTTATGCTTTCTCATGTATTGCAAGATCTCCAATAACTACTACAAAAAGTGACCTGATGTTCTTGAGGATACAGGTAAGCAGACATATATAGTGCCTTTTCATCTATACCCTGTCAGTATCTCAAACCCTGACCCAACACAAAACTTGCCCCAAACCCACAGATGATACTCTTTCAAGGAGCCTCATCTGGATGTTGTTCTGAAAATAATGGAAAACACTGGAACAAAGACCACTGAGTATGCAGTCTAATCTAGTTTGTATTACCTAATCCGGACACTAGTTTATTTCAGCACAGTGGAATAGGCTGCAAAACTTGCCCCAATGCTGGGTGCATCGAAAAGACCTCCTGTCACAGCAGTAAGTAAAACACAGCACCTAAATCTGTGCATTTTACCAGCTGAAATAAACTTTTAAAAATACCTGTATTTTTAATTGGATTAAAATAGTCCTTAAACTCTTTTATGTGAATTGAAGCTGGTGCTCTATGGCCCATAACACAGGAAAAAAAAAAAAAAATCCAGCAAGTCAAAATGTCTCTGTTTTAAAACTCAAAAAGAAACTTGGAAAGTTATTTTAATTCATTAGGCACTCTTCCATAACTGCCTATGTGTAAGCTCTTACTTCACAGCAACTAAATCTCCTTCCAGTATGGGGTACGCTTCCTCGTGTTTATTATACATCATGTGACAAAAACATTAATGCAGGCAGCTATGAAGATACAGGGAAAAAAGCCAGGTTCATATTATAGTGTACCCCATAATATACATTACTTTGGAGCAAAACTTACCTTACAGAATGAATTAAGATTTCAGAAAAGTGTCAATTTCTTCTTTTTTCTTAGCTATTGAGAAGGCAAGGAAAACTCCCATTCTTGTGGGCTAAAGTGATTTTGCAAGTATCTCGTTGAGGAAATAAAAAAATCCCCAGAATATAATTTCAAAGAACATTAAAAATGTAACTCTCAAACATTTTATTTGAAAGTCAAGCTTGTTAAGATTTTTATTTATTTCTCATTTCCCCCCATTTCTTCCCCAATTAAAATCTGACAACAAAATTCATGTGAACACTTTTGCCCTGAAAGCTCTATTTTGCTGAAAAACTGAGGCATTTGGCTGTAAAATTGTGACTAGTTATGCACCTCAGGTAACTAACATTTGCTGTTGGACATTAAACCCATGCTAATCAATTATACAGTTTGTTAATTTGCCAAAGATATTCTGCAGATATCCACAAAGATATTCTGCCCTGAGAGCCTAAAAACTGACTGTAGAAACTGAATAAAGGCCAGCTAAAACTGATTCCTGTGATCAAAGATACCATGAACATCCTTCCAAAAAGCTGTGCTTCTGCCCCATCTCTTCCACACTACTCCCTTCCCAAAAAAGAGAGCAGAAACCTCATTTCCCTGTAGCCCTTTCTGCAGGCACATTCAAACTTCATTCTTGGAAAACTGTCACTCAAATGGTTGCACCCTGCATAAGCAGAACTGCTGTACTGATTTCTCTTTACAAAATGCTTATCCTCACAACAGACCCAGACACACAAACACCAGCTATTAACATAGTGCACCTCACCCATCTGCTCAAAACAGATGGATTCTCTCACTACTCTAAAGGGGAAGAGGGTAGAGAAGGAACAACAGCAACAAAAGAACTAACAAACCTGGATGGTTGTTGGGAGAAAAAAGGGGAAAAAAAAAAAAAAACCAAAACAATGTACACAGAATAAAGGAAAGAAAACTTGGTGGGGAATAAACCCCCACAAACTCCATGGAGGTCCAAAATAAGGCTATTTGCAATAAATCTTTAAATAAATCTATTTTACCAGCAGCTGTTAGATTTTCTGATCTAAGGAGACTAGTGTAACAGTCATGGAGAAGCACTAATCCCATGTTACTTTGCACTATCTGCTGCAGGCTAGTATTAAAATGTAGTACATTAAGCAGTTAATTTGGCCTAGAACTGAGAGGTGTATGTACAGTCTTAACTTTGACCACATTTTAAAAAATGGAAGTTCATAAATTATCCCAAGAGTATATCAAATAAGATAGGTCATGCTGTCTCCTGTTAACAAGTGGCACACAGTCCACAGTCTTCCCTTTGGAAGAACAGAATTGCAAAATACCCAAATAATAAAATGACTGCTTTTCAAAAAAGTGAAATATACAGTAAAAATAGTTAGCTTATCAAGAGCAGATTACTATCCAAGATGTCTGAGGTTGAAGTATTATGTCTAAATGAGGAAGAAATTATTTTTGTTTCTACTCAGTTGTATTGGACTTCAGAAAATTCACAGTGATACCTAATACAGGTACCATACTAAAATTACAACAGCGTTCACCACACAGACTCAAATGCAAAAGCTCACATAAATCCTTGTGTTTATACCAGTTTGACAGTTTTTATCCAAAATATTTTTATTTTTATAAATTTCAACCAATTATACAGCTTTTTATTGCCATAAACATGGCAGATTGGATTAATGGGATTCTGTTCTTTTTAACAACTCATTCACTAATATTTCAATCAGCACTAGATCATTTTGTTGTGAACATTACTGAATATTAAATTTCCATTTGCAGACTAGGTTATTTACTACAATGCTACTTTGTATGTGAATTTCTCCAGCCTTTTTTCAAACTTTTTTTATGAATCTGGATTTGTGCAATGGGAATCATTTAGTCCTATACACACTAGTGCGTGAATCATTTCAAGTGTCAGCACAGGAGAACTAGATATTTAGAAATTCAGTCAGTAAGCACTTCATCAGCACATAGGGAAATCAATCAGCTGTGCACTTTTGCAGGAAACATGACAGATGGCCTTGTGTCATTGCACAACAGGAACCGGATGCTGCATGTTCCAAATCTCATTATTAAGTTTCCCAAGCCATACTTTTCCCAAATCAAAAACTTTTTCTATTTTTAGGACCAGTAATATATACTTTTTTTGGTATGTAGAAAGTAAAATACTGTACTACCTCCAACCTAAACATCCTAAATAAAATAATTTTTTTTCTAACAGAACATTCCACCCATTAGTAAGTAATTCACATTGATATAAACCAAAAATGAAGCCAAATTGATAAAAGAGTTGGTTATCATCAAGAAGAATAAAGGAGTACCTTTCATTTCAAGTTGCAACCACATTCCTAAGCATTGTGAACTACCAGATGTGAAAGCTTCCCCCACTGCATCAATCTCACACTAAAAATGTTACCAAAATAATAGTTTCAATTTTTAAAATGGCATTATAAAGTATCTAAATATAAATGTTTCACTTTCTTTAGAACAGCCATTAGAGTTGTATTAGATAACAGAGAGAGAAACAGGTTTTTAAGTTGTAGTCAAATTTACATAAAAGTTGTAGAAGTTATTGTGATATTGCAAAACTTTTGAAGTCAAACTAATTTGGGAACTATTAAACTAAGAAGCATTAGATCTTTTATTTTCTTCTTCCTCAAAAGAATGGCTGATTTTTATATAAACAATCTTCTTCAGAACACAAATTACACTTTAATGAAGAAAGATTATTTGGCTCAGTACAGTATAATTAGATGAAACGGAAACATTGATGCAGATTGGGTTGGTGCAGGTGATTCACTTGTGTCTTCTAGTTTTAAATAGTCAGAATGTTGAAAGTCTTGGTACATAAAGTCTAGCAGTGCTTAGTGAGAGCCTCTGCTTAACTGGTGGCCACAGACATGCCTTACATGAAAGCACTCTCTGGTAGAACTGAATTCGTGGTTACTAATTTTCAAAAGATTGCCAACATTTTCTAAGTCTTGCCTCACTGGAATGAAGTACTGTCTGTTTTAAACAATTATCCACCAACCCACAACCTTTTACACTCTTACCGGAACACAAGACATTAGAAATAAATGGATTTTAAGCACTCTGAATTATTGGACAAATTTCCAATACAAGCATATGGACACCTTCAACACAGAATTGGCACTGTAATATTGTAACTTACAGGCAGGCAGATCCAGCAATATTCAGATCTACCAGAGAGGAGTAAAAAAATCCAGAAATTTTAAATCCTTCATATAGCAATTTTTTCTAAAACTGGGGGAAAATTAGGCTAAAACACTTGCCTGTAGATGAAAAGGGAAAAAAAAAAAAAAAAAAAAAAATCAGATCATATCTGGAAAGCCAAATGCTAGTATTAACTAGCAAGAAAACAGACCAGAATAATTCCAGTGAAAAAATCAGAATGTTATGAGTTACTCAAAAAACAGGGAGAAGCAATTAACCTTTTCCCAATCCCCTTTATTTTGTCCTCCCAGGAATCAGAATCAATCAATACTTTAAAATGCTAATGCTAAAAAATCATGCCCACATAAATGTTCAAGGAGAGCCTGCAGAAACAAAAGGTACTGAAAATAGTGCCATAAGCAATTAGGTCCTGAGCTTCCCTTTAGATCCTACCACCTTGAACACACTCAGTGAGTCAGATCAAAACACCATAAACTTGTGAATGGCTGCCTCTAACTGGATCAAGAAAAGCAACAGCGTAGAAAACAGAGTGAGACAATGGCAAGTCCAAGGGTTTGAACAGTGAGTGTAGTGGATACACACACAGCAGAAGGCATGGTCAGTGGACTGTTAAGATTTGCCAATAGACCAGCCGTCTCCACAATCACTTCATGGGTATTTGTTCTTGCACACCACAGTCCCCAGCTCCACATACAACCTGGAAAATTATTATTAGACACTTAACTCGGTTGAAGCTAAACATGTCAAACTAATTGCTCCTTACTCCCAATGCCCACCCAGTGTTTCAGACATCCCCATAAATGAACTCAGGGAAAGCACTTACAGAGCTTAGAGTCACTTTATGACAGTGGAGTAATTTAGAAACTGGAGTACAACACAGAATGTAAATTTTTGCTCCAGAGGTGAGAAGTTAGAGATTACAATTATACATGTAGTATGGCTTAAAAGTCAAAACTTTTCCAAGTCATTCCATTAGTAAAACCTCCTACTGCTCTTTTGAGACTAGCAAATTCTGGACTTCACATCACTGTGAATTGCAGAGGTGCAATTACAGTCAATTCATTGAATATGTTCTCCTCTCAACAAGCTCCACCTCGTTTATGCAATAAAACTCTGCAACTGTTTCAAGCTGCAAGATATTTGTGAATTTAACTGCTTTATAAATTAACTCTAACAAAACAAGATTCAGGTAACCAAACTCTTCTTTTATTTTGCTTTTCTGAAAAACAGGATCATTACTTTAAACAGAGACTAGCAAACAGCCACAGAGCTATTTGGTCCCTTTTCTTCATAGAATTTATTATTTACACCAATTCTTAGATTTATACTGCTGAACAGCTTCCTTGCAACCTGTGAGTCTTGAGGCATATCAATTAATTGTCCCCACTTACAGTGCTTTGGTTTGCATGACTGAGTCATCTCAATACACACTAATTAGAATCCTTCTGGATTAAATTAAAATCAAAATATGCACTCCAGGAATAAACTTCAACAGTCACTGGTCATTTAGTCTATGTGACCAGACTAGATCTACTTCAACATAAATACACCCTACATTCTTGCCTCCTTCCCAAATCAGTATAGTTTGCATACCAGGTCCCTAGCACCAACTGTTCTGTTCTAAAAACTTGTTCCTTCTGGACTGTGTGACTTGCTAATAGAATCATAGCTCATTAGATCCATATGCCATTACATGAAATAATAATTTTTGGGAAAAAAAAAAATCACCATAAGACATACTACATTCCTTTGCTTGAATTATACTGCAGTAACAGCATGTGTGTGTATACATACAAAATTCAGTGTATGCCTTTAATATATTTCACACACACATATATATATGTATGTATGCATCTACAGACACACATTTATATATCTCTAGCTCACTTCTGTATGTGGAGATCCACAAGTGTTATATGCTATCAATAACTGAAAACTGTAAACAACACTTTTTTTCACCTGTATTGTGCTTCCATGTAAGTGGCACAGGTAT
This sequence comes from Tyto alba, assembly GCF_018691265.1. NCBI lineage: Eukaryota > Metazoa > Chordata > Aves > Strigiformes > Tytonidae > Tyto > Tyto alba. The sequence continues at coordinate 33,518,761 of NW_024881318.1, forward strand.
CAGAGCTGACAGACAACTTTCAAGATGAGTTGTGCTAGTAAAACATCATCTACAAACACCAACTGTCGGCATGTCCAATGCCTGGATGCACTCTGGAAGTGGCTGGAGACCAGGGTTATGAGGTTTGAAAGAGAAGAAAGGAATCTGCATTCTACCACAACCCCAAAAGAACAATTCATCCTATGCTCATGAACTAATTCCATGCTAAATTAGGCAGGTCATTTCCACCAAGGAGTAGATGGCTACATACCATGTCTGCCACGGACGAGTTACAGACTAGTTGGTTGGTCTGTTACAGATAAATGATCTTTGTTTTTGAAAGAAAAGCCTGTAGCCTACTAACTTCCATTTTTATTGCCTGCTTCATCCTACTCAGATGTTTAACATGTTCAGCAGGAAATAAAGGATACAGGCTGTGATTTATAACTGGTCTGGATGCTGGAATCAGAACAGCAATCCTCTGTACAAGCACAAGCAGGGCATGAATTTCCCTCTACCCCCATTCCTCACTCCTCGTCTTCCTCTACCTTCCTAAAAGACAGAGATCTTAAAAAAAAAACTAAGACTTTTACAATACATTTTCATAACTAACACTTCCAACACATGAAAAAGGAGTTTTCAGTCCATTTTTTTAATAACAGGATTATTTTTACTTATTATACACACATGCACATACATAAAACTGTAATATCTACTCTTGTACAAACAAAGCAACAAAAGCTTAGCTTCTGCTCTATAGTCTTGACTTCTTGTAAAAACATGTAACTTCCTCAAGACTAGATACTATTTGATATACACAACGTGTAGAAGAAAGTACCAGCAAGCTATTCCTATGGCATGGGGAAAAAATATCCTGCAATTAAATTTCAGTTTAACACAGCACCCAACACATTCCATTTGGTCAGGGTGGTCATTTAATCTGAACTGACTTGACTTTGATCAATCCATTATATTCCTGTAATTTTATCAGTTGTTGCATGGACTAACAGACCATTTCAAATTTTTTTCCTTTGAGTTTCAAAGATGGAAGAAATAAAGAAAACACTATTTTGTCATGTTAATTTATTATTTCTGATTGTTTAAAAGACTTATCTATACTGCTCATATATTGCACAATATGCAGCTATATAAATAAACTAAACACAAGTCACCAAGAAATATAGCTAAAGAGGGAACTGAATTCACCACAATCTTCAAGGCACTCTTCTCAGGAAAAACACTGAACTGTACAGAAGTTAGATGGATTTTTTTCCAAATACTTGTTAGTCCTCTTCTACACCTTTATAAAGAAAATTCTTTTGCGTTGGAACCTCAAACAGTCAGTGCCTTTTGGAATCAGAACCTTCCTAGATAGGCAAGACATGGTAGAGATTGCAGACCAAAGGCTACTGAAAAACTTGCCTGACTCCTTAGTTATTAAGTACATCAGCAGTGAGCTAATAAATTGCTGAACAACCTAACCTCAGTTATCACTTCAGTTATTGATACCTGTGAACTAAGGTTATTAGAAAATATATATTTAAGGAATAGAATTATTAGGATCAATTCAAGCTGTTTTAGCCATTTAACCATTGTGCTGTAGAACAAATACTAATCTTTTGAGGAATAGTTGGAATAACTGTAGGATAAGGAACTCAAATAATCTTATTGGAGACAGTTTGGCATTGTAGTGGCAGGTACAAAGAAACATAAAGAAGCTGCAAATTAGCAACAAACCAGACCAGGCCAGACTTGAAGGACAAGATGTACGTGACTACAGGATTGAGTTTGCGCAGAAGTAAGGGTCAAACTGGTCAACTGGTCAACTTCACACTGAAGACGACTACAAGCCTTCATCTGAAGACCCCCAACGACCACCTGAAGACTCCAACTGACATGCGCAAGACACATTAACATATGCTAAATAAGTTCCCGGAAAAGTTATGAATATGATAAAAATGCAATGATTATGTATGATTCAGGTAGTATAAATGCTTGTTGATTTCATTCTCACACACACACATCAGGAGGAGCTATCCCCTGTGTGTCCGGCAGCTGTAATAAAGAATGCCTGCTTTCTGAAACTCCAAAATTGAGTCCTAGAGTTAATTACCACCTTCCAGTAACATTATGATGTGGGTCTCTGTAAGAGACAATATTGTATTGCAGTCTCAAGAGAAACAACTTAATAGAAACACAACACTGCATTGTAACAGATACATAGATAAAAAAAAAAAAAAAAACAAAACAACCAACCAAACAAACCAGACGTAGTCATTTTTAGTTTAGACTCCTAATGTTTCAGTAAGGTAAGAGACTGAAAATGTGAATAGTTTTTCTTGGTGGATATAGAGGAAAGGCTGTAACCTGGTAAGACTTCAAAGGCCACCAAGATTTGGCACCCAACTGAAAAATTCAGGTTCGTCTGAAAACTGTATTTTCTAGTAGAGTAGGATTCAAGAGTTCACATATTGTGTCTACGTGACACAGGACTAGCAATTCATTGCACAAACCAACCGACCTACATCCCAATTCTCAGCCCTTGATGCTTGGGAACATGTATGTGTCTTTAAATATGCTGCCAAAAATCAAATCTAATTGCTTTTTGCCTCAGTTTCCACACAAGATAAAATGGAAATAACAATAATGGCCCCCTGGAAATCACCAGGCCTACTGATGTAGGCTGCTATATAAGAACTCCCGGTTATTGCTAAAGAGGAAGCTGTATGTTGCCTACAGTTACACAATTTCAGAATGAGTTGTGGCCACGCTGCACACTACTCAGAATAAATAGGCAGCCTTCTGAATGTCCCCGCATAAAAACTAAGAATGCTTTTCCAAAAGCCAGTAAGAGGACATAAGGATAGCACATATTAAAAGGTCTCAGCTGTTGGATTTACAAAAACACAAGTCAGATGGAAGTATAAAAATACAGATCTCAGCATTCTACTAAAAATACAGATCTCAGCATTCTACTAAAATACAGTTGTTTCTACAGCACAGGGAGTTTCTCTTTCAGCATCACTGTGCACAAAATATCTATCCTAAGAACTGCAGATGTATGTTGAACTACCTCAATTAACTATACAGACAAACAGATCTGCGAGACTATTTCTGAATGGGGAGCAACAAGTAGCAGATTGCCCACACAAAGCATTACATTTACCAGTTAGTAGTTATGAAGTTAAGTCATGAATGTGTTATCTGCATTCGCTTTCTTCAGAAAATTAATCTGCAGCTGTTTTGTAAAAATGTTACGTACACTATACAAATGGACCATAGTCCACAAAAGGCAGCAGGAGTAGGTTAGAGGCAAATTAAGTCGAACAAATCATCAAAACAAGGTGTTATATTTAAATAGCCAACATAAAACAGAGGTAGAAGACTACATATTTAAAGTGAACTTTACCAGTACAGTAGCATGGCAGGAAGGAGAAGATACTCAGAAGCAAGATGTACCTACCAGATTGCGACTTGAACTGGAGCAAGGCACTGTTGTACCCCAGCATAATTAACACAGACTGCCTTCCCACATGACAGTATTCAGTGTCTCCATTAACGAAGAATTTAAGGAAACAGACTCCATCAGCTGAAGGGAAAAAAAAATACTTTAGAACACTTTTAGCAGTTAAAACCAAAACCATAAAAAGAACTATATGTCTTTTTTGATTAAAAATACACATAAGCATGTATTTGAAGTACACAACTTGGTGAAAATACACATTCTCTAACATACTGTTTTTTAAACCAATTTTCCAGTGACATACAGTTTCCATCTCACCTATCATCCATAATTTCTTGAAGTTGCCCTGCCCTCAGAAGAAAAAGAACTAAATTACTTTTTACCTGGATTCTAACAAGGTCTTAAATTAACAAATTTGAAAACCAAGCACATGGCTAACATTTCATCTGATAGATAGTAACAATAAAGAGAAAATTTTTACAAAGTTTTTTGTCTAAGCAAAAGAGACTTAGTGGATATAGCCTAACGTGGCTCCATCAAAATTTAAACATAACGAACCTAAAAGCCTGAAGTTTTCATGAAATCCATTCAAATACAAGAATACAAAAGGGTGAAAAGTCATCCATATCCCAAAGAGCAGAGGGGAAAGGATAGAAATTATCTTCTTTCACTTAAATTTACTCACCAATGGATAGTCTGTTTAACCAATACTCAAGGAAAAGGCTTTAAAAACTACAAAACTCAGATAGTATGATGTGTCATTTCTCAAAGAATACAGCAGCATTCACTTGAATAGATTCACACCTGGCTTTCCTAGACAGACCCTATTCCAATCCAGTTTCTGGAGAAGAATGGTTTATGCAGCTGTGCTGATCAGCAGTCCTATCTCTCAAGTTTTGAATTCTTCAGCTGATTAAAATCAAATTTGTCCAGCATGCCAAAACCATCATGTTCTTGCAAGTTGCATAAAAAGGGTGGTTGAACATGGCCCTGTGAGAGGCCTGGTGTGCCATTCTTGCTGAAGGAAATGGTGAGTCATACTCATTAGCTGCATTTTCTCCTATGCTCACACACGAGTCAACTCCAGAGTCAACCATTGATGGTGGTACATGAGCAGGACATGGAGTGTTCGTAATCATGCATAGCAGTGAAGTAACTTCAAACAATCTCAGAAAGGGTTGGGACAGAGAGAAGGAGGAAGCTCTGAAGTGACAGTGGGAAAGGACGAGGAAGACATTAGGATAGATGTGAACAAAGTAAATCAGCTGAAGGAAAACCAGGCTTCAATAGATTTGCCGTTCATGGAATAATTTGTTTTATTTAGAGATGCTAGTCAGGAGAGCCTTTCAACAGGCTTTATAATAATGTGTGAACTAAGTCTCATGGTGTTCCTCTGCATTCATTATATCAGATGATGTATTCCATAAAGACAGCCTGAAACCTTCCTGGTTCCCCACAGAAATTCTGCAACAGGACAAAGCACAGACCCAGTGTCTGCTAATCTTGTACTTCAACCACAACAAGATCCCTGAATCAAATCCAACTTCAAGTCATAACTTAACCACAAGAAAAAGGTATTTACACTGTGCCTACTTCAATTTACTTTAAGCTCATTTGCTTTAGTGATTCTGAGTCTGTATGTTCAGGACCCTAAACTTTCTCAAATAATGGCAGAAGAGTCTCCTACAGAAATCCCCACAGCCATTTCCCTAAAGTTATGTAGCATGAGTCCTGCACTCAGGGAGAGGTCCTTTCTCACCCACAAAGCACTTTCGGAAAACCAACCCACTTACTCCTAGTTGCTTAAAAATGTATGGCTGCAAAATAAACTTATGACCCCTCCAAAAATGCTAGTTTCCTCAGCATCTAATACTGGAAACATAACAGATGCAGAGGCTGTCCATATTGCATAACTTATTGGGAAAACAAATTTTGAATCATACAAACTACCATCTTCTGGCTAAAAATACCTGCCTCCAAAGCATCTCATTACCACTCCCAAAGCAGTCACTCACCACATTTAGAAGTTTGTTCACAAGAATGATTAGTGTATAGTAATTACAGGGCACCCTTGCCAGAAACTTATACTGACATACAACTACTTGCCTGTAATCCAGTTTTACTTCTATTTTACTTTCAGTGTAGATTGATGACTGTAACTAGGCTCATACAGCCAGTTATCAGCTACACTGAACAGTAAATACACCATTCCAAAGCATCACAGAATGGTGTAGGGTTGGAAGGGACCTTTAAAGATCAGGGTTATTATTCCACTAGTTCAGGTTGCTAAAAGCCCTGTTCAACCAGACCTTAAGCACTTCCAGGGAAGGGGCATCCACAACTTCTCTGGGCAACTTGTTACAGTACCTCACCACACTCACAGGAAATAATTTCCTCCTAATGTCTAATCTAAATCTACCCTCTTTCAGTTTAAAATCATTATCTCCCATCCTATCACTACAGTTCCTGACAGAGTCCTTCCCCACCTTCCCTGTAGCCCCCTTTGAATACTGGAAGGACACTGTAAGGTCTCCCTCCTGGAGCCTTCTCTTCTCCGGGATGAAGAACCCCAACTCTCTCAGCCTGTCCTCATAAGGGAGGTGGCTCCAACCTCCTAGTCATCTTCGTGGCCTCCTCTGGACCCACTCGAGCAGGTCCATGTCTTTATTGTGCTGTACCTTAACATGGAGTTGCTATGTACTCACGGCAGTCCATCCCCCTTGGAGATGTCATGGGAGGGGCTCTTTGAAATGTATGTTATCTTTACAATTCATGAAGTTCATGTTTTCATTTAAAAGGTTAATCCTTCACTTAATTACCTGGTGGTGCTTCACCTTTTGTTTGCTTGTTTTTTACTGTGAGCTGTAATTCAGCAACTATCACGTAGCAAACATTTTGCCAAAAAGTTATTTAAAATATTATTTTGGGGGGATAAACATTCACATTCTTCTCAAATACAGCAAAGTGAATGTAACTAAATAAGAAGAGTCCAATTCTGACTACTAAGTGACTGTGTTGTGTAAAGACTACAATGGTATTGGTCTAAAGTTCAAACCTAAGCGTATCTCGAAGTAGTTACAAAAACATGTCTGTACTTTTAACACCGATTAATCTTGAAGTAGTACTCATAGCAGTATTAAGAAAAAAAAAAGAAGTTTTACTTCAATTTTAGGTGCATGTTAAGAGAATGGAATTTGGCACTTGGAAATTTTCACTTCCAGCTGACCCTTAAATATTCCTACAACTCACATTTACACTGTCCAAGATAATGGCCATTTTGGAATCAACCCAATGATCAGTTTGTTCCCAAGTTTCTCACTCATCATGTCTTCTGCCATGTATCAGTTGCCAGTTACAATTAATTAAAATTGTGGTTAAACTCCAAGTATATTGAAATCAATTGCCTGCTAACTTGGAATATTCTATATATTCATTGAAACTCCTGTGGATGTTCACCACATTTTATGACCTGTAGGGAACAGAGGGCAAACACTCAGATGCTTGGATCTTTCTTTCTCTCAGCCTGCAAATTATACAGTACAACAGTATCGGTAAAAACATATTTGCCATATATAGATCTGTCTACACCTTGACAGACAGGCAGCATAATGCTGTGTTATTTCAGAACAACAACAAAAGACAGAAAAGCACCAGACTCTGTATTTTGGTATAAAGACTCAAGGCAATAAAGACGGTGGCCAATGTCATACCCTGAAGAAGTATTTGAAAGGCGAGGGAAATACTTTTCCCCACCCAGTTAAAATGGAAAAAGAAGGTAACACAGTTCAAACTCAGTACACAGACTCAATACCATTTCAATTTGTTGCTTTTGTGTTGCACTGAATATGACAGCTCACTGTGTGGGTGCAACAGTCAACAACTACAAAAGGACTAGTAGGACTAATAGGACGTTATTGCACAGATGTGGACAAGAACATTGCTGATAGCACTGCTTTTTTACATGCAGATATCAGAGATTCTCTGTGACAACCTCCATTTCCTCCGTCTGACTTGGAAAATAATTTCATACCCATTTTGGGTGGAGCACATCCCCAAGGTCTATGCACCACTGAAAAAATTTGGGCTACTTCCCCCATGGGCCCTATGCTCAATGTCTCGTTACATACATCTCATAATACTCTTAGGACAGAGTTTGCTATATAAAAAAAAAAGTTTGTAAAAGGATTTATAATTTTATTGTAATCAGGAGAAACAAAACCCCTCACCTTTGAGCTACTGGTAAATCTACAGAATAGCAGAGTAACTTTAAGTTAAGCTTTGGGGGGAAATTCTGCATTTCAGAACAGCATGTCTTTTTCTTTTAAAGGACACACAAAACTTACATGGTTTAAAGGCAACATAAGCAGGACTCTCAAATACTAAACAGTGCTCCAAGGAACTAGAAGGAATACCATGGAGAGAGACCATTACTCCCACCCAGCCTTAAGAGAATTGACTTCTCTTAGCTTTTCCCCCCTCATTTTATTCCTTTTACATACAGTCATTTTTATTTTTTGTCACTTTAAGTCGTTCAGGGCCACCATACACCACTGTGTGGCTTAGCACTAGGTGGGAAGCTGTTTTCCTCTGGGTCAGGTGCATCATGGACACAGAGGGGAAGCCCAAGCAAGGAGGCTCTGTGAGCACTGCTTGGAGATGGGCTAGCTGCAGGAGCCCAGGTGCCAGAATTACATGTTTTCACTGGGACTTTTTCCAAATTGTTTACAGAAAGAGAAAACAGTGTAGCAGGGCAAAAGTTGTAAGAACTTTTCACTAGGTCACATTTTGATCACAAGAACTTTCTCCATGCCAGTGGCATCCTCACCTTCCCAGGCATCTCTCTTCTTACCATCCTAGACTTTACAGTGGAAAACAAGTATGACGCACCTAAATTTCCAAGAAAGCTCAACAACGATTGTTAATTAGAGAGAGACAGCATTATTATATGATCTTTTCTCATAAAAGTGTGGAAAGCTCCTTCTTTCCTCTACATGGAAAGAAACTCCTTTTCTATGTGTGATCTATGGTGTTTACTGTATAAGATTTGAAATACTATAATCCTGATTAAAAGCTTAAAAGTTTAAAAAGCTATTGGGTTCACATCACAAAACACAAAAAACACCACACAAATTTTTTTGTCTTTGACTACTATTATTTCAATTACAAAAATCCTTCAAGACTCAGACATATGTTTGTTTAAACCAAATTACAACGGTTGAAATAATGTTCCATACAAATTATAACTAATTTCTTAAATTTATGAAACATAGTGAGTAAATGCAAGAAAGGCTCAGGAATAAGAAGACATTAAATTAGGAAGAAGAAGAACGAATCTTACATACTCAATTGAAACTAATTCTCTCCATAACTTTTCCTGATGTTGTTAGATGTACACAGTGGCTGTAGTGTAGTAACTTGGTAGGATAGCACAATGCAGCTAGTCAGCAGACAGTTTAAAATACAAGTATTGTGCTATACCTGCTTTTCTAATAAAAAGAGAGAAAAAGTGTTGTACCCCCTTCATCTATATCAAGAACAACCTCACTCAAAGTGTCTAAAAATTCTGCTCTTTCACATAAAGCAAGGAAGGAAAAAGAAAAAGGTCTTCTGAGACTTAAGCCTTCGAGTCTTACCCAGTTAGCCATTATATTACCTTAACACTTCAGAGCTTTAACATTACTAACACTGAAGACAAAGTCCTAAGATACCTTGCTGATGACAACATATGAACTGGCTGCAACCTCAATGAGGAGTACAAGCCTGAATGTGCAATTTAAGCACAGGTGTGTTACTATGTGGAAGCCTAGATTATTCAAGCTCAGAATAAACACCTGCCCTGTTAGGTAGCAAATGACTACCATTTTCTTGCAAAAGGAGACAAAAAACACCCTACAATCACATTCAATTAAAAAAGAAGAATTAATAAATGCAAATTTCAAGAGGAATGCTGTATTTCATAGCACTATCTCCTACCTATTTCACAAACAACAAAGCCAAATCATTAGCTGATCTGATTAAATACATTCCTCTAAAATCAATACTTACTAAATGATTTCTAGACACAAAAATAACAAATTTATTTAAAATATTTCCCTTATTCAGCATATTAATAACAAAAGAGTTAGCAATAATCTTTTTTAGATATACAAAGTCCTCCTCCTTTTCTCTTCTTCAAAATAAGTCTTGGTAAGGTTTTCCTTGGCAGAAAACCCTGGGATTGAGAGTCTGAAAAGAAATATGACAAAACCTGGAAATGGGGCAGAGGGGCTTGGATGAACCTAGATAAAAAGAAAACAATGGAAGAAAGCTCTGCAAAATTTCACTTTCACAGCTCAATGATAACCAAAATGAAACCCCCTTATCCTCTTGATGGAAATACGTATAAGCAGTGGCTGTTTATTTGGAAAATAAATCTACCTTGCAGATACCTGTGTCTACCCATAGATGCCTTCTAAAGAATTGAGCACTAAATATTTACTTTTGTACTGCTCTTTCTCCAAATAAGACATTAGGTGAACTATTGCAAACTATTTAAAAACTGAAGTGTTTTTTAAATACCTTCAGGGTACACATCTCCTGAAACTGTTATTGAGCTAAAACTTTTAATCACCAGAAAAGGCATTCACCTCACAGATTGATTTTTTTTAAGAACTCTATTCAGGGAATATAAGATTTGACAGTTGTTGCTGTTTCCCCTGCCAGTTCTCCTCATCCTGTCTGCCATGACAAAATATTTTTCCTTTAAGATTTTCCTGGCCTTTGTGGTTAAGAGGAAGATGACATTTACATTAAATTAATAATTACTGCTAATCAGCTTTAGAATAAAGATAACCTGACACAGTTATCTAGTCCTGTATGCCTTTCAGTTACATTTTTTTTTCATTGTTTCCTACACCTGTATCCCATTTTGAAAACAGATCAGCACCTACTGCATGCAGAAGGCTAATGCCAAAAACAAATTTCCAAGCAATTCACATCCGTAAACACCATCTTGTCTTTTGCCATTAGTGCAAATACAAAATGAAAGAAATACAGCCCCATCAATAGCAGGCTTCAAATACGCCTGCTTACTAATTATCTATGTCACACCCTCTCTGATTCATTACATCCTTTAAAACACAAAAACACAACAAAGAACGTTTTTACCCCACAGAATTAAGTGCAGTTTAAACATTCCTTAGTAACAGTTCACTGAAGCTGGTACACTCACACAGCAAAAGGCATCTTCCAGAGGCTCTGAGTCAAGTTTGGAAGTTATCTACAGGCAACATAGTCTTGAGTTAATATGTAACCTGGCCTTTGAAGGCATAGCTGGTTTTCACCATGGACCCGTCAGGGTGCTGGTCTGTCAACCTCAAAACAGAGCTCTGCCTTTATTTGCACTCATGCAGCTTAACAAATAAAACATATCATCACAATAGATCAATGCAAGCAGTGTAAAAAGAATAGTGTGGTACAGAAACATTAGTGCCAATTTTAAGAGTATTCCTATTTATTTGGTCAGCCTGAAGAAGATAGTGTCATACTGCAATAATAACAAGAGTCTCGAACACGTTACCTCTTCTACTTGTGACTGACACATCTTAGTTTCAAAAGCATAACTCAGTTTGTAAAAAAAAAAAAAAAAAAACCACAAACCCAAAACAAAATAAAAAACCAAACACTTGAGACAGGAAGACAAATGGGTAGTTAGAATTGTGGGCTCTAATATTTTTATGATATGCAAACCACCTCATCCAAACACCCACTTCTGCCTGTAAACTCACTAGTAATACCTCCTCTAAGTATTAATGGCACCATTTAAAGCCTCATACATGACTAAAACTGGCACCTAGAAGATGTAAAGAATCTCTGTGACATAGATTCCCAATGGTGACAATTTAGGACAACTGCCCTCGTCATATCCTGACTGTCTCGGATGTAGCTTGTAAGGCAGTCAGAGGCCAAGCAAATATTCTGAAATAACCACTACGGGAGTATAATTTGAGGCACAGAATAGGAAACCTACTTTAATCATACTATAGCAACCTTTAGAGAAATCAGATACTTTAAAATAAAGTGTTTGTTTAGATAGATATTAAACCACTATTGTTATAAGTCTGAGAAATTTATTTCTCAATTACACGCTACTATCTCTGTAAGTATTAAAGAGTTTATTTTCTACTATAAACAGGCACAGTTTCATTAACTTCAAATCAGCAAGTATTAATCTCAGACTACTGCGGTAAATCACTGCAGCTTAGAGACACTGCAGCAATAAATCACTGGGCTTTTAAGTAAGATAAGATACAAAGAGTACAATGGCAGTGTTTAAGCTACTGTCTTGTACTTTTAAAGGACTTAGAGTAAGAAAATCAACAATAGCATTTCATATTACCTCATACCACTAGTCATAAATTGATTTCACACTGCTGGTGTCTTGACATTTAATGAGTCGGTGCATCTCCCTCCTTATACAAAAACATCTTGGAGGGGAAGGGCCTGGTGTAAGGTTACTAAATTTGCAGAAAGAGAAGGCCACACTTGTATTCTCACTTTGCAATTTCTTTTCTTTTCTAGTTACAGTATATATTTATTTTTACATTTTTATATGTCCACACATTTCTGAAAGCATCATTACATTTAAACTAGAATTTTACATAAGACTTAAATAATAAGATACCGTAAAACTATGAAGAGTTGCAATGATACATGACTTTTTACCATTTGTATTTAAATTGTAATAAAAAAATTTATATGTATATATATGAAAAAAATCCCAATATACTCAGCAGCAGTATTTTGTAAAAAATTGGTGGGTGCAGTTCAGCAAAAAAATGTCAGCAGCAATTTATCTGTATCACTTTGAGATACAACCTTATTCCATTTTGCACTGAGGACTAAACTAACCTGTAAAATCTAATATCTAAATACTTATTAGAAGCTCATGCAAAGTATCACTAAATGTAAATTTAAAAAACAAAGTTTGCTTCCTGGAAACTTCATCTTTTAATAATCAGAAAGAAAAGGAGGAAAGCAGCGAATTAAGCATGTCTTATCTGTGGATATCTAAAGAAACTAGCCTTCTGTTTATGAGTGACAATTTTAAAATAGGGAAATTAAATTGTAGTCGCTGACAAATACATATATAAGATTTGTTATATTTTAGTCAATGATTCAGATGTATTTTACCTTCATAAGAAGTGATCAGAGGGAGTGGGGAAGAAAGAATCAAAAGATGCAGACAAATCCTCAGTCATCACTAATCTTTACTACCTTACCTCAGTACCATATAATTCACCACATGGCTGAAAATTACAGGCTGTCTCCTTCTGCTGCTTCCAAAAGGCCAGAAATATCTTTTTATAACTTCATTATTTTTTAACTATATCTGATAGATTTGAAGTCATTTTCTCACTCCAGGAGTGCTTTTTTTGCTTCACAAATGTTTTTAACATTTGCCAAGCATGTAACCAGTCAACAGCCTTACTTCCTTTCTACTCTGAACTGCACAGCCACTGTGAATGTTAGAGTGCCAAAGTATTAAAACCAGAACATGGTAACTAATAATAAAGACTGAAGAATTCTAGATTTGGACAAAAAATTGGAATATCTTTCCATTAAATATTCCCTGAAAATGCTGGAACCTATTATCACTGTGTCTTCACTGACACTGCCTTACACTTGTTTTATATCGTGCTCCTTTGGAAATCAAACAAGCAGACCCACCTTTCAGAAAACTAGGTTCCTAATACAGCATTTCTGATACATTTTGGAAGCCACTGTGGGGTCCAGAGCATATTTGGAACATTCCATATATGGGACAGTGTGAAATGAATGGAAAGCCTCTCTCTAGTACACACTATTTAGCTGCCAGAAGAACCTGGCATACAAGCAGCTGGCACTGGAATGATCAGGCCATCATGACCTCAGTGAAGATCATTTGCCTTCCAGATGTCTATTATTACACAGCTGCAATTTGTTTTCTGGATAAAAAGAACCTAATCCCATGGACACATTCAGACACAGTGCCATCCATGCTACTTCCAGGAATACTGCCAAATGAAGTCAGTGGTAGTAAATCACAGAGGCAAAATTACCAGTACACATTTTTTCAAGTTAGGAATTTGTGAATGACTCACTCAAAATTATACAGCTAAACATAAATGGAAGCAAGATTTTCAAGTTACGCTTTCAGATACGGAGACCTTAATTTACAGACAGCATGTAAGATTATTGAAAAGAGAAAGTAATTTATATTTATATTTACTTACCTCAAGATCCAAATATATTTACACATAGCTTCAGTGTCTGCTGCAGATTAATTAAATTAAAATTCACCACAGAAAATTCAAGATAGAACAGGAAAAGATCATAAACCCAACAGAACTAGCAATGGGACTCTTACTGTGCTAACACAAACATATGCTCATATCCTGTGGGAGTAGGATTATGACACCACTACTATAAAGAAGTCCTTCCATGTATTAAAAAAAAAACAATTCAGTCAACTGTAGTACACAATAAAAAACGGTAGTGGCTTAGGGCATACAAGAGACAGAAGTACAAGTTCACTACACTAAATGCATTGCTGTGTACTTCTGCCAGCTATGAAAACATCTCAGTGATCCCAGTTTTCCGTTGCCACATTGTTGCCTTTATAATACACCAATCCTTTTAATTGACTTTGGTTGGAGAAGAGGGACCAGCAGGAGCTGATCCAGGCTCCCCTGAAGAACTTTTCCAGTAATATCAGTGCCTTTAAATAAAACACTCTTGGCATTTATCCACTCATTTTCTCTGCATGCAATTTACGTAATTCAGCAAAATAATCTCATGCTTCTACAAACCTAAGTAACCTCTCTTCTCGCCCCCAAAACAAACCCAGAAAAGTAAACCTATTTCAAAGGGCAGTACTTTCTCCTCCTTCAATTAAAAACATATCCTAAATTCAATCTAAATATTTACTGTGGCACTTACTGGCTACACCCAGACTTAAACTTTCTGGTAGTATCCTCTTCCTTAGCTTTGTGATCTAAAACCAAAGAAGATTCTTCCTTCTTTCTTCTCTCACTCATCTCTGTGTTCTAGTTAGACTAGGAACTCCTTAAGAAACAACCATTTTTATTAAAATATATGGGCAGCACCGCACAATATTTAAAAGCAAATATATACAAGCTTAAGCAGGTATTTTCATTGATATACATTGCTTACCTAGAAAGATTTTAAAAAAAAGGAAAAAGCATTAAAAAAAAAGGAAAATAATTAATAGTTTTACATTACACCTATTTCCACCCATACTATCTTTTCTTGACATAAGCCTTGGATGTTCAAAGTCCTAATTTAGTTCAGATCAAGCTGCAGCAGAAGTAACAAAATCCAAAAGTATCGTTATTCAGCAACACATTTCATGTCTCTTGGTTCATTTAAGATAATTTATTGCTGTGAAAAAGATTTTCTAGCAGTTTCATTTAACTAGCACATATTTAGGCTTGAGAATTTTTACACTCTTTCTTCAAGGCCCTCATTCAAAGTTTAAGTTCAGAAAGAGCTGGAGTCATCTTATAAACTCACTCAAGAAGTCCTTAAACTTTTGAAAATCAGACAAAGAAAATGGTCTGAAATTCTTCCTAGAAAGCTGTATTATCAGTAATAGTAAAAGGGTCATCAAACTGCACCTTCAAACTGCAAGTCAGTTAGTATAAGAGAAGGAACTAGTTCAGAGGACAAGCACAGGCAAATCATGGAGTCATAGAACAGTTTGGGTTGGGAGGGACCTTTAAAGGTCATCTAGTCCCACCCCCCTGCAATGAGCAGGGACACCTTCAACTAGACCAGGTTGCTCAGAGCACCATCCAGACTGGCCTTGAATGTTTCTAGGGATGAAGCATCCACCACCTCTCATAGTCACCTGCTCCAATGTCTCATCACCACCCTTGTAAAAAATTTCTTCCTTATATCTAGTCTGAATCTACCCTCCTTTAGTTTAAAACCACTACCATTTGTCCTACTGCTACAGGCCCTACTAAAAATACTGTCCCCATCTTTCTTATAAGACTCCTTTAAGTGTTGAAAGGCTGCAGTAAGGTCTCCTCAGAGCCTTTTTTTCTCTCTCTTCTCCAGGCTAAATCACCCCAATTCTCTCAGCCCTTCCTCCAAGGAAAGGTGTTCCTGCCCCCTGATCATTTTTGTGGCCCTCCTCTGGACCCACTTGAACAGGTCCATGCCTTTTTTGTGTTGTGGACTCCAGAGCTGAACACAGTACTCCAGGTGAGGTCTCACCAGAGCAGAGGAGGGGCAGAATCACCTCCCTTGACCTGCTGGCCACACTTTTTTCTATACAGCCCAGGATACGGTTGGCTTTCTGGGCTGCAAGTGCACATTGCCAGCTCATGTCCAATTTTTCATCCACCAAGACTGCCAAGCCTTTCCCCCAAGGGCTGCTCTCAATTCCTTCATCCCCCAGCCTGTATTGATACTGGGGGTTGCCACAACCCTGGTGCAGGTTTATGCACTTGGCCTTTTTAAGCCTCATGAGGTTCACATGGGCCCACTTCTCAAGCTTCTCCAAATCCGTCTGAACAGCATACTGTCCTTCAGGCATGTCAGCTGGACCACACAGTTTGGTTTCATCTGCAAACTTTATGAGGGTGCACTCAACCCCACTGTCTATGTTGTCAATGAAGATATTAAAAAGTACTGGCCCCAATACTGACCCTTGAAGAACACCACTCATCACTAGTCTCCATCCAGACACTGAGCCATTGACCACTACTCGCTGCATGCCACCACCCAGCCAGTTCCTTACCCATTGAATGGGCCATCCATCAAATCCGTATCTCTCCAGTTTAGAGAGGAGGATGTTGTGCGGTATCATGTTGAAGGCCTTACAGAAGTCCAGACAGATGACTTCCATAGCTCTTCCCTTACCCACTGATGTAGTCACTCCATGACAGAGGGCCACTAGGTTGGTCAGGCAAAGCTTGCTGTGGCAAGCCCCAACAAAGATAGGGCTTCCTGGCTGCTGAGACATAGTGGCTGTTGATTTCTTTTGTTGTGCCCTTGTTCTCAGGTTTTTATGGTAACTAGGGCCCTCAGCCAGTAAGGGCTGATACTGACCACGGATCAGATTCAGCTCACGTATAAACAGAGTCCCCTGGGGGAGCCATTTTGAGCTAGTCCTCCCTTGGGCAGCATGCTGTGGTTGAAGACTCTACCCTTGGTTTGGAATGCTGACGAAGAAAACTCCTTGAGGCTCACCCCTTGGGCTTGAATGATGCCCAAGGAAACTCCTGAGGTTGAGAGCTCCCGCTTTTTAGGTGAGTGATTAAACGTTTTGGATTGTTGTTAAGTCCCAGGAATTTATTGAATTTTGTGCAGTAACAGGGTTTTTTTGCTCTCATAGACATTAGGATTTGCCATTTATGAATAACTGCTGGAATGCCAATCAATTGTATCTAAAATAAAATTTATTTCAATTGTTGCCTGCTTATTTTGAGAGTCTCTGAAACACTTGCCCTTGGAGAAGCCACTCTGGCTGTCTCAAATCACCTTCCTGTCCTCCATGTGCCTTAGCCCAGCTTCTAGGAGGATCTGTTCCGTGATCTTCCCAGGCATGGAGGTGAGGCTCCCAGATAGGCAGTTCCCCAGGGCCTCCTTTCTAACCTTTTTAAAAATGGGTGCAATGATTCCCTTTTTCCAGTATCTGGAGACTTTACCTGACTTCCATGACTTTTCAAATATCATGGAGAGTGCCTTGGCAACTACATCAGCCACTTCCCTCAGGACTCTTGGATGCATCTTGTAAGGTCCCACATTCAGGTTCCTCAAGTGATCTCAAACCTGATCTCCTCTTACAGTGGGAAGGACTTTGTGGTCCATCCACTCAAGAGGTGTGGGAAGAGAGGTTGCCACTGAAGACTGAGACAAAAAAAGTTAAATAACTCAGCCTTCTCCTTATCCATTGTTAGCAGTTTGCCAGTTGTGTTCATTGGAGTACGTGCACTTCCTTTGACCTTCCTTTTCTGACTGACATTCCTGTAGAAGCCCTTATTATTCTTTGTGTCCCTTGCAAAGTTCAGCTCTAGCTGTACCTTGGCCTTCCTGACGCCATCCCTAGACAACTGGGCAGCATCCCTATACTATTCCCAGGATACCTGTCCCTGCTTCTACTGCCTGTGCATTTCCTTCTTGCCCTTTAGTTTGACCAGCAGGTCTTGACTTGGCCACACTGGTCTCTTGCCTTCCTTTCCTGATTCCTTACACCTGGGGATCGAGAGGTCTTCCCCTCTATGGAGAGCATCATTAAAGATCCACTAGCTCTGTTCTGCTCCCTTGTCCCTGAGGGCAGTTGCCCAGGGGGTCCTATTGACTAAGTTCTTGAACAGCTGCAAGTTTGCTTTCCTAAAATTCAGGGTCCTGACTTTTTTTTACTCTTCACCTGACCCATATCCCTCAGGACTGCAAACTCCACCAGTGTGTGATCACTGCAGCCCAGGCTGCCTCCAATCTTGATGTCACCGATTTGCTCACTTGTGTTGGTGATCAACAGGTTCCAGTAATGCATCCCCTCTGGTAGGGCTGTCTATTACCTGCCTTAAGAAGTTATCCTCAGTGCACTCCAGGATCTCCTGGATTGCCTACAGTCACTGTGCTACTTTTCCTGCAGATGTTGGGGTCGTTGAATATACAGTGACTTCTCAGCATAAGGCATTACAGGCAACACTATTTACTGTAAACTCAGCTCTAACGCTTGCACTACCAGCACCAGACATTATAAAATACTTCAATTCATCTATAAACAGTCTCATCACAGTTTCTGAGCACCTCACAACTTTAAAACATTTAGCTTTCCTGTATGGCTGATGGGTCATGAAGTGGTATCACCACATTTTACAGAAGGATGAGCTGTATTACTGATGCAGACATGTTGTGGGAGAACTCAGAACTAAGTCCAGGTCACTCAAATCTCATACTCATATCCATAGCCAGAGCACCACAATTGTTACGCAGTACATGCAATGGGATTGTACAATATAAGACCACAGGGAGAGTTAGACACCATACAAGAAAGCAGAAGCAAAACCAGCCAAAAAAGCCCTAAACCACCACCACCAGCAAAAATAAATCATCTAGTATACACTGTAGTATCTTTCAGGCTAGTTATTGAACTTCCTGATTCAATCTTTATTATCTTTCTATATTTTAATCTACTTACTACTTAAACACACATATGCGTATATACATTTACACATCTATATTGATACAAACATAAAAAAATTAATGTAATTACTGCAAAACTTGCACTTCTTGCTTTATTTGCTTGATCTTCCAGGGTAAAAGAAGGGTCATGACTGATTAGCAAGCTACTTACATACTGCAAAAGTTGTGCATGGAAGAAAAAAACTAGCACTTGATACATAATAAAAAAAAAACCCTTGTGAAACATTAGTTTAAGAATTTACCTACTCAACTAATCACTGGAATACTTAGTACTATGATATGAAACGGTTAACAGAAAATTTCAGGATTACTGTTCCTCATGATACCTCCTTCAACCACACTACTATTCCTTCACACAAAGTATTCTGCTTCAAGAATTGTCTGACCTGCAATTTACCCTCAGAATAAAATAAAATTTAAGTGCTTTGTTTATCCCCCCTGAAATCCTTTTTGCTGCCCTAAAAATAAAGAAGTGGGAAAGGACAACTAAAAGCCTCCATATCACCGGCATGGCAGAGGTTACGTTAATTAAATATATAAAATATTAACTATGTTGTCCGCTCAAACTTCCTCTAGAAATTGATTTTTCCCCACTAAGAAAATGAAGATTTTTCACAGTGGAAAAGGAAACAGTGAATGACATCAGTTCTGCTGTTTAGAACTACTGGTAGTGATTGCCCTCTACCAGCACACCGTGGCTGCTGATGCTAGTATAATCTGTGCAAAGCATGTGAATGTACAGTACTAGAACATAAGCATTCATAAATACATTTTCCACCATACCCAAACTTGATACCTTTGAATTTCAGCTAGTATGTGATTTATTTTACATTTTAATCTCCTAATGTTTTAGGATTTAAAACTGGACTCTGTGTAGCATAGAAAAAAAATTACGCAAGATTGCAAGATACTACATGGGGGGGCAGGGGAACTAAGGAAGGGACAAGTAAAATAATGTGGAGTTTCTCTCTTGTGGTTAATGGTTCATATCCAGTCCAGCTCAATAGTGTCTGGAGCTCACTACTATGAATCTTTTGTTACCACTAAGTTGGTGGAACTGGATTACCAGTGATGAATTTTCCAAGCTGTAAAGTTTTAATTAGCATCCTTGTTCTGGAGCACAAATATAACACATTCTCCTTGAGACTAACAATGCTGCATAATTTCCCTTTTATGTAATTTTTTAAAAAGCTAAATATATGGCCTATAATCTTCCAGCTTGTCTGCAGTTTGTCTTCTGCCACAGCTGGCACATGATCAACATATTTGAAGTCAATATGAATTTTCTATCTGCTTCCAGGGGCTACAGAACTACCTCCTGAAGAGTAGGTGACATCTTTAAGCAAAAAATGTAACATTACTAATAAACTCATTCAAAAGGTGGGTAAAATTTCTCCTAGAGTTCAAAAGTTGGAACTCAGAGAGGCAACTCTTAAGGAAGATATAAAGGATCTTAAACAAATAAGATATAAACATATAAGTAATGATGCAAAAACGTGGTAAAATACAGTAGACTTTTCTTGGGGCTTCACTTATTGCACCAATTCTTCCAAATTTCAGTCATCAACAGAAGCTCATACTTTCTGATCAGCAGTAATTAAACAGTATTAAAAAAGAATTAAGCATAAGACACTGTAACAATGATCTAAAAGGATAGCATTTACCCAGTAGCCTTTCCTATATACATAATGCCCAAGTTTTTCTTTTTTTGACCTCACCTAACACATGCAAAGAACAAAAGACAAATTTATTACAGACATACTATTCTTTAATCTCTAAACAGAGAGAAAATAACCTGCCAGCCTCACAATTTTTATGTCTGTCATTCCCAACTAATAAGGTTATTGCAGATACTGGAACATAGAAAGCAAGGGGAAGAAAAAAATATCAGAATATCAAAAAATACTTTTCTCATTTTTCAAAACAAAAACACTACTATTCCATTTTCATTGAGCTCCTATCCAGGTCCTCTGAATAAAAAGACAGTTTGCAAAACAGCCTACTTAGGTATCACTGAGTTTATTCTGCATATAACTGGAGAGAAAAATTACACATTTGCTAGGCTACTGTTGAATTTTCTCAAAGTATCCATTGAGTCAGAAAAAAAAATACTCCACTCTCTCTCCCTCACTTGCTCCAAACTACAAGGTACAGCCAATACCCCTCTCCTAAAAAGATATCAGGGATGTTGTTTTTGCTAGTAACCTGAGACAAAACAAAATAATTAGTGAAGAGCTGGTATAATATGCACTTCTACAGAACTTGCACTTTAATGCAGAAATACATGGATGCTGCAGCTGCTAGCTGCCAGGTTCACGCTCTTAGCTTCAACAGCACTAAACCTTGTTTCATATAAAATGTACCATGAACAAGCACAAGGTTTCTTACTTCTGTTAGGAAAGGGGGAGTTGAATGTGGTTTCTTCTTTCGAAGTTAAATCCTGTCTGTTGTTATATTCTTGATACTTGTAAGGGACAAAAGGTAAAGTAATACATCAGAAAGAACCAAAATTAATATAAGATTCCAAGGACATTTTTAAAAGTATTCAAGGATGTTCCTTTTAATTGCCTAAAGAGCTGTCACAGGAAGTGGGGAAAAAATACTTCAGAGAAACAGTAGCTAATGGTCTTTCAGCACAACTAAACAAGAATGTAACAGAATTAAAGTAGAGTTGCTGTGTCTATGAGAAACATCCAGATGCTGACAAACTTCGAAGACCTCAATTAGAACTTCACTGGTCTCAGCTGAAGATCACCACCTGTTTACATACCAATTATTGCAAGAAAGGGAATCCAAAGGGTCTCTCAACCCCAGGGAAGCCACCACACTGCTGTTTGCATCTTACGACACTCAGCCATCTGCTCTACAGCTTCCTTTGATCCAAGTAGGTTGCAGCCCTGGATTTTCTCTTGGTCTCCTGAGAACACCTCCCGGATACCAATTTTCTAATTTCTTCCCTGAAGTTCTCACTATTTATACTAGAACTTTTGCAACTCTGTTACGATCATTCCATGAACCACCTACAAATTACATTTTTAATATCCCATCCTTCCAAAGCAATACACTATGTCAGGCAAC
Organism: Tyto alba; assembly: GCF_018691265.1. Lineage (NCBI taxonomy): Eukaryota > Metazoa > Chordata > Aves > Strigiformes > Tytonidae > Tyto > Tyto alba. Next base: position 33,540,482 of record NW_024881318.1, read on the forward strand.
AGCACGTCTTCTGTTCAGCACCCTCACATCCTTGGGTTCACAGCTCACCAGAAACCACTCTCTCCCTGATGGAGACTTCTCTCAAATGGTTGTAGCTCTAGCACAGCATTGGCCCCACCTCACAGCACTCAGAAATATACCTAGCTGCTGCCTCTGGCACCTGTTACTTTAGAAAGGCCAATGTTTCTCCCCACCCTACAGACATTAATGCTGCATTGGGGAGATTCTTGCTTTCCCCTGTACCACAGATGAATCTGATCTATTGCCTGATAAAGCATAATCCTTAATTCTTCCCTGTTTTAACATCCTGTATTTATTTGTTGGTTTCTGCATCTCTCAGGATCATAAGCAGCTGTTCCACTTGGGGAGAAATTCTACTGCTTCTGGCTCCTTTCTGGGGAACAGAGTGGTTGTAGTGATATCCCTTGACTTTGGACACTGTATTGCCCCAGTGTGCATCCACACAAAAGGAAAATGTTAAGGCTTGAGCTGGTGGAATTCTTATTCATGCTCCTTACTGGCAGCATCAACTCCAGCAGCCAATCAACACAGCAGAACCCACTCACACGTTTGCCTTTAAAATCACTCTGGGTACCAGGAATATACTATATACTACTCTATGAAACGTAGTCTACATTCTTACTCAGCTCTATATTCAATTACCATTATTACATCACAGACAATACTAGAACAGGTTCAGACAAATACAGCAGTGATAGGTGAAGGATAAAAACTGCAGATAAACTGAATGCTGTAACAAGGGTAAGAACGCAGTCCTGATGGACAGTCTAATCGCAGATCTGCAGTCAGAGTAATTTTTGACCAGACAGCTTGACTGGGGGTATTTTATCACTTTAAAAATACACACAAAAAGTGTGTGCTTTGTTCTCCACAAAAATATTTCCTAACAAATACTCCTGTACTGGAGAAACAAGTAGATGGTATCTTAAACTAGAACTGGGGTTTTGGGGGGTTTGTGGCTTTTTTTTTTTGGTTGGTTGGTTATTGTTTTTTTGTTTTGGGTTTGTTTTGGGTTTTTTTTTTGTTTTATTTTGTTTTGTTTTTTTTTTTTTTTTTTCTCTAAAGAATCAGAAAATAAAGTGCAACCCCCTTCAATATGTGTTTAAAGAATCACAATAACTACAACCAAATTATTTTCTCCAAACATACCCAATACATAGCTTTGGGAGACGTGTTCAGGTAGAAAGTTTGAAGAGAAAGTAATGTTCATCACTTCAATGTGAAGTATGGAGGAGGGGGGAAAAAAAAAAAAAAGTCAACACTTCAAATTATGCCATTTCCTTTATTACTTAAATAAACTGCATCTTACCACCACCAGCACGAGGCACCACATCATGATCAACTCTATTCAAACATATTCAAGATTTGCAAGAAAATAGTTTTTCTTTTCACAGCAAAGTTGTCCACCCTAGTAGGTGAGACAACATAAATAAGAGTAAGGTCATTCTAATGAGCATAAAACCATGATACATTGTCAGTACTAATAATAGGGTATGTGATCTGGCTCTTTGCAGACTTTTTCTCTCGCCTAATACATGAAGTATTCAAGCATCAAGTTACTGAACTCCCAGATACCACCAAAAAGATTTGTTATTCATAGGGTCTGACAGGGCACTGCTTGAACATCTTCATATGAAAGGAAAAAGACGAAATAAGACACTGATGCACTCTCATCCTAAACTTACCAAACAAGTGGTTAGTAAACTACTAGTAAACTGGTGTAATTAGGCATCAGATAAAATAAATAAATAAATATCCCCTCTATATCTTTGAAGTTTTCAGTTGTGTCCCATGTGAGCCCTTCCAAGAAAACAAATAAACAAACAAACAAAAAAAAAAAAAACCAAACCAAAAAAGCAACAAACCAACTGATAACTTTGAGTTTCCCCCTACTTCCAGTAGGTCTTTCATTCACATGCATGTAAGAATGAGCACCTTTGAAATGAAAGACAGAGAACAGTAACTACATAGTAGTCTTCAAATTAATGCAATACAAGACAGAAGCACATCTCAACTGTGATTAGTGGTCAGCTTTTGTCACTCATTCTTTCTTAAATTACATGTTAAGTGACTGACAGCACAAGCAAATATCCAGTATCAACTGGCATATGAACTGATTTATTTACACTGCAGTCAGAAAAACAAACATGACTAACCCATCTATTCCAGCAACCTTTTCAGAAGTTATCGAGATCACTTTTGAAAAATCAATGCCACATCAGGTGTGCGTAGACCTGCACAGGGTTGGTCTCATTCACCCACCTCACTGAGTGCATTTCTAGTTACCTTCTATACATACAGCAATTTCAGTTTTTTCCTAGTCTTCCCATCACCCAGATTCAAGAAGTTTGTTTTATTTAAAAATGTCAGTTCTGCTACTACCTTATACATATCCCCCCCCCCCCCCCCCCCCCCAAAAAAAAAAATCTGCTTTTGAGGACGTCAGTAAAGTGCGTGCACGCAGACATCAGCTGTACATCTTAAGACAGCCCATCTACAAGTAGCAGCACCACAGAGAATTACTGAGGGGCCAAGCGCTGCCCTGCTGGGGGACAGCCAGAGCATTTGGGATCCCCGCCCTGCAGCACAGTGCATCCCGAGTCCCTGCTGTGCTCCCCGGCCCTCTCAGCACAGCTGCCCGGCCGGCAGCAGCAGCAAAACAACCGCAGTACTGTTCGCACAACTACAGAGCGGCTTCTTTACCTCCTTCCCTTTCCCTATCTGTTATTTCGCCTCTTCCATTTGGTGCCATGGGAAGAAATCGAGACCCTGTCCGTCACATATGGGAGAATGACATCTTCTGTCCGTCCCTGGTTAAAGTTAGACCCAACAACGCTCAAGAACAGAAAGGAAAAAAAAACCCCGACGTGCCAGTTCGTATATTTCTCCGATAAAGCAAACTTCTTGCCACTAACAAGCTTCTAACGGCAGGGAAAGCTGCTCACCGGGGCAGCGCTTCGCAGACGAGACCAGTTCCCGCAAGCTCCTCGGACCTCGAGCTAGCTCCCCACCGCGAGTTTATTACCGTTTAGTGCCCACGTCCCCCCGCAACGCCCGAGCCCGGCAAGCCGCAGAAACGCGTCGGGAACCCTCCACCCGCGTCAAGAGCCGAGCCGACCCCGCCGGGGCCAGGGCTGCCGCCGCCGAGCCCGGCGCCCTCCGGGGCAGCTGCCGGGACCCGCCCCCGACGCCCCCCCAGCCCGGCCGGGCCCGGGCCTTTCCCCCGAGCCCTCAACGCGAGGAGGTGCCCGTCCCGCTCCAGGGCCAGACGGTTCCCGGCGGAGGGGGGTGCCAGCGGGGACGCCCTGCGCGGCGGGCCCGGACCCCCACTCCGTGCCGCCCGGCGAGGGTCGGTACTTTACCGTCTCTCACAGTCAGGTCGGCGCCCTCCTCTCTCGGCTGCACCTCCAGCTGCAGGGCTTTCTGGGTGGGGCTGACGAGCTGCAGCCCCGCCGGCAGCTGCTCCTCGGCGAAGAGCAGCTCCACGTCGCACCGCAGCGGCTCCTCTGTGGGCAGAGGCAGAGCGGCCATCATCCCGCCGAGACAGCCCCCACCACAACCTTCCTCCTCCTCCGCGAACAGCGGCTACCACTCGGCTCCGGCGCTGCCGCTCCCGCCAGCCGGGGAAGGGCGACTGCGACGGGGCGGGAGGGAGGGAGGGAGGGAGGGAGGGCACCCTCGCTGAAGAAATTTGGCCAGCAGACCGATTCCATCCGCACCGCGCCCGCGCGCTTTATGCGGGGTGGGCGGGCAGCACCACCACCTGGCCGGGGCGCGGCCCCGCTGACGGGCAGGCGGGGACACCACTGCGACGGCGCGACAGAACGACAGAGCGACAGACGCCCCTCCCTCCCTCCCGCCCGCGGCCCTGACAGAGGTGGCGGGGGGGAGGCCGTGCGCGCGTGTCCGCGGGCAGCTCCCGCGTGGGCATCGGGGCTAGAACTGCGTAGCAGTGATTTGGGGAGAAGGCTCACTTAAACCCTAGATAATTTGGCTTTTCCCTTCCTGGTGTTCTCCCCGCCCGGGTCTATGTTGTGAGAGCATAAGGGTGTAACTGTGCTATTAAGCATCGGGTGTCGCTATTTTGCTATAAAAGTTTTCCCTGGCGGTTTCGGTTGGTTGGTTGATTTTTCTGTTGTAGGTGTTTGTGGTGTCCCGTCCCCGTCCGTCCCCACCTGCCCTGTCCTGGTAAAAGGAAAAAAAAAAAAAAAAAAAAAAACAAACCAAAACCCAACACAACCCTGCCAGTTACTTTTGTTTGTATGCCTCTGGGTCAAAGAGACACTGTGAAGGTAAATTAATGAGTATTTGAGAAGCACTCTGAGTTTAAAAGTACTGCATGACATTTAAACGGGCCTCAGCTCACTGAGTTTCCAGACTTTATTGTCATATGTATGTTAGTAATGTTCTCTGGACCCAAATGGTAACCTGGGCTATCCTGTCTAGCTGACTGGAAAGGAAGCGAATGTAGCCACTGACGTACTTAAGCCACAGAATGTACCAAAATGGTACACATATTACTGAAACTGTGTTTGCCCTAATGGCTGGGAAGGTTTGTCTGCAAAGACGACGCAAGTCTGTCACTGCAACAGCAGTTCTTTGCCTGGATTTAATTACTCCTCCTGAGGATGAAAATGGGGTATCCACTCTTGAATTCTATGAATGATGTTATTTACCCCTGTATGAAGGACGAATAAGGCAGTCTGCACATGCCATCAGGTGCTTGTGCACAGCTTACTGCACACAGTAAGTGCTTTGGCGTTCAGCTGGATTGCTTATACACAAAGCCAACTCCACAGCCACTTAGCTAACCTCTAGGCCAAAGAATGGGGATTTCTGGGCTCTCAGATTCATCATTGCAGTGAAGGGTTGAATAAATACAAGTAAGGTAAGACTGCATTTGTTGAGCCCAGAAGGAAATATCTACAGGTAGCTGAAACACAGGGCGAATGCCAGACTAAGAGTTGTAGAAGTCCAGTGGATAAGCGGGAAAGTGTTATGCAGATAGATTCTGCCCCTCCTAAATGTGAGAGCCTGATGACACACCAGTCAAAGTGGAGCAACAGGCAGGACATTTCTGTTGTTCACAAGGCTCTGAAAAAGAAGGTGGCAAGGGTAGTTTGGAGGCGTAAATTTCTTTCACATGTACAAGGAGACAGAAGAGTATCTTTTTTAGACCAGTATCTTCACTGGATGACTACCTCCCCGCAGTGGAAGTGTGCCACTGGACACCTAGTCCTCAGCAGCATTACTACTCCTCACACCCATAAGAGGTAATCAGTACCCCACGGAAGAGGCCTGTCCACTTCGGACAACAGTTATTGCTGCTTTTACCAACTCGGTTTCAACATGCAGCCTTGCTTCCTTTTTAGCTTCAGGCGCCACCACTAAACCATTGAACAGCTACATGTCTGTGGCTCCAGTACAGTAGTTTTGGGCTGAAACAGTCAATGCGATGCAGCAAGGTTCTTTCTTGAAATAACTATATGTGCTTTTTTTTTTTTTCTGGGGGTGGGGGTGGGGGTGGGCAATGAGGGGGAAGAGGTCTGAGGTAATTTCTGCTTTACAGCCCTTTGCCAAACATATACAGGGCAAATATATTTTCTGAAGGCATAAAGTAATTTTAATTATCAAGTCCAACAAGAGGACAATGTATCTGAAAAAAAAATAAAAGTTTGAGTGATAACAGCTACTGTGAGCTGCGACTACAGAAGACGGAATTTTGACTATTCCTTTAGCCTTTAACGGATATCTTGAATTATTATGTGAATCAATGAAGAAAAAATTTTCAACAGTCTATTTATGTTCTGATTTTGTACTTTCTGATCATTTTCCTATCTAGATTGCCATCAGTCTCTTCGAACTATAGTATTATTCAAGAACCTAAGGAAATAACTTCAAAGGTTATTGCTTAAACCATGTACTACTGTAACCCTCATATAGTGAATTACACCAAAATTTGACTGGAAACTCTATTCAAGATGTTGCTCACCTGAAAATGCTCTCCCATTGTGAATGCTTTATTGTGTAGAATGGCCCAGCTTTGTTTCAAAATTGATCCATGAGAGAAACAGGAAAACAGTTTTTAATCCAGTTTTGTCTTTCATTGCCTATCAGCAAAGGCAGCAATATCAGTAGGTATGAAATGAATGCTATGAACTAGTTCTTCACGAGGTATAAATGCTAAGTTTCCAGTATGTCTTCCTAAAGCAAGTATTTTATACTTAGAAAACTGAATCAAATTTAAGTCTAGTGGTGCACTAATATATTTATTAAATATTGTTGTTAAGCTGCTTCTTTGACATTGAAGGCTAGAACAGATCAACCAGCATTCGTTCCACAGGCATACTTGGTTCATTTGCCAGCTACATGAACTGCTAATTACAAAAAACACCACAGAATGTGACAAGTGCTGTAACATGGAACTAGGTTTGAATTCCAGTCTTTTCCAGTTGGACTGCTGTGTCTGCAGAGCCCCATTGGTTTTAAAGAGCAACTACAATTATGATCCAGCTTAGTGGGTTTAAAGGTATAGGATCTGGTGATGTTGAATGAGAAAAATTCTTTCTCTTCCAGACATCACAATAAGCCTTGTCTATAACGAATTAGCTATTTGTCCACCTTTTTTTTTTTTTTTTTTTTTTTAAATAAAAGTATACCCACACTCTCAGGAATTTTAAATCCATTAAATTCCCTCTACTAGGAAAATTATATATATAAAAAAAGCTTAGCTGTGTACATTATCCAGCCAATTTTGTCACATCCCACAAGGCATTTTTTGCCTACCTGTAATGCAGGTGGTGTAGTAGAAGCATGAATTTGATCTGGATTTGAAAGAATAAGTGAATGGAGGTAAAGTGTACAGATAGAAGGCTCATTCTCTCCAAAGAAACGAAAAACGGACCCTCTACCAGAAGTCCACAGGAAAGGAATGGTGTCTTTTATGTGGTGATGATTAGTCATATTTATGGATAAAACATTTTTGTATTTCACACAGTCAAAGTAACTTCAAGACTATTCAAAGTTTCCTTCCTGTGAAAAAAAAAAAATGCACCTTTGAAAGCTCTGAGGATAAGTATAGTTGCAAAAGCTAGTGTTGCATCTGCGAGCACAATAGTCACACGCTCTCAAAGTCCTTTCAGAGAAGTTTCCCTCGACCCCATAGCAAGGAGGCAGCTGCACCTAATAAATGCCAGAGAAAGCGCCAGGCAGCTCTGTCTCAGCTCTAACACAAGCAGCTTTTGCAGGCAACTCTTTAATGCAGAGATGAGATCCACGAGGCAGGTGGGAGCATTATACCAACAGTTGAGTAACATCAGAGCGACAGCTTTCCTACTTGCTATGTCATGCTATCAACATGAAACGACTTTGATGTCATGCTGGTCACTGGTGGATCTCAGGTAGAAGTCTTTCTTCTGTGACCCTGAAGCCAGTGAAAAGATCCACCAAGAGCCTGGGGAGCATGCCACGCTACTTTAGCTCCACGCCTTTACTTTGATGGTGCAAGGGGGTTTTCCAGGCTAGGGTTGTCCCATTTCCCTGCTGCGTTACTTACTGAAACTTCTGATTTTGGCTGTTTGGCTTTCTTGGGTGAAACTGGAGGAAGAAGGGGAGTCTAAACTTTTCTTAGGCATCAGAAATAGTTGAAAACCAGGGAAATAAAAGGCTGAAGTGATTGCTACTGTCCCAAGCAAAAGTCACCTAGTTGCTCACATGGGCCAGTAAAATTCAATGCCTGTGTTTCAACTACGTAATTCTTTGTGACCCTAACCTCAGTGAATGTGTTGTTATAGCAGCTTGTTCAGCTGCTCCTGCAGTCTTTCAATATTGGTGGAAGACAATACAAGCTCAAATTACAGCTTCTGCAAGGGACCAGTTCACAAACCCTTATTGTAAAGTGCATACTAAAGGGTATTCAGATATTCCTGTTCACAATAATACTCTCAGTAGCTCTCTTAACTGTCCTCTAACAACCCAAGTATTGTAAATATGCTTCTGCTAGTAACACTTCATGAAAGAGGATAAAGAATCTTAACACTTGTGCTTTCAGAAAGCTCTCAGGACTTTCTAACCTACAAATGTTTCCAGCAGCAAAGGTATTAGTACAGACCACTTCTGGAAGCAGTTTGAGCAAAGGAGGCTAAACCAGAAGTGTGCCAGGACACCATCTATTGGTGTGGCTCCATTGTGGGGAAAGGTAGGAAAGGTAACATCCAGCTGCAAAGAGAGAACAGCTTGAGGCAACATTTTCTTTATACTTCTTCCAGCTAAATCTCAAAAAGTATGTCTGGTTTATTAACTATTAGTTATTAAATAAGCACTGACCTAAAAAGTCTGCCCTAAACTCTGGTAATGAAAGTAGCAGCATATTATGTGTCCAGTGTGCCAGTGGAAAATGTCTATATGCAGTGTGATTCTTAATAGAAGAGTTCTGCTTATAAAATTGCTTAGAATAAACTCATCAGCAGTACACTGTGGTCAAGGAGAGGTTGTTTTGTTTTTTGAATAGAAAAGTCCAACTGGTTACATTAATTCAGGTATTGGGAAAGAACATACACAATGGGATTTAGCAAAATTTGGAATGAGATCAGCAGAGTCAAGTGAGAATAAAAACTCTCTAGCATACTGTTAACGGTGCCAAAAACAGATCAAATTTTCTTCCTTACCTTGGTCAGACACCTCTGTGGAAAAATAACTGGCTTATATTTCAGGTGACTTTTGGGATACACTTTGGTACAGAACTAAACAATTGATGCATACTGGATTGCTGGAGGCTGTATGACATTTTACATAATTGAATGTTTTAGACAAGTAAAATTAAATACACTTAAAATGCCTTGATACAGAATGTATCTTACTTATTTGATATCATTAACATTGTGCAGAAAATGACCTTACAGAAGTAATAAAAATAAGCTTCACTTATAAGCTTCTTACACTCGTGTTTTCTTACACCACCACATATTTCTGAATTTCTCGTACATTTCAATTATGCCTCGTGCTTTGAGATCTGGATTATAGTACCTTGGGATGCTGAGCTTCCACTGTTTAACTAATTAAACCACTTTCATTAATATCAACAGCAGCAGAGGTTGAATTCTGCAGGGTCTCCCCAGTAACAGTCAGGGGAAAAGCACTGAGCAATGTAGCCTGTTGGCCGTATCGACTGTTAGTTGGTGTGAGATCCCTCTAGAGGGAGATGTCCCCCCACAGGTTGTTTTATTGCCCATGTGTGCCGGAGGAAGATCTCTTTTGGTCTGTGCAAAGCACCAGCTAGGAATTGAAGTCTTACTCTTGATTAGCAAACCAATTAGGAGTACTCTGTAAGCATAGGTGTGGCTGGTCAGTGGTGTAGGAAATTTACAGTCTTGTTTGGTAGGATGCATTGCATAAACCAGTACTGTACTCTACTAAGCTTTTGATCTTTATTTGAAATTAAAGGATAGGCAATGACTGGACCATAACTTACAGGTGAATTTCCTGAGAAAAATAAGCTTTAGGATGCAGCTTTTCTATCTTTACCACAGTTTTGTGTGAAATACCTGTTCTAATTTTGGTATCGAACAGTCATGTTGATATTCTAGCATTTATTACTTAGTGGGTCCTCCCCAGTTAAAATAACATTCTGCATTTCTTTATATGAAACAGTGCCTGCAACATGTACTAGAGACCCATAAGATATATGACCTGACAAGATTAGGCCTTGGTCTATGTTTTGCAAAACTGCCAAAACATCCAGTACGTTAACATACTGCAGAATATTCTGAGCAAAACTTGCAGAATTAATTGCTGGTAATGAATTGACATAACTAATTTTTGGAGGCCGAAATCTCCACAACCCCTCAATTGACAGCTGTTAACTAGCTAAATCTGTACAGGGAAATTATTGTTAATATTGAAATCGGTAAGTAAATTACTATCTGTATTTACCAGGAATACAACAGCTCCTTAATTGAACTGACACTTCAAAATACTTGTTTCTTTTGCTAAGAGGCACTCACTACCTAGTTTGGTTGCTGCTAAATAAAAAATTGCTGTCTTATTTAAAAGGCATAAAGTTGAAAGAATTTTTATCTTAAAATCAATAGTACCACAACCCAAAATATATGGCTGTATAAAAACTGAAGCAATTCAGGTATGTTTGTAACAAGAAAACAAATTTATTGATTTTAAAAGACAAGACACAATTTTGTTTTGAAAAAACACAAGAAAGCTAGCCTGAGTTCAAGTCTGAAATATTCAGAAAAATCCTACTGTCTTTAGTATGTTCCAGTCATTTTTTTAAACAACACACTAAAAGTTAATATATATTTTTATAATTATAAAAGTTCCCCAGTTATTGTACAGTACACAATACAAATTGCCCACAAACTATTATTTAGCTCCTGCCAGTTTTGAGAGGACATGATATACTAAAAGATTTAGCATTTCTCACAAAAATCACATCAGGAAATACATATTTACAAAATCAAATACATTATACAAAAAAAAAACCATCACGTTATTCTGTAAAGATGTCTTCTTTAAATAATTAAAAAGTATATTCAACTGTAGTCCAAAAACTGGAAAAGAACATTACATTATCTCACACATACAATCTACAAAAAGTTGCTTACCTCATTTACATAATATATTCAGTCAACTGGAAAATAAAAGTTTGAATATGTCCTAGTGTTATGATGTTTCTGTGCTGTGGGACTGAATAATGTAATCTGCCACTTACTAAGTGAAATTTAAATGATGGCACTTAAAAAAAAAACAGTATAGAATAAATGCAACAAAGAAAGTTTTCTAGAAGATAAGAAAGCCCTGAGTGATGCTAAAATTACTGATTGGTAGCTCTAGAATTAACCTAATTAAAGTTTACCACCTCAGGCACAATTTTCCAAGTTTTTGAAAGGCACTCAAAGTTTCTTTAACAGCCTCATTGGTTCTTAACTGTAAATCCAAATTTTCAGTGAAGATGAGTGGAGATGGGCAACTTGCTTTGGTACAAGGTGATATTATCCTAGCATATTTTAAATTACTTAATTGGGTTACTTTAAGATGGCTAATTGATGTTTAAATACAAGGCAATTGCTTTAATGTTGTATTGACGGAAACTTTACTTGGGGAACCCTTTAAGTATTCTTTGTGTAAAAAGCTCTTGCTGGTATCAGTGAGTCAAAAAGAATTGAACTGAGTTCCTGGTAAATACCAATCTATGTGAGGTTGTTCCTCCAAAGTCTAAATTCCTCTTGCAAAGACACTTATTATTTCAGAGTAAAATCAATCCAGAACTGAAAACTCCTGTAAGATGATAATCAAGAAAGAGCTTAAGAACATACAAAGACATTTTCCTGATTTAGATTTAAGTGAGGCTCCCCTGATGCTCATAGGCTTGTTCTGGGCTTTATTTTCTACAGTGAATTTCAGCCTTAATGAGCAATCTACAAGAAAAATTCTTACCAAATATTTAACTACTCAGGGCTTCCAATCCCAAAATGCTAATTTCTTTTTTCAACAGGAAAAGGAAAAAAAAAAATCAGAATAAAACAAGAGTTAGAATGATAATTTTCAAACTAAGGCATACTTTACTTCAAACAAACACTAGGCAGTCACTTTGTAAGTGGCTTTTACTATTTCTTAGTTAAACTGGTAAATTAAACTCAGGTCTACTGGCACATAAAATCACTAGCAGCAATGATCAAGGCATGCAAACTCAGAAGCATTTACAGTAAATTATGAATAAAAAAAGTTGTTAAATTAAAACCCTTTGAGTATTGCATTTATGTTAATTAATTCTGCATGAATCTTCATTAACTGACTAAAAAGTTTTACAACTTACTTGCACTATACTACTGACGTAATTCCATTATATAACTTAAAAATGAGACCCCTTTTTTTTTGCCCTCAGCTAGTCTTAAATAAGTACAGCTGCATTTAGTGTTTGCTGACTGATTGAGATTGTAAGAAACCAGCAGAAAACATACTGTACTCTCACTTAGGAAGGTGGCATTTCTATCTGTAAGTTCAAAGAATCTCTACTTGCTACTACACCTGTTCCCTTGTTCTTGTAAGCAGTATCTCTAAGAACAAAGGGGCTTTTTAAAATGGCAAAAGGCTTGTGCAATTTCTAGGTTGCTTTTAAAATTCAGACATTCAATAAGGGACATCCAAACTGCACCCCTGTAGATAAAGATGAATAAAATACCTTTATCTTTTAGCTAGTCATTATTGCAGTGACTGAGTTTAAAAGAAGTATCAATATAATTGTGCACTTTTTGTTCTTATCAAAAACACTGCCAAAAATTTCAATGCAAACACACCAAATGTTCTTCAAAATGTATTCTTCTTCACTAAGCCTTCTTTTAATTCTAAAGATCCTTCTTTACAGTATCAGAGTATTCCAATACTAACTGACCTCAGGAGATTTTCAGAATAGTCTAAATATATTTTCTAAACCTTTATCTTCTAAAGGAATCTTAAAGCAGACAACTTCATTATATGTAGAAACATATGTTTGATTTTCTTTATATATTTATGCAATTATGAAGACAAGGGAGCTGAAGTAATGTTTTCTATTAGGCAGTACACGTCAATGGCAGTGAATATTTTGCCTACATCTATTGAGCCTCCTATAACAAAACCATTCCCATGTAGTATGCAAGTATTTACTTTAGACATAATTAAAAAAAAAAATCTACAACACTATCAGCTATTTCAAAGGATATGCTCAGTGGACTAATTAAATTATCTGAAAAGCTTTTTTCCCATAATGTTACTTACAATGCTCAAAGGGTTAATGCAAGGCATTATATCAAATTAATTTTCTAATACTAGAACTAAGCACTGTGTGTTTATGCTTCTATTCCAGTTTTTATTGTTTGTTTGTCTTAAACCACCAAACAAATTAGCAGAGATACTAGAATTCAATTTATTGATTTGTTTTAAACCATATACAGAGGATGTCCTGTTAGAGAGACAAGGGCCCAATTTTCAGAAATTCATACTGCTCTCTCAAACAAATGTTTTAAACTCTGAAATTATTATTGTATACTCATGTTACTAATAAATATTTTTTTGTCAGCACTTTTATGGCTATCAATGGTTGTTCTTCTTTCGTAAAAACATTCTGAATTAAACTATGAATTGCAGTGCATCTCTAATATAAGTTTTCTTCTAAACAGTGCAGATGTCAGTTGGTGAGAATGAGAGATATCAGAGCATTTCTCCTAGCAAAAACAAGGTGAAGAAGTGTTTTAGATATTTAAAAATACCTCGCTTTAAATTAAAATTGTATATAGACCTATACATTCCTGAATGACAGAACATTACCTGTTTTCTTATTTTTGAACTAAAGTGATGCTGTAAATCATCATTTTATAGGTAAATAATTCAAAATCTATTTTCCAAATTCTTATGGAAATTTTTTAAAAAGAAGGTGCTTAGAGCATGCTACAGTACAAGAGCAAAACAGAAACAGTAATTGAAAACAGAAAAAAAAACCAGCTGTCAAACCAAATTACCATGAGAAAGACAAAAATGTACCAAGAAATTTTAATAAATATAAAACTTTTGAAAATTGGGCCCTGTGTTTTGAAAAGGTAGTTTGACAATATCCATTCCCCCACACTGTTCACTGTGCTATTTGTGCTAGTGGGGAAAATACCTCTAAATTAATTATTTTGGATGCCATGTCAAGATTAGCTAAAACCCATCAACCATGCCTACTCTCATAATGTCTACCCTGTGGATACATGCTACACCTCTCCAGAGCACTAACAATAGACTTCCGAGCTGGTGTGGCAATGTAACCACATGCTACACATTATAGAATATGGACTGAGGTATTTGTATCTCTGTAGTTTTATGATTACTAAAACCCAACTATTAAATAGCAAGAGTGTGCAAAATGTTTTATCTACGCATTTGATTAAAATTTCAGTAAATGTAAAAACAGAACAGAAAACCCCCAAACCTGTAAGTATAAAACACAGCTTACAGTAACATAGCTCTTCTAGTAAAATCTGGTAAAATCTTTAGAATTTAAGCATAGGAATAGAGACTCCACTCAGTTTTATGAACCTGGGATAGTTCCAATTTGTTTTGAGAACCCATTGTTTTTAGAAGCTATGAAATACATTCCATTTTTATATTCAGATATTTGTTCAGTTTTGTTTTGCACTTTGTGAACAGTGAACAACTGAGTAGGGCAGGGAACTAAATAATGAAAGATACTCAGGTCCCACCTTTATTAACAATCCTGATTTACCTATTACAATCGTACTTTTTTTCTCAGCAACAACTCCAACATTAAATCAATAAAGGACAATAATAAGAAAACATTATGGGCCTGTCAACACAAAAATTGAAACAAGTACTGCAGTATTGAAAAAAAGCTGAAAATTAAAAAAAAATGTTCAATTATTTCACTTTATTAAACTTGTAAACATCTTATAATGCACAATGAAGGGGAGTAAATATTTATCACAGCTTAGTTTTAGTATTTTTGGTGAAGGGTACAGATGTGCTGATTTCCATGGAAAAATCAGGACACACTGAGTGATGTATATGAGAACAAAATCTATAATGAGATTCAGTGCATTTATGAGGTTAGAAATAATGAATATAAACCTCACTTTCACTTTCTACTGAGGAAAAAGCCATCTACTGATATTAGTAGGAATTATGCCTACATAGAATGAGCAGGATGGGTTCACCTCCCAATTCTGCAAAGGAATTAAAAGTTAATTTTGTACACCAATAATTTTAGGACATCTCAGTTGATGTGCAGCTGTACTTGGAGCATATGTAAACTCTAGCAACACAAACTTGTTTGCTATAAATACGTTGTTCATTTTACATGCTCTTCTCCCATTTGGTATTTATGACTTTAAAGTAATTTTCAGACACACTAGATAAACCAAAATAAAAGAATCCCCAATTTTCTTACACAGTCTTTTCTGTAAAGTTGATATTTTTGTGCTCTCCTTCAGTTTTTGGCTTTTTTGCTTATTTAATTCCACTATTTTAGTGTAGCAAATTCATGTGTCTGCATAATGAAATGTTTAAGAAGAAAAATTTGAATTGTTTAATATCAATTAATATGTTCTCTATAAACTGTCATTATTTAACCATTAAAATGTAGTATCTGGCTGATACCCCACAAAATATAGAAAATTAAAACATGTACTGCATTATGTACCTGCTCATTTATTTCTTTTTAGTTTTTAAATTAAAAGTAGGCAAGGGTTTAGAAAATATATAATCATGCTTGGAACTATGGTCAATCTATTTTGACATTTGAAGTTGGTATTAAAGCTAGTTTTCCTTTCCAAATTCCCAAGCAAATTTTATTTGTAATAAAGTGAAATCCAGCTAGAAACAAGAAAAAATAGGTTTATTGTCATCCTAAGAGGGATATTAACATCATTTAATAATAAAAAAATCCTTTTATTCTTTTGAAGGCTATGTAACCTGTCCTTACTTCTTAGGGAATTTGAAACTGACAGGCACACCTTGTTGAATTAATTTAAGAGTTAAGAATAACAGAAAGTACTAAGTCTTAGCTTCAGTTCTGTTTAAGGCACCATGTAATAGCCGAGGTACAATGATCCCTGATGTACATTCTTAAATGGCAATGGTCCATCTAGCCACCTATTCAGATTCTACACAATTGGGAATAAGTACAAGTGAGGTGTGCCAGTTACACTGCCTTATCTAATTTTTGTAAAAATTTAAATCCACTTTAACAACAAGGAAATATTTTTGAAAGGAAAATTATGTAGGTTGCTACATTCCTTGCATTCTATAAAACATCTTTTCTAAGAGCAGCAGATTGAACCACTAGTAGGAGAAGACCTGGAATAGAAGAAAGTCATCCAAATTGAATGTTTTCCTGCATGTCCAGTTCAGCATAAGTAGCACGTACACTTAAAATTAATAATAATAATAATCAAGTCACTTATTTTTTAGCTTCAGTTTCTAACAAATACATTACCACTCAACAGCCAAAAGCATCTGTTCAGTGGCCCCACATATAGAATCAGTAGTCTTCAAAACAGAGGAACTGGTATACAAATAATATCCGGAACTGTTGATTTTAAAGGAAGCTTGCATTGTTCACATGATGGTCAGATAATTAGGTACGTTTGTGACATACACATTATCACATTCTGTTACAACTCTGTAATTTAAACTTGCTTCTTGCCCACAGAAAGAATCTAGGAGATCTTCCCAACCCTCCAGCATTATTACAAAAATTCCCCCTGAATGCTCACATTTTTAATAAAATAGTGTCTTCTCGTTGTCCAATGAAAAGCACCTTTTATAACAAATTTGATACATCTGCTGTCAAATAAGTATGTCTCCAGCGTAAATCAAAGAAAATAGTTCTTTTGATATTTCACAGAAGTGCATCTAATTAAAATCCTATCTATATGAAATCATCATCATAACTAATAATTAACATTAAAATATTTTTAAAAACTATGAAAAAATTTAAATTATTATAACAGGACAAAAACATTAAGCTTTGCAAAAATCTTCCTTGCATTTGATACTAAGAAAACTCTTCATATTGAGCGGCCAATGTAAAATGATCCTGTTTACAAAAAAAAAAATCTCTTTTTTTTTTAAAACAGATCTGGCAAAATACATACACCCATTCCATTTAACAGCTCCAATAAAATAATGTTCAGCACAGCTAAAATTTGACAACAGTCAACCTTCAGACTTAATTATCTTTATTTTTTTTCCATATTAAACCCAAAGGGCTAATGTAATGGGCTGTGTGTTGGGAGGGGGGGAAAGAGAGCTTTCATATTAAACTGCAGTATATGTATTTCCAGTAGCACTGCATTGTCTGATAGTCTGAGTAGTTGCAACAATGTGCTCATTATGAATTGGGTTTAGGAGGTTCTGCTGTACTCCACTCTCAAGCACTGGCTGCATGCAGCCCACCTGGAATGCTTGGTTTAGCTCTGTTTTCTCCCTCTTAGCTTGTGGCTCTCCATTTTCATCCAGCTCTTCATCTATTTCACTTTCAACTTCGCTGCCCTCATCTGCACAAACAAACCACCATGAAACTAGCACAAAGGGAAAAAATTCTAATACAAGGGCCTTTATTTTGCAAATAGTTGAAATACAAATATACAGGGAAGACAAGCAATCTGATAACGCTCAAACTGATCATTTACCATTTTAATGGAAAAACTCTATTATTATCTCAAACAGGTAAGCAGACTCAGCTTTGATCACTTGAATTACACACTGTTGATATAGTATGTGGAAAAAACAACTGCAATCTCAAAAACAATCTCTAACAAACAATGTTAACTTCATATTGCAAAATGCCTCTCACCTCTAAGACATGATGAACAAAAAAGTTGGTTACTCCTAGTTACAGATAGGGAAACTGAGGTGAAGAGATCTGGGGTGACTTGACCCCAGATTTTGATATACGTTCTTATACTCAGTAGTTGAGGGATCTGGGGTCAAGTCACCCCAAATCACGCAACTAGTCAGTATAATAATGTATGTAAAAATAGGGCATGAAGAGGTTATAAGGAACCTCGTTCTATCCTCTTCACTGGCAAGTTATCTGACAACTACTTGCATGCAGTTCTGCCTTCTTCACTTAACAAAACGTTTACTGCAGGTAAACATACATAAGCATACTCCTGTTTTATTTCCCACAGCTGTTACCCTCCTCTGTCCTGTCAGATATAACTAAATTCTATGTAAAAATTGGACTATTTCTTCTGTCAGTAATAAACATCTTTAAAAGATACTGTTTTAAAACAAACCTACAATATTCTAGTCATTATTATATGTTGCATATTACATAACTAGCTTCTTGTATCCATATAATATATTAACTAATCCATATAACATATACATGCACTTTAAAGCATGATACAGCTTTAAATTCTGTTTTACTGTACTTTTAAAACATAAGGACTTTGCTCAGACACATTAGCTCTATACAGAGTTATACAGTGGAGAGATTAAAATGCTTACCTTTATCCATATTTCCAGGGGACACAGCATTTAAATCACCAAACTGCAAAATAAACAATAAAAAAACTGGACACAGTCTTAAGCAAATGTGAACTTACAGTATCTGTGATGGAGCAGAGCTGTGCTCCACTAGTTTGAGGCTAGCATTCAAATGCATGATCTTGTCCGTAGCCACATCCACAGTACAGCAATTCATTTTCCATTCCATTCTAGTCTTGTGCTTATTAAGACAATTATCACTAAGTAAATTTAAAATGGGAAAATACAATCTTATTTAAGATTACTTCACCAGGGTCTTTGTTGCCTGAAGCAAGCTATTTCTGTGTTATACAAACACATAAATTATGATGGATATCCACTATGATCTGCCAATATTTTAACAAAAATATTTTTTTAAAATTTTCCAGAGACAACTTTAATTGTGCTGGAACAAAAATGAAGGTGTGTCACAGTGTTGCAGATCTACCTGTAAGGTAAATGAAAGTCCTTGCTAAGAAAGGGTTTACAATCCTGTAAGCGATTTACTTACATCAAAAAAAAAGACCTTTCCAGAAAAGTTGCTCAGAACTTCCTTCCCTGAATCCTCTAAGTTTCTCTTAAATAAGAATTGGCAGAGCAAAATGCCATCAATGAATCTCAAAGAAGTACATCATTTAGATAAATACATTTCTAACCATAAATGATGATACCAGTCTTTTTCAGAAGAATTTTGCCAATACCTGTGTCCAAAGCTGAGAGAAGAGGAAGTGAGAAAAATGAGAATGCTTTTCTCTGCTGCAATGCCAGTTTATACTGTTTTATGATGTTTGCCAGACTTCCCCATTTTATTCAGTCCCAGTCATTAAATACAGAGAAACAGACATGCATTTAATTGGTAATTACTACTTCTATTCTGCTCCTCTCACCTCCAAAAATTTTAGGTTACTTAGTTCCTCATAATATCTTCATCTTCAGTCTACATAAACCTTTCAGAAGACCCTACACTACATTTATGTCTAACTGTGTCTGTTAAGAAGACGCGAATGTAGTAACTGCATACTTGTGTAGTACCTTACTGCAAATATAAGGCAGAGATTAAACAAATATACTATTGGTGGGTCACTAAGCAGAAACATTTGTTATTTAGTTTTTCTGAAACATGTCATGCTACATGATATAAAATCGTTTGACAAATAAAGCTGAGACATTTCCAATTTCTCTTGAAAGTAAAGCATCTATTTACAGTATTTAATGAGTCTATCAATGTATCTCGAGGGAAGAATGCTACCTGATGCCAAATCAACTTGCAAAATGACTTGCGATTTATTGGTTACATAGAATATGATACAGTGACTCCCGAGTATAAAAATGTAACAGATCTGTCCCATTAACTACTTAGCATGTTTACAAATATATCCATTTTCCAGCACTTTTGAAGTGCAATTCTTTGATGACAATTCATGCATTCCTCACCAACTCACTCAAAATAAAAGGTTAGATGAAATGGAAAAAAGAAGAATGAGATACACTTTGCCTTGCAGATACCATCGATAAGTATAAAAAAAATGGTTATGATTTGAGACTCTTCTGTTTTTTAAAACAATAATCTTTGAAACACATGTATGAAAATCAGCCGTGTTGCAAATCTCTATGTGTACCTGTGCTGGTTTTATTACTGTATGGGAACAGTACCATGAAAGCCAAACTTCTGCATGTAAGCCGTCCTTCTCAGGTCAACGGGGGTAATCAGCTCACTTGTGTTAACATTTGTGTGGGAAAGCAAAATGTGTGCAAATACATGTAAACAGATCCATGTAAGCAACAACTGTCTATTACTCTGTTCTTTTTTTATTTTCACATAAAATATTCAGTTCTCAAAAACTGGAAGAAGGCTATATGTTGATCAACATTTTTCAAACCATGCACATGGATCTGTATGCAGTTTTGTAAAGGAGCAAGTTTATTTCGAAATAATTGGTTGTTAGAATTCAATGTTATTTTAGTACTCAGACAATCAACCAATGAAGTAGGTTTGAAACTGCTGTATGTATTTGTAACCCAATCTATTGCTATACTGCCGAACATCTTACAGCTCCACGTAAATGTTTAAAAACAATCTGCAGACACATACCCAAATTCATCACTAAGTCTATCAATTTAGTCTCTTACATATCTTACCTCTCCCATAACTGCAATAGGCGTCTCTCCCGTTGCCTGAGCAACACGATGTTCTACTAAGTAAAACATGTATTCATCATAAAGCAAGCGGATCAGATGAAAAGAGCCAAAGCTAGCAGCACTGCGCAAGGTTAAATCTCGAATCACCATTGAGCTATTCAAAAATAAAAAAAATATATATATTTATGTATTATATGTCATAGTAATTTTAACACTTATCCATGCAGACATTTCACATCAAAATCAATATTCTCAAAAGTAATGTTATCCACAAATGTCTGATTTATGGTGTCTTTGAAAAGAGATGTTCATGAAAGTCAATCATTTGCTTCTCTCCCTTCTCTGAAGATATTGTTGAACAATTGGAATATTATTGGACACCACATCACGTAAGAAATAACCATATTGTTTTGGTTTTAGTTTCTCTTTGTTTTGATATATGCATAACTACCAATACTTGAGTATGTGTAAAACCTAACTGGAAAGAAAATTTTGTTGAAAACATAACTCAAGTGGTAAGAAAACTATTTGATTTTAAACAAACTAATGCTTATATAGTGTCTGTTTTGTCCACCTTCCCAGTACAAAGGCCTTAACTGCCATAATTTTAACACTTTGAAACTTAAAATTACAAAAAGATAGGCTTGTGTGTACATGTTATATTGACAAATTCTGATATCTTCAGCAAGCAGTTGCTACAGTAATTTTCAAAGAATGAGGTTTACTCTGATAACTGTTCCAATAAGCAGCTAACATGGAATGCTTGTCCTAATGTTCTTTTCACACACTAAAAACAAGTTCTGTCTTCCTTATTTAATAAACATAAATACCACAGTGTCTCAATAAATAATATTAAAAATAGTGGCTTAATAGTTGTGTAGTTATTCAACTCAAAAATTTTATATTATGTTTCTAACTAAGAACAAAATTCCACCTGCCTTCATTTGCTAATGGCCTTTAAAAAAAATAAACAATGATCATTTAAGTTCCTGTCAATTTGAAAGTAGCCGGGAGTTCAAGGCTAACAAAAATTTTCTGAAAAAGCCCCACATGTTCTTCATGTCTTAGCAAGCCAGTGTTTGATGCTGTATCTGTCAACTTTACTATGGTGAACAATTCAACAAATAAAAGAATACTTAGAATGTTTTAGAAGTCTATTAAATACTACCTGTAGAAAGACCATTTTAACAGAAATTGCCGTGCTGCTTTGGGAAAGCTGGGTCTTCCTTCATATGGTTTCAACGCTTGCATCATTACATTATCAAGCCAGGCAGCCCACTGCTCCAGAGTGCTCTGCTGTTGAAGAGTCATCTTGAAATCTGTTTCTAGTCTCTGAACCATGTTGTCATCACACTGGCACACCCAGGAAGCCTGCTCCTGTTACAGCACATGGCAGCTCTTAAATTGACAATATGTAAGCCAAAGCACAGACCGGAATTCTCTCTCAAACATTAAGCAATTCAATGGCTGTAGAGGACAAAACCCACTTACTAGACGAAGTAAGAAGTGGGTTTCATTTTTACGTCTATCATAATTTTGTTGAAAGCAAATGGGTGGGAAAAGCAGAACATGGAAGAGCAGACATTAAATAAAGAAATGAGAACAAACAATGGAAACAACACAAGTATGTTGTAGTTTTCCACACTCATTTTCAAAAAATGGTTCTACTTTCCTCATTTGTCATTTTTCTACTGAAATATTCAGGACTGTCAGACTTTCCTGGGTCTACAGGCAGGGTAAGCAGGAAGAATGGTTAAATGTGGAGCTAAAGTCATAAGAGATGTAGCAAGAAATCAATTGCAAGGTCACATTCATTCTGAAGAAGTTAAGCTTAAAGACAATTTCTGTTATATCATCTTATAAAAGAAACCTTTGTATGTAAACAAGGATTATTTTGCTTGCCGACTATAGGCAGTGTGGGAAACACAAAACAGCGAAAAAAACTGCCAAACACACATTTCTTTAACACCTGGTGTCCAGAACAAACACAGGACAAGGTGAAGATCTGGTGATTTATGTTGCCACGGCACCAAGGAGGAATGTGAAGCAAGATGGAGGCCACACGGTCCCATTCTTCCACATTTCTCAATGAATATTTTGCACAACTCTGCGGACATTATCTCCTGTTTTGCCTCTTTTCCCACAACTGTGTGCACATTGCACCGAGGAATGTGCTGTATCATTACTCAAGAAACAATGGATTGACCATAGTCCCACCCACTCACACATACGCATCTAGTTAAAATACTACTCCAAGTTTGTACATAACTCAGAGGGACAAGAATCCAATACCAAGTCAGAGGGACAGATCAACAGGTTTGTGCTCCTCATCTCCCACCCCCAGAAGGGACACCTTTTGGTAAGATCTGTGCCCTCAGCTATGCTGAGTGATTAGCCGGGAATTAAGTTTGTGATTGTAATCGTTTTTGTTTGTAGTGCTATATAGACAACCTGCAGTTTGTTCATTTATCATGGGCAATCTCAGAGAATCTGTAGAAGTTGCATAAGAATAGACCATACTGTTCATGAACCTGACTGCTTCTCTTGAATGACACTGGACCTACAGCACATGGGCTGTTCGTGCATCTGGTGTCAGGCCTACAGTCACAGCAATAATTGGCATAGCTATTAGGAGACAAATCCAGCCTCCCTTAGCCCCTTTAATCTCTGAGGACTGTCTAGAATGCAAGGAGATTCATCTCTTACCAAATTAACTTGTCACCTTAAATGTGACAGGCAATAATAGATTACACATTAAAGTACAACATAAACTGCACATAAATGGAGAAACATTCTCTGCATACAATAATAAGCAATTTAGTCAGTGTTCTCAAGTTTAAATAAGGCTAACTGGTGAATTCAGAAACTAAGAGACAAAAATGAAGACTCACTAACTGCAAGCCATGTCCTTAAACTCTAGGATTGATGTGCTAAATTAAGACCTCATTTACAGATGCTGCATCCATATTAATATATTACAACACTTAACATACTGTATCTTTTGTCAAGTACTCTTGACTGCCTTTTGTTAAGATTATTAACAAGCATGTTAAAATACTCATTCACAAATTAAAGACAAACATAGAACTACCAATAATCTGGAACTTTGCCTGGTAAAAGTTAAAAAATAGTTTTCCTCAGAGGAGCAGAAACACGTGGAGAAACTAAGCTTAGTGAAAATATAACTATATATTCTCTAGCTAACTGGAAACTAGTTCTAATCTGTACTAATCTAATCAATTACGCAGGAGAACTTGCAAATTTAAGCATAGGCACTTGGATAAAGTATATTAATAGTATTGTCTTTGAAAAAATGAAACAATCTCTACTAAAAACAATGTTGTGCAAGTAATTGCTTTTAGAGGCATTCAGAAGCTAAGCTACTATCAGGGATCTAATTCTAAAATATCATTTATGCTGTTACTAAAATATCATTCATGGTACGCATTCTAGGAATGTATTTGCTCTACATTTGCATAGAAGTTGGAAGAATATGTACACTTTGAGACCATAAATGGAAACAGATAATGGTTCTGAGCTTACTTTCCTAAAGTACAAGCTGTCACGTTTGGACTGAATCACTGAATATATGAATCAGCAGATGTTCTCACTTCACTTTCTTGATAGAATAGTGACAGCTAACAAAAAAGTTCAAAAACATAGAGGAAAAAACACTTTTTTTTTTTTTTTTAAAAAAAGCCCATTATTTAAAATTACATTTTACCTGAACATTGGCAAAATCAACACGGTTAAGATCATTGAGCATCTGGTTGATTTGAGAAGTATTTTGAAGCACAGCACGAGCTGCTTGAGCCAGGTGATTAAGAGATGTGTATCTTCGCAGAGTCTGGGCAAAGGCACTTACAGCGGCAACCTATGAAGAAATTTATTTTTAAATATTGTACTCCTTATCTGTAGATTAATTCTACAGCTTGAGTCTTTACCTTCATTTTAATATTCTATATTAATGAGTCCTCATATGTGAATCATGTCCATGTAGCAGATCAAATAATGTCTTCCTTGTAATTTTTTGACAAAACTAAGTTATTTCCTCTCTCATTATTTAATGCTTGATGCTAAACATGAAATTCAGCATTAAAGCTAAAATGCTACTGCTTTTAGATGCTACTTCTCACTTGGTTTGCCATTGCAAGAATAATACTGCAACAGTCTTGTCTACCTTGGTTTGTATCATCCTCTGTGGAATATTGTTCATGGCATTTGAAAGCCAACCTTCAAGGCTTTTTGCAAAATTGCGGATGGCTTGGGTCAAGGCACCTGTGCATTAAAGAATAAAAACAGAATGAAAAGAAAGCAATGTACTTGCCTTGAAATGTTTTGCATCTTCAGTACTTACGTACTCATCGTTCAGGTCCGTTGCTTTTGCTTACTAAAAGACAAATCCAGTCTAGATTCAGAATGCCTCATTCAGATATGGAGTATGCAATCATGATTTTTATTTTTTTGTTTAAAAAGCAGTTCTGGCTTTCTCACCTAACAATCTTTCAAGGAGTGTGTGACCAGCAGTATTGTTTTGGGCACTCCTATAGAAGAGCACCAGTAATTGCAGCAGTTGTGAATGACATTTCCATCACAAGCTTTCAGTTTTCCACTTCATCTAAGCACTTCTTTTAAAGAGGAAAACTCTGGAAGAAATTCCAGTTATTGGAATACTGTAGTTTCCTCAAAGAAGCCCAAAGTATCTTTAAGCCATTCATGGTGCTGTTTACTTCATTATTAAAGAACAAAATCCAACATCCAGTGCTTAAGGATATCATCAGTAAGCAAAGATACAGGAGTGTGTTTCACTGACAGAAAGTGAGATTATTCAAATGGCTGTGGAATTTGTAGATTTTTGTTTCTTTACTATAGCACCCACAAAACCGCTGAGTGGCTGACAGATTTGTAGAGAAACTGAAGAAGCCCTTACAGCAACTGGCACTACTCAAAATACAAGTGTTAATTTTTCAAAGGAGGAGGACAGGAAGTATTTTCCCAAGGAACTGTGCCAGGAAAAAAGAAAATCGTATCTCCTGAGTAGTAGAAACCTTGTTTTCCCATACCTACCACTTGCTTATTGATATAATAGCATCCACTCAAACGGTTGCAAAAAGGAGGAGAAAAAAAGAAAAAATTACAGGTTTCTAAAGACTAGTAGAGAATGAATGCAACTACAAAAGTGAGGAGGAATAAATTAGAAAGAAAAAATAATATTATTTTCAAACTATTTCAGCTACATGTGACAAGAAGCAGTCCAAGTAAAGATTCACTGGATTCTGTTTATAAGTCTGAATACTCTTGTACAGTAAGAAACTAATGCTGATTGAATTTGTCTTTGAGAAATGCTCTTTCACTGTTTGAATCACTGATGATCCCTTTTTTAATAAATCTTTCTACTACCAAAGTAAATTTACTAAAAGAAATTACTCATTACATCTTTTCAACGTATTTTCAAATTTGCAGTGATAAGCAGTAGAAACCATACCAGCAATTTATATAGCTGACCACATATTTGGATGCTTAGCTGAACACAGTTTGATCCTACAAAGTATCTGTATTAGCTGAACATTCTATGGTAACAGGGTTTTTTTTCCCCCTTGAGGTTTACACATGAAGAACAAGCTTTTTTCTTCAATCCTGTCAATCACCTAGCTCACTTGAGCTGCTTTGTAAATGATTTCTCTGCACTTAGTAATTATCTATGTATTCACTCCTATTTTCTTACCTATAGAAACGAAAATGCAAAGTGAAAGGAATAATGTAAATACTGTATGAGTGATACATAGACATTTAAGGAAAATATTACTGCTTTTTCACTTCTTATTTGCTTATTACTTTTTTCACCCATCTATATCTTACAAAATTATTTGTATCACTGTAATGCTGATCTCCTTTAAAAAAAATATGGAAAAGCTGCTCAGGTCTCAAGAAAGGCCTCAAGAAAGGCCTTTAACTAAGAAGAGAAGCAAATGAAAGGAATTGTAAGTTCTGAAGAAATTAAATAGCTAAAGTAGATAACCAGGCATCGGTATTGTATAGAACAATCATTAATTTCTAATGAGCTCTGGAGATATCATATTAAATACAGAATTGTTCTCATACTCCATCCTTAAGTACACCTCTAGCCACTACCAAAACCTTAAGTACTTACATCCTCAGAGCTTTCTTTTAAGTTCATCTGGCTGCCATAGGAAAACAAGAAAACCTTTTCAAAGAATCACAAGATGAGTATGGTGCAAAATAAATGGCCTGATCTGGTTAAATGTTACTAGACACACACTAAATGACACTGCAATGGCAGTTACCAATAGAAAGTTTGATTTGGATAAGCCCCTAAAAAGCTTGAGTTCTCAGCTGAAAATCCTCTGACATGCAGATCTCATAAAAACAAGGCTTTTACAGACGTTACAGTACTTCATTTTTTTTCTGCCTGGAATTGCTTTATACAGTGTGGAAATATGGAAACATAAATTTTCCAGCTATGATAGAAACTAACCCACAGGCAAGTTTGTCACTGTTCCTTCTGTTACTTGTGAAGGCCCACAAAGTCCATTCTAAATCCTAATAGCTCTGGTCTACTGCCATATGCATTAGGTATTTATGGTCCTTATTCCGAACTCAAATGGCCAGCATTTCACTTTTCTTAGGAAAAGGAATTTTGCTGTTTTATAGACAGTAATTCTTCATTTATTCTGTGGTTGCTAAACATTTCAACTGACAAATTTAACACAAAGGTTAAAAACAAAACCATTTTTTCCTCAATTGTAACTTTTTTTCTACTCCAGTAAATGTATCACACAGCTGAGTAGCACAGTAAGACTTTACTAAAAGAGAAACACTGGAAATCTAGACAGAAAAAAGATAAACCTTAAAAAAATCATATGTTTACTTCAAGCACTTTCCAAATTAATATTTTTTTTTTCCTATTTGAGCAGCTGCTTTTGATATCTTTCCATTTATTCAGGAAAAAAAATCATAAACATGCCCTTAATGAAGCATTTACAGTCCCCTTCCCTCTACAGAGTCCAAACTTCTCTATACATTTATATTTTCCCACACAAGATGAATTTGTCTACTTCACCCAGCTCCATTATTGTCACAGTCAACCATTAAGTACAACCTTAAGCCTTCCTCTTGGTCTCTTCTAATGGCTGGAGATAATTTAATTCAAAAGCAGAAGTTAAAAAATGAATAATATTTTAAATATTTAACAGGGAAGAGACAACTTGTATGGACCGTCATTACAGGAAAGCTGACTAGAAAAAGCCATTTAGTTATCTGGTCCTAAAGATAAAGTAAGAAAATACATTAGCTGTCTTCCAAAGGTAGCTCAGTGGGTGGAATTTTGAGCAGAAAACCACCGGACTGTTCACAAAACAGAGGCAGAAGTCTCCTGGGATGAATTTGTCCTGGGATCAGATGATGTGTTTACACCAAGAAGTCCAATAATCATCCTAAAACCATGAATGTCAAACACAGTAGGTATCAACTATTCAAATATGATTGTTAATTCTAGAAAGAAAGAAATAGCATGAAAAAGACCTGATGCCTGAAGTTATTGATATTAAATGATTGTGTCCCATTTTATTGAAACCTAGTACAGGCAATGCCCAATGCATCTTATGAAACAAGGCAGGGAGATGCCAAAAGCTAAGGAGCTATCATTTAAAAGCTTTAGAGACTACCAGGCTGTGCAGGAGAAACATGTTAAAAGCAAGATGAAAAGCAGGTTTTGTGAAAAAACATATCTGCACCACCTTTTTATTTAGAAAGTAATGTGCTTTAGGAAGAGAATTTTAATTCAACCTATTAAATGTTGTAATTAAATTTGTGGGTTTTTTTATCATTGCCTATTTGCTTGTGATAGACTATATTACTCTAAAATCAGTATCCTACCTACTTGCATTGTTATTAGATAGAAAAGTAAAACATCAAATAAAAACTAATGCAAAATAATTTATACAAATAATTGTCAATAATTGCATGTATTTCAGAAAATATTTTTCCTTTATTCTGCTACATAGATGAAAAGATAAATTATGTCAATCTCTACCGAGAACTTACTCTTACCTTAAGAAAAAAAGGTAAAACTGCCTTTGTAAATGCCTGACATTCTGATTTTATACATTTCCAGCTCCAAAATCTTTGTTGCATCATGCGTAAATTACTAAAACATAATTTTATTTCACTGGCAAGCAAAAAGTCAATAAAACTTTTCTGCAACAAAGTACTTGCAAACATTCTCACGGAGCACTTACTACTGCTGGAGTCACTAGAGCAAAAGAGGTGTTCACAGCATGACAAAATAATTTCATTAGCTGCAAAGCTACTTAAGTTTCTATTTTTTTTTCAAAAATATTAATCTAACTTTATAAAGTGACCACTGTTTTTTCATAGAAAGGATATAATATGTAGGAGTTATGAGGTTTATAGTGGGTTGCTGACATGATTTCTTTGTAATATTTAGCACAGCATATGCAAGACAATAAATGCTTTATAAAGAAGTTCAACTTTCTTCACATAAATTAGTTCTCTACCAAAAATAGCCATAAAAATACACTGCTGGAGTAACGATGGATTCCAGTAAAATTAACTTTGAAAAGAAAGCTGCACTTCTGGTAATGGCTGAATGGCTGGACAGTTACTGACTTTCATGCAGGATGTATCACAGAAAAAACAGTAGATTAGAATAATCACAGAATCACAGAATGGTTTGGGTTGGAAGGGACCTTAAAGATCACCTCATTCCAACCCCCCTGCCAAGGGCAGGGACACCCTCCACTAGACCAGGTTGCTCAAAGCCCCGTCCAACCTGGCCTTGAACCCTCCCAGGGAGGGGGCAGCCACAGCTGCTCTGGGCACCCTGTGCCAGTGCCTCACCACCCGCACATTAAAATAAACTGAACTAAACACTTCTGAGTTAATTTTTCGTTGCCTTAACAGTCAATAAAATTGATTTCAGCAGCCACTGATAAGGATCAAAAGACTAACTGTTCAAAAATGGAATCACAAAGATCATATACATTTGTTTACAGACTAAACAAAGATTAATATGTAATGTTTAAACTGAAAACTACTGTATTTAGTGGAAGGACTGACTGACGTTAGTGCACATTGGCTCAGGTAAAAGGAAAACATTTTTATCTGAAAATATAACACACAGAGAAAGAAGTACTTTTAATATGAAACTGTATCTTAAAAACTAGATTTTCCAACTGCACTAAAATCCTCAGTTACTTTTAAAATATAAAGCATATATCAACTCTCAGCACAACTTCCTGCACAAAAAAAAAAAAGGATAAATGATACACAATACTTTCCCAACATTCAAACTTCTTCCTAAGGCTGCTCTGCTAGGCATAAGACCACCACACGCATGCACAAAAATCCTTACAAAATGTTTTAGGTGTTCAACTTACTAGGAATAGGTCTAAGGACGTCAGGAATGAGAATCTCCACCAAAGCCTGGTACATCACATGGTCACAGTTACACATCCATTTCAGAATAGACTCACTCTTGCACAGAGTAATCAGCTTTGCTTTTGGAAGTCGACTTTCTATTTCACTCAGATTGCTGGTGTGAAAAAATGTAGCAAATGAATAAATGATAATGCATTTACAGCAGGTAATAACCTGCAATGGGTCGTAAAATGTATTATTTAATAAATATGTCATAGATGTCTCAACTACACCCAAAAGAACTTCTTTACATGTTGCATCACATGGAAATGGATTTTAAAAATTCCTCCACAGCTCTGCTAGAGCTCATAAATTATGCAGAGGTATGAATGATCCTTTTGGCTTAAAAGAAATGGATAGAATCCTGGGAAAAGACACCTTTACTGTAGTTTTCCAAGCAAAGAAAAAAATTGATGACACAATCATTTCAAAACTGCACTTTGGCATATACTCAGCCTGTACAAAAATGCCAGACAACATTAATTTAATTTGAAAAATTAGCATATAAAAAAATTATTACTCTGCAGGTAAAACCAAGAAGAGTTTGTTATTTTACACTTGTATTATATTATTATGGAAAGTAGTAATACTTCCATAATGTATGTAGAAATACATACTGACCTTGGTTCAGTAATAGTAGTGCCATCAGGTGGAGCAGAGGGAGAATAGCGCCAGAAAGTTTGCCACAATTTTTCTATCAGGCTGAATTGAAGATTCACAACCACATCCAGTATTGCCTGAGAAAATAAAACACGAGTATAGATTGCCTTCTACCCAGCTTCCCCCCATTCCCAACTCCAACTAGAACTACAGTTTTTACAGTAAACATATCAGAGGAATTCACCCAAAGAAAATATTTAATGCTATGGCAAAGGAAAACTGTCATTTTATTAATGTTCAATAGTTTATAGGTTTAAAAGCATCTTCAAAAATAATTTTAAAAGACATATTGTTCAATATGAAATGTGGTTTAAACATCTCGATGTTTCTTTAAATTCGGAAAAAAGTTATTGCTTTTAATGTAAACAAAAAAATTATAATTTAACCTGATTTATATTTCCTATTGACTAAACTAAGTGTCTCCACATGCAATCTGAAGTCTAGTTTCTCTAACATTCTGAAAACAATTCATTCTCGATGTCTATTACATATTACTTTTTTCCCCTACAAAGGAGACCCTCCAAGAAAAACCTTTTCATTAATGTCCTTTCCAATGAAATAAGCAAGATATCCTGGAGGAAGCCACATACCACTAATGTGGGTGCAATATATTTGGCATTACTGTCTTGTACTGACCTTCACTAGAAGTCATGACCTTAAAAAAGAAATGGTTTACAGGAAATACCTCACAGTGCTCTCGATAAAGACTCTGCAGTGATTTGATGTCCTCAAAGGTAGTACCATCTGGTAGAGAAGATATTTCAACTTCTCCAAACTCTGGAAGTACTCGAGATGCATCTGTTTCCATGACAACATAATGAAAGAGGGATATTGAGAACGGTGCTGATTACGGTATGATTAAGAAAAAATTTAAGGATGATACAAAGCAGTAAAATCCAAAAGGTAATAATGTTCAAACAGAAAAGTCTTTCATACCTGTTATATATTAAAACTGTAAACGAATTCAGCCAGCATTTTAAATTTAAGAAAATACAGAATTATTCTTGAAGCCATTAAAAAGATGCCATGTACATACTACACCTATATAGAAAAGCTAACATGCACGTTTTCAGAGTATTACAGGATGAAGGAAAATATCTATGTCTGTCTACGAAAGAGGAATTCTTAAGTAGTTTTTTTTCTTGTTCAACTGAAGAGTTGCTATGTAGCCAGGTATGATGGGGCTTAGTAGGCTTTGTATGCATATTTATTTGATATTTACTAGACTTGCAAGTAGAGCCCAAGTATGCTTTTACTATTTGTCACAAATGTTTCCAAGAGACAAGCTGATATGAGAGAAAAATACTGGATTGAAAGGTACCTGGATAGGATGGCTGAAAACGTTTTAATGATACCCTTATGTTCCCAAAGATTTCAATAACAGCAAAATTAGGCCAAAGGATTTGATGCTTGAAAATCCCAATCAAATAAGCCTACACCTGCAATAACAGAGCCAAAGAGTCTTTCTGCATAAGCAAATAACTAAATTACTATTTGTTTCCACTACTGAGAATACATGCTTAACTGGATCAATGAATCCACAACTTAGATGTTTTTATACATGAACGTTGGGGTTTTAGTTGTAACTATATGGCTCTTTCCACTTTTAAAACTACAGCACACTTTCAAAAGTGGGTGGCTAACCTGAAATAGTAATGCAGTGCCACTGCCCTGACTTTTATGAATAAAATACACTGTAATGCACATGTAGGGAACAACTTCCATCACAAGAGTTTCAATATATGTATCTAATATAACTGCACAGTAACTCCACTGTGATTCATATAATATTATATCACACAAATAAAAAATTTGTGTATTTTTTCTTTTTATACTTACATGATGTATATTAAGTATTACATGAAGCTCACAACACAGAACATGTATTTTACGTGGGTTTTTTTGTACTGTTGTAAGAATTCTAAAGAGGCCATGGTAACTTTAGAAGCAAGTACTGTACTTGTGTGACTTGATATTCACAGTAATAATGAAGTTCTTTGTACTTATTTATACAGCAGTATAAAACCTGTTTTTATACCTAAAAACTGTTGATGATGTTGACTTTGGGCAATTACAGTTTGTTCAACAGACGTGCCTGTCTGTTGACCGCTTCCTGTGAAGCCATCTGCAACTCCATCCACTTTCTGCATAGGCTTATACCTACAAAAATACCAAGCACAAAATTATCCTTTTAGTTCACTTCTTCATAAATAAGATCACATAATCTATGTTCACTCTGATTTCTCTATCTCAAGATTTTGAGAAAAAGTAACAAAAGAATTTACACATTTTTATTTATTTTGTAAATAACAGAAGAAACAATTGCTAAGTGGAGCTAGAGCATTAACAATGCATTACAGAGTTCATAAAGGTGATATTACAGCAGCACTACCAATTTCTTGCAGAATGTAGCTCAGGAACAGCATACCATAAGGCCAGCTAATTTACACAAAAAGGAATCAAATCCTTCCCCTTCCAAATAGCTTGACTTCCCAATAATTATGTAATTCAAAAACAATGTTTCATTACCTTAAGAAAAACCAACACTACTGTCTGAGGATAGTGAAAGACTTCAAATCCAACAAAACTTCTCTCATAAGCATAGAAGGCCTGAGAAAGCTACTTGGAAACCTAAATTCTTCACTAGTCAATTCTCAGAATCTTTTATAAAGGACAAAAATCGCAATGATACAAATGGGAATGCAGGTTTGGATGGTCAAGTGGTGTCTCAACAATCAGTCTGACAGGCTGAAGATCATGCCTGTCACTTCCAACAGAAGTGAGAATTTACTCTGTCCCAGGTCTTAATGGTAACATCTTGGTTGCTCTGCACTTTTGAAAAAGAATTGTTGCCACTGGAAAAGGAAAGAAGAGAAACCACAAAACTAAATAAAGTGTGTTTTAACTGCCACTCAAATTGGAATTATTGTGCAGACCGTAAAACTCCACGCTCATTTCAGAAATGTGGCAAGAAAGTTCACTCTCGGTGCATTACTTTGAGCAGCAGTTTAATCAATTGAGAACATTTCATTTTGTTTCCGGTAAATATAAACAAGCATTGCCTCATGTAACTACTGAGATTTTAAAAAGATTTTTATTATAAAATTAAGATTTTTAACTTCCTTTTAAAGAAAGGAAGTTCCCATGAAAAGCATCCATTCAATATTCTAGGTATTCATGACATGAATCTAAATATACAATAATAAAAGACAGGCAGAAAATACACTTTTCAACAGAAAGACTCTTGGCCTTAATAACAAATAGTTTTAAAGCTTCCGGGATTTCAATGCTTAGGAAAAAAGACGAAGCTTATACCTATGCTATCTCTAGAACATTTATATCAAATTCCACTTTCTGTAATGGTCCAGTGTAAAATCCTATACCTGTTGAAGACAACAGTGAAACTCTAATCAACTGTAATAATAAAATTTCATCTTTGGTATTATGGTGCCACTGAACTTTTCTGGATGAGCTTGTTACTATTTGATAAATCTACCTGCAATCCGGGAAATTAATCTGGGAAGAATTCTTAACCTCTCTCTCATTATATATTACAATTACAAATATCAGGTAGAAGATCAACTGGAAATATTTGAAAATCTAAACCTATACTATAAGATAGTTCCATTACTTTCTGCACAACGTATTACTTTACTGACCCTTCAGGTACTGAAATAGGATTGAAAATGTTCCAAATACATAAAAATAACACTCCTCTAAGAGTTTTTCAGCTATGCAAAAAACCTTTCAATTAAAGTATAAAAGCCAACTTAATCCTTTGGTGCTAGGAATCAGGATTATCCACCTACTTAATCCACTGTGCTTTATATAAAATATGCTAAGCAAAATTCTTAATTCTGGCACTGTGACAAGTAACTTGTCACAGGAGTTAACCAGTTTCAACAACATTACAAAATCAGTTGCAAAATTCAACCAAAGAACGAAAAAAAACACAAAAAAATTATTTTCCAGGAGCTTCAGATGAAACATAAGCAGACAGTGGTTAACAATTCTAGATCTGCTGTCTTTTTGTACATGTAGAGCTTTGGCAGTTTAGACATCAAACAGCTCTTCAGAATTCTTCAGTTTAATTTTGATACATTTTTGGTGTGTGGAAAAAACAGGTACAATTTCCTAACTGGTAAGAGTTACATTTTCTAAAATAATCCAGACTTTTACTCTATTTCCTTACTCTACCCACTACAAACCTATACCTTATTTCATCTTTTACCCTTTTCTTTTAGATTACTAGGTGCTAGGAGACTGGGATCAGAAAACAGTAACTAAACTTACATGAATATTATAGCTTTCTAATTATAACTAACCCAGAAAAGACACTACTTGAATTTTATATTGGTTAGCATAAACACAGTAGAAATTTGCAAAGTCTTTAGTTAACAACAGATGTTTTCTCAATTTGTGCAAAGCTATTAAAATAAAAAAAAAACCTAAACCAGTGAAATCAGAATATGGAATCAGGTAATACAGAAGTGACACTGAACAATACACTGGTCTCACTCTGCACTTAGTTTAGAATATAACTCCATTAACTTCCATTGTCTAACTGTGACATAACTTAATTGATAGAAAAGGGAAGTATAATAAAATACCTGCTTGGTTTGAAATGCATATGAAATTGGTAGGGAAAAGAAACAACCTGAAAACTATCAGAACTGTGAGAAATGAAAATGGATTGACTAAGTCACGGGACAGACAAAAAAACAGATAGCAGCTTTTTCAGTTAAATTTTCTGTAACTGTTGTTTGCTTGTATCGTTACTATGCTACTACTATTTGGATTTTATTCTAAGTCTTAGAATTTAGTATTTTTATTAAAAATACATCTCTATATTCTCTATCTTTCTTAAAAACTACCGTTTCTAACCTTCTGGCTTACTAAAATACAAACTGTAGGGATTCTAAAAAAAAAAAAATAAAAAATAAAAAATAAAAAAAACAAAAAAAAAAAAAACAAAAAACAAAAAACCACCCAAAAAACAGAACTAAGTGCTAAGGATTCACTTCTATTTTATTTTTATTTGAAATCTATTATTGTGATTTATCACTACTTTACTGACGTCTGTGAGAAGTGAGTTAACGTACCAAATTATGTAACAAAATGGTGGTCTTATGCATAACAAAATGCTTTAACAATGAAATATGTTAAAGCATTTTACTACTGTATGCAAATAAATGTTGCCATTGATGTTACTAGGGGGAGAAAAAAAAGGCTTTTAAAGTTAGTAGAAGGCAAAAGTTGACTCAAACAGTTTGAAACACCACAGGCAACACATACTAAAGCTCTTGATTATAGGAAAATTGAAGAAACTCAAATGCTTTAAAAAATTATTGAAGATGCAAAACCTGCAAGTAACAAAGGAATACTTGAGAAGTGTTTGGATGCTATCAGAAAGTTTTGGTGTGTAAATCAAGTTTGTAGTAGTTGTTTTCTACTTTTCGAAGAAAATAAAACCACTTCCAAGTATACTGTTGTGTTTACATTGTAAAGCATCAAAAACAATGCAGAGGCTGTATTTCAATAAAAGCATGGTTATCTGAAATAAAGTATGGTAAAACAGTAAAGAAATTTAAGGAACGCAAATTTCATGTGTATACTTTTAAAACATCTCAATTCCAATAAGCACTGTTGAGATACATCTAATCTAGAAGACTAAGCAGAACTTCCTAGCTTTTAAAGCCACAATCACCTCAGTATCATAACCGTATTATACGCAAAGTATCTGGGTTTGTTCAGAGAAAGACTGATTTTTTTCTGAACTACTCCACTAGGAAGTTGTTTAATAGTTTATCATGTAAGTTCTCCTATTATAATTTTATGATATTGTGTCTTAACAAACTTGTAGCTCAGTTTTACAGATGCCACTATTTGTTGGACTATGATACCTCACTCTCTATATTCAAAAAGAATACCGCTATAAAAATCCATAAGTTCTCTGTTGTCCATAAACCCACACCCCTTTTAAAAAGATCCATAAATACTTGATGCTTTGGACTCACAGTGGCTTAGTTTAAAGGTAATGTTTGACTGAACAGTATATCCAGGAAACATGAGAATAAAGGAAAGAGAATAATAGAAAAATACAGTTTATTTTCCACATTATGTGGAAAACATAGTAAACAACATCTATAGGTAGTAGAATGAAACCAAAAAGGTGTAATAGCTGTGTGCAAGAATTGAAAGATACGTTTGGAACTAACTTGAAAAGCTGAAGGTTTACTTCTGGAAATAAAATTTAAAACATACATTGTTATGAATGCCCTAAAGAAAACACAAGCATACCTGTATCAATTTCCCTACACTAAGTCATAAAGATAATTCAGCTTTTGAGCCACAAGCTTCTACTCATGAAGAGCTAAATAAAAACAGACTAAAAATGGAACTTGACTTTAGGAATTATATCTCTGATACATTTCCATTAAATGGTCTGACAAGGGGAATCCTTATGGGAAAGAGATATCCTAATAAGATTGTCCTTTAAAGTGGCAAATGTTTAATGCCAGACTTAAAACTGTGCAAATATATTTGGCATAATGCTTGGGTTGGATGTAACTTTACTTCTTCTTAACATTTATTTTACTACTTCTGAGGTCCATTCACTGTTAGTCAGGCCTGTGTTTGATCCAGGACCAATGGATAATATAACCATTTAAACATCCTGGGTTTTCCTACCCCGGAAAACATCTAGGAGCAGGATGACAGAGGCAAGCCAGGCCTTCCCTTGGAAGTCGGAGCCATACAGCAGGTCCAGCTGAAAGGCAGGGTGCTAGCCATTATCTTCCAGCCAAGACTATCTGTTAACAGTGCTTTCCTTCAGTTGTCAGGTGCTTTAAGTCTCTGGATATGTGGTTGTGGTCGCCAAACCGCTGTCTCAGATGGAAGTTAGGACTGTTAACATCTGTAATCTGTAGTTACTCTAGTTTTTCTTCTTACTGGAACACAAGAAAGAGTACTCCCACAGCTCATGCTGATCACAGCCACAACTAAGCAACTAACAGCATTACCTTCCATCCGAAATTTAAGTCTGATAAATCTCAGACCCTTGAATTCAAGCCTATAACAAACTGAACATGGACATACAAGAGCACTTTGGGAATTTAAGTTACAGAAATAGAAAAGGTGCACGACCCTCAAATTATGAAAAGGAATGAAGAAAAATGATCTGTAGCATACATTCAGTCTACAGTCTTTGCCAAAAAGAAATAGAAATTTATCCAATTAGATGTGTCTGATAGAGGTGGTAGAATTGGTATAACTACACAGAAAAAGTATATTGGCTGCAATTTACCGCTGATTTAAAGGACAAAAAACACAATAGAAATATTGATAAAGCTGAAGAGTGATGTTACCCTAATCATGCAAATTATAAAGGATGTTATAATATCCTTTAGTTATCTCTTAATAAATCGTGCTAGAATTCTTTAATACACTAGGATAACTGTGATAAAAATACATAAATACATATATTAAACATTGAAATCAGATAGTGAGCATGTTCTGTAAATGTGGAAGAAACCTTACTTCAAAAATACAAGTTCACTTTTTAAAATGTGCACTGAAATTTTTAAGTCAAGCCATTTTTATATTTAGTGTTTATTTTTTGCCTCAAAACCCTAGCTTCTGAAGGCTACAAAACACAAGTATATCTTAGTTTCCATTTGTTGTGACTTAAGCCCAGGCAGCAACTAAGCACCACACAGCCACTTGCTCACTTCTCCCTACTCCCAGTGTGATGGGGAGGAGAATCATGGAAAAAAAAGTAAAATTCACAGGTTGAGAGAAGAACAGTTTAACAAATAAAATAAAATTAAACTAAATAATAACAACAATAATAACAACTGTAATGAAAATTAAGATAACCAAAAAAGAGGGAGAAATAAAACCCAAGAGAAGACAAGTGATGCACTGGGCAACTGCCCACCACCCGCTGACCGATGCCCCAGCAGCAATTCCCCCCCCAGCCCATGCGCTGAGCCTGACGCTCCATGGTATGGAATAGCCCGTGGGCTAGTTCAGGTCACCTGTCCTGGCCACGCTCCCTCCCAGCTTCTTGTGCACCCCCTCGCTGGGGGAGCAGGGGGAACTGAAACGTCCTCAGCTCAGAGTAAGTGCTACATAGCAACAGCTCAAGCATCAGTGTGTTACCAACATTATTCTCACCCTGAATCCAAAATACAGCACGGCACCAGCTACTGGGAAGAAAATTAGCTATTCCAGCCAAAACCAGGACACCGTTAAAATTAATCAAGCAAAATATACAAACATCTTTTATTTATAGAATGTGAAATAAAGCTTGACATTGCACAACCAAAGACTACCCTAAAATTAAAAGTAAGGCTACAAAGACAGAAGAATGGATCAAAGCTCACGATTGATTGTTCCATGCTAGAGAGTGGCTGTAATGAAGTAAACAGGCTAGATTGTGGAATAATTTAATATAATTGTTAAATCTTTTTCTAAAATTACCATTATAATCAGCACATTCCAATGAGACATAAATGTTCTTGAATCATCACACTTGGTTTTAAAAATCCCTCTTTCTATTGGAAAATTTTGCAGTTTTCTGGTTTAGGTAAGTGCAAATTATCATGGTTCATGAATTACTATTTTTCAATGAAAATTTTCTATAATTTGTTGGATAAACATCTTTATTCTGAAAAAGTCTACATCCTGTTCAGTATTGCTAGTATGTTTGATGCTAAGCAGAGCAGAAACAATGCACATTTTTCATAGTGCAGCTATCAAAGTCTGGCTAGCTCCTCGATCTCTGCATTTTACTTAGGATGCTGTGATTTTAGAAAGACTGAAAATATTTTACCGAGATCTTTGTACCCTGAGCTAAGGGATGAACAAAGATCCTCAGAACTACTTTGTATGAATAGTACACCAGTAGAACTATATGAACAATACTTCTATATCTAGAGTACCTAACTGGACATCACAAGATTTAAAGAATGTAAAGAGATCAGCCTGTCTTTTGTCTTAAAAGACGAGAAGGTAAGGAATGTGGGTTTCTGAGCAAAGA
Source organism: Tyto alba (assembly GCF_018691265.1). NCBI lineage: Eukaryota > Metazoa > Chordata > Aves > Strigiformes > Tytonidae > Tyto > Tyto alba. The sequence continues at coordinate 33,579,825 of NW_024881318.1, forward strand.
GATAAAGCTTCAACTGGGAAGGCACGTTGGACAGTGTGTGATTTCATTCAAATATAATCGAGGAACAAACTGACATAAAGATAATGTTAAGAAAATGCCACCAAACATAGCTAGGAAAGGAAAATAAAGGAACTACATAGTACTTATGGTGATGTCAAACAAAATAATAAAGCAAATAATAAAGAAAAGTAGTATCCACTCCTAAGAGTTAAATAATGCAAGTTCCAAGTCACTTTGTCATCATGAATCAAGAAAAAAAGAGAGGTGATGATGATTGGGTAACTAGCATAATTTCTCAAGAAACAACTTCATAGAAACAAATTTAGTTAGACCATTGTGGGATATGTCTTGCTGCATACATGTCATTTTGAGTGTGAGTGAATGAAATCTGTAAGTGAATGAGCTTGAGTACTAAAATAAACTTGCTTGGAGATTTTGTAAATACCTGTCTCCTTTTCTTACCATATAATTCTATGATGGGTTTTGTAACAAGAATTTATCTGTGTTTGAATTAAAGTTTGAAGTTGTGTTTTCCATGTCCCAGTCATGTCCAAGGCCACAAAATATGCTTAGTAGACTATACCAAACTGTTCAATTACATTTTTCTTGGGGTAATAGCATTAAAGATGTCTTGCTTGATATGCTGCTGCTCTACCTATGAATTTCATGAAATTGCACATCTTAGATATTTCACTTTAGGGTAATATAGCAGGCTACTGACACCAGTCAAATAAAAACAAATTTCAAGGAAATTTACTGATTTCTATTTTTTTTCCTAAAATTTTCTGTTCAAGATAGTTTTCATATGCATATTCACACATTCTTTCACCACCAGCATAGTCCTTTGGGGTAACCGTGCCACTGCTTTCAAATACTTCTGGGCTTTCATAGGATACTCAGGAACAGCAGACGCTGAGGGAAAATACGTTAATCAACTTACAAGCAAACCATTATGGTCATATTAATACTTCGCAGGGAGAGGAAATAAATGCCAAACTGAACTTAATCATAAGCTGTCTTATAAGCAGCTTTTACATAAAATGATAGAGTAATGAAAACAAACAGCAATATTTTAAATTCAAGCTCTTACTTGTTTTCTTCAGCTTGTGGGATAAGAACTCAAAATAGTTGAGAAGAGTCTGTTTGTACCATATTTCATTTTATTACTTTTTGAAAATTTATGATAATTTATAGGTGAATATTCTTTCATGTTGACTGATGTTGTCACGTTGACTAACTTCAGTGATGTCAACTGGATATCTAGCAAACTTTTATTTTTCACAGCAGAGAAGCTCAACAAAAGTTAGACTAGAATTTCAACTTTTCCATGTAAGGGAAAGGAAGGCTTTACTAATTAGAAATATTAGTAAATACTTATGTTCATTTCACACTTTACCTCTGTTTCTGCTGCATGGGCTGTTGTCTCATAGCCATATATTGCATGTCCTCTTGTAGTCGATTAAGAGGAGAGTCTGGCTTGACACGAATCCCATAGTAATGATATTTAGAGTTCCCCCTTCATGAAAGAGCAAGAATTTAAAGAATAGTAACACCAGTTTTATGCATCTACATTATATTTATATTACAATTTATACTGAGTGGAAAATAAAACCTGAAAATCAAGCCTGACTCTACTGTCATACCAATTTTACCTACTTTTGGGAAATTAATTCATTCTCTTAAACAAATATTATCCAGCACTTTAACTTGTGATCCACTTAAGTAACAAGAATTAAATGCAAATAAATGCAACTTATCTAGTTATGGAAAAACACAGTTCTTAGTAATTTCCAAACAAGAAGCTGTATTTTATTTGTACTGATAAAAATCTGCAGTATATTTATCAAAATATAAACACATAAACCGTCAAAACCAGGAGAACTAAAAGTATAGTAACATCTGGAAAAGCATAAAACTGTTTAACATTGAGAGACTGAACTGACAGAAACCCACTGTAATATTTAAATACAGGTTTTATTTATTTTTTCACTAGCACATGAGTTTCTTAGTCATAATTATTATTTGTATTTTCTATAATAGTTCAGGATTTCATTAACACAAACCTAGTTCCAAGTCTTCTGGTCCTTAATCCCATGAAGATTGACCGTATGAGTTTCCCAAAGGAGGCAGCATTGACTGGATCCAACTTGTGTTCCTGACAATGTCGTAAGTAATGGTTGTAAAGGGTACTTCTTGGAAGGCTCACTCCTTCTGCAGTTTCATAGTTGTCTAAGAGCCACTGAAGCTATATCACATACAAAACAGAAGAAAAAAAAAATCATTATTACTTTATTAAAAATATCTTAGCCATACAAAATTAACTTATGACAGTTTTGAAGCCACTCTTCAGGTCTAGTAAACAATTAATGCCTTCTTTAGAGAGTCTTCAAATGCTAGCTATATCATAGTGCTTTAGGATCTTCAAAATTACCATGAAATAGCAGAACTCATTGCACTTGTGACCTCTGGTAAGTGTCCACTTCTTAAAATATTTTTGATTCAGTACCACACACCAATACTTGATAAAGGTATCTATGCTTTGGAGACAAACTGTTAGTACCACAAAGAAATAAAGTAATCATGAATGTAATGCACAAAAACTGCAGAAAATGAACTCCTTGGACTAACAAATTAGTTAACGTATTTGTCAACCTGGAATATTACACGGTTTTTCTTTGCCTGATGTTAAAATACATTAAGACACTTAAAAAGAATTTTTACTCTCAGATACATACAAGAAAAAAGCTATTGCATGTAAGTCAAAGGGCAACCTAGATAATGTCAAAAACAACTGGTACATCTATAAAGCATTGGAGTACAATCCTTTTCAGTTGTAGCCTGTTTGCCTTTGACATCCAGTAGGAGCAGAATGAGATTCTTGGGAAAATATTAATCTTTTAATGTAACTGTGGTAGGTAATTTTAGACACATGCAAGAAAAGACTTTTTATGTAACATCATTGCACTTTCCCAGTAGTGCACACTCAAAAAACACCTCCAGCTGTCACTAATATAAAAAAAAAAAAAAAAAAAAAAAAAAAAAAAAAAAGACAATTTAATACCTAGATTTAACATTATAGGAGAATGACAAATAGATTAAAAAATAATACAGGTTGAGGAAGAATTTTAATTCCACAGTTTTAGTTTTTTGATATGCTAATATTTTCTTTATCTTTCCCCAGTACTTGCCATGGTTTCAGTCCCCTGAAATTTTCCTTTAGATATAGCTTGAATGATTCACAATCTTAATTTTCTGTTTGAATTTTACTTCTCTATTTTCCTATATATTTATACCAAAATAGTACAGTATAAATATTCAAGCTTGCTAGGACTAGAGATCTTACCAAATTCTGGATTTAATTTGATCGTCCAGTGACAATGTGAACTGTGGACATTGTGTCTTTAAGACCTGTTACAAACTTTTACTCAGATAGGCTAGATATTCACACAAATGTGTAATAATTTTCAATTTAGTCACGAAAATCAGTAACTAGTATAACCAAAACACAAATCATTAAGCGACAATAAAAGATATACATGGTCTATGTGTTATTTATTCTTTTGCAGAATTATTTTCTGTTAGAGCAGTGGACAGATTTTGTTCCATCCGTGTTCAGTGTAACATACCATTCAAAGAACATTAATATTTTAGTGTGCAATAGCCATGAAATTTTTCAGTCCTGATATTTTATCACAAAACTGTTATGTATTACAGATAACAAATATTGTATTTATAGATATGTTTTAGTCACAGAAATTCACCAATATAAATGCAAAAATTTTACTACAAAATTTACTCTGGATCATTCAAACACCATTTCTTTATTTGCTTTTTATTGAAAACATGCCCATAACTTTTCCATGTTTCTTAAATGTAAGATCTAGAGAAATATACAGAAGTAAGATGTAAATGTTTCCAAGACATAATTTTTTTTGCTCAGTTTGCAGATAATTTTGCATTTCAAATAGACAAAATGAAAAAGCACAGTTCATCATCCTTATATCAGTTATTGTATCATCATTTTAAAAGTCTTAACATTCACAAGCGCTTCTAAATTGAGCAACCGTTATTTTGAAATAAAGCTGAAGAAAAAGTATAATCATAAATATTAAATGTTTTCTGAATGTATTAAACTTATTTCACTAATGCCCTGACATAAGCCTATCTGGGCTTACAAAGAAAGATAATTATATCTTTCACCTGCTGCATTTTATTTATATTTAAATTCTATCATTACATCTATATTTATTTATATATCATTTGTCATGTATTATTAAATCTATAATTTAATCAGAACAAATACGGAATGTGAAGTATTTCCCCAAAGGGAAAAACTTTGTCAATCCCAAAAGACTGACAAACAAACAAAAAAAAAATATTTTCTAATTAAGTTCTGTATGTAGCTTTAAAGATATTTTCCACTAGATGTCTTCTAACTTATTATGAATCATTTTAAGTGCACTTCATTAATGTATGAATTTCTAACATGTTATTTCAAACATAACTTGCACTATTCAACAACCCCCCCCCCAAAAAAATCAAAAGATAAGTGCATGCCAAGAGCTTTGCTCATGGGTAGAGTTCCTTAGTAGCAAAGGCTTGAAGTCATTACTTGCTAGATTACAGTCTGGAAGAAAAAGTGCAGTTAATATATTATTTTAAAAGGAAAATTATCTCCAAACATTACAAAATTGTTGTAAACAACTTTAAAAAGCCTGTTTCCTACCAAGATGAAATATAATTCTAAAACTGAGCTGTTCAGGTTTGAATCCTGGCTTTTTAAATCATAGTGCTGACCATATTGTATGAGTAAGTTGGGTAAAGGTATGAAATATTTACAGAGTCAGACCTGTTAAATTGACTGCGACTCCAATTAAGCTGCAATGTTTATAAAACATTCAACTATCAATTAATAAGTCAGTTTCATGCAGGGAAAGAAAACAGGAGAAATGACAAAATCCTAAAATAAACACACATGAATTTAGGCAAAAAGAAAACATCTTAGAAAACATCATGGAAGTATCATAGGGAGAAATTCCCAATCCCCAAACTATTATTTTACCACAAATTAATATATCACCTGAAAAGTGAAAGTTATTTAAACACAAAATTTAGAATTCTATTTTAAAACCTATTAAACCCAATTAATAAATACCAAACCATTAGAAGTCAAAATCAAAAACAAGTTAAAGATACAAAGACTAAATCTGTACTTAAACTTCCTCCATACTTTCCTTAAGTTTAAAGATAATAAGCGTTACTTTAAAAATAGGTGAAACATCCAGTAAGTTTGATCTAGATTGTTAACTTCTTCCAAAATGACCGAGGTTAGGAAAGACTGACTGCCACAGAAATATGTACAGGGATTTTTTTTTTTATTTTTTTCCCAGAGTCAAAGATATATGACTACCAAAGTAATTTTGAAAAAAGCCTTCACAGTCAAGAAAGAAATAACATGGTAAGACTTCACAGTTGGATGTGAATCTCATTATTAGGGACACATTGTGAATAGTGCATAGCACCAGGAATGAATAGAACATAGTTTGCTGGGACACAGCAGCTTATCTTGTAATTCTTCTTGGTTTTATACCAAGATTCCACACTTCACAACAGGATTAAACACAAACTAATCAACAGTTCAAGTGTTCAATGTCTTAACATAAATTTCTGACACTTTGATAAAAAAAGTTACGATATGTTTAAAAATAATGTTTAAATAATAATTTTGATATTATCTAATACTATCCATTATTATTTAAATAATATTTTTTTTATTGTCTTATCTTCAAAACAAGTATTTTGTAAACATCCAAGGTTGAATCTAAAAGTCCTTCTGTATAACATTTTGCATAACTTTTTGTAGTAACATTTTCCTCTTTCAATTTTGGCTTTTTCTAAAGAAAAAAAAGCCTACTTAAAATTTCCACAAAATAATTTTTCCTTTGACATAACCAGACCTATACAGAAAAAAATCCAGACCCAAACCCCAAACCTGCTAAAATATACATTCTTAATTTGATTTCTGAGAGACAGCATCTACCACCGTTCTTACATTGAGACCACAAACCAAATTTAACTTTCCTCTGTAAAACAATAAGAGTTTTAATTTATATAATCAGTAAAGCTGAGAAGGAAAAAAGAGATAAGATGAATACAAAGTAATCAACATGGCAAAAGTACAAAATACAAAACCACAAATACCAACAGAAAAAAAAAAACATTTCAAGAAAGACTAGCAACTTACAAAGCAATATTGTTATTTTTATAATAAGTTTACAATTACATTTCAGCCTTTTTCCTTTATTTTAAAGTTACATGAATGAATTCATTACTATATTTGGAGATCGTGTTTTCACCCAAATATCTTTTAGCTTCATATATGGAATGTCCTTAACTGTAAGATTTGTAGAGTAAGAACAAAACAAAAGGCAAATGAATAAGACATTTTTGTGTACTTCAAATTAAGATAATGCTTTCATTTTTTTTCAAATCTTTAGAATTCTTAGGTAAGTCATTTCATAATAAACTCACTGTTCAGAATAAATGAGGAAACACCTAAAAGTAATCTACAGATATTAGGCATACTGTTTGTTTTTTCTCTTCATCTTCACATGCCCTGAAATTAATATAGGGTACACAGGCTTTGCTTTGTAGATAACTGTATTTAAAATGTCAAAAGCTGGCTAATTTAGAATTATTTAAACATTATCTTGACATTTGTACTAAAATCCACAAAACAGTCAAATGTGTTAACTTGTCTTAACACAGGTGTAGAGCATAAGAAACAGATAACACTCTGCAATATACCATAAAGACATTTCATCTGACAAATTAAAGACATGAGAGATGTAGTAGAAGATTACAAGCAACTAAAATGAAAAGATTAAGAGCAAAAAGTAGTAATAAAATAAAACAAACATTTAGAGGCAGGCTAAGCATGCAGAACAAGCAAGAAAGAGTGTATGTGAAGAAGAGACAACTTACATGGCTGTTGAGAAGAGAGCTTCTGTGAGTGGACAGACCATCAGACTTTTGCAGTGTCTCAATCGCCATTTCAATCTGATAATAGATGTCATTAAAAAAAGGACTCAAGATGGGATAGTAAAAAAGCCTGATCAGAGAAGTTTTGACAGATTGCTTACAGATCAATAGAAATGTCTGCTTTATTCCTGGCTAGGGCATATATGCTACTAAAAGGCCTCATTCCAGAGTCCCAGTGAACACAAACCTCCCCAGTGAGGTCAGAAAGGCATTTTGCTTGCATATATACTTCAGGATCAGAGCCTCAAAGTCCATTTTACCGCCCAATGTGCTCAGGAAATAAAATGAGTAGATTTACTGGTGAGTTGCACTGAAACAAAAATAACCCTGATTGAACAAAAATACCTTTAATAAAAAAAAGAAAATTAAAAAAATCCCTAAACAAAATTTTAAGAAAGGCCTCCATATGTTTTCCCTCCAACTATTTCAGAAAGAGACATGCACAGCTTGTAATAAAAACTGAATTAGAAACAAAACTTCATCTCTCTGGAATCACAGAATCAAATCCCAAACCCAAATAATTAAATCGGTTTTCCACCATTAGCTTCACTGGGACAGGACATCACCCTTACTGCTGCCAGCACCCTCTGAATATCCCCAGCTGCCAAAGTAAATGGAGTCAGGAGTTATACAGACTGCAGGATCCAGCCTTTGGAAAAGCAGATTTGTTCACAATAATTTTGCCTTTTAAAAGGAAAAGAAAACACAACACTACTAAAATATAAAGTAGTATTTCTTCAAATGCAAATGTACAAATACTCTCACATCTATTCCCATTCTTTTATTTTTTAATATCAATGTCTATTTTGATAAGTTTGATAATGATGGCTTTAAAGAAAAAAAATTAGAACCTAACTGTAATTTAACTGGGGAGCCAGAAGAGCAAAAACAACAATGAAAGTGACAGAGACAACGGGATGCGCAGTAAGAAAAGGCATGCAATTAATAAGCTACATTAAATGGCCAGAATGAAAGCAATGGAAATCACCACTTGTACTTTTAAAAACACTTTTGATTTTCCATGTAGATACTTTTTATAAGGCCTCCCTATCCTACTTCAAATACCACAGTGCTACGCACAATTTCAGTGGCATAATTTACCAATATTAGCTGAATTCACTCTCTGTATAAGAGAAACTGAAAAATACTACCTTTGACATTTGAATTTACTGTACATATAAAATTAGCTTCTCCCTTTTTTACAGGGCAACTCACAAGTATTTTATTGTAATAGCTGTGAGGAATCACTTCTTGTTTCTCTCTTACAACTGTTTAATATTAGCTCTTTTATAAAAAGTACATTATTAAAAATATGCAACTACTGTGTAAGACAACATACTCTTACATGGCAATAATGTGTGTGTGGGGGGGTTAATATTCTGATTTCTTCTTTCTTCAGTGGCAAACACTATGAGGTCAAAGTATTCAATTGCACAGGAAAGATAAAATTTTAAAAGCATGCTGCATGATTAAAACTACAAGATTGAAACATCATCATAGTAAGGTCAACTTCCTATATACCATAGGCATGGAATTTCCCTTCTTAACATACTGCTACAATCAAACAATGAAGATCGTATACACATTTAAAACCTAATTCTGAATCATAGGTTACTTGTTCCACAATGCTTTGTCCACAGTACTACTATAGCACTGAAGTTACACCTCCTGCTGCTCATTCCCACTACTGCACTACTCTCATTTTGTTGCTGCAACTGTAGCCTTGTTTGTTCAGAGAACCAATCTGTTAAAAAGTAGTAGTAATTGTGCTTAAAAAGTGGCATTACATATGACACTCACTCCTCGCTGCCATATTGCTTTAATGCCTTTAGGTGCTATGCAGTGAATCAAAGAAAGTTTCTTTGTTGTCATTTGGGGGATTTCTGTTGCTGGTGTTTCTTTTAGAAGTAGATTTCACCAGCATGGCCATTGAAGACAACGAATTTGTTCACTTTTACTGCACAGCATAAGTCAAGCAGTGTTGGTCACCACTAAAACATGTTAATTACTTAATCAAGCTCAATGAGAAATTGTTCTCACTACCAATTACTTTGTTCACTATTTTTAGTATGTATTTTGATAAAATGAGCTTTCAGCTTTACCTGACATATACTTACCTTTTTAATGACAGAAACCTTCTTTCTACGTAGGCTATACAATCAGTTCTTAACTATTTTTGAGCATAAAACATGTTTGATTTGAAGACAGATATTCTAGACACTAAATCATTCAACTTGCCCTTTCTGAAAATTTCAGGCTACTTTTTGTTTCTCTTTATTGTTGCTCCTCAGGGCTCAATTCTAGGGCCAGTTGTGTTCAATATATTTGTCAGTGATCTGGATTCAGGAGTTGAATGCACTACCAGCTAGTTTGCTGATGATACAAAACTGTGAGGTGCTGTTGAATCTCTCGACGAATGAGAAGCCTCACAGAGGGATCTGGATAGTTTGGAGCATTGGACAACCATCAGTGGCATCAATTTTAACAGGAACAAATGCCGGATTTTGCACCTGGGACAGTGCAACACTGGCCACAATTTTCAACTGGGGGAGGAGTGGCTGGAGATCAGCCCTGCAGAAAGGGATCTGGGGGGGCTGGTGACAGCAGGCTCAGTGTGAGCCAGCGGTGTGTGCCCTGGCAGCCCAGGGGGCAAACCCCATCCTGGGGTGCACCAAGCACGGCAAAGCCAGCCGGTCACAAGGGGCGGTTATCCTGCTGTATTCAGTGTTGGCACGGCCTCGCCCGCAGTTCTGTGTGCAGCTCCGGGCCCCACAATTTAAGAAGGATGTCAAAGTCCTTGCACGTGTCCAGAGGAGGGCAACAAAGCTGTTGGAAGGGCTGGAAGGCATCTCCTGCGAGGAGCAGCTAAGGACATGGGGCTTGTCTAGTTTGGAGAACAGGAGGCTGCGGGGTGACCTCCTCGGTCTCTGCAGCTCCCTGAGGAGGGAAGTGGAGAGGGAGGTGCTGAGCCGCCTGGTACCCAGTGACAGGATGCGTGGGAATGGCTCAAAGCTGCATCAGGGGAGGTTCAGACTGGACATTAGGAAGCATTTCTTTACCGAGATGGTGGTCAAATGCTGGCACAGGCTTCCTAGGGAGATGGCTGATGCCCTGAGCCTACCAGTGTTTAAGAGACATTTGGACAATGCCTTTGACAACATTAAACATGCTTTAAATTTTGATCAGCCTGGAAGTGGTCAAGCAGTTGGGTTAGATAATTGTTGTAGGTCCCTTGCAACTGAAATACTTTCTGTGACGCAGATTACCATGTGTACTGGGAGTAACAGTTACCTGAGTAAAAAGTTGTTTATGTGAGTAATTTGTTCATTTAAGCTTTCAAGTTCTATGTTTTGGCCTGGGACTTCTATTTAGGTTATAAAAATGCTGGACATAATTTAATCTCTATTCAAAACAGACTTTAAGCACATATACACATCAATTACACAGGTAATACAGTGGGTTTTATTATGATGTTTTGTGGAAAGAATATGAAAATAATTTTAAGATTTAAATTATGTTCTGCATAAATAGAAGACTGATATCCTTGTATTTTTAGCAATAAGCAGTGAGAGATTCCAGGCACAACTAACTACATATACACCTGAAATGCTAAATGACAACAAGAATTACACCTTCTTTATTTGAATATATGATCAGTCATACATTTCTCCTACTCTTCTCTTAACAAGACTGAAACCATTATGTATTAAAAAATTCTGACTAGTAACTGAAATGTACACGATTACTCCCCCTGAAACTCCAACTGGACCATGTTAAATGTTACACTACTGGTAGGAATCATACTCGGTTTGTTTAGTAACATAAACATGCGTGGACACTGAATTAGAGCATGATAGCTATGAAAACTGTGATTGTAGACTTGTCCTTCGATTTACTTTGTTTGCCAACTAAGATACTGCCTTATATTCTGACACAGTTGTTAATGATTAAGGGTTATTTCCCTGGGGTTAAACGGTTTAACAGTTTGATCCCAGTATATGCATCTGGAATCCTACAATGCCCAGTCTTTATGTGATCTACTGATTTGGAAGTTATTAACTGTTCTTGCTAGTTTATGTCTTAGTGTTCATTAATATATTATCAGGTAAGCAAATTATGCATAGAAGTCTCAGATATGTATGGTATAGACATAGCAAACACCTACCCCAAACCCATTTTGAAAAAAAATGCTTTCCTCTTAGAATAAAGAAATGGTACTTTTAATGATTCAACTAATTAACGATTCAACTAATTAACATGAAGTATTTATAGTAAGTTGTTCTGAGGAGGTCAGAACATAAAGAAAACAATTCACAGAAGTTTAAGACTTGAGGTTTTGTGGTTAATCTGGATATCCTACAATTTATGTTTGCATCTGCAAACCACACTTCAGCAGCAGCAAAGCAGGCAACTTTAGGTGGTATGTTAAAATTCAATATATCGTTGCATCATGTTCAAAAAAATATAGCTCCTGTTTCTATCTCCACAGGCACCTGCCATTCACAATGGCTTTTATCCAATTCCAAAGGTTTGCCCGTTCAGGCTTTAAAGGAAGTAAAATTCTAAAGGAGCTTTCATTACATGCTCCATTATGAAGGAATTACTAATTCCTCATATGTGTACAAGAAAGATTAATTTCGTACAGCTAGCCAAGTCCTGGGTACTTGTGACAACTGTGCTTATCCAAACAAGGTGTATTACACATCACAAACTAACTGGAAGCTACAGTATAGATGGACTCAGGGTTTTTGAAAATGTGATGCTTTCACTCTTTTATCATGCCACAAACATGCATTATTTACAGTGGCTCTCAATTCTGTTTCAGGATACAGTATTTATCTATGCTGTACTGTTCTCTGAAACATATGCCAGAGGACTGTGTTAGGCAGAGAAGCTTGCCGAGGAAAAAGAAGTTTGAAAATTAAATAATATTGACCACATTAAGAGAACTCGGGTGTAGCCTTTACAGCTGGAAGAATTAAATCTAAAAGATTTTAATTCCTCACAATAGACAAAGCTGTAGCAGCACCTGTAAATAGGATCTAAGAACTTTTCCCCAAGAGAATGAAACAGTACTTTGAAGATATAAAGATACTTCTTTAAGTCTGTTAGAACTAAAGACATTAAAATATTCAGAAAGAGAAGAACACAAAAAGATGTAAAATAAGTGTGGTATTTTACATATGCTGACCTTAAAAGAATGCTGATAAACCTTTAAAACTTAGAAAAAAGATCTTTTTTTCCTAAAATCTATTAATTTGTAAATATAACATCCAATTTTAAAATATATAACATATACTGGTCAAAATACCTGTTGCAAATGCACACCTCCCGTAGTCTGCATGTACATAAGGTGTACATACCGACTATTAAATATAGTATGTTCTCTACTGATTACAAAGAATATAAGGAGTCAACATAGGGGGGAAAAAGCACACCTAACAGCAACAGACTGGAAAAATAAAAAATATTTGGAGTTTAGGTCAGATTACTTTCTCCTTCCCAAATTTTCAAATGAAACGCTGCTGCTCTTGTTCATCTTCCTTGCTGGAAGTTCTCAAACATATGGTCAAACTGACCAACTCACCATCTCTTCCCTGGATCATCCAGTTATTTGGATATTTTATACCTCATCCCTATCACCTTCAAACAGATTCTTAACTTTTTTTAATTTGTGGTCCTTTTCCCCACATTTGGTACAAACACTTAAAGGTTAAAATAAATAAAAAAAAAAAATTCCTTGTCAAGCTGATTATAAGGTCTTCTAGAACATATACATTCCACCTAACACTGAAAAATGCAGGGAAACACATTGGAATTACTCACACCAGATAATCATAATTGAGAATCTAAAATGAAAGTTTAGTTCAGATTACTATTAAAACCAAACCTGAAAGCATTTATGGCAAGACAGCCTTAGAATGGCCATTTTAAAACAAATGTGTATTTAATCAGAAACAAAAAAATCCAGTTCTTTACAAAGGTGATGCTTCCGTGTCATTGATAATCAGACTGTTATGAGAACATCAGTGGCAAGTCATCCTGCATCCATCTTATGCATTTTCAAATAAAAGGAATTAACAGAAATTCTTTTCTCCGATACAAATATACCTATTTTTAATATCTTGTGATTAAAAAAAAATCATCTTTCTTACAATATTTTTTTAATCAGTAATTGGAATGCTACATTGGAATAAACTGAGTTTCCAACAGCACTACATCTTGATTTTTGATACACAAATACCAGAATAAATATTCAACTGCCAAAACTGGAAACAATCTGTGAAGGTGCTACAGGGCTTTTATGCTGTAAACACACCAAAAGCCAATGACTGAAAGCTGAAGCCAGACTGTATCAGAAGAGAAACAAGGACCATAGGCAGATGATGACAGAACACAGACAGGGAAGGTGTGGCTGACCTTAGGGTCATTCTCCTTTTTCCCTACACTCCTTGTCTTGTGAAAAGGGTACAGTCTCAACTGAAGACATTACAGTGGAGCAGCAAGGCACTCAAAGGGGCAGAGAAAGACATAAGTTATTTTGGTCACATTGCTAGTCTGAATCCTATGGAAGAGAGAGGGAAAAGCCATGATATTTCACAGTTCTGAAGGAGAAACCAAAGCAGGAGGAAAAGTCTTGAGGCAGAGGTTCATAAAGGCATAAGATCCACAAATCCTCTAAACGTCCCACCCCCCCAGCTAATTCATACCACATTAATGTTTTTTAGCTGTTGTAGTGATTACTTATTCTTATGACTTATTTAAAGAAAAAAAAATACTATCTGCCTTCTTGTATCTGGAAATGGATGCCATTTTTCACAAAAGATGCTACTGTGCTCACTTCAAGAAATCATACATAAATGTCTTGCCAATATAAGAGGTTAGACAATATGATCTAATAATCCTTTGTAGCATAAAAATCTGTGCATCTTCAATTTGATCCGATATGGTTTGTTTTACGCTAAAAGGATTCCGTTAAATAAAAATTACCAGAAAAGCTAGGGAATGGAGGAGAAAAAAGTTCCTCTACCAAGAAAGAGATTAAAAAATAAAATCTCATCTCAAACTATTTTCCAAATTATAACCCCTCCACCTTTAATGGACTATTTAAACATGTTCTCAAAATAATTACAATACTTCCACTAAAATGACATTATCAAGATATATTTACACTGGGCCTTCTTACTTCTTATCATTCTTCTCCCGCCATTAATTATGACACATTTTGGGTAGGCACCATCCTTCCTTTAAACTTAAGAGCAAACTTTTCAGACTGTGCTTACTATTATAAATAAGAATTTGTGGTAATACATTATAACCACATATTTTGCTTTTATTTTCATGCACATTTAGATTTGCATTGAAATAGGATAAATTTCCACAACAGCATAAGTGGATATTTCCCATGGCTGGTGATGACTGATGAATGACAACTTTAATTGCAGATCAGTCATAAAGCTTGTTAGAAAACAAGACTAAAAGATGGAAGGCTCTCACTGGCTGACAAGCATAACACTGCATTTATTACTAGAAACTACATGAACTTTTTTAACCTTGTGATATTATGAAATATGTTGATTAGATTATCCTATCACAAGAACAGTCCTTAGACATTTACATATGAAAACAAAAAATGTAAGGTGATTTAGATTTCATTATTAACAAGACAATTCCATTTTCTAGTTAGTCTCTTAAATATAGTTGCCCCTTCTCTAATGATAGTTGCCAATAAACCAAACAGGTGACTTTCATACAGATTTCAATATGCAAAGTACTTTCAAATAGACATCCAGCTACAGTAAATCACTTCTTGTTCAATGAAATCCACAATTTATTCTTGACCAATCTACATATATTCACATGAAGCTGGTCATTTTGGAAAGCTCTTAAACTACCTAGTATCTCATACAGAAGGTCTTATAATCTGAATGCCTTTCTTTTTTGAATAAGTAGAGAAGTAGTTTAATAGGCCAGCAAAGGTTATAATGGGAAGAAGCAATGAAATCAATGGAAATGAAATGAGTAAAGAAAATGCTAACAAATGTTCTTCATGCACACTAACATAAGACGCTACTGTATTCATGTCAGAATAGTTTTGATAGTGCACATTTCTTAACATTTTGGTTATAATAACACTGTTATTGCCTGCTATAGATTAAGTATGACAGCTTTCTTGTATGAATATTTGACAGAAATTAAAACAAATGAAGTGTTACAAACAATATATTAGCTCTTTATTAAACCCAAAGCAGATCTCAGAATTACATTAAATGATAAAGAAAATAAAGTGAAAGTAGACTTAAAGTAAGAAGTCCCTGAGATTCTTTTATTGAATTCTGTATAAAACAAATAGCATACCTGGTGAAAAGGAAAATGAATTTTTAAGTTCCATTTATCCAAGACATGGTTAATAAGATGAACTTATTTTATACATTTGACTTTTAACCTGGAACTGTTTTGTTTGCTTTTTTAAACTTAAGTTAAATGTATCAGACACAGATAACATCAATAATACAATTAATTTGCTTGCTACAGAAGGTAATGATTTGATTAGTGAAGGTGGAGAACAAAAAACCAAATTAAGTTATCAGTTGAAAAGAGTACACAGAAGTAGTACCTCTATGACAAGAGAGCTTGTGATGACCACATGTGTTAGTAAATTCTTATTAATTTCTATATCCTTTGTCTCCATATGAAAATTCTCCAAACTAGTTCAAAATTTGGAAATATTTTCTGAGTATTATACTAGTAGACCCGCCTGGATACATGTTATTTTGGTGACTCCAATAAATCCTCTATACAAGAATGAAAAAAGTTATGATGGTAAAGATCAAATGAGGATCACAAGTGAAACAAGCTCTACCCATCTAAGATGCAATCCAAATAAAATATTACATTGCTCTATTTTGCATAATTTAATTATGCCTTCTAGAAGAATTAAAACAGACTTGGTGCTTTAAAATTATAATCTAAGCTGAACCTTTTGTGTTTCAATTGACTTTTGAATATTTCAGCTGAACCATACACACAAAGAGCCTAAAATGATAAATTCTAAAATGTGTCCCACTTCCTTAGCAAGAAATGTACTTCTAGTATATTCTAATGTCTCATACTTCTGGAACTATACTATACAAAACAAACAACACTTTAAAACATAGAGGAAACTATTTTAGTTTTAAAAGTGCAATTTAATAACTAAAACAGTGTATTAACTATATTTTTCTAATCTTAAAGGCAAGTTGATACAGCAGTATAGAAGTTACTTGGAGCAACTAAAACAGGCTGTTTTATTTACCCGTGAAGAAAGATTCTGCTGAAGGTGTCAACCTCAAATTTTGTTGAATTTTGGCAACTTTTACTTCTAATTTTAGAAAAAAAATCAAAACAGCTTTAAATTTGAAAAATATGTATGAAATTTTGATATTATTCAAATAATTCTAGGATAACCAACTTTAAAGTAAGTCTACTAGTCATATGTGTTTATTGTATGCATTAAAGCCTCACTTGATTTTGCATTCAATTAAGCATTTCCACTTACTGAATTCTTTTGCTAGTGAATAAAACAAAACTTACAGCACAATATGCAAAATATAAAAATGCATTATTTCTTATTTGATTAAGGAGAAGGCTAGCATGATCTTTAAAAGATCCAATATTTGTCTTCAACTATAGAACAATTTATAATAACTAGGAAAACATAGGAATATCATTGTCATTTAAGTATTTAAAGAAACATCACTTTCAAATTTCATTCAATATAGATGATATATTGCTTACTTATGACTACAGAAAACTATGTGTTTTGCCTGTGCTTGGGAATCATAAAGTCAAGTGAAAAATTCCATGAAATATCTTCCAAATTAGTAAAATGAGAGAGTACTTTAGAGGAAAAAAGAAAACAGTCGAGTTACAGTCTTGATTTTGATTAAACAAATCTCAAAGAGGAATGCTGATTTTTTCGGAAACACTATTTTTCTATTGAAGTCATGTAAAATACATGCAAATGTTAATATACACTCTTTCTTATTTTGCAACTCAAATATAAAATTCTCTGTTGCTAGCTGAAAGCTCCTACTAAGTTACTGATATTTATACTATTCATGAATTATGATTCTCTACAATTTTATTTCTCAGAAAATAATACTACACATTTCTTGGATGAAATCATAAATTTTTACATTGTGGAAAAATTTTATATTATCCATACCAACCACCTTAAGAATCAAAATAAAGAGATTTTATCAGATCACCTGAATTATCTAATGCTATCATAAAGTTTCAACATAATTCTAAATAGAATATTATGTTTTCACTCATTACACTGGTTCCTAAAATAAAGTCCCATAATTCCATTGTCCTTTTAAGTACTGATGAATCTGTATTATTAATGATGCTTTATCTTCTTTACTATATTTTTCAACTCTTCTGTGCTGGGTTTCTGTGTGTGATGGTGTTTTTTGGTTGTGAGGAAAGGGGCTACAGTACTGGTCCCTGTGAGAAGATTCTTGAAGCTCGCCTGGATCCAAGTCAGACCCACCTCTGGCCAAGAGTGAGCCAATAAGTGACAGTGGCTGCACCTCTGTGATAACATACTTAAGAAGAGGAACCCATGGGGAGGAGCGGGACTTGTAAGGAGTTGTGGGGGAGATACCCATGCAAATACCAAAGTCAGTGGAAGAAAGTAGGAGGAAGTGGGGGGGATGCAGGGAGAGTTATCCAATCAGAGACTTCCCTGCAGCCCAGGATGAGAGGGCAGGCTGTCCCCCTGCAGCCCATGAAGGTCCATGGGGGAGCAGATGCCCACCCGCAGCACAGGGAAGACTCCACACTGGAGCAGGTGGCTGTCCTGAAGAAATTGAGGCTCTGTGGGAAGCCCCCCACTGTTGTAGTTCAGCACTGGGAAGACTGCAGTACGTGGGAGGGACCCATGCTGCAGCAGTTCATGAAGACTGCAGCGTGTGGGAAGGACTCCTAGTTTGTGGAGGACTGTCTCCCATGAGAGGGACCCCACGCTGGTGCAGGGAACAGTGAGTGAAGTCCTTCCCCTGGGGAGGAAGAGGTGGGGAGAAAGTGTTTCTAAGATGTAGTTATACTTCTCACTGTCCTACTCTGTTAAGTAGTGGTGGTGGTGTTTGAATTAAATTGATGTTCTTTTTCTTCCCTTAATGAGTCTGTCTTTTGCCTGTGACCATAACAGGTGAGTCATCCCACCTGTCCTTATCTTGATTCCAGAGCCTTCTGTTGTCTTCTTCCTCTTTCCCATTCCCGAAGGCAAAGGAGTGAGAGAGTGGCTGCATGGTGCTCAGTTGCCCTCTGGGCTCAAACCATTATATCTTCCTATTCTGCTTCACAGTTCTCTTCCCCATTACTTCCAAATCTCTATATCCAGAGCAGAACACCCAGAAGAATTAGGTAAAAGTATTCACTAGGACTACGGAGCAAAGCTAGACTAGGTATAAACCCATTTTCCTAATTGAAATAAGGGCGGACTGAGTAAACTCTTAAGGGAGATCTCTGAGTTTACATTTAAGTGTTACATTACTTAACATTTACTTCTAACATAGTCTGCCTTCATGTTTAAGTTTTCACAGTGTTCTTACTTCTCTATCTTATAGATATACTTATTACTTATTTTACAAAAAGTACTATGTAGTACTTATTCTGACAACATAATACTGCTATATATGTCACAAAGACCGTGTCAGTCTGCAAGAGCATTCAAGTGACTAAGAAACTAGTTTCAAAGATTTTTCATCAGTCTGAAATACTTACTGTCGCCGGGGAGGCTCGTGTTGTATGAGTCACTGAATGACCAGAATTTTCCATTGAGTTGCCAATCAGATAGGTCCCTCCTGAGCTGCTAATGAGTTGTCCTCCTGTGACACCCATCTGAATCCCTCCAGTGCCCACCATGCTATGAGACGAGACCACTGTTGTCACCTGTGCAGAACTTCCTTGAGTATCAAAATAATTTCCCCCAGTGTTTTGGCTGTACATCTGGGTTTCTGTGTAAGGATAAGTTGTGGATCGGCTTGAAGAAAAGAAAAGAAAAAGAAAATAAATTATTTGTATTGTTCACTTAGCTGAGGGAAATGTGATAATTCTAGAAACTTATGTAAAATAGCTATACCCAAATTAAATAAGGTTGGCAAACAATCCCTGCCTCCTCAGAGAACAACATTTAATCAAGTCAAAGCACTAAATAACTAATTCAGTGACAATGTTAAATCAAGTATCCACCAAACCTTGCAGAAAAATTTTCCAATCTTACCTGATGAGAAGGGAAATATGACAGAAATTGATGAGACAGGCAGAAAGAGCTCATCCATTTATTAATACATTGCAAAGCAATTTATAAACCTCCATCTGTCTTAACTTTTTTCAAACCGACAATAAAATTTTGAATGTTAGTCAGATGTTATACATTTTGCATACTGTGCACATTGCAAAATTACAAACAAAACATACAAATATCAGCCAAGTGAGTCCAGTGTTCAAGAACTCTATGTTATCTATTCTTTTAAAATTCATTAAAGCTCATTGCTGAAGCTTGAAATTCTGAATTCACTGATATTTTGGGAAATGCAGTTATTTTTACAGAGAGAATTCAAAATTGGACATGAATTCATGTTATGATAAAAAACTTCATTTAAGAAGTAAAACCAAAACAGAATTATGACTTCTAAAATGTCACAAAGATGAAAAAAGTTAAAGGTATGCAACAGTAACATTTTTTAAATCACTTTCAACTATGAAACATTCATGCCTCATTAACCAGTTTACTGACAAACTATTCAGGTACTGGAACCATCTATCACATGTTTCATGTTCTTAATCACTTATCTTGAATCATTAATCTTCATAGGTTATAATCTATTCACAGTTTTTGAATGTGCATTTATTCCCATGATCTTCAAATCAACATAATTCAAAACTGTTAAGTAAATAGCATTCATTATTTCAAAGGCCAGATTCCTTGTTTTGGAGAGGTCTATTTGGAAATTCTATCCTTTTTTTGTGATTGCTAAGCTTTGTATCTTGTCAAGCATCATGTTAGAAAGGTCAAAAGGTAAAAACCAGTCAGTTTACCCAACCATTAGTTTCCTTATTTAAGCATAAATATCTGTAATATTGCTTGTAAGCAACAGGCAATAACATTTTGAAATCCAGAGTTCTCTATTAATATAGAATTGCATATGCTGAAATGCACTTAGTCCAAGTAAATAGATTTTAGAAGTCTTATGATTCAGAGAAAACAGAGGTGCCCAATCTCTGCATGTCTCCAATTCACTTAGCATAATAAAACACAAAATCATGCAACACCATGCAACTAAATGATTTCAACAAAAGAAGTCAGACATTTTTGTCCAAAAACACAAGAGGATGAAGCAGCATCCACATTTTTTGCAGTAAGTTGTTGATTAGTACACCTATCCAGGAACCAGAAGTCAGGCAAAATTTTTTCCCCTTTATCTAGACCTATCAATATATAGAAAAGATCATGGCCATTTATGTTTGTTATTATGTTGTTTTTTTTTTTTTTTTTTTTTTTAATTATGAAAACTTACACAAGATTACTGAATTAGTAAACAGTGGGCTCAGAGATAATAATTCCTTCATTAGCTTCAGAAAATCTTTACTTTTAAGTAACTGAAAAACATACGGCACCTAATCTAGTCAGAACTTTTGTTGTATTAACTGCGGACACAACAGTTTCTCTCTTCCTGTTCAGACACCTTTCAGAAACTCCAAAACTTTAGTTTTAAAACCCTAAATGTTTCATAAGTCTCATACTACATTATTTGCTCTCACCCGTCCTTACGCTACTTAAACGTTTTCTTTTTTATTTTGGGTATTTCGAAAGCCTGAAGTTCAGCTGCAAGAAACTTGAAGTTACTCTAAAAGAAATGCCTTACAGTTTACTGAAAACAAAGTAATAGTTATTTTAGGGTCTAATACTCAAAAATAGTTCATCTATCAACATTCCTTTCAGAGAGTTAAAATCAGTTGATCTTTGCATTGTAATAACCTATGTATGTGTTTAGGCACTGTGCAGGTCCTGATTAATCTGTATTATCAAGCCTAGGTATTATTGTGATACCTTGTGATACTATTGTGACAAAGCAAGATAACCACTAGCAGAGCTGATTTTGCATCTGTCTCGGAATCACACAATTTGCAGATTGTTAACAGTGCTATGCAGCAGAGGACAACTTAGGAAAATGTAGTGATGGAAGCTCAGGGGAAACAGTACATGCAAATGATTGTCAAGAGGCTGAACACCAATTTCTCCCAAAAGAGGAATGAAAAACTTGGTATCAGTATGAAGTATCAGTAAGAAAAGGAATGAAAGGACAAGGCAGTTGTGGACAGTAAAAAGTAGACATGGCTAGAGGAAAAATACTGTCCAAAAGATGCAAGAAGAATGAATCTACCTTGAAAAAGTGGAATTGAAGATGCAGCTCTTTGAGCAATACAAATCCTAGAGAAAGCTCAAAATTTCACAAGAAAATTAAGTCAAAGACTTGGTGTGATGGGGAGAGAAAAGGAAGTGCTTGTTTGTTTTTACCTCGTTTAGATCTATATATCATGTATAGTCTCTAAGGACTGACTGTATCAGAACATCTACATCTGCTTAGAACAGTACTCTGTATCAACAGATCAAGAGCAATCATTGGGGTACAACGAGTCACACTCCAAGATAAACACACTCTTTCCTTTGTTCCAGCAACCAGCAGGTTCTTCTAGAATACGTGATTATTGGAGATAACTAAACAAACCTTTAGCAATAGAGATCAGCAGGGTAATTAAATGTGAGATAAATCCATTATTATTACATGCAATAACAACTGCAATTTAGCAAAGAACCCTTTAAGTTAACCAAACACAAAATAATTCATGTGGAAATTAAAAATGCAGCTGGATGAAAGGCTATTTTGGAAAGCAGTGAGTCAAAGGTTTTAAGGACACTGCACTGGATAACACAACCCCTCAATATAAAACTGCAGCAAAGAGGAAAATATGTTACATCCTTTAGAGGCACATAAGGGATAACTTGAAATAAGTCATCTTCAACTTCACCATAGTACTTGTAGCACAAATTGTGTTGATACGCAATATTTTCCTCAAGTAATCTGACATATATCATATGGTTAGTTCTTTCCCATTGCAATGGCTGTAAAAGCACTCTTAGCTCCTATTTTCTTCAACAGCTGCATATCGTCTAGGAACTAACCTCAGTGTAGCTAAAATCTTCTAGCTCTTTAGGAGAACAGCTTGGTGATACATTGTGGCTTCAGATACAAGGTAGGCAACAGAATCTAATGGTTCCTCCTATCAAAACACTGTGAAATTCAGTGTTTACTAGAAGGTGGGATTAGAAAATTAAGAGTTACAAAGAAGTTTGATGTCTAAGTAGTCAGGCTGCAGAATCCTAGTTTCCAGAAGCCTGTGCAAACTAGATTGTATTTATCCTGATAGCAAGTCATACAAAGTCAGACGCTGCGTGAATTCAATTTAGATTAAGCAAATCCAGAACACTTGTCCAACGTTGAGATCCCACACTGGAAATTAATGAGACCATCATGAGTTGAACTAGGATTGCAAGGTACAGTGGTTCATGGCATCATCTATTACGCCTTATTACTTACATACATTTTATAATGATTTGCAAAATATAGTGCTAGAAATAAAACACATGGAGTTGTGGTATAAAGTTGTTAATAACGTTACATTTCTTGGCATGTGAAAACAGAAGGTAACTGATTTCAAAGTTCAGTAAACCCCAGCATTACCACACGAATTAAGTGCAATGCCTTGTGCTGTGTTACAGACACTAACATGATGTTACTGAGCTTATCTTTTAAAGGCACTCTTTTCTCTTCAGAGACACTGACACTTTGAAGAAAGGAGACAAATAAAAACAATGGTACAAAAAGAGTAAGCCTTGTTGTTTTCCTCCATTAGTTTCAGTGTGCACAGGCACACATATGAAATCATTTACTCACAGTTGCAGCTATGATTTGGTTCTATGTAAATGTCAAGAATCTCATCTATTGACTACTATAAACAAGTGTTCCTGCCATCCCATCATGTGTCAGTAATTTACATAGGCTAATCATGGCCCCAGATTTTCTTTGAGCAAGTAGTTGATGGGACAGACTTACCTTTCCCTTATTTATATTTGCATAGAAAACATCACCTACAGACTTATGCTGGTTTTACTCATGTCTTAGAAATGTCTGCCTTGTTGAAAGATTTTTCCATCACTCTGTGTTTTAGTAAAAAACCAACCAAACAAAAACCAAACCAACCAACAAACAAACAAAAAACAACAAAAAAACAAACAAGAGATTATTTCCTTTACCAGGAATTGAGAAGTGCAGAGTGTCTTTAAATAAAAATTCTCAAATCAGGTTAGAAGTCCAGGCTAGTTAACTCAAGTGCAGTTTGTGTTTGTTTTAAATTAGGTTTTGACTTGAAACTATATTCCAGTAACTTCTGTGTCTTGCAAAATAAGTAACTAACTACTGAATTCTTATCACTAGCTTGATTGGAAAATCCAAGTCTGGGTAAAATGCACATAAATCTATTTTTTTACTTGAAGATGTATACGTTTTATACTGTAACTTGAAACAGCAGCATACCTTCACGGTGGCTATACAAGAACAGCATCTTAATTCAAACAATAAAGCTATCCAGTGTAATTTTTTTTATTTTTCTGTAATTTCAATTCAAACAAACACGTAACATAATAATTACTGTCTTATCAAGTAATAACCTCAGAATTATTCTTCTGGGTTTTGGTATGGTTTACCTACATAGTTTAGCAGGCAGGCATGTAAGTATTTTTTCACTGTCACCTCTGTAATGAAAGTTGGCCTTTTATGATACATAATTAACTAAGGTATTATTTCCTGAGATATAAATATGATAAACACTAGATGAAAATAAATATTTCAAGATACACTATTATTTATATGCAGAGTATAGAAATAATGCTCTCAGAGTCATGCTAATGCTATGGTATTGCAATATGGTAGAAAACTTCCATGCATAAAAGCCAATAAAGTCTTTCATGCCAGAATAATATCCTCAAACTCTTTTAAAATTTTAGTATAACTCTGTGGTCCTAAAGCTGATAGTGAGCATCAGACAAACTAGACAGAACAGAACCCTTTGTCTAATGCTGAGGGAAGGCTTTATCACAGTCAGTGCATTACTGCAGTGTCTGGAGCTGGTGTATCATAAGCAGTGGGAAAGGGAAATGCCATATATTCTAACGCTGACACAACAGAACATGATACAGCAGTTGAATGATAATGAAGAGGGTTAAATCATCTGTCTCACCCTGTCTCAAACAACCTCCTTCCACCCCACAAAGAAATCTACTCCTCTAACCAGAATATTGATTCAGGGCTTTTTAATAACATATCAAATCCCAGTGAAGCAATAACCTTCTACCACAAAAGCTTTCTCAATTGATCTAAAGACAGAGATGGAAGAACTGATAAGACTGTAAATCATTGTTTCCTTTCACCAATCCCCCTTTATCAAATGAAACGGCTAAAACCGAAGACCAAAACCTACACTAGGTATAATCAGTGCATCTATAACCAGAGAACAAAAATTTGAAGTAAGCAACTTCCTCTGTAAGAGCTGACTTGTTTATGCATATACATTTTCTCTATATGAACAACTTAAAGTACGTCAGCCAGAAAAAACTTTATAAAATTTACATAAAAGAGTTGCATTATTCCATATAACAAAATTCTTACTTGTCATATTAAAAAATTAAAGTAAATATGTTACTGACAGGCATTCTATATCATTAAAAAAGAACCGAGATCTTCAATGCTCAGTCCAACATCTCTTTCCACATGGAAATAAAGCAATAAAAGCATACACGATGCACAACTGCAGGAAAATCCTGTACACCCATGAATGAAGTCAATGAAAACAGAGGAGAAATCTTATAAATTACATTCTCAGGACCTGTAAATTGGAGAGAGATGGGAACCTTAGTTAGAGACCCCTAAAAATTCTGATGAAGTACTGCAGATCTGTAAGACAAGAAATATGGTATTGCCATTGTTAGGAACATGTCACAAGGTTTGTACTAAATCTGCAAGACCTCAAGACTTGAGCTTGTCAGGCTTCCTTTGTCTAGACTTGTCTGTGCTAGCCTAAAACTTTGTCCTAGCTTAGCTGTAACAGTAATTGCTAAACAATCAGATAAATATTACTTAATCTGTTTCCATTTTAGCATAGCTTTCTACAGTTGTGTGGTATAACCTATCATTAAAATGCTGACACACTGCTCTAACAGAGAGTAGTATCAAAGAGCTGTTCTGTATAGAATAAACAATCCCTGACCCCAGATTAAAAATGTAGCAAAGAAGATCATGAGCGTGGGATGACAGTATTCAAGAAGTAACCAGCAAGTATAAAACACACCATATTAAGTAAATTCAGATGTAATACAGAAATGGAAACCAATGAAGAATGAAAAAGGTGTAGACTGTGCTAGAAAACATTAAAAATAGCTACAAGAGGATCCAGTGTGAGTAGAGAGCCCCCCAACATCCATCATAAATCTCCAGGCATAACACCTGTGATGGTGGTAACTTGCTGTAACCCTTTCTCAGATGGAAGCCATTGACCTTAGTATGTATAGGGGTAGTAAACGGGTAAGCATAATGCCAGAGAAAAAGGGATGGATGCTAGGAAGTACTAGGAAGATAACAATTTTAACTGTATCGATAATAATTCTTTGATTAGAGAATTAAGATTTCAATTAGAATAACAGCAAATTCTTGGTTTTGCATGCAAGGTGTGTTTTGCTCACATAAACCACACAGATTGCAGTACAACAAATTGGTGAAGAATGCAGTTTGGAGGCAACAGCAACAGCAATTCTTGGACAATCCCAGCTAAAACACTATTTGCCACACCAGAATTATCAGGTAAATGGCTACATTTGATTAATACCTTACAATTTATGTCAGAAGAAAGTTCATGTCTAGTATAGGGGACTCACTTAGCTTCTTAATATAGGTGCAGCTATACTATTCTTTATTCTATACTGCCAGGTAAGACTGTACAAGTCATCACAACAATAATGCATTTTTGTTTCAGGATAGAGTGACATGCTTGACAAGCAAAATTGTTATTAACCAGACACAAATGTAGATAACATAATTCAAATACTCTCATATTATACAATGTATGTGACAAGTTGTAGGTTACACCCCTTGTATTATCATCATGCCTCCAATTATAATAATACCAAATAACTTTTAAGTGTAGACAAATCAGGATATAAAATGTGTGGGAAGAACTGTGTTAAAAGAATACAACAGTTACACTCAACAAAGACTGTGAAACCTGACAAACTTCTCACCTCTAGTATCAAAAGAATCAGGTAACTCATATATATTCTAACTGCATCCTCTGTTGCTATCATATATGGACTTAAATCAATGTTAGTTTGCAAGTGCTTTATTTTGAAACAAAGAATAATTCTTTAATCAGCCATTTATTCCAGAGATGCCTGTACACTGAATTAATGTCTTTACCCCAACTATGCACTGCAGACTTCCTATTCCATTGCTAGGGTAGTACTGCTACTTGATAGATTATGAAACCATCCTGTATCTGATTTTGAGTTAGAATTAAGATTTTGATTTAGCATGGTCATAAAAGAAATCAAACATATATCATAGGAAGACAACCCAAAAGACAAATCAGTCATCACTCTAAGTCAATTGCATCATTTACAAACCCAATCCTATTTTCTGAAAGTGAAACAGACAATTTCTGTTGTGGGAGTAACTGGACAAAGTGGCTGTACACACTTCTGTGAATCTGTCAGGATCCACAAGGCTCATCTTTCAGATATTTCAGTATGAAAACCAGAAAAAGGTAAACTGCAATCTGAACACTTGCCTAAATATTTTAGCACAAGAGTGGCTGGCCTCTGTCTTCTGTCACAGCAGAACTTGACAGTCTATGCCAGCTTTGTTTAGGGATATGGTGAGCTTTTTGTTCAGTTCCAAAAACTCTATAATATCACTCCCTCATTGACATAGCTCTGAACAAGCTAATCAAGTGGAAAAACATGAAGAGAAGAAACAAATATAATTTTTTTTAAACCACAGAAATCAGGTAATGATAAAAACAGCAAAGAGAAAAACAGTTCTTTCATTTCTGAAGGAAGATAGCCAACAGCAACCTAGAGCCCCATTCTCCTTCACCTATAAAATAAATGGCATTATAACATGTAATACATATATTCAATAACTTTAACTTACATAAATGATATTTTTCCATTGTTAATCTGGAGTATAAAAGTATACAGGAAAATGTGTTTTAGAATATATAGTCTTTAAAACTTCTGAGTAGAAACACAGACTGATCTCATTCTCCATGAATGAAACCACAATCTTCAGAAAGATTACTGTTCCTAAAAGTATTGAACAGCAAACTGGCTGTTTACAATGTTGTTGTTCAAAACAACATGGGTAAATTCTTCTTCTATAGGAGGGAAAAACAATCTGGATTAGGCTCACCTGTAAGGAGAGCTGTCTTACAGTCTTAAATCAGTCTTTTACATCCCATTGACTGATTTTGCAGAAACTGACAAAGAGATTCAAATATAGAAACACAATAAAATCATGGAAACCTGAAGGTTCATACTAAGCAGTCAGTAACATCTGGTTCAGTTTTTTCTGAAGACTGTAAGCAGTCATGTAGCACACATCTCATACACTGCCAAAAGTGCATGAGTCAACAGCTCAGATAAAGAACTTATGAGTAATAAATTAAAAGAGAAACCTGCATAATGGCCTGTTTAAGAATGACCTCTTTTTGAGGCCAATATGGACTATCGTGGTCACAATGAAGCCACGCTGCCACCGAGTGCCGCTGTACAGGACATGCTAGAACGCCAGTATGAACTTGGGGGTCAAAGGCAGACAATTTATATGCTACAATTGATGTCCCTAATGCACACTTCTTGATCCCTTTGGCAGCAGAGTGCTGGCCACAGTTCGCTTTCACTTGGAGGAGTATCCAGTACACCTGTAATCAACTGCCCCAGGGCTGGAAACACAGCCCTAATATTTGTTGTGCTCCTTTTTTTCCTGTATGTGTTAAAGACTGGGTTTGGCTTTCGCAGTTAGAAAAATCAAGTAATGAATACTCTGACCAGGAATAAAGCGGCGCTGCCTCTGGCCAGATAGAGGAAAGGGACAACAGGGTTTACTAGTCTGTGTGAGTTCAATGGCCTTGCACATCAGCCCCACGGGATATCGTTCATGCTGTAGCATTTGGGCCAGTCTGAAGAGGACAAGACGTGAAAAAACACACTTTACACCACAGCCAGGGACCACAGTCCCATGCTGGGTGCCAAAAAGGACTGCTGTGGTTTAACCTCAACTGGCAACTAAACCCCTCACAGCCACTTGCTTGCTCCCCACTGGTGATCCAGGGGGAAGAATCAAAAGGGTAAAAGTGAGAAAACACATGCGATGAGATAAAGACAGTTTAGTAAGTACTGTAAAAGCTGTACAAGCAAGCAAAGCAAAATAAGGAATTCATTCACCACCTCCCATCAGTGGGCAGGTGTTCACCTATCTTCAGGACAGCAGGCTTCATCATGCACAATGATTACTTAGGAAGACAAATGCCATATCTCTAAACGTGTCCCCTCTTCCTCCTTCTTCCCTGAGCTTTCATTGCTGAGCATGATGTCATATGGTATGGGATATCCTTTTGGTCTGTTGGGGTCAGCTTTCCCAGCTGTGTCCCCTCCCAGCTTCTTGTGCACCCCCAGCCTGCTCGTTGGTGGGTGGTATGAGAAGCAGTAAAAGGCCTCAACACAGTGAAAGCACTGCTCAGCAAGAATTAAACATCCCTGTGTTATCAACGCTGTTCGTAGCAAAAGTCCAACACATAGCACCAGATAAGGTACTAGGAAGAAAATGAGCTCTATTCCAACTCAAACCAGTATAATAGGGAAGTCCAATGCATATTTAAGATACATTGTTTAAGATTTTCAAATTAGAAGAAAACAAACAAGACAGTATGTGAAAAATTAATTAAGCAAAATATATTAGTAGAAATGACCAAAGAATGCTGCCAGTGTTAACACCAGAAGTTTCTGATCCAAATAATATTGCTCTTTGAATCACTTTTGGATTACCATCAACAAGTAAGTCCTGCAGACAATAAAGAAGCCTTCTAAATCATATTTCTTCATAAAGCCAGTAACACTGCAAAAATAGCAAAAGGTAGGTAAATGAAAAAAAGAAGCAGAGAAGCTCCTTCCCAAATAACACAACCCTACTTCAACATTTGAGCCAACATCAAAGATGGTGCTGCTCCAAATCAGGGATTAAACTAGGTAACATCCAAAGGTCCCATCAAACCTAGATTATTCTTTCTATGTTTTTAAACTTGTGTATTAGAGAAAGGAAATTGATGATGGAAAAGCTTGTTCAGGAAAACAGGAAATGCACAATAATGTGCAGAAAAGAGGCTAATGAAGAAGTAAAAGGAGACAATGTTATTCTCCTTACTCTGCCTCTCCTTGTTCTTTTAGAAAAAAGTACTTATTTTCTTGAACATAAGAATGAATTACATTCCTACTTTCTTTAAATAATAAGTACAGTTGCTGCACCTTTCTATGCATTTGCCACTAGGATTGCAGTCAGGAAGAGAGAAGGTCCTGCCTCCTGTCCTGGGGACAGAAATCACACAGTATATCCTATGGACAGAACTTAGTCAAAAACTGAGAGGTACTTTTTCAAACAACACCATGGTGTATATGTAATTTCATATAAGTCCAACTAAAATAATCACAAGAATTCTATTTACACAAAAAAGTTATTAAAACAAGCAGTCTGAATTCAGCTCTTCATCCAAAAAACTGTTTTGACAATAAAATAGATTCAATTGAATAATTTTTCTCTTCAGCTTGAAATATACTAGTTGGTAGAATCTAACTGAAAATACAGACTTAACTTCACATTTTAATAAACATTAAAATTCTGATCATTTGCCAACTTACATAGCTCCATTAGTGTAGACTGTGTCGCTTCCCTCCACATACTGCACCTGGGCTGGGTAGACGTGCTGTACCTGTTGCACAGTCTGCACTTGCTGTACCTGAAAAGAAGAACAACAGAAATTTGGGATACTGTAAAGAAGGAGCGACGCTTTAGTGCACCTAATGGCTTCTAAACATTATGTAATACCTCTGTTCTCATAATTACTAAAGACATGTCACAGCAATAGTAAAGAAAGCTACTGCTCTTACACAATATTCAAGTCTGGTGAATGGAGCCCTACCATTGAAGATGCATGATCATGGAGCATACGTACCTTCAGTGACAAAGACAGAACTAACTGGAAAGCATAACAAGGATGAAATGAAGTATAACTATGCTTTGCACCAAGCTGAAGAACTGCATTTACTAGGAACGAAAGTATCATTTGGCCACATGTATGACTTTTCTTATTCCATTTCAGTCCTGAATACAAGCCTTAAAATCACAGTTCAAATGTTACAGTAAGTTTAGAAATAAAGCTTTACATTAAATTGGTTTAGCTCCTGTTTAGCTGGAGTTAAACTACAGTGATACATGCTGTTTTCTCAGTAATGCCTTGACCCAAAGTACAATTATGGAACAAAACTGCCAATCTGAGTAACCACTTAACCAGACATCATCCATTATAACCAAGTCTGACAAAACCTGGTATTAGGTCAGTGAGCTAGACAACAAAAGTCAGTAAGGCATGGATTATCTTCACATATATTGCTGAGATGGCATGCCTGTATTGTAAAAGCACATAGTCACAAATCAATTTATTAGATTCATATGCTATGTAGGGAAGCTCCAGATTATTCAGATTTCATCTCCAGTCTTCATTTTTTGTCTTCTGCCACAGTAAGGATTAAGAATGTCGTATTTTACACCTGCCATCATTTAGAGAAGCCATATTTTGGTTCAAGAGCAGTCCAGAATCTGAAAGATACAAAAGGACTTACAGACTTCATGGACTGGCACAATTTTACTCAAGGAACTGAATTAGGGAAGTGACAACGCACATATTTAGTAAAGAGGTTTAACATAAGCTGCTTTTAAGTGACTTATTTTTCTCAGAAATTTTGTTATGAGGCAACATCAGCTTGATCCAGTTGGTCCTAAGGACTGCAAATACTGCAATCCCAGATGAATCTGGGTTTCATGCATTTGATGGATCATCTCCAAGAGCTCTTTGAAAACACCCTAGTTTAATACCTTCACTTCTGCTGTACTTTAAAAAGTTCTGTAATTAAACATATTTTTCCTCATCTTTTACAGCATTGACTCAAGCTGTGAAAGAAAAATCTAGGCTTTCACAGAAACCTTCCCTCAGGTTGTCATTAAAACATAAATTCTGAAAAAAAAAAAAAAAAACAAACAAAAAAACACTCAGGGTTTTGAATGCAGCTATACTAGCATATTAGAAAATACAATGTTTTTGTCCATTAACAGAAGTGATATAAAACATGATGGTTAAAGTATTTGTTAAAATCCAAATTTTTGTTTCCCAAAAAAATCATTATATAAATTGACAAATATACCTGAAAAACAATTTCTCAACTTCAAAGACTATACTAGAAAGATGGTTTTTAATCATTAAAGTAAGGTACAGCTGTGTACATTTCTCTCCTAATAATATTTAGTTATTTAACAGATTCATTTCTCAAAGTCAGCACAAAAAACTGTGATCCAAATTATGCACATGTGCTGGGTTTCTGTGAGTGGAGGGTGTTTTGGTATTGGGGGAAAGGGGCTAGAGCAGTGGCCCCCTGTGAGAAGATTCTTGAAGCTCCCTCAGCTCCAAGTTGGACTCACATCTGTCCAAGGGTGAGCCAATTATCAACAGTGGCTGTGCCTCTGTGAGAACATATTTAAGAAGGGGAACCTGGGAGGAATAGTTGGGACTTGTGAGGGAGATGCCTATGAAAACACCAAGGCCAGTGGAAGAAAGGAGGAGGAGGCGAGGGAAGGTGTGCCCAGGAAGAGAGTCCCCTGCAGCCTGTGGTGAGAGGGCAGGCTGTCCCCCTGCAGCCCATGAAGGTCCATGGTGGAGCAGATGCCCACCTGCAGCCCAGGAGGACCCCGTGCCAGAGCAGGTTACTGCGCCCAAAGAAAGCCAGGACTCTGTGGGAAGTTCCCACTATTGTAGCTCAGCACTGGGAGGACTACAGTGTGTGGGAGGGACCCATGCTGGAGCAGCTCAGGAAGAGCTGCAAACGATGCGAAGGACTCTATCAGAGGAATTTTGTGGAGGACTGTCTCCCGTGAGAGGGACCCCATGTTGGAGCAAGGGGAACAGTGCGACGAGTCCTCCCCCTCAAGAGAAAGAAGCAGCAGAGACAAGGGGTGATAAACTAACCTCATCCCCCATCCCCTGCTTCCATGCACTGCTGGGGGGTGTCCTGGGTTGAGTGAGTGGTGGAGTTTTTTGGTGGCAGGGGAGGGGGCTATCGGGGCGGCCCCCTGTGAGAAGCTTCTCAAGGCTCCCCCAGCTCCACGTCAGCTCCACTTCTGTTTGGGAAATTGAGCCAATCGGCTGCGCCTCTGCGATAACGTATTTAAGAAGGGACGTGGTGACGGGCAGTGGGACTTGTGAGGAGGAGTTGCTGCAGCTGCGTGAACACCAAGGTCAGTGGAGGAACGGAGGAAGAAAGGAGGGGGGAGGTGTGCCGGAGCAGAGACCCCCCTGTATCCTGTGGTGAGACGGCAGGGCGGCCCCCCCCTGCCACCCATGAAGATCTACGGTGGAGCAGACGTTGATTTATGGCCTGTTGCTCCTGCTCGCAAGATCAAGGTTCTGTGCCCGAAGAAGGCCGGGGTCTCATGGGAAAAGGTAGCCCCGCTGCTGTAATTCAGTGCTGGGAGGATTGCAGCATGCGGGGGAGTCCCATGCAGGAGCAGCTCGGGAAGGGCTGCAGCCGTGGGAGGGACTCCAGTTAGAGAAAGTTAGTGACCCACGACGGAGCAGTGTAAGGAAATGATGCAGACCATGGGAGGGACTCACGTCAGAGGAAGTTTGTGGAGGACTGCCTCCTGTGAGAGGGGGACCACGCTGGAGAGGGGGAACAAGTTCCAGAAGCTCCCGACACCGAAGATGAAGGAAGTGGCAGCACTGACTGCACCCCCCATTCCCTGATCCCTGCGCTGCTCGGGGGAAGAAGTAGAGATATCGGGAGCAGAACTGAGCCCAGGAAGAAGGGAGGGGTGGGGGGAAGGTGTTCTCAAGATGTGACAGTGCTGCTCACTGTCCTACTCTGTTATGTGTTGTTAGTGTCTGTAATAAATGTATGTTCTTTTTTTCTTCCCCTAATGAGTCTGCCTTTTGCTCGTGATCATAAAAGGGGGATTCTTCCCCATCCCAGTCCTATCTCGAACCCCAAGCCTGGCTCTCTGTCCCTTCTCATTGACGGAGGAGAAGGAAGAGAGAGATGCTGTGCTTTGGTTGGCTGCTGACCAGGCCCAAACCACAACAGGGAGAAAGAGGTAGAGAAACTAGGAGCAAAGCTGAGCCCAGGAAGAAGGGAAGGGGTGAAGGGAAGGCATTTTTAAGATACGGTTTTATTTCTCACTGTCCTACTCTGTTTGGTTGGTAAATTAAATGGTGGTGGTGGTGTTTGAATTAAATTATGTTCTTTTTCTTCCCCGAGTCTGTCTTTTGCCTGTGACCATAATGGGTGAGTCATCCTTCCCTGTCCTTGTCTTGATTCCCAAGCCTTTTGTTGTATTTTTTCCTCCCCCTCCCTGAGGAAGGAGTGAGCGGCTGCATGGTGCTCAGTTGGCCTTTAGGCTCAAACCAGGCCAGCATGTTACTTGGCCTTAGAACAAGTTTTTGAATTAGAAGACATAAATAGCTGTATTGTGCAAACACCTTTTCAAATAATTAAACTACTTCTATTTCTATCACCTTTGACTTCATAACTTAAATTATTTCAAATAATTTCACAGAACAGGCTTGATCCAAATCCACTATAAGTTAGTTATGTCTGTAATCTTGCTATTAATTAGTACCTCTCAATAATCAAATTTGCCAGTCTGTGACAAAACCATATACTCATGCCATAATTGGCTGAAATGTATGCATTGTACTGTGAAACATATATGCAGTATTATGATAGTTTTTAAGTATGACTAACAGTATCTGTTCCTCTTGGGTGAATCAAGTTCAACAGGAGAAGGGGAATCATAGTTGATCAGCCTATTACAAAGCACCAAATTGACCTACTTAACCCATACACTGAGAAAACATCTAGAAAACAGGCTTTGTTCTTAAAATCAGTAATTTGTCACCTACTATGTAACGGATATGCTCCATGATCTGTCTCAGTAGTACAGCTGGGGAAATACTGTGGAAATTATGCTGTTGTCTGTGAATTCCATGTTCTTGTCCAACCTCTCCCATAATGCAGTTCATTCCCTATTCAAACACACCGGATATGTCTTACTCCCTATTAAAAAAACCCACACTATTTTTCCATTAATAAAGGAAATGTGATTTTCTCCCCGCGACCTGCATAGTGACAAAATGGAACTCTATAGTATGTACAAACACAACATCAAAAACCACTAAATGCAGGTGACATTAGCATTCTACACAAAGTATTGTATTCCCTCATTACTCTTGGATAAAAGATACTACCATGTAAAAAACAACATATTCAGCACAGTGCAATACCTTTATCATAGAATTGAAAGGACACTGTAGGGACAAAGTGATATAGAGTGCATCAAAGCTCAGTGTTTACTGGACAGGACTGAAAAATTCCAAAATAAGCTTATTTTCTGATTTGGAACAACAACAAAAAAATTTACAATACAACATGCTGTGGTTTGAGCCTGGTCGGCAGCCAACCACAATGCAGCAGCTCTCTCTCCCTTTTCTTCGGGCAGTAAGAAGGGACAGAGAGCCAGGCTTGGGGTTCAAGATAGGACTGGGATGGGGAAAAAAATCCCCCTTTATGGTCATGAGCAAAAGGCAGACTTCTTAGGGGGAAAAAAAAAGGACACAGATTTATTACAGACACTAACAACACATAACAGAGTAGGACAGTGAGAAGCATTGCCACATCTTGAGAACACCTTCCCCCCACTCCTCCCTTCTTCCCAGGCTCAGCTCTGCTCCCGATATCTCTACTTCTTCCCCCGAGCAGCGCAGGGATCAGGGAATGGGGGGTGCAGTCAGTGCTGCCACTTCTTTCATCTTCGGTGGTAAGAGCTTCTGGAACTTGTTCCCCCTCTCCAGCGTGGTCCCCCTCTCACAGGAGGCAGTCCTCCACAAACTTCCTCCAACGTGAGTCCCTCCCATGGTCTGCATCATTTCCTTACACTGCTCCGTCGTGGGTCACTAACTTTCTCTAACTGGAGTCCCTCCCACGCTGCAGCTCTACCTTTTCCCACAAGACCCCAGCATTCTTCAGGCACAGCACCTTGATCAGCCGTACGAAATGAAACACAGGCCATAAATCAATGTCTGTTCCACCATAGACCTCCATGGGTGGGAGGGGGGGCCACCCTGCCGTCTCACCACAGGATACAGGGGGGTCTCTGCTCCGGCACACCTCCCCCTCCTTTCTTCCTCTGTTCCTCCACTGACCTTGGTGTTCACACAGCTGCAGCAACTCCTCCTCACAAGTCCCATTGCACATCACCACGTCCCTTCTTAAATCCGTTATCGCGGAGGCGCAGCTGATTGGGTCAGTTTTGGTGCAGAGGTGGAGCTGACTTGGAGCTGGGGAGGCTTCGAGAAGCTTCTCACAGGGGCCACCCCTATAAGCCCCTCCCCTGCCACCAAAACACTCCACCACTCACTCAAACCCAGGACGTAATAAAATATCAAAAAAGTTAAAATTAAAATTTTCATTTACTAATTTCAAATTTTCACCTATTTTTATATAAATTCCTTATTAGTCTAATATGCAGTACTACTAGAAATGTCATAACTCTTCATGCAAACAAAGAAACTTATTTTTTCAATCAGCATTTAAGAATGGATACACTATGGTGCTATTCAAACATCTACTTTTGTAGATCAAAATTATCTTCCTTTAAATTTTAACAATTAAGTTCTATACAAAAGGGCTACTGAATTAGGTTAATTTTTTTCCAATGCAGTAATAAAAAAGATGGTTTATCAAAAAAAGTTATGTTGCTGCAGCTTCTCTGAAACTCAGTACTGCTGTGGTTAAATTGATTATGGTGCTCAAGGAAGTCACTACATTGTATTACAATGTACATAACAACCTTAAGGTAGAGAAAGTTAGAGGAATATTTTGCTTGTCAAGCAATGACAAATAAAATATGTAAGACGCCTTTAGGATGTCCCTGTTTATGAAAATTCTGCCACACTGAAAATCTTTTTTATATGATATTTCCAATACTGATTTTATTTCCTATTTTACTTCATTTTGGGAAAAATGCTTTCATGTCTATTGCTTCTGGATTTTTCTTTTTTAATCTTCAATGACACAAAGAAATGAAATGCATATATCTACCCTCTACGAGCAGAAAATTGTGTTAGAAGAAGTTGGGTGTAAGGAAACAAAACATCACCAAGAAAAAAAAAAATCAAAAATTTTGGTGGAAATTGTAAAAAAAAAAAATTATTTCTCTTTTATTTATCATTTCCCTTGCACCTTTTATTAAACAGTTAAAGGAACTGAACCAGCTACATTCTTTAGGTTTTGGGGCAGAGTAGAAATTTGAGATCACAGAGAGAATATTCAACAAAGATCTAAATCTAAATGACCTTCTTATATTAAAAAAATACTTGAAGAATTAAATGATTTGGGATGAAAAGAGAAAACACAATGAAATATTAAAAAGTGGCAGTATGCAAGTTCAAAAATTGTATGTTCTGGAGTTGACTGGCGAGCTAGTCATAGTAATTCTTGCTACTGTCTGGCTGGAAAGCATATAATTAATTGATTTGTATTGGAAATAATGAGTGAAGTAGGGTCAGACAGCAAATCTTTCATTTCTCTTGTTTCAGTGAGTCTAGCCTGAAATAAATAACTGGAACAGGATTAGAAGTAAGCAGCTGAAATATTCAATATAAATATGTAATTAGAATTACTAGTTGAAGGGAAAAAAAAAGGAAATTAAATTATATTCTTAATTATACTACCTCAGAGGAACAAATGAAGGACTAAGTTATATTGTACCTATGAGGGTTTGTCAACAAAAATAAAGTACATAAAAGCATACTGAAATGCAGAAATTACATTGAAGCATAAAAAAAAAAATTAAGATTTTGTATTTCCAATAAAAAGTGCTTATGTTCAAAGTACTACTAAACAAAGAATAGAACAACAGGACAAAAAATATAATTATTTTTAAACTGCATTTGAAAAAGAACATACAATTATCGACAGTGCCTATGCAAACAACTTGGATGTGAATTATTTTCTGTTCTGAGAGATAAAAATAATTTCTGTACCTTCATTAGTCTGGACTACTTTTGGCAAGCAACATATAAATAGTACATACTGTAATATTTTAAGCACGTTCATATTTATATAATGACTGTCAGTTCGTGATTTTGCATTAAGAGCAATTTTGATTAGCAGAATTCTGCCTCTCCAGCTAATGATACAATGCTTTGTGAATGTGATGGCAATCGTGTATGGTGAATACAAAGAAAAGCTTTGCTTAACTTCTGATGAGTGGATATACCTTTATTAAATAGATTATATGACTATTTTTAGTTTTATCTCTCCAGTCCTTCCACATTGCATGGTACAAACTACATAGTGAGGTTAATTTTGAATTCTTACAAGTTTACTGCACTGTGCTATGAAAAGCCTGTTGAAAAAGCAATGATACATTAGTGAAAAATCCCCATATCTGAGGAAACAAAAGACTTAGAAAATTCCTCATGCTATTAAAATGGAACTTAATAATACTCCACCTTTTCGGTCTTACTCTTGCTGCTTTTTGATTACATGTGGATATTTTTGTCCCCTTACCATTCCCTTCTATTCCTTCTCAACAGTGATAGCTGCTGTACTGCATGAATCCAGCTGCCACCAGTGCCACTTTTACCACAGGGGAAGACCAGGTTTTCATTAATGCTCCTATTTTTGCAGCATCAGAGCAGACTTTTGTGAGGTCCATATTTACACCAGATATATGCAAATTAGGGATTTGTTCTAGCTGAAAATATCAAAAGTTACTCTTTTGCTCTTTGCGCAGAAGACAGGATGCTTCAGTACAAACATAGCTGTAAGAAAAGGGCTCTTAGTCTGCTTATTCGGCTTGCTCTGATTCAGGGCAAAAATGTTTCATTTTGAAAAAAATATCATACATGGTATGTACATAAACAAACACTGACACCATGAAAATAACCCCAAATTAATACATGCAGGAAATGTCATTTAAGTATGGTGTATATACAGGAATACATCGAAAACAAAGACCTCACTAGGAAAAATGCACTATGCACTGCTTTAATATTAATTAAAACCAAATTCATCTAAAATAGCATTATTCACTAAAAAGTACTAATAAATTACTGTAGACATAATAGAGACATTTCAGCTTATGCCAAATCATTGCATATACACAGACACTTATGTTACAGTATCTTTGAATTTAACAAAACTCAAAAGGCGCCCTATTGCTTTAGTAAATTATATTCACAATAAAATATAATCCAAATGTGAATATTTGCACATATTTTGGATACAGCTGACATTATTAAGTATGTCTCTCATAAATCACAGAACAAAAAGAAAGCCTATCTTATATACTATGCACCTAAAACTTTCCCTTCAACTTTCAACATTGGTAACTTTGCATGAGTAAGACCTCGTTCTGGCATTAAAAGAGTGACTTTATGAAATGAGGATTCTTACTTCTTATTTTCTTTAGGCAAATTGGCCCATTCCTATCAAATGTACATAAAGCCGATATTAACATCAGGCAAACACTAGTTATTGTCTTGGGTTTGTATGTGTGGCTGGGTTTTTGGTAGCAGGGGAGGGAGCTATAGCAGTGGCTCCTGTAAGAAGCTTCCTGAAACTTCCCTGGCTCCAAGTTGGACCCACCTCTGACCAAGGCTGAGCCCATCAGTGATGGTGTTTGTGCCTCTGTGATAACATATTTTAGGAGAACTTGGGAGAAGGAGTGGGACTTGTGAGGAGGAGTTACAAGGACACCTATGAGAACATTGAGGTCAGTGGAAAAAAGGGGGGAGGTATGCCAGAGCAGAGACCCCAGTATCCTGTGGTGAGATGGCAGGGCCAACCAGCCACCCATGGAGGTCCACGGTGGAGCAGATGCCCACCTGCAGTCCACAGAGGACCCCATGCCAGAGCAGGTGGCTGTGCCCAGAGAAGTCAAGGACTCTGTTGGAAGCTCCTGCTGTTGTAGTTCAGCACTGGGAGGACTAAACTGCATGGGAGGGACCCAACACTGGAGCAATTAATGAAAAGCTGCAGCCCATGGGAAGGACCCATGTTGACGAAAGTTTGTGGAGAACTATCTCCAGTGAGAGGGACCCCATGTTGGAGCAGAGGAACAGTGCAAGGAGTCCTCTCCCTGAGGAGAAAGAAGTGGCAGCACTGACTGCACCCCAGATTCCCTGCCCCGTGCACTGCTGTGGGAAGGAGGTAGAGAGATTGGGAGCAAACCTGAGTCTGGGAAGAAGGAAGGGGTGGGAGGAGGTGTTTCTAAG
The DNA here is from genome assembly GCF_018691265.1 of Tyto alba. NCBI lineage: Eukaryota > Metazoa > Chordata > Aves > Strigiformes > Tytonidae > Tyto > Tyto alba. The sequence goes on from NW_024881318.1 coordinate 33,619,626, forward strand.
ATGTAGTTATACTTCTCACTGTCCTACTCTGTTAAGTGGTGGTGGTTTTTGAACAAAATCGATGAGGTTTTTCTCTTCCCCAATTGAGTCTGTCCTTTGCCAGTGACCATAATGGGTGACTCATCTCACCCAGTCCTTATCTCCATTCCAGATCCTTTTGTTTTAATCGTCCTCCTTCCCATTCCTGAGGTGGAATGAGTGAGAGATCAGCTGTGCGGTGCTCAATAGCCCTTTAGGCTCAAACCAGGACAGCCCTTTTTGGCACCCAAAGTGGGGCAGAGGAATGAAGACAAGGATAGCAACTGGGAGAGGTAACTGGCAAAACACAGACTGAACCTTGTTAGCAGAACAATCATGGGCATTTCTGTTGTAATTGTGGTGGATGGAGAAGAGGTGGATTGTGTCTCAGTATTGTGATGATGTTATTTTATTTTGGTGTAGGGAAGGTTTTTTGGTTTTTTGTTCTTGTGTTATGTGAATGAAGTTTGTGAATATTGCCTTGTGTAATGAAACCATGACACCTATACACAGATACTTCCTCATAGCAGATCACACCTACAACTTCCTCAACACTGTGATTGTTTTAATGTTTGATATTCTTTTTTTTAACTCTATAACTGAAATTACTTATCCCATTTACGTTCTTCAACGTATTTCCTGTAGGCATACCACATTCACTTCACTCTTCCTTTTCTCCTCACCACAAGTACATTTCCATAATCTATCATCTCCCTCTACACAAATCTCCCACACATACTGTGTTTTAATCACTGCAGTATTGTCTGCATTGGATTTCCCAACACCCTTCTTGCATCTTCCATCCCTGCAAAATTTTGAAGAAACTCCTCATCCTTGGCTGGTTTGATCCCTTAGCTTTCCCTTCTGAAACATTATGCTGATTCCTGTGGTCAGTGTTAAGAATCAACTGGAAAAATATAATCTAATATCCCCACGGAGAAAAATAATCCAAAAGAATGATGGAGTATTCAATGAAAGGGAATACTCAGAAGTAGCAGTACTAAAGGACATGTCTGTAAGGTTGATCAGGGACAGCTTTACATACTCAGATAGTGCAACAAAAAAAAATTCTGTTTCCTGTTCTCAGTAAGGTATAATCAAACAAGAAAAAAACAACCTACTCCCAGGCTTCTATGTTTTGACGTGAGTATTACATGAATGAAGGACAACAGGAATAAATTCAGAAAAGATACAGACAGTTGGTGACAAAGACTAATGCATTATTTATGTGGGAAAATAAGGATCTAATTCTACCACAGAAGTTTTCAGAAAGGTAGAAACTTTGCACAAACAAAGTTTATAAGCACCAAAGGCCTGTTCATTCTTCATTTGCTTGTTACAAAAATAGAATGGAAATGTGCAGAAGATCCTACCCGTACAGTTCAGTCAATCAAATCATTAGGACTACAGTACTATAAAGTATCCTATATTCCACTAAGTGGCCAATAATCTTCAATCCTTCACACTGTTCAGTACTTCACATAGATAAAATTCAGAATATTAGACCATCATATGTATATCCTATTTGCTTAAACCATGCAACTTTGTACTACTACCAAATAATCAACTTATACCTGAAAAGCTAAAATACAGGAATAAAAAAGAACAAATCACACAAACTACATCTATTAAACATCTGTCATCATGATAGAACATTAAAATCAGACAAATTATCCAGATTGTATTTCATAAATAAAAAAAAAAAAAGTCTTGCACTTCAAAACCTCACAAAAGAGTTAACCAAACAAAATCTGCTACAAAGGGTAGCTAAGTTCAATCATCATGGAAGCTTCAATTAAAACCTAATATAGTATTAAAAGACTCTTATTCTAATCAACATTCAAGTAAAGAGTGAACAAGCTATTTAGCAGTTTGAACTCAGGAGAAAATATTTCAAACAATTCTTGATTCACTAGTGGTGAATTCTGAGTAAATACACAAAGACAAGCATTTAAATAAAATTTTGTAAGTCTAAATTCAATGCTTTCCTGAATCATTTTTTTAAAAAACAAGCTTGCATCCTGAAAGTTACATGAAGATATACAGAAACTACAGTAAGGGAACTATGAGGCATTACAAATTCAGTTTGTACCTCAGGACAAAAATGGTAGTGAAACATACGAGACTGTGGATCACATACATAAAAATGCAACACCTGGAATTTTAGAACTCAACAAATGCTGAAGAATTTAATTTAGGGAAAAGTGCTTCACTGCCATAGAAACAAATTACATTATTTAATAAACTATGTCCAGTTCTCATATTATTGATTCTGAAACTGTGAAGTCAGTCTTTGATGAAAACAAATGTCAGATGTCACCTGGAGTACCCATCACATGGACAACTAATTTCTGTGTATTCCAGGAAAGTCTTGGACAGCTGTCATGGCTTTCATATTCGGTCCTTGTTCTCTACCTCCATATATTTATTTTTTTATTTCCCCATTTTATTCTGCCACCATTCCCTTCCAAAGCCTGTGGTTGCTGCACAGGTGAGTGACAATGCACTGCATGTGCACTGTGTTGGCTGCTGCAAAAGTCTTCTTACTTCCCTGGCAAATGTGCATCGTGAATTATCTATTGTCATACCACAAATACTTTTATAACATTATGCAAAGATCTGCAGGGAGTCAAGCCTAGAGGTGTAAAAGACAGTGCTTTTCATTTTTACATTTGTATTGCACTTACTTGGACATCCAAATGAAAGGAGAAATTATATAGACAATAATATCAGAAACTTAATAATTATTCTCTATTTAAAGTAAAAAATATGAATATTCATTAACATAAATTAAATGTCTATGAGCTACTACATGAATTCCATAATAACTTACAGTTAGAATTGAGTATATGTACTGTTGGTGCTTGTCAGATGCTCTAGTTAAAGGAACAGATCCTGAAAACAGCTTGCCTTTCTCTGGTTATTTTAATTCCAGCAAAATAAAATTGATAAAAGCAGAGCAAAAGAGTTCATTTAGCAGCCTTGTACAAAATCAAGTTCTTCACTACACTGTGAATAATTATCCTTCCTGTGTTTTGTTTTGGTTTTTTTTTAATCTTCCCAAAACTAACAGACACCTACCTGTTGCTGAACTGGTACCTGCTGTACTACTTGTGTGGGCACTGCTGCCTGGCCAGCCACAGATGTCTGTAAAGTCACAGTCGAACCTGTATCCGATCCAGTCTCTGATGTCTGCATCGTGATCTCTGAATAAAATTAAGATGTAAAATTAAAAGGTTAGTGCATTCATTTTTTTTTTTTATTTTGTCACTTATGTTAGCACACTAATTTATCACTTATCTCTATGTGGATCTTAAATTTAGCTAATACCAGTCTTGGTATGAGTCAAAGGTTTTTCCCCCTACTAGCATAAACAAATGGGTTTTTATGTTACTTTTTTCTTACTTATATTCAAAATATCTTTTATTTACATGTGCAGAAACATATATAACTTCTCTGAGTTTTGTCACTTTAGGAGTAGGTCAGAAAATCAGCAGCAAAACTTCTCTCAGCTTGTAAATAACTGGTCATCATTCAAAACTGTTTTTTCTCTGAATTCCTGAATTACACTAAAAACTCTACACACTCAAATTGAAAGCCAAACTTCTAGCAGGCCACAGAATGAAGGGCTGTAATCTGGAAAGCAAACACTGAAAAGCATTTAGTAAGTCACAGTGAAAAAGCAATGCAAATAACCTCCTCCAGCAGAAAGCATTAAAGCAACCACTGTAGTTAAAATCAGAAAACACTTTTTGACACTAAAACCATATAGAAATACACAGGTGGTAGGAAAATGCCTAAGATTGTGTCCCTGATATTTAAAGGGAACAATGAAAACTTGGATAGAATACAGAAGCTGTTTAGGAATCAAGGAAAATACCTCAGAAAGAAAACTTATCAGAAGGACAATGAGGATGACATGCCTTCATAGGAAACACAGACTGGGAACTACAGGATTCCTCACTTTTGCACAGCAGAAATGACAATACAGTTAATTGGGTGACAGACAAAAAAGTAATTCAAAATCAGGAATTAGACTCTTTTTTTTTTTTTTTTTTTTCAATTAATTTTAAGCAGTGGATGATGAACTGGTGAAAATAATAACCAGATGAGGCAGGTGATCCTTCACCTGATACCTTCAAAAGTGAAGACTATATATTTCTGTGAAGAATTACATTAGCAAATACAAGTTACTAGTCTGTAAACCAAATGTTCTAGGATTTAAAAATTTTATTGCCCTTAATCTCTATTAATCTATATTAGCTACAAAATACTTTGACAACCCAAGGACGAACGTCACTGTCGTGGTTTGGCCTGGTTGGCAGCCAATCACAACGCAGCAGCTCTCTCTCCCTCCTCCGCTGCCAATGAGAAGGGACAGAGAGCCAGGCTTGGGGTTCGAGATAGGACTGGGATGGGGAAAAATTCCCCTTTATGATCATGAGCAAAAGGCAGACTCATTAGGGGAAGAAAAAAAGAACATACATTTATTACAGACACTAACAACACATAACAGAGTAGGACAGTGAGCAGCACTGTCACATCTTGAGAACACCTTCCCCCCACCCCTCCCTTCTTCCCGGGCTCAGCTCTGCTCCCGATATCTCTACCTCCTCCCCCGAGCAGCGCAGGGGGTATGGAATGGGGGGTGCAGTCAGTGCTGCCACTTCCTTTATCTTCCGTGAGGAGAGTTTCTGTAAGTTCTTCCCCCTGCTCCATCATGGTCCCCCTCTCACAGGAGACAGTCCTCCACAAACTTTTCCAACATGAATTCCTCCCATGGGCTGCAGCATTCCCCACACTGCTCCGTCATGGGTCACTAACTTTCTCCGACTGGATTCCCTCCCACGGGCTGCAGCCCTTCCCGAGCTGCTCCGGCGTGGGACACCCCCGCATGCTGAAATCCTCCCAGTGCCAAACTACAACAGCAGGGCTACCTTTTCCCACAAGATTCCGGCCTTCTTCGGGCACAGCACCTTGATCAATCATGCAAAAAACACAGGCCATAAATCAATGTCTGCTCCACCATAGATCTTCATGGGTGGCGGGGGGGGCCACCCTGCCATCTCACCACAGGATACAGGGGGGTCTCTGCTCCGGCACACCTCCCCCCTCCTTTCTTCCTCCGTTCCTCCACTGACCTTGGTGTTCACGCAGCTGCAGCAACTCCTCCTCACAAGTCCCACTGCCCTTCACCACGTCCCTTCTTAAATACGTTATCGCAGAGGCGCAGCCGATTGGCTCAATTTCCCAAACAGAAGTGGAGCTGACGTTGAGCTGGGGGAGCTTTGAGAAGCTTCTCACAGGGGGCCGCCCCGATAGCCCCCTCCCCTGCCACCAAAAAACTCCACCACTCACTCAACCCAGGACAGTCACTAAAAATTAGTAACATTATCATGCATAATAGAAGACATATATATGAAAAAATATCTACAAACACTTTGAGTGCCCTATTGAGATGACTTTTTAATTTAACTGAATAGAGCCAGATGGCTAACAGGTAAGAAACTAGGCTTTAATACTGCCCCCTCCAAATAACAACCTCCCCCCCCCCAAAAAAAAACCTACAATATTTTTTGAGACAAAAACTTAATAAAAAATGTGTCTATTTAGGGGCATACCAATATATAGTAGGAGGAATTAATTACTGTACCAAAAAGCCCCAGAGCCTCTCAGAAAATTCAATGTTCTCTTTGCTTGACAACTGAACCAGCAGCAACAGACCTTACTGTCAAGGCTGGGTTCCACAGCAGTTTAAACTGATTTAAATCTGGGTTTCTGCAGTCCTTCCTACCCTCCAACTACCTATGATTCATTCTGCATTCAAACAGTCAGCACAAAGCAGGAAACAGGTATAAAAAATTTGGGATGGGGGTGGGGATAGGGGCAGGACCTTGCCAAATGGAACCATCATTGGTTTAAACTGCATGGAATAATGCCCATGTTATCTGACAGATATAACTCCTGAAATATTCAAAAAGACTAATAAACCGTTGATCAAACCTGTTTGAGATTAATCAATAGATTCTCAGACTTATCATGTTGTCTGAGCCTTCTACTCCTTTGCAGTATGCCCAACGAAAATCAGGATACAAAACAAAAATTAAAAAGGAATATAACTTCACATATGACCATTAAAATGTAAAAAAATCCTAACAACGGACACAGATAACTACAGAATAAATATGGAGGAGTTGGAAGTCACTGTGCTGCTAGAAAGCTACAACCTATTTGCCATTATGAAAGTTAGCGGGATAAATCCTGTGACTGAAGAACAGCTAGCAATGGCTACTGGCTGTTCAGAAGAGACCAGCAAGGAAGGAGAGCTGGAGGGGTAGCCCTCTACATCAATAAATGGAGCCATTGTTAAGAGCTGTCTCTGAACAGGTCGAAAGCTTATGGGTAAGAATTAGAGGTCAAGACAATCAAAGGAACCTTGTGTTTGGTGCTTACTACAGGATGACTGATCAATGGAAGCCTACTGACAAAAGCCTTCTTACTCCAGTTACGGGAGGAATTGCACTCAGGCACTCATGCTGCTGGGGGACTTCAACAACCCCAACATCTGCAGGAAAAGTAGCACAGTGACTGTAGGCAATCCAGGAGATCCTGGAGTGCACTGAGGATAACTTCTTAAGGCAGGTAATAGACAGCCCTACCAGAGGGGATGCATTACTGGAACCTGTTGATCACCAACACAAGTGAGCAAATCGGTGACATCAAGATTGGAGGCAGCCTGGGCTGCAGTGATCACACACTGGTGGAGTTTGCAGTCCTGAGGGATATGGGTCAGGTGAAGAGTAAAAAAAAGTCAGGACCCTGAATTTTAGGAAAGCAAACTTGCAGCTGTTCAAGAACTTAGTCAATAGGACCCCCTGGGCAACTGCCCTCAGGGACAAGGGAGCAGAACAGAGCTAGTGGATCTTTAATGATGCTCTCCATAGAGGGGAAGACCTCTCGATCCCCAGGTGTAAGGAATCAGGAAAGGAAGGCAAGAGACCAGTGTGGCCAAGTCAAGACCTGCTGGTCAAACTAAAGGGCAAGAAGGAAATGCACAGGCAGTAGAAGCAGGGACAGGTATCCTGGGAATAGTATAGGGATGCTGCCCAGTTGTCTAGGGATGGCGTCAGGAAGGCCGAGGTACAGCTAGAGCTGAACTTTGCAAGGGACACAAAGAATAATAAGGGGTTCTACAGGAATGTCAGTCAGAAAAGGAAGGTCAAAGGAAGTGCACGTACTCCAATGAACACAACTGGCAAACTGCTTAACAACAGATGACAAGCATGATCTGCACAGAAAAAAAGCATGGCCAGCAGGTTGAGGGAGGTGATTCTCCTCCTCTATTCCACACTTTGGTGAGACCCCACCTGGAGTTCTGTGTTCAGTTCTGGGGCCCGCAGTACAAGAAAAGCATTGACCTGCTGGAGCAGGTCCAGAGGAGGGCCACAAAAATGATCAGAGGAATGGAACACTTCCCCTAGGAGGAAAGGCTGAGAGAGATGGGATGGTTCAAGCCTGAAGAAGAGAAAGCTCTGCAGAGACCTTATTGCAGCCTTTCAATATTTAAAGGGGGCTTATAGAAAAGATGGCGACAGAATTTTTTAGTGGGTCCTGTTGCGATTGGACAAGGGGTCACCGTTTTAAAGTAACAGAGGGTAAATTCAGACTAGATATAAGGAAGACATTTTTTATGATGAGGGTGGTAAAACACTGGAACAGGCTGCCCAGAGAGGCGGTAGATGCCCCTTCCCTGGAAACATTCAAGGCCAGGCTGTACGGGGCTGTCAGCAACCTGATCGAGTTGAAGATGTCCCTGCTCACTACAGCGGACTTGGACTAGATGAACTTTTAAGATCCCTTCCAACCCAAACCATTCTACGATTTTCTGTTTACTGTAAAATAGTAAATTTCATACCCTTTTTTGCCTACAGAAAATGATGTATAAATTACAGAATAAAGTTATTTAATGCTAAATTCAGTGCCACAGTTCCAATATCAGTCCACCCTAACAGAAAAACAGTAGTTTTTCTCTTAATGTCAATATTAAAGAGAACATTTAACTTCTAGTAATAACATCCAGAAAGAAATTTTTCTTTACTTTCCAACTTGCAATCATCTTAATGTTTCTGCAGATAAACTAAAAAGTCACTGTACATTATAAGGCATCGTTACATGCACTAGAACAAACTCATCCACAATGTAAATCTATGGAGTTTAAATAAATTGTGTCAGAGATTTAAAAAACTATTTTCTGCAACAGCAAAAAGACAACTTATGCTTTCTATCCATATGCTATACATACATATGTATAAACATATATATGAAAAGAACAACCACTGCAGTAATTATTATACCTCTTGAAGTATAATAATTACTTGAGTCACAGCACAGAAGAATGGGATACCAAGTACTTTCGGGGGCTTCTAGAATACACCAAATTACACAGACAATGGCAACATTCATAACAGAATAGTAATGAGTAGAGTACGTTAGTTTTATACTTAAACTTGAGCAGGTCCAGAGGAGGCCATGAAGATGATCAGGGGGCTGAAGCACCTCACCTATGAGGACAGGCTGAGAGTTGGGGTTGTTCAGCCTGGATAAGAGAAGGCTCCGGGGAGAACTTACAGCAGCCTTCCAGTGCTTAAAGGGGGCTACAGGAAAGGTGGGGAGGGACTCTTTATCAGGAACTGTACTGACAGGTTGAGGGGTAATGGCTTTAAACTGAAAGGGGGTAGATTCAGATTAGATCTAAGGAAGAAATTCTTTCCTGTGAGGGTGGTGAGGCACAGGCACAGGTTGCCCAGAGAAGATGTGGCTGCCCCCTCCCTGGAAGGGTTCAAGGCCAGGCTGGACGGGGCTTTGAGCAACCTGGTCTAGTGGAAGGTGTCCATGGCAGGGGGGTTGGAACTAGATGATCTTTAAGGTCCCTTCCAACCCAAACCGTTCTATGATTCTATGATACACTATAACCTTTTTCTAAAATAGAGTAATTCGTGTTTTACTCAGTCTTTGTCCAGCACAGAATCACTGCTAACAAAAAGGAACTGTAATAAGATCAACATTTTTAAAGGAAGAAATGCAATGAAACTGACTTTTAAGGGGAACCATAAACTTTAAACTACCTTTAACTTACTTGTAAATGATATTTCACTTAATGAAGTCAGAGTTTTTAATAAATAAATATTCTTTCTGTTCAGAAAGTAAAGCCAACTATTATTTAACATGGGTAATTTATTTACATTGAAATTATTTAGAAAACAATGTATTTTTGTAATTGCTATTTTGCACAGTCATTGGGCAATGTTTTATGCATAAATATTGAAAAATAAAGAGAAAAAAAAAAGTGTAGTATCAACACAGTGCTATTTGGCTAGAACAACAGTTCTGCCAATTAAGAATTTCAAATTTTTCAGAAGCATCAAAATAATCTGATGCCTCTATCTACACACTTAGGGATATATCAATGAATTAATTATGTGTACTTTTTTTCTCAGCCCATTACCTGTTTACTTGGTAAACTTCAAAATTGAAGTTAAAGAAGAGCCACTTTATCTGAGCAAGCCTGTACTCGCTCTTATATGTAACCCAGATAAAAACATTGGCAAATTGTCAGATTAGTGGAAATCAAAAGCTAAGCACTGAGTAACTTCCTAAACCACCTCTCTCTATAGGACTTCAGTTTCAGAGCACAATTAAATGGGTCAGATTAAGCCACCAATTCCAACTAATGATCATTTAAAATCCGGCAGCTCCAATGGGAAGCAAAAATGAATAGTTAAAAAGAAATAAAAGACATTATTTTATACCAGCCCTTAGCTTTACTTGACTATATGTTGTTTTCATGGTTACAGTGTACAAACATGTCAATCACTGCAAAGGAGGAGGAATGCTACTACAGTCAAATCAGTTTTGACTGGTGAGAGACTGTTCCATACCGCCCTGTATCTGTTAATTGCTATGTGACATCTCAGGCAGTACTTGATCATTACAGCTGCAATTCAAGATGCTCAAGAAACCAGAGCCAGGTACTGTCATCTAAGTGAGGAACATAATGTGTTCATTTCCTGGAATCAGCTGTCATGGATTGTGCCTGGCTGACATTAGAGTTAACCTCTTAGGAAAAGGGAGCAGCTTCATTATAAGAACAGAGAATACTTTGATTGTAAACCAGTTGTCAGTTACCACAGAGAAGCTGAGACTCCAGCAGACTGCAAGTGCCAGTGACAGCCAAGTCTGCTGTGAGGTGCTGAGGGATGATGAACAATGAGTCAGGAATTGGGTATTCTCTGCCCAGTCCTGAAACTGATAAAGTCCAGAGTCATATCAGGACACATAAGAGAGAATCCACAGTTAGGTGGGAGAGAACCCCCAGACAGAACTGGAGAGATGTCAGAGGACCTCATGGCCCAGCCTAGGACTACCCACCATACAGCTGGCACTGATACACCAGCCTACTGAATTTCAGACCATGTTGTGACACCCATAGGACAGGGAAGCTGTGTAATTTGTAAACTGCATTTATATTTTTGCTTGAAGTGTTTTGGTGACTGAGTCCGTTTGTGTTGGGTTTGTGTGTATGGTGGGGTTTTTGGTATCAGAGAAGGGGGCTACAGCAGTGGCCCCCTGTGAGAAGCTTCTTGAAGGTCCCCCAGCTCCAAGTCAGACCCACCTCTGCACCAAGGCCAAGCCAATAAGCAGCGGTGGCTGCACCTCTGTGAGAATGTATTTACGAAAGGGATCCTGGGAGGAGGAGTGGGACTTGTGAGGAAGATACCGATGCAAAAACCAAAGTCAATGGAATAAAGGAGAAGGATGGAGCAGGGGAGGTATACCCAAGCAGACTCCACTGCAGCCCATGGTGAGAGGGCAGGCTGTCTCTCTGCAGCCCGTGAAGGTCCATGGTGGAGCAGATGCCCCCCTATAGCCCAGGGAGGAGTCCCCACTGTTGTAGTTCAGCAGTGGGAGGACTACACTGCACAGGAGGGACCTATGCTGGAACAGCTCGAGAAGAGCTGCAGCCTGTGGGAGGGACTCATGTTGTAGAAAGTTCATGGAGGACTGTCTCCCATGAGAGGGACCCCACACTGGAGCAAGGCCAGAGTGCAAGGTGTCTTCCCCTGAGTAGGAAGGAGCCGCAGGACCAACCACAACCCTGCCCCCCTGCACCACTGGCAGGGAGGAGGTAGAGAAATCAGGAGGGGCGGGGGAAGGTGTTTTTAAGATGTGGTAATGCTTCTTGCTGTCCTACGCTAATTGTTAAGTGGTGGTGGTGATGGTGTTTGAATTGAATTGATGGGGTTTTTCTCTTCCCCAATTGAGTCTGTCTTTTGCCAGGGACAATAATGGATGAGTCATCCCACCCTGTCCTTATGTAGATTCCAGAGCCTTTTGCTTTACTTTCCTCCTTCCCATTCCTGAGGGGGAAGGGGTAAGCAAGGAGCTACATGGTGCTCAGTTGACCTCTGGGCTTTAAACCACAACAAAACTTTATCTCCACACTGTCCACCCGGTGACAGCCCTATATTTAAGCACAGAATCTGATCTTCTCCCTCAGAGCTGTAATACACTTATTTAAATAATCTGATATACTGGTTAACCAGTTGCTCTATAGACTGATTTATCAGTATGTAAACTAGGATGGATAAAGCATGGTTGTGGAATACAAACTTTGCCATCAGTTTTGCCTAAGCAGAAAGAAACTTAATAATTTAATATCAACTTATTCAAAAGGGTTTAGGTTGCTTCGATTATACTGCTCTAAATCTCAATCCTAAATGCAATTCTTTACTATAGATCACACTACAGCATAGATTTTTTTCTTGTAGATGCCACACAATATGTTTGACAGTCAACCATGATCATCTTCCTATTAGCTGAAGTTTTTCTAGCACCACATTAGTGAGGCAGTTAGTGTAATTCTTTTATATTACATCAATACTGAGCATAAACATGAATACATTTTTATAACCTAAATGAAGTTTCTTAATTTTGCACTGATACTGCATATACGTAAACGAACTGCATTATTACAGCAGAAAAGATGTCATCTTTGCCTAGGGGGTCTGTCAGGTGTATCAGGTGCAGCAACAGATTTGACATAGATCCTTTTTATTCTGACTAATTAGGCAGTTGGACACACCCATCTGTTAATGGTTTTGCTCTGTATAGACAGTGCTTGTTGCATCATGTGAAGGTAAGCTGAACGAGCCACATTCTGAAAGATAGTCAATTAACCCCTCCAAGTGGGGAAAAAGATCTTGCGCAAGCCCAGCTGCTGAATGTGACCAGATTAGTATTTCTTCAGTCTAATGGGCAGGTATTAGACAAAGCTACTATGCTGAAAATTACCCCCTTTCCTGTATATTCTGTGCATTTTCATGTTGTCTGTTAAGTTCCTTAAAGATTTTTTAATATATTCAAATTCTCAGTTGGAATCTTTCAGTTTTCTAGGCTTGAAATATCAAGACTGAATTGTTTAAGAGTCTAACTTGATCAATTACTTATCAAAAGATAAGTAATATGTTAAAAGATAACATAAGTAATATGTTAAAAGATAAGTGATAAATTAAAATATGCCAGATTAATGACTACTGTTTATTTTGTTCCTGGACTACTTCACTCTGAACTAATTTACTTTTTTCAGAGTTTGCAAAGTTTTGTTCAGCCACATATGCTTATTGTCTAGATCAAATAATGTATCAGGCTTTAATTCAATGCAGAAAATTAAGGCCTGCAATTTACTTTAAGTGCAGCAGGAAATTTTTTTTTCTCCACTAGAAGTCTAAATAAAACATCACAGAAGGTAATTACATTCAGCAATGGCAGGCTTTTAATGGTCAAAATAAAAGGCTAATCTTAAGATCATATCTATTTATAATGATGGATCACCAATATACTCATTAAGAATTTCTGGCAACATAATGTGTTTCACAATAAAGGGAAACTTCTCAGAACATCAAGATTCAACATGTAATACAGAATGCCTGGTTCCTGAACAACAGTATAAATGGAAACAATAATACATTAGAGTTTGAGAAGCATTCCTTTTCAGTTTTTCTGTAAACAAAAATTTTATTAATAATTGCCTTCAAAAAAGTGATGTTATGAATTCAAAGGAAACACTTAGATGTGTTAGTAGTAAAGCTGAAAGCAGTTTATACATGTGATTCACAGGAAAGAAAAGAATACCATAAATAAGTTTTAGATACTAATGTATTTTCATGTTAGAATACCAGTTTCTTACTAAACACTATTTGATTGTTTGTCCTGACCCAAAGTTCTTAGAGATACCAAAGTAGGCAGCTCGACTCTGTTAAGGACTAGTTGCTAAATATTTCAATTAGAAACATGAATCTCATTACTCTTTTTTCAGCTTTCCATTGATTTATGGGAAGAATAATAGTTAACTGAACAGCACAGAATGAAGCATATAAGATGATTCTCTGGATTCACATATAATTTCCAGTAGCAAAACCCTACAACAGCAGAATAACAGAAGGGGGAAGTACAGAGAGATACATGCTGGAAAGGACCAATGCAAGTGATAACTCTTGGTAACTCCTTCAGAGGAAATCCATAAGATCAAAATGTAATGTCTTGACAATCAGATCAAGAACCCAAGAACAGTACTAGTCAATGATTGTCATAATGAAACTCTGTATCATGGATGCTTACACTGAAGGATTACTTCATGACTCTCTCACTTTGATCTACCTACTAATTTTACCTGCAAAAACTTAAGAATTCTATCTACTCTTGGTGGACAATGTATCAGTATTATACATCAACCCTACACAGCAATACATACCAGCAACAAGACTACATTCACAAACAGCAGGATAAAACAAAACTTCTGAAGAGTTTTTGTTGTGACATGACTAGCAAGTACAACTGCTACAAGAAACAAAGCTAGCAAATCATTAAACAATTATATTAATACTATTCCAAGGCGTTAGTTTGTCCACTGGAGATTCTGTGAGTGGAAAAGCCCAGGTGATGTTCTCCTCCATCCCGGGTGAAAGGGCGTGAGGAGGTGGGCACGGATACTCCTTGTCAACAATTAGTTGTGGAACTGGTGCTGGGAGCAGGGCTTTGGTTTCTATGACTGTAGGACCCTCTTTGAATATGCCTGCTTAGGAGATATGGGATCCACCTCATTAGAGTGGGGCAGAGGCACATTTGTTAGCAGCATGGCTGACTCAGTAAGAAGAGACTTAAATGAGGAATGATGTGGGGAGGGAAATTGTTATCAGCAGCCCTGTGAAGGAGTGGTGGACAGGATTGACAAGCAAAGTGCCTGGGGTGATGTGAAGGAAAGGCAACACATAATCAACAAAACAGGCTTAAGCAGGGTCACCTCAAGCACTTGCATGTGAGCAAGGAAGAGACTACAATGCATCTTTATGAGGAAACCATCCAGACTCTCTCTGGGAAATCAGTATGCAGAAGTGCCTCTCAGAAGTGCTTATACACCAAAGGGTATACAAAGAACTTACACACAGCATGGTGAACAAACATGAGGCATTAGAGACCTGTGTGCATTTGCTGGACTATAATCTTGTTGGGATCACAGAAATGTGGTGGGATGGTTCACATGACTAGAGTGCAGCAATGGAGGAGTACAAGCTATCTGACTTTACAATCTGTTTCTTCCAGAAATTGATATGTCTCTAGGAAACAGTCTTTACTAGGATGAAGTTCATGGGAACTTCCTTACTGGGATAAGTATTTTGTTGTGTTTAATCAGAAACAAGTTTTGACAAAAGAATTAAGTAAATTACAGAACATTTCTGTAAGTTTAGTGTGCTTTCTTAGTTCATGTTTACACTGCTAATTTGAGTATAATATGGCTTTTAAGTCACAGTTAGTCAAGTGTTATCTATTTAAAACAGTATTCGGGTACTTTTCCCATACTGAGGCACCTGTCTTGTTAGTATATTAACATAACTTTCATAGTCTCATATAAGCATGTTCACAATGTCCCCCCCCAAAAATCTATGCAGAATGACAGTTACCGTATCAAATGGAATTTCTAGCTTGAGCCAAGATCTTACTCTGCTACACCACTGATGTTAGCAGAATTAATTATAAAGCCTAGCATGTATAATGCTACTTCTTCATACCTTTCAAAATACTTGACAACAAAATGTAGTTTTATGAAATTTCATCCTTGTTTTGCCTGTTGGTCCAGGGCAGGGTGGGAACAGGACATAATGTAATACTTCAAGTACTGACGATCGCTACTGAAGGCACTTTGCCCAGCAGTCAGTGCTTTCTGAGGAAAAATATGACAGCAGAAGCAGCACCTGTACAAAACAGTTTCTGTCAATCTGCATCAATTATACAATTGTGAAAGCAGATTTAGATTTTGCTTCAGAAGTGAGTTCTGGTTTGTTGTTTGGGTTTTTTTCCCCCTAATACGATATTGTGCTGCAGTCCTTTCATCAAAAGAATGTGAACCTGATACTAATGAAACAAAGGGAGAAAAAGTGGTGTGAAAATGAAGATGGTGTTTGTTTTCATCTCCCAATAGATCAAAACATAAAATGAAAAAGCCAAAACATTATAGCTGGAGACATCTACTTTATTAACAGAATGAGCAATATTTATGTCAAATGGTTTCTGTTCTATGTGTGTTACTTCTGTGTACTTTCTGTTTGTGGTTTCCTGTATTACTTCCACTGAATCAGAGTATGGCCCCAGAAGTTGGAAGGGACTTGCTCAAGCTGAGCTACCTCCCGCCTTCCACCCAGGACCATGTTTAGATGGCTTCTGAATATAGCCAAGAACTGGGGCTCCACAACCATTCTGGACAACCTGTGTTCGTCCACAGTTACCCTCATGGTAAAAGTGGTTTTGCTCATGTTCAGAGAGAACCTCCTGTGTTTCAGTTTCAGCTTGTTGCCTCTTGTCCTGTCACTGGGCAGCACTGAAGAGTCAGCTCAGCTTTAGCCCAAAATAACCTGCTGATATATTATGACAGTTATTAAATAAACTGCCATTATTATTATTGATTACTTAATATTGTGGTTACCCCTAAAGGCCACCTAACACTTCATGCTTAAAAGTTATGAAATTAGTAATACGCTATGACATCTTTCCAATGTTTCACTTAGCCACTTCTTCACCAGGTGCAAAGATAACAAAACACTTCATTCCTGAATTATTATCCCAATAACTCTTCTTGTTAACTTTCTTCCTTTACCCGTCACCTCAGCAGCAGTAAAAAGAACCAGATGATGGTACAGATGACAAACCAAGGTTCATATGACAATCCTATGAGTAGGGATGCGGGAAGTCAAAATAAAGAAATCAGAATGGTACAAGTAGAGAGAGAAACATAGATTCCACCCACTAACAACCTCCCCACACCAAATTCAGGCTCCCATCAATATCATTTGCTAAACTAGAATTTATAATCACTGGATAGTAAAGAGAGCTTAGAAGGATAAAAACTGATGAAAGCCCTTAAAGGCCTCTAAACACAGCTATTTAGAGCTTGAAAGACTAACAGTGGTCCAATACTAAAATATTTCCTTTAAATTTAGGAACATCTACAGAATGAAAAGCTAAACAGCTAAAAGTAAAAAACATCATGTTCCTGCTATGCTACACCAAATTAGAGGACAGTTCTAAGATGAAATTCTGCATCTGAGGGAAAAAGGAAGAAAGACACCTTCCCCTTTTTTCTGAACTACATAAAGATTACTTCAATGTTTGTCCATCATAAAATGATCAGATTCCAAATGAATAAAGCTTTAGGTTGTTTTAATTAGGTATGTATAAATCTCAACACTTCTTAATTTTTGGAGAAGTTGAAGCAGTTCAAAACATTGGAATTAGTATTACATACTCACATAGTTCCCATGATTTTCATGCATATAGCATTGATATATTATAATCCTAACCTATATAACATTTAATGGCAGTATCTAGTGTATGTACTACAGTAACTGGATAACTATGTGATGGCAACCTATGTATGCAATATCTTCAAAGTAAGTGAAGTTCTATATTCCATTTTTGTCATCTTCGATGGAAGAATTCCATTACACTACAATGAAAATTTTACATTCTCTAAAAAATTAGTGTTTCAGTAGGTAGTAGCAACCAACCAATCTAAGTCTATGCTAGAAATTTTACTAGTATGTCAATGTCAAATAGGAGTGTTTGAAGAAAAAGTATCACATCTTCTGACAGTATTATCCCAGCTTTTGGACACTTATTCTCCACTGCTCCTATTTCTACTACATGATACTCTATTCCTGACTTACCAAGATGTGGAATACTGCTCTGAGATTTAAGAATCTTAGTTAAAAACACTGTTGACACACTGGAAGCTATTTGGAGAAGAATGTTCTAAATATATCAGGGCTAGGGTCTGGAAAACATCTAACATAGAATTATTATGCAAAATCCATTCAATTACTGAATACAAGTTACAGTTGTCTTTTATCCATGGAATATCAAGGAGGGAGATTCCAACAAGAATGCATTAACACTGACATCAGTAAATAAAAATATTGGCTTAAAACAAACAAGCAAGCTAAAGCAAATCCCTTCCCCTTTGAACTGGGAGACATGCAAATAGGCTTACAACTGGGATATCTGTAGGCTTACTGCAGGGATAACTATCTGTAGCTTGCTTAAATAATGAATAGACTGGTTAAAATCCCACCAGTTTCTCACATTCTTATCTTCCTCAATCTGCAATGTTATTTTGCAAGAGAAGGATGTATATTGTGCGGGTCAGTAGATGAGTTACTCATTACTGTACCCTGCTAAGGATTGAGGAAGTAGATATATCTTTCACTGGAGCTTTCCTTCCCTGTAGTGTGAAGGCCTATTCGTGAAACATATTCTTTTATTCTTGCTCCCAGATGTAGCACTGCTTGCTTTAAAACAGAAAGGTGAAAAACTCTTTTCTGCCTTACACCCAGACACCTAAAAAGAATGAATTAAATTTGGACTTCAGTATTTGATTATATTTGCTTGCTTAGCATGGTCTGCAACTATTGGAAGCAAACAGAGACTGAAAAGCAGTCTGCAGATAGGTAATACCCCTCTGATGAGACCAGAATAGACCAACACCTACATGGCTGCCTTTGGACCAGCTTAGTCTTGGCCCACAGAGAAGTGTTCAAATGTCAGTGGCACCCAGTGGAGCCTCAGGAAAGAACAAAAATGCTTAGTTTCATTCCAACTTTCCATGTCAAGTTGCTCACAAGCCTGGTCATCTTGACCTCAGAGACTAAGAACTGTCAAAGATTATGGCCAGAGACAAAAATTACAGATTTATGGAACTGTAGATCTATGGCTTAACTAATGTGTTTGATTAATACTTGATTCCTAGCTTTTACCAGACTACTCAGCCAGCAGTTAAGCATAAATAAATGCTTGCCTGAAATACAGAGATTTGGCTGGTATCTCTCAGAATATTCCCATTACAGAAGTCCCCAATCACTCAGCAACAATAGCTGCAGCAATTCACACCGCAGCTGCACTTGGATGTCTGCTTGGTATGGTGTCAACTCACTGCAAAATGGAGAGGAAAGTATTAGGAATACAAGATAATTCTGAAACTACAATGCAACTAAAACAGACTTAAGATGTCAACAGGCAGGGAATGTGAAAGGGGACAAGAACACATAGTTGTGTCCAGAGACAACATCATACTCATCTACATCTTCTGTCATTCTCCATCTGGCAGCTGTCTAGCCAAAGAAACCTTACTTACCCTTATACCTTCCTTCTAACACACCATTATATCCCAACTTACCCTTACTGTTGCTTATGTTTCTGTTGAAACAGCATATAAAAAACAGAAGAGGTGGCTAAAGTTATGTAATACTTAAAATTTAAAAATATTCCAAAGGCTAGAAGTGCATTCTACTCAGAAGCACTGACTAAAAAGAGTAAAAAGTACCAGAAACAAGGTAGAAACTATCTTGGATGAGGTACAGAATGACCCAAAGTTTTGTGAATTCAAATCACTTCAGTGCAAAGCTCCATTACTGATCACATTCAGACATGAATTATCTGGAATGCTTTGGGCAGGAGATGTGAACTCCTCCTTGGCACCAGACTAATTGACTCAGCTTTGGCTTCAGTCAGCTCTGAACACTGTCACAACTTGCTCATCTTTGTCTGCACTGTATCATGTAGGTATATCCTTCGAATTATCATAACTGAAAAACATTTTTTGAACTATTTAAAGGAAACTAAAATTTTCTAGTGTACAGAGCTGATCAAGTAATTCATATGAAGGTCCGGAATTTGAAAGTATGAAACTTAAAATGGAATAATTTTTAAAAATTAGTATTTTGAATAACTTCAAGTCCTAAACCAACCACAAATTGGTGGCTTAGCACTTCTCACTTTTCAGGAGGGCTTGTATGTTTTTAATCCATAATCTGATATACTTTATGTATCAATGGACAGCATCCCTCTCTCTTAAGACTATTTAAAATTGTCCCTGTGTTGACAGCATTTTCTATAGTACAACTTTTGTCCCTGGCTTGAGTGCATTTATTATAGTAGAAGATTTCTGTCTCAAGATACTTTGAAAGCTTTATTTCATATTGCAAAGAGAACTTGTAAGGACTAAACTGCTTAATGGATTGGCAGTGGAAATCTATTTACTTCTGTGAAATTTAAAAGGTACAAATCTCAGCACATTATGTGCTGCCTGTTCTAATGAAAATAATATAAAAAAGATTCTCATATGCATTATTTGTGCTGGTAGTTGTAACTATGTATGACTTTAACTTGCTTCACTGAAAATACATAAAAACTGAGGTCTTTCCGATGTCCCTAAACAACTTCACTGTAACATGTATTAAGTGTTGACATGTTAAAAATGACTAAGTATTTAGACACAACTGGCACTCTGTAAAGAATATGGGTTAGAAGACAGATATATCCTTACAGCAAGGATGATCAACAGCAGCCTTGACTGAAGGGTATAGCCAGCAAGTGCCTCAGTTCCACAGTTGAGACCACATCTGGAATGCTCTGTTCAGTTTTGGAGTCCCCAGTTAAGAAAAAAAAATAAAAAATATGCAAGTAGCCTAGCTAAGGGTCACCAAGGTAGTCAGGGATCAAGAATATTTGATGTGGGAGGAAAGGTTGGCCAAACTGGATTTGTTCAGCCAGCCTTGAGAAAAGAAGTTGACATACATACAATTTCCTCAAGAAAAGATGCACAGGTAAAGTGCCTCCTAAGTTTTAGGACTTACCTTTATAACTCCAAAAGAGTGTAGTGAAATATTTTTAGTGGTAATTAAGGTTATTTTCTGGTTACCAGAGTTTCGCTGAGATAGACTCCCCACATATTCAGCCTTAAAAGGTAACAATTTCCAGATGACATGTTTTCTAAATGCTAAAGATGATGCTTATGATGTAGCACAGAGACTCTAATTCTCAAACAAATCAGTAATCCAGTAGTTTTGCTAAAGTAATCTACAACTTGATTGAAAGCAAAGTGTCTAGATTTCTTAACCCAACCTAAAAAATACTAACAACATTCTTTCCATAACTCATTTACCCTGCATCTCATGGAGATCCACAGCAGAGCAGATATCCAACTGCAGCCCATGATTGAAACAAGGGAGGTTCTTGCTGGACATCAAGAAACATTTTTTTTACCATGAGAGTAAAAAAGCACTGGCACAGCTTGTGGCATCTCCATCCTTATAGATCTTATATAGCTAACTGGACGTGTTCCTGGGCAACTGACTCTAGGTGGCCCTGTTTGAACAAAGGGGTTGGAAATGATGACCTCCAGAGGTCCCTTCCCACCTCTGGGGCTTTCCCACCATAGACAAAGGGCAAGTACTTCTCCTCTGACAGCCCTCAGAGGAGCCAAGTCAGGGTGCTCCAGTGGTACTAAGGAGGTCACTAGAGCCCCCTGTCTGCATTGCTCTGCTGCCCATTGCTGGGCCCTTGTGCTCAGGAGCACCACTCTTTCATCACAGGATCTGATGAGCCTGAGGTTTATCCCTGCCCAAAAGGTCACCAAAACACGGCCAACACCCTGTAAAGCAGGGGCTTTCACCCTTTGGGGTGTTTACCATCCTTGCTAGGCAGCAGTTGGGGTGCAGCCTCAGAGACTCCTGTGATGCCACCAGGAGGTATTTGTGATGGCCCCAACCTCACCACTGTTCAGAAGCTGCAGGAGGTAGTGCAACCTCCAGTGGGACTGCAGACCTCCACTGGGCATGCTGCCTTTGTGCAAAGCCTTGGCTGGCAGGGGTGCTGCGGGTCCTGCACTGCAGCTGTCCCAGGGATGTGGTCTTGAGGAAGGTGTAGGCACCCTTGGCACCACTGAAGGCTCCCAGCCAATTCCTCCACCTTCCCTGACCCCTCCTGAAGGTACCCTGTGCTAGCTCGAGTCAGCTGGCTGTTTGGGGGGAGAGTGGAGGGGGAAGGGGGTCCTGGACTGGGGAGCAATGTGCTTGGGGAAGCCGAGGGGAACCTCAAAGCTTAGATCCCATCTGAATCTGTGATTCACTCCAACATGATGTAGTTAGAGCTTCAAATTAAGAAATAAGGAAAGATGGTTGAGAAAGATTTATGTAATTCCACTCATGATTTTTAAGTAAATGAGAAAATTATCTAATAAATTAACAAAATGATAAAAATCAAAGGGAAAAATACTACTACTGATGAGACTATAAGCAAGGGAAGTGAAAGTTAATGAAAGCATTGCATCTAATCTGATTGGGAAATGGATTTGGATAATTACAATTTTATATATTAAAAGAAAAAAAAAAAATTCTAAGATTTAGGACCCACCCCTCCTTTCCTGCTCAAAAAGGAAACAGAGTTACTTTGCTGAAACATCTGAAACTTGGTACCACCATGTCATCAGAAACACAGTAGCACAGCCATCATTACAGGCAAAAAAAGTGCTAAAGTATGAGATTTTCAGAAAGAGAGCAATGAAGATTGTAAAGCTGTTTCAACAATTGTGTTGCATAAATTAAAAAAAAAAAAAAAAAAAAAAGTGTTTGGATCAAAAGCATGACAGGTTAAGAACTGGCATGAATAAACAAATCTGTGGCATTTAAGAGAGACAAATATTACCAGAGAAGTTTATGGTAAGAGGAGACTAATTTCCAAGCTGTAGATCAAACTTTTGTTACAAATTACAGGCAAGGTTCAGATATTCATGGATATCATGTGTGCTATGTTTCTTTACTAACTAGTCCTAAATCTGCTTTAAGCATCTCTCACTACAATCACTAACGGTTGTGCAGTATACTGTTTTATGCCACTGAAAGCTAAAGGGATTTAATTATCAGAATCAGCCTAATGCATGTTGTATTAATTTGACAGAGATGCCGGTCATGTAATCCTTACAAACCAGTCACTGAACAACGGTATACACACCTTCAAGTCTCTCCTGTGAGTGACAGGCATTTTGTATAAGCATACAGGTAGGAGAGAGAATCCTGCACCACTAATGATCTCACAACTAGAAAGTGTGCATCTTCAAGTCTGAAAAGTTCTGAAAGATGTATTGGTGGCAAACATAATTCAGGAAAATAGCTCTGAATGGATTTTAACAACAAGAGAGGGTTATCATCGGTGGCATAAAAGTCCAGCTGGAGGCCAGTTATTAGTTGAGTACCTGCAAGGATTGCTACTGGTTACTGAACTGCTTAACATCTTCATTAATGATTTAGACAGTGGAAGAGAGCACACCTCAAACAGCTTGTATGTGATACAAAACTGCAAGGACTGGTTTATAGATAGTGGTTGACAGTGACTTAAAGCCATGATACAATCCAGCTGCTTTTGAATGACTTTAAATTTTCATTCTTGCATTGACAAACAATGGTAAGGGTCAATCTTCATGAAATAAATGGTTAAGTTTTAAATAAAACATGGATACTCAAGTTCTAAAACATTTTTTGGAGACAGATATATGCTAAACAATTTTAGTCCTCAATTTAGCCTCATTTCTTCTCTGTTGATTAGGATATTGTCAGTTTTATACCAATATATTATTTTCCTCAAACGGAAGCTGTTCAATATGATTGCAAAAAAACCCCATGGGATAAGTACTGAAGAAAGAAAAGATGGTGAGCCAAGACCCATATCTCTCAAAGTCTAGTTATTTCCTTCTAAATTCACCAACATATGCAAGATGACATAGTTTCATGTTGTGATTTAGCAAGTATATTGACAAACTTTAAAAAAAACTACCCACACTTTCGGGAAAAAAAATGAATTAAACTAATACTTTCAAAACTCTGATTTGGGATTAACTAAGAGGAATTAAGATTCCTAAATACCTTTGGGTACATAGGCCTAAGCAATTTGTTCTGCACAACACAGAGAATCAGCAACACAGGGAACAAACTGCAAGTTTCTAGACTAACACCCTTATTTCTAGGCCTTCTTTCATCTTCAATGAGACATGACACATACTGGAGCTAAGCTTACAATTTACGAAAATACATTGATTTAATTTATAGCTATCTCTCACAAACTAAAACCACAAGTCCTAAATTATTTAATATCAAAGTGGTATGTTTTTAATATATCAGTTTATGTCCTTGTGCCTTCCAGAGTATATATTTGGATTAGTTTTGACACTGTTATTTCATTTCTTTTAAATAGGGTAAAAATATAATTTCAGAGTACAAAATACATATTCTTTTTCTGTGTACTTTTCATTACTGATAGTACTGACAAATTTCTAAAGAGAACTAATTTTCGAAGTAGTATTTTAACAATGGTTGTTTCCACACTAAAAGCAACCAAAGTGGTAATCACTTTTTTCAAAGTGTTAAGGATTACACATTTAGGACGTTTTTTAGGTTCTACAACACAGCTTTTTCTTCTAGGGAGGAAGGTACCTGTCTATCATCCCTTCTCTTGCGACACAAATATGTTTTGCAGCTTTTACTTGCCACTCCCATTACATGTAATGTAGACATCTTAGCACTAAAACAATTTAAGAAACCATAGAAGCTAAATACATAAATTATTATTACGATGACAGAAAAGGCAATGAATGTCTTGCAGCTTCATTTGCTTTCTTTGTTAAGGAAGAAAAAGCTCATTATCTGTAGCTGTCAACCATGAAAACATAGGCCTATTTAAATCAACACAAGCCTTGGACTAGCTAAAATATTTTTCATATTTAAACTCCAGTTTTTCCCCCCTTTCTGGAAAGCAGGATTTTATTATAAAGCAGTAAGTATCTCCACAAGAGTGAACAAAGAGACATCAGACATAAAAACTATAAGAATTTAAATTTTTCATAAACAATTCCCTGTATTATTTTGAAGAGGCATATGCCGTATCAAATGAGAATACTAATTTTTCCATTATCACATCTAAAATTTCTATTACAAAGAATCTATATATATAAAAAAAACTAATCTAACACAGAAAGAGTTGTGGTTGAAAATATAAACTTTCTGTGGCACTGTTAAATTTTTAGATTAGAAAGGTTGGGTAACTCAAAAATGGAAAATACAACAATTTGTATTTCAATTCAAACTTCAAAGAGAAACCCAAAATCTTGTTAAACTATGAAATATATGTAGGATAATTCCTTCACAAAGTTTTAAGGACACTCACCCAAGGTGCGAGCTTCTAAAACTCTATTATTTTACTATTTTCTATTAAAATTTCTTTTCAAGTAAAGTGAAAGAGAGGGAAAAAAGTAGGAAAGGGGGAGAAAGAAAGGGGGGGTGGAACTAAGGTGGAGAAAAGGAGAAAAAGTATACCTTTTGTATACTTTTCTAACTGGTTAAACTACAGAAGTTGCTGCATCTTGAGCTTTCAGGAAATCTTATTTTTTTCGTATATATTTGTCAAGAAAAAATTACATTTTGTAAGAATCCATCTATGCTATAATAGTTCTCAAACTTTTCCTTCCCTACTCTTATACTGAATGTGTCTTGACCCTTTCCCACTTTTAACTATAGCACATACTTACCAAAACATGCTTTCTCAATTCTCCATGCTGTATTTAAAGTCTGACCAACTGGCCTTGCTTTCCTTCCTGTCTGCTTCCACCAACTCACTGATTTCCCTGTACAAAACTTGGTTTTCCAACAAGATCTTCCCTTTTCAAACAGCTATCTCAATCAGTCAACTATCTATAGAGGAAGTTGTCCTAGTACAGGAGGGCAAATGAACAGACCACTTTGTCAGATGATAATCTTAAAATTCAAACACTTGGCCCCTTTTAAACCTTTGTTTTTAAATTTACACCATTTGGCACTAAGTTAGCTGTAGAAAAAACATGTTGCTAGAATCCTTTGAAATTCCAGGCACTGATACTTCCATATTATTTCAGAAATAGGCAATCATAGCATGAACAAAACAGCAAACTTCCTCAATTCCATCTTTAAAATGACCCCTTCTGGCAATCATGTGTCTTACCACAGTCAAGGAATGTTGATTAAAGGTCTATTGTTTGACACTTTTGTGCTAAAATAGCCATAATTTACTTCTATACATTTTTTTCCAGCAAGCTCATCAGCAACACAGTCCAGAAACCTCACAGATTACAGTGATCTGTCCTTTCAATGGCATACACATTTAGACAAAAAATTCAAAGCTATTTTAAACACCATGCATGTGAAGAATAACTTCTGAATTCCATAAATGGAGAAAGTTAATTAAAATCTTGATGTATCCAGGAAAAAAAAAAAATTATGAGGAGGATCTCAAATTAACAACTAGATGACTATTAAGTAACTTGTAGATTAGTTTATGTCAGTATATAGAAAGCAGGTTAACTTGCGTCAAATGCAAATGCAATAGTCAGGAGCCCCACTGGAACAGATACAGAAATAAAACTTTAATGCTTCTTCTGGACAATAACTATTCCAGAACAGGTAGCTGAAAATAAACACCCATGCTTTTTCACCTTCTAAAATTACATACATACTTTAAACTGACTGGATTAATTCCTGCTGCAACACCCAGTCTTCACAGGAATCAAGAAGAACACCTACTAAAATGTTTAATTCTACACAGGATGAAAGGGAGGCAAATGGTATAAGCAAACTAAGGGTTTTTTCTTATCCAAGAATTTTATGATTACAGAATATTTCCACTCAGAAGTCAAAATTCATTCCTGTATTATATTTACATATAATTCCAGTAAAACTTATATACTGTATTCAAAGATTTCTGCTTGGTTTGCTTTATGAGAAGAAGCTAAAATAACATTATTATTATAAATTAATTGAACTACAAACATTATCCTATCTTGAAGTTTATACTGTAAGAACAGTAATTACAAATTATGTTGTTTCTTCTTGTTGATTTGTTTACAAAAATATTGAAAAAAATATCATAGAGATGAGGCCATTAAAAGAAATTGAACTTATCAGCTTCCCAAGACAGTTAATGCACGATTTAAAATACCAGGAGAAGTTCTGTTAAACTTCAGCTCTGGAAACAGAAATGAGTAGAAAACAACTACAGAAAAATCCATGGAAGAAAAAAAAAACATAACTTCTTTTCCAGGAAGTAGAGGAAGAATCTATTCTAGTGTTGTGGTTTGGGCCTGGTCGGCAGCCAACCACAACGCAGCAGCTCTCTCTCCCTTCTCCTCCGTCAATGAGAAGGGACAGAGAGCCAGGCCTGGGGTTCGAGACAGGACTGGGATGGGGAAAAATCCCACTTTATGATCACGAGCAAAAGGCAGACTCATTAGGGGAAGAAAAAAAAGAACATTTATTACAGACACTAACAACACATAACAGAGTAGGACAGTGAGAAGCACTGTCACATCTTGAGAACACCTTCCCCCCACCCCTCCCTTCTTCCCGGGCTCAGCTCTGCTCCCGATATCTCTACCTCCTCCCCCAGTGGCGCAGGGGCAGGGAATAGGGGGTGCAGTCAGTGCTGCCACTTCCCTTATCTTCGGTGAGGGGAGTCTCCAGAACTTCTTCCCCCTGCTCCATCGTGGTCCCCCTCTCACAGGAGACAGTCCTCCACAAACTTTTCCAACATGAGTTCCTCCCACAGGCCGCAGCGTTCCCCACACTGCTCCGTCATGGGTCACTAACTTTCTCCAACTGGATTCCCTCCCACGGCTGCAGCCCTTCCCGAGCTGCTCCGGCGTGGGACACCCCCGCAAGCTGCAATCCTCCCAGTGCCAAACTACAACAGTGGGGCTACCTTTTCCCACAAGATTCCGGCCTTCTTCGGGCACAGCACCTTGATCATCCAGACAGAAGCCACAAGCCATAAATCAGTGTTTGCTCTACCGTAGATCTTCATGGGTGGCAGGGGGCACCACCCTGCCGTCTCACCACAGGATACAGGGGGGTCTCTGCTCCGGCACGCCTCCCCCCTCCTTTCTTCCTCCGTTCCTCCACTGACCTTGGTGTTCATGCAGCTGCAGCAACTCCTCCTCACAAGTCCCACTGCCCTTCACCATGTCCCTTCTTAAATACGTTATCGCAGAGGCGCAGCTGATTGGCTCAGTTTTCGAGCAGAGGTGGAGCTGACTTGGTGCTGGGGGAGCTTCGAGAAGCTTCTCACAGGGGGCCGCCCCTATAGCCCCCTCCCCTGACACCAAAAAACTCCACCACTCACTCAACCCAGGACATCTAGAAATAAAATAAATTGGCCCACAGGGCGGCAGAAAAGAGACACACACACGCACACACATAAAATCCAAGAAAAATTCCTGAACTGTATTAGAAGAAAAATAGCTTTAGTGGCACTTCACCTAGTAGCCTGACTAAAAAAAGTATGGTTAGGGATAAAAATTAGGTAAGGTACAATTTAATCATATGGCTTACTTATACTACCCACCTAGTTTTCCAACTATAATGAATGTGTATTATATGTAGCAACCACACAATTTAAGAATACTTCCTACATGATTTTTACCTAGAGCAGTATCTAGACATGCGGTTTAGTAAGTATAACTGGTTCCAGAAGTGTGTTCTGTCTTACACATAAAATAAAAACACTCGTTCCTAAACCCCAGGGTTTTTAATACATCTTCAGTACAGTGAGCACCATATAGCTTTAGTTCTAGTTTTAGCACTGGTATAGTGGTATTCCAGTTCAGCCTCTAAAAAATAATCAGGACTTGGATTTAAAAATTTTAAAGTAAAAAAAAAACAAAACAAAACCAAACAAAACATAAAACCTAAAAAAAAAAAAATACAAAAAACCAAAACCAAACAAAGCCAAAACCAAACTACATAGAACTTAACATTTCATAATTAAAACATATCATAATATAAACATATCATAATTAAAATGCCCACCACCACTTTCCTCATAGTGTCTAAAAAATGATATAAGTAGGGAAGCAGCACAAAGAATGCAAAACAGATTCAGACAAGCATCCCTAAACAGTTTATGGCATAAAATCTCAAAAGAAGATTTTAAACCCCCTGAAACCTTAAGCATCAAGTGCACAAAAATAAAATAAGCTAGTGGAGAGATATTTCACTTGACAATAGGCCAATACACCAATCCTTATTTCTAAGACTAACACCTATTAGAAATACTACACACACCTAGTAGTTTTTAATTCCAAATGCATGCCTGTAGGAAATCTACCAAACACCCCATTTCTTTCCCACCTTCTCATGATTACTGAGACAGACTGATAACTATACAGGATATGAAGCCATATGACAGGTATTTATTTAACTTGTATTGTTTCATTGTTTTTTCTTGTGGCAGCATGTAGAATTTTTTTTAAAACATGAAACAATCAATAGTAATGAAATACAATGGAAGACTAATAAAAAAAATAATAATCACTGTTATACTCCTTTTTACCTACACATCATTTAAAATGCTCTTGAGTAGATATCTCTCTTGACTAGACCATACTGATAATACAGTTATCTGGCCATCACGAAAAACTACTACACTAAATGTTCCCCTACAGTGACTAAGCATGTGAAACTTACTTCTTAAAATCCAGTTAATGAAGATGTTAACAAGTCAACTCCAATAGCATCACTGAAGACAAGCGGATCAACCAATTTAGCTCTTCTTATGTTATGTTGCGATCATGGACAAAGATAAATTTCAAAAATTTCATTAATTATGTTAGCTTCTGAAATTTAATTACGAACATGTGAATTACACAGACCTAAATACAGTAAAAATGTAGCTAAGTTGCAGCTAATCTTGAAAGTTCTAGTCCATGGAAACTATATTTTGGCTGCTTATTGACTTAATTTTGGGACAAGCTGTGGTGCTTTATTATGATTTTTCAGTAGATTTGCTGATTCAGACAACTGTAAGGTCATTACAGTAGGGATGCACCGTGCAACATGATAAAAATAAATACCTAAATCGTTAATAAAATTTAGATTATTTTAACATTTATTTTTAATGCAACTGGTGTACTAACCCATTTGCATTTTCATTACTTTTTAAAAAGTCACTTTTTAGACAGTTTAGAATTCAACCCTCTAATGGGTGATAAACAAGAGATGATATTCAACTTATTAGAGGGTTGGATTCTGAACTAGCAGAAGAAGGGAGTCCTTTCAGCTCTAGACTCTAATAATATACACAACAATGACCATCTATCTCCATAAATCATTTAATGTTTTACATAATGTTATATATTTCAGTGACTTTAGGGTAGAAAAGGAATTCTAAATATATGCAGTAGGCAACATATGTAATTCTCTATGTAGCCTCTAGGCTAAAAGAACCAAAATAACTCTCAGAAGAGTCATGGTCCATGCAGTGGAGATTCTTACCTAAGAGCTGTGATCTTAAAATTCTGCAAGTTGCTTTTTCGCATTCTTCATGATCCTCAGTATGTCACTTTGCTGGCCTGAGTTTCAACCTTCCCATCTCTGAAATGGAGCAGTACTTCTCTGTCTCAGATATATGCCAGAGACAAAATACACTAAAATCTCTGATCTACTAAGATCCAGTAGTAAAGAAATGGCAGCATATAGCACAAAGCAGATTATTCTCAGACTTCTAGGACTGAAGTTGTTGACTGGAACAATCAAGCCTTGACAGATATTTCCTATCAAAATATGCTCTGGTTAGTGCTTATGACCAATAAATCCGTTCCCAAGTACCTTGTAATTTAAATTCAAATAGCCCCAGATGGATACAAGACACTGATAGCAATTATATAATCTGTAAAACTTACGATTTCCAATTTAAAAGCAAATAAGCAAGAGGTATAAACTCACTGCTGAACAGCAGTACACTTACCAAGATGTGCACTGACAAAGCCTCAATACGTTGACAAGTTGTGATCTTTTTCGTCAAAACAGCACAAATGAAAAGCAAGGAATTGTTCTACACAACTTACTTTTACCCAGACTAATACTGTGCTCTGCTTTGACTCTGGCATTTAACCAGATTTAGCTCAATAGGTATTAAAATTGATTAAGTTATTTAACTAACTAAATAAATGAAATCCACCCCACTATGGACAATTCTATTGCTTTGTTTACTTCCTTGTATTACTCTTTTACTAGCAGAGTTTAAACTATCATGAAGCAGCTTTAATAAACCAGAACCAAAGAGCAAAACAGCTTATAAAGCATTCTAACTAAACCATATTATGTTGCATTCAGAATGGACCTCAGTTTTCTGAATCTCTGATAACTGAATAGCTCAATTATTCAATGCCAGAACAGCATGGAAGAAAATGAAACACAGAAACAGTCAAGATTACTGGTACCTCTCTCTAATCAGTATGGTACCAGAAAAGTAAACGTGATCCTAAGCAAAAGTGAACACTAGATAGGTATCTATTGATCCAGGGGAGAAAAAAAAAAAGGAATAAGACATGCTGGAAAAAGGTGTAGTTATTGTGAATGAGAATATAAACAGAACAATCTCATCTCTGTGATAATTAAATACGAACAGCATCATAGATCAAAAATGCAGTTAAAACACATATCCCCATCCTCACACTGCATGTTTTGTGAACTAACCAACCTGAAGTTGCAGGCAAAATGATAAGTTAGTGTTTCATGCCAACTGCAGCTGTTTGACATCACATATTTACAGCAATCACTTAAGCAGGACTTAGATTCACTAGAGAGTATGCTCCAAAACTATAGTTTTCATTTATAAAAGTATCTTCTAGTTTTCAACATTATGAGGGTAATTTTGTAATGTGAAAAACTGTAAATTAATCAAAGAGATAACATTCAGAATTTGACAGAAATTTTAAGTGTTAGCACTCAGTTCAACAGTTTCCCAGATTAAGTCATCATTTTGCTGTGACTACATGCTTGTATTCACTCCCCAGACCACTCCCCAGTCTTCAGGCCATACCAAGATTTCTTCCAAATGCCTCATGCTTTTCTACCGGATGGTGATGCAATGTGCTTTGCTGTTCAACTGTCCAGACATCAGAGAAGTCTAGACTGCAACAAAACCAGTATATTCAAACTGACTCTCAGGAATCAGGTGAACAAAAAGTATAGACTTTTGTTGATCCTGACTTATTCAAGAATCAGTCAGAACAGGCAATGAAATTGACTAGAAATTATCATTTTCTATTGTATACAAAAGGAAAAATACCCTGAGCTAGCTGCAATAATATACCCATCCTGAAAGGCACCAGGAGAACACCTAGAAGGCAAACAGCATCCAAAGCAGACTACTAAAAATAACCAAAATCGTTACAATGTATTTTCACCAATGAGCCAGGACTGTCTGGAGATCTGCAGATGTGGTAGAAACCAAAGTACTACTTTAAACCTACATCTCAAAGAACCCATCTCCAAAACACAGTGTTGACTTACATGCAACTGATGGGTAAATTATGCCTTTTGATTGCTGTAAATGCCCTCATGCACAACCTTATGCATTTCACATAATGAACCAACAGCCCCCTCACTCCTTTTGCCAACTGAAATGCAAGACTGCAATGGAGATGGATAAGGCTATGGGATGATATAAAGAACACATTCCTAAGGACAAGTTGCTGTAAAGTAAGTAGTTTTTTTTCTTCAGATCACTGTATGTATTTTCAGGAGCCTCAAAAGTGCCCCTACTGAAAGAGATCAACATGAAATCTCAGATTACTGGAAATTCAGAGACAGTGTCTGCTCTATAATTTTGTCTCTAGAGCAGTGTTTATGGACAAAAGTCTGAAAGTTAAGCAGCAGATCTACACATCTCCTAGACTGGCACAATTCTAGGCCTCCAAGGCTTCTGCAACCACAGCCTGACAAGATTCATCCAAGTCTAAAATATTCAGAAAGACATCTTGGTAATACTTGAAGGGGGAATGTTTCCCCTTTAACTCTTTCCTTATACAAACCATACACCTTCAACATCATCTGAAAGACTTTTATATCTGAAAAAAAAAAATACAATATTACCCTCACATTAGAACACCAGGTCATGTCCAATTAAGAAGTTAAAACTACAAACACATAAGTATTTCCAGCAATATACTAAACAGACCATAAGAAACTAATACAAAAGTTTCTGTCTCACATGGCAAAAACTGCTAAAAACCTTCAAAGTAAAAACGTTAAACATTACCTCATTGCTAAAAGATCCTGACAAGTATGAAAATGCTAAAAAGCTGATACAGATTCTATTGCTGAAGAGCAATCTGGATTGGAATTAATTTAAAATACAAAGTCTCTCTGGGCTGAGTAACTCAACACTGACTTTACCAGTAACAGACTCTGTACTGATGAAAACAACAAATACAAATTTTGGAGAGTATACCACAGTCTCATTATTATGAAGTGTTCATTCATCCCTGAAGTATTCATTATGAAAGTACTATCTTCAGGGAACTTCATTATAAAACTCAGGATGGTTCCAAGAAAAATAATTATTCTATTCTCTGCTTATCACCAAAACAGGGGGGCAGGAGGGGAAAAGCTTTTGCTCTGCTCTCTAGTGGAGCAGCAAGTTTTACCCCTTTTGCAAGTCCAGGAATCAGTACTGTCTGCCAAATGACAGTGGACCTGTAGAGCCTAGCACACTTTCAGAGGAAACAAACTGAGGAAATGGGAGTATTTTAAAGACAAATTATTTTGTGTATACGTGTTTATGTATTACAAATGCACATAGACATAATAGCTTTCTGCATAGTAAGTCCTAAAATTCCTCAAAAGTTTCTAATTTTAAAATAGAAAAGTTTATTTATCCTTCTACAACAATGAACTATCTGCAAGTACAGGAAAGATCTGTTTCAGCAGAACAGTCACATCTATCTTAAGGTTATGTATGTTTGTTCATTTCTGTCTAGAGTGAAATTTACAGAGACAGTTGTCTGTCCTATTCTATGTAATTCTTTCTTTTTTTTCTCTCCTTCTTTCACTGTATCCATCTCATTCCACCCGTCAGATATGAAAAGTGCCAAAACCAGACTACCCACTGCAAAAAAAAACAGTCCAAAAAGAAAATGGCTGATACAAGCACCAGCTCTAGATAGGCTAACCATCTGTGAATAATGTCAGAAAAACTAAAAACACTCCATGGGAGCAAATACAAGAGCTACCAGCAGATTTCAATCCCAACATAGTCTTCCCTCTCTCTTCAAAAGAGCAATTCAGAGAATCACAAAACTCAGATGTTCATCCAGTCCAGCCCCTCCACAAATAGTACAGTGAACTAGAGCAGACTGCCTGTGACCACATGCACACAGGTTTTGAATGTATCTCCAAGGATGGAGACTTCACAATCTCTCTGCACAACCTGTTCCAGTATTCTATCACCTTTGCAGTAAGAAAAGTGTTTTCTTATGTCCCAATGGGATTTCTTGTACAGAGTTTTCATAGCCAATTCTGTGTCACTACACACCACTGAAGAGAGTCTGGCTCCATCTTCTTTACACGCTCCTATCAGGTATTTATGCACACTCATGAGCCTTCTCTTCCCCAAGGTGAGCAGTCCCAGCTCTTAGACTTTCATAGAAAAGATGCCCCAGTCCCTTCATCATCATCATGGCCCTTTGCTGGACTCATTCCAATACGTCCATGCATCTTTTGTACTGGGGAACCAAGGACTGACTCAGCATTACTGTATGCCCCTCACCAGTTTTAAGGAAAAAGGAAGGATCGCCTCCTTCCTCC
Source organism: Tyto alba (assembly GCF_018691265.1). Lineage (NCBI taxonomy): Eukaryota > Metazoa > Chordata > Aves > Strigiformes > Tytonidae > Tyto > Tyto alba. Next base: position 33,653,693 of record NW_024881318.1, read on the forward strand.
CACTGGCAATGCTTTTTCCTAATGCAGACTAGAAGGCTGCTGGCCTTCTCTCCTACCAAAGCACACTGCTGGCTTGTGGTCAACTCACTGTCCCCCAGGACGCCCAGGTCCTTTTGGCAATGTTGCTTTCCAGCCAGTCAGTCCCCAGCAAATCCTGCTGCATAGGGTTATTTCTTCCTAGGTGCTGGACTTTACATTTCTTTTTATTGAACTTCATAACATTCCTGTCAGCCCATTTCTCCAGTCTGCCAAGGTCCCTGTGAATGGCAACGTACCCATCGCATCTATCAACCACTCCCCTCAGCTTTGTATTTCCCAAAAACTTGCTGAGCATGCACTCTGTCCCACCATCTCCAGGCTATTAATGAAGATGTTCAAGAGTATTGGACCCACTATCAATACCTGTGGCATGCAGTTGGTGACTGGCTTCAAATCTGGCCTCTGTGCCACTGATCACAACCCAGTGAACCTGGCAGTTCAGCCAGTTTCCAGTTCTCCTCAGCATCTACTTACCCAACTCATACTTCATCAGCTTGTCTCTGAGGATGTTACAGGAGTGTCAAAAGCCTTGCTGAAGTCAAAACAAACAAAATCCTCTGATCTCCTCTAATCCACCAAATCTGTAATCCCACTGTAAAAGGCTACCAGGTTGGTCAGATATAACTGTTTCCCAATGACCTTATTTTCCTTTATACTGTTTGGAAATTGTTTACAGTATTATTTGCTCCATCACCTTCTCTGTGATTAAGGCGAGGGTCCTCTGTCCTTAGTTCCCTGGATCTTCCTCTTGCAGATGGGAGACCTTTGCTTTCATCCAGTCCTCAGGAAACATCCCTGATCACCATGACCTTTCAAACATAATCAAGATTGACCTCCCAGTGACATTGGCCAGCTCCCTCAGCACTCCTGTGTGCATTCTACCAGGTCCAATGGACTTATGTATGTCTAGTTTGTTTAAATGGTCATAATCTGATCCTCCCTCACAGAGGGCAAGCCTTCCTTGATCCACACTTTCCCACCGGTCCCATCTGCAACTCCTGAAGGTAGGTCTTACCAATAAAGACCAAGGTGAAAAATGCATTGGGTACCTTGGCCTCCTCCATGTCTGGACATTTCATTCCCTCTTTTTCCTCCCACACATTTCAGTATTTAAGTAGTCCCTGCATAGAGCACTTAAAACAACCCATTTCTTATAATAATCTGATGTTCCCTTGTGATCAAACTCATTGCAGGGCATGTAGAATTGTGACATCACAATTGTTTTAGTTCTATTTATATATATTTAGTTATATTTAGTTTGAATGATATTTGGCATATTCAACTCAAAACTAAACAACTTTCTTTATCCATTATACATTTGTCTCACATACTGAAGAAGAAATATAGAATGAAAGTGGTAAATGCAGGACAGAACTGTAGCGTGCAGCCAGAAGTGACTAATGGTAAGATTTGGGAGCCAAACATTAAACATTTAGGGTATTGTTACCTAGTAAAAGATATTTTTTTATTACTACAATGCTTTCATTTCAGATATTAAAACAGCAATAAAAGAAAGCTGAAATAGCATTGGAACTTATTGGGGGGGGGGGAAGAATCCAAACTCCAACACATGGTACAATTGACATGTTAATAAATTTTGATACAGTAACTTAGCCAAACAATTTAAGGAAGCAGACGTTTAAAGGGACAGAAGCTTGTCTGAATCTACAACATTGTTGTGGTTTTTTTTTTTACTGAGAATTACTGCAGTTATAAAATAACATTATTTTGAAATAGTAACAGCAGATACTTCCTATCCACCACTTTTCCTAAGAGGACTGGCATGCCAATTTATTCAAAAGAATGACACTGATTTTCATGTCACATTTGTCATGTCAATGCAACCTTCAAGTTCAAGAGATTGTCTCTTCTATGGAAAAGGAAAAAAACAGCTCTAGCTCCTGACACTTCAGTTAATTACAGTATTATTTATTGACTTCAGGTTTGAGTTTTGTTTGTTTTTATTTCAACCATGTAAATAACTGTAAGGTGGTATCACTGCTAATCTCGTGCACATGTAAGAATTGAATGGCAGATTTTCTCAAGGCATGAATAACCTTCTGTTATTGACATTGATTTTGGCTTGGTAGTTACATTCCATGATCAGCTAAGAGAAAATTAAAATAAAGTTCACCTTACAGGTCAGCACCTACAATCACTATGACAGAAAAATTCTGTGCTTCTAAACAGATCTACAAATTACACAAAATCCAAAACCAGGCCTCTTTGTCTAGTATGCGTCAAAAATCAAATCCTGAGAGACAGCAATTCATATATTATAGCTGAAAAACTCTTGAAAGAAAACTCCTTAGCAGCAACTTTCTCATCAATAAACTAATACAAATAGGTAGCAGCAAAAATTATTTTGCCCTGAGAGTTACATTTAACATTGTATCATCACAGTCAGCATTTTCAGAACAGACAAAAATTCTATTAAAAAATATCAACAAAAATGAAACACAATTAATTAGTACAAGAAAGTATGAATGTGAAGTTATGTGAAATATTTAGCGATATTATTTAGATATCCTCATATTTATTACAGTATTCTTTTGCCATTTTGCTTCCAAATTTCTTTAATATTTTCCCTCTCTAAAACCTAAGGAAATCTGAGAGATTCCCAATTGCCAAAAATACAGGAAAATACCAAAGAAAATCTGTGAAGCTTGGGCACTTCAGAATTTTGCAGTACTGAGAAGACATGTAAAATGTCAAGCATGCACATTCTGAAGAATTACTTTCCAGAAATTCCATGGTGATGCCTTTCAAAACATAGGAATTTAAGGGAAGGAAATCCAACAACAATGATTTAGTATGAGTCGTAGATCATGTATTAGCTGATTGGAGAACACTGCCAAAAGTATTGAAATGATGAGTGAGAAGACAGCAGGAAAGAATGAGCACAAGCACATCTACACATAAATGCAGATACCGCTCCTGAGCACAAAAACTCAGGGAAACAGTGGGATTAAGATAGCAACTACTCCTTTAAAGCATCTGCTCTTGTCTCCATTAGACTTACTCTGACAAAGGCCTAAACAAGGACTATTCATCTGACAGAAGCCACAACCCCTTCTTGCAACTGCAATGCACACCACATACATTAGTATATCCCATCAGGCACCACAAAACAGACCACACGATTTTTGGTGCCCAGAAGAAACTTGTTCAAAAATTGCTAAATTTTTCTTGGCCTCCAGTACAACACACACACCTAGCACTGTCTTCAAAAAGAGTTTAAATATCTGAATAAATACCACTCACAATGGAACTTTACAACACTTAAAGTTGAACGTGGGTTTCAGAAGCTAAAGGAAAGTCAAAGAAACCCTACAACTTTTGGGTACATGTTAATCTGCATTTATGTCTTATCCATCTCTATTGTAACTTCTACTTGTGCATACAGTCAAATCCTTGTGAGGCCACTGTTGCAATTACTATTTCTCATTCAGATAATATAAGTGACATACAAAATTGCAAAATCCATTCCAAGGTCAGTACTATAAATACACAACATGTTAAAAATTTACCCACATTAAACTTGAAGATTCTTTATACTTTTTAACATGTATCATAATCCAACAGAACATCCTGACTTCATTAGTCCTTGAAATATGCGGTCACTTCTTAGCAATTGAGAAGCTAGAAACATTAAGATTGTTTTCCAAACAACTGGAAAGCAGCCACACACTTATGAGTTCTTGCAACTAAATACAAGTTACTTTTCTATCAAAAAGTGCTGTCCTGGACTTGAACCTAACAATGACCTGGCTTCACCCACAATGGAGAAAACAAAATGCTCACACAGTGCTCAAATTTCATTAAGTCAAGAGAGACACACCCCTACAACTGAAAGGGGTTTTCTTCCTTTAAATTTAAAACATAAAACTAAATTAATTTCACAAATATTTTTTCAAACAGTTCTCTAGTTGCACAAATGTACAATGGTGTTCTGAAAATTCTGCATCCTTTCTGTACTTGTCCCAGGTTCACACAACGGAACTAATTTTGTTTTGACCATTTCCTATAACACTATCTATTGCTTTTGAACATACATATATCTACCAACTTGAAGATTCCATCTACCTCTTTAAAAGGTCATCAGCAAAAATTATTTTTGTACTCATTTGCCCTCTCTAGATATAAGCAGGACTGATTCACAAGAATGCTGCATTGTAGCTTCCTACACAGACCTTTTCCATACAAGTCACTTTCAAGTCTTCAAGGGCATACCAAGAAGACAGATACTGACATACACAAATATAGTTTCAATGCACAAATAGCATTCTGTACTTGTATCTGATTAAATGCTATGTTTATGTGATGTAGGCCCATTAAGTTGGGTTTTAAGTGTTTAATTAAGCAGAAAACCAGCTCACTGATGTTCTTCACTCTTCTTGGCAGATAATTGTGCCATAAATACAGTATATGATCCCACAGTGAATACTGTATATTGGTAAATTCATTCAAGAAGAATATCATACATGCTCTAGTAGCACATAAATACCATCTGGGTCCCAGAAAATTAATTACATCTTGTAGTAATTTATACAACAAGTACATTTAATGCCAATGTAGGTTTTTGCTTGAAGATGTTAACTATTTAAAACTCCTTCTCTACCCATTAAAAAAAAACAAACCAACCAACACTATTTTTAAACATCTTGTAATTTTACACAGCATTTTACTAACACTACATAAACTAACATTATTGTTTGTATTTGTTATTTTAGTCATGCTTAGTGTACCGAAGAAAGGAAGAAATCACTACAAAAATTAAGCAGAAAGCAGATCAAAATTATTTTTCACAATTGGTGTCTGGTCGATTATTTCAAGCTATGCTTTTCAACACACAGACTAAATAAAAAAGATAAATAATCATTTCAACCTCGATACAGCTGTTTTTACACTAAACCAATATGAGAATACAGCATATTTACACAAAATGGAAAATTCTGGAAATAAATTTGCATATCAACATCAGTAATTAAAAAAGAAGTTAGGAGTAAACACATAATGAAATGCCGTTACACATAAAACTGCATGAAATTTCTGTTGGAGGGACAGATGCACAGGGAAACAGACTACATAGATTTAAAGAAAAAAATTTTTTAAATTTCTACTGTTTTCTATTGTCCTTTGAACTTCAGTGGTCTACTTCCTTGCAGCCTATTTTTCTACATTTCCAAAAACTTAAATGACTTCCCTAAACTTATGTATTATTATATTTAAAAACAAATACATAAAAACAGGAATAAGCATGTTTTATTTTCTCTTTTGCTTACCTTCCTTTTTGTTCCTTAGTCCGCAAGATCTTCCATTGTCATGATCTACAACACACTACACACAATTGTTTTTCTGACCTCTCAGCTTTTAGTTATTATCCTAAATACCGAGTTTAAATTTCACGTTTACAAAAATGGTAAAGTTCCAAGAAATGCAAGGTCTCCTTTCAGATGCAATTTTCACTAACAACAGTTAGTAAAAACACCTTTAAAACAGTATAATCTATGAATCTAAGTGCTATAAAAGATATGTTCTTTTAAAATTTCTGCTTTCTATACACTAGTTAAAATTTCATTATCAGATTTTAACTTTTTTTTAAATTATAAACCCCTAGTTTTCCTAAATCTTTTAAACTCTCCTAGTTCTCCAGCTGTGGCAGAAGTAATTACTTTACCACATAAATACCTCTATAATGCACAGTTAGTTAGGAATCCACAAATGCTGCTCAAATGATTTTCGGTAGAGATTATACTCAGACTAGATGACACTGCTAAATCTGGTTTTTAAAATTTTAAAATCCCAGACTTTAAATGAGTTGATACTCTAAATCATGACATCGTACAAATTCAGAATGTTGTTCCAACTAGCACTTAACTCACCTTTAAACTAACAGCACTCATATACCTGATATAGCAGCAGTTGAGCATTTTGGCCTAAAGACTACTCAGATGAACCAAACTACCTTTTTAAGATATTATTCTAGATTTGTATTTTTATATAACACATTTTAATATCATTTTCAAATACAATCATATAAACCCATCTCATTTCATTGAATATATCCAAAATATCTCTCTGTCACCAGCCTACTACACTTTGCAGTGAGGATTCTAGTGTTAAATGATGTGGAGGAAAAACATTCTGAGATGAACAGATAAGTTAGAGGATACTATCTATACAGTCAGACCCAACAGGTCCACATAAAAGAAAAACTTTCTTCAGAATCCAGGTTTTAAAATTCCCATGATAAAAGAAAACACTATAGATCAACATCTGAATCTACTGAAACAGAATTCAGTGAAACATCCCAAGTCTGTAACATCTAGTTGTTTACATTTTATAATTTTTTTTCTTCTACACTGTGTAGACCCTAGAGTGCCCCTTTTATCAGTAACTAATTTTTTTTTTTATCCTCTTAGAACAGCTTTCACTTATACAGAAATTAATAGTGCCACCTTAATGGAATAACAGGTTACAAATAACTAATTTGGGTTTTCTGTTAAACTAACAATCCTTTATCACAGTGCCACTTCAACCACCATTCCAAAAAGCGGCCACAGGATCTGAAGATGGATGTTTATGTAGTGTAGATCTCCACCTTTACTCAACCACCAGTGTTTAAATTTTCAACTCAGTTAGCTAGGTGAAAATATTTAAACTCAAACATAACCATCCAGAATTACATCTATAACTATTTTGTGAGACAATTTCTGTCTTATCCCAAATCACTTGCTTGCCCATATATTTCTACCTTTGACACATAATAAGTCTTGAAAATGTAAAATACTGGCAGATTGGTATGACATAAAATAAACTTGTCTGTTACTCAGTTTTATTCACTACGCCTTTTTACAGTACCTTCACAAGACATTTCCAAACTTTTCTAAATAATGTGTTAGAATTCTAATGATTTAAAATAACCTATTTTATTGTGTATCTTTCAAAATAATATATTTGTGTACGGACTTTTACATCAACGTGTGTCTCCAAAGAATGGAGATATGCATAGTATCTGACAGCTGAATCAGGAGAAGATAACAGAGCAAATACTAACTTCAGGAAAGCCTGACTATGACTAGCAACCACTCTCCAGAGGTAGCTGATACCACATGCTCCAAAGACACACTGCAAACCTGAATAGTAGGCAGTTACAGAATAACCTCCTTCAGGGAAGTCTCTTCAGCTTCATTAATTCAAGTGTGACTGACCTTATTCCATCCATAACGTGTATCTACCTGTATAGCTAGGGACTTCTATGAAGTTCCAGTATAGACTAATTTACAAAAGAAAGTGATATTTACAAGTCCTTTAAAGAGGGTATTAAATACCCTCTTTCCTTGATAACTCATTCAGTGTTTCTTTGTTTTGTCCTATGTTTCAAACTACTAACCTTCAAAGTCACTCATTCTAAGCAGCTTTGTCAGGGTTTCGGTACCACAACTTTTCAAAAGTACTTCCATTTTGCAAAGAGGTTTGACACTTTGAGAAACAGAATCTCCCTAAATTCAGACTAGTTTATTATGAAAAGAAAACCATGACAACTGTTTGTACTCTTGCTTTTTATTACATCCGGCCTGGTCACTATTGGAAATTCAATCTATTATTGTTGCTAGGAGCCTGTTGCTACGCAACCTAAAAGGGTTATGCAGTGCTTTCAGGATGAGAACTGTTGAAAACACCACTGGCCTCCTCCTATGGCTCTAACCAGTTTATTTAAATAGATTAGCACTCTCCTCAGTCAACCCCCAACTTGAGGCATACCCTTAAAAAAAAAGTTACAATGACAGATTTGAACAACGTAAAGAAACACAAACCCATAAAAAATACACAAAAGCAGTATCTGATCTCTACTGCATGTTACAGCAAAGTAAACAGCAGTATTTCCTCTAATTCATCATTTAAGTTAGGGAACTTAAAATCCATAAACTTCAAAACCCTTCAAAGTTTAACTTTCAACAGCTAACGTAATGGAGCTGCACAGCATGTTCTGTATAGATATTTTATAATAAACTTTGCCAGAACAATACATTAAATTCTATACTCTGGATAATGAAGCAGGACTTAAAAAAGCCCTAAAACCAACTCCAAAATGGCGGAATAATACTTAGTATTTATTCTCTGTATCAAAAGATGTCCAACATTCCTGTAAATTGATTTAAGACTTTGTAGTCAAACTGAGTTCTGCTTTTGTGTATCTTTGTCACCTTTACAGATTATGCAAGTCAAATTAGACACCTATGTACATCTTCGCAGATGCATGTCTTTCAGCAATATTTTTGCAAATCTGCTGGAGAATGGCTGAGAAATGACATGTGGAAGAGCTAAATATTATGGCTTTTCTCCAGTCTTTCTAATAATCTGAGGGTGTTCCAGCCTGCACCAAAGTGCTCTAGTTCTACAGCACTGGAATTAAGAAAGCCACATTTCCTCCAGCTTGGTGCTTTAAATGGATCCATACTGCCAATACACGAGCACAGGTTATGAGTGTTTGCTCACTGTCTCAGAAAGATGCTGGGTGTGTAAAATAAGCTGTAACTGCCTTTTCTTCAGTGGTAGTATACGTTTTTGCTTTCATGCTCTAACTAATTATTTCACTGGTATTTGGGTTTCTGAAATTTCTATCCCTCTTTTGAATACGATTGACAGCCACATCAGGAAAAAAAAAAACCTGCTTCCTTTAAGAGTATAAAGCTAAGAAACACACTGACCCAAAATTTACTGGAAATGCTAAAATTGTCTGTACAATAGCCATAACAATTAGTGCCACAAAATGGATTCCAGAAATCAGATGAGAAAATGCCAGGGTTTATAATTTCCAAAAAGTTTGTAAAAACTACTTAGTGGTTGAAGTTTTCTACAGGAACCTTGAAAACCATAACAAATATGAAGACTTCTCTGAAGACAAAAATCTCAGAGGATTAGGGGTAAGACAACAAACATAATCAGAATGCATTCATGAATACAAACTCTTGTAACCAAAACTTTGTTTCTCCAGAATTTATAAACTTGTAGAATCTTTTTCTAAAGCAAAGCCAAACTTCGCACCTGTGTTAGGATAAGACTCAAACTAAAAACAAGTTACCTTATCCCCTATACTTGGGGGATTTAGCCTAGAAAAGTTGACAGTGACTACTCTAGTAGAGTCCACAACCAAATACCATAATCAATCATGTTCCATCGATTTCTACAGCCAAAACCATAAATCTAAAGGCTTACTGAGTATGATCACCATTACTAGTTTACTTTTCATAATTTTATAAAGAAAAGATCACTGTAATGTTAAATTATCCTAGTGGTCGTGACCTCAAAGATGACAGGCAGCTTGGAAAACATCAACAGAGGTATAGCTAGAACAATCTAAGCATGTTATGCTGTAAAACTACCTACTGGTTTGTAATTAAAAACTATATATTGATTATCTCAACTAAGTTTTACAGTTAACATTTTAAGTGCTTCTGTGTTGCCCAAGGATTTCTTACAGACAGGAATGACTTTGAAAAAGAGAGCAGAGATTCAAAGCTATGTCCATCTACCATTTTTTCCTTAAATGACCTTTCCTAAGTATGGTATTTCCTTTAGCGTCACTGAAGCACATGAAGCTCACAAACATCAAGGTTTTGTTTACTCTAACCAGAATGAGGCCTTGATTTATTAAATCTGGTGAGGCACTCTGGCTGTTTTTACTGACAGGTCAATAAAAGAAATTTGATCAGAATCCCAAGATAATGAGCTTAAGGCCTAGTCTAGCATTCCACCATTTTTTATTATAGATCTCACCTGTAGCACTGGCCATTCAAGGAAGCTGTGCAAGCTTAATGTTCCCTCGGCAAGTAGCAAATTAGCTGTAGGAGACAGTTCCAACATTACCAAGCTGATTTTGGAAGTTAGTATTGTTTCCCACAACTCTAGAACAACTATTCTTAAGATATAATTTATTACCACCACAATTATACCAAAGAAACTGCACACTGAACTGTTACCGCCTGCTTCCTGTTCAGAAGAAGAAAATTGTAACGAATGAAATTGATAAGCTGTGGCTACTGCTACAAGCAAAAAACCCGACTCATTTAAGGTGCTTAGAAAGGTTGTTTCAGCCTTTGGAAACAGCACATGGTGGTCAGGGTCCTGCAGAAAGTAATTTCCAATAGTTTCTTCTAGATGTCAGATCAATGTAAATGGACTACACTGGGTTGTACATACTTTCTATATACATAAACAAGAGATATATACATACACAGTCACTCTGCATACTGTACATGCAAATACATATATATAAACATACACATATCTATACTTAGAAAAAACAGCTGCTTCATGCATATACAATGCACATACACCCAGCCATCCAAACTAAATAGCATAAGTTGCTACCCATACTTCACAGTTTTGAACATTTTCCATTATACTACTGTTTCCACTTAATTGTATTTTTACAAAAAAACAAAATCATACATAGCTCCTCTCACCCATAGTTCCAGAAGATTAAAGTTCTCAGCAATGCTAAGAATAAAGTACAGGGGGAAAAAAAAAAAAAAAAAGTTATTTGTGTGTATGTATTCAAATATGTACATGTTCTATGATACTTAAACCCCAGCTACTTCAATACTAAATTTTAGCAAATTCACAAATTCCAACAGTAATTTAAATGCGGCATAGCCATGAAATGTCATTCCCAGAAAGCTGCAATATGAGGCTTTTAGCTGTGACTCAACTGCTAAATTTCTCTGGAAATACTGTTTACAAATTGCTCACATAATGATCTTCCACTTACAGACTACTGACACCATACCCTCAGAGCAGTAAACATGCCACTAGCTGAAGCTATGATTTTCTCCTAAACTGCTTTCCTACGAATTTATTAAGGGGTTTAGCCCTAAAGTCAATGACTGAGGAATTGTTCCTGTATCCCCAACACTTCCACAGCTAATACAGAAGCAGCACGAAGAAGTGGAAGACAAAGAGAAGAACAAGGGCAGGATGAATAATCATAAAATGTCAAGCACACAAGAGCGTGATCAGGAAAAGAGATGTAAAATGTATGTAGAGGAACAGCCATTAACTGAGATGCGAGTGAAAGCTAGTAGTGAAAAGCAGGGAAGATAGTTGGACTTAATGCATATAAATTAACAGCTCTCAGCTTTCTGAAAATCTCACCTTTCCTGCATTCAAACTAAAATAAGCGAAAACTCTTCCACAGACACTGTCCATGTATCCTCAAAGTGATTGTAAAATTGGTGCACTGTACTCAAGAAAAAAAGCAGACACACTGCAAGCACAAGTTTGATTATCCCTAATGCAGAGAATACAATGACCATAGAGGTCAGAAGCATACAAGATTTACAATAATAAAACTATATTTCACTTAAAAATAAACAAGACTAGGTATGTTTCATTAAACTGTTTATAATTCTCACTGAAATGTAATACATTCTTAGTATCTTCATTTATCAAAACTGCATTATTGTGTTCAAGCACGTTACTTATTTGCAATACATACTAAGTTTTCAGGACCACGAGAGTTAAAAATTTCATATTCAGAAATAACAGATTTGGGAGAACAGAAGAGCAAATGCTACAGGAATAGTGACCACAGTGAAGTAAAAATTATGCCCTTTTCAGTTTGTGCATACACAGAGCTGGCAAAATAACGTATTTGCAAATATTTTGGCAAAATTTAAATTACGATGTTTTTTCAATATCATAATCAATTATATGAAAGGAGATAGTATTATTTTCATAGCTCCAAAGATAAAATGATGGCCTTAAATAAGACTTGTATATTCTATAAATGAACATTAACAAAGCTAATTTTAATTAATTATAGTTCCACTGAAAAGTTGAATTTGCTGTTCCAGTAATGAAAATCAGTCTAAATTATCAACATTATAACATTATCAAAATAATATATTCTGATGTGAAATGAAATTGATGATTGCAAACCATAAAAAAAAATAATCTTTATACCTCCGTGTATGGATAATGCACTCAAATATGAAAACACATATTAGAATTTATCACATATGAAGGATTATGAATATGTATATGACTGGACTGGGAAAATCCAGAACAACTGGATCAACTGGAACAAAGAAACTTGGATCTCTAAACACCTTTAGCTTCTCATCCCATTATGAAAGAGTTTCAAACTGAAACAGAATTACCCAACCTGAACATTTCAAATCCTAAAGCTCAGTTTTCCTGAACTAAACAACACCAAGTTAATACCGTAATGCCGATCAATATGGTTAGATTTACTTAAATATTTAAAAACTACTGTGGATGAACTGTCAAAACTTTGACCAAGAAACTACTGTGTGTGGAAAAAAGTGTAGAAAAGTATGGCTGTAAAGAGTATCACAAATATTGATATCTTGGGACTAGTCATCCAAATTTTTCAAAAGCTAGCTTGGCTTTGTCACTCCACAAAGGTGGCAGGTATCAATAGGCTCTGGGGAAAAATCTTCAGAGGTGTCAAGTGAGCATCCTTTCATAAGTTCAAATTGATTAAGAAAACAAGCCAAACAAACAATAAAACAAAAAAAAACCCACACAAACAATTCAAGACCTTATTTTAAAGATGCCCTGGGAGCTTCCCACTCCTCAATATGATTTTTTTTCCCAAAGTCTGGAGATTTACCTATTCTCAGGATGCTGGTAAGAGAAACAGATTCTGAAACTCTCAATATATGTTCTTCCCAATTATATAAAATTGGCTAAAAGAATGTTCCTCAGAATATATTTTTTTAACTGTCAAGTTTTGTGCACATTGATTTGAAGCAGGCTAAAGCACCCTAAAAGAAAGCTAGAGATTATTAGCAAGCAAGAAAGCAATGGAGCTGCTGGCCAAGAAAGAACCATGCAGTCTGCAGAAGCAGCGATCAGTAGCTGTAGGCTATCCCAACAACGCAGTGGGATATATGGCAGCAACATGTGATGCTTAGCAGCCTTGTCACACCCCACTATCTCAGGTAAACTGTTAAATATTAAACCACATGCAAGCCAAGCATCCAACAAGGATAAGGAAAAAACAGTGGACACTGAACTGCAAAGCTTAATAACTAAAAATAAGTACCAAAAAATACTGAAAATATAATTGTCATTACAAAATATATATAAACAGGTATCACTGCCATCAATGATAATATATTAAGGTAGCAAAAAAAGGACTAAATCAAACTGCAAAGGAAGAAAAAAATGTTGACATGAAGGAAGATTTAGAGTGGCATATGCTTTAATTTCCTATCTAGGAAAAAAAGAAATAAAAAGAAAATGATCAATCAATCTTTAAATACGTATGCAAAGAAAACTTTTAAACAAGTATTCACAGAGAAATTACAAAATAGGGTACAGATTTAGAAAAAACTACCTTATTTTAAAACACCGCTTTACATCCTAAAGATATCCTTCACCCTGCCCTATCATCTGAATTTTAAGTATCTTTTTAAAAATCTACTGCTTTGCTTTGTATCCATATATTTAAAGTACTGTAATTGTAAAATTAGATTATAATTTTCCTAACACTGTATTAAAGTTAGCTCAAAAGGAAATCAAACAATCTCATCTGCTTTGGTAAAAGAATATGAAAAAAACAAAGACAGGTGGTAACTTATGATAAAGGTATCAATGTCTTTTGACATCTGAGTATAGTTGTACAAGGCAACTAGTATTTCATCATGTTTATCATGTTCTTTCTTTTCTTTTAAGAAATATATATTCAAGGTAAAAGAAAATCCAGTGACAGCAATTCTACAGGAAATACACAAGGAATGTATTACGCTGGAATCAATGACAAAGAAATATTCTCACTGTAAGAATATTATTTTACCAAACTTGCTTGAAATTCAGTATCACATTGGACAACATTTAAGATATTAATTTTAACCTTGCTTGCTTTCTCGTGTGACTTTTCACAGTATGTTAGCTTTCACAAGCACGGACTTATTCACAAGACACTTATTACCATAAGTGTTTAAAAAGAAAAGCTTGATTTTGTTGTCTCATTAAATGATGAAATATTTTTAAGGTAAAAATATTTACAAATTCATACACACAGAAATAAGCGAAAAATCTCCACAAGCCAAACACGCCAGAAAACTCCCACATGGCTTTTTGTTGACCTTGCAGTAAAAGACACCATACAGTGCATTCTGTTCTGCTTTTCCAACCTAACAGTACTCAGCACCTTAAGAGAGTGATTTGAACAAGTCTCAGGTTCTATTTCCTGGATAGATATCAATATTTTTATTTTTGTTCTATGCAGGGCTGAAAACCAACCACTTCAATGCTTGGTTTTAGATTACAGGCATATATTATAAGCAATATTCTAAAATTATTAAATCCTCCTTATTTATCACTGCATTTCTCTTCAGAGAAACAGTTCTCTAAACTCTAAGCTCTTAGCCAAGATTGACTCTAGAAAGCATGTGAAAACAGGAAATAGTGGGAAAAAAACATGCATAATGATTCTTGTAGCTAGGATTAACTAACATGGCTTTTTACTCTCAAAAGAAAAAAACACTGAAAAAAAAAAAATAGGAAGTACAGTCTAAATCCCAAATGAAGTAATGAATACTGAGCAATATACTGGCACATAGAAATAAATAAAAAAAAAATATATAAATTAGTAACAGGGAAAAATCCATTAATTATAAAAAAGAAGAGAATGTAACTAATCGAGCTAGGACTGTACAGTAGTTAACAAATCTCCATGTTTACAGTAACTACTTACAATACAAATGGAATATAGAGAATTGCACAACTGGATCCAAAGTAAGTTTGTTTGTTTGCTTTCTGACCTCTAAGTTTACAGAACATTTCTAACAGAAATGTTCATATTATCTGACAAAGAGCTTGATGCTCGGGTAATGTAAATACTATTGCTTTCAAAAGATGATTTAATGAAAGGTAATGTTAAATGATTTTTGTAACTGTGTAGTAAAATTTGTTTTACTAGGCTCCATCTTACTGCACATACAGAGAATCAGAAAACAAGTATAAAGAACATTCAGTGACAATATTTACTAAAGGTATACATAACAAACAGCAGAAACTGAATTTGATTTCTGAGTGTTAAAATAAAGACATAAGACTATGTAACATATCATTTCATTGTTTTTCATAATTGCCAAGTAACAGCAAAACAACATTATCAAATATTATTGAATAGGTACTATCAGTGATCTCATTTCTAATATGGGAACATAAAAATCTAAACTATGACACATACAACACCAACACTGAATACTACTTATATAATTTTTGAGGTATTCTAAAGATTATTTGGTATCTTTGTTTTGCTCAGCAAAATTTATGTCACTTTAATTTTCTTGGTATTCATTTTAATCACTGACTTGTAAAAGTCAGATGTAGACTTACTTGACAGGAACGTTCTTAAAGACAGGCACAGTCGAATAGAAGTACTTGAAAAAAGTACTGACTCTGTTATGATGTTTGATCTTCTAGGACATTTCAAGTTTCACTCTGCATTGTTACTTATCTCAACAAGAAAAAAATTTCTTCCCAGGAAAAAATGTACTGCAAACACTTCATGGAAATCTTACATTCCTCTTCCACTGAAATTCTTGAATTTGAGGGAGGTAAGTTTAACAAGTTATGGCTAAAATCAAAATGCAGGTTCTGAATAATGTATTTGCTTGTTTATGTCTTAATCACTGAAATCAATTCAGCTAACAATGAAACATCTGCATTTAAATAAAGGGATTACTTTCTAATACTGCCTTGATTATCAAGACTGTATTTATCACAATTAATAATATGTACATATGTTTTTGCTTATCCCTCAAGCAATGTTGAACAAGACCAAGAGATATGCTAATTTTGCTATGGACTTCAGCATCTAAATGCTCCACAATGATCAAACATCAGCCAAAACAAACAAACCACCAAACAGAACCACTTCAATCAACAGAAGCATTGGTTCCGAAATTATTTTCCTGATTTCACCAACAGTAGTTACTGGCATACACTTACGCTCATTACATATAATACATATATTACGCACACTTACATACATTCCTTAGACCACTGCTCTTCATCACTGCTATTCATTTTATATTTGCAGCTATCAGATAAATCAAACATTATTTCTAAACAAGCACCTCTTTACAGGCACTCAAACAATCACCCTTGCTTCCCAAATCCTTTATTGGACACAATCCAGTTCTTCTTGACATTAACAGGAATACAGGGAAGTTATAGGAAAATGTTTTATATATCCTCATCACACACACACACAAAAAAAATCTCTTAAAATTCCTGGCCATTGTATTTGTTGAATACCACTTGCAAATCACCAGACAGTTAGCCAAATACAGAATGCTTCATCAACGTCCCTGAACTGGTCTTAACAAAGCAAGGAAGTTATCCAATTTATTTTAGAATTTTAAATAATTTTCACTAAAATTTTAAAATTTGATGAGTTTTTTTGTTTGTTTGTTTGTTTTTCACTGCAACAAAAGAATTAAGAAACACAAAGTAAGACCCTAATAAATACATATAAATAAAAGTCCACAGAAATGAACAACTGATGTTTGGTGTTTGCGAGGTGTTCAACCAAGGTCTTTCCTTCTTATTTAAATCCCTTTGTTCATAGTTCCCTTGTCTTGAAGGGACCTAACAAATTTGTTTTCCTTTGGTTGCAATTTTCTCTACTGTTATCATTTTTGCCTCTGCAGGGCTCCAGTGAAAATTCTCAAGGTTTCATTGTAAAATATTTTATAAATAAATTCACAGAATCCAGTCTATGTCCAGTCCTATATTTGTGAAATCCAGCAAATAAAGTGTAGGACCAAAATTATATAACTGTAGTAATGCACTGAAGCAAAAAGCATTACAAGAGTTCTGTGGTGTAAGGGAGAGAGTCTCCTGGGCATCCAAACTATGTCTTTGTAACGTATCTCAAGACAACTCTTTTGTGATTTCAGCTCTAGACACTATCCCTCCTCTTTTTACCTCCAGAGGTTAAGATTCAATTGCAGTCCTAAGAAATGGAACTGGCCAACAAGAAAAAGAACAAAAATTATCACAGTCTAGGAACTTCCACTGTAGAGCAAGAATCACAAGACCACAGGCTTGTTCAGGCTGCCACGGTTTTCAGGAGCTCTCAAGTCCAACTTTCTTCCCAAAGCAGGCTCAGACTTGGCATCAGACCAGCTCCTCAGGGCTCTATCCAGTCAGGGCTTGAAAATATCCAAGCACAGAGAGGGCAAAACCTCGCTTCACCCCAGCTGCATTGCTTGGCTGTCCTCATGGGGAAAAAGATTTTCCTTATCTCCAGTCTAAATCTCTCATTTCAACTTATGAACATTGACTCTCAAAATTCCACCATGCACTGCTGTGAAAAGCCTAGCTCCATCTTCTTCATGATTTCTTTGTAGGTATTAGGGAAGGCTGCAGTTAGGACCCCTGAAATTATGTCTTCTCCAGACTGAACAAGCCCAGGTCCCTTGACATCTCCTCAGAGACATGTGTGCTCCAGCTTCTGACTTAGTGGCCCTCTGGGAGGGTGAAGGCAAAACTAGACATGGATGTAGATGTTGACTAATACGTGCAGAGATGGGTGGGATAATAATTTCCCTCAATTTCCTGACTATACCCTTGTTTATACAGCTCAAGAGATACTTTTGATCTTCTCTACTGCCAAGGCGCGCTGCTGGCTTATGTTCAGCTCACTGTCAACCTCCTCCACAGTGCTGATTCCCAGCCACCCTGTCTCCAGCCTGTAGTCTAAAGACTGTTGAGTGAGGGTCTGTGAATACCTAAACAGCTGCACAGGGCTCTCCCTTTTGGCCAGTATATTACTGTGTAAGTAAGCTAAAAGAGAATCTTTTTTTCAGTGACCACTTTTGTACGAGATTTCCCTGAACAGCATAAAAATACCATGATTATAACAGATAATCTATGTTTGTTATAAGAAAATACATGCTTTCTAACACTCTGTGAAGGACAGTTAACAGACTATTTGAGAAAAGATACTTAATACAGAAACAGCGTGATAACAGCCAGTGATGTGAAAACCACCAGTTTTACTCATTGCCATAATGTAAGTAACTCCATGTGACAAGGCCAGACCACCTAAATTCAAAAGCAATGTCCTGCTAGATGATTTTTATTCCTATGAAATTATCTGCCACATTTCTTTTACTCTTAGAGAATAAATAAATAACAAGTAAACAAAACACCACACAGCACTAGGTACCCTACAAATCTTCTGTTCCTTTGCTTTTATAGCAAACTTAACCATTACCATACTAACAGATGAAATTCTGTAACTAGAGTATGCAAAAAGCTTTTGAATCAGTACATAAAACAGAAGTACTTCATGTAGAAGAAACATATTTTTAAAAACAAAACATAATTATTAGCCAGCGAAAGCAAATCATTGGGAGTTCAGAAGCATAGCTATAAAACAAAGTTACACTTGTGACCAGGCATCTTGGTTTATGGAGGTAACACAGTTATTTTTATTAGGTGACTTAACATATCAATTAACATCTCAATCCCCACTATTAACACCCAATTATACCTTCAAGCCATTTTTAATGGCCAAACCCTGCTATGTTGCCCTTTCTACACAACAAACTTTGGAACAAATACTTTAGCATTTCTGATCAAAACTTCCCCCACACATCTTCCTTTATCTTAGATGACCAAAGCATAACTTCCTGTTTCCTATCTGACAGATACATCTGGTTTTCTGTCTTGGACATTATACCTTTTCCCATACTATAAAATGTGAGAAGAAAATATTATACTTTACTAAACAATTAGCTATTTTCAGTACAGGAAAAAACAAACAAAAAAACAAACAAACAACCAAACAACAACAACAACAAAAAAAAACAAACAAACAAACAAACAAACAAAAAAAAAAAAAAAAAAAAAAAAAAAAACACCAAACTTCCAGCTCCAGCTTAACCTCCTTTCAGAAGGCTACGGTTGGCCAGCCTATTGATGTTGAGCTCTCAAGAAATTCAGCTGAAGAGTTACCATCCCTGTATCACAATATGCAACCTACAACACAACTATACTGACACAACAACTTTTGAGTGTCCCAAACTTATGACTGGTCTGAGAGCACAAGCCATTAAGAGCTACTGAGTTGCTCCAGGTCCCAACCGTATAACCTAGTATGTCATCCTGAAATGAAGCGGTGAGAACCATTAAAAGGCAGTCTTCTACATGCAAAGTAATACTAATATTTCCATTCATCTCAGTTGCCTGAAATATTTGTGATACATAACCTTTGACTAAAGGATACATGAAAAACCTATCTTCATCAGGTCATGAAAGTTGGTCACTGCAGTCATGATCCTATGTCTAGCTCTTCCTTTAAGTCAAGAAATGTCAAATTCTTCAGAATTCAATCAGGAGAACTATGTACTAAAGTAAGGACAAGCAGTGAAGAGATTGAACACCTTCAAGCCCTGCTAAAGACAGGAAACTTGACTCAGTGGCTCATATCAGCATCATGGCAGGTAATTTTAGTAAGTGAAATTTAAATTTTAGTAAGATGTGCCTCCCCAAACTATTGATATAAGATGGTAACTGAAATCTGAACATTCCAGACTGCACAAGTTCATAACGTTACACTGTCTGACTACCTTGAAACAACAACATTTAAAAAAAAACACACCAAACAGCTGCAACTGGATCAGCATAAAAACACAACCATTAAAATAAGAGAAGCTCTGTCCCATAAACCAGAATCAGTACTTGCATGATAAATTATGCTATTGCTTTGTAGGACCAACTCTAATTATAAGTCTATTGCAAATAAACCTTTCCTTGGTTTGACACAAGCTTGATAGTGAAGTGTATTTCAGTCACAAAAGCTGAATTCTGTGAACCAACCTGAGGTTTAGAAAACCCTAAGCTTCTCGCACGGCCACATAACTACAGAATCAGTGCACCAAAACCGCTACAAATCCACCTGCCCACTACTGTTCCTTGAAATACTCTGTAAGGACTATCATCCTTACAATACAAATGAACTGCAGAGTTGCAGAAAAACAGAGCAACTTGGGACACCCTCGAGTCAGAAAGCTCCTGGAAAGCTGGAAAGAGACAATACCATAAAAAGTTGTGCTTTCATCTTAGCTCATTCACATTTGCCTCACTTCAAAACTCAGAAACTGAACACAAAAGGATTTCCACAAAATAAGGGAATGGAGCCGTTTTCTGTGTTACATACCTCCATTTTAAAGTGAATTATGTTTTACTCCATAAAGCAACTTTAAGGATGGTATAGCTCACAGAAGAGCGTTCATGTCTTTCAGAAAGTCCAAAAAATGGTCCTCCTGTAAATTACAGGGAATTGCTATCCCTGTTACACAGAATCAACTCTGAGATACTGGATTCTACATTTTTTCATTTACTAAATATGACAGAAAAAAACGATATTAATATGAAAGAGTTATTTATCAACTATTTTGCAAATTGCAACTCAGTTGCTGTGGTTTAACACAGTGAAACAAATACTAAACAGAAACCAGCATGTTGATATGACCTTAGCTACCACATGCTCAACAAGCTAGCATGTCAATTTCACCTCATGGCTAACAGTTAATTTGGTAAATCAGCTACTATCAGGTAGTTCAACTGCTCCTCACTAGTCAAGGCAAATGTAACTTCGAATACAGCCAGACCTTTCTGCAGAAGCAATGTAAATAGTTTCCATAAATCATATATTAATTTTATAAATGGGTGTAATAGTATGTAGAGCTATAGATATTTAAACATTAACTTTCTGTAACTTAACTGTAAGATGTGATTTGATCATTACGTTATTTTAAATTTTTTAATCAAAAATTTTGAGTAAATTTAGTTTAAAAATAGTGATTATAGAACAACTCTTTTCCTATAAAACACTTTGATAAACAAGCATGGTTTTTTAATTAAGACAAGTAGTTTTAAGGCACGTTTTTTTTCTTTACTGTATCTTTCCAAATTCTCCAAGAGACCCAAAACAATTAACATTGAATCCCAATAATAAACATAGTATGTAAAAACTTAACTGGAAATACAGACTAACAATCCTTTGTCTAAAGCCACGTGTCCTTCCTAATGGAAGAACTACAATGCATATCTCATTAACAAGAATGTGGAGTAGGAAATATTCTTCCTTCACTAAATTGGTAACTGTATTGTCTCTCCTGCTTATGTTAAGCTACAGAACAACAGTAAGAATAGAACACACAAAAGAAAAAAAAAAAAAAAGTCAGGGCTCTAGATGGAGAATTCTGAAAACTTTTTGCAGCAGTTAAATAGAAGATGAATCTTCAAATTTATGAGATGTTTAACATAAGACAGAAACCCTGACAATCACCACTCCTTCAAATGGCAAGAGAACTGCAATTATTTTGTTACTTTTGCTTTCACCTAACTATAATGAGTAGACTTAGTCCTCCTTAGTAAATACTAGCTATTGTTTTGTGGTTCAGCTCATCTAAGACTCACACTGTCAAGCTGCACTCAGCTGTTCACAGAATGCTACCAAGAGATAAGGCAGAAAAAGCTCAGGTGATAGTATCTCATTTTGTTTAGATGGAACTACACAGACCAACAGCAACTTTTGTAAGTGCTTTGTGGATAATGTGGATAAATACTGAAAAACATGAGCTCAAATTCACAATCCTGGTCATCTAATCCACTAGCAAGTAAACCCTTCAAATAGCCTATAAACATCCAATATCACTGTCAGATTAAGGTAAGCAAGACTGGTCTCCCTTCTCCTTGTCAGATTTAGGTACATTATGGGGAGGGAAAGGGGAGGAAGGGGCGAGGGGTCAGAAATCAGGCCAAAGGTATTCCAGAAACAATACACAACACATCACCTGAAAATTCAGCAGACATGAACTAGCTCATTGGAGCTAAAAATGTATTTTTTAATTTTAGCTCCACAGAAGCAGAATAAATAGCCATCTATAAACTTAGTAACTGTGTTGTAATAGAAGTAATCAGACAAGAAAAGACAACACCTTAACTGAAGGAGAATAAACTGATTCAATGGCTCATGCAAAGTGACATAATGCACCTTTTAACAGATTTGCCTGTTTCTGTTTCTACTTTGCAATGTCGCATGATTTAACTACACTAAGTGTTTAGAAAACATCCCTGAGGTGGTATGTAAGAGAAAACACAGATTAATTATTATGAGGTAATAAAAGAGAAAAGAGAAACCATTTACTTGGCAGATAAACAGTAAACACAGCTTTGAGTCATTAGTTGTAGTAGCAGCATCCAAAGCCTGAACAAAATCTAAAGACATGGTTCTTGCCTTAAAGACCTTATAAACTCATTTGAAGTAAGACTTCAGTAAGAACAAAATTAAAGAACTAAAGAAACTGTTTACTCAGAGGTCTGAGAAGCTGAGGTATACTCAAAATACTCAGGGTCTATGGGTAGATGAAATGACTTAAAAATAGTGCTAGATTTTTTTCCTCTCATTAATGCATGAATAAAAGTCACAAATGTTACAAGTACACTCAAATACAGTGATTAATATACAATCTTTGGTGTTCCTATAGCATTGTTATGGATGTCATCTAAGAACTTAAGTAAAACAGGTTAGAAATAAGTTAGTAATTGACAGCGGAAGTCTGAATTGCTAGAATTTAAACTTCCAAGACTCATTGAATTTAACACTGTAAAACAGGAAATTCCTCTATTAAATACAATGTACAATATAGTCCATCCATCACCTCTTGATTTTAGGCCACTAAATCTGAAGTTAGGGGACCAAAGACAAACAACTTACCATGCTGGAACAGGAAAAACAACTACAGGTAGCATGCAAAACCAATCAATTTAAGATGTAGTATCCCAGCTCCAGCCTGCACTTTTTCACATGCTTCCAAAGGGAACCTACACTTAACTAGACACCATTATCCATCCACATGCACAAAAAAATCATTGCCTTATTAGTCTTACAGTGTATGAAAAAAGGGTATTATTAAATTACAGAAACTACAGCAATGAAATTCTAATCTGCCAGGTTCATATATCCATACAGAAGTTTTTTAAATGAAACATTGTGATATTCACAAATATGTAGAGGATATTCCTTTTATACTGGGGTTTATTTGTTTGTTTGGGGGGATGTGGGGTTGGGGTTTTGTTTTGGTTTGTTTTTTACTTTCCCAAAACTAATGATTGATGAAGAAAGATACCTATCCTCATCAACTAAAGCTCCTGTGTCTTTTTCAATTCAGAAGTAAATAGGTAAGCTTCAACCTCAGTTTCATGCAGGAAGAGTTCTAGTGAGAAAGAAAAATATATAGAGAAATTAATTTTTTAAAAATAATTCAGCTATAAATAATTACATAAGTGATTATAGACTTATAAATGAAAAATGTAACATACAAGAAGCACCACTCTAAAATGCATGCGTCTCTCAGTAAGTTCACTTGGCTTTTCAGATGAGCAATAATTTACTTCCGTAAGTATAAACTGCTTCATCTATATGCGATACAGACATAATTTACACATAAATATTTGTTCTTTTTCAATGAACAGAGATTATAATTTAAGTGTGTGTATATATACACACAGACACACACATAGACAGATATGGAACAGCCCATTTCTTCAACAGTTTTTAGCATAATATTGACAGAATAGTAAATTTGCTATATTGCAATGCACGGAAAAAAGTAGAAAAACTTCAGTAAGATTTATTCAAATCCCATATACATTATCAGTGTATTCCAATTAAAAAATTTTTAGGATTCCCTTTCCTTTTGTATTTCAAATAGTATAGCACCCTCTGGTGCATCTAGTAGAAAGAAACTAACTAAGAATAAACACCAGTCATTGTTATAAAAACGACAACATTGAAGAAACTAAAAAAGGAGCCATTAGAAACAAGAAATGCCTAAGAATTGTTAGAAATCAAAATTCAATTTCATTCTTTCTTATTAAAATTGTTTATAATGGAGGAATTTATAACTATTGAAGAATAAAATAAAGAAAAGGAAAAAAACTGCAAGTACACCAGTATAGAAGGGTACCAGAAAAAAAAGGACAGTAGTTTGAAACTAATCTCGTGTTCCTAATAACATGTCATTTTTATTAAAAAATAAATATAAAATTAAATATTCTTCAAGAAAAAAAAAAGGTAAGAAGTATAGTGAAACAAAACGGAACATCAAGCAATATATCTGCTCTTCATCTTGCAAGGATGAAAATTATTAGGACTACAGCTAGTCCTACACAGTCATAAACTGCTAAATTTCACACTCAAACAGTCACATCTCCTTTAAAAGTCCAATTAGAGGAATTAAAAATAACATGATTGTACTATATGGAACACTTCAAACTCTGATATGACACGTTAACTATTAAGACACAACTAGTCACTGGGAAAATAATTTCCTACAAAAGTACATTTTGCTAATCACAAAAGCAGAGATCACCACCTGCTATAGGCAGCTCTTTTGTAAACCTCTGGAAGTCTCAACACAATGCACAAGAAATGAAAGTGACACCTGTTTAAACCAGCCATCTGTCCCTAACAAACTAGATTTAACCAAATCAGTATATGTACTGCTTCTTGAATTTCCAGAATACGGGTATACATATCATCTGTGAGAAAAGGGAAGTACTGTTACGATTGACAACTAACTTTACTAGAAATACATAAACAACAAACTTGTGGCTAACAGAAAAACATCATCTTAAACATTAGCCTATTCATTTTAAAAGCTTCATTAATTTTTCAGCCCTCATTCTTAGTAAAAAAAAAAAGTAGTTTCATTCATAATTTAAAAACATCCTACTTTTGGTATTCTAATACATTCATTTAACAAAGAGTTTGATTTTTGAAATGGAACTCAACTACAAAGACACAACAATACCACTGAAAGCTTATTTTTTTATTCTGCCTGTATTTGTGATGCATTCACAACTTACCATTTCAACTGGAAATAATTTTTAAAAAGGACTTTAGAGTCATATGTCTTGTATATTTAAAAGCATATTCATTAATTATTCCACATGATAATACCTGCAGCTGGTAAGCTTTTGGGGACTGCAGGTAAAAATACAACTAATGTAGAATATTTTAAGAGGGAAGGAAGCCTTTCATAAGAGGACAAAGTAAAGAGAGAAAACCAGAGACACTAGCTAGAACACTAAAAAGAACTGCAATGATAAAAGATTATTGCATTTTAGATGCTTGCTTACATTTCAAGTAAGAAGAGAAGAAAGCAGTAACACTCTTCCTTCTCAATGTAAAGTTTAGTAAACTAAAAGAAACAGCAGTATTTATTTCTGTAGACAGTTTTGTGATTAACAAACTACCATATCAGATGGGAACAAGAAATGGGATAGTGCTAACAAAGTCAAACCTAATTATCAAATAAAGCACCTTGCCTTGAAACTCTTTAACAGCATTGTACCTTTTATCCCCATTTCATTTACCTACACAACATTACTGAAACGGTTTTTCCACAGTAGCACAATGTAGGTTAGCTCGCTAACCACACACCTGAGCATATGATCCAGATAGGCTCATTAGGATATGCTGAAACGCAATTAGATAGTTACACTAAGTCACGAAAACCAACAAATTAAAAAAAAATAAGAAAATCACAAGCCACCTCATTTTCAAACACTGGTTAATATCACAAACACCAACTATTTTGATAGCTGCAGGCATTAGGGAATCTGAATGTATAATGCAGATCTCATCTGTGACTGTTACAGTATTTCAGATAGAATAAAGAGTCAATACATTTCTCAGTGAAGTCCATAATATTAAAAAAGGTGATTATGGCTGCATTGTTATTTTTGAAATCGCAGTCACTGCTTAAAAAAACCCCATGGCTAAATAGTACTAAAAAAGGTCTTTGTTTTAGACAAAATCATGTACTTTTAATCTGATTTTTAAGAAACATCTGTATGTCTCCTCACAGAGTTAAAACAGAAAGTTTGTCAAGTAGCGTACTTTTCTTTGCTACTTGGCTACCAGTGGTCTGGATACATGTTCTGCAATGACAGATTTCAACACCCAGAAGGGATTCTATCCTGACTAGTACTGTGTCCCACTGTAACAGGGCTACTCAAGAAAGTCATGGTGCAGAACTGACATCTCTTTTCAACAACAGTAGATGCCAGAAATTACTTCACAACCAATGAATCACACAAACTACCCAACAAAAACAATACAAATACATTAAAATTTGAATGTGCCATATAGCCCATACGCTACTGTAACTCACACTGAAGATTCTTAATGCCTTTGGAACTTATTTAACAGCAGGACCTAGAAAACTGGCTCTCAGTGGTTTCATCTTGAGTAAAATCACAAAAGATAACAATGTAGAGACCTTTTGTCAATACACAGAATAATTTATTTTCTAAGTTCCTGTTGGCCCATGAAATATACATTAAAAAAAAAAAAAAAAAACAGATCCAATATGCCTTAGCTCAAGAAATATTAATATCAACAATGCAATAACTACTTAGCACGTTTTGTAGTTGACAGCTGCTTGGAAAAATTGCCCGTCACACTCATTGGCAGTTCCAACAAGAGACAAATATATTGTTATTGAAATTGTAACGAGAAACTCCGCATTTTACACAGGATTCTACAAACATAAAAATAGAACAAGTCTACATACAATTAAAATTCTAGATTAAAAGCAATAACATACTTTTTTCCTAGGTATTTTATGAAATAAAGCAGTAGGTAATAAATAAGCTTCAAAAAGAAAAAGGCTTGCCACAATGACACATATTTTGACAAGTCAAAGGGTAGAGTGCAACTGCATAGGGAGATGTTAAAGAGAATTTCATTGCCATGATAGATGCCAAAAATTCACTTTATTTAAATAATTTTAAAAATAGTTTAAGTGTGATTTGATGCCACTGACAGAACAAATCTTTAGATCTTAATGATAAAGAAAATAAGCAGTTTGGAATAAATTAAAAAAAAAAAAGCAAAACATCCTCATTAATAACACAATTTCTAATACAGGTCCCTCAGAGGTAAAAAGCTGCCCCTTGCCTCTTCCCCAAATGTACTCCTGAAATACAGTAGTAATAACAAAACCAGAAAGGCTTTTTTTTTTTTCTTTTTTTTAATACTATTTCTTGTTCTCTCCTTTCTTTGCTGTTCAGCATACAAACTTGCATGCAGTATCTTGAATTTCCTTCACTGTGGAGCTTAAGAAAACTGAAATGGATTCTCTCCACATGTATAAACTAAATCTACACATGCACTGCTCCATACTACACTGGCAGTATGAAAGCATCATTTTAAAAACAATCCTCTGCAGAAAGAGTGAAAGAAAAAAAAAAAAAACAACACTGCTACTATGTGTGTGTATGGGTGGAGGTACTGAATAAACAAAAAACCCACTTCAGAATACAAAGAAAATAGAGCTTGCAGTAAAATAAGCAGCAACATTAATTATAAATAAAAGAAAAAATTACATGGCTACATAAAGCACAGAAAAGTGATTGATACGATCGCTAGCACAAGTGTCATTAAAAGACATAGCAAGTTCACAAAAATCTGCAACATTTATCAGTCACACCAAACCAGAACAAGGCCCCTCCAAGTGAAAGGGGAAAAACACCCCCCGCTTTTGGTGTACTACAGGATCCGTCTCTGCCTGCATCCCTCCTCCCACCCCCGTGTTCCTTCAGGGATTTAAAGTAAGTAACCTCAGACTGTGGCCGGAGCCTCGTTCCCAGGTTTCTACATCCCCCCATCCGTGCAAACGACTGACCAAGTAAGACGCATACCCACCGCGTCCAAGTGATTGTCCGAGAGGTCCCAGAAGCGTGCCTCCGTCCCCATCATCGCCCAGCCTCTCCTCCTCCTCACCTCGCACCGCGGCCGGCTGCCCTCCCCGCCCAGCGGACACCCCCACCCCAACCGCCCCTCTCGAGAACGCGCCCCCCACCCAGGGGCAGGGCAGCCGGGGCGGGCGGAGGGAGGCAGCGAGGCGGGGAGAAGGACGAGGAAGAGGGACGGAGGCGGAGAGGCGGCGGGTGAAAGAGGGGGACCCCCGAGGGCGACCCACGTCCCACCCCCCTCCTCGCTGCACCGCAACCAACCGCGCAGCCCAAGGGAGCAGCCCCGGCCCGGATGCTGCGCGGAGGGGGAGGGAGCGCGGAGGGAGGGCCGGCGTGCGCCCGACAAGCATATTCACCTGGGCTGAGGCGGGCTGTGGTGGCGTTCCCGCTGTCGTTGCTGCTGGAGGAGGCTGTTGTTGTTGTTGTTGTTGTTGTTGTGGGTGACGATGAGGAAGGGGGTGAGGAGCAGCAGCAGCAGGAGGAGGAGGAGCAGGAGAGGAGCGGTTGTTGTTGATGGGTAACAGTCGCCAGGACTACGGTGACTATGGCGCTTGATTCAC
This sequence comes from Tyto alba, assembly GCF_018691265.1. NCBI lineage: Eukaryota > Metazoa > Chordata > Aves > Strigiformes > Tytonidae > Tyto > Tyto alba. Next base: position 33,682,123 of record NW_024881318.1, read on the forward strand.
AAGGCAACGGTTGCTATAACTCACAAAAGGGAGAGCGAGCGAGGGAGGAGGAGGCGGCGGCCCAGCCGGAGAGGCCCGGAAGAGGCGGGGCCTGCCCTAACGGGCAACGCTGGCACGCGCAGCGCCGGATTTCTCAGCCCGACCGGGCACCGCCTCGGCTCTTGTGCCGCGAGGGGACCGGCGGCGCGGGGGGGGGGGGGGGGGGGGGTGCGGTGCGGCGCGGCGGAGCGGCGGCGCGCGGCCCACGGCGAGGGGCGTGGCCGCGCCGGTGCTGCCTGGGCCGGGCCCGCGGCCGTGATGACGCCAGTTCCGGCGGGCGGGGCTGCGGCGCCGTGCCCGCGGAGGGGGCCGCACAGGCGCCCGCCGGTGGGCGCAGGAGCCGCCGCCGGATGGCAGGGGCGGGAGGCGAGGCGAGGCCCGGCCCGGCCCGGCGGCGGCGCTCCCCCTCCCAGCGCTGTCTCTCACAGGCGCCCTGCGCCGCGTCCCCTCGGAAGATGGCAGCGAGGAGCCGCGGGCGGTGGGGGAGCTGTCCGGCTGCCGCCATTTTAAGGCGGGAGGGAGGGAGGGCGGCGGGGCCCGCCGCGCTGGGGCTCTGCGCTGGCCCTGCCCGCCCTGGGCTCCGCCGGCCCGGAGGCATGAGGCCGCGCTGTGGCCCAGCCAAGGCCCAGGGTCGCCCGGTGGCTGCCCCGGGTCCACCCGCCGGGCCTCCGCCCCTTTGGGGGCGGTGGGGGGCAGTGGGTATGGTGCCGACACTGGGCTGTGAGAGCCGGCAGCTCTTGGCAGTTTGTGTACCTGCTCGTTCTAGGTGCGTACCAAGGGGACAGGTGATGTGGAAGGTGTAGGTGGTGTGCTGGCTACCTGCAGTGCCCGCACATCCAGTGGCCACTGTGGTGCGTCTCTAGTCCCAGTGCAGCCCCATTTGCAGCCCTTTACTAACCTGCAGCCCTATGCACAGCTGCTGCTGACTGGCTAGCCAGCAATGCTTGCCTGTAATCTATGTAAACCACATAATTCGCTCATGACCGTTTCCTATGTACTGGTCTGTATCCTCACATGTTCTCTTGCCAACACATGGCTTAACAAGCTTGCAATCTTTCTCATACCTGTTTCTATACACACTTGACATTTGGCTCACATACCCTACAACCACTCCACTATACCTAGCCCTACCAGAACAGATCAAAATTGCTCATACATACCGCAGAAGCATTTTCAAAACGTGAATAGATTTAATGACATTTTCAGGGCCCAATGTAACCATCATAGCCATAACGATTATTTACAAAACACAGTAAAAAATAAAACCTTAATTGTCAGAGCTTTAAGTCTATAACAGAAAAATATTGAATTAATAAAGCTCTGCACTTCTTCAGCAGAAGCTATGTCTTACTACATCATTCTGCAGAACCTAATCTTCCTGAGATGCTAAACTGAGATCTTCAGTGGATCACACTCTCACTTGAAACAGCAGCCTTGTCAATCAGAAACACTGAGATGAGGCATGACCATAAGCATTCAAATTTAATAACAGTACATAACCGTGCATTTAAGTACTCCATTCATTTGAAGGTAAATGATATTTTGATAATCATCTTTCATTCTACCTACCCAGCAAACACTGTAGTTTTATTTAGCTGGTAGGACATTGAAAGGTTTGAGGATTTGTATTTTCGTTGAATTTTAAATTTCGTATGAACAACATGAAGGGCAAAAAGGGCTGTTGAACACTGAGTAACTTTACCAGAAAATTGTTGCCAAAGCAATGGGACTCGATACCATGGTAAAGCTTAGCAATATTCATCTCATCCATGTTGCTGAAGAAAGTGTTGGTCTTAAGTTTTTATTTTTTGATACCATACTGTCCTTTCTGTTGCGTCAGTTGTCACTTGCATGTGTATTTACTTGGCAAGATGAACAGGGTGAGCTGTGGTAAATGTTATAAAGTTGAAAGATAAAAGCACTGGGCTGTTGATTTGCATTCTCAAATCATGGAACTTTATGTCTGTCTGTGTAGGAAGAACAAATCAAACCTAATTCAGGCTCTGGCAGAAATTTGCAACGTACAAGTATAAATATCACTACACTGCTTTCCTTGAACCAGTGTATTTGCAGAATATTTTAGTCTATACCAGCATTTCAGTCTATAAATACGTGATCACTTGCTGTGTCAGAAAGAGGGTAGTAGCTACTTTTGTTATAGGGAAGTTATTCAATCAGTTCTATGTTTTGATGCTTCCATCTATGAAATTAATTTGCGGAGGTAGCCACTTGGATTAGTCAAGGCCTAATGGAAACTGAAGTTCTGTTTTAAATAATTTCAAATACATTTCTACATTTTTTTATCTCAAAATTTTATCAATTTGATCTTTATCAAAAAACATCTCAATTTTTGAATAGATGATCTCTCTTTGTTTGAACTTGTCAACACCTACTTATTGCAAGATAGTCGGTAAAAACATTCAATCTCTTCATAGAACTTCTGTAACTAATTACATTATTAAACAACCTGCCAAATTGAAATATGAAATCACTATTGATTAAAGTGGTTGTATTGTTAAAAGCCTTGTATTTTACATTTAGACACAGAATATACTGTATATCAAAATAATTGCATGCTTTCTTATGTGGTTAAGGATTAATCAGAATGTAATCAAAGTTTTTCACCAGTGAACTAAAACAGGGTGGGACAGAAATTGCTCATGTACTTTGAAAAGTATCGCTTATTGTTGTCAGAATCAAGACTTTAACGCCTCTGAAAAGAATTGGCTTCATATGCAGGAATTAATACTTCGTTTTTTTATGTTGAGAATGATAATGGAAGAAAGGCTATTCCTATGAACTACTTCTTTTCTGATACTAGATTTGCAATGCTTTCAGTTTTTGATCTTCAGCAGAATTATATGGCCATCCCTTAGGACTTTTCAAAAATCCAAAATCTAACACAGTTTGCATATTTCTTATAGGGTCATAATTAGTCTGTATAGTAGTGTCATACAACTGAGCTTATTTCTTGTTAAGTCCACTTCATAGATTGTTCACATTTCCAAAAGTTTTTCAGATACAGTCTGTCATTTGTAGCATATCCAAAACATACCATAAGGCATTGTCCTGGTTTGAGCTGAAATAGAGTTAATTTTTTTTTTCAGGAAGTAGAAGAGTGCTGTGTTTTGGATTTAGCTCTGGGTTTGGTATGAGAAGAATGCTGACAGCACACTGGTGTTTTCAGCTGCTACCGAGACTTCAAGGACTCTCCGAGTCCCCATGTCCTGCCCGTGTGCAAGTGCACAAGAAGCAGGGAGAGAGCACGGCCAGAGCACCAGACCCAAACTGGCCAGTGAAATATTCCATATCATGGAACGTCATGCTCACTATATAGAGGAGGGGTGGTCGGGAAGGGGCTCTCTCTCTCTCTCTCTCTCTCTCTCGCTTCTGGGATTGCGATTGTGGGATCTTGGTATTTTGGGGTTGCTGGCCGGGAACGGGCTGGGGATTGGTCAGCGGGTGGTGAGCAATTACATTGTGCATTGCCCGTTTATATTTTTCTATTACTGTCATTGTTCTCATTTTATTACCATTATTAAACTGTTCCTATCTCAACCTGTGAGTCTCCCTTTACCCCTCCAATTCCCTCCCCCATTCCCAGGTGGGGGGCAGGGAAGAGTGGGGGTGATCAGCTGCAGGGTGGTTGGCTGCCGACCAGGCTCAAACCACAACAGACATTTCTATCAGCCATGTCGTGCAGAACACAGTATCTATATATCTTATGAAGCAGTGTAAAGGCAACACAGAATGTTAAAGTGTGTGAGAGCAATCAAACTGATTCAGACCATGAGTACATCTAATCCAGTATTCTTACTGGCACAATTAGTATAGGTTAATGCCTGGAGAAGTGCAAGAACAAGCATATACATGCATTTCACTTGTTAACTTTGACACCCTATGACCATTTTCAGCTCAGGGATTTTCTGAACTGTGCGTGATTTGTCTTTTTATAACCTTCAGAGAATCTTTTCCAAAAATGTGTCCAGTCTCCCTTTAAACTCATGCATAAGCTTTACATTCACAACATCTTTTACCGAGAAGAGCCAACTGTCTGGCTACTGCTATATGAAGAGACAAGACCTTCTACTTTCTCAAGTCTAATCCCATTGGTCTCTGTCTTTTCTGTTCTTGTGAATGGTCATGATGAGGGGGAGAAAGCAAAGAAGGTATGTATAGATGTTAAGGCATAGGCAACTTAGTGCTGATCTAGAGGCTACACTGTCTGGCTCTTTTGGATACTGTAGTAAATACACAGACCACCCCACAATTCTGCTTAAGCAAATCAGTTATTTGTTACTTACCTTTTTGGTAAATACTAGTACACGTTACCATCTTACTTTGTGCTATCTTATAGCCATAACAAGTGATTCACTGGTCTCTTGAGTATTTCCTATGCACCTCTCATGATGTGGGCATCCCCTCTTGCGCAGTGATCTGCATACCTGTAGTCCAGCTGTGTGTGATGCACGTTCCTCCAAATGCCTACTATTATCTTGGGGTTTGGCTTAGGTGAGGTTGGCTTGAACCATGAGGTCAGTCCCTTGCTGTTTGCATGGACAGAATGTGCTTTTTTATGATGGCTTTTCTTCTTCAGTTGGCATCCTGGAATGTCATAGAATCGCAGAATTGTAGAATGGTTTGTGTTGGAAGGGACCTTTAAAGGTCGTCTAGTCCAACCCTCCTGCAATGAGCAGGGACATCTTCAACTTGATCAGGTTACTCAGAGCCCCATCTAGCCTGGCCTTGAATGTTTCCAGGGATGGGGCATCTACCACGTCCCTGGGCAACCTGTTCCCATGTTTCACCACTATCATTGTAAAAAGTCTTCCTTATATCTAAGTCTGAATCTACCCTCTTTTAGTTAAAAATCATGTACTCTTACCCTATTGCTACATGCCCTACTAAAAACTTTGTTCTCATCTTATAAGCCCCCCTTTAAGTACTGGAAGTCCAATAAAAAGTCTCCCCAGAGCCTTGTCTTCATGAGGCTGAACAGTCCCAACTCTCTCAGCCTTTCCTCATAGGAGAGGTGTTCCATCCCTCTGATTGTTTTTGTGACCTTCATCTGGATCAGCTCCAACAGATCCACATCTTTCCTGTGCTGAGGACTCCAGAGCTGGACACTAGTCCAGATGGGGTCTGTGAGTAGAGGGAGAGAATCACTTCCCTCAACATGCTGGCCACACGTCTGTGCTGTTCATTCAGGAACACCAGGATTCCTCTATCAGTCTCTACAGTTGAGGAACTGAGACTCCTTTTTCTCTACTGACTAAGCTACCAGTGCAGCCTGCATGTTTGACCTTGGGGGTGGGAACAAGTGTCCACACTGCTTTGCTGGGCAGGAGGCTCAGTAGTGCACCCACCTCGTGGTTGACTAGGCCCTCTGTCATGTGGACAGTACTGCTATGGTGCTCTGGAAGTCCTGGGTTCTGACGAAGATAAGTTTATATATTTTCCACATGGAAATTACTTCATCTTCGTAAATTATGTTTTATCCTAGGTGCTGGTTCTCTCATCAGTGGTTGATGAGATGATCACTGGTGGACCATCAGTTTGGTATCCTCCTGGTGAGCTCTCTGTTCACGCAGTTTTACAAGAAGCCCACTTTCCTAGATTCCCTGTATTTTCCCATGTGTCACCCTGTTGACAATTCCAGGACACAGAAGACATGGACAATTCCATAATTTTCAAGGATGAGGAAGGAATAAGATGGCAAGAACTGACCATAAAGGTTGACTGGAAAGAGCAAATGTAAAACTGCTGACACCTGGCCTTTTTTGTGCACGAAAAGCACTCCAGGATGTGGCATAAGCTATACATACTGAGAGCTTTCTGCTGCTACCTTTGACCTTGCTGTAGACTGGAGGACTTAAGGGGGTGCAGCCCACTCACTAAGTTGAGGCTCTTGCAGCCACATTAGCAGCTGAAATATATCATGCACTCATAGAATGCATCTTCCAGTTTGGTTGCATTGGAAAGATGACTTTAAAAGACACGTGAAGTTTGCATACATGAAGAGAATCAAAGCACATAAGTAGGGGTGATAAGAGATTTGCCTTGACAATGCACTGTTGATATGAACTAAAATGCTGTAGTCGGCATATCCATAATTAATTTAGAAGCTTGACATGTTAATCAGTATTTAAAGTCTTACAGTTCGGTTACGCTGAGTTCGTAATAAAACAGTATCATACACAGAAGTATAGGTATTGATTTTTAAAATTGTATTAAGGTATATTCTTAGAGCAGCTTTACCTGTATGAGTGAAAATAATCCAGTATAAAAGAAATTCATCATTCTTCAGTATGTGATGTAACAAATGTGAAAAGCACTGAGTAGGCATATGTTAAGCCACATTGTATTTTAAATAGACAAATTCAGACTTGTTTGGTTGCCATGCTAAATCTGAGATTATACCAGCCACTGAGAATCCACGTTTCTTTAGGAAAATTACAAAAATCTCCAGCCCTAATCCTGGAAGAAATTCCTTTGATGACCGAGTTCAGGATTTGTAGATGTTTAACTAGAGTTAAGACAGTCGTTTAAACAGTTTCCGCAAAAATCATTCTGCTGGATTTTGTACAGACACCAGAGAAGGTGTTTGGCTATGTGGCCACACATGAGGCATTAAAATTTCTCCCTTAGGCTCAAAAGACCATGGCAGAAAAGTCTTTGAGTTGGATGGAATTATCCCCTTGATCTGTTCTGTTTAAATCAATCCACTCCAGACAGTGACAAATGATAAAATAACTAATTTTCACTTTCTGCACTCTGGTGTCCTGCAGTGCTAGTGCCTTCACCAGACTGTGGCTGGACTTTGTAACTGCTGTGAAGACCAAGTGAGCACTGCCCTTTCTAGAAGAAAAAGGTTCAGACGGCTGAAGTAATAAATAAATGGTTTTTGAGGATGCAACACACAGTACTCCTTGTGAGAACTGTACTACCTATTCCATAAGTGGGTAATTTTGCAGATGAATTTTAAAAATCTAATACAGAGCTTCTCTAATACAACTATCCACCCTCAAGAACATATGCCTAGTAGATCTTGATTTAAATTCAGCATACAATTATAAATTAAAACATCCATTCATTTACATAGATTTGGCTTCTTTGTTGAAGTGAAATGGGGATACTTCATCACTAGGTGGGCTAGAGTAGACCAGTCCATGGTCTTTTGGTAGGCTTGGCATTTGTAAACAACAGCCTTTGATTGTGATTTAACGCTTTGTATATTGAGTCAGTTAGCCAAACATATACAATGTTATGAAAATACAAATTTGTAGTGGGAGTTGTGGTATACAATCAAGGGTGTTGTGGCGTGCTTTTGGCATAAATATGACTAGTTTTGCATGACACTTTTCCCCCCTATTGCAGTGAGCCTAGAGAAAACATTTATTCAAGCCTCTTGTGTGTATTTTAATTTCTTTCCTGATTTGTATAATCAAATCTGTCAAACTCAAAACCTGTTACATACTAAAGCTTAAAATCTGTTGCTATTTTGGGATTTATTTTTTCTTTTTGGTAGCATCCAAAATTACAAGCGTGAGGAAGACTCAAAAGTGCATGGCCCCTTCCACACAGGCAAAGTCCCATTTACTTGACTGAGGCTTTGTGGGGCTTCTCAGATTATTTTCACAGCCCTGTGATACCTCTCCTGGAGGCTGATCCTACATAGTACTCAGAGCTAGCGTGACTGCTTTGTGTCCAAACCACAGGCTTATAGGCTGCCTTGCAAATATGTGGATTACAACAACCTGCCCGAGATGGGGGTGGCTTTGGGCACATCGGCCTTTGCAGGAGCCTTTGCTGCTCCTTGCTGGCTCTGATCTGCACCCCAGCAAGACAGGCATGGGTTTGTTTGTGGAGGTGGGGAGCAGGTGAAGTTGCTGACATGGCCCATTGGTGGTGGCTTCAGGGCTGTGAAACGGAGGCAGACATGTCTGTTCCAGCAGCGGTGGTCAAGCAAGGGTGGCTGTGACTAACCAAAAGGGCTGCCCCAGGAGGTTGGGTGGGAGACTTAGGCTGCCTGACTGTGACAAAACTGGTGCTTGTTGAAAGCAAGATGAGGCAGGAAGAGCAGAAGTAATATTTCCAAGAGCTTGATAACAGGGCAAGTGCGGGTGCTGCCAGCAGCCTGCTCTATATATAACCTTGGCTCATCACCCTAGGTGTGAAGCAGGCTCCAGTGCTTTGACAAACATGTCTGTGAACTCCTTCCCTGCTGAGACCATCACATGAGCTTCCTCAGAAGGGGATCTGCAGCAGAGTGGTACCAGCCACGTGGGTACCTGTGGACCAGGGTAAGCAGGGACATCCTGAGTGTGCAAAGCCCCCTCACTGGGCTGCTGGCCATGTGAGTGCTGGGCAGGAGCATGGGGTGGCAGCACAGCAGGCAAGCCAGCACAGGGGAGGCCTGGGCACCGTGTCCCCTGCTACAGCAACTAGGAAAGGCAAAGACCAAAACTCAAGGCAAAAAGTGAACAGTCAAGAAAAGTGGCTCAGACTGCCATGGGAAGACAGAGACAGAAAGAAATTCTGGTATCATCCCTCTTCACGGTAAACCCATTTTTTTTCCCCAAGTGCTTCATGAGTTTGCTCAAAGCACATAATGTATAAAACGAAAGACTACAAAACTGTATTCCACATGCTTCTGATATTTTCTAAATACGAATTTCAGATCCTGTTTCTCCTTACTGAGAACATATTGGCACTGGCACAGCATGGCCAATTCTTGTTCCTGCAACTGCACTCTGCTACTATCAGGTCTCACTGAGGTTCCATGCCCAGAACTGTAGAAGCATCAAGGCCACCTGGCACCTCTGGAGGGTGCCCAGTTCCAGCCCTGCCCAGAACAGGTCAGCCACAGCAGGTTGCTCAAGTCTGTGTCCAGTCAAGTTTGACTATTTCCAGGGATGGAGACTTCACAGCTTCTCTGAGCAACCTGTTCCCATGGTCAACCAGCCTCACAGTGAAAAAAGGTTCTTCTTCTGTTTAAATGGAATTTTGTGTATTTTGATTTGTGCCCATTGCTGCTTCTCCTATTACTGGGGACCACTGAGAGGAGTCTGGGTTCATCTTCTTTAGTCTGCCGATTGGGTATTTATATACATTGATAAGATCTCCATGAGCCTTGTCTTCTGCAAACTAAAGACTCCCAGCTCTCTTTCCTTGTATGAGAGATGCTTCACTCTCTTAATCATCTTTGCAGCCCTTTTCAGGACTCACTCCAGTACGTCCATGTCTCTCTTGCACTGGAGAGCCCATGACTGCACACAACACTCCAGATGTTTCTCACCAGCGCTGAGCAGAGAAGGATGACATTGCCCCACTTGCTGGCAACACTCTTTGTAATGCAGCCCAGGAGGCTGTTGATCTTTTCTGCAAGAGCACGTTGCTGGCTCATGGTCTACTTATCATCCAGGACCTTTAGGTGTTTTTCGTCAAATCTGCTTTCCCGCTAGTTGGGCCTCAGCCTGTGCTGGTGTGGGAGGTTATTTCTCCCCAGGTGCAGGACTTGTTATTTTCTTTTCTTGAATGTCATGATGTTTCTGTTGGCCCATTTCTCCAGCCTGCCCGGGTCCCTCTGAATAGCAGCACTCATCTCAGTTTTGTATCATCTGCAAGTTTGCTAAGGTTGCACTCTTGTTCCACCATCCCTAGGTCATTCATGAAATCATTAAACAACACTGGACTCAGTCTCAATCCCTGTAGCATACCAGTAGTGACCACTCCACACCACCTGGACTTTGTACCAGTGACCACAATCATTTGGGCCTGACAGTTCAGCCAGTTTTTACTCCACTTCCATTTTCATAGTCCATGCCTCATCAATTTGTCTGAGGATGTTACAGATGACAGTGTCAAAACCCTTGCTGAAGTTGAGATAAACACAGCCACTACTTCCCACTCATCCACCAAGGTTATCAGGGTGGTCACACATGATTTACCCTTCATAAATCCATGCTGACTATTCCCAGTCACCTTCTTTTCCTCAAAATTTCTGGCAATGGTGTCCTGGATTATTTGTTCACAGTCACCTTCTGTGGGATTGAGGTAAGGATGGTCAGATACTTGAGAGTGGCCTCACAATGACATGTGCCAGCTCCTTCAGTACTCATGGGTGCAACCTGTCAGGTCTTGTTGAGGTATGAATATTCAGTCTGTTTAAATGTTCTCTGACCTGATCCTCCTCCATAAGTATTCCTTACACTGGTCTTTCCCACTGATCTTAGTGACCTGGGATTGCTTTATCTCTGAGGTGACTGAGATGAAGAAGGCATTGTCTACCTTGTCCTTTCCCATGTTCCTTACAGCAGTGGGCCCACATATTCCCTAGTCTTCATTTTCCTGCTGATGTACCTGTAGAAATCTTTCTCTTTCTCCCTGCATCCCTCATAAGAGTCAACTTTCCTTACCTCTCTTAAACACTTTTCCTAACAATAGGTTATGCCCACTAATCCTTATCCATAAATTCCCAGCCACCTCATCTACCCCAAGGCAGAGATCCATGCATCCCCCATTGCCCTTTCACATAAATGATGGTGACCCCACCTCACCTTCTCAGCCTGTCCTTCCTACAGACCCTGCATCTGCCCATTGCAGCACTCCAGTTGTGTGAGCTACCCCAACATTCTCTCTGATCTCCAATTCTTGTTTCAGGCCTTGTATTTATTGCATATTGGTGCTTTTGAGCATTAAGTAACTGTCATGGTGGCTGAGGTATTTTCTTAATCTTTGTGAATCACAGAAATCCCATTGCACTACAGTACTTGGACCATATTTCACAAGATATTAAATGCAATATATGTGATAAGAATGCAGTCTTACTTTCCTTCAATTTTAAGAAAAACAAGGGTATAACTTCTGAATTTAGGCATCCCTTCTACAGAATTTCATGTAAGGTTTTAGATAAACACATTTTAAAATGACCGTGATTAAGTGGATGTATCATAAATTAGAAGTTATTTCAAGTAGCTGTAGCATGTTTTATCTTTTATTTTTGGCAAGATGTAGGGGGAACAGTAAGATCTAGATTGTGCAAGTTGCTCACTGCCAACTTCAGTGTCTATTCAAATACAATGTTATCGCCCAAAGGAGAACAAATACGGTTTTTGAAGACAGCAAAAGAGAAGCATGAGGAAGTGTAATGATTTTTCCAGGATCACATGCTGAGCCAACAGAAGATCAAGAAATTTGGATCCTCGTATTCTGCACCTTGATAAGAATATTTAACTTCACCTGTAACTGTATCATTATTACACAAGTTTATAAGGCACTACATAAAAGCAGAAACTTCATGAAAAAGTTCCTCTCTGAGCTTCATGATATCAAGGATCAGGCACTGTTATTATCTCTATGCTCATTTACAGAGTACAACCTGCAAGTTGTGTTCAGTGGCTGCAGAGAGTCAAAAAGCAGCTTTAGCATGCCATCCAAAAGCCCTCAACTTTTACAGGTTTATACAGACGTAGTCTCACTGTAGACAGAAGGGAAGGAATTTGGCTGAAATTGTGGGAAGCTCTTGTCCAGGCAATGGAAAGGGAGTTGTGGTTGAAGGAAAGACATTTTCAGTTATATCCACACAGAAACATAAATGTTGCAAAAGCAACTATGCAGTATCTACCAAAAGCAGAAGCTACAGTCCTGGCTTGCATACTGGGGAGTGCCCATGCAGCTCACGGAAGATTTAGTTGTCACAAGAGGTATTCACTGTCCCTCCTGAAGGCTGAAACCCATGCAGGTCCCAGCCTACACATGGCTTATGGTGTTGTGCACGTAAACCTTTCATCCTGGCAAAGCAAGAATGCAGACTAGCAGAGTCATAAGGCACTTGACTGATTCCCCCCCGCTCACCATTACTCACTGGGTATTTGAGAGCAAAATCCTGGTAAGAGGAGAAAAAGCAGCTTGAAGATACCAGTTGCTGCAAATCAAAATAAAGAGGCCTGTAAGAGGATGGAGAGAGTATGTTCTAAAGAAAAGCCTAAAAGCAGACAAGAAATAAATTGCCTCATCAGCAACACGTCTAATGTTTTTTAATGGGAGGAACCTTGGCAGAAAATGTTGTAGCAGGTATAATGTCAAGGATAGTAAAAGAAGAAAATAAAATACCAAATTTTTGTACATGGTAATATTTTGCTGTATGTTGCCCTTAGCTCCAGGATGCTGACATTGCATGGTGCTGGTGATATGAATAGCAAAGACATTATGGTGATTATAAATGATGGGGTGTGGAGGTGTCCCTCTATCCCCAGCCCTGCTTTTTGGCATAGTAGACGAGCTACTGAGGCAGCTCTACTATTAAAGTTTGATTCTGGAATTTCTGGAATTCTAAGCATAACTTCACAAACTTAGTATTCTTTCAACCTGTTTTTTGTAGGGAATGTCAGAAGAAAAAGCATTAGAGATAATTTTGTTGTCATGTACATTCATAGACAATTAGACTCTCTTTGACTTTCAGAATACTCACATATGATTATATGTATTTGTTTGTCTGCAAACTCAAGGAGCCAGGAGGATGATTTCAGAAAAATTTAGTTTACATGTTTATGTACTTTCTCAGTAGTTGAGGGAAATACTTAATAATGGGATTCTAGAATGTAACAACTACTGTAAAAATACACATTAATTCTATTATGTACTCTCATATAAATATAAGGTATCATGTTTTCAATACTAGAATGTATTCTTTTTACATGTTCTCACACAGTAATGCTTCCTTTATAATTACTTAGCATTTTTTTCTCTTGCTCTTTCTTCTTTTTTTTTTTTTTTAAGGTGTGGGGGCGATGAATTCCTTGGAGTTCTCAGGATTATTGTTCTTCAGCCAATAATTTAACCTGAAAATAATTTTTTCCACATTTTCTATTTTTTAGTTTTAATATATGATGCAAAATCAATGTTATTCTATTGGATTCTTCCCTCAATATATATTGCATTTTCCTTGTCAGAGTTCAAATAGATTTAATCAAAATGTAAAAAGTAATTTCTCTGGTGTTGGCCCTTTTCATTAAGTTTCTAGGCTTCATTCTTAGGAAATCTATGAATTTATTAGTTTACTTAGCATCATAGTTAATTTCGAAGTATGATCTTTTCACTATACACCAAATAAAATTCTGGTTTATACTAATAATTAAAGTACAGCCCTATCTGACAAGTGACTACATAATGTGGTACCTTTTTTATTAGAAGAGAACTCCATGTGTACAGACAAGACACAGATGCAGCATGAGCCCTGGAGATCTCATAAGCAATATAAAAGGGAAAGAACTAAATGAGAGAAGAGGAAAATTAGCCTTCACAGGTGCATGTAAGCACTGTAGGAGTTCCCATCCTTTTAATGAGAGAAGTGGTTGTTGCCCCAAAAGAGAAAAGGAATAAAGGGAGAGCCTGAGGTTTTGCAGTGTTTGCTTGTTTTTATTCTTCAAGAGGAAACAAATGGCTTGGGGCCAGCTCCGGGTGCGTTTAGCCCTTGCAGAAAGTGATGTGCCAGCACTGACTTTCTCCAGTGCTCCTTGGCTTTCTGTCCTTACTGGCATGTATTTATGCCTTCTTAGGAAACATTCTGACAATGGCAACTAAAGTAGGAAGGAAGAGGCTGAGTAACATTTAAGAGCATTTAAGACTCAGAAATAATTGAAGGCAGAAGAGGAAAGTACCTGTGTGGTATCGCACAGCTGAGCAGCTGCACTGTGAACAGTAGCACGCTGCAACTGTTGCAGACTGCTATTATTTGGGAACTCACCATTCTCTTATTCCCCTCCATTGCCCCAGTAAGTCTGCCTGGCAGCACCTGCGAATAAAAAAGCTGCACTGAAATTTTGAATGCATAATGCTGCAAGTAGCCTGAATATTCTTTTTCTGTAAGGTGTGTTTGTGTGAGTAAATCTCTACAGACAGTGACTGCATCATGGCACACAAGTCCCTTTCTAATCAGTACTTGTTGGAATAGTAAATGGAGAACAGGGAAGTCAGCTCAGCACTTTCAGGAAGCCTCCCCTGGGGACTTTAATATTGTCTCAAAGTCATTCTGAGATCTGAGAGTGGATTTTCAAATATGAGAAAATTGGAGTTCTTAGATCAGTCCAAAGCAAACTAAGCATAAAACTGTCAAGCCTTCTGCACCAAGCTTCCATAGCATGTGAAGTTTTAATAATGGAAAACTGACCTTAAGGGCACAGGTAGTTTCTACCAGTCCTGCCTCTGCTATTTCTAAAACATTGAAAAGCCTTTTTCCCCCCCCGGAAACTCATATTGTAACTTCTCCATCCAGGTTAAGAAGGAAATAATGCATCACATTTTCTGGTATTTTAAAATACCTAAATGTATATGTATGTGTATGTAACTAGCAAGTATTGATACTACACTGGCATTAAGGAAATGGCACTGCTGAACACCTGCTAGTGTGGAAAATGCAGCGTGTGTGTATGAAATCATTCTGAATTATCATAGTTGCAATTTTGCCAAAGAGTCAGTTCCATGCAAAAAGCTACCAGGAGTATATATGAGATGTAATCAACACCTATTTTACAGCTGGACAAAAATTACTGCTACAGTATCCAGGATCAGCACCATCAAATGACAGAGTAGGGAACAAATAAAAATAAGTAGATTTCTAATGGCCCTTATAGCCTCTGCAAATGGATATACAGATTCTACTGTGTCCCCTGCTAGGAGTAACAGGGGAAAACTCAGTCCTGACCCTTCTTGTTTGGCAAGGCCAGCAGCCATGAGGCACCAGCTGGCTGGCCGGTCAGTGTTTGCACAGCCTGCTAGCTCCCTGTTTGCCCCTAATAGCAGCATTTATAGGAGCTAGAGTAAAAGAATTATATGTCAGTCTTGTGAGGTGAAAATAACTAGTGACAGAGTGTTTAAGTCACTTCCAGCAAAACTATGTAGGGAACTAAATTTCAGTAGTCCTGATGCTGCTACAATGATTTTATCTGGTTTTGCCTTTGGAGAGCTAATGTAGGAAGAAATATTTAGCAGCATGACATTGTATCATGTGTTTCTCAACATGTTAATCAGCTAGAAGGTGTCTGCTATAGGAGTACGTTAATTTAATACTAATATTTCCACATTCATGGAAGTAACACCATATAACAAACTGCAAAGAAAAAATTAAATGAAAGAAACAGATTATAAGAAAATATTTTTTTCAGATCTTGTATACACTATTTGTCTCTATAACGGCATTCATGGGTGCTGATTTCAAAAGGTAATATTGGCAATCTAACCATGTGAAAATAACTAGTGAGCACCCGTGCAAAAGACTGGTTTTGAAACCTTTAAGATTTTTAAAGAGACTATGCTTGTGCAGCTTCAGCTTACCTTTGCAAATATTC
Source organism: Tyto alba (assembly GCF_018691265.1). Lineage (NCBI taxonomy): Eukaryota > Metazoa > Chordata > Aves > Strigiformes > Tytonidae > Tyto > Tyto alba. The sequence goes on from NW_024881318.1 coordinate 33,697,509, forward strand.
ACCCTGAGTGACACCTTTTAAAGGTCAAAATACGGACTTAAATACATGTGAGATGTCTGTGCTTCTGTATCTCATCTACTTACCTCCTTTTCTCACTTTAGGCTCCTAGTGTATATTTTCCAACATCTCTTTTGCTCCTCACACTTCCTATCTCTTAACAGCATTTCACAATGCCCTGTTCATATCCCTTATCCTCCCCCATGCACAGAATGATGGTGCTGGTAATTACAGTTTTCATTTCATTAAAAACAAAAACCTGTAGCGAGCATCTTAGGATCAACTTAATTTCTAAGAATGCCTGTTTACTGCAAATTCAACTCTGCACAAATCTAGCACACATAAGTGTCCATATGAAAATTCCCTGGCTCAGGGCAAGCGATGCTTTGCTTTTAAGTTAGCAGAGCAGTCTCAGGACATCAAAGCTCAAAGGCTGCTGATGTAATGCAGCAACTGGGATTGGGATAGTTTTCATTTCGATTCATACATGTAACTTGCATGCTTTTTTGCAGTCTGAATATTCAGCTGAACTGTACTAGCTTACCTGACTTAACCAGGAAACAAGCACCAGTTTGTTTACAAGAACTTTACACGAGAGTGTGTACATGACACAAGGAATCTTTAGAAACATTGTCCATCCAATTGACTTCAGCCCTGCAGAGATCAATGGAAATGTGTAGATATTTTTGGGGAAAAAAGGAGACTGCAGGGCATTATCCATTTCATTCCAGAATGCACACACCAATTTTTGTCTTTAGTGTTAAAATAAATAAAGGAACAAATGGAGGTAAGGAGCTAGGATGCCCTTGGAAAATCTGGAGCGTATCCAGGTGCAAACCATGTTCACAATAATAAGAGAACTTTAAATTCAAGCCATGGTGGAGCTAAGAATCATTTAACTGTTTCTCCCCAAAGAGGATTATGTGAATTATCTGAAGGATGAGAAAAAGGAGAGCATTTATGTAGGGCTAAGGACAGCACTGAAATAGTTAAAATAGTTCAGAACAGAAAAAAATTACAAAGTATTTTCTACATATTAAAAGACTACACAGATTGATGTTGGAGGAAGCCCTGCTAGGGCTCACTAAGGTTTAAGTGGTTACCTTAGCACTTGATTTATGTTATCCATTTCCAGCTGTAATGTGTAAAAGGAATGATTTCATCAGCTGAGCCTGACTTGAGGCTGGACAGGCTGCTTTGGACCCCACTGTTCACTACTGCCTAGTTTAAATGTCATTAGCTCCCAATAAATGAATAAGAATATTTGGTGTCACTGGAACAAAACCTACTAGTATGTTTATTACTGTTCCTGCAGTAATACTCATCTACAGTTCTTTCATACCACTTAGAAGAATCCCTTTGGCACAAAGGTGTAAAAAAGCCAAATCATGACAAAAAGATGAGAGGAGACATAGACAAATCAATATCAGATAACAGTGGGAATACTGTCATTTTATTACCCTACTGATACACAAATATAATTTGACATTTTTTCTCTTAAATCTTAAATTAATCATGTTTATTTTTCTTCTTATGTGGCAATAAATGAGATAGTAATATGAAATGACTGACAGAGTGAAGGGTGGAGAGAGGCAGAAGAGATCTTAGTACAACCAGCATAACTCAGTGTGTCAGAGTTAAGTAAATTACGGGGTTTCTCAAGGTTCTTTCAATTTTTTATAGCAAGGGACTCTGATGAAGGCCTCGGAGAACAGGAAGGAGGGGGCAGATGAAGCTATAATTTACAGCCTTCATGGCCTGTCTGTGCTGGCCCTGAGTGCCCAGAAGGAACTGAGAAGCGTCCAAGGGCAGCCAAAAGCCCTCCTTCAAGCGGCTTCCGCTGTTTCCCATGGGGGGCCTGAAACAGGAGGCCTTGAGCCCTCCTGTCTAGTCCCTGCAGCCTGAGTCTGATCTTTTCCAATTACTTCTCTGTTACAGTTAATATTCAATTTATTGTGCTAGAAGACTGTTTAGCCACAGATGTGAAACTAATGGTGAAATAATTAGCAGATACATGATTTCATTTCCTTCACAGTATTAAAATTAGTGTTAGTTCAGTATTTGAGATTAAAGGCCACGATTTGATATTAAAATGGAGAGTGGCAGTTGAATTAAGCACTAGCTGTCACCAAGGAGCCTGACCTTTGTAGTCTTACACAGAGACCTGTGAACTAGCTGGCATCACACCTGCTGAGCTTACATGGCAGAAGAGCTTCATGACAAAACTGTCATTAATCCTGCAAAAACTTAGACATGCATATTTTAAAGAACAAGAATAGTTCAACTAAACCCAGTGAAATGATTGTTGTGTTTAATGTGAAAAATAAAATATAATCAAATCACTTCTGCAGAACAAAGCCTGCAAATCTTTTCAGTTGTATGACTGAGTCCTTTTGTTTTAAAGAAAATGAGACAAATGCTTAGTTAAAACTGATCCAAAAATTAATTGGTTTTCTTTTCACACTTAAAGAATCAGAGAATGTTTTGGTTTGGAAGGGATCTTAAAGACCATCTAGTTCCAACCCCCCTGCCATTTGCAGGGACACCTTCCACCAGACCAGGTTGCTCCAAGCCCCGTCCAACCTGGCCTTGAACCCTTCCAGGGAGGGGGCAGCCACAGCTTCTCTGGGCAACCTGTGCCAGTGCCTCACCACCCCCACAGGAGAGAATTTCTTTCTTATACCTAATCTAAATCTACTTTCAGTTTAAAACCATTACCCTTTGTCCTATTACTACGCCCCTTTAAGAGTCCCTCCCCACCTTTCCTGTAGCCCCCTTTAAGTACTGGAAGGCCGCTATAAGGTCTCCCTGGAGCCTTCTCTTCTTCAGGCTGCACAATCCAGCTCTCACCCTGTCTTCATAGGGAAGGTGCTTCAGCCCTCTGATCATCTTTGTGGCCTCCTCTGGGCTTGCTTGAGCAGGTCTACATCCTTCTTCTGTTGGAGGCCCCAGTGTTGGACACAGCACTCCAGGTGGGGTCTCACAAGAGCAGAGCAGAGGGGGAGAATGTCCTCCCTTGACCTGCTGGCCATGCTACTCTTGATGCAGACCAGGATACGGTTGGCTTTCTGGACAGTGAGCACACATTGCCTGCTCACATCCAGTTTTTCGTCCACCAAGATGCCCAAGTCTGTCTCCACAAGGCTGCTCTCAATCCACTCATTGCACAGCCTGGAACAATGTTTGGGATTGCCCTGGTGCATGTGCAGTATCTTGCTCTTGGCCTTGTTGAACTTCATGAGGTTTGCACCAGCCCACACCTCAAGCCTGTCAAGGTCCCTCTGGATGGCATCCCTTCCCTTTAGAGTATCAACCATACCACACAGCTTGGTGCTCTCAGCAAACTTGCTGGGGGTGCACTCAATTCCACTGTCCATGTCACCAACAAAGATGTTAGATAATACTGGTCCCAGTATGGACCCCGAGGGACCCCATTCATCACTGCTCTCCCCAGACATCAAGACACTGACTGCAACAATTTGAGTTCGACCATCCAGCCAATTCCTTATCCACCGAGTGGTCCATCCATCAAGTCCATGTTTCTCTATTTTAGAGACAAGGATGTTGTACAGGACAGTATCAAACACTTTGCATGAGTCCAGGCAGATGACATCAGTCACTTTTCCCTTATCCACTAACACTGTAATCCCATCATAGAAGGCCACCCAATCTGTCAGGCACAATTTGTCCTTAGTGAAGCCATGTTGGCTGTCACCAATCACCTCCTTATTTTCCATGGGTACTAACACAGTTTCCAGGAAGATCTGCTCCATGATCTTGCCAGACACAGAGGTGAGACTGACTGGCCTGTAGTTCTCTGTGTCTTCCTTATTTCCTTTTTAAGAATGGGAGTTATGTTTCCCCTTTTCCAGTCAGCGGGAACTTCACCAGTTGTGGTGAAGGTATATCTCCTTCAACCTTTACTAACCTCCTTGTTTGACCTGATAGCACCTTCACCTTCTCCTGGGATTTCTGGTTTATTTGTAACAGAGCAAGATCCATCCCTCGTGTAAAAAAGCTAAATTAGATTGTGTTTTAGTCTCAGGCATTAAATACACCTAATACAACTCATTTCATTGCAGGGCATCTGTAATTGATTCTAGAATTATCCTCAAAGTATTTATAGTAATCTTTAATTTTACTCTAAATATATAGTATATGTATCAAAAGTGTTCACAGGACAGCACACGTTAGAGCTGTTATTGCTACTTCACGCAACCACTCCCAAACAAGAGTAAATATGGGAGTTGCCTATTACAGTAACCCACACTAGACACAGGCATATCTGAAAAAAGGTAATATTATAAAGTACAAAAATCCTTAGAAGATATCTAGAAAATTTATATTTAAAACCCAACCAAATTTGTGTGGATTAGCTTTGCATGTAAGACATTATAATACTTCTGAACTTTGTTACAAAGGACCTAAAAGTAAAGTGGTAATCTCTTGTGCATTTAATGTACTGAAGCAAGTATGATTTCTAAAGTATAGCTTATAGAACAAGGAATAGTTAAATCTGACTCTACTTGGAATCTGGCTGTTTAGGTAAAATCTGTTTTGTCATTTCTGTTTCTTATGCTTTATCCTCACCTCTTTGAAGACCAGTGATGAGTATACTGAAACATTTTAAACTTTTCTAATGGTTAAGTTACCAAAGATACCGTGCAGTAAATAAAGAAGCTATCTTAGAACATATTCAGAGATAACAAGACTTGAAGGAATTTCCTTAGTGTTTTGGAGGATGTATATATACCAAACTACAGTCTAAAACTGCTTTGAGAAATTAACTAGCAGCTTTGTCATTGGTGCAAATTATTCCTTAACTATTCAAGCGGGTTAGATGAAATCTGCTTAGGTCTTCATGAAAATTACTGTATCATTCATACCAACTGAAATAATCCAAACCTTTCACAGATCATGCTCACACTAAGTGGAGGAGGAAATGCACATTTTTATCTATCTTCTAGATGGGACATTAACATTTAGAAGATGAAGGTAAAACCACATTGAAACAAAGTAAATTCCTGACACAATTAATGAATTGAGGGAAAAAACAAAAAAAACAAAACAAAAAAAAAAACAACAACAAAAAAGGAAAGTATAGCTAAGGTGGGAATACAGAGTGCTTTCTAGGACTTCAAAGTAGAGGATTATTCATTAAGAGTAAACATTACTTTTCCTATCTGCCATATCTCTTTTTTTTTTTTTTTTTTCATTTTATGTCATGAACTGTGTGTTAAAGTAAGAAACCCCAATGAATAGGTTCAGAATAAAAGCATTCAGTAGAGCTGGAAACTCTGTTCCCATTACATTAAGAAGTAGCAATAGTAGTAATAGAGTTTTTGTTATAAACTGGGATGTAAACAGATAACAGTAAGTTAAGAAATTAGGCTTCTATGTTAATATGGTTATCTTAGCCAACTAAAATGTAAACCTCATGGGACTATTGCCTTCTGCCCCTCCTTGCTGCTCAAAAATATGTGATCTCAGCATAAAATTTCTCTGAAGTTTTCCAGTATGATGGTATACTTGTTTTGATCTTACATTCCTATTATACCTAAAACTGTTACAAAAGGAAGGCAAGTCAGTCACGGTATTAAGGAATATCACCCTTGTTTCATATATTTATCATTACAAAACAGAACCATTTCATTTACACATTTAAAATTGACTTTTGGAAAGGCAGCAGTTCTACAAAGGAGACTTGACTATTGAACATAAATGAGTAAAGAGCTCCACACATTTCCCCATCTACTTTTCTAATTGTTAAAATAAAAATAACAAATCTGAATGGGAATGGAAATGTTATTTTATACTACATTGGTCCTTGTAACAAGCATTTTTGGAACTGTTCAGTTAAAATTTCATTGTCTGAAATCTCTCTCAGTTCTGAATCCATCTTGCAAACTTTATTTTCTTGAGATTGGTCTGCAATAGACCAATAGAGCACTGATAGAGGTGCTATTTGACAGAAGCTTAAATAAGGCCTGTGCCTTTCTATTATTACAGCATAGTGGAGGTGATTGGGCCATGTCCCCAAAGATCCTAAAGTCAGCTGGTGAGATTGTGGTGCCAGATCCAGCTTCTACCTGGCAGAAGAAGAAACAGAGAGATGCAGAAAAATATACTCTGTATTTTTTTTCCTAAATTGCTGCCAATGTTTGGATTAATAGCTGCAAGAACATTGTGGAAGGATGCTCAGTTTACAGGGGTACACTTAACCAACTGCCAAGCAACATTTGGAACTGAAAAGAAGTATTGCAGGTTACCCATGTAAATTAAATAACTAACTAAATGAATTGAAGGTGTTAAGACAGTAGCCTCAAAGAGTAGTCTTGACCAGAAACCTTTGCTTCTTGATTCTTTTCTAGTAATTACTAATTAGATTGAGATTAAATGTGGAACAGAAGTTACTTCCAAAAAGTGTGCAACTCTTGGTGTATTCAGCAAAACATAAAGTTTTATCTCCTGGACTGGAAGGAACAATTTAGCTGTGTAACTACTGATCTTCTTGATGTTTAGTGGAATCAGTGCTGGCTAGAGACTCTTTGCTGAAAGAAGCAGGTGCCTCTGCTCTGAGGCATCCATAAAAGAAGTCAAAACTTGGTATGATTAAAAGAGACAGCAAAGACAATCTAAAACCAGTGCTCAATGGATGTGATAAGGTACCTGAAACTCCAGCTCAGGAGCATCAATTTTCTGTTTACTGAGTCTAGCTATAGGAAAAAATAACAAAGCTGCATAGTTTTCATTGTCCCCACCTTCTGATCTTAAGAAGGCTGGGTTTTGGGGATGGGGGGGGTGTATTATCTGAAGGTCTTGCAGTCATGCACTGCATCACTGGACCTATGGGTTCCCACTGTCTGTTGCACTTTTCAGTTTTGTCTGGCAGTGACTGGTGCAGGCACCTTCTGTTTCCTGTTCTCTGTGGAGTGCTCTGCGTTAATGTTCATTGCAGCAAAACAAATGGAAGGTAGCCTACCACATTGCCCAAGCCCAAGCAGATGAATGGCTGAATGGCACTCTGAGGATAGATATATCAACCCTGCACCTCCACAGTCTATTGAACACTGCAGTGCCTTACTGCTCAGAGCTGCTTTCAAATACCACCTGTTGTCATATGGATGTGTATGCCAGGTCCTCATTAAAAGTGTCTTTCTTGGTTATTTTAAAAATGATGAAATGAAAGAGGTATCTGAAGATTTGAGCCCAAATGAACTGCACATGTAACCAGCATAGTGAAATTAAGTAGCATTCTGTGCATATTTTTGCTCAACATATCCACAAATTAAACACTTCTTTGCATTTTGCCCTTTCCATGGAACAATAAAAAGCCTTCAGAGATTTTGACTGGCCAACTTTGTACAGCATATCAGATGGACATGTGTGTGGTAATCAGACCCTCTTAGGTTTTTAGGCATATTTGGAGAAAAGATTAGGAATTGGGATGCTGGAGAAGGCCATATGGAGATGTATAAAATCAGAAGATGACGTGTGTTCTATGTGCCTTGTAAACATGCAGAGGAGCTGATTTTACTGTGAAATCCATGACTCCCAGGACAGGATCAGCTCCTTACTCATAGCCAAAATTCCTCATTTTAATATTCAAGTTTTGGTATGTGGCCTGCCATGTGAAAAATACTGAGCTGCAGTCACTCAGCCACAGTCAAACTTGAAGATGGCAGTCAGGGAAGCTTCCTTGGGATACTTATTCAAGGCCTCAGAAATAAAACAGACATAAGATTCTTCATATGAAATAACCTACTGTTCAGACAAGTGTTATAAATTCTTTCCATGATTATTCTTCATCTTATATGAGTGATTCTCAGAATTTTTCATACCACATGTATTCTTTCAGTTATTCAGATTCATGAATGTCCTTTTTAAAATAAAGACAATGGATTGATCACAGCCCTCTTATATATGCTGTACAACTTCAAGTTGAGAAAAGAAGCTGAAGTACTCTTTAGTAATAAATAGATGATCTGCATATTTATTTCACCAGAACAATAATGAAAGAAAAAACTGTCAGCCTGATTGTCATCTGCAAAAATGTACTTCATGTATCTCAGCACTGAGGATGATGAAAATAGACATATTTACATTAGCACCACCTTCAGTCCAAGCATGAATAATAGGATGCTTTACTGTTGAGTACAAGATGCTCTGGAGCTAATCGTATCACTTTAAAATTATAACATTCCTCACGACTGGGGGAAAGAAAGAAAAAAAAAAAAAAGTAGAAACAAACAGCTTGTGCTGACAAACACTATCAATTCTGTGTTCTGTGTTCTCCTGCCTTGTGCACTTCGGTAACATGATATAAAAGCCACATTCTTGCATGTTCATGTTTTGTTCGAGGACCACCTGCCAGGTAGCAGGAAGAGCTGAGTGAGTGCCTGCAGATGCAACTTCCTTATGCAGAAACTTCTCTATCGGCTGCAGGAAAGGCAGCTCCACCTACTGACATTTCTGTCTGTCTGCTCTTTAAAGGGTAGAAGAATTACTCAGAAGTGGTATCTAGTCTTACTTTCCAGTGGAAATGCTGTTCCCAGAAACACTGAGAAGGTACTCATAAGCTTCAAAGCTAGAGGCCCACATTAGGATATATTTTCTGTTTTAGGATTTCAGTAATTCTGGAGATTCACAATTTCTTAAAACTTTTGATAGTAGGAGATCTACCAGAATGAGTACCCTAGTACATTTAAAATGAGCTATTGATTTGATTTTAACCATGCTGTGTCTTGAAATATCATGTCTATCTGTTCACTTTTAATCAAGTCATACTTTTCTGAGCTGGAAATGCTCAAATACTTATCTTTGTAACCTAGAGCATATTGTGTCTTTCAAAGGATTTTTCCAGAATCTGCAAAATTTGTCACATTTGTTTCCAATGCAATGTTACTGCATTTGGTCCATCAAGGTGGTGGTTTTTTTTTTTTTTTATATTATCTAATGCATGCTCAACCCCACTGAGGTAACACTCTTCTTGAGTGGAATCATGATTTGGATGTGGATGACTCACAACTTCTGAGCAAAACTGGGTCCACGACCTCAAGAGGACTGCTTCTGGCTGCTGTAGTGTGAGTCAGAGGAACCGAAAGCACACCTTTCAAGTGGCCAAATGTGGAGAGGATGAGAAAATCTGTTGTGCTGTGAAAAGCCTAGACTGACTGATGTAATAAGATGTTTGGGTGGGAATGAGAGTTAACTGAGCTTGATCTGAATGCTAATGTAGCCGTAAGTAGGATTGACCTGATTTCTGCTGACTGAGTGGATAGGAAATGCACTTATGCAGCTTTTTCTGGGGGAGGGTAGGGAATAGAAATACTGCTATTGATATCAAATAGACACACATACCTGATCCTTAAAAAAATTTTTAAAAAAATTTAAAATTCTATATGACATGCTTATCATGCCCCCAGATTTCAGAGAATTTTTAATAGTTTGGCTTAAGTCACTCACTTTGAAAAAAATAAATTCTAAGTCAAAACAAGCTTGCCTTGTTAATTTTTGTTCCTTGTGCACTCGCTTTCATTAATTCAATCTTTTTCAGAGTCTGATTCACACTTACAAAGGTGAAAATTAGTTTCTCCAGTGTTAGTGATAAAGTCTACACTAGTCAGTCCCATAAAATATCCAGTAGATGGTTATTCAGCTACAAGAGGCAATTAGTAGTGAGGTATTGATAACAACTTGCAAGAGTTAGTACTTTGCTTGCTACAGTAAAGAACTGCAAAGGCAGAAACAAGAGAGTGTCATAGTGCCAAATATGGTATTGGAAGTATTAGCTGGAAAAACAAGAGTGCCTGACAGACCATAAAATTGATCTGGAGCTATGAGTATGTTTTCCACTAGGATAATGCCCAGTTCCATGCAGGAACAAAGTTCTCAAACTGAATCTATATATAAAGATCAAAACTGCAAACAGTTACATAGATTGAGGACAGGTGCCTGAGAGCTTCACTACTAGCAGGAGATTTTACTACAGGAGTGCCTTGATCAGTATCTGAGAAATGACAGAGCGGCATTCTCTAGATGGGGATATCTGTACTTTGAAGATACTGGAAGTTGCAGGATTTTTGGAGGGAGAAGAGAAATGGTGCTGCCAGTCAGATGTTGGGGACAGGTTGGGGACGAAGAAGAGATAAAGAGTAGTGGAGTAATGGAAGGCTAGATTAGTCCTCTAAATCTGGCTGCTCCCACTGCAGGAGAGGGAGAGAGGAGGAGAAGGACAACAGTGGAAGAGTGAGGCAGATGCTGGGTGAGTAGGGAGGATCTGAGAGGCTGTTTCTGGCTGTCGCACCCTCCTGCTAACGGGGTCATAGGTACCCAGCTCTGCCAGGGTAGCACTGCAGGATGACTAGATATGCATAGCTCTTGCATGAGCCAGGCCACTGCCAGTGCCTGATTTGGCTACATTTAGGAACATTGCAGTGGCAGTTGAAGAATTGCTAATTTTAACACTGAAAAGGTAAATGTACCAGCACTTTTATGAGAGGGGTATCACCACCGTTGTCAGATTAGTGAACAAATGGTCCAACTATCCTGCTGTTGAAAGCAAAGTTTGCAAGGGATCTCCTGTTTCTGTGCCTCAGAGTCACAGAACTCCAGTTCACCAAGGCTGATGTTTATTTGCTGAGTAGCTTTATTTACATTAGTTCACCATCGTTCTGGAATACAACTTACCACAGGCTTGCACAAGAAGAACTCATTATGGTCCAAGGTCAGAGGTGTTAGACAGTATAAAATTAATGCTTAGTACTTCTCTGTTATTATTTGTTATGCAGATGTGGTTCCATCACTTTTCTACAACATAGATTACATATACTGTAAGTGTAATGCTTTGGGAGATAGGTATAGCAGCTCCCAAAGGCAAAACAATTTTGTCCACTGTTTGTCAGGTGATTGAACACAACCGTGTTGAAACTCCTCTGTAACGAAGTTGTCATGGTGCAATAAATGCACTCAACTGATTAACTGAGTTAAAGCTTTCATTTTCAGAGGGATAAGACAGCATTGTCTATTTTCCATATTTTAAAGCAGTTTCACAGAAGCAAGGGTGATGTTCAGAATAATTTCAGAACTGATCCAAGTCAAGAAACAAGAGATTAAATGTAGGTGCTAGAAAGGAAGTCAGAGCTTGATAATAGACAGGCAGATTATGCAAAAATATATAAAAACATGGAGCTAGAAGCAAAAAAAAAAAAAAAATTAACTCCTCCACAGAGGAGTCATCTGTGTAGTCTGCTAACATCACTGCTCAACAAAATAGCATTTTTGTATGTTTTATTAATATTTTTCACCAAGGTTTACCAAACTGTGCCACTAGTTTTCGATCAGAATAGAAGACTCTCCTGCAGATCTCTAACAATTCCCTGTTATGTGAATAAAGGATATGAACATTAGCAAATGCTTTGAGACACACTAATTTTAGAAAAATTGGATGTAATGGATGCCCTCATATTTCTTTTTCATTCAGTTTCTGCCTCTTATATCACTTCCAGTTCATTATCCCCTTCTTCTCTTGTGCAGTGTTACTATTTCCTCTTCTGTCTTAGTAAGAGAGTTAAGAACTTGAGTTTTGCTGTTAGCTTATGTTCTGTTATTATTAAGTCACAGTGTGAGATAGCTTAAGTTACCGTAGGTCCACTGAGCCCCAGATGATACTGCTCTAGAAGAAAGCATGGAGCCAGTGCTAGGGATTGTAAATAAAATGAGGACAGTAGTCTATTGTCCATCACACTTTGATTTAACAACTTCAGAAAGGCTCGGGAAAGTACAGCATTACATCATTAGCTGTTGAACAATTCCTGAAGTTGATGGGAATTTGGCACAGAGAAATAATGAAGACTAAGACTCTTAAGTAAGTTTACTTTCTATGGGTTATTGCATGACATGTGAAGAAAATTAAGGTGTAAAAATTATTTCTGCATAGGTTTGTTAAAATATTTTTTTTTCTGTTCTCTCCTCTTCTCAGTCCCCCAAAAGACATAAGATTTTATGGTTTTATTTTATACTTCTACTTTGCCAGGCCTCAGTTTCTTAAGAATCTTTGAACTACCAAGAGTGTGAAAATAGTTTGTTTAATCTGAAATTGTACTTGAAATAGGTGACAGAGTATCACACTCTAAAGTGTGTACTCTATCATTGTTTAAATTTTCATTTAATTTTCTGTTTTGTTTCCCTGTTTTATTTTTTCCCATTTTTGCACATAAGATTGTTGGTTGTTGCCATGGTAATTCTAATTGATTTCTTTTTACTCTTTTTGAAGTCTCTCAGAAGAGAAACCCTTCTTTACACCCATTTTAATTAGTATAGAACAAATGAACATACTAACTGCTATTCAGGTCTATAACGTGGCACCATCTTCAACAAAGTCTTTTGTCTAGATCCCCAAATTCTTGTTACGACCAACTCTTGCATATACTTCCTAAATAATATCTGAGGTAAGGCCTTTCTTATCCACAAAGGTAAGAAGTGTCTTTCAGGACTCAGAACCATCCTCATTTTCAACTGTAATCATGCCAACAGCCTTTTCTCTCTGACAAAAACAAATGTTGTTTCCACTAGTATCTCTTCAGCATGTTAATGAAAACACACTTTTACTAACTTGTGGTTTTAATCACCTACCTGTGCCATTCCCCTCTGGAAATTTCTCTTTCTTTCACCAGCCATAAAATACTAACCTTCATTTTTATGTCTCCTTCCAGTCTTACCCCCCATGTTTTACTTCTTCACCCTCAGAAATTTAGCTCCTTCCTCTAATCTGCCCATAGTAGTAGCCTTTGTTGTCTGATATTTATACACATAAATAAACATCTTCACATACTTTCTTATACTTGGAAAGAACTTTCAGTAACATCAAAGGCTAATCTTCATTACAAATGTAATTATAAAACTAAGGACATCTTCAAAACCCTCTGTAGATCTGTCCTTTGTCATTCATGGTTTAAAAAATGCAATTAGATGTGAATGTTTTTATTTTGGTATTATTTCAGGCATCAGATAGCAGAAGGGAAACAGAACATCTCATGTGTAGTGCTGCTGTCCACACTTTGCAAACTGTTGTTACTCAAGCACAAGGATTCTAGCTATGTGTAATGTATACACACACACATGTATATAATTATATCTACTAATATATGTCTATATAAGTATATAACTAAAATATATCTCTATATGCCTACTTTTAATTCTTTTAAATTCTATTTTAAGTTTACACTTAAGTTTTTTTTATCTAAGGGAAGGAAAAATACAGGAGGAAAGTGATAATTTTCTTACACTTTTCTGTAAAAATACAAAGAATAAAGCAGGATTCCTAAACAGAAGATCCTAGAAGTTTCTTGAAAAGGGGTGATAATTGCAGTGGTGTAATAGCACCAGAAGATGTGCAGATGTCTTTGACAATAGGCAGCAGTTTTTAACGTATTCGTTGTTTCAGAAAGGTGGAAAAAACCCAGGGGTGCCTCAAGACAGCACCACAAACTCAAAACCAAACCAATACAGAAACTAGTTCTCTATTTCTTTGCTAAGCCACATACTTTGCTTGCCTCCAAACCCATAAACACATGTATATGTTTGATTTTCTCCTTATTCCTATCAGACTGGTGCACCTCCATTTCATGGAACTGTATACCTGGCTTTCATATCCTCAGATCTCACCCTGAGTTAGCCCTACCTCTCTTGTGCCAGAGCAGTGAAATGGTAGCTCATGAGCAGCTCACGAGGGGAAGTGTAGTTTACTTCCTTGTACACATTAGCTCACTGAGAAAATTCAGGACTGCTTTGTCACTTCCCACACTGAAAGCATAGAGCATGACAATTCTTTTTTTTTGTGGCATACTGAGGTTTTGCTATGCTATGACCTCTCTAGTCTTGTGTCCTGGGTTTGAATGAGTGGTGGGGTTTTTGGTAGCAGGGGAGGAGGCTACAGTGGTGGCCCCTGTGAGAAGCTTCTCGGAGCTCCCCCAGCTCCAAGTCAGCTCCACCTCTGCACCAAAACTGAGCCAATCAGCTGCACCTCTGCGATAAGATATTTAAGAAGGGACGTGGTGAGAAGTTGGACTTGTGAGGAGGAGTTGTGGCAGCTGTGTGAACACCAAGGTCAGTGAAGGAATGGAGGAAGAAAGGAGGGGGGAGGTGTGCCGGAGCAGAGACCCCCCTGTATCCTATGGTGAAACAGCAGGGTGCCCCTCCCCCCACTGCCCCCCCCCCCCCCCCCCCCCCCCCCCGAAGATCTACAGTGGAGCAGACACTGATTAATGGCCTGTGTTTTCAGAGGGATGATCAAGGTGATTGTGCTCAAAGGAGGCTGGAATCTTCTGGGAAGAAGCAGCCCCCGCTGTTGTAGTTCAGCACTGGGAGGATTGCAGCATATGGAGGTGTCCCACACCGGGGCAACTCATGAAGGGCTGGAGCCCATGGGAGGGAATCCAGCTGGAGAAAGTTGGCGTCCCACAGCAGAGCAGTGTAAGGAAACACTGTGGCCTGTGGGAGGGACTCATGTCAGAGAAAGTTTGTGGAGGACTGTCTTCTGTGAGAGGGGTACCATGATGGAGCAGGGGAAGAAGTTCCAGAAGCTCCCCCCACCGAAGATGGAAGAAGTCGAAGCACTGACTGCACCCCCCATTCCCTGCCCCCTGCGCCACTGAGGGGAGGAGGTAGAGATAACAGGAGCAGAGCTGAGCCCAGGAAGAAGGGAGGGGTGGGGGGGAAGGTGTTCTCAGGATGTGGCAATGCTTCTCACTGTCCTACTCCTTTAAGTGTTTTTGTTAGTGTCTGTAATAAATCTATGTTCTTTTTTTCTTCCCCTAACGAGTCTGCCTTTTGGCCATGTCCATAATGGGTGATTTGCCCCTCCCAGTCCTATCTCAAATCCCCAACCTGGCTCATTTGACCCTTCTCATCACTGGGGAGAAGGGAGGAGTGAGTGGCTGCATGGTGTTTGGCTGCCGACCAGACTCAAACCATGACATCTTGTTACCTTCTACTTGCGCTGCAGAAACACTCTGTGACCAGATACTGTACGGATTGGTTTAGAATAGGGAATGGTGAAGCTTTAACACCATTAGTTGCATTACTGTTCAATATGTGAAGATAATTCTTTTTAGATTCAAAAAGTTAGCAAAGGGCTTTTCTAAATAGAGCTTGAATGTCTTTAAAATAAATCTGAGGCTTTAATGATCTGTAATTATCTTGTCTATTATCTCACCTGCCGCTTAATATTTCATGCTTTCTCCTGATCTTTTAACTATATGGGGGGGGGGGGTGTGCCATTTCTAAAAAACATATCTCTTTAAACAAAATCTGGGCATTTTTAAAGTTTTTTCCTCTGAAGCTTCATGAAATTCACTTGAAGAAAATTAGTTTTCAATCTTCATACATAGAAGATCACTGAATATTTTAAACTTGAAAATAGTACCTAATTGTGTTATTGCATAAGAGTTCCTGAATTTAAAGCAAAAAATATTTTTTAACTTGCCTAAAGTGCAAAATGGCAATTTTACTACTTTCCTGCGTTAAGTTGTATACATAGTTTTTCCACCAAGACATAGCAGCATTAAACTTACTTTGGAAGGTAGTTTGTAGGGGTGAACTTATAAATCTATATGAGTGAAGACATGAACTAGTGCTAAGTCCCATTATTAAATTAGAAGTATGGATTCAGCAACATTGGCTTAGAGCCAACACACCATCAAAGAACTGTAATTTAGCTTTCTTCTATGTTTTAGTGCATTTTTCACTCATATTTTATAATAGACAATCTTAAATCAGTGATAACTTCATCAGAGCTGCTGCTAGAAGTGTAAGGGGGCCAATACTTGGTTCCTGTCTTATTTTCACAGGTTTGCTCTTCACAGCCATGTACCTAGTGAGATGGTAGAGGACAGATTACCTTCTGCTTGACATTTTCTTCATGATACTGAAGGCTAGAGATGATGTCTAAATGTATAGACAGCTTATTCAACAGTCTAAGACTACCCTCACAGTAAAAATGTTTCATCTTATGCCTAAATGGCATTTTGTGCATTTCACTATGTGGCCATTGCTTCCTGTTCTGTCACTGGGTACCATCAAGAGGAGTCCAGTTCCCTCTTCCTTACTTCCTGCATATGGTATTTATATACAGTGATGAAATCCTGCTGAGCCTTCTCTTGTTCAGTCTGAACAGCCCCAGCTCTCTCAGCCTTTCCTCATAGGAGAGATGCTCCAGTCCCTTCAATATCTTACTGGTCCTTCACCGGACTCTCTCCAGTAGCTCCTTGCCTCTCTTGTACTGGGGAAACCACTGGACTGCAGATGTGGCCTCACCAGTGCTGAGGAGAGGGCAAGGATCATCTCCCTTGACCTTCTGGCAGCACTCCTCCTAATGCAGCCCAGAAGACTGTTGGCTTTCTTTGCCACAGGGACACGCTGCTGGCACGTTTTGCATTTTGGTGTCCCCCAGGGCCCTCAGGCCCTTTTCTACAAAGCTGAGATGGATCACCTGCAAAAATACTGCACAGGGGCCTTGCACACAACAGGGTGTCTCTGGCAGCCAGGATGGGGGATGGAGTCTTTGAGAGATGTGGGACAAGAGTCTATAGGGCTGCCCAGATGTCACGAGAGGATGTTGTTGAGGGGCTTCTTAAAGTGTGCAAGGCTGGTGCTGGTGTGTCTGGGGAAAGGCTTAAAAGCAGGTGACTGGGATGGATCCAGCAAGACGTCAGGGGAAGCAGCATGTTTCAGCCCATGGACAAATACGCTTTGCTTGAATGACAGTCTGCTTCTGGATTGCTTCCAAAATCCCAGGATGCATGGGGTTTAGAGCTTTATTGTCCTGACAGAGACTGAGCCAAGTGGTGCAGATCAACAGATGGGCCTTAATCCCCTGTGATATCTCTTGTGAAGCAGTCAGCCTGTCCCCAGAAGGGAAGAGCAACACCCTTCTGCCTCCCAGATATGGCCACAGAGTTTGGGGCTGGAGAGTTCAGGCTGCTGTTGTAGAGAAGTGCCAGAAAAAGGCTCAGAGGGCTGTGACTGGAGGATGACAGGAGCCATTTTGGTGTGGAGGCACCAGTAAGAGTCACTGGCAGGGAGAGGGTTGTCAACACAGCTTCTATCCGTGGCACCCATCTTTGCTTCAGGACAGGCAGCTCAGCTGATGGCCAAGGGGCTTAGACAGCCTTGCTCTGGTGCTTGGAAGGGGGAGGCCGGGATGGTTTGTGAGTGAGAGGGACTCTGTTGAAACATTTACATTAAAGAAGTTTATGGCACATTCCAAGACATTCCCCCCTCTTGCTTTCCTACACCACTGCGACCCTTCTAGAAAGCATTGCCTGCGGTAGCTTGTGCTTTGATTTTGAGAGAAACACAGTCTGAAAAGATTCTGGATCTTTATTCAATGTCCACGAAGTCAATGATTTGACCTTGCAGCGTCAGCACATGCAAGCGGAGAACGGGTCCATCAGTGGCAGTGCTGTTCAGGCTCTCCCCTGAAGCCTGTTGGGCAGAGATGTCGGAGGTCTTCAGGGCTGGCTCCCCCAGTGCCGCTTGGTCAGTCCCCACAAGTCCACTTCTCCCAGTGGCGAGCTGGTTGTTGTTGGGCCTCGGGCGCAGGTGGTAGCGCTGCTGCGGGGATCTGCTGCGCACCCTCTGCCTGGCTGCGGTCATCTGCCGGCGGGTGGATGAGCTGGCCATGTCCTCCTGGTAGTCGTCGTCCGCCCTCACTGTGTGCAGGATGCGGCTGAAAGGCTGCCTGCAGAGCGGACGTGCAGCTGTCGTGGCTGCCCACCGCCGGATGCAGTTAAAGCAGAAGGTGTGGAAGCAGGTGTTGATGTAGGCTGCATTGTACATGCCCTTCAGGCAGACGGGGCACGGGCCATCTGCCTCTGCCTCCTGCTGCCCTGCCTGCTGCACCTGGCTTGTGACAGCTGCCGTGTCAGAGCCAACAGTCCTGCAGAGCTTCCTCGACACCTGACGCCGTGCCCTGCCAAGAGACATGCAAAGTTCCTGAGCTTTTCTGGCTCCAGGAACAGAACAGCAAAGGAAGCCCCAGAAAGTGGTGAGGGAGGGGAGGTAAGGACTTCCCAAAGGGTCTCCTTGCAGTCTGGGAAGTAGCCAGCCAACCCCATGGGCTGCCCTCCCACATGTGCTTGCCCACCTCATCTCCCCTAAGCACGCTGCCCCCCAGTCCAAGACCACCCACCCCCTTCACTCCCCCCTCAAACAGCCAACATGACTTGAGCTAGCACAAGGTACTTGCAGGAGGGATCAGGGAAGGCAGGGGAACTAGCTGGGAGTCCTCAGTGGTGCCAAGGGTGCCTGCACCCTCCTTGAGCCCACATCCCTGGGACAGCTGCAGTGCAGGACCCGCAGCACCCCTGCCAGCCAAGGCTTTGCACAAAGGCAGCATGCCCAGTGGAGGTCTGCAGTCCCACTGGAGGTTGCATGCTGTGCGTGTGCACTCACAGGAGGCCTGGATCAAGTACACTGGGACAGATCCTGCAGCTACTGAGGAGTGGTGATGTTGGGGCCATCACAAATGTGCCCCAGTGACATTGCAGGAATCTCTGGGGCTACGTCTCAACCACCACCTACCAAGGATGGTAAACACCTCAAGGGGGGAAAGCCCCTGATACACAGGATGTTGGCCATCTTTTGGTGGTCTTAAAAACCCCACAGTTTAACTTCAGGTTTGTCAGATCCTGTGGTGAGAGGCTGATGTCCCTGTGCCTTCTCTTCCCCTGGCTGAACAGTCCCAGCTCTCTCAGTCTTTCCTCATAGGAGAGATGCTTCTGTCCCTTCAACATCCTATTGACCCTGCACTGGGCTCTCCCCAGTAGGTCCATGTCTCCCTTGTACTGGGGAGCTCAGAAATGGACACAGCACTCCAGGTGTGGCCTCACCAGTGCTGAGGAGAAGGCAAAGATCACCTCCCCTGATGTGCTGGAAGCACTCCAACTGTCGCGGTGCAGGAGACTGTTGGCCTTCTTTGCTGCTGCTGGACATGTTCCACCTGGCATTCCTTAAAACCCCAGGGCCTTCTCTGCCAAACTGCTGTCTGTCCAGTTAGCCCACATATTTGTGCATGGGGGATTATTCCTCCCTTGGTGTGGGGTTTGGCATTTCCATTTGCTAACCTGCATGAGGTTCCTGTTGGCCCATTGCTCCATCAATTTAAATAAAAATGTTAAAAGAATACAGTTGTTTTGGAAAATGCAAGTGAAAAGGCAATTGTAAGAATGTCTGGGTTTAAAGGTACAATAAGGTGGGCAAATACTATCTTTTCCTCCAAGGGAGACTAGAGGAAAGAGGAAAAAAGAATGTAGAATTTATTTTTCATTCTTTTCATAGGAAAAGCTGTAGAAGGGTTTGGGATCCAGACATATTCTCTTCAGGGTAAAATAAAGCAATTGTACTAGTATTTCATTGCTCTATTTACTTCAGAAGACACAGACCTCACTAAATTAGACATTGGGACCTCCTGTGTAACTGTCTTCCTTAGACCTCTCCTTCTTTCTTCTGTTGACCTGAAACAGAACAACAGTTGATTGTAGTCTAGATGCCATTGGGTCTTTTGTTACAGGATGACAGAAACTCACTGAGCTCTACACTGTTTTAGAAAAAACAGGCAGGGATTTGATCCCAGTCAGTCGCAATACATGTATTAAGCTAGCTGCTGCTCCAAAATCTAACACCTGTATATTGGGTGACATTTTAAATCCAGTAGTACCAATCTTTTAATTAAACAAAACCCATTTTTCCTCTGGGTCCTATATCTAAGAACTAGCAGTCCAGACAAACAACAGTTAAGTTGTCCTGGAGTGAGGAGCAACCCCTCCTAGCTAGGGCTGATGCACACAGGGAAGGCTGTGTGTAGGAAAGTTGTTAAGAATGAAGACAGAAATATTTCAGCTTTCAGAGTACAGTCTCTCACCTCTCACAAGAGTAAATTATCAACTGATATATTTTATGTATATAAATATATATGTATAACATCTATACAAGTTTGGTAGTGCAATCTATGGTGAGTGAGACTTTATTCACTGAAAAAAAGGGTGCATTTTGTGTTGAAAAGAAGCACCATAAGTTGACCATATAAATACAAATCCTGCTTGAGACAAGGCATTTTTAACCTACTATCTACACTGTGATAAAGGTAGCCTATGTCATACCTCTTGTGGGTCTTTACGTTTGTCATAGCTCACTTAAAATTAAAACACATCATCTGCAATAAAGATTTAATGTTAAAGATGATAGAACTCCAGGTAGCACACAGAACAACAGTAGCTTGATGACAGTTAATAATCAGGATGATTTTAAAAGATTTTCATAAATGCATTGTGTTAGAAACTCAGGATGAGGGAATTCCAAAAAAAAACCTGATGTAAATAGGAGATTTGACCAAAGGGAAGGGAAGAGTCAGGGAAGGTCAAGGAAGGGTGGGAAGGGAAGGGAAGGGAAGGGAAGGGAAGGGAAGGGAAGGGAAGGGAAGGGAAGGGAAGGGAAGGGAAGGGAAGGGAAGGGAAGGGAAGGGAAGGGAAGGGAAGGGAAGGGAAGGGAAGGGAAGGGAAGGGAAGGGAAGGGAAGGGAAGGGAAGGGAAGGGAAGGGAAGGGAAGGGAAGGGAAGGGAAGGGAAGGGAAGGGAAGGGAAGGGAAGGGAAGGGAAGGGAAGGGAAGGGAAGGGAAAGGAATTAGTTGATTGCTGAAAAGCATTTAGATAACATATAGAAATCCTGCCTTAGAATTTATCATGCATCACATGAAAACACACATTTGATGTTCTCTCCCTGAGCGTATATAATAACAGTGTCCCAGAGAGCTACAAGACCTTTTATTATTGGTATTTGAAGAATACTGTGGGTGAGTATTGAGGTGTCTTCTACATGAGCAATGTCCTTATAATAGGAAACCATATTGGTTGGCAAATGCAAATGTACTGATCAGTTTGGAATGGCTTACAGATGACATTTCATTTCATCCTGGATCTGCAAGCGGAAAGTTGCAGCTGACAATCAAATAAAAAAATTATCATCACCTTATTACTGTATCTCAAAATTTCTTAAGTTGCATTGGTTGTCTGTCTTGTCAAAAACTTGTTTTCTCTTAGGTAGTATAGTATGTAAACAAATTCCAGATACATGAAGAAGGGCATGAGAGTGAACTAGATTTAAAAAGAGTTGGGAAAAAGTGGAAAAAAACATGAAGCATTTTCAGGTACTACAGGCAACTACTGAAACACACCACTGATTCTTGCAGTTCTGCAATAATAATTTCTTATCCTTTTTAAGTATCCTGTACAAATTCCATTCAGTCAATAGGGGAAATTGAAATCAATAATGAGGGAAACAAGGTAATAAAGTAGGATAAAATATATTACAATATTGCAAAAGAGTCTTTCTCAATTTGCTGGTTTAAAGGATATTGAATGACACTTGCAACAAACATGCATTAACATCTGAGGATTAATTATAATTTCTATTTAAAGTTTTTAAATGTTTGAAAATCAGTTTGTAACAGTAAAGTGTATTGAAAGTAAACATATTCCTGCAGGGGATTTCAGCTCAAATGCCACAATATTGTATTACCACATATGAGACAGCATGTTAAAATTAATACACACAAAAATGATGCTGCCTGGTCTGCTTTTATTGTTCAAATTGAATGAAAAAGAAGAATAAAGATCCAGGAAAGTAGTGCAAATAAAAAGTATTTTTATTATGGAAGTTTTTACAAAGGATTTTTTAAAATAGGGGGTTTAGTCTGACAGTGTCCCTTTCAGTTTGTGAGATCAGGCAAAAAAACTTCTTACACCTACACATCCTTGTAACTATCTGTACAAATTAAACTGCTCTGAAGGATGGCAACTGGCAAGATAGGTAGATTTCCATTTACAAAAATAATGTTTTTTTCTACTTTTGATTCTCCTGAAGTTCCAGAGAGAGGAATTGTCTATATGATTGAAATACTACATTTTACTTTTTTTCACCAAGTAGAGCACACTATAAAATAAATTGAGACAACACTATTATTCTTTTCACAGTGGGCTATAAAGACAAAAAATGAAACTGATCTACACAAGTCATATGGAAGTAATACAAATAGCTTGTATCTTAGCCATGCTTAATTCAATAAACCTACTGTCAAATTACAACAGAAAAAATCTTTCTAGCTCTAAGATAGGCCTAACATCTATTTAGGGTAATGGCTGCCTTATCAAGCAATCAGATAATATTAATCCCTGTTGCTAGAAGCATCAAATTGTTTCTAACAGTAACTGAAAACTGTTTGGTGTTTATAAATATCAAACAGTATGTATAAATTTCAAATCACAGTGTGTTTGGTGCATGAAAGAAAATTTATTTGTGGACAGATACAAATCTAAAAAATATGTAAGTTTTTATTGTTGAAGATTACTCAGTCTTTAGGGCCTTATTTCACAACACTGGACTGCAATGCTTTTCTGATTTAAATGTGATGAGATATTTTGGTGAGGCCAGCAGTGAGATCTGGTTGGGACCCCTCAGCCTTTTCTTATATATGCATCTGGAAATTATTTACATTTTTCCTACTGATATAAAGTGCAAAGACCTGTATCTTCACTGATTTTGCTGTCATCCTCAGGTGACCCAATACCTATCCGTGTAGATTAATTATATGGACAACATATGCTCAGTGGTGCTTCTATTCTCTAAACCACTGTCCAGATGATAATGCAGCTCTAGGGTTTTGACTGAAGAGGTACTTTCCAGAGGCCCTTATTTTCACCCTTTAGTTATGTCAGTACCACCTCTAGTAGGTCAGTGCTTTAAGTCACATGATGTAACAGATTCAAGTTAAAAAAAAATCCTTAAATATAATGAGAAAAGTTTTCTTCATCACCTATATTATATTATCGATCTGTTCTTCAGAACATTGGCGGGGATTTCTTGTAACACTTTTACACATAGCGTTGGATCATGTGTAACTGTAACCTAGAAAGTCAAGTAACAGTCTTTCACATCTGAAGGAAACCTGATGGTTAATCAAAATTGGACATAGCCTGGTGGAGGAAAGGTTTCTTTTATGCTTGAAGCTGGCTTCAGTGTTGATTTGTGGAGTCATGGTTTTCTGACTCTGAAACCCTTTATGTCTAGGATAGAGACCAAAATGTTGTATTTTAATGAAGTTTTTACAGAAATATGAGATTCTTCTGTTTTCTAGAGCTGCCCTCCTTGAACTGGTGCTAACCTACAAGAAAGGTGCAAGACAAGCCTTGCTTCATCAGGAAATGTGGGAAACATGACCTGACACTCCTTTCCAAACTTCAGCAGAACAAGAAGGGAATATGCTTCTGCCCTCCCATTTCAGGGATGCTATCTTTCCCAGCTCCTGAAAGGAGCTGCTGGGTGGGAGGTAACAGCATCTTCCATGCTTTATGCAGCATCTGTTGGAGCTGCAAGCGGTCTTTCCCCTTTCCCAGTTCCTGCCTTCCTAATTAGATTGATTAATCCCATGGCTTGTTCCTTAGAATTCTTTAAGATTTCTGAAAGTCCTAGGCAAAAGTAAATTTGACTTTGTTAGACTGGAGTCTAAGACAATGGAAAAGAGAGAGGGGGAATTTAAAACCACGTGTAAAACTCAGAGTTGCCTGCAAAGATCTTACTGACACATTAAAGAATTCTTCAGCCCCTTTACTAGTTTGAATGTTACTAATATATTATACAACTGGTAAATAGAAGTGTTATGTCTAAACTCTGGTGCTTTAGTGCTTCCTCTCTTATTCTTGTGCAAAAATAGTCCTTCACTTCAGCTTTAAGTTAGAAGTTAATCTTATGTCTTCTACACATGTGCTAGATTTTGTTGACAAAATACCATGAAGGGTTGAGAAATGTCTGTCTGGTCTGTATTGTAGATCAACTACTTGAGTTTGTGACTTGTCAGAAATGAAAAATATTGCTTACAAATAATAAATTATATATCTTAGTTGTAAAACAGACATAATTTTTATTTTTATGGGTATGTGTAGGTTAAACACTTCCTACTTTATATGCATTTCCATTATAAAATTACTGCTGCATGCAATTATTTCTCAAATTTCAGCTTCTTTCTTAAAAAATTTAGATTAACTTTTCATTTATAGTGTAAAAAATTCCAAGTAGGTATGCCTTTGTTTACTACAGCCTATCCAGAGCAGTTTGTGAGACAACAACCTACCTCATGCTGTCCTTTTATAGAGGAGTTTATATTCTGTATTATTTTAGCCATTGTAGGAATTGGTATATTTAAGGAAAAGGTCAGAGATAAATAATTCTATAACTCTACAATTCACTTAATGATTCTGCAGACTAATGCACAGCCTTGCTTACAGTCACTGAGTCTGTCTGATGAAGGGCTTCCCATCATTAAAACACTACTCCAAAAGGGAGAATTTAACACAGGCTTATCACAGAGCATATGCAGAAAGAGCTGGGATGGACAGGGACAGTAGGAGCATTCTCAGTGCCCCAAGCAATATTCGACAAGTGCAGGAAGTGTCTGGATTCACAAAGCTTCTTGTGACTGCTGTAGCATTTAAAGCTTCCCCTTCTGTGGATCATAAAAGAAACAGAGTATTTGTACAGTAAAAAAATTTTCATCTGATAAATTGATCCATTTTTTTAATAGAGATGCAGGAATGTAGTTCATTAGCTTTAGATTTGCTTAAGATAGACTAATATCTTGTGCATCTCTCAGGTCTGGTGCTAGTCCAGCTGCAGAAAAGCTGTTTTCTTTGGCACACCGTAAAAGAGCTTTGTCCTTTTCTTTCTGCTTTTTACGGGAATAACTTTTCTTTGGTTTTTGATTATAGTGAGAATTGACTGCTCTAGTCTTCGAAGTACGGCTTCAGTTATCATTTCAATGCAGTGCTTAGTTTATTCACCAGGGGTCATCAAAGGTCTGGATTTTCTTTGTCTACTGAGATGAATTGAATGATGACATTTCACAGCTTTCTTCAGGATTTGGCATTTGGAAATGTCCGTGTACCCTCTTATACGCACTCTGATGACTTATTTCAAATATTTAAGACTACAGTGGATATTTTGGCAGACAACTTAGTCTGAGAGTCACTTTTTTACACAGTATTTTTTTTTTTCTGTTAGTGAGTTTAAATTTCCCTTGTGTTATATTTATATGAAAATATGAGCAAAGGCAAGAGCAAAACCAGCTATTTGTTCCTTGCAGATATTTGTAAAAGAAAATATGAAATAAAGTGGCAAAACTTCCATTAGTTACAAATCTGGTTTTCCTCTGAATTCTGGACTATTTAGACAGCAGAGAAACCAGACATTTCAGACCTGCCTACATTATAACCTCTCAGAAAGGCAGCAACAATGAAGAAGACAGGTATGAATTTTCCTAATGAAGCACTTCTAGTAACTATTTTTTTCAGTGCTGGGTAAAATGCATACTGCTGGGGATAAAAGATGCAGTATAACATGAATATAACTCACTAAAACACTGTAAGTTCATATTGACCTGGACAATACTTGTTAATGCTGAAATAACAGGTCAGGAATGCTCTCCATCAACTTCAAAGACATTTGGACATAAATTGGAAACACTTTACCTTTCTTTGCTAGGGACTTCAGGATATACGTCCTAATCTGAGTCAGGCAAGGGAGTCAGTGAGAGGCAAGTGCTGGGCAGCAACAGCAAAGCCAGCAGCTTCAACCACTGAATTTGCAGTGCTTTTCTCTCCTTATTTCTGCCAGTGAATAACAGCAACTCCCTAGCCCAAGAGTCTATGGTAGAGAAATTATTTCTAAGAGGCTGAGATAGTCAGGTAGTGTAATTAAAAGATGCATATTAGGATGCCAGGTAGATGAACCATGTTGAATATTCAATGATCCTGACTGTCCATTGTTTAGAGTGTAATAAATGTCCTGACATTACTCTGTCATGGCTAAAAATCTGAGGTAACCTACTGGCTGCTCTAAACTTTCTCACTGCTTCCCATTAGTATATTTAGTGATCATCTCACTTCCATTAGACTAAATACCAAATCTGTGCCACATGGATTAGTTTCTTCTCACAGGACCTCTCAATTCTCTATAAATCATATCTTCCTCCTGAGACATCACCCACTTTCAAAATTTCCCCACTTATAAAACATCCAATTCCATGAGAAGTAAATAATTGTTTCCTAGAGTTTATAGTTATATGCTTGCATTATCATGTATCTTGAAAGACATGCACTCATTCTGAAACCTGTCCTATAAGGAGAGTTTTTCTCTCCTTCATAGATTTTTGGTTTCTATAGACGAACCGGGTTCATCCTGGAACTGGATCACTGATATTCGTTCTCTCCTTTGCCCTATATTAAGTGCATCTGAAAGATCTTGGCACCTATGTCACATTTGTTTGAAGTTGACAAATGGAGTTCAAAACTGTTCAGGGGAGACTTGACTAACAGAAATGTTTATGGATAGCTAAGTTAGAAAAGGAAAACAGTGTTGTCATTAGTCCCAGAAAAATGCCTTAAGAAAGAGACATCTAAGGCAGCTACACCACTGACTGAGAGGGAATTTTTACACTCATTTCTTTTGCACTTTTGTGCTCTCATTTGTAACACATTCATGACAAATACCATATAATTGCTTGCCACCACTTTAGGTATCTGTCCTTATCTGGCTATTTTATTTATATTTGTCTACATATATCACTAAAATTTTCAAATCATTTTATGATGAGAAGCTTGCTAGGAGAAAAAAAGTAATTTAAATAGTAAGACAAGACAGCCATGTGTAAAGGAATGCTTAGAATATGGAAAAAGCAACTAAAATCTTCCTTTTGCACACAGTTTCCATATATTCTGTATGTTCCATAAGTTGCCCTATGGCCTTTTTTAAAGTCTCAAGAAGATGACATACTCTCATATCTGATTTACCAAGATGATCATGGCAGGCTCAAGGTAACCAGGCAGAAAACTTACAAATTCTGGCTGAGATCATTGCAACAGTATTGATTTAGTCTAGCTGATTAATGATTCCTAAATCAATAAAGGATTCTTAGGTCTGCTTAATGAATATTAACTGCTTGTTTCTGGACAGTGTGTTATATAGTTTTCAAGAGAAAAGCATCTATTTAATAGGCTAGACTAAGAGTAAGAGAACCAAGGCTGGATACGAGAGTGAGTGAAATACCAGCACTGATACTGTTACACTTCTCATTTAAGATTAATTTCAGTACCTGTTTCACTTTGTTGGAAAGGTAATGAATGGTAATTTAAATAAAAGTTTACAGATTGCCTCATTCTAATTTAATTTGCCTTAGTATGAAATAAGTATGTCAACAGAGATGTAAGCAAGAAACTGTTCAGCAAATTACAGCCTCTGTGCCTGAGTAGCTGTCATGAAACACACTGGATGTGTATAAGAACACCCTAGGACTTTCCAATCAGTTTCTCCCATCTACTCTGACCTTCACCTGCTCAGAATTCCCTTCTTATGCTTCATATCAATATCTATACCTATACCTATATCTATATCTATACCTATATCTATATCTATATCTATATCTATATCTATATCTATATCTATATCTATATCTATATCTATATCTATATCTATATCTATATCTATATCTATATCTATATCTATATCTATATCTATATCTATCTATATATCTATATATCTATCTCTATCTATATATCTATATATCTATCTCTATCTGTATCTATTTTTATATCTATATCTATCTATATCTATCCATATCTACAAGAGGTAGCAATACAGTCTTTTGATTCCAAACAGGAAAATACTAATTAATGTACTTTTAATGCATTTAATGGTCCAGTGTTGGTGGTCATATTCTTTGAGGCTGTTGATAGACAATGACATCTTTGTAAGCTTAAGTGTTTTTCACAGTAACTCTGAGACAAGACCACTGGAATACTCCAAAACTGTACCCTGGAAAAAGTGTTTTGCCGGCAGTTTCTTACCTGGTTTTATCTCTCGGATCTGAGAATAGTTACTTGGCAACACTAAGGAAAAAGTTGGAGTGGTGTCAATACTCCGTATATACTTGTGAAGCAATTTTGCCTCTCGAAGAATAATGGCAGCAGTTGGATATCTGAAGATTCTGCTAGTCTAATCTTTTGTAAGCAGGTCTTGCTCAACTCAGCTATGAAAAGTCACTGTTTATAAATTTAATTTTTTGCAACTGTGAGTTGCAAAATTTGTGGATAGGGAGAAGGCCACAAGCTGTTGGTGAATCTGCACTCAGCTCAGATCTTAGCCTGCCTCATTTCATACCTGATGAACTTCTACAGATGAGGAGCAGATATACATGCATGCCAGGCTGTCAAATCAGGTTCACCAAGTTTACCGTAGCATCAGTCTCCAGCAAAATGAAAACTGTGCTATGTCATTTAACAGATACATCTGTCAAACTTGGATTAGGCTGTCTGGCTTCTTCTGTTGGACTTAACAAATCTTAAACTGAATTCTTTCACATACATATTGTGCGAAAATATTTTTCAGAATCAGAAACATAATGGATGACCAAAACCCCCTCTTTCTTTGAGTCTAGCTGCACAATATTCTTGGCAGTCATTTTCAATTAAACATTTCCTTCTCACCTCCTTTGGTATTCAAATTCAGTAAAGAATGGCAACTAGTCACAAGAAATTTCTTTTATCAAAGGGAGATCTTCATATTACTTTTTGGAACTATCTCTGAGACAGCTAATTTGGAAGAACAAATCTGATCTCTGACCTAGGAGGTACTCAAGGCAGTATTCCATTAACATGTGTATAGAAATTAACAAATCATTGCTAATTTACAAAGACACAGATAATCTGGGTATTGGTTTGGGGGCAGGGGGGACTTTGCTTCATTTTTTGCTGTTTTTTGTTTCGTTTTGTTTTGTTTCTTCCCTGACAGGCGGTTTGTCTTTACTTGTCTTTCATTTATGAAAATGCAAAAAAGTCAAAAGTAGCACACTTATTCTATTATCACTTTACTTACATATTTCAATGTAAGAATGAGATACGTTGCAGACAATGTATCCTAAATTTTGAATTATCCATTAAATCTGGAGTGCAACAATAATGAAGTTGACAATTTGAAGAATGAGAATGCTTCAGTTTGGGGCTTTACTATCCCTTGTCATCTTTGGGATAGATATAGTGATTCAGCATTCAAATCTTTCTTCAATCTATTTAGTATACTGTTGTAAGAGTTGAGTAATATTTACATCCTTACACAAATGTGTATACTAGTATGTAATTCTTTGTGCACTCTCTAGAGTAAAAAATGTTTCTCTGTTGGAGCAGGAAAAAAAGTGGAAATAAAATTATGATAGTAACACAGAATAATACCTGCTATGATAAAATGACCCTTCCTGAGCAAACAAGTGTTTCACAATACCTTGCCATGCCTTGCAGAAGTGTAATACTGCAACTGAAACTGCTCTGCAGAAAAAACAATGTTGTGAGACCAGCATGTGTTTACATGATTTATTTGTTCTGTTTAATAAAGATGTTACAGCTTTCTTAGTTGAAACTCCATTTAAAAAGCAAATAGTATATTGATTTTAAGAATGTCATTTTCCTTGATTGCCCTTAGAAAATTGCTGGCTTAAAATTGTTCAACTTTACATTTCATTCACATATTTTTTTTTTAACTGGGGGGAACAATGTAACTGTAAGTGCAAGGAATCAGGCTAAAAGCAGTCTCTGAATTCATAGCTGCAATTCTATGCAAACAAGTAGAGTAGAAAAAGATTTGGAGAATTTTCTTTGGACAAATGTGGAAGCCAGAATCAGCAAAAGATTAAGTTTATTTTTTAAAAGTAATTAGCTCAGTAGACTATTATCCCTGTAAATAGATGGATTATATGAGGAACTGGTAAATATACCAATGCTAAACATTTTGAGGTTTATAGGAGGACAAACCAGATGAAATTACTTGTCAGAGGCAGACAATAGCACTAGTACGTATGATAGCACAACAGAGTGAGTAGTCATAGAACCACATCCCATTCACAATCTTTGCTCTTACAGAAAAAAAAACTAAGTTGTTTTATTTTTTTCCCTACGTTATTTGTAGAAAAAGTTTACAAGGTTTATAAAGTTCTCTGAAATACTTGTGAAATCTATTCATTTCATGCATTAAGAATCCATAACTTTGGTTTGAAAGTTTCTTCTTAAGTTTTAAAGAAAGAAGAACAGCAAGAATATTTTTAGCACTGTAAATCTGGATTCTGCCATCTACCTTTTGCATGACCTTTACTTGAAGTGCCATATAATTCCCCTCATTAACTGCTATATGGTACTGGAATTCCTTCAGCTAACTGCTAATACCTGGCAAACATGCAACAGCACATTTTTACATGCATCAAATATCCTTACCTTCCTTTCCAGAAAACTTTGAATATAAGGTGTTGTTGAACTCTGACAAATCTTGGGCTTTCATAATGTACTTAAAAGTAATTTTCTAAGGCATTTGCTTTCAGATGCGTTTAGGCACCTATCTGCTTCTTGAGTTGACTTCCAAGGCAGAAATGCATTTAGAATTGAAGATTAGTAGTTTGTTCATTAAGTTGTAATTTAAGATAGTCGGTGCAGCTGGTACCTTTCCAACTTGTGACGTTGTTCCCTCCCAAATGTCCTGTTTGACTGATAGTTTACTGTTAAGGTATGGCAAATGTATTGCTTTGCTGTTAAATAGGGCTTCAGTTAGAATCTGCTGGCATTTCCATTAGATTTGCACTTTTTTTTTTTTTTTTTTCATAAACAATTATTATTTCTGCTGTTTGCAGCACTGCAGGGTCCTTTGTTATTTTCTTGCTAGCTGACAGAGTCTGTATTTTAAAAAACTGTTAATCAGGAAACTCAAAATGTCTTTCCTAATTTGCTGTTATTATGTCAAGCACTGTTTATGTTAACTCTGTCTGAGCAAGTTTTTATAATCCAATGAAAAAAGTGAGAAGTGAGAGACTGGAAGTTTGATATCAAACACTACACTGAAGCTCATTGTGTTTACTTTAAAAGTACTTGTTGTACCTGTAAGTACAGCCTTGACATTGTTAATTGGTTTTGCTAGCACGTAAGTTGTTCCAAGGATATGATGTTCAGAAATTTGATAAATGCTCTCAAATGCTTTCTTCAAACCAAAATTTCTATGGTGAGAGATTTCTGTTATTCAGTGCTCTCTGCTATTATTATTGCTAGGCTGAAGATGTTCTGGGTCAAAAATCTAGCCTGATCTTCACCTCAGCTATTTCCTTTATTCTTCTTTAAAGAGTTTTCCTGGTACTATACTTATAAGAAATGAGTGATTTTCCTGTTCTTACTGTCAAAAGCTCTCAACGCTTCCCAAATCTTGATCTTAGTCTTCACATTCAGCTTTCCCTGAGTTTAACTTTCTATTTCTATTTTTACTTCCTTGTGACTTGAAACAATTCACTGGTTTGTTCTGGATTTTTAAATTCTTTTCCAGAAGGATCACAGGGTGTTAGGCTGGTTTGGTTTTTCACATTGCGCTTTTACTAGTACTTGAAAAATCCATTTTTTGCTTTCTTGTTTAAGTTCTTTCCAGACTTCCATATTATGTAGATAGTGCAAGATTACCCATTAAAATCTTGCTCAGCAAGAGTTTACAGCTTCACGGCCAAAACTCTCAGTAATCTCTTCAACACCCTGGGAATATGATTTATTGGTCTCTGATACACGAATGTGCCTCCAGGAGATATTCCATTCAGCAAACAAAGAGAAGAGAAAACTAAAGAACAAATTAAAAGATGTTTCCCCCATTGATAAAATGGAGGGAAAATGTGATAAACTTGAGCTCCTGGAAAATGAGATTAAAGATGAACATTTTTTAGCTGGAGTTTCCAGCTCACAACCAGGTGTCAAACTTGTGAAGTTGTTCAGTGGGAGGAAGCTGCCTGCTTGCCTGAAAACTGTCATCCAGTTTTATTTCATGGAAGGGAAAGAAGCATCGCAGCATGCTGAATTATAATTCACATAAAAAACAGGTCTTGGTACCTTTGTCAGAGTGTTCTAGCCACATCATTTGATTCTCCATCTAGAAGAAGTTGTATCTGTGTTTTCTGTCACAGCTGCCTGCTTCCAGTTTACCAAACCAGAAAAGTCGTCACTTTGCTATCAGTATCTGATTGCACTAGATCTACCCTGCCTTCTTTTGAGGGTGTCCTGAGGCCCAGGGCAGTTCTTAAACCCAGTAAAGCTTTTATCCCATATTTTAATAACAGTGTATTTTTAGGATACAGAATTATAATTAATAATTCTGAATACTGTTGCAGTTTCAATATGGTCTGACTTGGACATCCTGACAAAACCTACCTGCCATGGGTTATTCATTTCAGGGATTGTCCAGGGAAGACTTTGAGACGTGGTATCTGCCTGCCACTGGTCACTTGATGTCCTGGTGGTGGTGACAAGTGGGCCCAGAACAGAGTTTCAGTGGCAGCAAGTAGGTCCACTCTGGACTCTTGCTCGGAAAGAGTTGTCCAGGGCTACTCTCCAAGGTACTCTACAGCAGCTGGAAGAACATATTAGCAGGAGGCAGAATGTTTGGAGGGCTGTTTGGGCCTATTTTAGTTCTAACAATATTAGAGCAGAGCTATACCAAGTGATCTGATGGTTTGTTTTATTTTTTAAAGGAAAAACTACACATTTTCCACTTACAACATAATGGTAAAACCACCTCCAGCCTACACATCTTTAAGGCAGTTTGCTTTCCTTCTGAAGCTCTTCACACACTAAACTGTGATCTGTACCTGTCTGTTTTGGCATCTTAACCATAGATCAAACCATAGGGTGTTTCCACTCTGCAAAGCATAAAAACATACCAGAATATCGGTTCAAAAAAAAATATCAATAAATAAGTCTTACATGAAAAGATGAAGTTTTATTGCTTTCTCTTATTTCTCTTCTTTGTGTAAAGTCAGCCACCACCAAAAAGTGACAGTATGTGGATTAGTAAATAGCTTCTTGAGTAAAATTGATGTGATGTAATCATCTGGCATGAGGTAAAAGATTATAAAAATCAAAGACTGGAGAGAATTTTTAGTTAATATTTAGATGTATTCCAGTAGTAATTTGTCTGGGGATTTTAAACCTCAGCATTAATAATTTTTGTTTTGTTTTTTTTTGATTTCCCTTTGTGATATTTCCTCAAAAGTGGGGGAGTTTGTTTCTTTTTAAATCTCCTAATTTATTTCCCAAATAAAAATGGTGTCCTCTTCTCACAAGGAGATTGATCAGCCTAGTATAATAAGGACAGATCACAAAAAGCAGTTGTTAAAAGGTTTTAGAGAAGACTGAAAGAGCAGAGTATAAAAGATTGGTCCAAAGATCCCTTATTCCACAAACTCTCCATGATTTCAAGTCTTGTTCTTCTGTTGGAAATGCAAATATGGGAAGGAATTAATATTTGGGGTTTGCACCAAGAAAAATCAGTTAAGAAAAATGGTGAACTGATGCCATTACATTCCAGTGGTTTAAATGACTAAACATTAAAAAACTGTAAATAGTGTAGGATACAGAATAGAAAGAAACTATCACTAGGGAAGGGCCATTACAATTAAACTAGACAAAGTTTAGGGTAGGATTTAGTCTTGGGGCTTAGTCAGCATGAGTTGTGCTTACAGACCAATTGTAGTAAAGTACCTCAGAATTTTCTGTGAGGCTTTTGCCAGCGAAAAATAAAAATTTTTCATTAGAACTTAAATGATATAATTTATGATTAAGAAAAATACATTCATCTTGCTTGGTCAACATTTGCAAAAATATGCTCATAAATAGTCACAACTGTTCAAAAACTATAAGAGAGGAGAAAAATAATAGGCTTTATTGTTTTGAGATAATAAGATAAAATAAAAATCTAGCATTTCTTGCAAGTTTTGGAGGGGGTCAGAATGCATAATGAAAGAACTGTGAAATCTGGACCCAGTTCTACTACAGCTGATCGTGACTCAAAACAGCCATAAATTTCAGGAAAAAATTATGATTTTCCCATCATATTGAAGATTTTTATTTTTGCATTCTCTTCCAATTGCAGCCACCCCACAAACACATTCAACCAGCTTGCACTGCTGTACAGTACGAACTGTGCAAGAATATGCCTGGAACTAAATCTAAACAACTTTTAGAAAAAATAACTGTGTTAAATTCTGCTTCAAGATACATACTCGAATATTCATCAGCATCTATGGCTCTTTCTAAATTTCTCATACAGAGACTTTGGCACAATGAGACCTCAATAGATATGAAATCTGCATTTTCAAATCCTTTTAGTTTGCAGTTAATGGATAGATCACAAGGACGAAAGATGCCCAGTGCAAATAGGTTCTCTCAGCATTTCCAAGAGAATTACTTAGACATAGCATTATTATCACTCAGTGATCACAAAAATAGGATTAATGATTAGCCATGAGGTATATGAGTCACAAGACTTCTGGTGCTTACTTCAGAGGCTGTTTTCCATTGGTGCAACATATGAGAAGAAATATAAAGTAAGGGATCTCTATCTAAGGATCTAATTTTTCTTTTTTAACCAAAAAAAAAAAAAAAAAAAAAAAAAGAAAAAGATACCAGTAAGAGAGATCTTTGTGTCTGAGAAGAAATTACTAACAGTTTTGCTATATGCTCTCTTTCTCAGCTGAATTTAGGAATACATAATCATGTCAAACCAGACTTCACTGTAGTTTCAGTGTGGAAATGATCCCATTTTATACCCACTTCATCTCACTTTTTGAGACTACTAAGCCATAAATGTCTCACTTCATTCACTTTTAGGTCACTTTACAGTGCCACATGTTCCTGTGGCAGGTTTGCTTTTGGAAACTAAAGAACATGACATCAGTGACAGATTTCTATGTATCTGATTGTAAATAGTTTGAAGTTTCTATATTCCCTCTCTATCTTGTTCTCCATAAAAATCATAGAGAAGATTCTCAGAGCAAAGTATAACTACTACTAGCCATCTTAAAGACCAAAATTAACCTAAATATTTTTACAGTAGAAGAGTGTTCTTTAAGTCCTTAGAATCAGTGCTCCAAGGGAGTGGATCTGCACACACTTTCCAGCAGTGACCTTCTGAGTCTGAATACCTGATTCTGACTCTGCTGATACTGTTTTATGTCAACCTAGGTACAAGGACTTCAGAAAAATTGCTGTGGGATGATAACTGCCCTCATTAAGCAAGTACATACATGATCAGTGCCAGCTTAACATGGAAAGGAAAAAAAATCCTCTGGGCTCATTTTAAGATATCTCCTGAAGTTTGACTGTACTTTCCTTTGTACTGCTCCAAACCATGATCATTTCTGGAGAAAGAGAAAACTGATCTTTCTGTCTATCAGAACACATAGGTACCATATTAATTACCCAAATCTTTTTATGAGTGCAACCTTTCAAACATCAATGAAACACAGAGCACACAGCATGTTTCTGCTAAACACAGTCTGTATCTTCCCAGTGTAAGCATAGAATTAATTCCATGGAAACAGACAGAGTAATACCACTTGAAAATTAGGGTAACTTAGCTCAAAACCTGGACCATCAAACATAAAGAAGGGAAGTCAGAAAGCAAAATTAGCATTGTCAATCCGTATTCAGGACTGAGAGGCTCAGCAAATTTAGAAAGACCACATACCAATTAGATGATGCACATTAACAGTATCAAGAGTGATGGTACGGTTTCTTGGGATCTTATGACTCGGCAAGCTTATTTGGGTTGGCATGAGATTGGACGTTTTTAAGGAATTTGTGTATTTTTACATGTCTTGAGAAACCGCCACATGTATTACCAGGGCTGTTGCTCTGAAACAGTTAGGGGCCTTATCCCCTGTTTTATTGATGTGTACACCTTTTTTCTTGTTTTTATGTAGAGTAATAGTATCCATTGAATAGTAAAACAAACAAATACTTGCCAGTTGATCTGCTGCTGGCCACATGCCAGTTGCTAATTTCACTTTTTGTTTTCAACAGGTATTAAAGTGACTCAGTGTCCATATCAGCTCAGAGGGGACTTTTGTTCTCTTTGTTGTGGATGCTTTTTAAGTTGTTTTACGGAACAAAGAGAGTCATTGTAGTTCAAAAAGACATGAAGAGACTTTTCCTGACATTCCTAAGAATATTCTAGTAACCCATGACCCCAAAGGAATGGGCAGTTATGGGGCCTGTATCCCTCCTCAGCAAATGCAAAACCTAGTCAGAACCTGCTATTACTTTTTCCAGTGCTCTCCTCTTGCTGCAGCCAGATAGAGAAGATAAAGCCACAAGGTTGTTTCACTCAACTCCTGCATGTTAGACACCATTTCAAGATGTTATTCTGTAACAGAACATATTTACCTTCCTGGAAGAGCAGTTAATATGCTCATCAGTATCCTTGAGTTTTCATCACCTTCTAACCTTGTAGTAATGTAAGTAGCTCATAAAAGTTGGCTTTGTTATTTTTAGAGCTGCTTGGTGATGATGGCCTTGTATAAAGACACACTTGTCCAGAAAATAATCTGGACAATGTGTCTTTCCAATGTATCCTCACTTAGTAAATGCAGACTCACAAATAGGAGTTATCTTTGCTCCAAATCAGGTCTGGAGCATAACTTGATTTTGCTTTTTGCTTTTTTTTTTTTTTTTTTTCCCAAGCTAAGGCATGCATATATTTTGAGAAGCCATCACATTTATGCTATGCAAAGAATTAATTCATAATGTGGCGTCTTGGAGAAGGGTGATCTGGAATCCTTTTTTATCCTGTTGTTTCTGGAGTACCCTTGCACCCTATTACATTTTGTCACTGTGCAAAGATGCATGTTTGGAATTCCCAGGTACAATTTCCAGGATTAATGGAGGTTGCAAGGAGACTCAGTGAAGCGAAGAACCTTCTGGTTCTTGCTTATAAAATACAACCTTATAGCAAGAGGGCTTTACGTGCTTACACAGGTTAAATGATGTACAAACAAGTGACAGACTTCTAGCACACTTATTAGCTGTCATTTTTAATCAAGTGCTTCACCTCCTTTGCTGAGAAAAGTCTATTTCAGGAGCTCATGAAATGTTGTTGCACAGAAAGCTTACATTATCCTATATGTCTGAGTGAATTATTAACATGGCATCATGTCAGGTGCTCTTTGTCCCTTTTTTCTCTCATTCATTTGTGATAATTAGTTGAAACTCAGCATTCAAGAATACTGCATTTGTTAAATGCTTGCAGGATGAGGTAAAGGTATAGTATTAATTCCAGCATTTTACAGACCCCCACATCGTGTAGCAGGCAGCAGCCTTGAGAGGCAGAAAAATGAGATTACTCACTTTTTCTCTCCTTTCCACCCCAACCCAAGCACATGAAATTTAGATGAGCTTTTACTGTGGCACTTAGTAGGCCTGATTTGGTATTCATGCTTGTGACATGCTCTCTCTCTGTAGATTTAGCAGAATCATTCCTCGTTTGCTTCAGTGCAAATGGGGCCTGAAATAAAGTTAACATGTCTATGTCACTCTTTTATAGACTTTTCTATTATCCCTGACTCAAAAAAAAAAAAAAAAAAAAACAACAAAACAACAAACCTGCAAGAGAGGATGACAAATGTTCTTCCTCATTTTGTGGTGAGACGAGACTTTCCCTACTTTCTGAGTAGAGTGAACTTGACAGTGAATCTCAGGGTATTCATTAACTGCCAAGGCAATACCAAGGAAGACTGCATACCTGGTATCAGTTATCTCTCAAAAAAACATGAGACAAAGAGTAGAGAGGAATAAAAGTGAACCATGGTATGCAAAATAATCCTTTGCAGTAGTTTGTGCAGTCAGTTATGTCAGGGAAGAGCTGATGTAGAACTCTGACATGTCAAAATGGTAGTACTTCATAACCATGTCAACCTGCTATTAATAGGTACATATTGTACTGTGCCATTGAGATTCTGCTCAAGGGTCTACATGGAATTGGAATAAGGCTCTCAAGTGATCTGAGCATAAAGCCAACGTGAGGCAAATTTAGAAAGCAACAAACCACCACTGGAAGGTCTTCCAGATTATAAGCAACCTACATCTTCCAATAAGTAGTGGTTTCCGGTTTTGATGATGTTTGCAATGGCTTGACCTGCACTGAAACTATACAATTGATAGTTTTGTAAATGTTACTGGCAACCACAATTCCAAATTAAAGTTAATGATGTGTTCTCCTCTTGTTTTAGGAA
This sequence comes from Tyto alba, assembly GCF_018691265.1. Classification (NCBI taxonomy): domain Eukaryota; kingdom Metazoa; phylum Chordata; class Aves; order Strigiformes; family Tytonidae; genus Tyto; species Tyto alba. The sequence continues at coordinate 33,735,678 of NW_024881318.1, forward strand.
ACAGTCTTGAGAGCTTTGAAAGGAAAAAGCTTTTATCAATTCCTTCATGTCCTTCCTGTGTCTCTGTAGATATATAGTTTATAGGTGTATACAATTTATATATATACAAATATACACAATATATACAAATTATGACTGGTTTTGATCTTCACCATTTTTTCCTGAAAAATATGAGCTTCCTGATTCAACGTTTCAATGGAGTTTCAGTTGCTTGTAATCAGTTCCCTGATACAGCTAGCTTGCTATTATGATGCTTGTTTGTAATTGAAACCAAGTTATTAGGATGCTTTTATTGAAGACTAAATGTTTGTTACTGTTTTCATGTGGAAAACTATGTATCTATCAACCCCTTTGCCTTTTGATCCTTTAAAGACCTATTTTTTTACAACCCACTTCATCCTCTCTGGAGCAATGAGGCCTCCTATGGCACAGCAGGCCACACTTCACATACTAAGCAAGCAAAGGGATGTAGTTTTTCCATTCACAGGACCACTGTTTTCCAGGAGATATTAGGAACAGCAGCACAACACTGCTCATTGTGTTTTGGGTTTTCTAACAGCACTCTCAGCTTGCTTCCACAATTAGCTTAAACTGTATGAAGTAATTGGATAGAAATTCCGTGTCTGCGTTCAGGGGATTTAGTTGTGGTATGTTCTGAGGAAATTTGCAAGAAGCACCTGAACATGTCAGTGACTTTAGGTTAAACCCAAACTTCAATTTAAATTTAAGCATGATTCTCAAGAAGGACATACAACTTAGGGTAACATCAATTATCCTACCTCTCTTTTTCTGCAAGCAGAGAGGGGTAAATTTACCCTCATTCACATTTGTATAGCCCCAAAACAAGTAAAATGTTTAGTGTACTTTGTCAGGAAGATTTTCTGAAAAACAGAAAAGATAATACATGAAAAGGATTTTTCCTTTCCTTTTTTTTTAGTATGGATTTTAGTACAAAAGACTAGCCTAAAGCCATTAAACACAAAGGAACAGCAGTGTTAGCAATAGACTGTTCAGTGGGAATTGTTTTGATGCAATCTGCTGCAACAATTGGTCAAAAAACAGGTACTAGGTTTCTCCTTCAGTGTTTCACTAGTACAAGTGGTCAGAATTATATCCAGCAGCTTTGGCTTTGCTCAATAACCGTGATCCTCCCAAGTACAGTGTAAAACCCAGCGGGCCAGCTTCCTGAGGATCCTCTCTGTGGTGGGATTCTCAGGTGGCACAAAGTCACCAAAGCCACTGATCTGTCAGAGAGCATGTTTGGGAGAGGTGCAGGCTGCGGTCAGTCCTGGGCCACACTGGTCACCAGTTACCTTAGAAAACCTTTTGCCATTAGCCTGCTCCGGTTCGCACGACCAGCAGGCCCAACACCATTGATCCAAAGGAGCATGAAGATCACTTTTAGTCATAATTTCCCTTAAGGTCCTTGTTTCTCTGCTAACATCCTTCAACATGTGTGATGACTTGAACAATATCCTTGCATAAGTCCATAATTCATATAGTGAAAGTACCACCACCATCAGTAAGGCAGAAAAACTGATCAGACCAAGCAATTTGGCTTCAGCTTGTTCCTATATGCTAAATGTCCTCTTGGAGATCACACAATGATGTGAAAATAAAATGAGGATTGGCAATCTCAATTCTTTTTGTCCTTTGAGGCATTAAGCATAGCCTCATGGACTGTCATATTGGGGATCAAAGAAGAAAGTATAAAGTAAATGCAACAAATCAATGATTACATAAGTCCCTTTTAGCTAAAAACAAAAAACCACCCCCACCGTTAAAGTAGGCTTGCTCAGCAATGTATATAGCATGTGGTTTTCATGAAGAAGGCCCAACAAGCTGAAAAGCCCAAATGACAGGACAAATCCTGCATCTACCAGTCTCTGGAGTGAAACAGGGCTCTTGAGTAATTGAGACACACAACTGCGAGTAGTAGAAAAAGTATAGCAACAAGTGAGAGTACCACAGTGGATTTGCATGCCATTCTTCTTTCTGGTTCAACCTTTAAACAGCATTTCCATTAGTCAAGTAATCTCATCTTATTCCAAATGTTGGTTCATCTTTGGTTTGAGCAATTATGATAGAAATTACTGGTATTGTGCAGATTCTGTTTCAGCAGGTTCTCTAAAATTAGTTTAATAACTTTAATACAGTTTCTATTAAATATATATCTACGTCACAAAATTGCTACCATATTTAATGCTTTTGTGGACTGTCCTAACAAAGTCACAAGAAAGAAAATTGACATTGAAACTAGACAACTTTTACTCACTATTCTTTGGCTCCTAAAGGATTGGAAAAAAAAAAAAAAAAAAAAAAAAAGTGTATGGAATACAGCTTCCACAGATTTTAAGCTTCCAGGGTAAAAAACTCTTCATTTTACAGAAATGTTTTGACTGCTCATTGTGTAAAAGTCAAATTGATCATTAATAAAGGTTTAGTGCAATAATGATGCCATCTAACACTATTCCAAATTCCTTGATGGATAAGTTGGTCCAGTATTACTGCATTAACTTTTGCCTAGGATCATCACTCAGGCACTACTAATTTAACTGCCATTAAAGCGAAGTATCCTTCCTCTTCTTCCAACCAAAACCAGATACAGCATAATTACAACTGTGTGCTATGCAAAACAATGGGTTAACAAGTGAAATCATGATGCTGTCAGTCTTGTTATTGTGACTGCAAATATGTCAGCCGCAGCTCCAGCAGCAATTTTGTGTTTTTCCAACAGATTTATGCTGGAATTTTCAGATAATTTTCAGAAAATGAGGAGGCCAGGTCAACGTGGGTTTCATGAGCTTAATCAACCTCATTGTGTCCATTCCTGGAATAGCTGAAGTCAGATGACTTACACGCATAGCCAAGCCTGCAGTGTGCCCACTGATTGTCAGGTTCAAGTACATTTTTGACCAAAAGGGAAAAATGCATATTGAGGAAACGGTTGTATTTTCTTCTGTCTATCTAGATGTACTTTTAATGCTTTATCCTGTGTAACCTAGTTGCAACCATGCATGAGGTTTGCATTTTCTAGTTATAACAAAGGTATGTTGGAATTTTAACTAGACACATAGAAAGGTGTTCTTTGTCACAGTTCACTGAACTAGCCCATCTCACTTGTGAATCATTAATGATACTGACTGCTGGGTAAATTTACTTTGGTTGTGAATCTATAAATGGCATGGGAAGATGTAGTAGAATGATTTTTCATACTTAGCTTTTAAATGAGAACATTATCATTTCAAGGAAGGTAGAGGAAAAATATAAATGAACATTTTGGAAGGAGACAGCAATCTTAAAAAGCTAAGATTTTTAATTCTGTAATACTAATTTTACTATTCTGTTTCATGTAGCTATATTTTGCAGGGAGTGAGTATACACAGTCACACAGAAGTTGTCCACTTTAAGACTGTCCATTATGGGGAGAAGCTTTTTAAAGCAACTTCTTAAGGAGGTTTATTTACAGTGGCTTACAGACAGAGTTTAAAAATCAGGTAATTCAAAAATGCATTTGATGTTATTTGGGGTGATAAAGCAATTGAAGGTAGGAAACAGCAAAGCTGAATGTGAAGAAGCATTTTCCTGAGGACCATGGCCTAGGAAAATGGACAACTGTGTTTTCATGCAGACAGTCATTCTAACTTCAAATACAAGGTAACTCGTAGTGAGGTACAGTAAATATGAATAGGTACAGTAAATATGAATAGATTCATATTCAGAATGGAAGAATGCTGTTTGCTTTTCCTCTCTTATTGAACGAAGTAGCTGTATAGCAAACAGAGGTTTATTGAACTATTTTCCTTTAGGGCAGAGTTGGTATAAATTCAGGACTACACTGTGTCTTTGGCACAGGTGCATGGGAGAACTCCTATAACGACATACAAGAAAAAAATAATAACCATCCCCTCTGCCCCTAAATTTCCATCTTACAAGAAATTCTGATGTTTCAAAATGGGCTTTTGTTCTGAAATAGGAAAAAACCAAACACCAACACATTATAGAATAAAAAGTTCAGCCAACTTTCATTCATAAATTATGTTCTCTGAAGGAATATAGCTGTCACATAATTTCTTTACTCCACCATTTTTCTATGGGAGGGTTTGCAGGACATCATGAAAAACCTACCTAGCCCAGACACCCAGACAAAAACACAGGACTTTGAGGTATTCAAAAGTATACAAGTTCCCTCACTGCAAAGGGAACTTGTATACTTCTCATTTTAAGGGGTCTCTCTCCTTCAAAAAGAAAAAATGAATTCTGAAACACTTGAATTCAGCCACTCTCAGTTACTCATGGTAGCTTGCAGAATTCACTAACAATAGTTGCTAAACCATGGGGCAAATTTCCTATGTTAAATTAAGTTGCAGTGTAAATAAGAATGGACTGGGCAAAGTTCATTTTTAGTAAAGCTCTACTAAGTTCACATGTATACCAGTCAGTGATTTTGGCCTTACTAGTTTTTGTTCTGCTCATGGTTGACTCAGAGTCAACCTTGCTAATAATTTCATAGTAAAATCAGCTTGGACCATTATTTTCAAAGGTCTCTTTGCAAACGTATAACAGGATTTTTTTACACTTAATTAATTTATTAGTTTGCATTTTATCCTTAGATTTCTAGTCTAATTTATGTGTGTGGTAAAAGATAACCTCTTATTTCCTAAGCATAATGCATTCTTAGGATGTGTTTTGGGCAATATGGACATCAGCATGAATCAACTTCTGTCTCTATCTTTTGGTATCATTATGCTTAATGCACAGTAAAAACAGATGCTCTTTTCCTTACATTAAAGGCTACAACATAACTTAATTGCTTGAGTATGTTAGAAACAATAACCAGACAGAAAAGCAAAAATCCTTTACATGTTATATTGTAGAACCACAAGAACAAAGAAACCAATAAAAATTATCACAGCACAAAAATGTAATTAAATGTTCTTTTATTTGTGTCTCCACCCAGGGTGTAAACACACACTGAGGCATCCATTTATCTCTACAAATCTCTAGCCTCACTATAACAATATTTAAATCCAGATTTAAAACTCTGACCCAAGTGTTTTTTAGAGAAATATCTGAGATTTTTTTTTCTATTTCTGTTTCTAATTATACTAACCCATACAAATACTAGTAGTTCTATGGTGAAGGACAATGGCTGGAGCAGTCTTCTTTAAAGGCATCTCACAATAAGACATTCTACTGGTCATGTCATTGAGTTATAATTTTCCACATTTATTTTGTACCATGCACATACACCTTTCAATTTTACCTTTTATGTAAGAAAGAATTTTATGAAACAGGACAAAAATAACTTACGATTATATGAAAAATAACTGTAACAAATCACAAAATTATACATACTAGTAGAGAAAAAAGTGTAACTAATTCTTTTGAAAAATTATTTTTCATGGTATGCAACAGACATGTATTTAGAGCAAGTATCAGCCAGATAAACAGTATGGCAAATTGAGTTCATATGTGTATATGTAAGCATGTATAAATATGCTGAATACTCTGTAATGTTCAGGAAAAACATACTCCCGCTTTCTCTCCTCACCAAAGTGCTTTGTGTAAAAAATATTACACAAGATGCTGCTTTCTGTACAGAGTAAGGGGATTTATTTCTTAAATAAAACCCCACTCAGCTAATTTTAAATTGTGGGTTTTTTTTTTCTTTTGCATTATCTATTCCTAGGAAATATATATTAAAAAAAACAACAAAATTTCATACAAATAACAAAAAAGTGCTGTTTAAATAAATCTATTATAAAATTACAGAGGGGAAACAGGGAATAAACAATTAAAATGTAGTTTTTATCCTCATTCACACTTTCTCAAAGAAAGCTGAAAACAAAATACAATGTGACAGATGGCCTTAGCACTGCAATACTTCAGCATCCAGTATTAGTAAACCATAATGCCTTATGTATGTGTGTCTATGTGTGTATATATTCATGTATATATATATACATAGAAAGGAAGATCCAAATACACACATGCACTCTCATACACTCACATATGTACACAGGTGCTTTGAAACTGCATTTTAAACTCCAGTGTAGATGCATTTCTAAGGCAGATAAAAATAGACCACTTGGGTCTGAAAATAGGACAACTGAATAAAAGAATGATTGTAAATAAATTCATTAGAATATTGTTTAATGTCCACAGTCTAAAATAACTTCATCTCTTAGATACGAATCCCTTTAGAAAGTTAACAATCCAGCAAGTAGAATAACAACAGAAAAATCACTGAGGCACAAATATTTGCATATAAGTCAGTAACTGACTTTACACTATGTATTTTCACAAGCACCATTTTTCATTCTAACATGTGACAAACACAAATCTCTATTTAAATATCCAAAATACATGAGATAAAACAGTTATTTTTAATACAATTGACCTCAGTGATATAAGTTGATCCCCCAAAGTCAGTCTGAGTCCAAAGAGAATAATGAAATAATCATGAAGAATTCTCTTTGTCTTTGATACAGAAGTAAACAAAGGCATACCTTTTTACAGACTGGTAGCCTACTCTCATGTGCTTAATTTGACTATCTCCTTCTTTTTAAGACTAAGGCTCACAGGAAGCTGTAAATATATATATATGAAACAATGAGTGATTCACAAAAGTTTCCTTTTTTAAATGTAACTGATGCACACCCAAATTACAAATCCCCTTTTTGAATTCTGTATTCCTACTTTCCCTTTGGTCAGGGTCATTCATGATGTATAAGCTCTCTCTCTACTTGACAGCTCGTACACTCAAATACTAGAACAAATATTTCAAAAGATTTAAAAGTCAGGGTGTTACAGATCTGAAGTCAGCATTAGTATTTCAGTTTTGTACAGAGCAACTGTCAAATTTTGGACAACCGTGTGGTTAAAAGAAACTTAAAGGATTTATCTATACAAAAGTATGGATGTATGTATACATTCATATGTACACACTGCTCTTACTGATTTTGGTGGAACAAAACAGTCCTCCACATTTGAAATTGAAGTGCTCGGTGTGCTTAATTACTCCTGCTGAACCAAGTTATGCATGTGCAGTGACCATAGAATAGTCTTTAATATAGCACAGAATTAAAGCTTTATTTAAAATTGAAACTTGCGGTCAGTGCACTGGGCCAGATCGTACATTAATGCAAAAGGAGTATCTTTTTGCCTGTGCATGTGTAGCTGTGTAGGGAAGCCTGATGTCATTTAACCCAGTGCAAACCACACATAGTAACAGCTAGATCTCCTATTGCAGGCTGAAGCAGAGGGACACATTCATCTGTGATGTGAGAAACAGAATAAAAGGAGGAAGAATTTAGTACAGAATTATCCGTATTTAAGCCATATTCTTATTGTACATAATTTATATGCATAGTTTCTCCATATATTCTTTCTATTTAATGGATGAAAATCTCTCCATTAAATATATAAGCACATAGGCCTGTATATAAGAATACACTTCATGTGAATATAAACCTCAAAAGATTTCCAGTGCTTATAAACATCTGGACATAAATTATTCTATGCAACATAATGGCAAATTAAATTATGAATTTGACCCAAACTGCATTCAACAACTTTCAAAAGCTTCTCAGGATAAAAACAATGTTTGTATAAACATTTTAAAAAATTCATCATTCTAGATGAGTGATTTCAGAAGCATACTTATGGTCTAGCCTGCAAGAATGAACTTTGGATTTTTGTCCTTATTAAATCAGGTCATGAGAATATTAAGATGCACACTAAGAAGTCCATAAAATGGGTGAACAGGCATTAACAACCTAAACACTCAGTATTACATAATGTAAGAGTTGCTCCCAAGGTATACAGGACCCCAGTGATGACATGTCTCCACTGCAAAATACTGTTTTTAACTCATACCCGTGTACTTTTCATGAAGAGTAATGTCATTTGCTTGCATCCTGGACTAAATTCAAGGACCAGACCCTGTCAGTGATTAGAAAAATCAAACCCATCAAACCGGTTCAATTTTACATCTCTAAACAACCAGAGGGAATGTAGCAAATTTAAGAATAGCTCTTCTTCCTGAAAATGTGTTACAGAAATGAAGAACAATAGGGTAACAAAAATTTAATTGCATCAGTACAGATTGCTCTTAAAAAAATCTGTAGAATTTAAGGAAGAATCTTTTCTACAGGGTATTTTAAACCTTCCCACAGAGTACGATAGCACATACAGCAATATAAAGCTCTACAATATAATTAAAAATCAACCGAAAGTTAAACATGTTTCTTATTTAGTAGCTGTGCTAAATATTAACAAAGTCCATGTACCTTCTCATGTAGTGCATTTAACCCTTCTTATTCATTGCATAAAGCACTGGGTCAGAAAGAATATTGGAAAAATAGCAATGGCCATGTTGTATAGCTTAAAAAATACAGAGGAAAGGAAAAAACACCTAAACTGAGGCCTGTAAGAAATCCAGCATCGATGATCTCTGGCTTCAAAAAGAAGCCACCCCAATGCCTCCAATAGGTAATGCCAGGATGTATGCCTAATTTCTCTCCCTTTTTGATGCTGGTGTGTGTTTAACTTTGGAAGCATCACCTGTGAACATGCTGTGCAAAAAGCTGTATGACTTTGAAATGTTTATAGAATGCTCTAGTTTTACTTATATTCTTTTTTTTTTTTTTTTAATTTTCTAAAGCTGTGTTCTTCAATAAGTCCACCCATTCAGCTTGAAAGGATTACAGCCAACAAACAGTTTTCTTATCCAATCTCTGAATTCCCTTTGAGAAATTAAAAAGAAGAAAGAATGAAAAAAGTAGATTTGCTGTGCTGTGATGAAAAGAAAAGAAACAATTGCTGAGGTTTTGGCAAAGCTTGCTTTCTCCAAACATTCTCCTCAGTTGACTGCTTGATTACATGATGAATACTCAGTGATTGCTTTTTCCTCTCCATTATGTATGTATATCAACCCATATCCCCATACATACATGGGAGTTTCATGGAGCGAAAAATTTTGTAGAGAAATATCAGAAAGGCAAGACAAAGTGGAATCAAGTTCTTGTAACTAGATTTATATTACTCTAGCCTTCAGTGTACACAGAAGAAAGCTGGCTAGAGGAACGATCCACTGCATTTACTTGTGGGGAACGGCTATCCTCTGGCATGCTGCGAGCTGAATCACCAAAGATACCTGTGGACCCTGCTGGTAAGTCATAAACTGGAAAAAATACAAAAATGATTAATGAACTAGGATAAATATATCAAGGAAAATATCCTAATATTTATGCAGAGAACTGGGAATGGCTTTAAACCAAACAGACAAACAAAGCAAGTAAGCCAACATATATATGAAATTAATAATTACATAACTTACTGCTTATCAAAGGAGGAATTACAGTTCTGTCAGAATCAAGTCTGAAGTACAGCAGATTTTATCATAACTAACACTTGCCCATTTAATGGGTGCTAAAATAGTGATAATTTAAAAAATATACTTCATGCTTGCTTATTGAATTGCATCATATGTAACTTATGATATGAGGCAATAAAGTATTGTAGAACTCATTTGCTGTAAAGCAGACCCTGGCACAGAAATTACTAACTTCTACAAGCCACAGTAATGAGCACAAGAGTAACTGTTTGCAGCAAAACTCCCATCTTTTGGATTATACCTTTACAGACAGTGAGATGCCTCTTTGAAGTTACAGGTGCATTGGCTTTTTAATGCACTAGTGAAGGACCAAGACATAAGAGATTTCAAAGTACAATAAATGTTAAGTGAATTTATCGTGTGTGGAAGGACATCAACTGTGCTTAGGCCCTAAGATTAGGCCCACTGTCTTGTGCTGATCTTTGCACAGAGGCTACTTTCATCCTTCCAGAGCAGCATGCAAGCCCCTTATATACTCTTCAGCTAGGCAGAGACTAAGTCAAGTGTGCACAGAAAATTGTGCACCCAGGCAGTTCTTGTCATGAAAATGTGAATAAACGAAATTCAAGAGTGAGAAAAATCAAACACGTATAAAGCAAAATCATTTCAGGTGCCTGCTACAATACTTAGATCATAGTGGAGTGGCTGCACAAATATCACACAGGGCTCAGTGGACTGCATTTCAAAGCAAATACACAAGCTAGTAACTGTCTGACCCCCGGAGGCTAGAACCTTGAAAAGTCCTCAACAGTGTGCAGTCCGCACACAGGTCAGATGTCACTGTGACCCATGGTGACTAGGTCCCAATGAGAACCATTCCACAAACGTCTGAAAATCATCTCTTCTTTGTGAAGAGTCAAGTCTGTCATGACAGGTCCCAGCCACATACAGACCTTAAGCGGGTCTATCAAAGTCTACAACCTGTACACAACTGTTCACAAAGTCCCCAGTTGTCACTTACCTGTAATACCAGAATGAGCTGAAAAAGTCTGATGGAAAATGCCAAGCCCCGACTGGCCTGCTGATGTGGGAAGTAAGCTGTCTTCAAAAGGAGGAACCATATTGCAAGAAACACCATGTTGTACATTCTTCTGAGTGTCAGCATAACGTGGAGGGCAGAAAGTCTGAAGCTGCCCATAAAAACCTACAACAAGGAGAAAAAAGTGGTCAGTAAAAGACCTGCACAGAGATACAACGGATAGACGTGAGGACTATGAAAACCTCAACTGCAGTAGCACCACAACTTCAATTATTTTCCATCAGTAAAGCAGCTCCCTATGAAGCTCCCTAAGACCTCCTCCAGTTGCTACTAATTCTGAACACAAACCACTTCATGGATATCCTGATTCCAGCATGACTTGTGAGAGGCACTGAATGGATAGAAGGTGGAATTTGTCAGGAAATTTCTCCTTTTATTCTGCAGTCCTGCTGTCTGAAATGGTACTGTCCAGATTTCACATTGTGTTGCTGCTCGAAAAATCTAAGAAAATGCTTAATTCAAAATGAAGGAAGATTACTCAAGTAAGGTCTGAATAAAATCTGAGGGTCTTTCACTGATGCCGAGACAGCTGGCTGGTAATGGGGACCTGCATATGAGACTCAGAAGGGCTGACAGCTGATGATGTACAGGGTGAGAGTCTAACCCACTCATCAGTAGCAGTGAGTCCACATGGAAGAGAACCAAGACAATTGTGTCACATGACATAAAAGGTTCCTCCCAGGGTATTTGTTCTTCAAGTCATTTTTTGTTCCTTAGGTAATATTTCAGAGAAACATATTAGCATTGAGTAAATTCACATTGAAGTACATGTCAAAATATATATTTACAGAACCAAACCCATGTTTCTTGGTAAAACAGGGACATGTATGGAATCTAAGAGATGCAGTGAGGTGTTCTGCAGTAGGTGGGCCTGAAGATTTTTCTCATGGAAGCAAGGTCTTTTCTCCTCCTTAAAAAAGGAGTCTAAGCTTTGGAAATTTTGCTCAATGTCTGAGGGATGGCTTTTATAGGTGAAAGACTGTGGTATGCATTTATTTCTGTTTTCTATAACATGTTCTTAGAATTAATGTAAGATTAAATATTATAAATTCATACAATGTATATATGCCTATTTCTTTTAAGAAAAATTGTGAATCAAGATCCTCTGCCAGTGCTGTGGCTCCTTATTCTCACCACTCTCTTTCTGTGCATAAAGGAAAAAGACAGTACATTACTTCCAAAGTGTTACATAGAAATTGTAGGTCTTGACTGTCCAAAAATAGGCCCAGGAATGATATAGTCTCTGAAGATTTTATTAGCAAACAGCTTATTGTCTAAGGGCTGGTGTGCTATTCTCTTGATGAAGAATATGTTGTGGTAAGTCATACCAAAAAGTCATACCACCATCGGAAAAATGACCCCCTACCTCAGAAAGCATCTTAGGGAATATCCTGCATCTCAACTTTATTCCAGAGATATTACTGTCAATACAAAAAGCTGCCATGCAGGGCTGTCTCCTATGGCCAGTTTAGTTAACCAACATCCATATGACAAAGTACTTCCACCTGAATTTCCTTTTAGTGTAGAAAAATCAATAAAAAGAAAGCACAACAAAACCTTCCCCAAACCCTTAAAATATCAACATCCGAAAAAAAAAAAAAAAAAAAAAGAAAAAAAAAAGGAGAAAAGAGGGATTGAAAAACATGGTTTAATGAAACTTCTATATATAAACTGTACTGTAGATACTGACTTACAATTCAAGAAATTAAATTACTCCCCTCTCCTTAGACATCTGTTTACTGTCTTTTGGGTATTATGAAAAAGGAGGAAACCTTGTTGCTTTCAGTGATTATAAATTTTCACAGATTTGACTTCAAAGAGCAGTTAGTACTTGGAGTGAATAAAGAATCCTAATCTGGATAGTTACAGGTCAAGTTCATCCTTCCATGTGTTCAAGAATTAGCCTCAGTATACTCATACTGTGTAGTCAGTAAAGCATATTTATACCAGATATTCAGCTTTCATGCCTGAAACCAACTGATGTCCACAAGCAGTAAAAAACCATGAGTAGTAAGCAATTAGCTCACATGATTAAAAGCTCATCTCCCTCCCTAAAGGTATTGGTAAATTTGAGTGAGCAGTACATGACAAAAGACCCTCAGGTACCATTTAACAGTTAAGAAAGGATCAAGGACATATCCCAAAGGATAGATGACGATAAGCAGAGAATGTCCTTTTATGGGAAGCATGAAACATGGAGTCACAACCTATCAACATTTGAGAGGGTCATGTCTAAATATCTTGGCTATTATGTGACACTTGAGCATTACTATTGGCCTACTCATTCATTACTAGTAATTAGAAATTCCTTGTATGTGGCACCTGGTTTTGACTTTTCAGTAAAAAGTATTTTAATAGTAAAAATTTTATATTGGTGCAGTTACATACCCCAACCCAAACAAACCTTTCAACCTCATAACCCTTTATAGGGACAGTGTATGCTTCAAAACATGTTATGAACATAAGGCACTTGGCAAACATTTTCTGGATTTTGGCTAGGATCTAGGTGTATTTCCATTAACTTTCCTAAGGAAGTGTGCACATAGGACTATTGTTTGCTAAAGCTGCATTGAGTGTTTATGATAATGCATTTCATAAATAATAGGTATAGAGAAAGGAAAAGGACACAGTGAAAAACATGCTGTATCACTTCATGTGATATAACTGATTTTCTGCCAAGAAGGAGGAAGGATGCATGATTTAGGAGTTTTACGATTCTAATTATTTTTCTTTTGAGACTAATTTTTGTGGTTGCTGTGAGGAAACATACATGTTGGCATGGATAAGATGTGCTAGAATTGAAACAGAAAACTAAATATTTAAAAGCATCAGAATTGGCCAGGACTATGGACAGGAAAAGACAGCCTGAATCTGTACCCAGGAACTCAGAAGAGACCTTATGGGGAGGTCTGGCTAACAATGGTGAGTGAAACATAGTCTTTGCATTTTATTTAGTAGTCTTGCAAGACCCTTCTGTGTACACAAAATGAGATAAACGCCTAATTTAAATATACATATAAGAGGTTAGATCAGGCAAATAGTTACATGAAAAAACACTGAAACAATTGTCAGTGTTGTGTCTGAAAACCTGCATGAAAAAAGAGTATTTTGACCTCATATAAAAGAGGAAAAAAGAAAATGGAAAAAAAAAAAAAGATGGAAAAATGAAAAGCAGAAGCATGGTTCCTTTTCCAAGGCGGGCACAGTTTGCAGACTGTGCTCACTCTGTAGAGGGTGAACACTCACTGACTTCATTGTCTTTTGCAGGGGCTGCAGGCACTTTGCAGTCCTAGCTGGAAGATGACAGTTTCAATCTTTTTTTTCTTTTAAAGTTTAACTGCAACAACACTGAGTCAGACTGCAAAGCATGTTAGGAATTTATAACCCATCAATCCTTAAATGTCCAGTCCTGACATTTAAGAATCAACTGCAGTAAATAAAATGAAAGAAAAAACAATAGCCATCCAAAACTTGATTTAAAAGCTACATAGCTACTGACAGTTTTAGCCTCCTTGGAAAATGTTTTTAAAACCAACTTTTCTCTCAACCAGCAATAGGACACACTGTGCAAGTTTACTGTTGAGTCAGACTAGTTATCAGAAACAACTGTTTCAATCTCCAGTGGTCTGAGCCAGCTGGCAAGACCCTTCAAGACACATGATAAAATGTCCTTTTACATTGCTTTGTGATCATTCTCTATTTGTGCCTTTCTCCCAGCATCCTGTTCCCAATGCAGAACAATCTGGCTCTAACTTTGACTATTGCTAGCTGAAGTCTGGCAGAAAGTCTGCTTAGCTTGGAGTTGAGCTATTGTGAGTCACGTCCTCTTTTTTTTTGTTTTTTTTTTTTTTTTTTTTGTGTGTGTTTGCTCATTGTCTACTTGAGCAAAAGAATATTGTCTAGCAGTCTTACAAGCTTTGACCCATTGGTACACTAACTGTTATATTGCTGAAAGAACCAGAGAAGTGCACAAAGCACTTTCATTAACTAATAATACCCCAAATAATTTTTTAAGATGGAACGAGAACATATAAAAATAGTTCAACTTTCCTAAATGTTATTTTCATTATTCAGTGCCATAAATATCCATCTTATAGAATGGAGAGCCATAAATTGGAAAGAGCAGAACAGAGGATACATCATTCTCTTCTCCTCCATTATTTAGTACTATTCCAAATGTCTTTGTCCATGTCTGCAGTGCATCAGGTCACAATGTAAAGGTCTTTGAACTGGAGCCCAAACATGATACAGCAAAATCTCCTAACTTGGTATCGGGAGCTCTTCTCTTTATTCACATGGTGCCATGCCCAAGATAATCTACAATACTGATGAATGTACGATAACATGAAACCATATGCAATTCAGGCCTTCGACCCTGACTACAGCTGACCCCTTGTTCGAGATTATCTGTTGGAGGACTACCTGTAGCACCAGTTTTCTGTGTTTTCATGCAGCACCGGAAAAAAAATAAAACCAGATTGGCTAATGAAGTTCCAGAACTGAACATTTCTTCTCAGGACTGCAACTCTGGATCATATCAGTTTCCCTCTATTTAAACACACATACATGCACAAGCTTATGTAAACAGTGTTTGAATCAGTACACTATAGCCAAGATCCATGATGTCAAGATACCAAATAAACTGTTATTTTTCTGGCATGATAGCATTATTTCCTGAAGAAAAGGAAATATTTTTAAATACGATAAAATAGCTGGATATTGCAAGAATCTCTTCTAAAAGCAGGAAGCATTTGTTCTTTATCGCATACAGAGCCTCATCCTGACAGACGCTGAGCATCTGAAAATTCCAGGTACACAGTCCATCTCAAATTCACAGCTGAAACTGTGGTCCATGTAAGATTGTGATAGAGTCCTGATCCCACTGAACTGATGTGGACAAAGATTTCATTACAGATATGCAATGAATGACCGCCACAGTTACAACTTCCATAATGTAGAAAGTTTCTGATGGACATTTATTCCTCCTCAGTCGAGAGAATATTTTCTCAAGAAAATCATTATAACTTCCATTAAGAAATATACATCATGACTCTCTAGTCTTTACTGCTATGGTATTTAAAAGTTCCAGCTGTATTTGGCCTAAACAACTTCAAAATAGTGTTCCTCTGCAGTGTAATTCTACAGTGTCCACTAGGTGAATTACACAAATATCAAGTAATTATTTGGTACCATCTGAGTGTGAAGAACACAAGGAAAAGAAAGAGTAAGACAGAGATGAGTCACACATTGTAACGCCAGACTGACTTGCAAATGTGAAAAACTAGAAATATTTCTATTTATTTAAATCAGATTATCTGTAATTAAAAGATAAATGTTAGTAGTAGAGTTGCCTGTATAGATATATTAGTATAAGTAACTCATATCAGCTAACAATTTTTTTAAAGAAATGACAACTTTTTTTTTTTACTAAATATTTTTCATGACGTTTTATTTCTTCCATTACTCATCCAGAATTGGTCATCAGCTTAACTCAGAAGCACGTATGACATGATTTACAGGCACCATTTTAAAGGACAGTCAGATTTCTAGTGCAAAAGTGTTCACACTATCAGAAGCACAGTATCAGCAAAGCCCATGCCAAAAGGAGGTTTACCTCACTCTATACTATATGCACAACAGGTTCACTCACCGTGAAGGAGGAGTTTCTATTGATGTTTTTTTTTTTCCTAACTCATACATCTCAGAGTAATACCTTATTCTTGCAGCTACCTGTGTGCTGCAGATGCTTGTGTCTTCAGATACCTCTGCTGAGATCCCTATAGTTGTTCTTCGCTGAACTCACCAGTACAATATAGACCCTGGGCCAATTGCTGCAGATTTCCAGGACCTTTACTGTCTTCTATTCTGTCTACAAACACATAGTACAATGGTGTACAATGGCATCAAGCTGGGAAGTCATTACTCCAGTCTCCAGTCCAGGATAGTTTCAGACTTACCGCCCAGGATAATCCAATAAAAGACACTACAGTCTAATAAAAGGAAAAGAAGAGCTTCACTTCTGCAGCACAGTGAGTCATCTAACATCATCACTTCCAAGCATCCCACGCAGAAAAGGAAATTGTGAATTTCACAAGAGGAAGGAAAGGGAATATTGAGTCTATTACATAATATTAACCAAGGCAATAAAAAGCCCTCTCTGATATTACTATGTATCCGATGCTGAAAATCACTCAGAACAAATAATGAAATCTGAACTGTAGACAATGCTCTTACAAGAAAAAGCAGTTTCACAATACAACTAGCTATTAGATATAAAAGGCTTGTCATTCTCAGATCTTCTACATAATTTCTTTCTAAAGGATAGTGCTCTGAGATGTCCATGAGCTTTTAATATGCTCAGGCTTTCAGTAAGAGAGTCTGTTTAGAACTTGTTTTCTTCAAAACGCTTCCAGGCAATGAAATTCTTTCTTCCTCACTACAGCCAATTTAAATGGAGTTGACAAGTTTAAGACTATGCACTGAGACAAAAATGTCACCGTTGTTTGGCAGCTGACTGAGTTGAAGCAGCTATAGCTACAGCACTTTAAATCATCAAAAGGCAGGTTATGAACTGCAAGAGACAGAAACTAACGGAGCTTCGCACAGACACTTATATATCAGATAGTCCAGGCTAGTGAGAAAACTCCATGGCGTTTTTCTACATTATAATAATGTGACTAAGGAAGATGGCAATCTTTGTATTGCTGCTGGGAAAACATGACCATGAACTATTGAAACATTTGCTTTTGAGAGGGAGAGTTTAGGCAAGCCTTTCAGACAGATAGAACAAACAAAGCCTTCAGTGTGGCACATATGAGCAAGACAGCTGTGCTCACTCTGTATGGAGCACATTCTGACAAAATACCTCTTCTAGTGACAAGAGGTTACGTAATCTTTGAAAGAACATATAATACCCAAATGTGGCTGTTGTATTGCAATGTATTATATCTTTCAATACTAAAAAAAAAAAAAAAAAAACCCAAAAAAAAAAAAAAACAGTTAAGAGTTCAGCCCACATTGTCTTCCTACCAGCTTTAAGTGTAGAGATCTTTACCACTGCAACTTTGAGTTGCTATCTATGTGTATAAAATTCCTGTCAGCAATGTCTATTATCAGCAAAGGGTTTCCTAGGACAGGGGGGCAAACACAGTAATGCTAATGTGGGACTAAGTAAAGTATGGGTTTAAGTCCTGAGTCCTTGGGGTTATCCATTTTTTGATCCACTCAGAAGATACTATTAACCTCTATCTTAAATTTTGATGTGGAATGGGGCTTCAGTCCATATGTAATATTCACGCAGATGAGGGTTTCTATTGGGCCGCCTTCTTATAATAGTTCTAATGACCCATGTTTTCTGTCCTTTTAAATCCTGTTTGGACTGTAGGAGGGGGAGATGGGAACACAGTAGCATCACTCTGGTCTGCCCTAAAGAGAAGATGCCTAAGCAGATATGGAGCTAGCTGCACCAAGCAGTGCAAGTCTCGTGTGGAGCAGCAACTAAGCCAAGGTGATTTGTGAGCCTCTGAGAGGCAGGATTCTTTGGAAACTGTTCAACTTTGGAACAACTGGTTGTGATTCTAGCTTCTACAACTACTGAAGTTCCCATGACCCTAAGAAGAAGATGGTGGTAAAGCCATCTAAGCACTCAAAGACAATTTTGGTCCAGGCAGGAAGACAGACCTTAATGTCTGAATGCCTTTCTGGAAGATTAGCTCTTGTCAAATATTCAGCAAAAAATTGAATTGATTAAAATGTATTGCACTGTGGGAATAGGAAGGCTAACCTGATCCCTTCATGCCCCATGTGCTCAGAATTTATTGGACCTGCTCTGGCATGTCTTTGCATAAATCATATGACAATGAACAGTATATTAATAAATTAGCCCTAGATTATTATGAAACTTTAATCAGAGAATAGAGAAATTCAACAATAACTGCTTATATCCATTGGTAAATTTCATGTTCTTCTACTACTAATTGGTGCTGTACAGGATTACCAGTTCCCGGAGGAAAAGCACCTGGCTCAGATCCTGCTCCCGTGTGGTCCAGTACAATAAGAAGAACAAAACAGGACTGGCACCTTCCTTTATCCCCTTCAAACTCATGAATCCTGGGAGATGCCACAATGTCCTGTCTCACCCCTTTGCCTAGAGAGACTGCTTCCATCAGTTGAAGAAAATAAAAGGAGCCTTAGTTTCCTCAAGAAGTTTCCTATGATATCTACTGTGATAATTCTCAGGAAGCCTAATCAAAAAGCAGAATCCCAAGGCCTATAAAAGTCAATGTGCAATGTACCTTGTGTATGTAAATGTGGCAAACCATATATTTAAACAGTTGATGACAAATAGCATTACTGCTGTTAACACCTTTCTGAAATGCTAAGTTAATTACCATTCAGACCATACCAGCTAGCAAGAATACCCAAAACAGCCCAACATTGTTTTCTACTGCTGTTAGTTTTCTTCTTGGCTAAAAAATTTATACTTGATTGAACAAAGAGAAAAAATCTTGTAGAAGTTGTTTACACAACTCAAGTGGGAACACAGCTGTAAGAGACATATATGCTAATAAAAGAAGAGGTCTTGATCATTCCCCAAGTGCAAGGGAGAAGAATATTCCATCTCTTGAAAACCTGATAATACTTTATGTGCAAAGTCAGGAGGAATTAGAAGAATAATATTAGAAAATTAAAAGCAAATGCCATCACAGAATTATTTGCAGTTCTTTTTCAACAACAGCTCTAAAAATCAGTCTGAACCATAACTCCACAATAAGATGAATAACAAACAGCTAAACTAAGAATTTTAAGGAAGACTGAAGGCATGGTCCTGAAGGCTACTTCCCAGAGTCTTTCAAAAGGAAAGGTGATTAAAAATGCCAGTGCCAGTCCTTGAAGTACTAAATTTTAAGCAAAAAACTAACATCTGTGATGAACATTCTTCCTTCTTACCTTGGATGTGGAGGCTATTTGGTTGAAAAGAAGGGTTTGCTGTTGGCTGGTATGTCTTTAGAGGCACTCCTGCAGGCTGTTGAAGGTGGAGAGGTTGTGGAGTCCGTCTCTGCATCATGTGATGTGGAACTGAAATTCTCTGGGGACTGATGTGGTGAGAAGAAGCTGGACCAACAAACCTAAGAGGTCAGAAACACAAAACTGTAAAACCCCCAAAAGATAAGAGCTAAAGGTTGTTTTTACTTTACTTAAATTACTGTAATGTTTAGCAGCTTGCACAGGCAGACTTCCAAAAGAACAGTGTGCAGCCCAGATACAGAGAAGAAATATTTTCAAACAGTGACATCATTAGATTTGACAACTGGGAAATTAACAGGCTGAACTGCACCCTTATAATAGAAAATTTCTTTTAACTTCTGTGGGTGGGTTTAAGTCTTAGTGGGAGAAGGTATCTCATAGGGGACCTGACTTCAGAGGCATTGCCAGCTGTCTCACTGTAAGGCTTTGTATCAACTGTATCTGTCAATAAATAGCTGTCCTTCCTCATTGGAAGTGAGCGGTCACTTCTGGTCACTGGACACTGAGGAGTTATATACTAGGTTCAGGTCCAGGTTCAGGTTTCAAGTTCTAGAAATCTTTGTAAGTTACATAGAGCTATTTGAAAATAAACCTGAAGTCAATATAATGTATATAAGGGCGAGTGTTAAATCACTTCCAGTTGGGCAGAGTCTGACCACATCAAAATGTTGATCTGGACTCAAAGTATAAACTTACAAGTCTGGCAGAGGAGGAGACCCATTCAGATCAAACCTCACGGTGCAGCTGCCACAGAAGTTCATTATTTCAATTATAAGTTTTACACAGATCTGTCACTCCTGGCACTACGAGGATACACACTACTTTATGGATTTTACACAACGGTTTTACAGACTTTGTAAGTTTAACTTTTTTCTACATTTCCTTAAAATTGCATACCTCAAAGTACATTACAAATAGGTGCTACAGTAATTTTTGCATATGGAAAGCTGAGGTTATAATAGCTCTGGTTGGTGCCTCCAATGACCAAACAACCCACCAGACCAGTGGGATCAGATTAGTAAACAGAAACTCAGCCTGAGTTTAGGAATGGCTCAGGACCGCTTTCTCATCCATGAGAGGAGAGCCGGGAAGACCAACGAAAAAAGAGACAAGGTATTTCTGCAAGAGGGTGAATGAAAACTGATGTGGTATTCCTGTCGCGGATCGGCATCTCTCTCCACTCCTACAAGCAAGCTGCAAGTCTGTGCTGAGCAAGAGCGCTCACCTACCCTTCTCTGTCGTGTGTGTGCTTAGTAGTTGCTGCTAGGACAAATTAGTGCTTGCAGTTAACACAGTCTGCCAGGAACCTAAAGCATAGATCTGGTCCCTGTTCTCCTGAGACTGGACCTCAATACACTAGAAGACTCCTTTTTAACCTAGCAGTAAAGAATGTTTTTTCCTGCAGAAGCATAAAGAAGCTGTAATCTCACACTGAATACAACAGAAGGTGCAACTGCAGTAGCAGTAGTACACCCCTGGACAGGGTTATTTTACAGGTTATAACCACATATAAATCCAAGAGACCTGAGATCCTTTATGCTGCAGCTCAGAATTAGTACCTGCCACAAATTAGCTGTGTGATTTTGACTTAATTTGAAACCTATTTACTACATTTCTGGTAGATCCACAATTTACATTTGGAGTACAGAAGGTGTCAAGATGAACTTTGGATGATTTAATGCCTATTCAGTTTTCTTTGAGACTCGCACTTTTAGGCATGCTAGAAACTGAGAAACCAGTAGCTATGTTGTGATAAAAATATCAGAAGTTTTCAAAAGGTGCTACAACTACCTAGTTACATGTTTCCTGCATAAGGACTGGAGTTAGTCTTTTGTGTAGCACTTACACAGAAGGACTGTTACTTCCTGCCAGAGATTAAGACAATCTTTTATTACGACTGTTACTTTAAAAATCATGGGATATCATCCTCTGTGTTTTCAAAATTAATTTGTGAAAATTAATCTCTGAAATAGGTTTTTAACCAGCAGCCAACAACAGGGAAAAAAATCCTTTTCAAAACTAAAAGTGAAAAGCACAGTTTTAGAGATTTCACATTTAACATCCCGAAACCTCTCCCAATAATAATGCACTACTTTGTACAGCCAGACAGGACTCCTTTTTAGCAGACTTTAGTGGTCTTTATAATGATTTATGAATCACTTCACAAATTCCTGACTTACTCATATGGGTGACTATAGTTATCTACTTTTAATTCCCTTTGGCCTAACAAAAGAGAAGCTTGGACTTGTCTCCATCCAGATCTGTCTCTGAACAAATCATAATGTGTTACTGGGGGAACTGAAAATTTAATTTTGCTCCTGAAACAATCAGGACCAGTTTGTAACCACACAGAAACAGCCATCAAGATTGTGGTCAAGCCCTGGAGCCAATGCAATTAGGAATAAGTCAGATTTGAAGAAAGGTGACCTTCCCTATTTCTGCTGGATTCAAAATCAGAGCAGGAACGTTTCTGGAGCCATCAAGTAGCCTCTCCCTTTCCAACAGTAGCTAGGAAAAAAAGTGTCATGCTGGGGAATTACTAGATTTGGTAGCAAGCAAGATAGATGACAAAGTTACCAAAGCTTACCTGTTTTGATGAGATTAGATAAAATAGCGCATATATAGGGGGTTTGTTAATGACTAGTACTGGTCACAGCTACCTGGAAAAAAGATTTTACTCTAGCATTTGTTGACTGGAGCTGGCCCAAATGTAAACTACATGCACAGTATAAGTAATGTGTGGAAAGGGAATGGAAGAGGAAGGGTAATAGTAATAATATATAGTATAAATAGTGTATTTATATAGTATTTATAACTATTTATGTAGTTTATCTTAGCATGGTTGGCCACCTGTAAATGGTCTTTGGTGTGTTGGGGAAACAACCTTTCATGCCTCTGTAGCAAGGATATATACAAGGTATTTCTTCACCTAGAATCTCAAGTGCTTTGAGACTCCTCAATTAAAGAACTGGCTGTGCTCAATTGTCTGGGCATCAATGGGCTGAAGGGGTTATTTTTGTATGTGGAGAAAATATCAAGAACTGCATGGCAGAGAAACCCTTTTTGTTAAACTTCCCATCAAGCAGAACTGCCATTCTAATCCAAGACAGTGGAGACAGGTATTATAACTGTGATACCAAGTTGTCACTGTTCAAGATGATTGGAAACAAGGAAAGCAAGAAAATAATTATCATTCAAAGCTCTATCTGACCTACAGCTTTTAGTTGGCACTCCCCTTTTTCCAAGTGAATTTGAAAGACTCATCACCTCAGAATTATCTTGGCTGCTGTTCTTTTAGGCTGGCAGTCTTTCATTTGTTTTCACACTCCCCACCTCAGGAAGCTCATGGAAGTATATGCCCGACCGAACAATATTGGACATTGTGCTTATACAGGAATCACTCAGTGGGCTTCTCCCACTTTCACTGCTTGATGGCTCCAAGAGTTGTCACCTGCATCCACTTCACAGAGCTCTGTAGCTAAGTAGACAGCTCCTCTTCATATGGGGAGAAGGGAGAGCAGGAAATTTGGTCCAAGACTGGAGCCAGTGTGCTGATGACAAGAAAAATTCCAGGTCTGTCATGGATATCAGTCCCATCTTAAAAGGGAACCCCTTTGAACTTGCTGCCTGCTTCACTTACCCATCTTCTGAAAGGGAAGAGCAACTCTGAGCTGCAACAAGAGGCTGAGTTTTCCTTGCCTTGTTTTTCAGAGGATTAGAAAAAGAGCAACAGAAGGAACACAGGGCAGCATCCCAAATCTTTCCACTCTTCTGTCCTCCTCCCTCAGTGCTTAAAACCTCACCCTACAGAAGCAAGGAACGCATGAAGATGGGAAGGATGGGAGACTGAAATTTTGGGGGAAGAACTGGGGAATATTGATTGCAAGATAGACTTGTAAGTGAGAACCACTACAGCGAAATAAAGCTGGAGTTACATATCTTTGTGAGGAAATCTGGAAGAAGTGGCTAATCTAATTGCTATATATATACACATATGTACATATACATACATATGGTAGAAAGAAAAAGTAACAACTAGAGTTCAAATTTAAAAATGCAGACAAAAATTGTGTATGGTCATTAAAAAATTCTGTAAGTTTGCAGCCAATCACATTGATTTGGTGTCTGAGATACATTTTCTGAAATACTGTTTTTAGCACTAATGGTACCATGAATTGCCCCTCATGCTTCTGGTTTACTCTCTCTCTCAAGTTCTCCCTCCTGTGGGGCCATACTCATAGAATATCAGAAAGCACAATTCAAATGTGGGTATAAAGATTGCCTTGAATCACTAGAAAAAGGTGTAAGGGCAAACTTACTTTAAAAAAAAAAGAAAGTGTGAAGGTAAACTTACTCTGACCTACTTTTTTGTAGTCAAAAAGAATCAACTTTGTCAAATCTTTGGGGGCTGTTAATCTATTCTAGGAAACAGGATTTAAGACTTTTTGCTGC
This sequence comes from Tyto alba, assembly GCF_018691265.1. NCBI lineage: Eukaryota > Metazoa > Chordata > Aves > Strigiformes > Tytonidae > Tyto > Tyto alba. The sequence goes on from NW_024881318.1 coordinate 33,759,596, forward strand.
CTTTTGTTGAATAAACCAGATTACACTAAAAATTTCTCACACAACCAATTTTTCTTTTTAACAGAAAAAACATGTTAAAAGCCCAAATACCAAATAACCATATGGGCTGCTGGACAACAGCTCTGTCAATTTCATATCTCTAGGGGGTTAGTATATTTCTGCTTTTCCTGCTTGTTCTGTTTCACTCGTACAAAAAAAGTTGATTTTTGCTAAATCTAGCAAAAGGTCATTATTTCATATTACATCAAATTCTGTGTTTCACCTTTTCCAACTAGTAGTTTCTTGGGAAAAAAGGTTAATTTCAATTATTCTCCAGTTTCAAATAAATTCTGCAGGGGACTAGGAGCATGACAAAAATAATGATAATAGCATATTGTACTACAGTAGCAATAATAGCAAGCAAAGAGAGTATCTTCTTTTCTTGGGAACAGCAAATAAAACACTTTCATTGTAACTAACTATCTGTTAAAAATATATTGAATAGAAAGGAAACTGTATCTGCATATAAATGAGAAAAGAAGAGAAGGCGTAGTTTACCTATCACTAATCCCTGTTACACTATGGCACAAAATGCTACTAGCAGGAATTATTTGAGATAGGAACTATGTAACAATGTTGGATGTATCTATGTCTTCTTTCTCTGCTTTTTCATGACTTTGCACTGAAAAGTAAAGCATGTGCCATCATTTAGACAACGTCAATCTGCGTGGTTGCTTTCAATATGCTTCCAAAATCGAAATGGAACATTAAAGCTGAAAAATTTGATCTTTATTTTTTCTTCAGAGGCCACTGTTTCCTTTGATTAATTTGCAAACACAACTTACTGGGTTGCTGCTCTGTTAAAGGTCTGAATTAAAATCCTTTTCATTGGGTTGCAGCAGTTTGGGAACATATCAGGATGTTATGCAGTTGACACAGCCAGGAGATCAGGCTTTCATCTTATTACAGCTGAAGTTTTGCCTGTACAGAGGACAAAGCCACAAGCTCCCTGTAGCAGGTTGCTGTCTCCAACAGTGTCCTACAGTGCTGCACTTTCTGACAATGTTAAGTGAGGAACAATCTATCCTTGCTTCTGCTTGATTGCCTTTTTATTTCTAGGCATATCCAGAAAATCTGGGGTGATATCTCCATTCTCTGCTTTAAATATCCCTGTCATTCTGCTGTGATTTCACATTTTGATTTGGCTTCACACTTTATGCTGCGTGCTAGTGACTTTGTAGCTCCTTAGTCCACTGTCAGTGGGGGAAATATTCTGCTGTAATACAGTATTCTGTAACACAACATATTGCACTGTAAATTAGTTCAGCTAGCTATCAATGACAATCAAATAAACATAGTTTAAAAACACTTGTAAGGAAAGCATATCTTTTGCCAAACACAATTTTGAAAAATGAAATGCTTTCCCCAAAAGTCATGAATGCATTCACTTGACCAAAATAACAAAATCCTAAATTTTTTTCCTATGATACAACATGCTTCCCTGTTTTTCTGTTGCAAATGATTTTATTTTTTTTTTAAGGAAGGCAATCTTCTCCCATAACAGAAATACTTTGGCCAATACAAAATTTTTGTTATTATTTTTTTTCAGCCACCGAATTTGCACTCATCAAGCTCTGCCTCACACTTTGCACAGCAGTTATCCCACAGCAGGTTTCTATCCCCACTGTGTCTCAGAGGAGAAGATAAGATGTGCCAGTACACTTTAATTTTATATCCTTCTTTTTAGTCATTAATAAGTGTCTAAAAATCCTTTTCACGCTCAAGCTTTAGGAACACAGCTACTGCTATTTCAGATCAAACCAATGGTCCACCTAGCCCAAAGAAGGGACATCAGGAAGAAGGAACAGCCACTGTCATGGTTTGAGCCTGGTTGGCAGCCAACCATAATGCAGCAGCTCTCTCTCCCTCCTCCTCCGGCAACGAGAAGGGACAGAGAGCCAGGCTTGGGGTTCAAGACAGGACTGGGATGGGGAAAAATTCCCCTCTATGATCACGAGCAAAAGTCAGACTCATTAGGGGAAGAAAAAAAGGAACATACATTTATTACAGACACTAACAACACATAACAGAGTAGGACAGTGAGAAGCATTGTCACATCTTGAGAACACCTTCCCCCACCCCTCCCTTCTCCCCGGGCTCAGCTCTGCTCCCGATATCTCTACCCCCTCCCCCCAGTGGCACAGGGGCAGGGAATGGGGGGTGCAGTCAGTGCTGCCGCTTTCTTTATCTTCGGTGAGGGGAGTTTCCGGAACTTGTTCCTCCTGCTCCATCGTGGTCACCCTCTCACAGGAGACAGTCCTCCACAAACTTTCTCTGACTTGAATTCCTCCCATGGGCCGCAGCATTCCCCACACTGCTCCATCATGGGTCACTAACTTTCTCTAACTGGATTCCCTCCCACGGCTGCAGACCTTCCCGAGCTGCTCCGGCGTGGGACACCCCCGCATGCTGCAATCCTCCCAGTGCTGAATTACAGCAGCGGGGCTACCTTTTCCCACAAGACCGCGGCCTTCTTCGGGCACAGCACCTTGATCAACTAGGCGGAAGCCACAGGCCATAAAGCAATGTCTGCTCCACCGTAGATCTTCATGTGTGGCAGGGGGGGCCGCCCTGCCGTCTCCCCACAGGATACAGGGGGGTCTCTGCTCCGGCACACCTCCCCCCTCCTTTCTTCCTCCGTTCCTCCACTGACCTTGGTGTTCACGCAGCTGCAGCAACTCCTCCTCACAAGTCCCACTGCCCGTCACCACGTCCCTTCTTAAATACGTTATCGCAGAGGCGCAGCTGATTGGCTCAATTTCCCAAACAGAAGTGGAGCTGACTTGGAGCTGGGGGAGTTTCGAGAAGCTTCTCACAGGGGGCCGCCCCTATAGCCCCCTCCCCTGCCACCAAAAAACTCCACCACTCACTCAACCCAGGACAGCCACTCTGACCAGCACCACACGCTCTTTGGTAAGAAGAAGAAAGGAGAACTTAAGTGGAATTTAAATTGGAATTTAAGGAAGGAAGCTGTGAATGGCCACATCAATTTTAAGCTTTGCTAGGTTGACTCTGAAAGGAGGTTGTAGCAAGGTGGGTGTCGGTCTCTCCTCCCAAGTAACAGCAATAGAACAAGAGGGAATGGCCTCAAGTTGCGCAAGATGAGGTTTAGATTGGATATTAGGAAAAATTTCTTCTCTGAAAGGGTTGTGAAGCTCTGGAACAGGCTGCCCAGGGAAGGGGTTGAGTCACCATCCCTGGAGGTATTTAAAAAACGTGTAGACATGGGTCTTAGGGCCATGGTTTAGTCGTGGACTTGGCAGTGCTAGATTAACAGTTGGACTCAATGATCTTAAAGGTCCTTTCCAACCTAAATGATTCCATGATTCTGTGTTTCTATGGCATGAGTTCAGGGTTAGACTTGCTGCCACCTCCACTCCTTAGTGTCTGTCATTTATATGTGTCATTTGCTCATTAACAAAAAAAGTGGTAATGTCTTAGCAGACAATCCTCTGAAGTGTCTCACGCCTGGAAAGAAATTACTGTACTGATTTCAAAACCACACTGTTAAGGTCTTTGACTAAAGACTATTTCGAGGCAGGCCCTTGTATGCCACATACAAAGGGCTTTGTAATATGTGAAGACTGGATGTCTCTAGTCTTTGGTTAGAACTACTCAGAGGTTTTTTCTTGTGAAAGTCTAGCTTGGAGCTACTTATTATTTTACAGCAAAAGCATAAAAGGAATATAACCACACACTCAAATAAGCAAAAAGAAGCACTGTTGCAGAACTTATTATAGCATTACAGTAATGCTCAGCTGAACAGTTCAGCCCTAAATCCTTCTTTCCAGCTTTATATAGTTTCTAGAAATTTCTGTTGAACCAGGATGCATCATGCTTCAGGGACATACCACTAGCTCTGGTTCACAGGAAGGTGAAGAATCATCTGGAACATTAAGTCCAAATGAAAAATTCTGCTCTGGTCTCACAATAGTTAACAGCCTACTTCTTGCACCAAACCAAGCTTTAGAAAGCAAAATGTATATGTTTGGTAATTCAATAAATAATTAAAAAATTTTAAAAATCAGAAATTTCAAGCATTTGGCACAACCAGTTTTGGGGCACTGAGCTGCAGATGTTAATTATGTCATATAAAACCAAAATTTTCTATCTGGTTTTTAATTAGATTTTTTTTTTCAGCTTCCTTGAATGGCTATATCTTCCAGTACTACACAAATGACTGAAAAGGAAGGCAAGTACATATTCCCTTTTATACAGATGCTTTTGTGTACCATTACTATTTGGTACCTTAATTGAACAGTTGCAGTATTTCATATTAGGGGAGCACTGAAAGTTAGTATCAAAGAGCTGGAACAAACAATATGTAAATCTCAATTTTTATTATGCATATTCTTTCCTTTGATAAATGAAGTTTCTTCTTGTGTCCAAACTCTCTATGTGACTTGCACTCTCTGTACATTGAGTTTTGTACACAGAAGAAAGCAGTGTAGGATGTGTCTCATGTTTGCTTCAGTTTCTCACATTGATAAGGCTTAATCAAGTCCACACTCTTCCTCCCATCACTTAGGTGAAGAAAGACACAAAAGAAGCCCTGCAATTATTTCCCTACCCCATGGTACCTGGAGATCTAAAGTGTTTATTTCCTTCTGCTTCTGTTACTCACAAGCCTGAGCCTGCTGTCAAAAAAGGAAGGGGCACATGACTGTCCCCTAGAGTTGCCAAAGCAGCCAGGCCAGCTTGGATCAGCTTCAGACCAAGACAGGCAGGCTATCGCAGGGGCAAGGGCTGGTCAGCCAGTCCTAGCTCTGGAATGACCCCAGAGGGCACCAGGAAACACAAAGCATGGGGGGAACAAATCCCCTGCTTGCACCCCTAAATCCTGCAGTGCTTTCCATGATGAGATTGGGATAAACAAGGTGATTCACACCTTTCAAAAACACTGTCTCTGGCACTTTGTATACTGAAGTGTTGGTTCACATTTTCACAGCTAACATCACACCCATGAAGTGGTATAAATGACAGCCTGCATGCAAGGCCCCTAGGTCAGTGGACTGTATTAGATTCAGGATGCAGATTCTGCATTAGTTTTTCTTTTAAATATTTACCTTAATCTGTATTATATGTTCTGTAATCGAACCAACACTGCTGCAACACTTTTTTTCCTTTTCTGAATATAAATTGCCATTTGTCGATGGTATTTGTCAGTGAAGATACTGGCACCTTTTTTTTTCAATCCAAAGTAGCTCCACATATGGTAACTGACAATTAAATCCTTTTTAGAGTCAGGTTAACATATGAGCAAGGAGTGTATCACACTAGTTTTTTATTATTGTTATTTTGTAAAGTACTGTAGCATCCTGAGGTCTGCAATGCATTCAAGGACTTAATGAGCTAAGACATACTCTAAACGCATCTGCTACAGTTCTATACCAGTAACTGATGCAGAAATGGGCAAATGAGAAGATCACTGTCTTTCATAATGAAATTTTTACCTGTAATAACTATTGATCTGTCCCTGTCTGTCACCTCCTGCTCTGGCAAGTGTCAGATATGGATGTTGAACAGTTCACGCACTAGAGAGAAAACCATACTGGGAAGGAACAGCCTCTGGGTCAGGCAAGAGAGCCATGGGCAGTCCCAGAGTTTTCACAGAGACCTGGGGCAAGAGAAGAAAGGTCAGGACTGTGTAGCCAGAAGCAGAGAAGAAGAACTGAACTACTAGATGAGCTCCAATGATCATGAAATGGCAAGTTTCATCTCAGACTGGTGTACAAAAAGCTCAACAACTTCCAGAGGCTCCAGAACTGGCTGAATTCACACATGCAGTTTGAAATCAAAAAGTATTTTAATCTGTTGTCAGTTCCCTGAGCCATCACACTCTTCCATCTTCCTGATACATGGCAGAGTGAGTACTGCTTTCCTCCACATAAATTATGCTCATTTATCTGTAATTGAAATCTAGTGAATGTTCTTTTCAGGTTTATAATTGGACACTTTGTGCTCTCCAAATTACTGGCATTTCTGTCACTCAAGGAAATTAAACATTTTGAAATACATTAATGAAATACAGCAATTCATCATTTAGAGCACTGAAAAATGGGGAGATTAACAAAGTAATGTTTAAGTATCCATACACATATAATAAGAATTCAGTATTTTGTGTGATGGGGTACCTTCCTGATTTTCTACTGAAAATCTATTTGCTTAGACCTCTTCAGTCTTGCAATCTGGTAGACTTCTGGTACAATGAACTAAGTGGAAATCTACAACATTATACACGATAAAAATAATTGGAAAGATTGCTGAAAATAATTTAGCGAATGTCTAAGCATGAAAATTAAACCACTTCCAAACAATCTGCTTTCACATCACTGAAATATCTAAAATCATGGCAACAGCAAAGGTCAAGGGGTTTGTATCTAGCCAGCATAAAATAAATCCTGACTATAAATCAAGCTCTCAAACCAGTGAATTAAAAATTCTTTCATTGTCTATTGGTCCTAACAAAATGCCAAGGAAAAAAAAAAAAGGCAAGCTCCTGCAGAAATACTTAGTATTGAGATAATATTGACAGAATATGACTCTCCTACCACAAGTACACAAGGAAACAGAAACATGAATCTCAGAGACCTCATTTTGTAAGTAATGGCTGGGCTTCTCTGAAGTTTACTGTCCCAGCCAGTATGACTTTCCTTGCTCAGGCCATTGGTGGAGATCAAGAGGGGACTGGAGGAAGTCCCTGGGATGGAAAGCCCCACTGCTCACAGTGGGATAACAGCGTCCCTTTCACTTCTTTCTGTGGTAAACCCATACCCAGACCAATTGTTACCCAGGGGCTGCCACCAGTGACTGTCTGCACACTGATGATTCATTTTCCACCCCAGCTCTGAAGGCAGTCCTGCCCTAGGCTCATCATGGGAAAAGCAGGGGCTGATCTTACCTCTCTGAGTCCACAGCTGAGAGAAGAGGTAACTGTGGGGGAGGATGGAGAGGACTACCCTGTACGTTATGTCCCGGGGAGGGGTGGCTGCTGGTGTGGGACAAGGACACTGCCCCAGTTGCTGTTCCACTTTGACTTGTCTGTGTGCTGGGGAACACGGCCGCTGAAAGCAGAAGGAGAGAAATAACCCTCATCAAGCAGGCAATAGCATTGATAACTGACCAAATAAAAATGGTTAATGACTTCCCTAAAGCTGTAGTCCCAATTCTTGACAACAGTTTTTTCTCAAGTGTTGTTTTCTGTCCAAAGGGAAGAAAAAAAAAAAAAAAGCACATAAAAAATAACTAGATAATCCTTGCTGCTCCCAAATGACACTTTCAGAAACCCAGGTATGACATAGTTGTGTTCCTTGTCTTGGGAATTTTGTCTGAGAAAGGCTGCAAATCTTTTATAGCTTCCTGTTGTAGAAGAGGTAGCAAATACTTCTTAAGATATACATTTTTAGAACTAGTGAACAGAAAGCAGTTTCGTAAATAGTGAAATACTTTCTACATTTTCCACACAGCTGTAAAAATCCCAAATTTCTTGAAGAGGTCAACCCAAACTCAAATATTGTTATTATTTCCCCCAGACTCCCCAGTAATGCATACAAAAATTTTAAACTAGCATTAACAGTTTCGTAATTTTCTATGAGGTTGCTCTTGTACACATTCCAAATAAGGAAAGGCTCTGGGTGATTAAACAAAAAGCATTACAGGACTCACTCTCAATATCTTAATTAGTTGACCCTAAATCTTGTAACCAAGTTCTTTGAATCAGGCAGTCAGCAGGTAAGACATTGATTACTAACACTCCCTAATAATCCAGCTACTTAATTGTTTTTACTGACATCTGTGTCCGGTAGCTTGCGTCGATAATGAATGGCAGCCAAATATATGCTCTTAAGTATTTTATGAACCCTGAGAACAAATTCGATAGGCTGTCTACAACATGAAAATGATCTCTCACTGCTTGGTTGTCACATCTTCCAGTCTCTTTATAAAAAAGTATTTTTTAGGCCTAGTTTACAGAATAAAATTCTACCTATGAGTCTTACATTATGTTAGTAAATACGTTGGAGCTAATGATTAAAATTTATTGATAAAATCCTAGAATTTAAATCAGTTTCACAAAGGCCATTGTCACCGGTAAAATATCTTTCTAGACTAAAATGCCTGCATGGATGCTGCAGTCCTAGCAGAATAAACATTGCTTTAGTTGTAACCCCAATATAGATCCGTCTTCAAGAACATGATTTCACAGGTCACAGTTTTGAATGTTGCTACCCAAGATGAAAAGGGTGAAAAGTTCACCTCATCTTCCAACTCCTCAGCCTGTTTCTGGAAAGCTTCTATTCATCCTCGCAAGTCAGACTTTGTGACAGACTGGATATTCACCAGGCTAAAGCACAGTTAAGGAAAGGCTCAGGAGTTTAATTATACTGTAGCCTCAATAAAGAGCAGTCCTGGACATCTTTCAGCTGGTGGAGATGACAGACAGTGCAAGATGACAGATAGGAAACCACTTTGTGAATAAAAACATCTCATATAGATACTGCAGAGGTAATGTCAAGGTTTAGGGAGAGTTGGCATGAGCCACACTCATGGGCGAAGCTGAAGGAGTGGAGGCTGCCCTACCACATGTCCAGAAGGACCACCAACAACACCGCGGCTGCCTTCAATACTATCCTCTACTGTTTGCTAAATCTTATATGGACCAGAACATCCTAATCACAACCCAAGTGACAATATCCGATAGTAGACGGCATCCCAAACTAAGAGATGAGGTACCTTAGCAGAGTACACAGAGTAGAGATCCTACAGGGCGATGAGACATCACTTAAGCCAGTGGAGTAGCTTACCAAGAAAGGGCTGAGGAACAACTACTAAGACAGAGGAAAGTAGCCTTTTTTGTTGTTTTCACTTTGCTCATGTACCCCAAAAATCACTCTCTCCACACCTGTCTCTCAGAGCAGCATCAAGGCAAGTGCAGAGGTGAAAACAAAGGAATTCCCTTTTGAATTTATTATTTTATGTTTACATGCAGTGAGGAAGAAAATACTGGAAAACAACTGAATGCACATTCTGGCAGAATAAGCAGAGAGAATATTTAATGAATCAGTACATGGTAAAGGAAAACCCCAATTGTATAAATGAAAACTGAGACTATTTAACCTTGCAAAAACAAGGTAACTTGTATTTTTCCCTGAGAAAAGCACTGAAATGTGTAAGGAAATACAATGACTTAGTTTCCCAGTACTGTGATCTTAGAGTTTAAAACAAATTTCTTCAAGGCTGTGGTTGATCAGGAGTAAAAAGGCTGGACTATGACTGGGTTTCCAGCATAAGGTAGCATGAGTTGTTCTTCCCAGTCATAGCTGTTCTCTGCCACAGCCATGATAAAGATTTCAGGCAAGTATTTTCTAAGTTGTGCCCAGGCTGCAGTGATAGCACAGGTTTCTCCAGACCTGGTGACTCTGTCCCCAGGAAAAGGTTATCTGCAGCCAGGCATGGGCAACCATCTGTCCTTCCTCCAAACTAGAGCAACCTAAAGCCCACTGCAATATTCACCATCGTAGCAGTATTTGCTACTGAAGTACCTTTTGGCTAAATTTACCAGCAATTTCTCTGTACTTTTTTTTCTGTTTCTGATGAAGAGACACTACACGGTGTAAAGTAAGAGCTAACTATGGCAGGGACTAGGGGGGCAGGTAGGGTATTTAAGATAGAAAAAGCATACCTATTAGCTGCAAAAACATATTCCCGTACACAGGGTATGTTAAATGATCACAGCATGACAGGGGAGCACACCTGGGCTGCTACTGTGCCTTGCAATGAAGCATCCAAGAGCAGCACCACAGATGATGGTGTGGGAGACCACGTAACAACCGCAGGCAGCACAACACATCTTATGCCAGTTCAGCTTCTTGCTGCATAGGGGTACTGTGCTGACAAAAGCACCTCCGTGGGCACCCAATGAAGTGAAATCACAATGCTGGAAGCTGCTTCCCAGTGGAAATGCTACTTTAAAAACTTCCCAGTATAGACATGGAATTGGTCCAAGCTACTACCTGAATCTTGTGAATACCAGTTGAAGCAAAACATTGTGAACCATTGGCAGCCTACGGAATTATGGCAGTCAACAAATACTGCCAGTGACAGGTAATTTCCCTAATAGAGCTAGTCTTAAGAGACTGACAGAAAGCTTTGGACACTAGATAACCTGACCATTTTTTTTTGGGAGCTGTGTGTGCGTGGCAAGCTTTCCTAGTGATTTAGCTGTTAAATGTGAGTTGCTTGCTCAAAGTGCTGGCAGGAAAGAGCTACATAAAGGAATGTTTTTTCAGAGCCTGATTCCATTAAACACCTGATCTGAATGGCATGAAACTGAACAAATGTTCATGGCAATCAGCACACTCACTGGCTCCAACATATCACTACCAGTTAGGTCCACACAGAAAGATGCAGGATTAAGTGTAAGTATTAGTTAACAGAAAGGCTTGCTACAACGAGGCTTTTCTCTCCATCAGTAAAAGATAAACTGAAACACTTCAAGTAATTTCAAAAAGATCCACAAATTATGAAAAAAAGAATTGTTGATGTTGTTCCTCCATGTCTCTTAAAAAGCCCACACTACACCGTTGTTTACAAGATCAATATAACCTGTTGGTCCTGTATGTGACTCTGGTTGGGTTACAACCACAAAATTTCAGCCACAGAGAGGGAGGAGCCATGTTTTCATTTCTGGAGTCTCATCACAAATCAATTTAACAACACATAAGAATTTTTCATGAGAATAGCTCCACAATGGCTTCTCTATAAGAAGCTAAATTCACATTCTCATAAATTATAGGAACAAATTGGGTGGTTGGAAGAGAAAAAGCTGATTCTGAATAAGGCCCCTTAAAAAAAAAAAGACAGAAAATATAATTTAAAAAGTTATAGAATCCAAAGCCTAAAAGAAACCTACTTTTTTTTTTTTTAATGGAGCCAGAAACCTGTAATTTCATGGAACATTTTTTTAAATGTGGAAGAATCACCCTCTGCTTTGCAGATTATCAACAATAGTTAATTTACTATCTTGGATTTATTACTGCCAAAATAGCACTCTGTCAATCTATCTCTGCCCCCAAAATTCCTCTCCTCCTAACACTGCCAGCAAGAATTTTGAGTAAGGCAGACAATTCTTTCCATATAGAATAAGACAGTATGAAGGTTTTATTACGTAGCTCAGTCAATTAAAATTATATACACATGCTTGCAAGACTGGCTTTTTTCAATTAATATATTTAACCTTCCAGTTCTATAAGGAATATTTATGCATTCCTTGCGAACAAGTGATTTACAAGTGCACAGAGGGAAAAATATGAAATGCTTTTTGCACTTGGTAGAATCAGCTTCATATACCCTCCCCTCTCACCTCCCCTAGGGAGCCCATACTTCCCTACAGGATTCTGTGGCCAGGAATATGGGGGCATGTGTTGTATTGGGCTCTAAGTGGTAAGCCCAGCAAATGTAAAACATGCTGCCTGTGTTGTCTTGATCCTGTCCAGTTAATTTGTAAATCTGAAGACTCCAGTGTGCACGGAACTTAAGAAGCCATCATGCATTAAGAAGCAGAGCAAAAGTCAAAATCACATTATGAATGTAATATGCCTGTTTCCAATGTGGATCTGTTGCATGCACCATCTGCATTGATGGTCTCTGTATCTTTCTTCAGATATTCTGCAGACAGACCAGGGATATTGGAGGCATCCAAGTACTGGAGGCATCTAGAAAGCTGAGGACTTTATAGAGTCCACCCACTCAAGATATTAGAATAGAAGAAGAAAATAAATCTAGGAAAGCACTTTGTACAGTAATCCAGTCTTGTTATTTGGAGACCTCTTCAATCCATCTCTGTTTTTTGAGATCCTTTACCTCAAATACTTAGAAATCTAAATGCTTAGAAAATAAAATGGTGTTGTGGTAAAGATCTTCCACATGTAAAAATTGTCCCAAAACACGACACCATCTACTACGAAACTTTACCCATACTCCACAGCTCAGAATAATTACCAGCTGAGTCAGAAAAAACATATCAGAGTTAGTTTATGGGCAATTTTAGGCCTCTGATAAAAATGGTAGAATGGTGCTTGCTAAAAGCCTCCCAATTGCTGCCCAAGATATTCTCAAAGCAGCCTCTAATATAAATAAGAAAAAGAGTGTGGTTCTCAGTTTTGAATATTCTTTGATCTCGTCTCTGAGCTGGACATAATGAACATTTTTTAATCTTGTTGCTGGATACTTGCAATGATGGCCAGCTGGACTGATTATTAGTTGAGAAAGCTGAACATCCTGGAAAGTCCTGTGTTTTCTGAGATTAAGAAGTAATTAAATTCCTGAAGCAATAAAGTAGGGTCTGGACTGGGATTTAAAGTTATTCCTGTCATGGCATCTTTTCATCACATCCTGGCATCTCAAGACAGATTCTTCTCTTTCAGCGGAATGCAGTTTCTGAAGTTCTGTTTCATCATGAAGAAGAGAACTATAAATGGTGCAGTTGCCTTGTTGCTTACAATGTTTGTACCAATTTATTGGTAAATGTTCTCTTCTTCACAATGTGAACCCAACCATTACACAAATTTTTGAAGAACAATTAAGCTGTCTCAAAATGGAAATTATAAACTCAGAAGTAAAACTGGTGAATAAAAGGACAAGTCTGAAGGCAATAAACTATCCTCTTTAAAATAGGTAAGATATTAACACTTTTCAGATCCCTATAATGTGTGTATGGTCCTACATGGTAATACATCACATTCAGTAGGAATTCTGGATATGTATGCCCTATTTAAATTCATCCAAAAAGGTGACAACAGAGATCCTCTTAATTGTTGGTTACCCTACATCACCTCCTCTTTTACATCCGTTCCCTATGCATCAAATACAATTCAATTTTTCAATGCAATGGCCATTCATATTGCAGTTCTTGCATCTCATTCCTTTTTAATCCTGGTAATGACCCATAACTACTTCCTAAGGCTGTCAGCTTTAACAGACTGCTTTTTCCTCAGACATCTCCCACACAGCCCATGGAGCCTAATGGTTAGGGAGATCACTCACTGGGACAATTGTTTTAATAAAATTATTTAATTTTTCCTGTATGAGTCCTCTATCCTCTGACTACCTGTTACATCTCCCTACTGCTCTAACATTATGTTAGATATAAACTCCTTTATGAATTAATTCTTTCTTATTATGTGTGTAGAGCACCTAGCTCAGTACTATTTAATTGAAAAAAGAAAAAAAAAAACCACACAAGTAAGTGTTAAGTAGAGCACATCTTAAGTAATAGGCATAAAAGCAGTTATGTCAAAGTTTCACAGTACTGCAGCATAAGACATTATTTAAAATGCACTTAGAACTGCAAAACCTTCTGTAACTTTCCTGATGTAATTTTTATTTTCCAACTTGCAGAGAAAATCATGCACTTGACAAGCTATAGTAATATCGTTGACTTGCTCTGGAGCAGATCAGAGTGTGATATTCAGTAGCCATTTATAAATGAATGACGCATTCTGGTTTATTCTGAAATATTAAATGGTCAAGCTTTAACCAAACAGCATAGTAAAAAAAAATTTTTGTGCATTACATTATTTGTGACTCTTTCAGGCTCAGGAATTCTCGATTGCACTACACAAAGTAAGTTGATGTGACTTCATAGTAGAAAAAACACCATATGTTCTTATTATGAATTAATTGCTCACATCTTCATTCTATGAACTGAATAAACCCCAAAATCTATGTATTTTTAAAAACTAAAACCTAGATGCTACAAGAAATTTTGCACTTCAGTAGAAACAGACTTTGAATTTCTGTTTTACAAAATATCACTATGATTAGCCCTAGAAGAGTATGTATGCTTGCTTAACTTTAGGCTTGTAAATGTAATTTTGTGTTAGTTTTAAGCAAAGGATCTTTCATGTTACCCCACTGTACTATTAAGATTATTCTCAGTTCAGATTTCTTTTATAAAGTCACAAAGACCACAAGATAAGAACAAATATTTATGCAGTTGTAGCTTTAAGTAATAGATAGGTAATCCAGAAGATTGTTGTATTTCATTTCAATATATCTGTGCAGATTCTGTACTTTAACAGTACAGAGAAATGGTGATCATTGCAGGCATTGCTGTAATTTGCTATGTGGAAATGGACTATTATCTAAACGTCTACTTTTGTCATCTCTTACACATTTCTAGTAGTTTGCATTCAAACATTTATTCTGTAGAACTCTTAGGAAAGGATAAAACATACCTTTGCTTTAAAGGTGCATAAAAGATAAGAAAAGTAAACTTCAACTGAGAAAAGTCTGATTTAATGGCATTGGAAGAACAGAAATCTGTTCCTGTTTCTACTCGAAAAGTAGCACAGACACATTTCAGCTAATATGCTGCCTCTAACAGCTCCCAGTAAAAGTTACATACTTTATTTTTCAGGAAAGTCTCAAAATTTTTCTTTGTATCTAGAAAAAATGTTGTTTTCAGAGAACCATGAAGGGTAGCTTCTCTAGGACACATCACTTCAGTTTTCGGATGTTTCACTTTTCTCTCCTTGGGGCATGAATAATTTTCATGTTGCTGTTTCAATAAAATAATTCCCTCCCTGTTGGAATTACCTCACTTATTCACATAGTATATTACTGTGTAGCAGCCCTGATGAGCAACTAATAAAATAATTAATTTCAACTGGATTGGGTGGTTGTCAAAATGAAATGGCATGGATTTATCTATACCTGATATAATAACCTCAGTTAATTGATGTGAAACAACACAAGCAAATAAACTACAACAAATTTTTGAAGTTATGAATAGCTGTGACCACATGCAAGGGAAAGCAGTTTATTACTTATAGAGAAATTAATGCTGATAAAAGCATGTTGATTAACACTATAAAAATTGCTGCACAATAGGAAGCAGTGCCAAATAAGAAAAAAAAAATATATCAAAGAATGTCCATAGTTACCAACACTGTAAACATCAAGTATTGAAAGAGAAGGTATGAATGAGACTACAGAAAGTAATGCCACAGTCTCAGAAGCTGTCTGGGACATCATGACTGCAGACAATTGCCAGCTAAGGGCTGGCTGGAGGCAACAGCTTTACTTGGCTTTGGATCCTGACAAGTCATGGGGCAGCAGTTTGTTCAGGCTGTTGTCAGCCTAGGTTTGGATTGACCCAGCAGTGGGAGTTTGATACTTAATTGTAGTCTGGAAGCTAAACTGGTAAAAGAGCTGAGTGCTCAACAGAAGCCAGTGGCAATCTCCTGTCCTCAATTTCTGAAAACCTGGTCTAAGCTCATCTGACGCGCTGCCCCCAACTAGCTTCCTTCCTATCTAGGGACTTGAAAGGAAAAGGAAAAGCTTAGTCTTTTTTTTCTCTCTCAGTTTTGTGCATTACAGTGGGTAATGCCAGTAGATCTCAACATTCTTCACTATCCACCTCCCTCTCAAAGTACAACGTAAAATAAACAACTAAAACCAACATTGTGTCACTAGAGGTTCCCTGGCCAAAATCAGATCTTTAGAATCTGAAATTTCCTTTAGCTTTCAAATAACAGATGTCACACTCAGCTTATACTCATACTAAGGCACTTAAAAGTTAACAGCATACAGGCAATACCAACTGTTGTATAAATTAGGCTACAGTCAATCACAGCTTTAAATTTCCTGGGTTTTGTCACATAAACCTACATCATCAACAACTAGCACGTAGCTCACAACAGCCTTGACAAAAACATATCATAGAATTGATAGGTTTACAAGCTTCTCAGTAAAATAAAACCACTTATTGAAGTGGCCACTTCATGTAATGTCATTTTCAGCACTGCACATAACATTCAGCCAATTCTTTCACTTCCTACCTCTGGTTCTCAATTAAAAGTTGAACTGCTAGAACATGTAATGCATTCTGCCTGAAAATTAAAGACAGATGTCTTTACAACTACTAAAATACTGCATTAAAAAATGTGAACATCCTGGCCATCATTGTCTTGAGGTTTGAGATGTATATCACTCATAACTTATCAGATGTTTCAAATTTAGCTGAAATGTGAACAACTGTACATTTATCCAGGTATGATGGAGTTAGGTACTTTAATATGAAAATCTCAGACACTTAACCGAAACGATAATATAGGTTTATCACATTTATAGCATAAATGTGTTTATTGGTGTATTTATAGTCATAATATGAGAGATCATAATGCAGCATTTAAATTCATTAATGTAGATATATTGGAAAACTGCTATGTGATCCATGCATCAGGAAGAGGAAAAGTACTCGTTTGATTTTAAATGAAGCTTAATGAATTCAAGATGTCTAAAGTGAATTGCTAGCAGAAGTCAAATGCCTATAGATTAAAAAATTGCTCTTTGTCGCAGTAGGTCTTTTCACGGATAAAATACGATTTGTCCTGTCTCCCTTCAAAAAACATGTAAAAGTCTATTGAAAACCTATCTTTTCATATTACTTTGAAGATTCTATCCTTCTCATCAGAGAAGATATGGATTTCAGAGTAGATCCTACTCTGCAAAATCATCCCTAGTCTTAAATGAGCAATAATATAGTAGACTGTTTATCTGTCTTTTTCTATACCTGGGTAAGTATCGTGATCTGGCCCTGGGGAGTGTCCCATGGTGTTATCTGCAGCATCATGTGACGACAGAGCTGGCTGGAGGGGCTGGATTGCGAGGCAGTCATTCAGAATGTCCTGGCCAATCTCTGAGCTCGATCGCAACTGAAACACAAGAGATAAAAATGGAGAAATGATTATAACATGGACAGAAAAAAAAAAATAAATTCACAAAAATCCTTAAGACACTGAAAAATTATAATGATGAAATGTTGAGGAATTAGAGAAAGAAATGGAGCACAAGCAGAATTCTTCTTTTTTAAATCTTAGTCAATATTCTTCCATTACAGCAGGCATTTTTTGAATGCAAGGAAGGAAACTCTCTCAGACGTTTAACAAGACTGGACTCAGGACAAGGGCTATTTGTACAGATAGGACCTTGGACAGATGGACTTATATGTGTTCTCTTGTCATACACTGAAAAAGAGAAGAGTGTCCTGATTCATGTATCATGGAGATTTATCAAAAGTCTGACAACTCTTATGTCAGCAGAGGTGTACTATAATGAATTGCAAATATTTTCCTGCTGATTTAGTGCCCTGAACTCTCTCACTGAAGGACCAGAAAACCAAAGGTGCTTGTGGCAGTGGAAACGAGGGACTGGGAGCAAGCAGCCAGAAGTGGTATCATTCAAGATTGTCAGGATGGAAATGGTACCACTTTACACAGACCAAAGTTGTCTCAAGACCAAATTGCTAAAGTCACAATATAATTAAAAAAAAAAAAAAATCCCAAAACCAAAATAAGGGAGAAAACCTACTGCAGCACCCTGACACAAGGCTGTCCTAAATCTAATGCAAAATTGCACCCTGAGGTTTCTGGCAAATGGATGCTGCTGCTGCGGGCTGCTGGGTCGGCTTCCTGTCCCAAACCCCTGCCTGATGTTACTGTTATATATAACAAAAATGTGCCTTACAGCCATCTTGATTCATGGTCTGATGTATTCACCTAAAAGCATGAAAAAGGAAGGTCTGTGGTTATATGCATATGGGCCACTGCAGCGGCTGAGATGCAGAAAATATCCTGTCCTGTCACCCATGCTGATGAAGAGATAGTTCATGCAGCATGGTGGACAGAAACCTGAGCTCGTGAAGTAGGATTTGCTGCACTCATGCATCAGAGTCCAAAGAAGCAAATATCACAGATGCAGCTGAGGCTTTTCTCTGATGCCATGGAAGGTGAGCACATAACAGTAACTAGAACATAACCTAGCACCTCTAACAAACTGCTAAGGGGAGGAAGAGCAACTACACGGGTAATTTCTGCCCATCCTGTACTCTGAAATGAATAAAAAAGAGTAAGCGGGAATGATTCTGAATGCAACTGTAGAAAGAGGTTGCCTGTGTAAAATTGTTCCTTTGCACAATTTTTTCTGCGAGTAAAAAAACTGATTAATTTTCTATGATCAGACACCACTCATATAGATGAAACAGTGAGCAGAAAGAGGAAATGAGGGCTAAGTATTTACACATTTGTTACAAGGATTAAATAACAGCAACAGCCTATTTTACACACGTCTCTATTTTGCACTCTGCAGGGAGTTTGTTTTGCATTTGCAAATCCTTTGATGCTGCGAACAAATCTATCATGACAACCTGTGCTGACATCAATTTTCTGGCTTGCTCAGTGGTCCATGCGTATAAAAATAAACAAAACTCAGGATCAACAACAGAAAACCAAAAACAGTCAAACAGTGAAACTGGGAGACAGCTGTGATCTTATTTCTGAAGATAGTTCTTAATCCATGCATTGGTTATTATTGATTCATATTTACAGTCACAAGGGCTAGAAATGTAGATTTTATAAACTTACATTCACACATGCATGCATGTATTGTGTACTGAAATATTTAATTTGGAATGGCAATGTATGTATCTAACATACACATAATGAAATACCCTGAACAAGAGGTGGGTATTACACAGATCTGTGCAACTGCAGACACCCACTGATCCAAATTGTCACTAAAAATACTACCACAGGCTTTCTATAAACCTTCACTGGATAATAAATGCTGGGAATAACTTTACTCTGCTTTACTGCAGGGTGTGTGTGCAAATTGCTCTTTAAGAGTAATTACTATTGCACCATTGGAAAGCGTAGGGAGCTAAGGGGTATTCTCTATGCAATGTTTTTCCAGATCTTTCCTCTGTACAATCATCAGGGCTGCCATTAGCTTTTGCCTTTTTGGAAAAAAAAAAAAAAAAACAGACTGGATCTAATATAGCTGATCAAGGCATTGTTTTTTCCTGATAAGACATTGTCCTGGGTTTGAGTGAGTGGTGGGGTTTTTGGCATCAGGGGAGGGGGCTACAGCTCTATCTCAGTGAAATATTTTTGCATATTTTATAGAAAACTTTGAATAAAATGTTTTAACCGAAACCAATCTTTTACTTTTTGTCAAGAACAGAGTTGTGATTTTTCCTTAGTATGTGAAGAAACACAGACCATGAAAAGACAGATGGTCTTAAAAACAAGCAAATAAATCAACAGTTCACTGCATCCATGAAATTTTATCTTCATTTAAAAAAGCTATAAAGGAGAAATAATAATTGACCAGATCTAACTGCTGCAGTTTGTTTCTTGCTTTGCTCTAAAGACAATGCATTTCTTTTCCAGCCTAGACTATAGACTTATCAACCAGCCATAAAAGACAGTTGACTCTCCTTGACTTCTGTATAAATCATATCCCAGCATAAGTCTTCCAGCATGCTGGCTGCAATACCATGCTTCCCACATGATCACCTTGCTCCCACCATGATCACTCAGCTGAGCACCAGTATAATCACACTGCAACTGAAAACTTGCCAATCTATTTTTGAGAACTATAAAGTTAGAAAGTTACCTCGCTGAATGATGAAATCAGTAACTGACAATTTTGCCATGCTGAGCACAGATATTTTCTGTGTGCTGCAATGCAGCCCAAATTTATGTCTGACCAAGGTACAAGTTAACAATCAACTGCTCAGCTCATTTACAGTTTCCCTGTATGAAATACGTGTTCTAAATAATAAATTTTCAATTTTAATAGCTCAGTTGTACGATAGACTTGTGAAGTTTTGTACTTGGAAATCTGAGACATTCGCGTTATCACAATGTGGCAGTTTTTCTAATCCACAAAACAAATTACTGTCAGTCATGATTTACAATTGTTTTACTTCAGTGACAACTAATATTTATCAGCTTTCAGAAAAACAGATGGAAATTCTACTCCTGTACATTTTAGATATGATTAAATAATTACCCAAGATTAAATGATACAAGCAGAAGTACTTAGAAGATGCTACATTCTTCAGTTTTCTATTTAATTATATTTGAGTCCAAGAGCAGAGATGTACTGTTGATTTGATGCATGACATAATTCCAGACAAAATGTCTCCTTAAAAGAAAAGATCGTTTGGTCTACATTTTTCTAACCAATGTGTGTTTTATATGATATCTGCATGTTTTTCTACAACCTGGTTAGTTTCTTCAGCATTATTTCCATTCAACAGAAATCAGACACTATCAAGGAAAACATAAGAAATGTGTGTTTATGAGTGCACCTAGTCAGGGAAGTAGTTTAGAATTTCTCAAGAATTAGTATTTTGTTTCCAAACCACATAAAATAGGATCTCAGTAACTTCAAAACCTGACTACACCTACTCAGATTAATAGTAATTCTTCAGCAAAGTCCAGACTCCTCCAGTCATTCAAACATGCCAGTTACGTCATTAAATCACAGCATTTTAAATCTTGCTTTCATGAAAGCAGGCTTAATGGACTCTATGTATGCTGTGCACCTAGTAAGGTATTTCCATATGTAAGGGAGACATTGGTTATTGTCTGTTCATTTTGATGCAAGTGAGGTCTGTGTCTGCCGTGTATAAAACCTGCAAAAAACCCCCTAAATACTGCTATGTTTTATTGAGAGGAATTGTTTTACACCAACAGTAGTAACCTTAAAAATGTGGCTTTGTTTTCACTATAAAGTTAAGGAGGAATTTCTGTTATTCACATAGTCTGTGTATTAAATTTACTAAGTGCCATTTGTCAATGAGAGAATAAACCAGTTGTCTTCCACTCATTTTTACTGTCTGTAAGTTAAATTGGCACAGGGAGAGGGAAGCATGACCTGTCTACATAGAGCTACATATTGTACTAGTTTTTCTGAAGGAGTAGCCAGAATTTAATATTTGCTTGTACAGTTAGAGCAAAATTATGTCCTGTTAGCATTATGACATTGACAGTACACATGTGTGACCACCAGAAAACAACAAGTTCAGTATGAAGCCATGCTACATGACAGTGTTTGCTCATACTGTAGGTTTGCTTGCTTGCACATGCCTTTATTCACACAGATCAGCATCAAGGTCCAGTGCTTTCCTGCACAGTACTAAACCTTTTTGACAACAGATAAGAGCTTACACTTGCTCAAAGTTTACACTTGCTAAGTGTCCTTAATTCTTGCCTGTGGAGGGTACAGACATCTTGGGGCAAAGAAGTAATGCAGACAGAAGGGATTCCTCAATAGCCTTTGTTTCCACTGAGTCACTGGGGCAGGATTTCTAGAGAGCCACAGCAGTCATTATTCTGCTAATTGTCTACCACAGCTTTCAGATACATGTGCATGCTATTTTCATCTGCTCTTACATTCTATTTCAGTTAAATGTTCAGCCAGGAAGACACAATAAAAATCAAGTTAAACTAGCCAATCCGCACAGTAGGGATGTTAGGTTATACACAAGAAATAGTTACTTTTGCTCCTCTCACAGTTTTACTACAAACATATGAGTTCAAATGCAAAAATGGCTTTCATCTTTATTACCTAGTGTAAAACAGGAAAACAGACAAAAAATGGTTTTCAGCCACTTGCATTAAAAATCAAAGGACCTAGAACCTACACAGTCAGCTAACTTTGGCAAATTTCAAGTCAAGAAGAAATTCTGATTTTGAAGCAAGACTGCAAGAGGAAAACACTGTTACAAGATTGATGAGACTGAAATGAATTCTACCTTCACTGCATATAGAATAGAGAGTTTTCTTTTGATCAGTATTATCTAATATGAGGAATAGTTTGGGTTATCGCCTCATTAAAATGATATAGAACACCAAGAACCCGATTTTAAGTGGAAAAAAAATGCAGCTGGGACAGATCTGAAATGAAACTTTGAATAAAAACATCAAACTGAGAATCTTATTTTAAAAAGGGGAGGTACAGTTTGAGTAAGATGTATTGCAAGTGGCCATTTTCTAAAATAAACAAAAAACCTTGCTCAGTCATAGTTCTGTTGAAAAATCATTATTATTTTGCTCTAAGTATTTGGAAGTAACGTGTTTTAATACAGAGGGCTCCTAAGAGTACTCCTTGTTGTGACATCCACTGTCTTTCAGAAGTCCACATTTTCACAAATTTTGCTTTTATTTCTTTCTCACTCTAGTCATACAACTGGACAGCACCGATACAGATGCATGCACATGCATGCACACACACATTCATACATTACCTCTCTTCCTGCCCCATATCAGATTCTGTCAAATTCGAAAACGTGCAACTATCTTGTAAAAAATGCTATCTACATTATAACTATGACCCTTCCTATTTCATCCTCTTTTTCTTCCAGTTCTAAGAGTCTTGTAGCTGATTTTTGTGTGAACAGCAATCTGAGCGGAGTAGTGCCATTCAAAAAGCAGCAAAAAAAATCATTCTTTTGTGCCAGACTGATTTGGAGATATAGCTAGTACATGATACTGCTAAACATCAGCTTTTCCAACTAAATTCAGCCTGACAAAGAAACCACTTGTACTGCAGAATTATTTACCTTCCCGTTACGAAAATACATCTGTTTGGCAAATTTTCACTTCATGAGTGGAAAGATGTGGAAAATAAACAAGTATTCATCCACCTGGTGCTTCATTTACTACACATTTATTTTCCTCCCTGTTGCAGGTTACCAAAAATTGCCACAACAATCTGTAGACATCATCAGCAACTGTTAGTATACAGAAACAATGATTTTTAGATTTCACATCATTTTTTTCAAACTCTGCAGTGTCCTTTATATAACACTGGCCTTCACTTCAAGTATTTGATTTTGTGTTAATCTCCACTGGAAGTTAGGTTCATGCATGTACCAGTTCCCACATGGAAATTCTCATCTGTTCAGAATAATACCTTGATGAGAGCCTAAGACTAGGACCGAAAAAACTTTGGCAGCTTTATTAGTAAGGGATCGAAATTGTTAGCAGTCATATGATTTTTTCTCTCGAAAAGATTCCTTAGGACGTCCCTGTACAGTTTAATCCACCATCTATGAGTCTTCCATTTAGTGTGTTTCCTGGCTAGATAATGACATGTTGTGATGTGCCAGCTGGGCTGGCACTGCTAACCTTCAGAGTTCCTCCAGACTCCCCTTTATTGTGGGGCATTTCTGTTTCAGGTTGGGGTTTTTTTGTTGTGAAAGCCCTAATTCAGTTTCCACTGCAGTCTTACAAACACCTGTGTCAGCGGATGGGTCAGAGCTCTGCAGCACAGAGAGGAAACAAACGGGCAGATGAAGGCCCTCCTTATACAGGGACTGCCAGTGAAGCCAGTATATAATTGCTTCAAGAGTAGTACTGAGTACTCCAAAATCAGTACCCACCGTGCAGGTCAGCTGCCAATACCCATTTCCAGCAGTGAAATTTGCATGCCAACGATGTAGAGAAGGTCCCAGCCTGAAACAGGGACACTCAATGGCAATCTTAAAGACTTGAAGGGTATTTGGACTGTCAGGGCCATTAACTGCAATCTCTTAGGCATCCTTTACACAGATCAGTCTTGCTTGCTCAGATCCTGATGATGCTTAAGTAGCATCATGGACAGGATTGCTCACTTAAAGCCCAGACTGAAGTGCAACTGGGTAGCAAGAATCATAGAATCATTTATGTTGGAAAAGACTTTCAAGATCATTGAACCAAATCATAAAACTAGCAATGCCAAGTCCACTACTAAACCATGTCCCCAAGCGCCACATCTACATGTCTTTTAAATACATCCAGGGATGGTGACTCAACAGCTTCCCTGGGCAGCCTGTTCCAATGTTTGGCAAACCTTCTGGAGCATAAGTTTCATCTAATATCCAATCTAAACCTCCCCTGGTGCAACTTGAGGCCATTTTCTCCTGTCCTTTCACTTGTTACTTGGGAAAAGAGAGCTCCCTGAGCCTCCTTTACTCCAGGCTAAACAACCCCAGTTTCCTCAGCCACTCTTGACAGAATTTGTGCTCTAGACCCTTCACCACCTTTGTTGCTCTTCTTTGGAGACGCTCCAGCACCTCAATGTCTTTGTGGTACTGAGGGGCCCAAAACTGAGGATTTGAGGTGGGGCCTCACCAGTGCTGAGTACAGGGAGACAATGACTTCCCTCGTCCTGCTGGCCACACTAGTTATGATACAAGCCAGGATGCCATTGGCCTTCTTGGCCACCTGGGCACATCGCTGGCTCATAATCAGCCAGCTGTTAACCAACACCCTCAGGTCTTTTTCCGCCAGGCAGCTTTCCAACCGCTCTTCCCCAAGACTGTAGCGTTGCATGGGGTTGTTGTGACCCAAGTGCAGGACCCAGCACTCATCCTTGTTGAACCTCATACAACTGGCCTCGACCCATCAATCCAACCTGTCCAGATCTCTCTGTAGAACCTTCCTACCCTCAAGCACATCAACACTCCTGCCCAATGTGGCATCATCTGCAAATTTACTGAGGGTGCACTAGATCCCCTCGTCCAGATCACTGATAAAAATACTAAACAGAACTTGCCCTGAGGAACTGAGTACTGAGCCCTGGGGAACACCACTTGTGACCAAACACCAACTGGATTTAACTCTGTTCACCACAACTCTTTGGGCCCAGCATCCAGTCAGCTTTTTACCCAGCAAAGTGTACACCTGCCCAACGACGAGCAGCCAGTTTGTCCAGGAGAATGCTGTGGGAAATGGTGTCAAAGGCTTTACTGAAGTCCAGGTAAACAACCTCCACAGCCTTTCCCTCCTCCACTAAGTGGGTCACTTTGCCATAGAAACAGATCAGGCTTGTTAAGCAGGACCTGCCTTCCATAAACCCATGCTGACTGGGTCTGATCGCCTGGTTGTCCTGTACTTGCTGTGTGATGGCACTCAACCCACAGCCTTCCCTGACACCGAAGTCAGACTGACAGGCCTGTAGTTCCCAGGACCCTCCTTCCAGCCCGTCCTATAGATGGATGTCACATTTGCTAACCTCCAGTCAATTGGGATCTCCCCAGTTCGACAGCACTGCTGACAAATGATGGAAAGTGGCTTGGTAAGTGATTCCACCAGCTCCCTCAGTGCCTTTGGGTGGATCCCACCCAGGCTCATAGACTTCTCTGTGTCTAAGTGATACAGCAGGTTGTTAATCATTTCCCCTTGGATTATGGGGGCTTCATTCTGCTCCTTATCTTGCAGATCAGGGGCTGGGTGCCTGAAGAACAACTGGTCTTACTGTTGAAGACTGAGGCAAAGAAGTCATTAAGTACTCCAGCCTTCTCCTCATCCTTTGTCACTATGTTCCCCCCCACATCCAATAAAGGATGGAGATTTTCCTTAACCCTTCTTTTGTTGCTAATGTATTTATAGAAACATTTTGTATTGTCTTTTACTGCAGTAGCCAAATTAAGTCCTAGTTAGATTTTAGCCCTTCTAATTTCCTCCCTTCATAACCTCATGACATCCTTGTAGTCCTCCTGAGTTGCCTGTCCCTTGTTGCAAATAAACTGTCTTTATTTTCCTGAGCTTCAACCAAAGCTCTCTGTTTAGCCAGGCCAGTCTTCTTCCTCACCCCCTTGTCTTTCAGCACATGGGGACAACCTGCTCCTGCATCTCTAAGTTTATGTTCTTGAGGAATGTCCAGCCTTCCTGGACTTCTTCGCCCTTCAGGACTGTATCCTAAGGGACTCTGTCAGCCAGGCCCCTAAAGAAAGAAGGGTTCCTGCTCTCTCAAGGCCACCTTCATGCAGATCCAGTGGCAGGGAAGTGAAGACATACAAATGGAGAGAAGGATAGTGTTTGCTACTGAAAATGAACCTGAAGAATACAAAATGCTACAGGTATACACTGACAGCTATTTACAGAGTTTTGAGACAATCTGGATACTTTTTGGCAT
This sequence comes from Tyto alba, assembly GCF_018691265.1. Classification (NCBI taxonomy): domain Eukaryota; kingdom Metazoa; phylum Chordata; class Aves; order Strigiformes; family Tytonidae; genus Tyto; species Tyto alba. The sequence goes on from NW_024881318.1 coordinate 33,785,384, forward strand.
GTGTGTAAATGTAACAAGGGTGACAGCACATATTCCTTCTGGTGCACTGTTCAACACATCACGCTGAGAAGTGCACAGGAGAGCAATCTCAGGGCAGAAACCAAGTGCAGGGAGGAATCATGATGCGAAATAGCAAATGTTAACATCAGAGTGAACCAACAATCTGCTGGTTATAACAACCGCCCCAGCTGCCAGAGCCCCATGAAAACCACACGGGGGGATTTCGAGGTTTCCTTCCCCCTGGAGAGCAGAGCTCCACATGCATCGCTGGCAAAGCCTATCCCCCACGGTGGAGCCTCCTTGCGAGGCATGCCTCACGCACCTCACCACGGCACACATCGCTGCCGCTGCAGCAGGTGGGGGGGCAGTCAGCCACAGCCGGTCCTCCAGCGCTTCCAGGGTCTGTTTTCCTGTTTCTCACTGACCACACTCAAAAGAACTGGCCATTCATAGTCTCAAAAGTTTTCCAACAAATTGTATGATTAAATTCCTTGAACACTGCTGCCTATTCCTAATCCCTTTTTGCAAACATCCCTTTCAGGAAAATTGCTGCACGCCATGGTGCCTGATTTATATTTCATTTTGAAAACAGGAAGTAAAGGGATTAAAGTTGGGGATTAAAACACTTACTCTTTACTGCATTTTTTCTGTAGAATAGTTTCTTAGTTGCCATGGGCACTGCTCACTGACCCTTAGACCCTGAATGCACTTCTTTTTGCATTAGTGACATCTTTTAAATGGACTGCATAGAGAACAAATGAGGGAAAATATCCTTATGTTCAACTGCTCTCAAAGCAATAAAATAGATTTGCTTCCCTTTCAATCCATTCGCTCCCTTTTGCAGTTTTAACAGTGAAATCTGAACTAAGAGTTTGAGTAAAGGGCAAGTGAAACCTGAAAGACACAGAAGCAAACTGGGCTCAAAAAGTAGGATCTGGCTGTTTCCTGCCCACGAGGCAGGTGTTCCCGAACAGAGCAATTTCTCCAGATTAATATTGTCATATAATGGACAATGTCACTGGTAACTAGCTTAGTGCCCGAATAACCTGCTGAAATACCAATGATGTAATGCTCCAACCCTCCTTGGCTCCCTCTTTCCTCATTAATTAAACATTTTGAGTTAGACAAAATAAAAAAGAAGTGAATTTATTTGCTGTAAGAAACACATTAAGCATTGTGCTTCCTGATTCACGAAAAAAGCCTAGTTCAAATACTGAGAAATGAAAGGAAATTAAAGGGAAAACTGGAGATAAGTGTTGTAAAATTAAATAAATCAAAGATACTAGCTAAAGAAAATCACCAGACATTGTTTTCTATTCATGTTCTCCACTAAATCTAAATGCTAGTGTGAAATTGTATTTATTCTAAAATCTTTAAACAAACTGGTAGCTTCATCAGTTGTGTGGTAAAAGCAAGGTGTAGTCATGATAAAAAAAGACTGCTTCTGCTGTAGAACAATGTAGTGAACAAACAAGAATTGTGCAGCCCCATAAGAAGCATGAGCTTTGTTTTACTTTGTTGAGGGAATAACGCACTTGCTGACATGACCCACAAATTCAAGGGTGAACAATCTCTCAGAACTTCATAGAAAACTCCATGTTAACCTGTAATGAAAACACTTCTATGTCTTATTTCCAGACAAATACTGTTCAAGAGGGGCATATCATGCCTTTAAGTACCTGTTCTTTTTCCCATTTCTCTTAACATTTTCACTGTAAAATGGACAGATTTATATGCATTATACATAACAGGGCTCTAAGAGAGAAGAAGTGAACTGTTAGAAAAGGGATATAAAATGATGAGGCTTCAGAAGAATTCAGTAATTGAGACCTGTCTCTAAAGGTGGAGATTTAATATCCCCTTTTTGCTAATATGGGGTTTGAACAGTGGCAGAAGAGAAATATCTGCAGGATCACTACTAGTTGTGAAAGGTGGCTTCTGTAAAGCCCCCTCAGTTCAGATGGGAACCCTGGTCAAGGTCAGTACAGGCCACTCTGCAAGGCAATTCCATCAATTGCTTTGGCCAGAAAGTCCATATCCTTATTTCATTATTTCCAACGTGCTCCACACCTAGTGTGGACTGCTCTGCTCTACTAGCCTTTACGACAGTTCGAAGTAGGAGTGGATATGGCTGAGGTGTCATACAGCCTGCTTCATCTCAGCAGTGCAGTGTAGCACCTTTTTTCTTTACTGCAATCAGGAAAAGGACAACTTCCAGCCATTGTTAGCTGCTTCGTTTTTGAAAGATCAGTGAGTGCAACTTGGAGGAAATAATGCATAAATATCAGCAGGATTAGAGAGGCTCTGATTGCTTTTATTCCTTTATTCCTCCTCAGCACAATAACACTTGAAAAGATCTCCTTCCAACCAGGTATCACAGGAACAAATCTCGGAAGTGCTCATCTTCACTGGGAGAATGTTTTGACAACTCCCCAAAAGATACTGTCCAGCCATCATTTTATGACTGACCAATCTGTGTCAAAAAGGAAGATTCTTAGGCAGAAATGAACCAAGCTGGAAGTCTGTGCACACATCCCTTATCTCCCGAGGTCTCACGACCCCCTTCATTCCTTAGGATATGGTAGATGTACCATATATATTGCAGTTCAAAAAAACCTCCACCAAATGTAGATAACTTTCAGAAATGTCCTTTGGACTGCCTTTCCCAAAGACATGACTCCATGATACTTTCTTTTTGGCAGAGAAAGTACAAAAATTCTGTCCTGGAAATAACCCAGGAAAATAGACATAAACACAATTGCTATGTTAGAATAAGACTATGTACGAACCAAATAAATAAAAAAAATAAGGAGCAAAATATAATTAAGACTAAACACTGCATGCTTTAGCTGATCTATGTTCCTCTGCCTAGTATTGAAAAAATCCAGTAGCGACCTAGGAGTACTGTTACGCATCTGCTGAGGTGTTAAGCTATGTGGTCAGTTGAATCCATGTATGGTTTCCTCAAGACCCATTTGAATGATCTAAGACGATCCAGGTTTCCAGGAGACAAACAGCTTTCAGAGGCAAATGTCAGGTAAGCATTCAATATCTCAAAGCTTATCTGTATAATGTAGCTGATCCATAAGTAATTTACACAACAAGATGAAAGACATGGTCTGGGCACTGCCAAAGAATCAAAGAATGATCTGCTGAAAAATGACATGATTTGGTATAAAATGTCTTTCAGTTCAAGGCCCAGACTAAGACTTTTACAATCCCTTTAGCTGGTCTTGTTTATCTGAACTGCTCATATTATCTTTTCCTTTTCTCCATAAAGATGGAGCTAACCTGTTGTAGCCTTATCTATTACACTTTAATTAAATGGAAACAATCTTGTAGATTGTTTTTTTTTTTTTTTTTTTGGCAGGACACACTGGCTTAAAGAACTGTTATACATGACAACAATTGTTCACTGATACAGTTATGGATAAAATTAAAACCCTATCTAAAAGCATAGCCACTGCATTGTTCAGATGATAAGGTACATGTTACCAAACTGATCTTGTCCTTGCCAAACAGCCATATAAAATCAAAGCAGTCTTTTTTCCTTTTTTACAGATTATCTCTTATCTGTTAAAAAATGCACTTTTTAAAATGAGAAAACCTTTAAAAAAGGCCTTAGACATTGCAGATGTTCATGACAAGATCTACACAAAGCCAGTGGAGGATCCATTCCATTCACAGTGGAACATGCACTGTGATACTTAAAAGTGAATTAAACATTTTCTTTAGATTTACAGACAGACTTCCTCAGCAAGACCCTTCCAGCAACAGAAAATAATTTTTTATGATATGCTTTTATGAAAAAGATAATGTTCTTATAAAAGGCTGAGTGCTAGATCTCACAACAAATAGATCTTAATGAAGAACATAATGGAAATATTGACCTTCTATATTGGTTTCAACTCACTGGATATGTAATAGTGCAGGCTCTGGATTTTGTTAATGATATTTCGCATGATTTCAATTACCCTAACTTCAATAAAAAGACTTACAAACTAAAAGAGCTATGGATTCATATTTTCAAATACAGTATCATCAGTTCACAGATTAAAAAAATTTGCAATTTACTGAAAATATAAAGTGTAATCAGCTGAAAATAAGCTTATTTGTGTCAAGTAGCACCCTATTTTTTGACTAGTCAGAGACTCCACAAGATAACTCAAAAATTGCCCAGCCCTGTTGAAGATACCAAAGCTTTCAACTGCAGTCTTCCTTATTAAAGGCATTTTGTAGATAAGAACTATAGGACCTAACAGGCATGCTGATTCACCCTGACTTCACGTAGACAATATTTCTACCATTAACAACTGCACCTAATATTATAGGCTGACAATTTCTAGAGCCAGTACATACTCAGAACAAAATGTATCAATGCATAAATGGTTTTCAGATTTTATGAAGTCAGAAATTAGTGTGTTTTGTAAGAAGAATAAATAATATGAAGATTAGAAGTAAATACCTGCCTCTCTCATCCTTCTGTTTTTCTAATCTTTTCTTCTGATTCTCTGCACTTTCACAAGGCAAGTCAAGTAACTATATTGTTTTTCCTGTTTATTTGAAAGAAGAAATTAAATAGTAATTTCAACACATGAATTTTTCCTCCTTGTCCTTTCCTTTCAAAAATCCTGCGTGTTTACCATTGACTCTGGGAAGCAAACAGTTTAGGCTGTTATAGCCCCTCTTCATATAAAAGCTGCTAGTTCAGGATGTGACTCAGCTAAAAACTTTATTTCTCTCCTTTTAAGAGTTTCCCAAAAGGAAAAAACAAACAAACAAACAAACAAACAAAAAAAAAAAAACCAAAAACAAAAAACCACTAATTTATCTTTCTGGTCCTGGCCTGCCTTGAAAATGCATGGAAGATTGAAAAAGCTGAACAGTTGTTAGGTAATTATTGATGTGAGGCGAAAAGGTAAATGGTTCACGAGATCCTAAATTAATATGAGGTGCAAGTTAGATAAAGATGAACAAACACACAGCATGTCAAATGTTTAACAGGCATTTGCCTGTTTGTACCAATATGCTTTCTAAATTGACAATTTAGTTGAACTCTGAATATGGAAAAAATGAAGGAAAGAAACAGGATGAAAGATAAGAGAATATAGGAGTATCTGGGGTGGAAGAAATCTTCCCAGACCTGAGACTGGTCTTACCATGGTATATGCACCTCAGACGCCTACAGATGTTCGGTTTGGGTAGCAGATCCTAAAGACCCAAAGCTACAAAGGTGGGAGACAGAATAAGAAAAGAAACTGAAAGAGAAAAGGATTATAAAAATTGAATGAGAGAAGGAAAAAAGCAGGAGAACACATAAATTAAGGCTAGGCATCCTGAAGGTTATTTTAAAGTATCAATTTCTTCCAGATCAGGCTCAAGTTCCATCCATACTGTCTGAAGTTATGTACACTGTGTCCACTAGCAGCTGGCATTTCAGAAGAAAGAGCGAGAAATTGCAAGTAAGCAGTAGTGAATAGCCACAGTTTTCCCTAATCTATTTGGTTTGATGCTGACTTATATCCTGAAGCATGATCTTGAAGCACTGATATCCCTTGCAAATCTTATGTTTATTTTTCAGCCCTGTCTCATTTCCCACAGAAATATCCACTTCCCTTTGAATCCCACGTGGCTCCTAGCTTCCACTGTATGTTGTGGTAATAAGCACCACATGGTAACTGTTCAGCTTACAAAAAAATCTTTTAAGTTTTTTGTCCTTTCAAAGTTGCAAGTAGGAGACACCTAAGAAGAGGACAATTTTTAAAAGTAACTGTAGTTCAGGGGCATGTTGTACATTAGCATTCCTCTCAGCATCACTTTATGCTCTTGTTTTGGGTGCTGTCTGGTTTTCTATCACAGAATTTCCTGTTTAGAAGGAGCTCCATCCATCTTCCCCAAGGGAAGATGAAATCCAGGCACAGTCAGCAACTTTTCTTTTTTAAAATAAGATAGCAAGCAATGCTTTTTATCCCACCAAACTATTTTAGAAGTACAGACTGAATAATATGATCCATAGAGATTATAACTAAAATGTTTTGCTAGACATTTGCAGTACCTGTTCCCAGGTGTTTGCATGGTATTTGTGTACATGTTTGCCCTCATATTTATGAAAATTTTATAAATTACACAAAGATGATTAAAGCAAGAATGGCATTCTTTGCTCTTCTGATTTAATTTGAAAAGTAAATGGAAGTTTATTGTATTGGCTATTAAATTGCTTGCATTAAATGTATTTGTACTGCCATCTTCTTGGTCTATAGGATTTCATCCCATTATCTGGAGAGATTCCCAGTTAAATGTCTTTGGTGGATGGTCAGAGGCTGGGCTTTGGGAGGAGAAGGGAAACAGTGTATTCTTTACAAGATTTGTAGAAAAGGCATTTTTGGTTTACATGGTAAGTCATAAACATAAATCAACAAAAGTTGCTTAAAATAACTCAGAGATGGAAATTCATCTATATCACACTGCATAATCTGGCCCCATTTTAGAGGGCAAAGGAAAGGGTCAAAGCTTTGAAGACAGATCTAGAAGATCTGGGCTGAAGACTCAATGTAATTTTTAGCACAGCAAGTAGCTGATTCGGCTGTTCTGAATATACTTCATCCTACTATTTTAAGTCTATGCAACATCAAAGACACATTTGCAGGTACAGTCTTGGAGAGCCAGCCACTTAAGACACCACAATAATGTCACTTGGTGTGTAGGGGGAGGTTAAAAGGAGGATTAAAAGCAGTCAGGCACAATATATTAAATGAATCCATGACTAACAGGGTGTGACAGCAAAGGGTTTCATTCTTTTCAACAGAATAGATCCCTAGGGCTGGAAGAATTACTCCACTGTGCCTTTATCACCTTGGAATTTTTATGGTTATTTTTGATGAATTCACGTTTTTGTAAAGATTTTTAAGACATTAAGCCAATTTTCACTTTTAATTAAAGTCATAAATAACCTTAATTCTGCATTAAAAGGTTTATTGTTTCTTACTTTTTATTATTATTACTGACAGGAAATATTTCAAATACCAAAGCATGATGTTAGTTAGCAATTATAAGTTCTCAAAGGTCCAGTAACTATGCTGTGCCTTGTAAACATTATACATTGCAAATTCTATCGTTTTTGAGGAGGTTTGGCTTATTTACCCTTTCAAGTATCAATGTATCTCAGGTGACCAATGAGCCTAAATAAATCCTTATCAAACAGAGATGTAAAAAATAAGCAATTTTAAGTCTAGAATGTGCCCATAGAGAGTCAAGCAAGGAGTAAAAGGGGCCAGGTTTAAACTGTTTGTCACAAGGAAGGAACGGAAAATAAGCGAAATCAAATAGTGAATGAAATGCAGGAAGGAAAATCCAGCATAGTATTGCAATCTGACAAAATGAGAGAAAGGAGGTAACACATTATTTCACTTTCAATTACAGTAATGTTACAGTGCAGTTTAATATCTGTTTTCAGGTTCGTTATGCCAGTTCTAGTTGAGGCATCACACACAAATTTGTCAGAATGGAATGTCTGGATTGGCATTTACTTTACATGCTTGTAAAAGACAGTGTCTGGGTAGCTCAGTTGCTCTCCTGGGACAGGCAGGACAGGGCTCACAGACCTCCTTTGGCAGTCCTGCATGTGGGCAGCATGCACAGAAGCAAGGGAGCCAAAGCACTACTTATTAAGGTTAAATTGGATGCTCAGTTACTTCATCTTTGATATAGGAGTGGGACTCATAAGTTTATGAGAATACTACAGAGCACTTCCTCAGACGCTGCTATGAAGGTCTCTGCTGCCATGTCCTGCTTCAACAAACCACTCAATAAAAACTTACTCTTCAAATTTGAATACTGTAGCTTTAAAGATTGCCACTTAATGCTTCAAATCCTGTACAAGGCATTTTTTTTTGCTACTTTCTAGGAATGCATGTGCATTTAATTTTAAAACTTCTAAACTATTACTTGATTTACATAGGGCTGATATCTCAAAGGTTTATCTACCCTTTACCAGTTCATGCATGTTCCCCCTTTATCAGAACCAGCTTCCTTTAAAATGAAAGCTTAGATTTTTATCCTCGGTGCTCTAAACAATCTGATGATATAGTGCCAGTGATTAATAGTAGGTATGATGAAAAATGCTCAGAAAAAAAATAATCATTCCCTTAGGTCACAAACCAGATCTTCAAAGATGTGCTTATACATATAAACAACCATTGACTCATGGATTTGACATCCACAGGGAACCAGCATTGTGAAATGTCTTGATATTTGGAAGCATCTGCCATATGGAAATACAATTTAGAGCTTAGTCTCACATACTGTCCATCTGCCCTCAAAATCCATCCTTCCATTTGAGACTGGCCATGTAAACTGGATTTTGCATTACTATCTATTTACCAGTGGCAGAACTTTAAAAACAAAAATTTCAATTTTCAAAAATTATTATTTAACTTGTTATGTATGTTTAGTGATTAATCTTCACATCAGAAAATAAAAAGCATGAATGCCAGGCAGCCTCATTAAGACAAAGATTAAATTATCATTTATATAAGAACCATATCTATTATTTTCCATTAACAGGTTTTCTAATCAACAGTCTGAAATCCACAGAGGCACTTGAAGACGCATTGAAACGTCCAATATTAGAACACTGACTTTTCCACATAAGCTTTACACCAGTCAACACAGGAGAAAATCTACCTTTTTCCTGACTTGTTGGTCTTTGCAGGAATGGGCTTTCACGTGCTTCCTCAGGGAACTTGGATCTGTGTATCGTTTAGTACATCCTGGAATCTGACATGCATAAGGTTTCTAAGTCAAAAAGAAAAAGAATAAAGCAGATGTTATATCACAGATTATTTTAACTCAGGAGAATCTCTTTTGAGCCCTGGGATGCTGCAAACTGCATTACTACAGCACACAAGTGTTGTACATTATTACATGCAGAATGCTCGGTAGAAGGGGAAAGGATGACAGTAAGGCTTATAAGGAAGACAAATCAAAGGAAAGCTTTCATTATGGCACCTTTCATTGTTACCTTTTTTTTTTTTTAATCAGTACAATGAATATTGCTAGTTATACTCACAATTCTTCCACCCTCAGAGCAATCTTTGACTTAATCAGAAATTACATTCTTTAGTGAATCAGGTAAAGAAACTGCAGTAAAGGCCCAGATAGACTGTTTAGGATTATAGAAGAATCTGCTTCAGAAAAAGAGAACAAGAAAAACTGTTAGTTTGCTATATTACAAAGAGCAAGCAAAAACCAAAGCAAGCACTGAATACTGAAGTTTCAGAAATATTGTGCACAAAATACTCATTTTAATGTGAGGCTCAAGACAAACTCCTTCAGCTCACATTTTTTAATAACACATCAATTAGAAAGATACTGTTCCTGTAATACCTTTATAATTGTCTTAAAAGAAAGTTCAATAAATCTAACTCACCAAATAAATATAAATATCTACAAATATCTCTTTCTGCCTGCTCTTTTCTCTCTTCCCTGAAGACCTGTAGATCCTCAATACAGAATATTAAATGAACATTAGGTCTGCCTGTTTGCTAGAATTATCTATTCTGCAGTTTCACCATTTATGTTTCACAAAGCATTTCCAAAAACACCTTGTACAAATGATTAACTTACCAACTATATTACGGACTATTTGAAATGGATGATTTAAGTTTTGTGACAGTCATTTAATTCAAATGGCATGGTTCTTATTTTCTTTCTGAACTTCTGCCCTTTGAAAAACGCTTGTCTTTGATGAAACTATCTTTTGTTATGAAACAGAAGTTTTTTAAATGAATCTCAGCTGTGACTCAAATTCACAAGCAACAATTTGTTGTCATGAAAATTTTTTAGATTTACAAAATTATTCTTCCTCTCTTGACTTCTTGGTACATGCCCCAACCTTATTTTTAACTGAGTTTTTGTCAGAGAATAGCAGTTACTATTGTAGATGGCTTCTGTGTCTTTGCATAGTGACAAGTTCCCTAAACGTCACATAAGTGGAGGAAAGTTACTGCCTCTGCCTGCAGCAAAGCCCATGGAGCTGTGGCCTTTTTATCAACTGGTTTGGCCCATCGTTACCCATGGTTGCACTACCGGGCCACTTTGGAAACAGCGTAAACAGCCTCATCAGACACTCCTCCCTCCTATCTCTAAGGTTATGGACTACCTGCTGCCACCAAGCTGGAGGAAAGGAGCACACAGTCTAATGTATAGGGGACTGCAGTGGGACTTCTGCTTCCTTACAGTGTCCAGGTGTGTCCTCTGGTGCTTGGCACGGTCGCTGGAGTTGCTGAATGCTTTCTGGCAGCCAGGGTACTGACAGAGGTACGGCTTTTCACCCGTATGGCTCCTTAAGTGAATCTTGAGATTTTCTAGTCTGGAAAAGGCCTTCTTGCAACCCTCAAACTAGAAAAGAGAAGAAACAAATAGATTTGAAAGGAAAGCACACACAGAAAACTGCAACAGCAAACTCCAAGCTGGAGCCGGAGGGTGAAAAGAGGTCGTAGAGATGTCCTGCCTGTTATGGCTGGGTGCTGAGGAAAGCCTGACCATAAGAAACCATAAGAATGTATCCATCCTCCTTGAACACAGCTGAATTAGGAAATTATGCCCCATTCCCATCGTAGAGGTGGGACACTGAGACCCAAAGAGACCGGTCAGGTCAGAGCGCAGCACCCTTCAGTCCACCTGGGACACACAGCCCCAGCTGATTCTCCCAGCAGCACTCAGAAAGCAAATGGCCACTGTGGGATTCCCCAAGTCCTGTGCTATCCACTCTTATCTCAGCTCTGGACTTCTTTGGGTATTAGCAACTGAGACAAACACAGGCACCTCTCAGTAGCAACCCAATCTACAGAGCGACAAAGAAATCATGCAGGGAAATGTCAGTCTGCTTTGCCTTGCTGATGCTGATGTAAAAAGTAGAATAATTTCTGAAATATTTCTTTACCTTTCTGCCATGAGTAAATGTGTGAGGTACTAAAAATAATGGGAGCACATCAAAATAGGATTTAATCCCTATGGGTAACCAATAATCATGTGGCAGAGTATTTCTACACTTAATGAAGTACTGCCTCGGCAGAGAAAGATGTGTTTTTATGAGCAGAAAACCAACTCTTCATCTATCATGTTCCCATAGTATACTATATCCTAAAGGAAACTAAACCCCATCAGTTCTATCTGACACCAGCATTTTTATGTACACTCAATTTCAGTTAGACTTGAATATTTATGAATATTAGCTAGAGTATAGGCTTTTTTTAATTCTATCAGTCAAGATCAATTAATCTCATTAGTTTCAGCTGCTGCATATTCCACTGTGCAACATCTAAAGCATCTGCTGAATAACATGCTAGTTCACAGTTCTTGCATACTTGCAAAAATAATGATGCATTAACAGAGGTGTCAAACATTTCTAATGCTAACACAAAATTTTCCACCATTTCTCTTCTGATTCATTTTACTCACTTGAGAAGAAATGGGCGGTTTTTCACTGATGCTAGAGTAACACAAACAAATTTTATAGTATGTTATTCAGTGCATGTATGTTTACAAAAACTCAGCTAGGAAAACACTAACACAATTCTGATTGCAATTAGCATGGCCTTCTTACAAATCTGTAAGACCATCTAAAAGATAAAACAGGATATAAAATTTTCATCACTTAATTTTAAGCACTTCAGATTTTTAGATTAATGCAAGAGAGAGTTATAACTTCAAAGAATAAATTGCAGGAAGCAAATACTGGAAAAAAAAGCAGTTTCAGCCTCCACAAACTGAGGAGGCTGAATTTCTGTGCAGAACTCCCTAACAGCTTTTGTTTAGTTTTAGCAACAGAAGGTAATGTACACTGAATGTTGCCTACGAAAACACAGTTTACAGGAGAAAATAAACATTATCTATAAAATAGAAATATTATAATTAACCTTAAGAAATTAAAGTTTGAGAAAGAGGATGAACCACCCCCCACTATATCAGAACTGTAATTTTATCTTTCATACACATCAATTTCAGAAAATTCCACAACTCGTGAAGCTTTTTATTTATATCCCATCCCTTTATCCAAAGCAAAGCCACAGTACTTTTCAGATTATCCAAATCTAATCACTAAAAATTAATTTATGTTTGTATTTACAGTGTTGACTTTATGAAGGTTTAGTGTGCAAACAAAACATTGTTGCAAGTGTAAAAGTATTTTCAGTTTTAGGGAACTATTATTAGAAAATATTCCAGGATAAATTAAAAAAAAAAAAAAAAAAAATTAGACAGATATCTCTTACAATTGCCTGGATAAAATTATAACTTTTTTTTTTTAGGAAAAAGTAAAGAGTAGAGAAAGCATAAAAAACGTGAAAGATAAAAGCCTGATATAACAAGTAGCCTTTGAAAAGCAAAATAATTCAATAGCAGTTATGTTAAAATAACAAAGAAACCTACTGATTAACCCATCTTACGTAGACAAGTTATTATTTCTTGTTAAATCCATGAAAGAACAACCATCCATTCTAATGACAGTAACTACGCTGTTCATAAGTATGAAATAAATTGTAGTATCTCAAGCAAAATGCAATTTCATAGAGTAAAACTTGGCCCAGTGAAAAAGTTCTAAAAGCAGGCCCTCTTTTGTTTATCCCACAAGTTACAAAACTTCAAATCTTCAAGCATGCAAACAAAATCAAACATGTGTAAACAATTGTCTATATGATTGTAAAATTAGCATTGAATTTAACTGGGCAAAAATGTTCAACTGAGAAGAACTGGGGAATATTATCTTACAAATTTTAAAATTGTGATTTCTGAAGACTCTTGCATTGTTGATCATAACTTGGAAGCAGAGAGGATAGTCTGAAGTTTTCTCTCCCCTCTACAGTCCTAAATTAATGTGTGTCATATAGTTGTGTACTGCAGAAAAGGTCATTTTAGCAAAACATAGAAACTACAAGGCTGTATTATGAGAAAGAGCATCTTCACACAACAGTTAATGAATGGTTACTCTAAAAAACAGACTTTCTGAAGCCTTGGGGATCTCTGATGCTGAAGATAAAATAAAATATATTATTTCCAACTACAAAGAACATATATTCTTTCCTGATAACCAGACTTCAGTAAAAGCATTTCAGAAAAGGCATGATTACCTATGGGGAAAAGAAGTCAGGTAGACAGCAGTTGTATTTTGAAATTGAACTCTTTGTAGTTTCTAAGTTACTAACCATGGTAGAAAGTGAGGGTGTAACACCTTTATTACAATTAGTCATTTAAGTACATGTCATGCATTTGGCATTCTGAAGCTGTTTAACACTCCTGAACATACTCTTGATTAAACTAAGGGGTTTTTTTTTAATTATGTGGAATTAATTGTGCAATGTTTTCCTAAACTGCAATACAGAAATCATACTTACTGAGCTTTTATTTGTATTGTTGCATGCAAATTGAAACTGTTCAGTAGCTCAATTTCTTGTCTGTACTTCCTCAATGGGAGTTCTTCTTAAAACATATTAATCAAAGTGTTCATATCCATGTTTACTTTATCTTTTTATATGGATATTTGTCAAGAGCAAGAAACTATATTTGCAGTGAAAGGTGAAGTATGTCAATAAAAAGCAAAAGCAGTGCTACAACTTTAAAACACGTGTTCTCGTGAGTGTACTGTTCATGTTTGTATACACAGAGATGGTGCTCAGTGTATCAGGCAACCATCCTGTAAAATTACAATATAATTACATAGATTTATATAACATAATCTGTGCAGCATGTAAAGACCTGATGGATGCATCATGCACTTCTGATCCCTTTCTGGAATTAGACAGCAACCTTCATTATGAAACACATTTAGACTCCTACACAGGTGGGAACATCATGGTAGTCACCCATGTGACTACCTTAAAGTCAGTGGCAGATATTCAGTGACCAAGTGTTTAAGAAATTAGTCAGTTTTCACTGTAAAAGCTCTGATTATCTTAGTCGATCACTGGTGTACCAAAGACTGAAGACCTTGCTCCGGCAAACAACATCTGGATGAGATCTGATCCATTCACAGAAAAGCATCTAGTCTCGATTTTAAAAGTCAGTGGCAGCCCAGCTTCCTCTTAATCCAACTATTCCCTAATATTATCTGTATTAAAAATCTTCACTTTTTCCTATCTGAATTTGTTTTCCCTCACTATCCAAATAGTGTACTTTCTTTTGTCTTTTTCTGCTATATTAATGTGGTAAGTAATGTAAAAGATAACTTCCAATTCTAGGTATTTTCTGTTATCAAGTCACAACTTTCTCACTAATAATTTATATATATATAAAAGAATTATTTGCTTTCTCATTATGAACAATGTTTCCTCAGACCCACTTTGAAATTGATTCTAAAACAAAACAAATAAAATTAAATCCTTTTAGGAATATTGACATGAGCAGTATTCAGTTTTACAGTAATGCTTCATCCAATATACAACATAATGTTATTGTCCTCTTCTGATACTTTCACATTTTGGCTTTTAATATCTTTTTTTTTTTTTATTCAAATCAGTTATACCCAGTTATCCTCAAATATTTTTCAGCATCATGGCATTTGGGGGAGGATCATCTTTTATTTTTAAGTGTGAAGAATAAGCGTTTCCCTAGTCTGTTGCCATATGTGGGGAAATATTTATGGGGTATTATAATGAATATATTTCACTACATGTTCTCAATATGGTCTCTCTCTAAGGTTACGGGGAGAGGGGTGTTTTTCCTTTCTAAATCTGACTTTGCTAAACATCAACTTTCCTATAACCATTAAATTGCAACAGCTGGCTTTCTGTGTATCAAGAGCTAGCCAGTGTCCACACAAAGTCTCAAAAACAAACCTAGACACTTCAGTGACAGAATACATTTTGTTCTTCAATAAAATGGAATACATGCCTCAGGTAATAAGCAGAAGAGACCAAGAGGCTCCCAAAAGGCTGTGATCTAGGGAAATGATTGGATAAGATACATCCAAATGATCTCAGAAAGTCAGCTGTGACCTATGCTTGATGCAAAGGTGAAGAACTGTCCAAATCTCTGCCAAACTGACTTGGAGGAAAACAACCCAAACCTACATATGCACCCAGGATGTACTAAGCAGATGCTTGAAATATGCTCCTATACAGTTGCAGAATACCAGTTCATTTGGTTTAGTAGCCTGTTCAGCCATGGTGAACCTTTGATGATGCAAAAGGAAAGAAAAAAGTGCACCCAGAAACCAGCATACACACCAGAGGGTAGAAATTCCTCCCTGACTTTACAAGATCAACAAGAAGCTTTACCCTAGCAAACACGCTTTCCATGAAAAAATGTTGAAATAATCAACATCTCTACCTTTCATGTCTTTTCTTTATTAAACACAATGGATACTACTTCTGGTCCAAGGACACATGGCATCATAACAGTGTGGGATTGGGCCTTCCCCACAACACCCCCACAGGTAGGAAAACCAACAGTTTCATAGATGTACCATGCAGATCAGACCTGGCTCTTGCCTATTAACCCATGTCTAACCCACATTATTACATGACTGATTGCACATGATCACATAGATACATACTCTGAAAACACTTCACACAATATGGTTTGGTTTTCCATTGATAATTTCTGTGGTCCCCTTCTGACTACTTCTGCATTCACCTGGGATACGAAATATAGGATCAATATTTCACTAGTAGTCTTACCAGTACTAGGCATTCAGGTAACATGACTTTTCTGAATCAAACCTTCTTTTTCAGTAATTCAAGGATCATGTTAGTATTGTTTGACTCATAGCATTTTAGAGAGGGCTTCCATTACAGTTGGTAATGTCCAATTCCCACTCAGACTCACTTTTTGCTAGGCAGAATTTCTCATCTTGTAGATATAACCTATACGTCTTCATTCCTGCTTGTATTGCTTTGCATATGGCTGTTTTACAGTAGACCGATTTATAATGCAATAATTCACCAAAATCAATCAGATAATCTGTAACGTCATATCCTCAGTATTTGTGTCTCTACCAGTCCCTGTTAAATGTACAAAGTTTACCTACTTAGCACCATTATTTTGAGAACAAGTGAAGCACTGTTTATCTAATGTGTGCTGTACTGATGGAATTTGATAGAAAAAACTTACTTTTTTTTTTTTTTTTTTCAGTAAAATATCAATACAGAAACACAGTACTGGTTTTCTACTTTTTCCTTCTTCCATCCCAGACTACAGAAGTAACAGCTTAGTAACACATATTCCCTCGGAGAGCTGATGGATGAAACAAGTGGAACTCTACAAAGGTGAAAAAAGATTCCAAGATGTTTCATTTAGTTTTCCGAGTCTTCAGAAACAGAGTGAGATAACTTCATATAACATGTGCTGAAAGATCCAAACTGGTATGAGCCTGCCTTCTTGAAGACAGAATAAAATGTTGCCTCTGCCAATGGATGTTGACCCGAGGCCATTCACAACAGTAAACAACCGTCTGAGATTGATTTGACAAGCTGCTTGACTTGCCTGCTTTACTAATAATCATAAGCTGGCTGTAAACATGACAAATAAAAGTTTTAAATACTAGACTTTGAAGAAAGTTATCTGAATGAAAATATAAGTAATTTCTGAATTTTAGGGAATACTGTCATATGTGAATGCATACACACAAAAGGAAGAAATGGTATCCTTAAAAGCTTTAGGGAAAAACCCAGATTAGCATATACATAAGGCCCCAAACCAAATCTTTGAATTGTTCAGTAGTCATGTAGCATTTTAAAAATATTATTATCAGATAAAGGACCAATTAATTAATTAGCAATGTTGTATGTCTACCTGTCAATTACTTTTGAATGCTCTGATAAGCTGACCAGGTAGGTTCTTTTGGGTTGTCACCAAGGCAGGGGATATGACAAGGACAAAGTATCTTTTCCCAGCTTTGCATTTCTCACACGAACAGATGTAAAAGGTGTTCTTTATATGGCTTTCAAACAAGAATGATGCATTTCAAGCATTAATTGTCTTTTAAAAAGCATTTCCCTTCTTGAACAGCATCAGCAGGATGCTGCTCTGAAAGAGATATAAGGGCTTTCAAAAAATTGAGAGTAAGACTTCATATGAAAACCTTTTAGATAGCTTTTTATTCCCACAGACTCTTCTGCTTGGCAATCTTATGAACAGCACATAATTAGTGTCAGACATCATTCAAACTGCTGACATCAGGTGCTCACCAGCAAGGAGGCTGCATGCCACAGCTGAGATTTAAAAGCCCAGGTTCATTTCATTTAAAATAAGTGCTGTGCATTTAACCCTTAAAGAGTTTAAATGGTGAAAAATGTAGCATTCAGAGTAGCACTTCATTATAGTGCAACCATTTCTATCTAAACAGAATACATTTTGTGACATGGTGACTGAATGCTCTTGTGGATGCACAGTGCTTATACAAGGCTGTATTTTCATCAAAGCTCTGAAAAGTCTGGGATTTATTTTCTGCCTTTATAGCTTAGCTTATGAAATTATACAATGTCTCAGAATTCTTTGCTCCAGTAAATAATGACAGACTATGTTTATATGTGTTGCATACAATTATAATAGATGCTTATTTGCCCAGCCATTCAATGACAATTTGGTCTAAAGCTTACAGAAGTCAACAGGTAATTACTCTCTTTTTTTTTTCTTAAAAAAAGAAGATTCCTTCCACTGAAATATCCTCAATTCAGGTATTTCTGACAGATTTCATTAAAATTTTACCATCCAGGATTGCAGAAGTATAAATACAAACAAAAGATAATTACAGACCATGACAAAGCCTAAAGTAAATTGTTAGTTACCTTCTTTGTACTTCCTACTTTAAGCAAAAAGGCTTATTATACTCAATAGATATACAAAGAAGTCCATATTATAAGTCAGATGTAAGACTTAAGGAACTAGTCAGTGCTTATGGCTGTAAGACTCGTATTTTAAGAGCATTTGAACAAAGAGCACATAATGCTTTGTGTGTGTGTGTGTAGAACAAGATTAATCCTAATCTAATTTCAGTTTTCCTATGCCTCCATCTCTTTGGGTATATTTAAAATAAGAAGAGCTACATACTGCTGCTATAACTGAAAAATGAAATCAATGGGAAAAAAGGAGTTAATGCAGAGCAAAAAGTTACACATTGGTTAATACATGGGAAATTGAACTGGGCTACTTTTTCAGACAGAAACACAAGAGAGACTAGTCTCTTGCAGTCTCCTTGAACAAAATCTCACTTTATCAGTCACACTGTATACACTTGGCTGAGTATTTCCATATGGGGACAGATTACTTGAGTTTATCAATAAAATTTAATTTTAATCTCCTTTCCAAGGAGATCTTTATTCACAACGAACACTCTGGTGTTGGTTCTGACAGGACAAACAGGTACAGTGGATTGAGAATGCCACCAAATTTCAGTAAAGTTGGAAGAGGAAAACAGGTGAGGAACTGTGCCTGCCCACAATACTCTTTCATTGTGAGAGCTCTCTTTACAGGTGAGCATTTTTTAATTTATGTGTTCTTGATAAATGTAGCACGTTCATTTCTCCTTTTCATTTCAATACTCTGGAGATCTTCATACTTCTCACATTCTAGAGATCTGCGGCACACCATATCTCTTACTTTCTAGGTAACACTATGCCTAAAGACACAAATACCTCTGCTGAAATGAAGCACATTACACTGAATGTTATCTATCCCCCGAAATAATGGTGTCAAGAGATTAATTCACTATGGAAATGCCTCTGGATATCATTAGTTTAGTAGCTTGGACATTTCAGCCTTGGAAGCTATTTCTGTTGCTGTAGAGAAGGTAAATATTATGACAAGTCCCTTCAAAGGAAACTATTACCGAACACATCAGCTGCTACTGATTCAAAAACCATATGGTACAGAAACCCTTAGCAGAAGAATGATCAATTTGGGAATTCTTTCACTGTTTTCTTTGGAAGACAGTGCTCCTGATTTTTCTGTTTTTTTTTTTTTTTTTTTTCTCCCCTTTTTTTCTGTACCTCCTTGGGTTTTCTAAAAGGTTGTCTTTGACCCTCTTGTAACTGATGCCACCATCTGTATTCATGTAGCTTTTGCTACTGAAAGTCAACACGGTTCTAAAATTCTTCACTGTTAAATCAGCTAAACCCCAGAGAAGTAACCTAGGTTTGAATGCTTCTTCATTTAGTAAACTTTCAAGAACTAAATAACCTTTTGTCAAGTAAAAAAACCAGTTATTTCCTTGTATGTATTTTAAAAAATACATGCAGGAACAGTATTTTCCCCTCAATGAGATGTGTAGCCATATCTCATTTCTGTAGTTCAGACCTCTATAGGAGTTCTGCTATAAATTGAGACTATAGACTTTCAAACATGGAGCTGAGGCAGTGTAAATCACATTCTCACTGAGAAGATTCTGTTGGCTTAGAGTATTTTGCTCTTTGTGAATTTCACAGAGGACTACATTTTGATCTCTATTACACTAGGGGGAAAAAAGGAATAAAAGATCAGGGAACCTTTGAAACCATAGCCCAAATGTGAAAGAAACATGAGTCCAAAAGGTTCTTCCTCACCAAACTCTGTCCAAATTAAAATTATTCATGATTAATTCTACTTTCTATAAATGGATATATAATAGAAATATCTATACATAGAAATATGAATATTCCATTCTGTCCTATCCTATCCTATCCTATCCAATCCTATCTTATCCTATCTCACCTATAAACATGCAAACTGGTACTGACAAATTCAAACAAATATGTAAACTATTCTACAAATACTATCAAAGTATTTATTCTTACAGTTATTTGAAAATATACCACTTGATTCCCGTTTTTCCCATATACAATGCTATTAGTGACAGGAAAGCACTAAGATGATCCTCTAGACTATTGTATTGGTAAACACTAACACTTACAGTACATAGCTCACCGATGACACTGCAAAACTTCTGGCACAGCTTTTTACAGAGCTGGGCATGAGGTTCTTTAGACTCCCAGCACAGGTACACAAGGCCAGCTGCTATCTGGCATAGTCTCTCTTAATAAACTCCATTTATTATTTACAGAGCCGAAATTCATTTTTCTTACAGATTTTTTTTTAATTGAAAAAAGCCATATAGATCACTGCCAAGACCAAAACAGGAAGTGAGAGATCCATTCGATCTTTCACGAGCACAGCATTTGCCTAAAGAAAATATGCTAGAATACAGTAGAACATGTCCATAAACACTAACTTTGTGTCCAAAGAAATGATGTACTTAAGTTATCCTAGAAAAAAAAGTTTGAACAGCTCCAATTTTGAGAAACTGACACTAATGTTAATTAAAGGGTCTGGTTAAAGAGGTTTTATTAATACAAAAGCATAAGGTATAATTCAATTGGTTGATTGTTTACATAAAGTGCTGTTCGACTTAAAAATGCCTGAGACAGAAAAGCACAATGCATACAGGAAGAGGTATCATTAGGAAAAATAAATATGCTTGGCCAAACCTTGATTTGCATTTAGAAGTTCAAGGTTCACTGGAAAAAAGCACCAAACAATATGCTAAGAAAAGGCAACTCTCTTCATTTTAATACAATATTGCCCTGTTGCCCCATATCTGTTGCACTTTTTTTTCCTACCAAATTGGCTCAATCGTACGCAATTTCTTGAATAAACACTTTAATTTACACATATAAAGAGAAGATTTTGTTGTTAAAATAACAGAGGATTAAACTGTGTTGCTGTTCCAATCTGTAATGGTGTGAGGAATACCTTTTTCTGAGTAAGCTGTCTCATAGGGACACACAATCTGTTTATTACTTTTGCTAGCTGTTAGCTGAGTTTCCCAATAAGTAAACTATTTATCAAGAATACTAGCTCAGAAACAGCAACAATTCTTACAGAAACCAAAGTGGACATCCCTTTCCAAACAGTTTTCCTCTAAAGCAAAAATGAGAAATAAATGTATTAGTTTGAAATCAGATTAATTGATGCTTTACTTAAAAATGTTCTGATTAGTATCTGTATGGTTACTGAAAAAATGTGGAACAGAAAACTCCCCACAAGTTACTGTTCAGCAAAAATGTAAGCAAATGAAAACAGAGCAAATGTGAATACTTAAACAACCTTAACATGGTTGTATTACTTCCAGCCCATACTGTAACAGTTCTGTCATAGTAACAAGATCCCTATTCTGCATTCCTTGAATATGCATCCCTTCCACTGCAGTTAGTGGGAATTTTGGATATGCAGGGAATGTAGAATTAGTTTCTTAATCCTTAGGCCACAATCCATGATACATACAGTGCCTCAAATCACAATATTGCTGGCTGAACTGCTCTGCACCACCTTTTAAGGCATTAACAGTAAGATTTTGCTGATTTAGTCTAAAAATCAAACCAGGACCTTGCCTCTGCACTCTAATCTATAATAAGCAAAGTAAACTAAGTAACTAAAAGTTTAGAGTGAAATGCACTTTGAGCTGTTTAGTAATGTAGCCTTACCTCTTCTCCATTTGTCCCCTGTTGAAGGGGAAAACAATAATACAACTCAGCATTTAAAATCCTAGCTTTCCCCTGTTCTGAGCTGAGCTACTTACATGGCTCTCTTTTCATGGCAAAGCATGGGAGAATATTCACCTCAATGTTTTAGAGAGATGGGTTGCAGAAAAACTGTTTTCAAAAACAAGGCAAAAGTGCTTGCATTGTAACCAACGGGAGTCCATCACAATAGCAAACGGCCAGAGGATGCTTCTTTCTTACCCCACAAGTAAATCATATGCAAATTTCCAGTAACATTCAAAACACACTTCCCAGCTCAGTAAATGTTTTCACTTCTTGGCTGCTTAGTATCCTCAGCTTTTTTCTATTAGGTCCTGTTTGTTTAGTTAAAAGAAAAGAAAACAAACAAACAAAAAAACTCTAAAGAAATTATTAGGCCCTGTATCTTATGGAAAAAAACATAAATTAGAAATTCTTTTAGAATCTAGACTATGCATTCTTTAATCTTCCTCCCTGCTGGTAAGTGTAATAAGAATAAAGGCAGAAAGAAGCTTTTTTGCTTCATTTGTTTCATTCAGCTGGAAACATGCTTTTGACTATCTGCAACTAAATCTCAAAATTTGTGACAACTCAGACAATACTCACACATGTTATAAGCCTGTGAGCTAAAAAGAGAGTTGGGAAAGCTTACAGAAACCCACCTGGTGAGCAAGATCTCCAGATTCAAAAGGGCAAAGCAGAAGGCCATATGGGTATGAAACAAGCAAGCCATGACTGTGAGAAGATGGTGACAAGAGTTTAGGTACTAGCAATGCAGTTCTTCAGTGTGGTGTGGCCTCAGAAGGCAAATAATTTTAAAAATGACCAACAGATCTGACTGACAGGTATGAATTAGCTAGGGATGACAAAACCAATGCAAGGGGCCAGAAGTTGGAAAAGGTAAAGTGTTGGTTACCATTTACTGTTTCTTTGCAGTAGAATTAACTGAAATCTACTGACTGTGCTTTGAATTTAAAATGAAAATTTAGAAAAAACTGATGAAAAAATAACATAAGTTAAAAGAGAATGTTAAAAGCAGAAGTAGGCACCTCCTTCTGCTTAGGATAGAAAATCACCTTGCTTGTATGTGTCACGTCAAATTGTGGAAGACTTTTTCTGTGATCCCACACCAGTAAAAACAGCATCAAGAGAAAACTCCAGAAGTTATTTTCCTGCTTTTGGTGCAATGTACCCAAAGGCAAAGAACCCATATGTACAAGCACAAAATGAAAGAAAACACGGCTGCTGTTCCTCCCCTTCCTCTACCCTCTTAACATCAGAAAAGACACAGTAAGGAAGCAGCGTGATCTTCAGATAATGGCGAGGGTTTACAGCTTCCTGACATCTCACTTAGTGTCACCAACGCTCATCTCACAATTCCAGCAAACTGAGTTCATACTGTATCACTTGCAATCCAATTTATCTGCACAAGAAAGCCTAACCTTTTGCAGACATTCCTCACAGCAGATAGAAGAAAACATCTGGTATTAGCAGAAGTCACATTGTGAGGGCAGTTGGGGCTGTATTTTAGGCAAACCCTGGTGAGAGTAAGACTGTGAGCCTGGGTTAGGCCATGGCTGTAATCAGGACAAAGAGAAGTCACTGCACTCAGGCTGTCACCAGTGAGTAAAGACTAATGCCTGAGATAACAACGCAGCACAGAATCTTGGAGTACAAATATTAGGGCTGGACCTTGGTTTGGAAGCAGGCAGGATTACAGCTAAATGAACAAATGTGTCAGGGTACCAGGAAAAGAAGTAGGGGTTCAGAGCAAAGGCTGAGCACACAGGACGCGATTGGAAGGACCAGGCAAGGCATGGAGCTGGACCACACTCAGCAGAGCTGCTAGCACATACTCACTGGTTGTAAAACTGTGGTTGGGGCATAGAATTTTTTTTTCTAAAGAGCTCATCAGTCCATAGCTTCTGCCTAAGGGCAATGGCCACCTCTGATCTTTTCTGACTCACTAAAGAGCTGTTATACCTCCTGCCACACAGACTGCAAAAATGTTGAAGTTCCCCAAACCAGAAGACAAGGTAATACAAAACCTATGTGGATCCCCTTGAAAAGCTGCACTCATTTAAGTCACACACACAGGGGCTTTTGGTCCCATCTTCTGATACACTACCTTATGAAACAAAATCCTTGTGATGAAAGGCCTGCAGTGAAGGGACCCTGAGGAATTAATGAAAAAGAGTTCCAGGTGAGTCAAGAAAGTTGCTCATCTCTGAAAAATTTAATACAGGAAAAGTTGAGGAACATGCTAATAAAGGTACTGTGGTGTTGATTCATTTATTTTCTCCATCTTTCCAATAAAGTTAAACCATTCATACAACACTGACATCCCACAACCAACCTTTGAAATACCAAAGACATCTACATAGCTTAATAAAGCAAGCACGTACTTACTTCATGTCATGCATAGCTTAGAGGTGTGCTGAACCCTTTTATTTCCCTGGGGGTCCTGAGAAAAGTGGCATGACAGTGACACAGAAAGAATTACTAAGTAATTCAGTAATAAACCAGTTTCTCTGCTCCGTAGCAAAGATTCAATGCATCTAGCAATGCATTTCTTCGCCCTGAGTGTGTAACGAGATGAGTCTCTTATACACCTTCCACACAAGTGGTTCCCACCATGCAACTGAGGCTTATGCTATGGTAAACCTTAAGTGATCATTATAGAGACAGGGCAAGAAAGAGTAAATAAGAAATTTGGTAGTAAATGTAGGGTGTTAATGGAATAATCACAGGCCTTGATAAAACTAATAATTTTGATCCTATGCTGCAACAGATGTAATTTTTGATGGAAGCCTTGAAAAGTTTACAGACTTTACAGAAGCAGAACATTTGGGGAATAAATTCAAGGCTAGAAGTATGCAAGGCCAGGCAG
This sequence comes from Tyto alba, assembly GCF_018691265.1. Taxonomy (NCBI): domain Eukaryota; kingdom Metazoa; phylum Chordata; class Aves; order Strigiformes; family Tytonidae; genus Tyto; species Tyto alba. The sequence goes on from NW_024881318.1 coordinate 33,809,762, forward strand.
AAGAATGAGATGCATAAAACGGGGGAAAAAAGAAAAAGAAGATTAGTAATCGTGGCATATTACTAAAGATAAGTATATATGCCCATTCCTCAAGTGAAGTGTTTGTTCAGTGCGTGAGTGACAAGACTTTTATTTATATATGTGGTGTGTCTGGCACCACAACTGGTTGTGAATTACTCAGAGGACATTTTATATAATAAGAGCTTAATGGCTGTACCTAAATTTTACTGCTCATGGGTACAGCCAAAAAGAACAAAACCCAAAATACCTGCCGGTTCAGAGGCACAAGTAGGGGATAAGCTGTTCAATTTTCTGAGGGCAAGGATAAGGAGCTTTGAATTTCACCAATGAATAATAAAAGGATGACTCAGTAAATAACTATCCTTAAGACATATCACCACTGCATGAAGTTAAGGGTTTGTTTCTCTTCTTCTTGCTGGACATTGCATTCTTCTTAGTACGTATTTCGCCTTGGAAACTTAACATTTACCTCATTCACTGTGAATCATTACAGCATTCAATAGTCCTTGAAATTAAACTCTTCCCACTGTGAAAGTATGTCCTGGAGAAGCTACAACAGATAGTAGAGCTATTTTTGCACTGTTGGCCAAACTCATCATGCTTTGTTTTTTTAACTGACAATAAGAACTTTATTTTCTATTTTAATGGTCTGTACCATTAAGACAAAACCAGATGATAAAATACAGATAACTGCACAACACAAAGACTAACTGAAAATGAGCATCAAATGAAGTTTGCATGAGCTAGTGGAAACAGAATACTGACTCTGATCCTGGATTTTTGCCCACCTCCTAATCAAGTGCCACAAAACCATCTGAAAACACAGGAGAACGGCATTTGGTTGCACTTTACCTACCTGGAGTTTCTGTTTCAAAATCAATTTCTGTTTACACTGCTTGAAAGGTCAACATCTGGCTGGACGGATTTCCAAATGCAGGGTGAGCAAATCTGGTATCTGTATCCTATTTTAATGCAGACTGGTAAATCTGATAGGTGTTTGTTATTGATAGCTTCATACAGAGCCCTGATTATCTTCAAATAACAACTTCTCTGTTAGTGTGTGGGAAGGACAGAATGATGAGTGAGGGGAAAACTGGCATGGTTTCAGAGACCTGGAAGAATCAAGAAACTGAAATGAATGGGTAATCTCAGAATGGATCCTGCTGGACTAAGCACTTCCTGACACCAGTCACACCAGCAGCACTGTGAAAAACATCTGTGTCATCTGTATTCTGTTCTTCCCTTTGCCTCCTATGTACCAATAAAGCAAACTGGAGTGGTTTATCTTTGAAGATCACCTGAGTTTCAGACCTCAGAGATGTCTCAAGGAAGGCTCAGTGGAAATTCTGCATGCACTGCACAGACAACCCTTATTTCCTCTAGAAAACTGACCACTTGCAAAAAAAGGTGACAGTTACATTTATTTATTTTTATTTTCATAGTTAGTCAAAGGGGGTATCAGAGCCCAGCAGTGAAGGATGATGGTAATGATGATATTGCTGGTAAGAAGACAGTGCTGCAGATTTTTTTTTTTCCTCCTATAGTGTTTGCTCATAAGAAGGTCCTGCATCTAATTACCTTTGCTAGCCCTGCTAGCAGTGACCTTTTAATGTTTATTAACAGCATTCTCTGTATTACCAAAACCAACACACATTATGCTATCCTGATGCTAAGGCTACACCCCTATAGTGATTACATTCTCTTTAGGAAAACTGTGTATAGATCAAACATTAAACACTCTCCATTAAATGCATCTCAGCTGCACCTCTGTTACTCACATTACTTTTATTATTTGACTTTGGTTGCTTTGTCCTCCAGTCTGAAAACCCAGGGAAAACCTGAGTAAGTCTTTTGCATTTAGATAATTCAACATACATATATATATGTACACTTACTTGAACCACTGCAAGACACTATTGTCAATAAAGGTCTAAAGGGCTCTTAGGAAGATTTCCCTTTGATTTCTGCTTCAATTTATAATATGAAAACTGCCTGAAAGGCTCAACTGTTTCCTTCAGTGTCCTGTTGTCCCACCAAACAAAACTGAATTGATTGAAATACAGCCCATTGACGCTTTTGTCTCACTATAGAAGCTGATGGCAACCTTCCACCTCTTTTGCTGAATGGAATAATTGGCCTGCCAGAGAAGATTTGGGACTTTAACTGTTCCTTGTTTGGCTGAGCTAACCAATTATTCTGCAGTTGCTATCAAGGCTGCAGACTTTTCTTCATTGGGGTCATTAAGCTTGTCAAAACTAATTTGTCACCACAACCACTGACCCTCATTGCCTCTGACAGCAGCACAAGTGTCAAACTACACGGGTCTTTGCATTACAAGAAAGTAAATGACTGATCAGAGCCCACCAAGTGTCCTGACCGTATGCCACAGTCTGGCCTTATGACCCCATGAGAGGTGGAAACAGTACCAGCTAAATGACATGGGGTCACCAAACGACACTACTAATCATTTTGTAGAATAAGTGAAAAAAGTCTCAAACAGCTAAAGTGAAAGAACACTTCAAGGCAGTATGTGACCTGCAATGATGGTAATAAAGTTTTGGGTTGTTTTCTTTTTAATTAAAACGATACAATGAAAGTCACTACTCTGAAACAAAATTCTATGAAAGAAGTTACCATCTGACTCAGACTCTGTTTTAGGAAAGTTGCTCAGACACAGAAGCTGGCTGTGGAGCACTTTCAGCCCAGTACAGCAGATCATTACTGTGTAATCCTCTTTGTATTCTTGACCACCTGAGTGACAACAGAATCAGGTCAGCAGCAGGGTCTTCATCTGACATAATATGAGCCACAAGGTAGTATCAGTCCACACTTACTACAGTGGGGTAAAATCTGACCCAGAAACATGTGCATACACCTAGAATTTACTTCACTGAAAGTAAAGGATGTAAGAGTCTTATAATGGAGTTAATCCCTTCTAATTGCCCGTATCACTAAATTATTCTGGTGACAAATAATTTGTAACCTGATTTTAATCTTTCCTTCACTGTTGCAATCATATTCAGTTTAATGGTGTGACTTCAAATTAGCACCATGACCTCAGTTGCCATAGGGTATTTGACAGAATAAACTTGCAGAAAGGAGGGAAAGGTTTCACAGAAACACTTTCAGCACATTCCTAATCATTCAAAGCACCAATTCTGGAAAGTCCTTTATCCCCAATACTCTGAGAGGTCCTACTTGATTCAATTAAGGTGATTTGTACTGCCATCATCCTATGAATAAATTGCAGCATTGGTACCTTTTCTTGTATGCTACCCTGTAGTACAAGAAAAGTTCTGTAAATACAGTGACAGCAAGAGGTTTTCGGTTTCCCTCCTAGAAGCCTTCAAATGCCATCACCTTTTCTTCATACTTTCTGTAAAGCAGTATTTTTCTAAGCCTTTGGAAAGATACCTCTTTAATGAAAACAGGTAGATGCAATATACCTCAGCAAACACGATCCAGTCTTAAGAGACAATGACTGATGGTGTTTTTTTGTCTATGTGAATTACACTTATTTAAACAAGGCTGAGTGACTTACGGTTCATCAGTAATGTAATGACTTTGAACACTGTTGTTCCTATTTAAGAAAAGAAGGCTAAAGAAGGAAGAGGAAAAGAGGCAAAGAGGAAAGAAATGAAGAGTAGTGCTGTGCACAAGATCCTAGGAGTTTGTTGAGTCCTAATGATGTCATTCAGTATTTAATCTCTGGTGACAAGAAGGGTTTTTTTCACTCCTTTCAGCAAGAAAGCAAATTCAACATTAACAAAACCCTGTATTTGAAGCCAAGATTGGATGTGAATCTTAAGTTTTTCCTAGCCTTCCCTATCTCTTCCTCCTAGACATAAAGAGTAGACACAACTAAAAAAAAATATGCTTAAAAAGCCACATAATTATTTTGAGCTTGTTTTTAATTTATATTTGGGATAGGGTCTTGCAAAAAGGCTGTTACATTCATTGGCAGAAAAATAAACAATGGCAACGGTCATTATGGTATGAATAACTGGGGAACTGCCAAATATTGCAACTTGCCAAGCATCACAAACAAAAGCTTTTAAAAATATGCACATTCTTTGACTAGCATCTTTTGTTGTTAAAAATCAGGCATGGGTGAATCAATCAGAATAGGGGAGAGGGAAAGTAACATTAGAAAAGGAATGGGTATGACAGTCTTCATATTCCTTAACTACTAATCACTTCTAGAGGGAGACACTCCTCATTTAAAACAAATTGCCTTATTTCTCAGTGCTTTTATTTCATAGAACAGCATTGACATTAAAAGCTTGTATATGCAGAGAAAGATGATTTTTTTCCTTTTGTTTTACGCCAAATAACCTGTTGCTTTCATGTAATGTACATCAAAATTTTATGGAGTCAATGTGTTAGGATGGGTCCAGTAAATATTCAGAAACAGTATTCCTAGTTTACATCAGTGAAGCTGAATTCTGACTTTTTTAGCAGACTAAAGGAGACAAAGTTCAATGAAAAATTAATGTCTAAGTGTGTATGAACTATTGCATAAACTTTCCAAGTCAGTAAAGCACCTCCTTCAGCTGCAAAACAGATATTTTTTAAGGACTTCTATAGAAATGAATAGAAAAAAAAAATAAACAGTTAGTTTAGTTTTTATTCTCTGTAAAATAAAGAACTATACCCACTAAGTGCAGATTCTTACCATACTAAGCATAATTTACCTTATGTCATCAATAGGTGTCAGGGACTGACAATAAGTGTTAGAGAGAAAGAAGAGGAAAAGATGCACCATGCAAAAGATGCACAACAAGCCACCTACGTGCCAACAGTCCTCAGTCATCTTCTCATAACTCCCCTAATGTGCCTACAATGCATAACTGCTCCAGGATTCAACAGGAAGGAATCAGAGTTGTTCAGATTACTATTTCAATTTTAACCAAACATCTGGGACCCATGACTCCTGAACACACAGAGAGAGAAGGACAGCAGCAATGAAAATACTGCATCTTGATGGTAGCTTTTCAGACCAGCCATTCGCCCCAGAACTAGACTTACCAAGTTAAATCTCAAGGTCAAGTTGCCATTACCTAATTAACATTCCGAAATGTAGAAACACTCTTGTATTATGTTAATATGGTGATAAAGAATATTTTTCAGTTTTAAACTTACAGATTCCCACAAATCCATCCCCTTAGTTGGTATGTGGATCTGGCTACTATAGGAAACCCATGCTTTATAAATGTCAGACTAGACAGAAGCTGACTAAAACTGCAGAGTTGTGAAAGACACGGCAGTACTTCTACACATAAAGACTGGGTGTTAGGTTTTAAAGCATTACTTCTCGTCAAATTTAAATCACATCCTTTGTGCCACATACTTTGGCACAAAGATTTATAAAAACCTGATTTCAAAGTGACGTGCTTGAGTACTGAGGGAAAACAAACTTTTATCTGGATATTCCTAAATATTCATGCTATCTGTACAAGAACATGAATAATTTTAAGTAATAAACCACAGATTGTGTACCCAGTCAGAATCATATAAAAAATATTTAGAGGAAAGGGCTCAACAAAGAAGCTTAGGATCAGAGCACAGACATGATTTAAGAGTTGTGAGTCACTGCTGTTCACCAGTAAGAAATTAATGTGAATAAGATAAAAAACTAGATATAAAAGAAGTGGCATTTTGCATTTATTTTAATGAAATATAAATATCTACACAAGTGCAGGAACAGCAAGAATCAAACCTGAAAAATACATAAGAAATAGCACCTAATATTCTGTATTACAAAATACTTTTGAGACTATAATGTGCTATAAGAATGTGCTGTTCTATGAATATAAAAAAATAGATGTGTTTTTAAGCTATTCCATACTTAGTTCTAGCTATATAAGAAAACCTTTATCCAAATCTACATCTTTTTTTTTGAATTATCAAATCATTTATTAGCGATCTGCACTAAAAAATGGTTAAAGATGTTGGTGAAAAATCTGTTATTAAAGACACACCGTTTGCACTTTCAAACATACAAGCACAGACCAGCAGATTATAACTTTGAATCAAAAGTATATTTTGCCAGTTAATTTAACCTAGTAATTTTATTATCCAGATGTTCTCACTTGATTGACATACATGGATGGATTCAGGGAGATAAGGTTACTGATGTGTACTCCTGCCACCCAAAGAGGACTCCAACTTTAACTGCTTAGGGCTGCTTAATGGTTTGCTAATTGCTCCACCAACACTACTGATGGATATGATGATGTTACAGTGTTCCCTCATCCACAGGCAAAGGCAGGCAGGTTAGTTTATATCATCAGTATTTAAGCAAGACAGCTTAACACATATGCACATGACTGGGGAAAACCTGTGCTGTTAGAGGACTTCCAAAGTCAGAAAAACAGGAGAGTTAGTGCCAGCAAAAAGCAACTACTGGGGGAAGCTTTGTTTTCCGCTGTTCCACTATCCACAGAACATACCATTTCTGACTGTGTCTGAGCAGCCTGGATTTTTTTCAGTGGTATTTATTTTTTCAACTTGTTTGTGCACGTATTGTATTCACAAGGAATACAAATTCCTTCCTCAGTATTTTGTAGTCACATGTTTTTCAATCATTTGTCAACTGGTAACAACCTCAGTGGAGCTCTCTCAAGCAAATTACATGGTCAGAAGAGCTTCATCAACTTTTTGGTGGGTGTGAATTTACAGCTTCATGCACAAGCATCTGAAATTGACAGGTATCTTTCCACAGATGATAAAAAAGAAAAGGAGCAAGAATGAGGGAAGATGAGAAATCTGCAAATGCCAGTTCCAGGGAAACTGTAAAATTAATCCTCAGATTCCAGTGCAAGTTATTAAGCTTTCACTCTTCCAAATACAAAGTAGAATTTCTGAAAAAAAAAACCAAATGTCAGCAGAGAAACTTCACCACACTCAAGGCTGGAACCCAGCACCAGCAACGCAATGAAACATCTGCAAGGGTCCTCTCCTCTAATCTTCCTAGATATGCACAGGCAGTGATAGATCGAGGTCTGAGTGTTGTTTCTGATGTGTAAACAGTGATAGTTCACCTGCATGTAAGATTACATGATTTAACAACGCTTTGTGTCAAAGCTAAATTGAACTTTTGACTCATTATTGGCTTGGTTGTGTCCTGTGCTTTGATATCACAGAAAAAAAATCCATATTGAGTTATATAAATAATGTATGCAAGCAACTTAGTTGGTGCCTGCCAGCCTGTAAATTTTGAGCACTTGACAGCAAGAGCTTTGTCACCAAATTTGCAAGTAGCAAAATGAGCTATGGCATAGCATAGTTATCAGATGTCACTTACCATTCTGTCTGCACAACTTAAAAAATCTCCCAGTTTCTCAGAGATACTTATGATCCATTTCCCATCAGACACAAGCATCCTTGAGTTTTAAAAAGCAGGTCTTCAGCATTTAATGTTGAGCACAAACAAGACTGATGTACACTAATTGAGGAGTTCTTTGGATATTTCTGCCTACAGGACATACTAGTTCCACACTGTAATTTCTCCACACAGCAGTGGAAGAAGTGGCAGGTTTGATATCCAGGTCACTATGAAGGAGCACTGCTTGTGACTTCTGTAGGGTGAGGATTCAACCCCAGTCTCCCCATTCAGCCCAGTAACCACAGTGCTCACTGATCTCTGTTGTTCCAGTACTCCTCCCTTCCTAAAGATAACAGCACATGTGGTAGACTAATACACTTTTAACCTGTATAAGAAGAAATTAATTTACTAATATTATTTTTATTGCTTTTACAATTGTGTCTTACAGTATCCACATCTCATTATTATTTTCCACTTCAATTATATTAATATCCTCTTTAATTTTAAAATTGTTTTGATAGTGATTAACATGATTATCAGACTGCCACTACCTATTGAAATTCTATGTTTTTACCACAGGTTTTGTGTTTGATAACTAGCCCTTCCCTCTCTTTCTTTTTTTTTGCAGTGAGTAAGGCAACTTTAATTTTGGGCTTTGGGTTTTTTTTTTTTTTGTTTTTTTTTTTTTTTTTTTTTTTTTTTTTCTTTTCTACTTTAAATGCAAGGAGAACGAGATTAAGGTAACTTGAAAACGTTTATAACTTTGGCTTCCAGTATGAGGTTAAACACAACCATTGCTCTGGTACTAAATCTTAGAGCAGAAATAAACAAGGACACAAGATCCCAAACTAGGTTCCTTGGAAGAAGAAAAGAAAGAGAAAGGAATGTGTTACGGCAATTTGAAATCATAGTTAGGGCTTCCTGGCATCTATTTCATCCACCTGTGATGACAGACAAAACCATGGTTTCTCATCAAAAATATGCAAGACGTATCAGAACAATGTAATTTTGTTTTCTTACTCAGTTTTGTAAAATTAAAAGTATTTTCTCATGTTTTTAAAGGGGGGGGCCATTAATGATTCACTGATTATCACAGCTGAGTTAAATATCATGCCTGTGTACCAAATAGATAATGCAATGTAAACATACTGATATTGAAGAAAATGACAACTGAAGCATCATTTTGATTTTTTTATCATCCATAGCCTGAGACTTGGATGACAGACTAAATAACGTGATTTGACAAAATGTATGTAAGGTACATGCCTATCTAAATCCTCCACTTTTATCACTTTATTTCATTATTAATTAGGATACACTGCAAGTTTATCAGGAAAATTTATAATTTCATAGTTCTGCTATCACAAAGTTATTCTTCTCCATCAAGCAAATTTGACTTGATCATTATTCTGATCAGCTTGGTATATGTGTTCTCTATAAAGGTACTAGTAGGTTGATATAACCTAATGTCACCATCTGTTGTATATTGAATACTGTATCAATGTGTCAATTATAATTCCATGAACGTGTGATTACACCATAGTTAACCATGCTTCCTTAATAAACAATCTTTTGTGATTGTTTAACACTAATTGCAGGAAAAAAAAAAAAAAAAAGGCTCAGTTCTGTAATTAAGACCTGTCAACAACTGAAATCATTAATGCCTATTGAATTTATAAACACCAGATTGCAATCCTGAAGTCAAACATAATAGGCAAAATTCTGAAGTCAACACCACCAAATGAGAAGTTTTAAGCTCCCTTACTATATCTTTTAAAGATTTGGCAGGTTAGTGTATCTAGGTACACAGAAGCAAGTAATAAAACTTTCCTCAAGGCAGTTTACTCTTTGGAAATGAAGACAATGCAAAACTACAAGTGTTCTGATAAGAAAATGTCAGGGAAAAAAGAAAAGATGCAATTATTGCTGACCTCTCAGGAAGACTGTAATTTCAGAAGTAGTTATTATTTCTGTTCCAAAACTAGAATGAAAACCATTACCATTTTCCACATTGTCTTCAAATATTTGTTAGTAATAAGAGACTATGCTTGCTGTAAAGATTACATAATTTAATGAAACTGAAAGCCTCATAATTGTGATTGTCTCTAATTAGAATTGTATTTTGTTTGAAAATGTATGTCCTAATCTACTCTGCAGTTTGTTTGAAAGCCTAAAATTTTATGAGTTTGACTACAAGTCAAGAACAGATTTGGAAAAACTGATTAATAGTGCTTATGTAGTCTGTAAAATAATACTAGGGTTTATTTGTTATTTTTTCTTAAGAATTCAGTCTTTTTCCTTATGTAAATAAAAAAAGTTGCTGTTATACTCAACAGAAATTGCTAGGTTGTCTTTGATTCACCTTTTACCATTAATGAGGGCTGCCTTTGACACACAGTGAATTTCAAAGGAATGCTATTCAAGTGAAACCTCCTATTTAATAGCTACTGTTGATGCAGCTGATGCATGTAGTGAAAAATTAGATGTCCTTTACTACTAGCAGACAGACTTGGCTTATGGTACTCTTAAAAAGTCAGTCAGTGTTATTCACATTGTTGTGAAAAACTTTTTTTTCAGCAGTGGAGAGGTCAGAAAGTTCACAGAGAATTTAGAGCAAGATTGTAACAAGGCTTAATAGAACAAGTCAGAATTTTTTTCATATGTGGAAGTGCAAACTGCAGGTGAATGAGTTCTTGGAATCTCAGTTTACAGGATTTTATGTCTGACATAAAAAAAAAACCAAGAACATAATAGCAAAAGAATATAATTTACTGAAACAATTTCACCTTCCCTAGGGTAAATTAATTGCAGTCTCTTTACTTGCAAAATAAAGTGTGTATTTTTCCAACCTTTTCAATGTCGAAAGACAGCTGGAAAATCAAGACCAAACCAAGTAACATTAACTTTTCAAAAACAGGGTTATAATAACTTACAAATATTTTGTTTTCCTCCATTTACATTGTGTAAGAAATGAGAGAATAAAGACTCAGAAGAATGTTCTAATTATGGCTATTTAGACCATAGAGTTGGATTGCAAATCACTGTTTTCTCTCTCTAATGAGAAGGCAGTGGAGTATTTACTTGAAGCAGGGCTCCCACTAACAGGAAAGGGTTATGCAATGTTGATCAGGTATAGTTCAGCTAATAAAATCACTACCTTAAGGATGAATCTATATGGAAAAAAATACATCATTCTGAAGATAGAACTGGGATATATCTCAACAAGCTTGTGCTGATGATGGAACACATGTAGTCTTGTCTCTCTAAATAATATTGTCATTTTTTCTTGCTCTTACTGATCCCCCACAGATATGCTTGAAGAGTTTGTTTCTGAAAAAAGCTTCTTCCAAGGCTGTTGATACTCAGGTCATTAACAGATGGCTGAGTTTTGTAAAATCTGCCTCCATTTTCAGCTTGATTTGGCTGAATAGTCTCTCTAGAAAAGCACACTTTTCTTTAAACATGAACTGAGAAATTACTAATTACATTTATGTTGCACTGCTGGAAGGAACAACAAACATCATTCCTGTTAGTTGCTGCAATATATCTTGTGTGAAGAAAATTATTTAGAAATAAAAAATGGGAACAATAATTTATAGTCAATACGTAGTGTGACAGGTATAGCCAGTCAGAGAGTAGGACAGATGTTACAATGTCCTGTTACACTTTCAGACTTCATGCATCAGTACTAACTGCAACACACAGCACAGAAAAAGGTCTCCTCTCCAGTTTCCTCTTGGAAGTCCAGTGAAACATGGACAGTAACATGTATCAATACAGTGCATATCAACACAGAATTTATTCATGTTCCTAAGCTACTTTGGAGGCAATGATTTCTCTCTTAATTTTTTTTCCATGATGGCATAGCCTATGGTAGAATTTCACTTGGTTTGTGAAACATGGTTGCCATTTTTTTCCAAGTGCAGATAGATTTCTACTACAACTCCTAATAGCGAAGAGTGTTGGTGTATTTTTGGGAAAGGTAAAGCAAACACTAAAGAAACTTCTCCTGCAATTAAAGCTAAAACAAAGACTGTCAAAAAACATTATATGCTTAAGTTCCAGGGCCATATCAGCCACCGGTTCAGACTGGACTAAAACCCATAATTTTAGTCTTGATTTTAAAAATTCTCTTGGATGATTGGAAGAAAAGTATGAACATGTGTTTCATATTTTACTAAAACATAACAAATGTTATTCTTAAGCTTGAATATGATGAAAGCAACAATCCAAAAGTGTATTTCTGCCACTAAAACCTTTTTTAAACTGTTTTCACTTACTTCTTATAAAAAGTTTAAGTACTTTATTTTAGACTTATTTCTTGTTTTTTTTCATTACCGCAACATCTCCTTTCTAATGACAGAAAAAATGGAAGTGAACGCTCTGAGCCTTTAAAGGACAAAGAGCTGCCCGAGAATGAGGGGGAACAACAACTGATCAGCCGATAAAGAGGAACACCATGCATAAGCCACAACAGGAGGAGGCTAATAACATCATCATTTACCTACCTGCTGCAGAAAAAGCCCACCATGAAGCAGGAAAACTCCTCCCACACTAGACAAAGTGCTTGCAGCCACATTAACAATATTTTTTAGGAATAAAAAGCTTCACGATCTGGATGCTCACATTTTCCACATGAGTGAGTACAAGCTTGGCATTGTTGAAAATTTCATAGACTGAGCATACATCTCAAGAAAGTTTACAGCATCTGTGGAAGCTTAGCAGCCCAAGGAAACAAACAAGCCCACAGCTTTCTGTAGTTCTTAAGCCCCCTTTTTTGCAGCTATGGGAATCAGGAACTGAAACAGCTCACCATCACCACCGCACCTTTGGAGGGAAAAATGTTGCACAATGTCAGGATGCCCCTCACTAACATGTACCTGTTGGTTCCTCATTGTGATGCTGCTGCCTATACACTGGCAGAAAAGGATGCTTTTGTAAACAGCTCAGCTTTTGGAGAGACACAAACACAACAGAGGTGCTAATACTCCTGATCTTTGTTGTGAGTACTATATTCAGTTATTTCATTGTTTCACTGCTCAGAGAAATTTCCCATCCTTTCTCAGAAATGATGGCCTACTTGTTTGTTTCATTCAAACTCATTAAAAACCATGGACATAGAATCTTGGTAAATTCATACTAACAGTTGCTGGTTTTGAAATTAACAAAATTACTCTCACGATGAAGAATTTGATTCTTCAGCACAGTATCTGAGCAATAATTACACACACTAAACCACAGAATTGAAGATGCAAATTAACAGACAATTATCATTAGTCAAATGTAAATGATATATGTGAATAACTGAAGGCTCAAAATGCTAAACAGTGTTATTCACAAAACATAGACTAAAAACCTAGAAAATTCAGAGTTAAGGTCACAACCAGCAAAATAACTTGAATCAGATACAAGTAAGAACAAAATCTAGTGAACACGAGCTCACATAACTGAACATCCCAGAAATTTATAAAACACTCTCCCATTCAAATGAAAAATAAATATTTAGGAAACATATAAGATGTCACAGACATCTCCAGGGAATAACAGTGAATGGTAAGAGACACTCCTTCGTTTTCAAGGATCTTCTAGGATCTTCATAGGTATATGAGTCTGTGAGATAAATGTGTGATCCTTGAATGCATGGAGTTAAACTGAGGTCAGTCTAGCCTATTTCTCAAGAACACCACTATGCAAAATAACTTCACGGTATTAGTTATAATCAGAAATCAGAACATAATCATGGCCCTCATGTGCTACTGTAAACTACATGCTTCAAGTTTATAACCAGATGCTTCCAACACAATATGTTTTTGACTTCTAGCATATATTATGGATGTAAGCCTAGGGAAATGAATAGGGACATCTTACTCAAAAGCAGTTTAACTCTCACCTCAGACATAAGTGAAAAATGAGAGTCAACTGTTTTAACAGAATAGAATATCTGTGCTATTTAGACCCATGATTATAACATGATTTGTACTTGATATCAGAAAATAGAATAGTTCTGTAAAAGACTGATGTGTGTGTGTGTGCATCAGTTCAAGAATGTTTCTTAATTCATGTTCTGTAACCAAGTCTATTGAAAATGGGCTCACAGAAAAAGTACTACTGACCCTATCTTCTCTCTGAATCGGTACAGACTGTCTGGTTCTATTGTTCTATTTCTTGCTTGCTTTCTTTCAGAATTTCATTCTTAATTCCCTGTAGCCAGCTTCCAGCAAATCAGCTAATTAAATACCACAGTGGTGACAATGAATTTCAATGCGTACTATGTGATTACTCCATGGACTCTTGCCAGCCTCCTAGCTCAACCAACAGAGAAGTTCTGCACTGTTCAGCTGATGCAAGTTCATTGTTTCCTTATATACTGCCTATTGACCCAGTAAAAGATGGGTTGGCATTATAATACATGGTGTATGAACACGGTAGCTAATTGTCCCTGCAAGTACTTGCAATAAAGAAAATAAACAATAAAGGAAAGAGTATGGCATATGGAACGAATAATACCACTGTTGCAAAGATGCCAATGTCATGTTTTTCAGTTATTGAAAAAGCTTTGCTGAGGGGATAAGATGGAGAAAAAGAAAAGTGAAAGGATCAGGTGAAGAATGCAAAGAAGCAACAATGAAGGTAAAGTAGAAAAGACTGGAGGAAACTTTGGGTTTATGCAGGGCAGAGAAAACCCAGGGAAAGTTCTCTGTGAAAAGATGCTCTCTTTCAGCTGCTCCAGCAGATGCTTCTATCCGGCTGAGTATCTGAATGCAACTTTTTCCTGAACTAGATTTGTTTAAATTGTTTTCTAAATTGGATTCGGAGAAAAGCTGTTACCCATCTTTCTGTCCTTGAAGTGGTGATATATGTCCACTGCAGGAGTTGGGTTTAGATGACAAAACTGAGGCAAAGGCAACTCTGTCTGAGCCATGGTTTACTCCCAATGGTCAACACTGAGGTGGAAGACCTAGAGAAGATTTACCTGGAGGCCCTGCAGCTCTCTGATACCAGATTTCTAAGTTCCAAAACCTGGGAGGTGTTCCCATTCCAAGGCCTTTTATAAAGTATCATCAGAGATACACCCAACCAGACATGCTGCCTACAGTTTTTAGGTGGGATTTGATGTCCAACAGTTTTGGTTGAGAGCACCTTTGTAAATCTTTAAACCAGCAGGAAAACAGGAATTTAAGGAGATAAGATAATCAAGAAAAGAAAAACATCCCACTCCCAATTTCTCAGTCAGATTCCTGGGTATATTTATGAAGCTTAAAAAACTAACCAACCAAAACCTACTACACTTAAGGATAAATTATCCTCGAGTTTCTAGTAAACTGATATATAGTCTTCCAAAGAATCAAGGCTAAAGTCCCATGTATGTTACTATACTATGAAAGCATAATACATAGATACTCTGTATGGCATTAGCAGGTGCAGAGGGAATAACCACAACTTTAACATTCATAAACAAGAATTCTTTCAGTCAGAAGTACACATTGCCCTTTCCAGGGTTCCAATTTTAACACTTCTGACTAAGGTCTAGATTCATGTAATTTTGGAGCTGAACAAATGAGATCTTAATCCTTAAAATTCTTTTATTTGCAATACAACTAAACAATATCACTCTGATTTGTTCCTTGTAATGGAAATATAACTTTGAACAGCTTCTCCAAATAAATATCTGAGGAGTTACAGGACATATTTTTTTATATGCTCAGCTTGTGAGCATTTTGTTATGCAGATTCTATATCAGCTTTTCCAAATAAATATCTGAGGAGTTACAGGGCAAATTTTTTTATATGCTCAGCTTGTGAGCATTTTGTTATGCAGATTCTATATCAGCTTCTCCAAATAAATATCTGAGGAGTTACAGGACAAATTTCTCAATATGCTCAGCTTGTGAGCATTTTGTTACACAGATTCTGTATCACCCTTGCAATTACTGTTTAAAAAGAGTTCCCATGCTCCTGAAGAGACAAGATTAGTGCTCTTAATAGTATTTCTGTCATGAAACACCCATACATGTGCCTTATTGTGATTCTCGTAATTTTAAAACCAACTTGCTAAATCATAGTTTTTCTTTCTTCTAACATATTGCACATGAAAGCAACAGGTTTATTAACACTGTGCTGTCCAAAGTATACAACTGCTAGCCAAGGAAATTTATCATGCACACCTTATCAATTCACAGTAATGTTTTCAGTGTAAATTCTCCAAAATTGTTTTTTATGATATTTTGTATAAACTCAATATAAAGATAAGTGTTACTGCTGTATGTATCATATGTCACTACTGAATTCTTTGAGGAAAAGAGTTGAGTATTGTTACTCTTTGGTCAGGATATACAGACTCCTTCAGAGGCTAAATACATGTAGCTTCGCAGCCACACTCAGTAAAAAAAAGCTTCACAGACTTGCTGTGTATTTCCTGTGTTATTAGTATGATAGGATAAGGAGTTCATACATCATGGATGCTTCTTCATTTTAACAGAATTCAGAGTATAACTGAGACAGAGTGAAAGAGAAACACTGTGGTTTTGCTTTTGGCATATTTATGAAACACTCATGGAAAAAGAGGGTCAATAGAAACCCAACTTAGGGTGCAAACAGTCTACATGAATGGATTTACTGTCTTCATGGATGGAAAAAGTCAGTGATACAGGTCTAACCAGTACAAACATCCTATGTTTGGACATTGTGAATTAGCAGAATCAGCCCTGGAATGATTACAAGAACAGACTCCACATTTAGTCATTCTCAAAATACCATGTGTGAGAACAGCTTTCCATTTGGTATCCACTGAGGATCAGCTTTTAAACATTTCAGGAATTTTGTTCCAGTACCCTGCTGTTCTAAATCAATGATACTGGGCTCATGTGAAAACCTGAATCTTTATTTCAACTGCAATACAACTGTTTGCTTTTTTTTTTTTAAAAAAAAAAAAGTTATGCTGAATTGTCTTCTGCAAGTTCATTACTACTTTACAGAATGGCACACTTTAATTCCTTTGTTTTGTTGTAGAACTACTGTATTTACTTGTTAATGCAGAGACAGAAAAGAACATGTCATTCCAAAATGCACTTTTTCCCATGATTTGTTCTGCCTCTAATAGCATGTGATAAGACTACTCTGAATTTTAATACAACTGCATAAATAACAAAATAAAAAGTTTATTATAATATCTGGATGGATAAAAAAAGAAGAAAAGGCTAGCATATGAATTACAGCCCACTTCCAGGAGCATCTCAATTTCCCAGTTGTTCTTGCAGTGAAATGTTTAAGCCTTTGCAAGCTGACATGGTCTTTAACACTAATAGGTTTACTGCATTCTTTTTCAGTGTCCCATTACAGAATAAAGACAATCCTTTATTTTCTCTGTGGGCCTCTCTTTCTACTCATGGTACAAAACTGATTCAGGAAATAATAAAAACATAAATCACACGAAAGCTTCAAACAGCTGAGGAATATCTTTTCTGGAGATACTTTGCTGATGGTACATTATATGCATAACTTTGAAGTACTGGAGGCATCAGCTTTGGATTCATAATATCATTAACATCCCAAGAATCTCTCCAGTCACTACCCAAAGCATAGCTAAGAATCCTTTAGTCCAAACACTAATCTGCTTCGCTGCCACCAGCTGAAACACATGGCTTTTCCTTCTAACTCTTATGCTGAGGGTGCCCTTGTGTTTCATATTTTCAATGTCTATATAATTAAAAAACGCCAACTGCACTCTTCAGCTTAATTTTGTTCATGCTACAAATATGCAAATCAACATTTTATTCATCATAAAAAAGAAAATAGAAAAATTTAATATAATCTTTCTAAAACGACATTGTGAGGTCTAGTCTCTTTGGTTAAAAAATTAAACTGGTTTGCAAGTGCAAGACTTATAAATATGTAACTGTGCTTAAAAGTAAAAAGTATTTCCCTTAAGAGCATAATTTGCAATATAAAGTGAATAATGCAACAAATTTCTATAGTATAGCTTAGTCCTAAATATCCCCTGTCATATCTTAGCCTAGAATTATAATTTGATACAATTTTATCATAATTCTATTTAAAATTCTATAGCTTGTATTTAGCTTATAAATCTGAGGAAAATTATCTCACGGGAAAAGGGAGTAATTCTTCATGGCCTTGTAACAATTTAAGCAGAAGACATTAGAATAGCTGTAGTGCTAAAGACAAGTGTCCAGTTTTAGCACAGGAGTGTGGGATGTGGGATGAACAGCATAGCACAAAAACTTATTGCCCATACAGGCAGGCCAGAGAGTGATTTTGTAAATAAGTGTCCTCATTTGCCAAGATGTTCCACCCAGATTTTTTTTTTCCCCCTCATCTCCTCTCAGCACTTTCGTTATTACTTCATATGCCCATCAACGCCCATCACCATGCCTTCCCCTCCTATCTATCCTGACTCACTTCAGCCCTTCCCACAACTACAGCTCCCTCGCGCAACCTGCCCCTTGCCACTGGTGGGACAAATGGCAACCTGTGGCACTGCAAGGTTGAAATAAAGTGCACCGACTGGACAGGGTGTCTCCACCAGTCTGAAGGAATGCCTTATAACTGCCTTTCCCTTGACAGAAGTAATTTGGGCTCCTAATGTATCCAGTCACCAATTTTCACACAAGCTACAGGACAGACCCTGCCCTCCCTGGTCCTTCTCTGGATGGACAGAAACTGCAATAGAGAAGTTTTTCTTCTACTGAAGAGTAGAAAGAAAAAAAAATAAGTTGAGAGAGAGTGAAGATCAGAAGTTCAGTCTACTCTCAGATTCAGGAAACCTCACTTGGTATATGTATTAGAAATTACACTTTGTATCAGATCTATCCTTTCTCCTATATTTAGGCTGCATACATCTTAAAACCATTTTCATTACCTGCAGTCTATAGATCTTTATCTTGTGTTTCAAGCCCAGACAAATATGAACTGAAACAGGAATTTATTTTATGGAGCTATCCAATTATGGTTTAAAATCTCTGTAGTTCTTGGAAGCTACAATGCTTATTGGTAAAAGACTTCATCACATCTTTATCCTTACAGTCACATTAATGGCTCATTTAAGGTTGGCTTCCATAGGTTCAGCTTACCTAAATGAGACTCTTACTTCATCAGCTAAATTTTGCTTGCTGAGTAATGGCAAATATTATTTTCATACAGGTAACTGCAGGATGTGATCTTGAAATATTTTCATATTTTTTCTCGATATGTTCTTTCAGTCTCCCTTCTCACTGTGAAGAAGTTGCATTCGCTGCATCATTCTCTCTACTTCAAGGCATGTTTTCAGGAATGTGTACAGCATTTCACAAGCATTTTCTTTCATGACATGTTCAAGCTCTCTATCATTACAACAAATGGCACATTAGATTTTCTCAGCCAGGGTTGACCTGGAAAAGCTACTTCAAGAAGTGTACCCTTTTTAGGGAATGACAGAATGGGTGGCAGAAGAATTACTGAAAGTGCCTACAGAGAGCATTCATGTCCCTACCAGAGAACACTAATTGGCAGGTTCTGATGAAACTATTGTTGACTGGCATTTAGCTATTTTTCTCAGAGGCCTCCAAATCTACTATTGCATAGCTTCTACTGGCAATCTAGTCTAGAAATTCACTGCAATACTTTTCTTACTGATACTAGGTTTACCTAACAATCTCCTTTCCTGAAAAGTGTCTATACCCATGAATTCCAGAACAAGAAAAACAGATTGATCCTTTTCAATAACATTTTATGCACTCAAAGAATTTATACCTGATTTCCACTCTTCTTTAGCTAAAGCTAACACAGCCTTTGCATGCTGTCTATGTCCTTTTCAAGATCTCTGATCATTCACACTGGTCTTCCTGGACTGCAGCAGTAACACTTTTCAATTGCTCCATATCTACTCTATCAAGAATAAGCTAAGGATAGCATCCCACATCTTGCAGACAGTATTTCTACCTATAATTCCCCATGTCCTAAAAGTCTCATTTGCAGCAGAACAACATTATTTAATGATACTCAGCTTGAGGACCATTACTGTATTCTTTTTTTTTCACTTCAAATCTGTTACATGGCCAAGTATCACCAGGCCCCTACAAGATTTATTATTGCTGCCTAATTACAGTCCCCTATATTTATTCTTACTGAATAACAATTGAAAAAAAAAAAAGAATATCAAGATAGCTTTGAGTTATGATCCTAATTCGTCAAGTTACACACAGTCTTCCAGCTTCATCTGCAAATTGAATAAACATGTCAGACTGCTAAGCAAACTACTGACTACACATGACAGATCACTGTGAAACCCCACTCAAGATGTATCCCTCTCTCTGACACGAATCACTGGGGTCTTCTGACAGTGTATCTCTGGCAGGATTACTCAGCCTGTTTGGCATTCACCCTTTGACAGTTCTGTGATTAGTTTTCTCCAATGCTTATAATACGTATCACATGCAAGCATCAAAAGCTTTCATAAGAACAGTCACAGTATCTATGAACTCATTAAGTGTCTTCTCATATGTGGTACTGGTCTTAGGAAAAAAACCAACACAACAAGCAATTGCTCTTTAGAATGAAACTGTGCCTTTAATAATGCAGCAGATATTTGAGAATCAGGATGATGTCATGGACATGTCTTTGCTCAGCTAAGAGAATCCAAATTATTTCTTCAGTTGTCTGACTGCAGCCCTTATTTGCACACACTGACTCACAAATAAAGGAATTTGTGGAGGGAGGAATCACTTGAATCATGCAGCCTGACTCAGCATCATCCATAGAGCTACTCACTGTATTTTCCAGAATTCTCAGCTCAACTATATTTACATGTCTGTAGTGATAACCTCTACTGCCCCCTTGTCTGTCTAGTCTGCTACCACATTATTCATGCCATCAGGATTTTTTCCTACCTCAACATCAAATGCCTGAGTAAATACAGAGTGAACAAGTACATGAGTCAAGTTCTCTAAACCTATTTTCACTTGGTGTCAAAGCATACCTATCCAGTGTCAAATTACTAGCCTATTTTTGGACCCCATACATTTACAGGAATTTCTCTTTTATTTTAAGAAGGAATTTTTAAAATTAGAAACGCAGATGCTTAACACCCACTGGAAATACCAAACAGTATGTACTGAGGACACACAGTCAAAGAAGACTTTCTGTGGACAGCAAAATGTCATCTGATTAGCCAACTAAGATTTCTATCATAAGTATGTGCATGTCTATTGTCTCTGACAGGACCTTACAATGGTATGTGAGACTGTAATGGATGTCCCTAGTCATGTTTCAGCCTAAGTGAAAGTAATGATGTATAAATTCAAACCTCCATTCATTTATGTATAAGGTTTTTTGGTTTGGTTTGTGTTTTGTTTTGTTAAGTTTAGCTAAACCTTCAAAGGCACACGTACTGGCAGTATAAAAACAAAATTGCCTTTTATCTTCCTTAGTTTTAGTGCTCCCTGACCAAACACAGATGCCACCAGCAAGCCTTGCCTCATATGAAGACTGACTGCAGATGAAGTCGAGCACTAATTGTCAACTCAGAATTGACTGCAGAGTTTAAAGCCCCATTTTGTACACTGCAATCCTTGTAATGAAGTAATCTCTTGCTCCTGACTACTGAATGAGCGTGGCTAAAACTGTGGTATTAGTGGTGTGATCCAGGCACTTTCCAGATGTTACAATGTATTGTGAGTCACATCAGGAGAAGTAAAGAAAGATTGAACAAGCAGCTGACTACTGCTGACCAGTATTTATCATTTATGACAAACAGCTTACAGCTGAAATCAGTAGTACATCATGACTCAGTAAAGTCAGGATCCATATATTCAACAGACCCAAACACGATCTTCTGCAAACCATGGGCACACATAACCCAGGACACAGCTTATCTCCTGTATAAGAGCTGGAAATCCGTATCTGCCTGTGAGGTTCTAATAAACTATTATTTTTATGTATTCAAAGATCAAGCAGTGCATATATTTAACAGTAGAACCTCAAATATATTAAAAGGATAATTCAATGACCAAGAAGTTAGGATGTAGATTTCTAGAGAAT
Source organism: Tyto alba (assembly GCF_018691265.1). NCBI lineage: Eukaryota > Metazoa > Chordata > Aves > Strigiformes > Tytonidae > Tyto > Tyto alba. The sequence goes on from NW_024881318.1 coordinate 33,831,140, forward strand.
TAAATAATTATTTGCTCAAATGTTAATTTAAGAAAAGAGCGCAAACTCAGATGTAAGATTTCTCAAAGGTTAAAGAAAAATGACAGCTGAAATCAGAATCATAGCAGACCATGGATTAAGGAATAGCAATTGCAGAGAACTGCAGATCTTCAAGATCATCTTATCAGACTAGTCCAGGTCTAGAGGCATACAAGAGAAAGAGCTTATAGCAAATGCTAATAAAGTTAGTTCAGAAAACTGACAGGGCTAGGAGGACGTTCATTTAAAAAAAAAAATGTTTAAGAATGACCGAAGCAGTCATCGAGCTGTACTTCTGTAATTCTTTACTAGGGAAAGAGACACTGAACACAATTAAAATGAACACCCAAAGGGAATAAAAAAACATCAGAAGTCTTGAACAGGCAATAATGACTAGCAAAGGTATCGGATATAGCATAACGTTTACAATAACAGACTGCTTACGATAATAATAATTGTCTATAAACTCTGAGCATGGAAAGAGCAGTTCAAAAAAAGGACTGAAATTCCAAAACCAGTAGTACACGTCTGCAGGTTGTTTAACTGTGTTTTTGTAACCTTCATTGTTTTCCTGACTGCATTATCTAAACTCCATTAGTTCTTCATATGGCTTAATAAAAAGTTTGTTACTTTCTAGTTACATGCCTGAAATCTGTGCTGTAATTTAGTTTCACCTATGGATTTGTCCCGATAATTCTGATAAAATTTGAGATATATATATATGTACATATACATGTTTCTTACATTACCAGATTGGCTGTAAGGTTAGGCCAGCAAAAGTAATGCACCTGTTACCTCATACCCAACCCTGCAAAATTTTTCCCTAAGCACACACAGGTTTTAACACAATACACAAATACAACAGAGGCACACAACAAGGTGGTTTTTTTTCAGCAGGTGCTGTATGCCATATGCTAGAGCGACCGACCTTCTGCAGTGTCTGGGAAGCTTCGTTGTGCCTGAAAGACACACCAGCCGACCCCAGCGCTACCACCCAGGTGTGGGGACGTGGTGCCGGCGCTGTGGGAGGGGCCCCGGGCTCTGTGGTCCCTGGGGCCCTGCCTTAGCTGGTGATTACAAGCTGGCTGTCCCTCTTCAGCAACCCTGCCAGCAACGCAGAGGAGCCCTGAAGTGAATCAGACGTTCAAAATATCCTACTTCTATTTCTGTTGTCTGGGTGTTTTTGTCTTTTTTTTTTTTTTTTTTTTTTTTCTGTTAAAGAGATCTCAAACGAGCCTGTGAAGGACAAAGGCATACCTGGGTCCTCTGAAATGATGCAAAGCCCCAGGCAGACTTTGGGAAGCAGTGCAGCTTGCCCCAGCCGCAGTGAGGAGGCAGCAGGATGACTGCCCCTCTGAGTCTCCTCTCTGAACCATGCTTCCTGGTAGGAACCTGAATATAGACTTCAAGTCTAGGTTGAGCAAAATTTCTACTACGTGGGTGGGTGGATGAGTGACCTCTTCAGGTAGCAGACTCTAAAATATGGACTCACTATACTCAGTTACATTTTGGCTTAAAACAACCACTGGTGGGAGAGTAGAAAAGACTATTTCAGCAAAGATGTTCTCTCTTTTGTGTTTCAGCCTTGCATTCTGGCCCTCAGCCTGGGCTACAAGTTTTGAACATTGCTGCTGTTTCTCATGCTTCAACCAGGCTGGTCAGGAGCATTACAGAAAAAAACAGTCAGACAATGCCAACTAGCCAAAACAGAAACTTTTCCCAAGTATAAGCAGTTCTGACTAAATGCTTATGTGGAAATCCTTTTTTTTTCCAGTTGTGTATACACTGTTTCCATATCCTTGTACAGCATTTTTCCATTTTCAGTTTTAAACTATTTACTATTAAATTATTATACATGCAAATGATAATACCAGAAGAAATGTTTAAAACTTTAAAAACACTTCTATCTGCTGTATTTTAAATGTTCCACCTAAGCTCTAGATGCAGCTGTTCAGCAAAACCATATAATCTGCTGTGGTCTGACACAGACCTTAATGGGATTTGTACTGAATTGTTTGTGTAAAGAATATGCCCTTTTGGCTTCTAAGTTACATTTCCCAGTCATACATAATATTGGCTAAACTGTTTAAGCTCTGTCATCTCAGCCACAAATTGTGAGTAGGCTAATCATAGCTACTGTGCTGCTGTAGGTTATGTCTGGCAGAGAACATGACTAAGAAGACGGTTCTGGCCTGGAAAGTCAACACCAGGGATCAAACTGCAGCCAGCCAGCCCCTATCCCTGACTTAAGTACAGGCCCTTACCCCAACACAGGTGTGGACCAAAATACTAGCTTAACCACTGACTATATTTGGCAAAGATGTGGACGCGAGAACCACACCCCAAGCCAGACCTCTATGCTCAAATCAAGTTTCCAGGAGGAGTGCTCTGAAGAGGTTGTGCAGCTCTGTTGTGCCCAGACTCACAACATTTTTTCCACCTGTGCAGACTTTGCTAGGAAAAGCAAATGCCAGGCTCCCCTAGCTTGGCAGCATTGTGATGACTTACCGGATTGCAAAATAGATTAAATAACAGCTGCTATACAAACCATAAGCATGGACTGAAAAAGTAAGTGTGCACTAATTTTGCATGGTGCTGCTACATCCTATATGAAAAGAACACCATCAAAAAACTCTTAGAAAAATCTTAAGAAAGTGCTATCCCGATGAGCAAACAAATTCCACATAAGAAAAGGAATAGATTGCTGCATGTCACTGTTACACCAGAGCTCTCTTAAATTCTGGCAAGTAAGTCTGCACCTGCAAATTTCATTACTCTATTTACTTTGTGGGCCAGAGATGTACTTAAGAGGCTCAGGAGACAAGAAGACTTGTTAGGCTCATGATACATATAAGGAAACACTCAACCTCTAGAACCTATAGTTCAAACACAAAGTTAAGTGTGATTTTCCAGAAACTTAGGGTGCAAGAGATAAAATTAATACACTGTACTCAGCACTTACACATATGCAGGAGAAGCCACGTTTTGTTTTAGATTTAAATTTCAACAGCATCTCTAAGTCAGACTTTTTAGCCAGACTTTATCAACTTATCTTTATTTTAACGAACATCTCTGTTATTAAATATCTAATGTTCAACCCCATGCAGGTATGTAGTGAATTACTGATACGTACTTCTGGCTAAGACTTACAGTTCAGCATATATAAGATAATAATTAAGTCAAACAATATGTGCTTGTAAAGCTAACTAAAATACAAAAGTAAAACCCCACCCCATAAACAGATGAATACAGCCTCAGCTCTAGAGTTATGTGCTGCCTAGGTCTTGCTTTCAGCCACCCCTTCCCTCCTCACAGGAAAACCCCAGGTGCAGTTGGGAGAAATGTTTTGGGATCATACTCAATGCTTCAGGGAACAAGGATAATTTCCCATTTAACCTAAAGGGCACAGGTGTACAGTTTTGGTTAGCCAGGGCTGCACCAGCATCTGTGCTCGCTACTGTGATTACATGCACTGGGCTCAGCCTGTTCTGTGGCATCCCTGTGCACAGCAGGAGGCTGCAGGAGCTGATCTCTCTAGCATCTTCTTCCTTCTGTCTTGCGAGGAAGGACTCCCTTCTTCCCCCTTCTCTGTTGCTGTCACCATTGTTACCCATTCCTCCGGTTTGGCCTCTCCTCTCACACAGGCTGTCAGACTACGACAGAAGCACAGACCTTCTGCTGCAGTTTATAGTTTAAATCCTCACATAGCAGGTATTCTGTTAGCTGATCTGTGGGTAGCTGTTCACCCTGAGACTCAGGGAAACAATCTTCTAATTAGCTTGTCATTGTACCTTTTGATACAAAATACATGAAATAAAGATCTCTTGTTACCGCCTTTTTTTTTTTTTTTCTCCCGTGCACATGGCATTAAACACATGAGAGCTGGATGACCAAGTTCACCCCCCCTAAAGAAATCAGTGCTTACGTATTCTGCAAAGAGACAGCAAAATCCAGGCAGAAGGTTACAACGTGGGCTTACGGCATTATACTGCAGCGCCCAATTTAAGCACAGACAGTCCTTCCTGAGAGTTATGTGGTTCTGTGCGTACTTGAAAACTCCCACACAAGGCTGTGCTAAATCACTCTCTCCTTATTAAGTGAAACATTGAACAATACTGCCACTCATTATTTGTCATGTTTCTTGAGTTTTTTGATGACTACGCCATTGTTCAAAGCCATTACAATCCCATGATCAGATGGCAGATGGTCTCATAATACCACCACCACACAGAAACACTTAAACACTGGAAAGATTGATTGAGGTCTCCATGGTGGACAATGTAGCTGAGGACATTTTCTGATATATCATCTGCAGCTATAATTCTCAACAAGCAATACTTCTATTAAAGAAATAGCATACATGAGATTGCTCTTACAGGATACAGACCAGAGCTTTTCCTCTCTCTTCAGGAAATACTGTGACATTCAAACAGTGTTTCTTTGAGTGTTTCAAAGTCACTTACTCTCTTACTAAGACTATGTGTGCCTGAGAGAAGTACATTACTCTAGGCAATAAAGACTCATGCTATCTTTGAATGATTACAATTTTTCATATATTTAACTTGCAATAATACAACCATTTGCCATGTAGACTGTAAATAAGATACACTAGTGCATTTAATCCATTAAAAATAACCAGACCTCAGATCCTCTGTAGCATATTTTTCCTTAGCAGAAATAGTCATTAGCTGAATCTGAACAGTTAGTCAGAGAGTCAGAGACAACATGATCAGATATTAAAGCACAGGTCAAAAGTCAAAACCTTGTCAATCCCAGCCTCGCAAATAAAATATTGTTGTACACTGAGCAAGTCACTTAGTACTAAATCCAGCTGGAGACATACAGACCTTAATTTCAGTGCTAAGTTTCAGACTTCTTCTGTTGCATGCAATGCACACGGACAAGAAGGGAGACAAAGCAGCAGCTACCAACACATTTTCTGTCAGATTCATACACAGATATGATTGGTATTCCCCAAAAATGCCAGTTTGGTTGAGCCCTCAAGAACTCAAGAAGACAGAAGAACATCTATTTTGTGGGCATGACTGGAAGTCAAGACTGAAAATAGGGCTGAATTACTCAGCTCTATCAACACCGAATATCTGCACACATCTGAAACCAGAAAAGCAGGTGCCCATGGGAATTCAAGGTCAAGAATCTGTATGCGTATGGACCTGACCAAGCCAGACAGGAATTTACCAAGGATGTTCAGGACTCTGATGCCAACAGGGAGACAGGGTTTCTTCTTCTAGGTCTGAGTCACTTGTGTCTGACCTGTAACAGATGAAGACCTGCCCTCTAAGTAATGCTCTGTGCCACTGAGTAAACGCTTCATAGGTGCACTGAAGGGTGACACAGCATTTTCAGTCCACAAAGAGAAGGAGCTTCCCTCCCGTCTCTTCCTCCAGCGCAGTGCTTAAAGCTGACATTTAAGGAGTCAGGCTTAGGACTTAAGTCAGAAGATAAACCTAGTTCTGTAAAAGAGGTATTAATTATCACTGCATTCAAATTAAAGAAGTGATGTATAAATAAAACAGCAAACATTTTCCATGCAGAGAAAGAAAGGGCAAGAGGCACATAAAAGCACCAAAACTTTCATATGTTGGCTAGTTTATGTGGACAAACGGTAAAAGACTAAATTATGTTTACACAAAGTGATACCAAGAATAGCATAACTGCATGTTTCCCCACTTACAAGCAACTGAACTCTCAGCTACTTGAAGTAAAAATTCTGACTTCTATGACAATTTCTCTTCTAAATCTGTCCTTCCATTCCAGCCTGTCTTTTCACATGAGGTATCAAAACTGCAGGTGGACACCAAAAACTGCAGGAAGAGGGAAGACTACAGAAGCTGCTCAAAATAATAATCATCTCCCTCAACCTAGAAGGGAAGCAGCAATTTCACAGAAGAGCTTACACATAGTTCTTTACAAAGGTTTTGATGTTTACATGTAGAGAAAATCTTTTACTTATGAACTGAGTACAGTGATTAAAATCTCTGTTACTGTTAACTTATCAGAAATGCCCCTGTAAAAACCCAAACTAAATCTCTGGGAACACATAACCCATCCCAAACACACGTAGACACTGGCAAAAGGCATGTGTATTAAACAAGATAACATGAAAAATGGCAATTTACAACCAACCTATCAGAAATTTTAATTACTGCAGGTTAATATCCCTTTTCAAATGAGTATTTCATCTAATCTCACTTCCTATTTCACATTTTAACTTGATGAGTATTTACAGATATATTTTAATTTTTCCACACTTCTGAGACAGGAAACACAATTTCAGCCAGAAACATTCTTGTAAAACAAGGCCAAATAAGTATTTTGTGACTCATTGCAGTTATTGATCCCTTTTCTACACTAGAAAGGACATGGGACCATCAAGCCCTTACTTCGAGGAGCTGGATGTTTACCCAGTTCTGTAGGAGCTCATGCCTTTTAATGAGGCAAGCCCCCATTCAGTTATCACTAAGAAGTACAAAACCAACTGGTCAGTATGGGTTGCATGTTCCCTTTGTGACCGCCTCTACAGAGTGATTTGGAACTAAAGAACTGAGCTTTGTGACGAGCTGTGAAGACTCACATTATGCTGCAGCATTCCCCAGATCAGCCCTTGTTGCATAGGATGGCAGTCCTCAGAAAAGCATAAATGCAGGCCTGAGCCTTCCAGCACTTTAAATCTTTTTTTTTCTAATCAGTATGAAACAAGTTTTACAAGTTGGCAGCGGCAGCAAATTAATAATGACTGCATCACACCAGCAGTAAACAAGGAACAAGAAAAGATGCAGAGAAAATCTGTGCCTGAGTATTTTTATCCAAGCTTGGATGGGAACTTTGTTAGAAGAAGAAGGGTCTAGAATAAAAGAGCACGTTAGGGACTCTTTTCCCCTTAGTTGCTCAGTTTCTCTGCTAAAACACTGAAGCATGAGTAGCAAGATTAAGTAGTCACAAGAGTCTGAACAGTCCTGTGGGCAGTGTAGGAGCAGTGTCCTTGGATAGTTATTTTTGTATAATGCTCACACAAAACTATAGCAACAGGTGACCTCAAAAAGCTACTGGCTTATGGCAGCCAGCAGCTCCTCTACCCACCTATTTGCTGGAAAAAGTTAGCAGAGGCATTGCAGAAAGCTGAAGATGTCCCAACGAATGACTGTTTTAGGATCAGATGAATCGCCCTGTCAGAAATGTCGGTGTCTGCCAGTGCTTCTCCCCCCACTGAATTTGGAGACAAATTGCTGAGGAAAGATGAATTCTATGACTGGCATGCAGAAGTTACAAAAAGAAAAGAACAAATGCACAGAGCTGCATAACACAGTCCACATCCTCACTGCTGCTTTCTTCAGCATCTGTGTAATACAAGAGCTCTGGTTGCCAACAACTACGGATTTCATGTTACACAGGCAAATAAATATGATAAACAGTTTTTAATGCATACTAACCTTCTGGGACTTTTTCTAGGAAAGATTAATCTACTAACAGTGATCCAAAAGGGCTTTCAAAAATCACTCACCATAGTTTTCACTTGCTTTGGAGAAAGGCCAAAGTGCACATATTTCTGTAGCTTAGGAAGAATATCAGTACTGTTTCTATTTGCACATGATGCTGCTATTCAGAACATATTTTGAGAGGTATTATTTTAAGTTGAAGTTTGACTGATACATTACAAATATATTCAAATTTGAAACCGTGTTTAAAACTTAAACTAATAGGAAAAGTCTAATATCATAGAAGAACCTGTGTATTCATTTCAAATCACACTGAGAAACAAATGCTACAACACTAATGCTTAGTAACTTCTGAAACCTATTTCACTCTTTAAAATATAGTATAATTTTGGTAATCTAGACTTCGGTGAAAATTAAAAAAAGAGCCTCTGTTTTCTTTATTATTCATTGCTTCAAATACACTTTAGGCAAGAACAAAGGTATATAGACAAGCTTTCCTTTTATAACATATGAGTGTACCTGCTGAGAAACCACATTTAGTGCAGATATCCCTCCCTTACTCCTGAGAAAATAAAAGAGAAATCAGGATTTTGGGCTTTTACATCCCTACCCATACAGGTAGCTGATTTTACAAACTTTGTTGTTTCAGTTACTGCTGACAGGCTGGTACATTTCCGCATGCACTTGAGAACAGAACAAGTTCTACTCCACTTTAAATGGAAAGACACAACTTTAACTTAACAGGAGCCTGGGCAGGCACAGCACTCACTCAGACTGGTTACCACACAAATAAGCCCAACAGCTAACTGTTTTCCTGCTAAATCCAGTCTGCCTCCCAGTGACTCTAACCATGTTTTATGGAGCCTGGGGAAGTGGAAGCTTGTAATTGCTGATGCTCAGATCCCTGGCTGAAATCAAGGGTTGCTGGAGCATCACAGTAGCTATAGGACTGTGGGATGCAAGAAGGGCCTTGAGAAGTGCTCCAGGCTTTCTAAATCTGAAAGTGAGACTTAATAAATCATGTAAATAAAGAGATCTCTTGCAATTATGAGAGTATTTTCTTTTGAGGTGATTAACACGCAGTAATTTTCCAGTTTTGACATTCCATAAATATTATTCCTTCGGTGATTGTTTCTTTTGAAGATCAAAAGAGAGTTACACAGCTTGTTACCAAGCAATAAAGATTATTTCTGTTGACACTCATGGAAACCTCTAATTACATGAGTCAGTGGAGGTTTACAACTCAATAAACATTTAAGAAAACTTGAAAAAAATGCTATGGAAAGATAACGTCTGATGAAAGGTGTGATGCCCAGCCATTTACTCATGTCTTACACGAAGCATCAGTATACAAAGGAAATAATGATGGAATGTTAAAGTGATGAGATCCTATTAGAATGAATTGTTTAGGTACATCCATCAATGTAATAGCTTTATATTGAACAGTCTTTTAAAAAAAAGTTTTAAAAAAGGCATCCTTTGAGTTTTATACAAAATTAATGGCAAATTTCTCATCAGAAAGCATGCCCCCTTTTGCACACAGAAATCTGTATTTTGCTGCCCTATGAACTGTTGCTTTTACTGTTATGTTGAGCCACTATTTTTTTATATCTTTAGTCTTGGCCTTGAGGACTAGATAAGGCATTTAGCTTAAAAAACAAAGGTTTACTTTAATGTCAGAAATAACTCAAGTAATATTTCCTGACAACTTCTGAGTGCTACATTGTGAAGTACCAGGATCTTCTTCCTCACTCAGGGAACAAAATAATCATTTATTTTATGCTAAAAAAATCTTTACAGAAAACAGAAATCCCATCATGGAAAATCAGAAACCAAGACTCTAAAAGACCATATTTTTCACAAGGTAGGGTATATTCTGATACCTGATGACTATTATCATGCTAATTTTACTGTGTCCTGATGCTTGAACTATCTTTCTTTAGGAGCAAAGGCCAAGAACGTCACCTCTTCTCTGGCATACTCATTTCCATCAGCCCTGATTGTAAAACTTCCATCTGATCAACCAAAAGACTACACTGGTTTCCTAGAGGGCTTTATGTCAGGAAAGTTCAATTACCTTCAGAAAAACTTGTCTTGTTATTGATTATATCATGTTCATCCCTCCTTTTCAAAAACTCCTCCTGCTTTTATTTTCATACAAGCAAGAGGAGCAAGTTTCTTCTAGATACAGTAAAGAGTTAGAAAATTCTCAATCAAAAAAAAAAACCCCAAACAAAACATATTGAAGATCTGAATGTTGCTGGTATGTACAATCTACAGCCATGCAAGAAAGACTAGTCTGACATGCAGCTGGCTGTTTTTGTTGCTGGGGAGCAGGAGCAATGTGATACATAGGAGGTCATACCTAGCTTCAGCTACCAAATAACGATGTGGAAGTAGGAAAACTGAACTACCATCAGTTAAGACATGCTTCACTGTAAGATAGGGGCATACAAAAAAGAAGTTTAGACAGGCTACACAGTATGCTAGATGCCACATTAACACAAGAGACTGCTCTTACTACTAGAACAAAGGCATTACTGTACAGAAAATCATTCAATATGCCAAAGATACTGTTGATTTCTGTTGTCCAGCTTGAGTGATCTCAAATTATCTCCATTTCCAGGTGGCAAGAGAACAATTCTATGATAAAAAAGCTTTTTAAAAGAGGCTCTAGTTAGGTACGGAAAAGCCAAGGTAGCCCGAGCCATTAAGCATTGCTTGTCCTTCCTACACTGCTGACAGAAGAGTAAAACACCAGAACAGGCTGTGCCCAAGTCCGCGACAGCACACTGTGGCATGGTGGTCTCTCAACCAGGAGAGAAACTTAGGCTCCTATTTTAGGAACTAGAATCTGCCCCAGATCCTTCCTAGACTGAAAACCCAGGAAATCAAAATGCTGGAGAGTTGGGGTAGGACACGCTGATGCAGATGGGACACTCCATCAAACTCAATGTCTACCTTGTGTTTCTTGCTATGAGAGTGGCTTTAGCATGTCAAACTCATAAATCCTCATGCTATTGTATGGTAATTAATTTATCCTCAGGAGCTTTTCAGACAGAAATATTGCTACCCAAGAGTTTATTGTATTCACGCCACTGAAACAGTTCTCAGAATCATTAATATTTTATATTTTTTGAGAATGCCTTTTGTGAGTATCTCTAAAGTTTATAATAAAAATAGTTATTCAATTGTCAAAGCCAGTTATTTTCTACTATGCAAGTCCTCTTTATTTGCTGGATTAATTTGTTGCATCCCATACAATGGTATAACAAATTTAATAAGGATTTTTAACATATTTGTTTGGCTTTAACTAAAGAAAGCTTTTTTCTGAAAGAGCTCTACTCAAGCTGTTATTATTTATTTATCAAAAGAAAACCCCACAGTTTGGGCTGATAGTTTTTGCTAGTCAGAAACTTCTTAAAAAACATTCCTATCAGTATTGACTTCATCACCCAGGGAGGTGCTGAAGAGCACATGACTGTCTTTTTGGAAAACAAGGAGTACCTGCTGCCCAATCCAACCTAGCCTTACTTGTGGTCATTGCCTAGGAGGTATGACCGAATTCATCATTTGTGACTTTGGTGATTCCCCTTTCTGATCCCACCATGTATACTTCTAATTTTTTCAGACAAAGGATTATGACAACTGTTTCTAATGACAACAGCATTTCCATCTAAGCTTTTGCTGGAAGTTTCCATTCCTCACTGAAGTACCTTCCTTCCCTCCCACTTTGGACTGGCAGCCGCAACACCGTGATATCTGACTTTGTAAGAGGGCAGCCTGGAAGCCTCTTTGATACTGTAATGGTTTTCTGCATGTTTTTCATAATCCAGGCCTACTCCCTTGAATGGAGGACTCCAGAAACAGCATCCCTCCTAAAGCACTCTTATGTCCTGAAGACTGAAAAAAAAATTTTCTGAAGTGAGCACTAGGTAGAAACAATTTTAAAACAGCATAATAATGATAACTCTGCCAGAATTATTATTTTTTTCCATAGCTTCTAGCACAACAGGCACTGGAATGACTGAATAAATCAATGTAACAGACAGACACGACAATGTGTTTGTACTTCTACACACAGGCTTAGCTGAAAACAGGGAGATGTGAGCCAGCAGCTCCTACAGTAGTTTTCAAACCAGTCTGAGTATTTATGGCTAGTACCAAGCAAGAGCAGTAATACAGTACCTGAAAGGTGAGAGAAGGTGTGTTTGAATGGCTAAATATTTACCAGGGATACTGATGTCTGCACCAACACTTATTTGCAGTGAATCTGTATGTTAGAAGATGAACAGAATTGTACTGTGTGTTATGGACACACAGGGCTGCAAGGATACAGCTGTACTTCTGATTTTCAGCAGAATAGGGTTAATCTCATCCTACCCCCAAAGCAGAAGGGAAAACTAAATAGAGGAAACAACTCAAGCCATTAAATAGAGATGGTGACACTAGGCTAGGATGACCTGCTCTTCTTGAACCTGATCAATTTCTTTGATTCTGTAGAGCTAGTAGTGTAAAAATAGCTTGAAAATAAGTACTTTTCTTCCACAGCTTATTGAGACTGACACAAGAAACACTTAAGCATGTGCTTTACTCACATGCCTCAACATCCTTCCTGAATAGGGCTGCTTCCCTGAATCCGAACCACTGAAAATTAGTTATCTATTTGCACATAAGTGAGTACATAATTATTTCTATCTTTCTGGCTCACTGCAGAAGGCCCAAAAAAGCCAACAGTGCCATTGAATTTCCTTCAGTCCTCTACTGCCTCTCCCCATATGCAATAGTTATACTTTGTCTCCCTGGTACTTATAAAAATAGAAGACACCCTCTAAGATATATAACCGAAATACAGAAGAGAAATATAATACCTGAATAGAAGAGAGTATCTAGGGTGCATCTGTCTATGTTGAAAAGTCTATATAGAAAGTTAGAAGGGAGTAATAAGGACACAGTCTAACAGACTGCTAAAAAGAACAATCAGGTTTTTTGATAAAAACTTTGCAGTGCTTCAGCTAATAAGTCACATCAATGGAAATTATCATCTTCCACTAGATTAGGTTGTTCAAAAGCCCCATCCAACCTGACCTTGAATGCTTTTCAGGTATGGGAAAGAAGATCTTGATCCTTCCAGGTAAAGAAGATCTGGGAAATACAATTGACTGGTCACAGTGTTTCTTTCAAGGTCTGACTTCACGCTGTCCATTCTCCATACCCACATTACATTTTCCCTTGTATATTAGTCACTTCTTTCTTTCTTTCTTTCCCCCCTGCCCACCCTGGGGTGGGGGGGAGGGGCAGCTGTACCTACCAGAAAGTAGCTACTCTGCTTTCAGCATTGAATATTAAAGAGATTACTTACACAAGCTGACTTGCCCATTCTTATTTTAAATTCCTGTTTCATGGCTAAATATGGAGTAAGTTTTTGTGTCTGTCTTCTCATACCTTTTAGTGTTTCTCCAACATTCTCAATTGTCGTGGTTTAGGCCTGGTTGGTAGCCAACCACAATGCAGCAGCTCTCTCTCCCTTTCCCTCCGGCAATGAGAAGGGACAGAGAGTCAGGCTTGGGGTTCAAGATAGGACTGGGATGGGGAAAAATTCCCCTTTATGATCACGAGCAAGAGGCAGACTCGTTAGGGGAAGAAAAAATAGAACATACATTTATTACAGACACTAACAACACATAACAGAGTAGGACAGTGAGAAGCATTGCCACATCTTGAGAACACCTTCCCCCCACCCCTCCCTTCTTCCTGGGCTCAGCTCTGCTCCTGATAACCTCCCCCCCAGTGGCGCAGGGGCAGGGAATGGGGGGTGCAGTCAGTGCTGCCACTTCCCTTATCTTCGGTGAGGGGAGTGTCCGGAACTTGTTCCTCCTGCTCCATCGTGGTCACCCTTCACAGCAGACAGTCCTCCACAAACTTTCTCTGACATGAGTTCCTCCCATGGGCCGCAGCGTTCCCCACACTGCTCCGTCATGGGTCACTAACTTCCTCCGACTGGATTCTCTCCCACGGCTGCAGCCCTTCCCGAGCTGCTCCGGCGTGGGACTCCCCCACATGCTGCAATCCTCCCAGCGCTGAATTACAGCAGCGGGGCTGCCTTTTCCCATGAGACCCCGGCCTTCTTTGGGCACAGAACCTCGATCATGCAAGCAGAAGCCACAGGCCATAAATCAATGTCTGCTCCACCGTAGATCTTCATGGGTGGCAGGGGGGGGCCGCCCTGCCGTCTCACCACAGGATACAGGGGGGTCTCTGCTCCGGCACACCTCCCCCCTCCTTTCTTCCTCCGTTCCTCCACTGACCTTGGTGTTCATGCAGCTGCAGCAACTCCTCCTCACAAGTCCCACTGCCTGTCACCACATCCCTTCTTAAATATGTTATCGCAGAGGCGTAGCTGATTGGCTCAATTTCCCAAACAGAAGTGGAGCTGACGTGGAGCTGGGGGAGCTTCGAGAAGCTTCTCATAGGGGGCCGCCCCGATGGCCCCCTCCCCTGCCACCAAAAAACTCCACCACTCACTCAACCCAGGACATCAATCAATGAACAGACTTTTGTTCTACCTTCTCAAACATATACTAAGACTTAAGAGTTTACTGAAAGCATTCAATTATCTTCAATAATTGGTTTCTAACAGACTGAACAGAGGAAGTAAGTCTTAAATGTCAAATTATTTGCTCATTAGCATGAGCTTAGGATGCATACTTAGCAAAGAATTACCTCACATAGCATAAAGAGTTGATCTAATTTCTGTTGTGCAAAATGAGAAAGGTCAAGCTCCTACTTTATGCAACACAACCTTTAACAAAAGTAAGTTTGGATGGATGCAATAGGCAAAGTCCTAGCAGCTATCCTAGAGGAACTGAGTCCAGAATGGGCCTGCTTGTTCTAATAACTCATATAAACAGCTGCATTTCTGTACTACCAATAGCCTAAGTGCACATCTGCAGGTGTGTACATAAATAAGCTGAGAGTTTTCTGTGTGTTTTTTTAATGAAAATATTCCATGTGGAAAATAACATTCTAGGTTACAATTGAAGTCTACAGCATAAACAGAATATCAGTGATTTATGCAGCACCATCAGCTTGGCCGAACAGAGTCCCACAACAGAAATAAAAGTATGTTTATAATTACTGCCTAATGTGCTATCAGGAAAATCTGGGAATTAACCAACCCAGAAGTTGTTTTTATTTGTGATAAAAACATAGAATCATAATGCCCATTTTTAAAAAGGTAAAAAAGGAAGACCCAGGGAACTACAGGCCAGACAGTCTCACCCCTGTGCCCAGTAAGATTATTTCCTCGTGGAAAGTATGCTAGCCCACATGGAAAATGAGGAGGTGATTGGTGACAGCCAACATGGCTTCACTAAGGGCAAATTGTGCCTGACAAATTGGGTGGCCTTCTATGATGTTGTTACAGCACTGGTGGATATGCTGGATACAAGGAAAGAGCAACTGACATCATCTACCTAAACTTTTGCAAAGCATTTGACAATGTTCTGCATGACATCCTTGTTTCTAAACTGAAGAGACACGGATTTGATGGATGGACCACTTGGTGGATAAGAAATTGACTGGGTGGTCACACTCAGAGAGCTGCAGTCAATGGCTCAATGTCCAACTGGAGAGCAGTGATGAGTGGCGTTCCTCAGGGGTTGGTGTTGGGACTGACACTGTTTAACATCTTTGTTGGTGACATGGACAGTGGGATTGAGGGCACTCTCAGCAAGTTTGCCGACGACACCAAGCTGTGTGGTGCGGTTGACACGCCGGAGGGAAGGGATGCCATCCAGATGGGTTTATTCAAGCTTGAGAGGTGGGCCCATGCAAACCTCATGAAGTTCAACAAGGCCAAGGGCAGGTTCTGCACATGGGCCAGGGCAATGCCAAGCACAGATACAAACTGCACAGAGAATGGACTGAGAGCAGCCCTGCAGAGAAGGACTTATGGGTGTGGGTTGATGAGAAGCTCAACATGTTGCAGCAATGTGCACTTGCAGCCCAGTAAGCCAACCATATCCTGGGCTGCATCAGAGAAGTGTGACCAGCAAGTTGATGGAGGTGATTCTCCTCCTCTACTCTGCTCTGGTGAGACCCCACCCAGAGTGCTGTGTCCAGCTCTGGGGTCCAGGGCAGGGAAGGGCCATAAAGAACATCAGGAGGCTGGAGCATGTCTTTTATGAGGACAAACTGACAGAGTTGGGGTTGTTCAGCCTGGAGAAGAGAAGGCTCTAGGGAGATGTTATTGCAGTCTTCCAGTACCTAAAGGAGAACTACAAGAAATCTGGAGAGAGACTTTTTAGAAGGGCATGGAGTGATAGAGAAAGGGTAATGGCTTTAAATTGAAAGAGAGGAGATTAAGATTAGATGTAAGGAAGAAATTCTTAACTGTGAAGGTGGTGACACTGGAACAGGTTGCCCAGAGAATTTGTGGCTGCGCCCTCCCTGGAAGGGTTCAAGGCCAGGTTGGATGGGGCTTGGAGCAACCTGGTCTAATGGAAGGTGTCCCTGCCCATGGCAGGGGGGTTGGAATTAGATGATCTTTAAGATCCCTTCCAACCCAAATTATTCTATGATTCTATGATCATGCATAATTAAGATGTGATTTGTATGGCATGTAGCAAATCATTCCTATGTGTAATATTGGTAAACTACTCTAAGACTTTTCTACATGAAAAGTAATTTTTGAGCATGAGCCATCATCACTTCCTTGCTCTAGCAGAGACAGATATTCTGAGAGAATAATGACAGGATATGCTTTCAAATATCTATTTATAGTTCAGAAACTGCACAAATGAAGTCAGAATGTCCTCAAACCTAAATAAAACCCACCTAATTTCCATCTGAATCCTGTTCTCCTACAGTATCTGGATTAGCTAACGTGTATCAGCCAGAAGGAACTGGGAAGTGTTATGCATGCAGGAATCAACTCAGGATAGGAAGAACAGATGGATGTGACCTGGAAAACTTTGAAGGGTGAGCTGTCTCTCAGAGTATCCTGTTCTCTCATCACATTCTTACACAGAAAAAGAACACGACTGTTGATCCATCCTTTTAAATGTTTCTTCTGCGTTCACTAGTCCTGTGTTATTCTGGGATTACAACTGTGCTGGCCCTTTAAACAGGGAACACAGACAAAGAGATGGGTATTCATGCTCTTCCCATACAAAAGCACACACCACAGAGGGGTCAGGGATAAACTGGCTTGGAAACTTGTTAGCCCTTTTTTTGGAATGACAGTATAAATAATGTTTAAGTGTTGGGGTTTTTTTTTAATATTTGTTCAACTGTGTGCAATATCAGCAGGTCTCTGACATATATTGATTAGTTCTATTAACATTACTTTCCCATTCAATGAGGTAACACTGCTAGAGGCAAGGTACTTTTACACAAACAAGATAGTAATTTCAGTTAAGGAGAGTCTAGAAAGTTTTATAATGGGAAAAAGCTACAACATCTCCCAGTTCACCTGTAACAACAGCAGTAACAACATCAAATTTGATGGACAAATCTATCAAAGGCAAAAATTTTATAACTCTTGTGGAAGAAATGAACAATGGTAGCATTTCCAATACACAGACCTGGCTAAACATCCTGCAGAAGAAGCATGCCTGAATAACAGTAATGTGTATTCAGCAGGAAACAGTTTGAAAATTAAGAACTAGGGGACCAGTACACAATTGTGCACACACACACACACACACACACACACACACACACCTCCCAATACACTGGAGCGGAGAACAAGATGTAGGGGGAAAGAAACCTGGCTGCTTCCTTATCCTTTTCTAAACAGTCATTGACAGCTAATTATACTTGCAAAAGACAATAAACTTTTCCAGAAGTTAAAAAATCACATCACTTTGTCCATCAAGTAGAAATAGATACTTATCAGTATTGCACAATTTAACTCAGGTGAACAGAAGTGATAAAAAAATGTTGACCATTGATGGGATATAGTAAGCATGGTCTTTGCTGGCTGGGAAAAGAACACAAGACTGGAGTATGCTTAAACAGGGCAGCTCTTTCCAAGGCTGTTTCACAGTTTCTGTATTTTGGGAGTGTGCCTGGGAGTTCAAGTAGCTGTGGGTGTTACATGGTGCTACACACGACCAGAGTAACTTCTCGGCTTTCTCTAGGAATCTGCTTCTATCTTCTGAAGGACCAGAAGTAACCTGTAGCAATAACAATTCTGCAGCCATGAGGAGCACGCCTTTCTGCAGCAGCCCAGGGTGGGTGGCACCGCTGGTGTGGAGACCAGCACAGACCCCAAAGGCAGCAAAACAAATTCAACAGCAACAATGGGACAGTGCTGCAAGTGCAAAGCAGCACAGCCCCTCGAATTTGAGAACCAGGGTTTATTAATGTGATTTTATTTCTGAACTGATGTGGCAAAAATGGCTGGGTGTGTGACTCCTCATTGCACAGGGAAGAAATGCCAAGCAGTGGTCCAAGCTGAAATCTCAGCTCTGTGGAGGCAATGGCTAAATAATTGATTTGGCAGCTTGAGCTGCTCTGCAAAATTGACTGTCCATTCATTTGTAATTTTGCTTCCCAGTTTGTTGATATGTTGCCAGGCAGTGGTCATCTTATTTATTCATACTGGATAGTTTAATATGCACTAATGTTAAAAATCTCCTTTCCTTGTGCTGCCAGTACTTTCCATCACACAGGAAACAAACTGAAAATATACAATTACAAAACACTTTGGTGTTCAGTGTAAAGATTTTAGAGTATTCAAAATATGGCTGAGGTCTATATATTTTATATGGATGTTTTCATAACACACATGGGGATAAACTTTCAAATATTAGTATTCTGAATGTTAATTTTCTGACTCAGCCAACTTCTTTCATGCATGTGTGCATTGTCGTAAGTAAAGACTAATGTTTAAAAAGTTTACATCACCGCTTGAATACCAGTTGAGCAATTCCTAGTTTATAAAGCATGATGGGACCATCACCTGCAACTAGGCTGGCATCCTGAATAACCCAATACACAATCAGTAATTTATTGAGTATAGAAAATTATTCATGCTCACTCTCTAAGTAAACTTTACATAGTCCATTAACTTATGATTTAAATAGAAAATATGTTTTAAAAGACATCCGATGTCAGTGCTGATGTTGAAAATCAAAGGGGAAATGAATCTAAATAACCATATAAATAAATAATTTTCCCCTTTAATTTCTAAGTTCATTCAGATGAAAAATGAAAGCATAAATTCTACTTTAAAAATGTAGAATTCCTCATGGCATATTTTTTTGTTATTTATTTTCTTCCTAATATTGACTTACAGCATTGGATATGTGCCACAGCAAAGATGTGAAAGTGTCAGAGCTCACTTTCTCACAGCAGGGTTTGTTGATGCTACTTTTGCCATCATTGCAGGTAGGCACTGAAGAATGTCACTGGCCTTGCAGATGGTAGACAAAAAAGGTAGCTTTGAGCTCTGCTCTCACAATCCAAGAGAACATAAAAAGGAACAGAACTATGCACCTACACTCTGCTTCGATACCAGTTGTACTGAAGGAGTTTTAATTGCATAAATATCCGTCACATTACTGGGCCAAATACATTTGTGGTGTTTACAGATGCAAATATCATGGAAGCTGTGTATAAATTAGTTGACAAGTGAAATGGCAGTGGAGGAGAATACATCTAGATCACTATACCACAATTCAAGGAAGTTGCTCAACAGATACAACATACATCCCTAGAAACAGAAGAGGACTGACACAGGGAATATTATCAAAAAAACATAAGTAAAGTATGGATAAGTGGGACCTGTGCTGATCCAGCAGCCTGCCCTGGCAAGACCTCTACAGAGACTGAACTAACAACACTTACAGTATGTTAAAGGAAAGCAGAATAGGACTCTTTGTCCTCCTCCAGATAAATTCCATCTGCTCTCATGGTACAGCACTAATCTTCTACAAGAACAAGGAACAACAGATTAGAGTTTTGACCATTAGAATCAATGCATTTAGCCTCTCAAGTCAGGATTTTGTAATCATTCATTTCTAAATTAGTGACAAGTCTTACTAAGCTACATACCCCATATAACCCTCTTAGGAGAAAACTCTTTTTCCAGCAAATACAGAAACAATGCAAGATTTTCCATTTACTGCCAACAAGCAGAAAAAATAAGCAACACATCCTTCAGTTAACTGTATTTACTCAGTATGTTTGGATTTCGCAACAACAAAAGCAGTTAAATTGCACAGAATAATAATACACAGTGATGTATTATGGTTTCAGTTAGAGATATACCTGGTGATCATAGCTATGAAAAAGGTCTTGATATGCAAACCTTCTGTCCAGTATGCCAGTAAATAAGGAAGGCCACTGTGTCTGTATAAAGTTCTATCAAGTGACAACAGATCAGCTGAAGATTTGTACACCTCTCTTCATTGTCATCATGCACCCTAAACAGAAACCATGTGATTAAAACAACTGGAATGCAATCTATTACAAGGGAAACAAGAAAACGATTCCCAAAATACCTCATGTAACAGCACACAATTTTATTTTGTTTGCATGGTAAACATATGGCCAAATTCTTGTCTTGGATATGCTGCTTCACCACCATTTACGTCAACTGATTTAAGTAGTATGTTAGTTTTAATGTAAATTTAACCACTCAAACTAAGAATGTTACATCAGAGCCATACATCACCCAAACCTATGTAACTATAATAGGAGTCAATGGGTTTATTGGGAGCATTTATAGTTTGGTTCCATGATGTCAAAAAGGTAAACAATCAGTTATAGGACTGAAGGAAAAAAGCCCCCAACAACCCTTAGTAACACAGCCTGTGGTATCTTTGACAGTTTACAAGTGTAATTTGGGATCATTTAGTCTTTTTTTCTGGAATATTTAAAATACATTTTAAACATTATTTCAGAGGTCAAAGGATTTTAAAATTATCAGATTGCAAATTCACCTTTTAGGTAATGATACAACATTGTTAAACCATGCTTAGAAACAAGATATTTAGACAGATGTGACAATATTTTCAGAAGATAAAGAGAATCAGACATGAATATCTGTAGTGACAGATTACAGAAAATTGTTATTCCTCCTGAATAATTTAAACACTTTTTAATAACAGACTCTAGCCCACATATTTTATTTCACTGAAGCTTTTTAACTGCTTGAAATTTTAATTTCTTCAGGAAAAGTTATTTTATATTTCTATTTGAACAAGACTGAAAAATATTTTTGTTCAGATACATCATACAGGACTAGTAAAACAACACAATGCTTACAGTTTGGTCTTAAGTTCTTGGAAGTATTTACTTGCTATTTAAAGTACACTTAATATAGTACTTCATTTGATTGATTTAGTAGAAAATCATTAATCTAATGTCCAAAAGCTGAAACTATACAAATAAAAATTAGAAAAGGGGCACATTTTTAAACAGTAATTTTAAATAACCATGCAAACAAGTTACCAGCACAATGGCTGATTAACCCTTCCAGAGGTTTTCAAGATTAAATGTCTTTCTGTAAGGCACTTTTCAATTATCCATAAGTTATTGGTTCAAAGTTTAACTATATAAAATATAAAAGTTCCCAGTGGATGGTTGGGCTAGATAATGTAACAGACTGTTTTTACTTTACCTCTGTCCCACTGACACTGTCTTTTAAAATCAAGCCCCTCTCACTAAAAAGAGATACGTCCCTTTTGTCCTGCAGTCTTGAAATATTTACTCATTCATCTGAGAGTCTGCTGTATTGCTTCACATCTGTGAATCATGACTGTATCACAGAGACAGCACTTACTCCGAACTTACTCAACACATCAATTGCACATCAGTTGAACTCTTTATCTCACTAAACGTCACCGTTTGTGGACCCTTTCCAGGTTTAACTGAATGTTAACAGGAATGGGTCAGTTCATGACATAGTAAAGATTTATGCTTTTCCTTATGTACTTAAGGAGAGTAAGAATTTTAAATACGGGGGACATATAAACACAGAGCGTAATTTCCACCCACCTCCACACTTTCAGATTGTTATGCTCTTATGCTTTCAGATGTGGAAGTTGGGGTTTTATTAGACCACTGAAGTATACTGCACACTAAGCATTCTGGAAATGCAACTCGGTCAGTTCCCCCTTAAAAAAACAAAACAAAACAAACAAAAAAAAAAAGCCAACAGTTAGGCATTAAGGAATGCACTTCAACAGTCATCCCCTGTTTTGCCGAACTCAGGCATTTCTGGTTCCTCTCTACTTTCAGGTACAATTGCAAACATTAATTTTAATGCTGCTGCCACTTTACGTGAGACCGTTAGAAGCAGGTAGGTAAGTACACTAGCTACACCAGCAAAAATGTGCTAAAAGTACCCAAGGTCTCAGTTTTTATGTTTCTACTTTGATGCTGCAGTTTCATTTGCATTGCAAATTTTCCAGTGCTGTGTATGGTCTTCATGGGAGCATGTGATTACATATGCATCTCTACTGTTATATCCCACTAGAGTAAAGCATACCTTGGTTTCCTCCTGACACAACTGATACAGCACTTAATCAGTAGAAGTGAAGAATACTATAGCCAAGAGTTTCTCTTTTTTTTTTTTTTTTTTTTTTTTTTTTTAATAACAGCTCTCTGTTTAATACTGTCTAAGATCCTTCCTAAAGTGGAGAATCCCCAGCCAAGGCAACATTGCAGACCTTCCATCCAGTCATCATGTCTAAAGAACTGCCTTCAAGTTGAGAAAACAGCCTCAAAAGCACTTCATGACACTAAAGAGCAAAAGATGCTTGAGGATCCAATCCATTAGTTATGTTATTGACATGGCAGAAAATACTTTCATATACGCAGATTAAAAAAGTGTTAAAATATAACATTGCCTCAGAAATCATGTAAGGTTACATGAAATGTCACCAGATGGCACTATTAACATAGTCTTCAAGTTCTTTCAAGCATGTGAGCAAGATTTTAGCCTTAAAGAAAGTATACCTATTTTGTTGTCATTGTTGTTTTGGTTCTGAGGTACAGGGAAGAAGTTGTTGCAGATGACAGACCCTTACTACAGCCTGGGGGACAAAGTCCCTCCTGGAGAATTAAGCAGTAGTGAAGACATAGACCATGACTCCCAGGTACAAATCTTATGCTGTTTACAGTACTTGCAAGACATCCCTGAGCATACTGAGGATGACAGACCCCTTTCCTGAGTCTTTCCACTGGGAAGACTGCTGTCTTCAGAGGCATATTCTGTTGTCAAGGCGTAGCTGTGGCAGCAGGGTTGAACTACCATGTATGTCAATGCAGCTATAATGTCATTGCTTTTGCCCATATGAATAAAACCTCAAATTAAGTACCTGTATACTTTCCTTCCCGTCTCCTAGGTGAGACCATATTCTTTACACATTGAATGTAAAATTTGAACAGTGACAGAGAAAAAGGTTTATGCTAGAAACTCATTTAATTTTACCCAACTTCTGCAGTGATGTGAGGTGTACGGCAAACCTTCCCTTAAAGTGACATAACCTGGTGCTGCCGTTCAGTGTACAGGCAATTCATGTACTTTAAAAATTTGGAAGAGATTATGAAGATTATATGTCATGTTCTTTGCATCATTTGCGTAATGAGTCCTAAGTTATTCTATTTATGTAGATGGAAAATTACAGAGCTAAACATGTTCAACTGGATGGTGAAATGACACTACTTCGGAGGACCCAGATTTCTGTCTTAAGCAATGTTTGCTCCTGTTTTAATATTTCATAACCCTGAGTCAGAAACATCAAAGAGGAAAACATCAATGGATATCCTGCAAGTACAGTTGGCTACTTCTCCTTGCCTCTTAAACGCCCTTGCATAGTGGACTGTTCAGAAAGATACGCCTGAGGTACCAAGTAAAATAATTTTTTTTAATTATTTTCTGAAAATAAGTTTTTTAAACCCAGACTGATATACACAGTAATGAAGATGTTCCATACCTCTGTGGAACACTAGCCACTAGTCTCATGAAAACCATCATGCAGAAATATCAGGTTACCACCTATGACTGGAGGTTATTCTATGTGCTTCAGATTTATCATAGAAATCCCGAATCTTCTGACAATCCTCTCAAAGAATGTGCTGAGGAGTATAATGAATAACTCTTTGCATTAGGAAGATTCACAGGACTTTGATCAGTGTCCCAGGAAGCATCAGGTCACAATGAACTGTACAAGCTGATTAGGGTCAACCATCATTAGCCTACGTGTAAGCACTGCTGTTTTCGATTGCCAAGTCAACCATAGCAAAATAGACTCAGTAATAACCATTCATAACTGATGTGTTAACTAGGAGTTTAGCTACTTAATTTGTATTGAAGTAATTGTGAGGCTTTTCATCTATCAATCTAATTCCACAGAAAATGAAACCAAGCCATAGTATCTTGATAAAAAAGACTGTAATGACTTGCATGTAAGTGGTTCATTTTGCTGTTTGTTTCACAAGAGAAGCTCAGAAACTTGATGGAAAATTTTTGTAGTTTAAAACACTGAGTCAACAGCTACATGCATTTTAAATTAAAGGACACAATACTCCTATTTTGTGATCTTCCTTTTCCATTCCATAGTCTGCCTATGAGTTTAATTACGGAGAATGAATTAAACATGAAATATTAAAAAAAACCTGAACCTACCCATCTTCTGCTTCTCCCTCCATTAAAAGAGTCCAGTATTTTTGTTATATTTGGTCTTATACCTACAACATGTTACTGTATACATCACGTTGAGAATAGAGAAACTTATGCAAACAGTCCTAAGAAATGGGTAAGGTACACATCCTGTAAAATTCCTCTCTCTCCCCAGACTAGGCACTTAAGAGACTGCAAACCACTGCAGCAAAGCATGATTCTCAGACATCCTGAGAAACTGAGGCCAAGGAGAAAGCTACACTTTGTCAGAAAACTTAAGAGCCTCTCAAGAAGTTCTTTTCTCTGTCAGTGCTTTATCTGTCCCAGACAGGCAATCAATTATACAATGACACATGGCAATGTGTCTTTTTTAATTAGGAACAGTCCAACCTAAATAAAATAACCACAATACAGCTGGCCACAGCTGTGCTCCCATAAGTCAGTATCCCAGGAGATGAAGAGTAAGCCTGTGAAGCTGACAGCACAGCCTGGAACAACAAGGACAGAGCTCATAGGCAACAACCCCTAGGATAAAGCAGAAATCCTCATTCACTGCTCAGTCCTAACCCCTGCATGCCCTGCACCAGTCTTCATCCTGTATTGGATAGGAATCACTGGTCCTTACTGCTCTGTTCTAGTTATTGCTTTTAAATAATTCACCTGTGCTTTGCTTAGCTTTCTGTTCTAGACAAAATCCAAGTTTGCAGCACAGGCTCTTCAGATTGACAGTTTCAGCCACTGGATGACAGATGCTCCTGACAAGGTTTTTGAAACGGTGCATTTCTTGGCTTCTCTGATACGGACACAATTTAACTGGATCATGATACCCAATTCTACCCTTGACCATTGCCTAGGTCTGATGACTAGAGATTACTATGTCTATTACCAATGGAAATTTTGCAGACACTTCAGTTATTTCAACTTTAGGGACAATATGAAAGTTACATTTTCTTTTATTTTCTTTTTTTACTTGAAAAATGTGCTTTCCTCTTGTCTCCCCTGTACTCAAAACCACCTGCATTAATTCAGTTCAAATCTGAATAAACACTAAGACTATAAGCATAAATTATAAATGTTGTTGATGTGTCTACTCAAGAATGCATGAAAAAAGATTCTGTTTCTTGCTGTATTCTGCTTTCCTCTGTATTCTGACAATTTTTATTAGATTCACCTGATGTTTGTGTAGATAAGCACCACTGCAAAATATCTTTAAAGTGCAAAATAAAGCCAGTGATATTATAGAAGTACATGGCAGTCTGATCTATAAGATATGTGGATGTCAGTTTAGTAAAACACAGAGTTTAAAAAGAAACAGAACTGCTAAAAGTGGGAGCTGCCTCTCACCGCAAACAGAATTCTTATGTGGGTCACATCATCCAGCTGCAGAAAGATCTAAGATTCTGGAGCAACAACACATGCAATGACACATGCCCTGACATAATAAGGTTGTTTTCAATACAGGAAAACTTCTGGGGCAAAAGAGTGCAGGCTGCTTATGCCTTTCCTTAAGAACTGGACTTTTAACGTGATGGATGGATTTTTTTTTTTTTCCTGTAAAGTGCTTAGAACTATTTAATACTTCACTGTTTGCAATGGACAAGTCACTCTTGCTAACAGATGCCTTTCCTTTAGGGTACCAGGCATCTCACACTTCCCACCACTGTTGTACAACTTTTCAACTGGGATAACAGAGGCATGTTCATTTCTAAACTGCTTAAAATTAGACAGCTTAAAACTGCAGTTTATGGCCAGCCCCTCAGGTGGCTCAGTCCCATTTCAAGTTAAGGGCTTTTGAACTTTAGCTGCAGTTCACTGGAGCCAAGAAACCCTGTCTTCACTCAGCATCTTACTGCAAAGAGCTAAGCATTGCATGGTATGCAGCTCTGAGACTTCAGATTGTTCATTTACCTAACTACGAATTCCTATTTGTGAGTCAGAACTGTTCAGCTTGAAAGCCACTGTAATTAAGCTGACATGCCATTCAGTGACCTTGGCATAATCCTAATGAGATCTAAGTCACAGACAACAATTACTGGAAAAATAGAGGTACGGTTCAAACAAAGCAGAAAGTACTAACATTTTCCGTGAGCAAGATCAATATATTTTACAGCAGAGAAATATAATAAGCTGTTTTATCAGCTAAGTCTCTTTATCCACCACAAAAAGTGGCTTGTACCTGGACAGTACATCTGGCAACAAAATCAGTCAAACAAATTACTCTAGGAGATTAATTGACTGCAAGGCCTTTACAGCATTTCTTTCAACAGACAAAACACAATGCAGGCATGCCTCTTAAAAATGTCATCAATCAACACTACTCCAGTCAGCTGAGTTTTGTAGTTACCGTTGCACACTGGCAGATGAAGAAAAACCACTTATGTGTGTTGCTGTCATTCCTATTGACAGCCTCCTACCCAAAGTGAGAAGTCAGTTTTGTCCTCTATTTGAGAGGTTATCACCCTTGAAACACAGAGGTATTTTCTTCTACTTACAAGTATCTGAAAAACATATTTTAAAAGAAGGTTAACATTTGATGGGTTTCTAGAGCAACACTGAAAAAGCTTCCATGTTTAAGAAAACTTTTGTATCACTGATGGCAGGTTTTATATCAAAAAAAGAAAACACGTGTTTAATATCTTAATGAAACAAAGAGTTGTTAAGCAGATACCCTGAGATTAGTACAAAAAAATAATGACATTGTTAAGCAATAACAGCCATTTTTATTAGAAAAAGTCAAATGACAGGACGGCATATGCTGTTCTGTTATTTTGGCCTTATTTAAAATGTACAAATCCATTTGCCAATTGGAACTGCAGTGAAAGTTTAGCAAGATGAGAGTCTTGTTTGCAGCTATAGCACAGTTAGCTTTAGTTATTCTTAGAGGGTAAGGTGATACTTGGGACTTGATTTCTGTTCAAATATTTCTGAATCATCTAAGTTTCTCAAAAGAAATCTGTTATTTCTGTGAAAGGATTAGTCTTACAGTTTACCTATTTGCAGAGGACTAAACCTGTGGCCACTAGCACACAGTGACCTCTAGCAATCTAATTAATACATCTCCAGCAATCTAATTAATGTTCTGCCATCCATATGCCAGATAGTTTAATTGCTCAAACAGATGACAGAAAAACTTGTGATCCTCCCAAACATGTGGGTATTCTGAAACATCACCACTTAAACCAAAGGGCACTCACACTAAAGCTAACATATTTTTATTACCACAAACCATGAAGGCCATACATGTGACAAGTAGCCAAGACTGAGATATTTTGTTTGTTGTTCTAAGAGGCAGTAAATGGAGCCAGCATGTTTTACACAAGAGATATTTAATGCAGAGATATTTATAAGAAACAAAAACTGAGCTTTCTGAAATTGCAGTTCTCAAAAATAAAAATGTCTGTTTACATACACCTTATGAACCAAAACTAAGCAAAACAGGTTTTAAACAGCTTCTTTACATAAGCATGTCATTCATAAATAGCTCCTGATTCTAACACATGCACTTGTCTGGAAAGCCAACAAGGCCAAACCTCACATTTCCTGGGATGGATCCCCCATGAGATAGGTGTACGGAGCATGCACTATACACCTGCATGCTTGTCAAGACGTATCTCATTAACTTTCCTCAAATAATGAAACAATGACATGATAAAATCCACCTGACCTGAATACCACCATTAAGTTGTTCTAAGCACTAATGGTATTTTCCCCAGGATGCCACATTCAAGGATGATCAGGCATTTCACTGTGAAATGCTCAACACCCTACAGAAAATACAGCAGAAACACCCTGGGTATCTTTGTTGTAAGGACAGTAATCAAGCTCTTTGGTGCTTCTCTACCCTTCCATCTAATTTCTGACCTCAGCCACAAAGCTGTTACCCATGATCAGCAGTTGATTTGTAACAAGGTTCAGTTTTTGCACCATGTGACCCAATATATAAATTTACTAGATTCAAGCACAATTTACAAGGTCATGATTAACTAGGAAAAAATACAGGTTTTGTTTTTTTTTTTTTTTCCTATCAATTACAATATGCTCTAGAATTTTCCTGCCAAAAAATGGGGTTAATCTACAAAAATTGCCAAACATTTTAAAAATCAGGCTTATTGAAAACTAACCCAATTGTTTTATGATTCTGACAGTTCCTTCTCATATGCAGTCAACAGATACACTTGCAAGCCATCAAGATACTAACAGTTCACAAGTTACTACCTATTGCTTCAGTTGTAGTATACCATACATATGTAACTAGTCTATTCCAAATGCAAAATAAAATGCTTGTCTGACCTCAGGAGGTGTAGTAGAGTAAGTGTTTAGAAACTATGATTTACCATGGCTTTGCAGGTGGCCAGCAATGTACAAAGCTCTAGTAATACAATAATTTGAAACTGAATGCCCATATCTGTAGGTTAGCTCACCAACTGACACTACAAATACTCACATATAATTATATCAGCAGATGAAGAAAACTACAGTATTTTTTCCTAAGTTGAGAAGTTGTTCATCAGCTCTTCATATAAACAACTCAAAGAAACTTACATGACCAAATGTTGCTAGCAGCTCTGGTATGACCAGAACCAGAAGACAGAACCTTAGAACAGAGCATTTTATCTTGTCCCACAGGCTAATATAGAGGTAAATACTCAAAGAAAAAAAAATACATAAATAAAACAAGTAAATAACTACAACACACTGTGCCTGCTCCTTAGGAGGGACATATATCTTTCATTTACTGTTTTAGCTTTCCCAAAACATGTGTGACTTTTCTATACAGGTTGAATACTTCACAACTTCTTGTGAAACTTTAAGTAACGTGTTAAAATTATTTTCTTCATCTGCATTTGTGTTTGAAGTGGTGACTGTTTGGGGAGGAGGGTGTTATGGCAGTAACAAAATGTTTTATCAGATCATGACCTTGAAAAAATTAAATTACAGCAAATTTATAGAATGAACAATTATTGTTCCAGGAATCAAGTCAAAGCATATTTCTTTGTAGAGACTTTAATCAACTTAAAAAGAAAAGCCTATCTATTAATAAATTAGGTCCACAGTTCTTTATGCGGAATTTCATTTTGTCTGAACTTTTAACTTCAGAAGGAAAAATACGCAGTTTCTGGGAAGTCTACTGATCAAGCAAGCCAAAATACTGAATGAGTTAACGCAAAGAAACCCAAGTACCATTCAAAAATAGGAAGAGTTCAAGCTATTTAATTCAGCTTACTGTTACCATGCAAAGGGATTTAAAGAAGTAGTTATTTAAAAAAAAATAAAAATATGCCTTTCTATAAAAATGAGAACTCATGGAATACATAGCACCACAAGGTATACATATAAAACCCACAATAATGAGTCAGATTCTAAAACACTGACAAAATATTTTTTATATCTTCAACTGTGTCTCTCTGGAGGTAAAACAGAGTAACTGAGTCTGTGATTGTCTTCAGAACTTAATGAAGATAATGCTGTTTGTATGGCTCATGTGACTAGTCCACTGAGGGAGTCTCTTGGGATCACTAGGATTGTACCTATATGGTCTTTACATTAACAGAAGTGAGCTGAGTCTGCATAAACTCTGAGCTTGCTGTCTACATGCCAGAATAGATCCAAATGACACATATCCATGATTAGTGTTGTGCACTGTTCCTACTACACAGAATTTCACAAGGACTGTGGAAAGAAATCTTCATAACTAATGTAAAATTGACTTAATCCTATCTGTAAAGGTTGAAAATTGAAAAAAAAAAAAAAAAAAAAAAGGCAAACTGTAGATAGGCATAAAACAAGGAGAGCCAAAACTGGTGTATTGTCCTCATCACATATGATGTAAAGCCTGCTAGCCTAATTTTCTTCTCTTCCTTGTGACAGCATGTCAAAGTCATATTACACACCCATATCCTTCCTCCCCATCCTCAAGAGAAACAAGCAGCAGCAGCAAGAAACACCCCATGCAGGCAGCAGGCTGTCTAAGAAGACACACCACAGCATCTGTTTCCAGTCTCCACCAGCAGCATAGTCAGCTACCGAAACATTCTACATATGTACACCCACAGACATGCTCTCTGTATCCACACCTGAGACATGATTCCCCCATTACATCTAAAAGGAAACTTGCAGCTGCCTCACCCTGCTGCAGCCTTGGCTTGTTTGCTCTGAGCCATTAAAGGCCTCATGCTTTTCAGTCATGTTATATACTACTGAAGGTAAAAAAACTATCTCAAGGGAAGTTCCAAGAGACAGATAACCTACTAGCTTTTCTAATTTTCTGGAAGTATTAGAGCACAGTTTTGTCTCACTCTCCTTCCTTTATAAAGACTGCATTTTTACTGCAACAACTTTCCATAGTTATTCATCCTTACCAAAGCAGTTCATTCCCACCTTTTGTTTCTCTTCAAAAACTCCTAACATCTTTGAGCTAAAATTGTATCAGAACTTCAAGTCATGGAAATCTCCAGGGGCTGGATTAACACGGTCTTCCTTCCTGTAAGCGATCAAGAATTCTCATTATTCAACTCACCTTAGTCTTCTCAGTCTCCCTTGGGTTCAGAGAGTGGCCAGGTATACTATTTCCTTGCTGACCAGATACAATTTTTTTTTATGATAGTGGAGGGTCTGTCACACCAGCAAAACAGCATAAACTAGAAGGATACCGACATTTTAGCCTTAATCCATCTGCAAAAGCCTATGGTGATGGATTCAGTGACCTATCTCTTCTTACATAAAAAGTAAAGTACTCAGATATTAGTATGATGAAAGAGGTATAAGAACTAAAGTTAAACAGAACCTGTTATGATGAGTTCATTTTTTCTATCTTCTAAGCCTTGCAAAGACTATCTGCAACATCTGACCACTATGCATTTTGCACTGATACGTATAAAAGAAATTAATAAATCAACTCCAAAGCTATTCACTGTGGGTGGCTAAAGGATGAGGGGAGAAGATGAGTTTCCAAAGAGGCCACCACCATTTTTCAAGATGAGTGTTGATTCAGTCAGGATTCGAGATTAGTGTTGCACTTAGTGGACCTTCAGCAACTCTTGACAACCAGAAGCAAAAGTAGCAGACCTCTGCCTTCAGAGGAAATATCAGCTCTCACAAATATGCATGACAGACTTTTAAGAACCTCATCAGAATTGAGGCAGATCAACAATCTTGCAGATATCTTGCTTTTAATTTGGAACAAAACTCTTCACTGCTTCACTGAAATTCCATGTTCCCAACCCAGGATTCACAGAGATTCATTTAACTGTGCTTAAGTCTGGGTTTAACTGGTGATATGTTGTATATTTTCAATTACTCTGCCTGCAGAACTATCAATTATAATTATTTCTAAGGTATTTACTCATCTGTATGTCTCTTTCCTTGACAAGTTATGCGATAATAGACTGGCTTCACTGGTGCAGACATAAAATCAGTGTCACAACTTAGCAGCTCACATTGTTAATTTACACAATAGATGCAGACCACATTTGTCCAGGCATTCAAAAGCCAAGAGTCCTTGTGAGTCAGTCAGAACTGAGCAGCCTTATTTCTCAACAGTGGCTTGTTTTTTAAAAAGAACTCTCAATAATCTCAGCAGTCTCAACATAAATATTCCTTAATTCAGTTTATGCATAGCCCGCTCCTTTAAACAAACAAAGCAGACCTCATGTTCATACCATCTACCAACTTCTGTAACAGATTACCATCAGATACCTTAAACAAGGTTCGACAAGTGTGTCTGAATCACTTGGAAACTGTATGATCACAGGACTGAAACTTTGTCATACCAATTATGTAAAGCCACTGGAAAGAAATCCGTGCATTTTTGCGAGCAGGCAAAGCAGGCTTTTCGTGGAACAAAAGAAGCCTTGTCTTTTTCTGTTATGTGACGACTCCTAATTAGAAGCAATGATTTTTTATTGTCGGCCCAGATAAGCTTGTTTGCACAGTTGTAATTTCTTAAAACAGAAATCTGAATGTTACTAGGAAAACATATCCATCAGCAGTATGACAGACCTTGAGGAAGAATAGTGGCATTGCTTGATGTTTACATCTGATCAACCTTGGAGGCAATTCTGCAAATGTTAAACAGTAAAGAATATAGTAAAGAGCCAAAGCAATTTAATTTTGTTTGAATATATTTATAGAAATGTACCAAGAGTAACCATAAAGCCACGTTGTCATCTTTTCCTTGAGCTTGTGCCAGTTGATGACCAACAGAAAGCATTCAAAGTGGGAGAAAAGAGAGGGAGGGAACTTATTTATAACAACTCTTTGTATCAAGCACACTGCTTCATGGACAGATGAGGAACATTATATTTCAGTATTTCATGCAGAAACAGCTCTTAAAAAAGAATTTCTTACCACAGTGACATCTCTCTAAAATGATTCACATGTGATCGTGAACTTTGTAACAATGTGTGTTAATTCTCAAGAGCTTAGTACTCATGGAATAAAGTTGTTATATATCCTTGAAAACGATGGTAAAAAAGTATCAAACCTAAATCAAACCAGTCTTTAACAGACCAGAAAATTCAGCACTCTGAGTACATAAAGGTGGTATCAGAAAGCAACTGCTCTGTGGCTATACCAACATTTAGCAAACCCAGACACATTGAACAATGCTGAGTCCCACAGCGGTTCTAGACAAAACAGTCACAGCACCCTCACTAGCTCCCCTTTTTGAATTTCCTTTTCTCAGTTAGTTCAGCACTCTACACAGACACAGACTGCACCTTCGCAGCAACTACCTCTAAAAAGACCTCCCTGTTTCCATGCAGCCTTGCTCAGAAAGGTTTGTTCAGCAGTTATTCAAGCCCTGTTAACACAGGATCAACAGGAATTGCATTTCTGTAAACAGAGGACTCCACTGTGTTGGTAATATCCTCGTCCAAGAAGCCCATTTCAACCATTTGTAGGGAGAGTCCACTATAGTCATGCATCCAGAAATACATAATGTGTCCAAGTCCTTTGGAAACCCACCAAGCAAGTATGTATCTGTAAAAGTACACAAGCTTTTAGCATCTGCTAAATGCCACCTCATCTAATTGGGACTAAAATGGCAATAAAACAGAATTGCTCTAGGAATCAGAATGAATCAAGCTGATTCTTGTCTTCCTCAGTGTTTGGACTACTGTGCCTGAGGCAGAGGGGAGCTCTTATTGCTCTCTGCAACTCCCTGAAAGGAGGTTGTAGCAAGGGGGGTGTTAGTCTCTTCTCCCCAGCAACTAGTGATCGGGTGAGAGGAAATGGCCTCAAGTTGCACCAGGGGAGGTTCACATTAGATATTAGGAAAAATTTCTTCACTGGAAGGGTTATCAGGCATTGCAACAGGCTGCCCAGGAAAGGGGTTGAGTCACCACCCCTGCAGGTATTTAAAAGACTAAAAGACATGTAGATGTGGCGCTTAGGGATGTGGTTTAGTGGTGGACTTGGCAGTGCTAGGTTTACAACTGGACTTAATGCTCTTACAGATCTTTTCCAATCAAAATGATTCTATGTAAATATGTGTATAAACTTGCATTTAAGACTTGCCATTGAAATCAGTGGAATCAGAGTGGTGTGTCACTGACTTCAGGATTCTGCCTGGAAGAATTCCACTAGTCTGTGAGACTACTGCTGTGTAACTTACCCTTTAAAAACTCACGTGACCAGTCCCTTCTCTTGATTCCTTTAAACATTAAGTCAGTAAAAATATCTTAAACTAAATCTGAATGCTGAAGAAAATGTCAAAGAATACTTCAGCATATTCAAATGCTTCAGAATATATTTACAATCGGTTTGCAACATATTTAACTAGTGCAATCATATGTGTACAAAAAGGTATGTGGCATTTCTCTGTTTCTTAATTACTCTGTACAAATAATTCAATGTCTGTTCTGTGATCTTTAATTCTCAGCATTTGTCTTTAAAGCCTATGTTCACAGATAAACCATCAGACTTAGATGTCTGGGAAGTTCTCCACAGAGCACCAGAAGCATTAATTAAACCTCTAATCCCTACGAAATCAGTGTCAATCACCTCAATAAAAGCCGACAGTGTGTTTACCTTTGCTTAAAACTGTATTTCCTTTCTGAAGAAGTAACACTGCAATGCACAGCATAATCAATTAACTAGTTCCTTCTACTTGTCTTCCTTTCTTTAAAACAAAATAATGTTTTCTGGGAATGGTCTCTGTCTCTTTCTGTTGTGACTGTATCATAACTTGCATTTTCTGTTTTCCCATCACATATTGATAGGATTTTCTATCACTAAATAGAAAGCTTCATAATTTGCTCACTCTGCTTCTGACGTAGGTCCAGCCATCAACCAAACAGGTATGCTGAAAATGCAATGTAAAACTGGCAGAAAAGAGCAGAAATTATCTAAAAAAATTTTATGTCCTGGAGAGCAATCCAATTTCTAAATACCTCACACAGGTGTGCTCCAAACCCACAACTTTAGCATTAGCCCCCAGCTTTGAATTCAGATGTTTTTCTGGTTTAAAACCCTAGCATTCAAAAAAAAAAACCCACAAACAAACCAAACCAAAACAAAACCAAAACCAACCTTGACATTTTCTGCAATTGAAATTTTGACAGATACAAGGTTCAATCTGGAATTCCACATTTCATGTAAATGAAATTTTTAAGACTGATTAATTTTTTCAGTTTATTATTTTATTATAGTTGGGTACAGTAATGAAAAAAAATCTCAAAAATATTGCATTAAAATCATGCTACAAAGAAAATAAATATAATATAATCTTTGTGCCTATCCACAAGCACAAAGAGGTAACAAATTAGAAACCTTTCCACACAAACATAAGTGTGCAATTAGGAATGTTCATTGTTATTTCTGGATATCTCACAGTCATGTTCTGGATTACAGTGAAACTAGAAATATTCTTGTTTGAAAAAGTTCTTTAAAAATCTGTCTTAAATTTTCCAAATAGCTAAGTCAAATGGCAAGAAAAGCTGCTTCAAATACGTAACAGGAAAATCAAATTATTTGTTAGAACAAGAAGAATAAAATTAGAGGTTTCATAAATTTTATTCTGTAACATAAAGTATGGCTCTCTGGCTATCATTTTTCACTCTCATCAGTTCTACATCTGCATGTAGAAGGGAGTTTGCTTTACATTTTTGCATGCATAAAGAGATGCTCTGATATTAAAGTTTAGTACTTTGGATACCATAAGCCTTCAGGTGATCACTGAACTCAAGTGGAAGTTTTGCATCTTAAGCAGCTACAAGAAAAGCACATATCATTACATTTTGAACTATGGACACATTATGTATTTCATACTGAAAGAATAATATTAAGAGAGCATTGGTACCATTGCTGAGAGGTAAGATTTATTAGCTTGGGCTAGATGCCATCTGATGTGATCACATGAGTTTGAGCTGTTTGTGGAGTCACACCCACAATTCATCATTTGTTTTTCCTTTAAACAGCTAAAGCATCATAACCAAAACTGGTAAATTACTGAGATTGCACACATTTGTGAGAGTTAGGAAGTCTTAGTTTTATGGTTGCATATGGTTGCATCTCATGAGTCTCATTACTCATACATCTCTGCCTTTTCCATGGTACTTCTGTTTCAGTTTGTTTACTGAATTAGTGAAAAAATAGGCAACAGGCAACTATAAACTTGGTGTCTTCTAACTTTCAGCAACTTGACTCTGCAATCATATTACTGTTCTTTTAATATTAAGACTAGGTGCTCAGTTGCTGCTTTAGCACAGTGAAAAATTCTTCTGCAAGCAAGTAAGCAAAACCAAATTCAAAAATGTTTATATTTTCTATTTTGTCAAGACCTCAGTGCAATATTAGATTTGATATGGTCTTACCTTATCATGAAGAAACAGTGGCATATGCTGTACATAAAATACGTACTACATGCCATATATAACATACCATATTGTTGTGCTTTAGGCCTGATTGGCAGCCAACCACAATGCAGCAGCTCTCTCTTCCTTCCCCTCCGGCAATGAGAAGGGACAGAGAGCCAGGCTTGGGGTTCAAGATAGGACTGGGGTGGGGAAAAAAAAATCACCCTTTTATGATCACGAGCAAAAGGCAGACTCGTTAGGGGAAGAAAAAAAGAACATACATTTATTACAGACACCAATAACACATAACAGAGTAGGACAGTGAGAAGCATTGCCACATCTTGAGGACACCTTCCCCCCACCCCTCCCTTCTTCCCGGGCTCAGTTCTGCTCCCAATATCTCTACCTCCTTCCCCAGTGGCGCAGGGACAGGGAATGGGGGGTGCAGTCAGTGCTGCCACTTCCTTTACCTTCTGTGAGGGGAGTGTCCGGAACTTGTTCCCCCTGCTCCATCGTGGATACCCTCTCACAGGAGACAGTCCTCCACAAACTTTCTCCAACTTGAATTCCTCCCATGGGCCGCAGCGTTCCCCACACTGCTCCGTCATGGGTCACTAACCTCCTCCGACTGGATTCTCTCCCACGGCTGCAGCCCTTCCCGAGCTGCTCCGGCGTGGGACACCCCCGCATGCTGCAATCCTCCCAGTGCTGAATTACAGCAGCGGGGCTGCCTTTTCCCACGAGACCCCGGCCTTCTTTGGGCACAGCACCTTGATCAGCTGAGCAGGAGCAACAGGCCATAAATCAATGTCTGCTCCACCGTAGATCTTCATGTGTGGCAGGGGGGGCCGCCCTGCCGTCTCACCACAGGATACAGGGGGGTCTCTGCTCCGGCACACCTCCCCCCTCCTTTCTTCCTCCGTTCCTCCACTGACCTTGGTGTTCATGCAGCTGCAGCAACTCCTCCTCACAAGTCCCACTGCCTGTCACCACGTCCCTTCTTAAATATGTTATCGCAGAGGCGCAGCTGATTGGCTCAATTTTCCAAACAGAAGTGGAGCTGACTTGGAGCTGGGGGAGCTTTGAGAAGCTTCTCACAGGGGGCCGCCCCGATAGCCCCCTCCCCTGCCACCAAAAAACTCCACCACTCACTCAACCCAGGACATTCCACCCCTCGCCTCTGCGAATCACGTATTTAAGAATTAAGAGATCCAACATTCAGTACAGAATACAGTATACACATCAACATCAGAAGAAAGAGAAAGCAAAACCAGACTGAAAGGAACTTCCCCACACCCAAATAAAACATAACTGACAAAATACTGAGACATAATACAGAACATCCACCCATAGTGCCTTCACCACACCTGAAAAAAACTTCCCCACAATTACAACTACAGACATTACAAAGATCATTCCACCAACGGAGTTCAGTCTGTATTTTGCTCATTACCACTCCCAATTAATATCCTTATCACATCGCAACCCTCTGCCCCACGTTGGGCGCCAAAAACTGTTGTGGTTTAGGCCTGATTGGCAGCCAACCACAATGCAGCAGCTCTCTCTCCCTTCCCCTCCAGCAATGAGAAGGGACAGAGAGTCAGGCTTGGGGTTCAAGATAGGACTGGGATGGGGAAAAATCCCCCTTTTATGATCACGAGCAAAAGGCAGACTCGTTAGGGGAAGAAAAAAAGAACATTTATTACAGACACTAACAACACATAACAGAGTAGGACAGTGAGAAGCATTGCCACATCTTGAGAACACCTTCCCCCCACCCCTCCCTTCTTCCCGGGCTCAGTTCTGCTCCCGATATCTCTACCTCCTCCCCCAGTGGCGCAGGGACAGGGAATGGGGGGTGCAGTCAGTGCTGCCACTTCCCTTATCTTCGGTGAGGGGAGTGTCCGGAACTTGTTCCCCCTGCTCCATCGTGGTCACCCTCTCACAGGAGACAGTCCTCCACAAACTTTCTCCAACTTGAATTCCTCCCATGGGCCGCAGCGTTCCCCACACTGCTCCGTCATGGGTCACTAACTTCCTCCGACTGGATTCTCTCCCACGGCTGCAGCCCTTCCCGAGCTGCTCCGGCGTGGGACACCCCCGCATGCTGCAATCCTCCCAGTGCTGAATTACAGCAGCGGGGCTACCTTTTCCCATGAGACCCCGGCCTTCTTCAGGCACAGAACCTTGATCAGCTGAGCAGGAACAACAGGCCATAAATCAATGTCTGCTCCACCGTAGATCTTCATGGGTGGCAGGAGGGGCGCCCTGCCGTCTCACCACAGGATACAGGGGGGTCTCTGCTCCGGCACACCTCCCCCCTCCTTTCTTCCTCCATTCCTCCACTGACCTTGGTGTTCATGCATCTGTAGAAACTCCTCCTCAGAAGTCCCACTGCCCGTCACCACGTCCCTTCTTAAATATGTTATCGCAGAGGCGCAGCTGATTGGCTCAATTTCCCAAACAGAAGTGGAGCTGACTTGGAGCTGGGGGAGCTTCGAGAAGCTTCTCACAGGGGGACGCCCCAATAGCCCCCTCCCCTGCCACCAAAAAACTCCACCACTCACTCAACCCAGGACACATATGAAGGCACACTGCTAAAGCCTGAAGATGGAAGAAGTTTCACAATCATTTTTACCAGAATGCATTTCTGGTTTTAATCAATATTTCATCTTGAACACCATCTTCCAAGCACATGTTCTTCAAATAGCACATCTATATAAATACTCATGCTCACCCAAAGATGTTTACCTATGTCTCAAAAAAGCATTATGTCAGTGTTTTGTTTTTTTTTTTTTTAACCGTATCTTCTGGTTTACATGCTTAGTCGACTGATGTATTGTGGGGTAATTTCAGATATTTAGCAGATGTTACATGGATGTTGCTTCAAATCTGTCAGGAATACTAGCATTGTTGGTTTAAATCACATCTAACAGCTGTGATAAAAAGAGCAGTATATGTATTACTATCCCATACTTTAAAAAACTAATAACATTGTGCTGAAACATAATTCAGAACTTACAGAAAGCAAAAAAATTTAATTCCATTTCAAAAGGGGAAGCATTCCTAGTGTACTTGAATGAAAGGGCAAAGACAGAGCCTAAAATTTATCTCTAACAACATGCTGTTGCTATTTACACCAGAATAAATATACTAAGCTTATTGTTTGCACAGCATGACAATAACACTTAAGTACCTCTTATTGCAGCTGAACTTGAAAAGTACAAAAATACACACTATAAAAGAAGGAACACTGAGTAGAAAATAAGCTTACAGGTACAGCAAAAGGTCAGCATTTGCCAATTGCTACTGTGGGGTTTCCACAGCTACTGGGAATTATCTTTTTTTCTAATTCAGAGGAAATTTGAGGGAACCTCAGATACCACTGTGTGATAACTGCTGAAAAATGTTACAGATTTTATCTCTGCCACTGGCATATTAACTGCTTGCATGTTAATATCATTTTTTCATTCAACAACTTCTTCTTTAACTTATTCCTACAAAGTACAAGTTAATGTATAGATTAATAAATAAATACAACTCATTTGAACATGCTATACCTACTTTATATAAAGAAGTTTTGGAATAGACATTAAATATGTATTACCAAGTCATGAATAATTTTTTTAGTCTTTAAACCAGGTCACTAAAAAGAAGAATACGTTCCAGATGCAGTAAGTTGGAATAGAATCTGACAGATGTTCTAATGAACAGTAAGGGAGCCCAATACATTTTAACAGCTATTTAATGAATTCCTATTCCAAACAAGACAACTTCAGGTGAGGCCTCTTGCATGCAGGTACTCTTCAACTTCACAAATTTCCATGTAATAAAGCAAGACCAAGCATCACCTACTTTGGCCTCCCATATAAAATAAAATGCAGGACTCCATGAAATTCATGCTTTTTAAAATTAAGGTGCATTTTGTTAGAACAAGAATGAATCTTTTAGAATGAGCAGGAATGAAAAATGTACCATGATTTTTCAGTACACAGAGAAAGTATATTGGATCAAGTTACCAAGATCTAATCCGAACATGCAGCTTCAGTAACAAATTCAGCTAAAGTGGGAAAAAAAGAGCCTGAATCACAGAAAAACAACAATATGAAACAAAGCTATCAGGACCAGTATGCAGTTATTTTCCACTCCACCCTAGTTACCTTTGTATAGAGGGACCAGTATGGTCTGAGTTTCTGACCTTCAGAATGCTCAACTTTAAGTCTGGATATGATTATCATGATCGTCGCATGTTTTTATGTGCTGTTATTTGATTAATACTCACCCTACAACACTTTTATCCTCCAGAATCAAAGAAGACTCCTCATCCAGAACAAGAAGGAACTACAGACTAGAGTGTTGCCTGTTGCTATAATTTATCACTTCAAATTTTTGTTAAATAGATAAATAGAAACTAGTTCAGATGTGGCAAAATAAATGCTGAGGTCAAAGGAATATTCTACTTGGCTCTGATTTTAACTATAAGCACATCAAGTACTGCAGTCCTAGCTGTTCTTCAAGTCTCTTCTCAAATATATGATTTCATCACCACAGAGGGATAACTGAGAATGATAAAACAGTTTTATGAAGTTCATCTTATAACTAGTTGTGCAACTGATTCTGCATTATCCCTATTTACGTTACAATAAAACAACTTAGAAGTAACCCTGACCTTGTATTACTAAAACCCTGCAAATCTTGCTAAACTATCACAACAATACATTGGAATATACAACACAGCATAAAGTATTAATACACTTTCAGCAGTCAGCTGCACAGAAACAAGTACTATGTGACAAATATACTGACCAGGTCCATTGCGATAAATGCTGAACAAGAAGATTGTTTCTTGCAAAACGTTAGGAACCGTCAACGCGTACAATGCTCACACAATGTCTAGTGTGTGATGTCACTAAGGTAACTAGTGTAACTGGCTGCCTTTGACTATAGGATGTCTTGATACGTTACATTAAGATAGTTCCTCCCAAAGACTTATTAATTCTGCTATATTCTCTGTAGTAACTCTGGTTGGCTCATATAACAGATGTGTATTTGCCATTTTTCCTTCCCTGCTTGGTCTACTAGACTGCCTCTTATTAGTGTACAAACTGCAGTGGACATAGACTTTTACTTCATAATGATTTTAGAGAAAGAGGTATCCTACAAGCAGAACCAGAAAATAAATTATAGAAAGATCCCAAATGGACAAATACAGATTATGAATGGATTGTTTTGATTTAAGTGACAAAAGGGAAAGATAAAATCTTCCTGGTGTCATGACACAATCTTTACCAGGTCCTTTAAATTCACTAGAGAGATCTGGGAAGATACTTGCTCTCCCTGAAGGAGATTGGCCCTGTGAATTAACAAAAGTGAAAGAAAAAAATTTCCTCTATCTACTGCACAAGCAAACTTCTACATCATGGTAATAAAATTATTCAACTGGGCACCCACATTATATTTCACAACATATAAACAAATATGTTGTTTTTCAAGTGAATAATAACCAGCAGCTATTCCTAGAAATCATATATTCATTGTTTTGTTATGTTATGCTGGGAACTGGAAATAGCACTGGTGAGGCTGCTTTCTGATTACATAAAATAAGCACTTAGTAAGGGTAAACTAATGGTCATACAAAATACAGACTATATGTAAGGCCAATCAAGAATCTGAATTACAGAGATTATAGATGGTTCATGGAATCTAAATATAAACTGATTCTAAGGTTTACCAGCTGGATTGTTACCCTATGTGATTATGTATGTGTGAAACTGACTTGCAGTGACTCTAAGAAAAACAGCAAAAAAAATATGACTTTGAGGGGTGAATGCTGCTTGAGTCTGTGAACAGAGAAATGGTTATGTGTTTTATTCCTACTATATTAATGGAACCAGGGACGTGGATCTGTTTTTTTGTTAGTAATGAAACAAACAACTGCTTTAGAAAATACCCAACTGTTCTCAGTTTCTCGTGGTAACATTATGCAAGTTCCTGAAAGTTCCTCGAATCAAAAAGGAGTAACATGATGCAAGAATATTTCAGGACAAATTGTGCCATTTATTCTGCAGCACTTTTCCTGCATGTGTGCTTCATTCAGGTACTTAAGTACTGATGGTACTTAAGTTTTGCTTTATGAAAACCTACCATGTCACTTTTGCAGTTTACAGTAAAATTTTATAAGTTTAGAAAATAAAATTTTGTCTAATCCTATCTGTTGGTACATATCAAATTAAAGAATACCTTTCCTTTTCTATCTAGGTGGAAAGATGGAGCAATCATTCATCCACACAGAACAGTTAAAAAAGCACACCATTAACTAGGACAAGCAAAGGCAGAACTACAACTTCTCTATATTTTCATGACTATTATAAAGTCTTTTATTGGCAAGAGAGACAGAATTTGGACTTACTGTGCATTTGTTTGGCTTCTCTCCCGAGTGAACTCTCATGTGAATCAGCAGTTTATAACGGGCATTAAATGGCTTGTACCTTCGTGGGCACCCTGCCCAGAAGCAAGAGAAGTCCTCTCCCTTCCTCTGTTCTATATGGATCTTCTCTATGTGCCGCACAAGTTCCTCTTGATGGCTATACAGCGCATTGCAGTCAACCCAGCGACAGCCATGCTTGCCAGGGAAATGGTCTAGCTCACCACCTTCATCAAGCAGGGAGCCTGGGGCAGAAGGAGCTGCAGGCAGCGGGTGGATGTGACTGGGGAGGCTGTGTGGATGCCAGTGCTGGTGAGCATGGTATGGCGGGGGTGGCCCCTGTGGAGGAGGCAGCGGCAGCAGGGATGGGGGA
Organism: Tyto alba; assembly: GCF_018691265.1. NCBI lineage: Eukaryota > Metazoa > Chordata > Aves > Strigiformes > Tytonidae > Tyto > Tyto alba. The sequence continues at coordinate 33,873,846 of NW_024881318.1, forward strand.
GGCATGTTGACCATACGGCCTGAGAAGTCATCCAGCCGTTCATTTTTCAGGATGCCCACCACCTGGTTGTCCACGGGCGGCACGCCCTGCTGTATCACCGTGTTACTTGTGGTGGCCATCTGCAAGCTGGCTTGCTCCAGCTGCTGCATCCGCTGGTACTCACCAGCCCCATTCTCAATGTACCCTGGGAAGGTGACATTGCCATTAGCCACGAGAAGGCCTTTCTGGGCAGTTGGGATAGAGAAATTTTGGGGTATAAAGCTTCCTCTCACTCCTAAAAAATGTCCATAGACCTCAGGCTGTGGGGAGACGTTTCCCGGTGATGTCCTGGAGCTGTTGATGTAGGCCACCAGAGAGTTTGGGGATGTATGGATGATTGTGTTGAATTCGATCCCAATGCCATCAGAGAGAGGAGATAGAGAGAGTGCTCTCTTTTTGGGGTGGGTTGGTTGAGACCGAGCTGAGGAATGGTGAGGACTAGAGTAAGGGGAACTCTTATTTTCCATGCCATGTAAGTAGGATGGTAATGAGTTAGAGATGCAGTGACTGGACACAGATGTTCCAGGTGAAAAATTTAGGAAGTCCCCCAGCTCACTGCCGTTTTGTAAACCTTGGTCAGGAGTAGCAGAAGGAAGTGTCCTGTACCCATGCAACCACTCCTGCTTCACACTCAAAGTAGACTGACTTTCTGACAAGCTTAATGTTGTGGAGGCCAGAGACTCACATGACAGGAACGACCTGGAATAAAGGCACAATAAAGTAAGTTAGACAATTTAGCAGTGGATCTTCTATCTTCACACACACATAGAACTAAAGAAAGGCTACATGCAAGAAAAGTTCTCCCTAGTTTTAGGTACTCAACTTTAGCGCTCTCAGTTAATGTACCAGCAGGCATATAGAGGCAATACGTAGTTAGGAAACCAACTTTAAAACGTCAAGATTTTGAATAAGAGTTGATGTAAAGGTTCTTGATATATCACTGCAGAAATCAATGCAAATTCTTTCATCAACTGTGGTGTAAATAAGTTCGGGTTTATGAATCCAAAGCATTATGCTCCTGCCTTGTATGAAACTCATATTGATTTGAGTTGACTACTACTTTTACTGGCAAAGGACAGGAAGAAAACTGACTAATAAAGAATAAATATTTAACCTGAATGACTTTTCCAATTGTAATGTGTACAAATAGTATTTGCTACAGAAATAGCTCAATTTTATAAATACAGATAATATCTAACTTTACAAAACAAACAAAATAAATGAATAATGTAGAAGAACTGGTTGAAGGGGTTTAGTTAGTTTTGATTTGATGATGTAGCTGCCTCCAAGTCAGGAATCAAAATTTTTCATGAAACTGTAATCTTGCTGTTATCATTGTCACAGAATTATTATGAAATTTGTTTATGCTGCAAATGTCCTAACAGTAGCTTAAAAGAAAGAACTCATAAGCTCTTAACAATATTGTTTTCTACAGACGGTATAAAATGGAAATACAAGGACACCAGGGTCCCTGATTCATGACTGCAAATGCTGGGTAGAGACCAAGTGGATTTATGTCTTTATGTTTTCAGTTCACATCTGGCAGACTTGGATTTCCTGCCAGCTAGTTGTGCTATCAGTATATTAATTTCTATTTTTAAGGGTCTCTAACAGTAGGAAGAACCAGGTACGCATCTAGATGAACTTGGAGATATCACAGAAGCCTCTCCATCTTATGTTTTGGGGGTTAATTCCTGGGTTTATTATTTTCACAATACACTTTTGAAGAAGCATAGAGTTTCAATGGTGGATCAGGTACATAGGAAATCTGGTTTCTCTTCTAAATCTAAAATGCATTTTTAAGGTGGACAAGTCAATCACCGCTTCTCAGCTTCTCACATAAAAAAACTAGATACACAATCATTCCTTCTACCATACAAAGACTTCAGGAGGACAAGTTAGCTTAAAAAAAGATGGCTACTAAGTGCTAATAGGAACCTTAAGTACCAGGTGTTGAAGAATATTTCTTAAAGCTCTCAGTAAATAGTATATGAAATATTTGCATGCAGTAGTACTAAGGAACTGTCATGTAGGCAAGAAATAGCGTATTCTTATTTACAAAGGTAAGTTCCTATAGTCAGTTATTTATAACTATTTTACTGAATGGTTTTATATTGCTACAAACTTCAAATTTCTAAAAGAGGAAGTATGCACCATAAAATTAATAAAAACAAATATAATCTCTTTCTTGATACAGACACAGTTACAGGAGGCACTTCTGCCTGTTTTACTTGCTTCTTTTTTTTTTTAATAGGGAAGCAAGTTTTGATGGATGCTTGGGGTAAGCAATATTGCAGTTGCTTCTGAGTTCTGCAAGATTTTCTTACAGTCACTGCTTCAAGAAACATAGATCTGTTAAGGTTTATAGTTGCATCATGTGTATGCATCATAGCCCTACTACAGTGACTGCAGCTTCAGTGGAGATACATGAAACTGCTTAATTTAAGAACTGGGGGTAAGCTAAACCTGGGCATCTGAATCCCATTTAAAACAACACTGATCAGCCCAAGAGAGCAAGAACAATGGCTCTGGAGATATTTTTTGCCAGTGAATATGGCAATATTTACCAAATTCCGTGACTTTGCTTGGTAAATCAACTTTTCACCTGAGATCTCTGGATTATCTTTCAATTACATCAGCAAGGTTGAAAGAATATATGACAACACCAGGTAAAATCATTCAGGCAAGAGAAATATATATAGCTGTCCACATTCAGTTCTAGCCACAGAGGTTAAAGCTGAAAAGTAAGTGTCCTTGTTATCTTATTCTGCCCATTACATAAGCACTCCCTGAGTGATGTTTTTTTCCCTACTATGCAATATTGCAGCATTTTCCAGAATTTTGGAGTCAATCAACATGAAGAAAGAAAAGTTAGTTTGCAGTGACTTTAGTTTAAGGGCTGGATCATGCTGCAAGTACACAGCCCAGTCATTGCCAAAGAGCTGGAAGAGAAGAATTGGTGCTCAGTGCACTGTGGCTGCTCCCTCAGCCCCTTTTTTTCTAGAGAGGAAGCTTGGCACAGTCTTAGAGAGAAAAGAAGCAGTTTGCAGGTGCTATGCCTGCACACTGAAGTAGCTCACAAAGAGCAAAAATGTAGCTTTAAATATCACCCAGCCTTGCTGTGGTGACCTATACCATAGATGGGTAAATTCTCCCTTGCTTGAGATACTTGCTTTGCAACATATGGTTGATATGCTGTATCAGAATTAGACACATCCTGTTCAGACTGAATGTCAGTATAGGGTACTGTTATGGGGGTAATGTTATTCCATCAGGGTTTAAATAGCACTTTCGAAACAGAGCACTGAAGCACAATTAACATGCTGACTACATGCCATTTGCATTGAGAAAAATTAGAAAAATGGGATTGCTGTATCAGGTCAATCTTGTGTAAGACTTAGATCTAAAGGGATCATTATTTGTGCAGGAAAAAAAAAAAAAAGAATAAAAAAATAGATTCAGGCTGTTGGGTCTGTTATCAATGGGCTTTGTTAAGGCACAGTTCATTACAGGGCAGTTAAACCATTAGTATGCTGTGACCCCAAATACAAATCCACAGTTTTCAACAGAGCAAGAAAAGTAAGTAAGGTTTGATTTTTCCATCCTAGGACATCTATAATTACATAAAAAAATATAATTAGGGTGGGATTTTGTCAGTTTGATTATTTAAATGTTTATTTTCTCTTTTATACATAGGGAAAAAAATCATGCACAAATATAACAAGTCTATTCTTGGAATGTCAAGCGTTTTAATAAGATGCATAGTAGGACTACTATCATTCTAAAAGCTCATAGTGCCTAACACAAAGGGACATACCCATCAAAGGCGCTGGAGGAAAACTGCATTTTAAAAGTATAACAGGACAAAAATAAAAAGTTGGCCTGGAATTTCAAGTATACAATAAGTAAGAGCCAGATAATCTGAAGAAGTTCTGTTCTCACTTAAGACTAAATACAAAAGTAGCAAAGATACCATGTCCCAAAATAAAGAAAATGTCTTTAAGGCCCAGCCCAGACTAAGTAGTTTTCTGAGGGAAAATAAATATACCTAATACGAAAATGAAGGGCCAGCTATACCACTATGGCAGATTCTCAGATGGTATTAATTGGCATGTCTGCTTATTTTAATCTAAACCAGCATGAGTTTGGACCAGATCTTTTATGAACATTTACAAGAGATTCCTGTAATTATGTTCTATTTTCCCTCTCTGTACAGAGACCACTGTGTCAAGTATAACCCAGAATCTTAAATATAAACACGGAATAGTGAAAATTATGTTTTCTTATCTTTTTGCATGATCTTCTGTTTTACTAGCCAAGAACCCTTTGCTCCTTCCTAGGTCATTTCATGACTTGCATCAAAGTAAATGGCAGTACTACATCTGTTTTCAAGCAGCATAACTGAATACTCTGAAAAAGTTTTTGGGAAACTCTCAAAAAGATGGGAAAGGTTTTATTCTTCATGGGCTATAAACCAAAATCTGATGTTATCTGTATCAAAACTCAAATTTTGCCAAGTTTTTTTCTTCTTCCATCAGTAAAAATGAAGACAAATCATTTTGGTTGGGGTCAATTCAGCAAATAATCTGGTTTGGATTGACCTGCCAGAGCACAGTTCATGACACCCAAGAGATATAATCCAGAGAAGACAATCAGCCTATGAAGGACTATGGAGCTAATTCTAATTTAGGCAATCAGTTCAGGCAAATGTGGTTTATTGCTGAAGCAATTAAAAAAAAAAAAGTGTTTCAACAACCCGTGAATTAAATTCTGACTTTACATTTGTTTTGCCCTATAAAATAGTCAATTTGAGGGCAAAATTGCTGAAATGGACATTCTTTGTGTAACAAACTGATTTTATAACATCTTCATTGATAAATCATTAAAAGAGACTCTAGGGACACAAGAGCCTCAATTCTGCCAGAGTTTCAACTTCAGTTTACCCTTAGTAAATGTTTCTTTAAAATACAAACAAAAATGTATAACTCAGTACTGACATAGTACACCCAACCACACACTCAGACAAAAATAATAGCATGGATCTGTATTTGGGGTGTGCCATACAGGCACACCTAAAACTTTTTAAGTAAGTAATAATTGCTTAATGATATTTTTATATCATCAGTTTTGTTCTGTCTCAAAGGCATGCCTCTGGATTTGTCATTTTTCATCATCTTAGCACTGAATGGTTCTCCCTGACACATTTACATAGGAAGCATAATTACTTTTGCAAGTTTTCCCCGGGGGACTCAGTCTTCACAACTAAAGTGACAGAAATGGCAAAAACTGTCTTATGGTAGAGTAAAGCAAAGTTTTCTTTCAGTTACACCAATTTTAATTATTTCAAGAATGTTCCTTGCCTTGTAATAAAGTGATACAGTAAAATGTAAACTGTTTTGAGAATAAATACTCTTGTGGCCTTTTGGAAATAAGAACAGTTACATTTCAACCCAGTAGGCAACTGTTGCACAAGTCTCATCTACAAACCTAAGAACCCAGCTTCTGAAGTAAAGCACCAGAATGTTTCCTCATTGTATGTTTAACTAATATCCAGGGGCACACTTAATGTACTTGTATAGAAGTTGTCAAATAACTATTTTCCCTTCATTTGTGTTTGTTGAAAATACAGCCATAATCTCAAAAGTTTTTAAGCATTTAAAAAATAATAACAAACATTTATCTGTGCTTTAGTAAAATAAAAAGGCAACATTTACAGGGAGAGGCCATTTTTTTTATTAAACTAACCACCAGAGCTAGGAAAATGGACGAGTTTTCAGGAACACAGGTCTAATACAGATAAAGTTAGCTGCTGGCTCTGTGCAGACTGGGAACAATTGATCAGATTAACTTAGTTACGCAAACAATTAAACAGTTTGAAAACAAAGCTATTTGATGACAAGAGAGGAACATAAGCAGGGCACTTAAGTTTGGCTGACATTAGTGTTACTTGACAGGCACCAACATAACACTTTTAGCACTATGGTAAGCTTAAAACAGGTCAGTGCCCCTGAAGATGTTACACGTGGACCATTTATGCCTTCATCCTCCACAACATTTCCTGTTCTTACTATAAAAAATATAGGTAAGTGACTATAAAAATCTTTATCTAATAAAGAAAATCCCTATCAAACATAGAAAATGTATGGCCAAATTTCACCCATGATTTGAATGATCCAAACAGTATGATTATACCTGATGTGAATTAAAATGCAGTGAATTACATTTCCTGTGACATAACAGAGCATAATTTAGGCCATTTTAATCAACAGAAAGGTTGCATTTAAATTAAAGCAGAATTAAAATACCCTCTTTTTAAAGTACTGAATATCAAAAAATAACTCAGGACCTTGTATCTGAAGAAGAAGCACTCAGACTGGAAGCATCCATAGACCTCTGTAAGCTAGGGCTGATCTGGTTGCACGCTGTTGAAACCTGATTATCAGGAGGTGAAACAGGTCCCAGCTGCTGAACTGTGATGGGACTGTTGGTGACAATTACATTGCTGCAGCTGCCTTTTCCAATGGACTTGCTCTGGGGTCCATAACCAAGATTTCCTAAAAATAAACATGGCAGGTTAGTATTCATCTCTCATGAACCCATGATGAGGCCACAGAACTCGCAGCACTCTGCAAAGCAGGAAACGTGAGTGGAACTGAGGCTCTTCGTATGAGGACAAAACAGGACACCAAGGATTTTGAAAACTTCTCCAAACAAAAAGAGCGATATTCTAAAGGAGAATTAGTAAATTATGCACATTTAAAAGATGTACTGAAGTGCACAATCTAAAGACCAGGCATCATGGATAATCAGAAAACATTACTGGAAGAGTCCAGGTAAAAGAGCAGCCCTCAGCCGACAGACAGCCAAGCCGCAAATGCACCTTTCTCTGACGGAGGAGAGAAGAGTGAACTGAGGAGGCTGCAGGAACACCATCATGACTTGAATCCTACCAAATCCCGCAGCTCCAGGCCATTGCAAGCTCTTCCATCTTTCCTACAAGCAGTCACCCAAAAAGCAAGGGGACTGCAGGCATGCATGCAAATTGCAAACCCTGCAATAGGTCTGGTGTGGTGAAGCGTGGTCACGTGGAAGGCTGCTGAGTTTCCCTGGTAGAAGAGAGTTACAGATGGAACCCAGAATTCCACAGAGGTCTGGTGAGAGGAATTTGAGCTGGATCAAGCAGAGAAGCATTCTGGACTTTCTTTAAAAAGCCACAATCTGCTCTTAATCACTGCTGCCATGACTCAAACTGATGGGTATTATTACACAGTAGCATGAGATGATTACAGAGGTAGCTGACAAGCAGGATATATCTGCAAAATGCTATGTGTACTTTGTGTTCGGATTTAGGTCACAAACGGTGGTTTACAAGATACTCTGCATTAAAACACATCAAGATGAAAGTTAAAAGGTAGGTGGTAATATGGAAGTTTTGGGATATTTATCAAATTCTCATCAACAGTTGGAAATTAATAATTAGAAGATTCGCATTTCTAGCTGCTTCCCTGTGCTCAGACTATTCCCCAAAGCAGGATAGCAACATCAGGACAAATCATGAAAAGTACTTCAATTTAAACCATTTTCTAAATTAAATCTACTTTTGACTTGATTGTACAACTCACATACTAGCTTTTCTCAAGGATGTTCAAATGGGTTGTGAACTTCACAAAGAATTACATTAAGGCATTTATGGCCCTCACAGTCATAGGAAGAAAATCCAAATCCTTCAGTCTCCTCCAGATCAAATAGGATTATTTTACAAACTTGCACTTCGCCCTAGAAATTTCAAATTGTAGGTTTTGGTTTTTTTTTTTTTTTTTTTTTAAGAAAAAAAAAAAGAGAACAGATAGACAGGTTTATTCCTGTTTCAGAACTTTCTTTTCAAATTATTCTTATTCTCTTTGACTAATCAGTAATCTCACGTATATGTGAGGAGCACATACGTGGTTCTCAGTCCACTGCGATCCTAAGTGCTTTGTAAACTCATGTGCAAATGTTACAAATTGATTGAATGATCCACCACAGAAATGTATTCCTTGGGATGAGTAACCCTTTAACTAAAACAACTCACTCCTTGCTACGACTTCGAAACATAAGCAAAGAATATAGCATCTGGCTGAAAACTCAAGGGTAAGGAAAGACGAAAACATTAAGCACCCATCCTGAAATTTATCTAGAAGGACTGGAAACTTCCAAGGACAAACATGTAAGGAGAGTTCCTTGTACTGCACTTCACTTCATTGTGGGTACCAGGAAAAAAAGCTTTTAAGTTTCGTGGGATTACTGTCTGCTCTCACTAAAGATGTCCAATTAAATCAGAATAAGAGAAGGCATTTTATTTTCTTTCCTGTGGAACGGTTTGTATTTTGAACTCACTAAAGCTGAATCAGTGTGCTACTCAGCAGTTGCTTTTATAATGTTACAGAGTGCTAAAACGGAAACAGCAAGCAAAAATCAGACAAAAAGCGAAAGTTGCCTCTAGTAATAATATGAATGCCACTTCTCTCAGGAAAAGGGTGGGTGAGGTGAAGTTAAAAATTTGCATGACACATTCACATCATATAAAACACATAACTTCACAACATGCCTATATGTGTGTGCATATTACACATGTTCAGTCAGCTATATTTTAGAACAGTATCTTTAGTGTGTAGAACTTTCTGCACCAGAAAAAAACTGTAAAGGCTTTCTGCACCAAAGGATATAAAAGACAGGGAAGCATGCTATAATAACACGAGAAATACAACTGGTTTTGACACTGAAACACAGTTGTAATGCTTGTTGAGTCTCTATATATTGGCTACTTATTAAGATGTAAACCTGTTATTTAGCATTGAGAAAAGCAGGTCTACCACAAAAGTACACCAAATGTATACTGATTCTTCCCTGGGTGACACCATAATGCCCTTCACTCATAAACCACTTTCAACAAATTTTAATGGTAACAATAACATCTACCTTATAGCCAGGAAATCAAGGGCTATGCACATGTAAGATTTTCACGTAGGTACAGGAAGTATGTTGGTTCAAATAACAACCTACAACTATACAGTGAAATTGCTATTTATACATGATCAAACCTGAGCTGCTTGGATATTATCTGCCAGGAAAAAAAAATTTACAAAAGCAAAACCAGAAAAAGGACTACTGTCAAACCAGTACTTTTAAATACATAATGTTCCATCCTCAATACATTCTGGGTTCACTTTCAATTATAGGATCTGCTCTTATTATCTGTGCATAAATGTCACCTCAATGATGCTGAGAACAGCTAAGAGAGTTTGTGTGTAAGGATAAGGATGAAGGCCAAAGACGGTCTGGTCACTGGTCACTGAAAGGAAAACATGAGAAAAGGAGTACTTTGGAATGACTGTATTACTGGGATGGCATATAAAAGTAATGCAAGAATCCAGCCCTGGTAAACATTTTCCTGGGCATTTATCTGATGCAGAAGTGGAAGGAAATGTTTTTGTTCTTTTTATCACTGTCAAGTATTTGCTGCTATGGGAAAAATGACAATTATTCCATTTAAAAGTCCAGGGCAGGAAGACAGATTATTAAGAAAGACCCTACTATCAGCTCCCACTGTTGAAAGAGACTGCAAAGTAAAAGACTACTGCTATGAAAAGCAAAGTCGTAACATTTTATCCACTGTTTCATACAGGTGTAAATGTGACAAAAGACCATCATTAATACCTTGTCTGTTCACTGCAGGTCATGGAGCAGTATTAATTTGATCTGAATCAGGCGTGAGCATACAGTCACATGTCTGTTGAGCTAAATCAGAGCACAAGATGGGAAGCTTATGCTGACTTTGAGCCAGCTGCAGGAGTACAGACCACATCTGACCTAGCATAAAGTTAAATGGGTGCAATACAGACATCTGACCTGGCATGAGCCTGCTGCTAAAAGGCAAGCTGTCAGAAAATGTGTTCAAAAGTGGTGAATAAATGTGAACTGGCAGAATTACTATGTTCCACATCAGCATTTGGCATCATATACCCACACTGCAAGAGGAGCCCTCAGTCCCGGTTTGCGGTATCATTGACACAAAACCTGAAAATTTCAGGACAATGAAAGGACAACCAGAACTCCTTAATGTCTTGAATCCACATCAGCTGAGATAATTGGGAACCTCTTTGGAGGACATCAGTGGGTTTTGAATGAAGCTGTAGCTTCTAGAAAAAATATGTGGACCTAATATTTTAAATGAGCAAGAGAAGCAACTTATTTTCTTATATACTAAGATATAAATTGGGATAGTCCAGTAAAGGCAATGATAGTTGAGGAGGTGGAACAGACTTGGGCTGACCTCCTGAACAGGAAGAGCTACAGTCAATTTGCATGTCATTTATTCCAAATAAACGTATTACACATAAATCAAAACTGCTCTTTATCAATAACTAACAGTAATAGTTAATAAGTATAAACAGTAAAAATATCTTATGGAAATATTTTAATTCATTCACTTCCTCATTCATTAACTTGCCTATTTTCCCTGTTTATTCTCTATAGTTGGTTAATAGCTAAGCTTCACTCATTCTTGACACGCAAAAATATTTCACTGCAATCTTCTGAAGAACATTCAAAGCATACAGAAAAAATACAATTACTTTGATTTAGGTACACTGAATTTCAGATGAGATTATCTTAATTTATATGACTCTCATACTTTTTGGAGGCAGAGTCCAATATGAAATTATTTCCATTTAAATACATTTTCTTTTCTCAGACATTGACTGAAAGTCAACCAGTTTCTCTGGCTACTTCTCCAAGTAAAGAATAGTAACTTTTTAATTCTGCCAAGTAACTCTGGTTATAAAAGGAAATTGTTTCATCAAACCTTTGAAACTGTAAACTATGCTTCCCACGTACAAATGATAATACAACAAAAACATGTAACAGCAAAATCAGTTTTAATTATTTGGACAGCATCAGTTTTAATTATATGGACAGCATACCTAATTGGTAATACCGGATCAAATTCAATCAATTATCTTTTAGATCAATAAATGCTGCAGTAACTGAATTAATCAGTATGAAATAAAGCTATCCAAACTATCTGAAAATCTGTCCTGTTGTTACGGTTAGAATAACAGCTAAAAATAAAAGAATTGCAACAAAGGAGCAAATAGTAACTTCCCTAGGAGATTTTCTGGCTGTTGACATACAGTAATTAAGAGCTTTGGAAATGTTTGGTTTTAATGCTTCCCTTGTAATTGGCTTCCAGTCTTGTTTGTGTGGATTCTGTATTCACTAAAACAGAAGAAAACGGCACACCCAAAAGCATATTGTAAGACAATGAATACTAAAGAGGACAGAGGCCAAAGCAATAAGTAAGACTGTGTCAATGTATTCTTCACATGGCTTAGACTTAAGTTATCAAGGCTTTATCAAACCAAATTTGGTCTTTTTCCACAACACGGTGAATCTTCTGGATGTTGTAGTCCCCAGCTACCCTGTATTTCTTTGCTGTGTGTCACCATATCTACAGGGTTGTTGGCACCTGAGTTGAAGGGGCTTCATAGTAGCTGCTGACTGAACAAACTCAAAGGTTTGCTTGGAAGACTTCTTTCCAGATGGGAAACAGCCCAATTCCTCTTGCCTTGGGGCTGCCAAACCTTTCAGGCTTCCCCTCCACCAATTTTAGTAGTATTATTAATGACTGCTAGAGAGCTAGCACTTGTCCTTTTGTCCTTAAACACAATGGCTGCATTTCTATTGTTTCTGCAGCCAGCTAAGGGGCACTACTGAACACCAACTATGTAGACAGAGGCACCAGCTGCAGGGCAGTGGATATCAGACTCCTCGAAACCCTCTTTAAGCTATTAAACTGGAGCTTCAAAGGAGAAAAAAGAAAAGGCAGAATAGCTGGAGATTGCCACTTGCCTTTATCAGCACAGGTTAAGCCAAAATCTTTGTCTGTTTGGGAATTTGGGCTTCTTCACAATGGTATCACCCTCTGAGCCCAAGTCTTTTCTGGGAATCCTTGAAGCTTTTAGGTGAACTACATAAAAATTCAGTCAAAATTACATTATGTATAAGCAATTTTTGATGGCATGCGATCTGGAATTTTTCAGGGTACAAGTAGATTACTAAACTGTGGCTCAGAAAGTTGCCAAATTATGATTTTTATTTCAAGTCTTATGAAATATAGTAGTTTCTCAACTACATTATACCCCACAGACACTACATGTAAGTTGAACAGTGATTCCTGGCTTTTATTTTCTTAAAAAATAAAACTAAAAAAAAAACAAAAACAAAAAAGCAAGGTTTTGTAGACAGAAAGTTCTGAAACTGAGATCCTAAAACCTCACTGGTTTTAGCCTCATGGTTATGATCTTAGCTCATGATTTTCTAAACACAATTAGCAATGCCTTGATAGTAAGAAATATCCTCCAAAGCCTCTGGCAGTGTCCACTCTGAACAGCAAGTTAGACAGACCATTAATCTGACTAGTATTGGCAATTCCCATGTTCTTAACTGTTTGCAGAGACTTAATCTTTACAATCAGGAAAAATAATCTGAAGAAAAACACTAAACAGAATTCTATGACCACCCTGTATTATGAGAGAAGATTATGTATGCACTTCAAAAGCTGTCCATGCTTTGAATCTTGGAAAGGCAGTTTATTCACTATCAGAGAGCACTTGGTAAATTGGCTTGCACTAATTTCCAATTCAATTTGCCATTCATTGTATGAAGTAATCAAGCATGTACTTCCAGCAACTCTACTGTGAGACAGAAGAGACTGACAAAGCACAATGAAAAACAATGTCTCCCTTCAAGTGGAACCAAGGTAAAAAATTATCCAGAACTGACCGGTGAAAACAATACCTCACAGGTGATTAACTTAGCTGGTTTAAAGCAGACAGCAATGAGATCACCTACTTCTGTGGCACACTCCAACCACTAAATTTAAACAAATGAAAACAGTGGTCTTGTAATGACTAAACTAAGAATATATTATGAAACAGTCAGGTTCAGGAAACTTCCAGGAGAAAATGCACATGGTAAAACAAAGATTTTCACTTAGATCTGCAGATGCTTATAATATATTAATTTTGAATCAGTTTTGTTTCTATCAGGAAGGCCTCCCACTTACTAAAAAGCTATTTTGAAAGCTTTTTTATTTTCTTATTTTGCATAGAAAGAAAGAAGTTATCAGTTAACTACTGTACAGACCAGTGAATCTTTAACTGAACTAAAATATAAATGTTTTAGCTGCAATGGCTAACTCCTTATTTTTTATTAGTGACATAAGATGACTTTTGCTTTTGTCCTTGTTATTGTAACACATAGTATGTGCTCTTCTATTGCAGTAACATACAGCTTTACATCTTTGGTTTATGCTACTTCTCTATAGCATTAGTTACTCATACCAGCTTCTGGTAAGTTTCTATCTATAAAACTTAGCCTGACAATTTAATTTGTATTTCTGAAAAATTAATACATTGTGCAAGCCTCGTAGTATTCTCAAATAACTGGTATGAATCAAGAGAAACTCCACTAGTAAGGCAATATATTACTCTACTGGTATATTAATCTAATGGTAAATAACATCAGGTAAAAAAAAGAAAACAAAAACAAAAACAAAAACAAACAAACCAAGTTTATTGTTTTAAATTTCAGTATTGGTCAGCTCCTTGAAATACCATTACAACACAGAAAGAAAATTATTATAATCAAAATGGAAATATACAGGTATTTGAAAGAACAAAAGAGAACTGTATTAGAATTAGAGACAATACCTTCCAGTTCCAGTGCCATTGGGAAATTAATATTTGAATCAGATCTAAATGAACACAGAGCATACGTCTGTGTATGTGTGAGAGCACAGACTGTTATTTCAACTGACTTGCAAGTGGCATTACTTGAGGGGCAAACCAAAAAAAATTATTGTTCAAACTTCCTCATACATTATGAATGGTACGACTCAAATGAAATCCATAGGGGAACACTTTGCCCATTAAAGTGTTGCACGCAACTGCAATATAAGCAGATCGATTCCAGCAGTGTTGTTGGAATACTTCTTTGCTGATACCGCCTTATTGCAATGCTGAACAGCCAACTACATAGGAGCAATAAGAAAACACTTCAGAAAAATAATTCTCTGGACTCTCAAACTCCTCATATCCCACAACAGCTTCTAGCACTGTTCAACCTGCACTGCACATTTGTGCTTTTCTTCATGTTAATACATACTTAGCATTTTTTCCAATAATTCCTGAAGTTTTTTTCCTCAATTTTAATTAAAAGATGCTCAGGTCAGATAATTTGTGTTATCTCAATATCCTTAGTGTTTTAGAAAATACCACATAGGAGCCTTGCTATCTGTAACCATGGGCACATGCAGATCCATCACTGAAAATACTTTATCGTTCCATCTACTGAAGCAAGGTAGCACCGCAATGTGCCCCCTGTTCACATGGTAATTTCTGATTTCTTGCTGTGTTCATCAGCCTGCTATCTAACATGGAAGCAGCCTTCCTTGTGCACACCCTGTATTTGCTTCTCCTGTTAGCCTGTTTGCACGGGCAGTGAGCAATGCTGGGAAGAAAGAAGCAGACCCCTTCCTTCCTCCATGCCCCAGGCAAAGGGAAGATCTTTTGTCTCCTTTACCCACTTAGACACAGGGACACTAGCTCCTTCCAGCGGAGCAACAAGAGTAAGCGGGAAGACTCTCTGCAGGTTTAGACTGCCTTAACTCCAATGATCCACAAGAACTTCCCCCAAGTAAAACCTGCCACCAGCCATGCAGGAGTCCTGAGCAGAGGACAGAAGAGCCAGGAGGTTGCTTTCTACCTCCAGCATGGGCCAGGTCTCAGTCTTCGCACCGTAACACATCAGTGCCAGACTGAACTGCATGTCACGATCCAGCAGCAGACATTTGTTCAGCAAAAAAGCATGCAATAAAGGCTTTGTTCAATGTTAAACTGTAGTCCCATGTGAAGCTTTCTTTCTAAATCTTAACAGATAACCCGAGGTATTTGACCACTGCTTCTCAGAAGAGCATCTTCCCTCCTTTAAGAAACTGAAATGCACAAGAAAGAGAAAAGAAGAATAAATGCCAACCTGTTGAACAGAAATACTAATTAAGAGCAGGTGGCAAATGTTAACATGGAAAGAACTGCAGAAACTGGCTCTTGCAATATGCAGGCAGGTAAGCGATTTGCAATTACATTCATTATGATTTTGTTTCCCAGATAAAGTTCATTGGTCAAGGATATTATTGGGTAATTTTTAAAACTTCGTTGTCTCTGAGTTTCTGATCAGTACAAACAAACAATTTTCTATCTTTGCTTGCATTAAAAACAAGATACAATTTAATGTTTTTTCTCCTAGAAGATAATATGAGAACATTATCCTAGTTGTCAGTTCAACCAGGCAGAAATAACAAGCATGCAGCCCACATAACGTATGTATTCTAAGAGGCTTTATACTCAGTTAATTAGTTTAACTATTGCTTTCATGGTTCATTTAAAAGTTTCATGCTTCATTAAATATCAGTATATGTTATCACCTCAAAAAACTATTCAGAAAAAAAACAATTGTCTTTTTAAGTGATAATCTTGTTAACCGATATATACATTTCAAGTATGTCTATCAGATACTACCAAAGTCTGAATTGCCACAGTAGCAGTACCTCAAAGCATTATGCAAATCTCATTCCACATGCAATGGAAAGACCTTTTTTTGCCTGAAACAAAAGTACTTTGTCAAGAAAAATAAAATGTTTTTGACATAAGTTATTTTCATCATTAAAAAAGTTCCCACACTGATCTCTCATTGTTCCACCTTCACAACAATCAGCTCAAACATATGTTGAATTCAGTAGTTGTGACTGTTTTGTCAAAAGTCCTAAAGTTCAGAAAGTCAGAAAGTCATGTCCTTAAGGAAGTGTAAAGATCAATGAAACTAACAGTTGCAAAGATATAGAGGCCCAAAGCCAAGTGCAACTCATAGAGAAACTTCTGTGGTTAAGAGAACATTTTTTCTACTGTAAAGGTTTATTTACTTATGCAGAGTATGCATTTTCTCAATTCAGGATATAAGATTACCTCAGAGCAGTTCAGAAAAACATTTTCCAGACTGAAAAATTACTCCTTAAAAGTCCACCTGCATGATTACCACAACTTCTCAGGAAATTTCTACTAATATCTTCATATGCAATCTTGATCTATGAAATATATGGTCAGTAAGGTGGATTGTAATAATAAAATGACAGCAGTTCTTATTATTTAAACTGACTTTTAGAGGAGGCCACTATCAGGATCCTTCATGTTATAGTCTATTTAGATTCCTTAAAAGCTGAAATGTTCCTGCATCATGGTCCAAATAAAACCCTCCACTTGTCTTTCCACTCTGATCTCTTCAAGTCAATGAGAGGCAAACCCTGGGAAAATTATACAAACAGCCACAAGTATTTAAAATCTGTATTGTCACTACATGCTTCCACTCCTCTCAAAGCTTTAGACATTTTTCTTTCAATTTTATTCTTTCATTAGCCCAAGGCGTGTTAATTAATCAGAATTTCCCAGGCCTTTTGTTGTTGTGCCAAGGAGAAAAGACAAAAAAAAAGCTCATTCCATCTTGTTAAAGTGAGTCCATCTACCTTCCACAAAGCCAGGGTAATAAGAGGGAGGATTAAGGCCACTTGAATGGCTTAGGGCCCGTAAACACAACTCCAGCTCCTGCCCTTAGCCGTTGTCCATGCCAAAATTGATTTACAGAGAATGACATCTTAACCACAGCTATTACTTTGTGAAGAGGAGGCTGCTGTGTTGGCAGGGTTTGGCATCCAAAGTTGGCTACTGAGTAAGGTCTGATGCAAAGACACAGGAAACCACACTGGCATACCAACGCAATGGTGTGTGTGCGTGTCTGCAAGGACCGTCTGAAGGGCGGAAAGAAGTGTTCACAGACAAAGGAATAAAAAAGGCAAATGCATGCGTGTTCTGCTGAGCTGAAGCACCTTTGTTAAAGGGTGGAAACCCACACAAATGTCCTGATGGAGACTGACATCTTTTTAGGAAGCTGGTCATTCCAACTGTCTGTGTCTCTTTCATACCGCTAAAAAAAGTCAAGCGATACCCATCTCCACATTAGTTTGACAGAGAAAATATGCTACATATAGGTAACAGTAAAATGTTCAAAACTGATTATGTGATTTTTGAGAACTTCATCATATCGACTTTCAGTGAAGTCAAATTCCCAAGTACATAAATAATTTTTACAAACAGAAGCCAGCCTTAGAAGCTGCTTCGGTAATTTTTCAAACTTCTGTCATATGCAGGTGTCCATTTATTATTCTTCATACAATTTACTGTGTGCTTCTTTAGTATTCTGGTGTGATATTCATTAAATTGCAGGAATTCGATTCCCTGCAATTCAGGGATTGCAATTCCCTGAAGTCAATGTGAATAGGACATCAAATCAGCACCTCTTACAGTTAGCTGTTGTTGTATTTGACTATTACTGAAATCCACACTCTATTCTACAGTTTGTAAAACTTCATGTTAAAAAACATGTTTGCTTTTGAAGTACTTCTGATGTGCACTGCATGCTAAAGATGCAAAACAAAGCCCATTCCACTTTCAAAAGACTCCAGAAGACTAAACCAGGCCAACAGAGAAGAGTTAAAGTGCTTATAATTGAAAATAGACAATAACCAGAATAATGTTTATAGCATTTTTCTTTTTCTATGACTAGCTTCTCCATGCAACATTCAAGAATCAAGTCTGCACAGGCAGGCTGAATGAAGAAAGTGTGGATTTGCAGTCTGGGTTTGGAAGAGTTTTCAATGTCTAGATGTGGTAGGTTGACTTTGGCTGGCTGACAGATGCCCACCCAACCAGTCTTTCCCACCCCCCACCCCCACCTCAACAGCACACGGGAAGAAAATAAGATGGAAAAGCTCCTGGGTCAAGGTAAGGACAGTTTAATAAGAAAAGCAAAAGCTGCATGCACAGGCAAAGCAAAGTAAGGAACACATTCAACTACTTCCCATCAACAGGCAGGTGTCCAGCCACTTCCCAGGTAGCAAGGCCTCAGTGGGTGCAGCAGTTGCTCAGAAAGAGCGGATGTCCCTGAATCCTCCTCCTTTCCCTCAGCTTTTATTGTTGAGCATGATGAGATCGTAAGGCATGGAATATCCCTTTGGCCAGTTTGGGTCAGCTGCCTGGGCTTTGTCTCCTCCCAACATCTTGCTTACCCCAAACGACTGGCCTGTTTATTGTGTGGTGGTGGGGTGGTGGAGTATTGGCCTTTGTACTATGCAAGCTCTGCTCACCAAAACACTGGAGTGTTATTATTTCTGTGTTATTGTTGGCATGTTATCACTGGTGTGTTATCAACACTGTCTAGTCACAAATGCAAAGCAAAGCACCATATGGGGTGCTTTGAAGGCAGTTAACTCCACCCCACCTGACCCAGTATACTAGATATGGACGAAACCCAAAGAAATGTCAGGAGACTGTTCTGGGAGAGGCAAATGTGTGGGGAACCAGCTCAGTGGGGTAGGGAGGGGAAGCACTTCCCAGTGAATGCCTGGACTTCAGGCATCATTCCAGAGTTTGAATTTACTTCTAAAAACATTATCAGAGTCCATTTGGAAAAGAGGAATTCTTTCCCCTTGAGATTTTATTTTAAAATATGTGAGAAAAATGAAAATTAAACATTGGATAGGTATTAAACATTCAGTCTTCCGTTCAAATAACGTACTTGTAGGATTTCAGAAGGTTTGCATTTTCAGGAAAGAAAGTAATTAGTTTCATAACCAGGGATGTCTTATTGGTTTCAGAAAACAGCAAGAACTTTGAATATGAATACTTTCACTCTATTCACTCTGAATAATTCTTTGAAAGCCAATTTCTGCTTTTAAATCATCATTACACAAAGGCTGTTGCTTTTTTAATCAGCAGGCCTTTTTTCAAAAGGATGTTTCTGCCTGAGAAACCGAAGCAAAG
Organism: Tyto alba; assembly: GCF_018691265.1. Taxonomy (NCBI): domain Eukaryota; kingdom Metazoa; phylum Chordata; class Aves; order Strigiformes; family Tytonidae; genus Tyto; species Tyto alba. Next base: position 33,892,853 of record NW_024881318.1, read on the forward strand.
AGGAATCTTGAAGGCTCTGCCAAAATGCAAACTGAGCTAAGTGTTGCAGGAGCCACAGAGGTGGTCCCATTTCCTCATGCACACCCTTTACAGAAATTGTATGAACTAAAGGACCACAGTTCCTTCCCCTGCTCTTCTCACGCGGGTATGATTTGGATGTATAGGAGGAGTTGCTTACCCAAGATACCCTGAAACAGACAGAGGGTCAATAGCTCCTCTCTGCTGAATCAGGGTAGTGGGCCAAATTCAGTGGTGGGATGAAAAGATGTGATGTAAATTGCTCCTCCCTGAGGACTGAGAAAAGGACCCCAACCACAGCCTGCCCTCTCGATTGCTCCAGGAGGACTTCAGTTCTGCACCACAGATACAGGCACAGGCTGTAAGGTGACAGCCTATCTCATACAATTTACTAAGAGGGGAAAAAGCTAGGACGTGAGGCAAGCAGCCCAGAATAGTAACTATCTCATAGGATGTTCACAGGGAAATGTAATCCAAAAAGTAAATTTCACACAAAACTTACATCAACTCCTCAAAGATTCTCTCTTTAGGTATGGCTTTACTTCCATATAAATGCAAGAAAGAATTAGGCGCACACACCAACTAGGTATCGTTCCTTTTGGTAGCTTTTCCTGACCGTCCTCAGAATCAGAAAAGAAACTTAATAAGTGAGACTGCCCTGTTTCTTCTGCCTAACATGCAAGACAACTCCTACTTAGTTTCCTAGGTGAAAAGGCCAAAAGCATATATTCTGAGACCATTTCAATGGGCCTAACAACTGTTGGAGACACTCCAAATTCATCAGCTAAAACAAGGTTGTAGGCCCTTTTACAGTTCTTCTTGTTAAGTCAGTTGCTGAAATCTGGAAATCAGCAGAATTTTCTGCAGTGCCAAATAAATATATCTGAAACCTTACCCACATATATTTGATGGTGAATTTTTGCTCCTAAGCCTAACCAGTTACCTGCACAATGGTCCTTTTGATTTCTGGTCCAAAATTGGTACTAGTCAGTTTCAGCTCTAATTTTGCTTTACGTTAATGAGAGTAAAGTTTTCATCAAATTATCTTTGAAAGGAAGTTCTTGGGCTGTTGTTTTAATCTCATTCCACAAGAGGAAGTGCAACACAATCATAGCCTCACATAACAACTATCTGCTACACTAATAATGTCTGTTTCTCTTTAGGTATTATACCTGGGTACTACTAAGAATGCATGTGAAACTAAACCATATTGCATTTTATCACAGATAAGCATGTTTCACCACCTAAGGTATACATACACAGGGGCAAAAGTACAGCTACCCACATGCCTTTAACTTTGTCAGTTCTTAAACAATTCATAAACAGGCACCTATAAAGTCTTAAGTCTTCATGACTACATTTTGATTTTCTTCATGTTTTCTACTCTTCTAATCTTTACTACGGTCATCACAAATTTTTTAAGCAAATTGTCACCACATTTTTCAAAAGGCTGCAGCTAAGGGGCAGGAAAAAAACATCAATATTTATGAAGTTATCAGTGTGCTAAAGTAGGGTGCTACATTGAACCCACTATGTAATCTTTGTGATATTAGTTTCAAAAGGCACAATGTGATCAGCCAAATAGATGAACAACCCAAAAGCTTGACCATGTGGAGTGAAGTAAATCCTCTGGAACAGGGTATCTCACATCAGTAAAGGTGTGTAAAATCTTACGTATTTATGGGACTGGATCATAGCTGTGATCAGAGTAAACATACATTTTATTAACCAAAGCAATGAAATCATATATATTTCAATAGCCAGACCCAAGTTTTCTATTTAAAAAAACAATGACAGATGCTTTCTTGGGAGCATGTTTGTTAGGATTGTAACTTAGTCCCTGGTTTCTTGTTTCCAACTCTTACAGAATTTTTTCTTTCTCAATTTTTTAAAAGAAAGAAATCTTAGCCTAGCTATAACATGCCAGGTAGTCTCAAAGGGAAAAAGGAGATTATTATCATTATGTTCAAGTCTGGTTTTAACAAATCCCTTGCAAAAGATTCCAGCACCTAATTTAAAAGACTCATTTTAGTGATCTATGGGTAAAGAACTATTCAAATAATTCAGTTTGACCATTAATGAACTTATAGGTTAGTATACAGTGAAGGAATTCATGACAAGAGTAGTCATGTGGAAAGAATCTAGTCATGACTATTTGTTCTTGTTTTGCATAACTTTCTTCTTTTTTTATCCAATCAATGTGGATTCGTTCTTTCTGGTTTAACAAACTACAAAGTTTCTTAAGTCTCCCCAGGGACTGAGGAATTCAGAATCTTTCTTGAAACTGAATCCCCAAAGCTGAATATAAGAAGAAATGCAGAACAAAAGATTAACAGTGATGGTTTTTTTGCTTGCACTGAATCCATGTCCTAATGTTTGATATATGACTGTACAAAATCAGACTAATTGCTGGAGCACTTAAGAGAGCATTTTGATTAGTCAGGAATGGTAATATACTCTTGTATTCTCAAATCCTTCCAACTCTATTTATAAATCAATATCTCTCATAAAAGTCATTTTTTATAAACTTGAACTGGGACAATAAAGTTAAAGAGTACACTCAATATATTGTTCACCACTGTAAAATATTAGGTCAGAAATGCATCTTTTCCCTAAAGATACATACATAGTTTCACATACATCTTTTCCTTAATGATTCAGCTGAGTTACTCATTACACACAGAAGGAGTGATAGAAGTCACTGCATGCCTCAAATGGTATTAATGACTTGACATTTGTCAACATATATCAACCACAGAACTGTCTGTAAATGTAATCATGTACATTTTCTTTTCACACTTAAGCTAGGAGGGACTGGTGAGGGTACTGAGAAGACCCTGCCTGCCCTTCACCCTCAACACCAGGGAAACTGTCTCATACATTTTGAGTTACCACTTGGTATTTGCCAGTTTATTTGTATTCTTCCACTACCTGCCATCAGGAGGCAAAACATAAGGGGATCCTGAAAGGGGTCTTGGCATGGTGAGCCACTTGTGTGAACAGAGAGGGTCCAGGTCACCAGGGACATGCAGCCCTGGAGCACATGCACATATGCAGGTACCCACCATGGACAAGCCACTGGTGGACAAAATAGGCTCCTTAATTCAAGTTCAACAAAGAAGAGCTTTTTCCTTCATTCTAGGTCTTGCAGGCAAATGTCAGTACAGTTCTTCAGGATACTGTCTAGGCTGAGAAAGCATATATGTCAAACCATCTGCAGACACTAATCTGAAACCTGACAAAAAACTACTACAGCTGCATACCTTTGTTTTGATGAGTTTATTCCTAATTTGTTTACCTAAAACCTCAAAAGTTGGTATTCACAAAACCTTCTTTCCATGGTAGCTCATAATCAACTGATCATTACATATTTAAAACCAGAAAAAACTGTGCAGTACCTTTACAAAGTTTTGCACGGTGCCAACAATAGCAAAACAGACCATTTTGTATATACAGTTATACAAACTAGTTATATAATTAGTTCATGTTTGCACAGTACTTTAATGTATAATTTTTTTTTTTTTCCCACGACTCACTCACTGTTTATCAGTTGACAATGTAAGAAAACCACTATCAGGGTGTCTCAGCTGCACTCTGCAACGTAAGAACCCAACTCAAATGTGACCACTGGGGACACCAGTCGTCTACAACAGCAGGACACTTGCTCAGTCCAGCTACCTACTTACAGCTGCTCTCAGCAGCACTTGAGTATGAACTTGTTTCACTTGTGCACGGCACTCAGGCCCCACCTCTACTTCTGTAAATGTAAAATGAGATTTTCACAAAGTGCCAATAAGTTTTTAAATTCACTTCCACTACACTCAGACCTCAGGATCAGACAAAGTGAGGCCATCACAGAGGGTTTTAAAAAGTCCCATAAATGAAATGTAAGTGGCTATAGCGAATTCAAGCTCATCATTATGTAGTCAAGTCTCTTGAGACTTCATTTTCCTGACAGGCTTTTGTGAAAACACAAGAAACAAGAAAAATCTAAATACTTCTAGGTGCTTTTACACCCCATACACTGTGAAAGCAAGAATTGTACAATATGTGGTAACACTTTGATGGTTTTCTGCAGGGTATGTTGTGCTTTAAGCTGTTTAAAAGGAATAAACTAAGTGCAGGTTTTGGGTGTTTTGCTTTGTTTTGTTTTGTTTTGTTTTTTTTTTCTTGTAGTGCAGAGATTCTAGCCTTTTTTATTGTCTTTCCTTTACTTTTGGCTTCCATATAGAAATTGTCATCCTTTATTTTCTGAAGGCTACAGAGGATCCGAGTGCAGTAAGCAGGGTCTGGAATTTTTTTTTCAGTGGTCTGTCTTCCCCTTTCATGTATGAGGTCATAAGACAATCATGTTTTGTATTTCAGAGGAGCAAAGGTAAGATGAAAAAAGCAGTACCAGTGCAGCTATGCTCTTCTCAGTGTCCAACAGGACAACAAACAGTCCAACAAGACTGACCCTACAGTGTTTTATCTAGACAAAGGCAGGCAATATTGAACTAAAAGAAAGAAAATAAAGTATAGGAAAGAAAGAAATGCAAAACTGCATCTTCCTGGTGAAAGCTGTGAACTTTGAGACACAATGCTTACCAGATCTCTCCCTCAGGAAGTACAGCTTTGCAAAACTTCTCAAGTAACCTGAATGTCATTTACACAGATTTGGTCCTTGGTGTTCCCCTTGGCTTGCAGCAGGGCAATTAGCAGCATATTCCCTTTGTCCAGATAGCAGAATTATATCACGGTTAAGTAAACATGGGGCACGTACACTTTGTTCTCTCTCTTCCTCCCACAGGGATCCCTTCACACACTTTTCAGCTCCAACACCCAAACAAATTTCAATCAGTATTGGTCTTACCAGAAGAAAAAGGCAAAGTAATAACAGAAATCTGAGAAAAAAAAAAAAAAAACACATTACCTTTTTGTGCAAGAAGACGACTTCAATTATTCACACAGCAAATGTTTCACACTGTGCTATACCTGCTCTGCATCTATATCCTTCTGTAGCACTATGTACAGTATGTATTTTTAACACTAGAACATTTTTGCTTACTGTGAGTGCTGTCACAGTAGCTCTTCATCACTCTAAAAAGAAACTGGAGACTGAGGGAGGGATTTGAACAGTGCTTTGAAAAGTCTAAAATTAAAAGGTAGCACTGATGGAGAAATAACCAGAGGACCATGAGGTCCACTGGAAGCAAGAACACAACCACTAAGAATTGAAAAGCAAGAGTTACACTTAATCACTGCCCTACACCTCATTTGATATCATCACATCTGTTGCAGGACCACTTCCCCAGAGGAGCTTCTGACATATACTACCAGTCTGAGGAAACAACAAGTACTAACTTGTGTCTTTACTGAGTTATCATGTCTGCCACAGGCACTAACTTAGAGGAGTTATGTCCTGGGTTGAGTGAGTGGTGGAGTTTTTTGGTGGCGGGGGAGGGGGCTATAGGGGCGGCCCCCTGTGAGAAGCTTCTCGAAGCTCCCCCAGCTCCAAGTCAGCTCCACTTCTGTTTGGGAAATTGAGCCAATCAGCTGCGCCTCTGCGATAACGTATTTAAGAAGGGACGTGGTGACGAGCAGTCGGACTTGTGAGGAGGAGTTGCTGCAGCTGCGTGAACACCAAGGTCAGTGGAGGAACGGAGGAAGAAAGGAGGGGGGAGGTGTGCCAGAGCAGAGACCCCCCTGTATCCTGTGGTGAGACGGCAGGGCGGCCCCCCCCTGCCACCCATGAAGATCTACGGTGGAGCAGACATTGATTTATGGCCTGTTGCTCCTGCTCAGCTGATCAAGGTTCTGTGCCCAAAGAAGGCCGGGGTCTCGTGGGAAAAGGCAGCCCCGCTGCTGTAATTCAGCACTGGGAGGATTGCAGCATGCGGGGGTGTCCCACGCCGGAGCAGCTCGGGAAGGGCTGCAGCCGTGGGAGGGAATCCAGTCGGAGGGAGTTAGTGACCCATGACGGAGCAGTGTGGGGAACGCTGCGGCCCATGGGAGGAACTCATGTCAGAGAAAGTTTGTGGAGGACTGTCTGCTGTGAGAAGGGGACCATGATGGAGCAGGGGGAACAAGTTCCGGACACTCCCCTCACAGAAGGTAAAGGAAGTGGCAGCACTGACTGCACCCCCCATTCCCTGTCCCTGCGCCACTGGGGGAGGAGGTAGAGATATCGGGAGCAGAACTGAGCCCGGGAAGAAGGGAGGGGTGGGGGGAAGGTGTTCTCAAGATGTGGCAATGCTTCTCACTGTCCTACACTGTTATGTGTTGTTAGCGTCTGTAATAAATGTATGTTCTTTTTTTCTTCCCCTAAGGAGTCTGCCTTTTGCTCGTGACCATAAAGGGGAATTTTCTCCCCATCGCAGTCCTATCTCGGACCCCAAGCCTGGCTCTCTGTCCCTTCTCATTGCCGGAAGAGAAGGGAGAGAGAGCTGCTGCATTGTGGTTGGCTGCCAACCAGGACCAAACCACGACAAGTTATTACTCATCCTTGACAGAAATTATTCACCCTCCACATACAACTATAGGCCTAATGCAAAGAATATTGTTCTAAAACTTTTAATATGATTCAGCAGCATCTGGAAGATGTTTATTAATATTCATAGACCAGGTACTTTTCAGACAAAAAGACATACTGAAGGCATATGACAGGTAATTGAGAGGTATGGTCACAGACACTATGCAGACATTAAGGCACTTCTGTAATTTGCAACTGCACATTTTTTGTACAGTGGCAGAAGCAGATTTTGACAGATACAGTATTAGCAACAACTCTGAGTACCTAGATGAGGAATTACTAATGAGAAAGCAGCAAAACTGAAGAACAGGGAAAGAAATGGCAGTTTTCCACAAAAGCTAACAGATATGAATACAACACAGGTATGTCATTTTATGTGGGCTTTTTTGCTGATCTGTGTTCGTTTTTTGTTTGTTTTTTTTTTTTGTTTTATTTTTAATATAAGGGGGAAAATCTGGCATAATGTCCTACTGCAATAGAAAAAGCAGCTGATGTGTTTTTTCTCTTTGGTGATATGAACATTATCACAAATGCACAGCAGTAATCAGTGGCCGCTATTTTTCTGGTGACAAGTTAGACAGCTACACTATTTGATTCATTTGTACATAGGAATAAAGTAGGTCTGCATCTTGTATTTTGCATTTGTGTTGTATTAGCCATGAGCATATAAATTTAGCATGTGTGCATGTATTACCACGTAACTAGACAATAAGCATAAATACTCTAAACGATTCGAATATTCACCAGAAAAAATGATTAAAATAGTTGCTAAGTATCAAACCCTAAATCTTATCATACTGCATTAGAAGCAGCAACTCACTTATTTTAATGTAGTCATATGAACTTCAGATTGCATCCTTTGCAATCAAGAATTAGGTATGAACAACTAAAAACACTGATGCTCAGTTTTTCCTTTCAGAAATTCAAAAGAATATTTTTAAAATATTTGCAGTTGGAAAAATCAGGTGCTTTGCCAGTCTTCTACACCTTGTTTCTTTAACAGTTTGTTTTTCCTGTTCTAAAATAATCCAGGGCTTTCAAACAGTTTAGAGAAGAGACAGACACACAAAAAAAATCTTATTTGCTCTTCTTCTCTTATCTTTCAAAGCTACTATTATTCCTTAGTAAGTGATGTATCTTTGGCATTTTGTAATCCAAACTCAATTAACTTTCAACACCATTTTTACTGTATCGATTTCAACAAAATCTCTCCTATGAAGAATACCATATTATGGAATTTAATTGGAATGAAATAATTAAGTCTAAACTGCTAGAGCCTAACATAAAGCTTTTTCCTACACTATCAACACTTATGCACAAATATCCAGTCTGGCTTTCTATTAGATTCTATAAAAGTCCACCATTTTCTAATAAAACTTCTATGACTTGTCCACAAAGGCTAAAAAATAAACTTCTCCAGCAACCTTTCATTCTGATTTTCAATTTCACCCTTTGACAGGGAGAAGTTGTTACCATCTAAGAGAAATGTCTTTCCAGCTGCACAGACCCTACCACCACTCTCAACAGAAGAGGTTTATTTTAAAAAATCTGCAGATTAAAGAAGAAATTCATGCTGGTGTCACGGAACGCTCATGCAATATTTTCTGTTAATAAGAATGTGCAAACTGCTTTTGTGACCAACAGGGGACACAGACATGTTGAAAGAGCTTCCCAGCTCATTTTTTCAGAACTCCCTCAGACAGCACTGGGGCTGATCTTCCCACTCACAAACCCTTATGCAGAGTCATTCAGCCTAAGAAGGTCCATGTTTTCTTCTCAGTGCCCTTTCCTAGTACCACAGTTACCAGTGATTGTGACTGTCTTCTACAGAATGCATGCAAGGGCATGTCTTTTTCATTCTGGGAGGAAGACTTGTGCATTGTGTTTTAGGTTTGAAGGCTGAGACTACTTCAGCCTTATAAATTTTTTCCCTTATAAATGTCAGTACACAATAAGAAAATCCACGAGTCTAAATAGGTCCTTCAATCTACAGAACACAAAGACCCCAATCTATTAAAACAGATTTACAAACCCTCACAAGAGCTGAAGCCAATCTGAAAGTGTACTTATAATCAACACAAGTGCACAGGCACTTGCTAAACTTGAATCAAGAGCCATGCTCGTTACAGAATTATAACCGTATCTGAATTACACTTTCAAATTTCAATCCTGGTTGCCCTACATATACTGACATTTTTATCTTCTGTGGTCCAGACTACGATCCTTTACTTCCATTAGCCCTTAACTTTACAGAGTGTAGTATTTAGTAGGTGAAAGGGGTTCAGAATCTGTCACTACAGCGTTTTCCATTATGCCTGTCAAAGGCAAAATTTAAAATCAAGGTCTATTTAGGTTTATTTTTTATATCAGACTCATCACTGAAGTTGGGGATTTGCTTTTTTTTTTTTTTTCCCACAAGTGAAAAAGAGAGAATTCTTGCAAGCTCCAAGTTTCAGTTTCTCCACCTCACAAAATTACAACTTACTGTACTTGCTTTTTACACAAGACAGTTTGCCTTTTCTGTCACTGCTGTTTGCCATAACTGGTAAGGGCTGAGCTGCAGAAGGGTAAGAGGAGTGCAGGAGAGATACAAAAGAGAAGAAGACAGCATTATCTGAGGTAGAGGATGAAGCTCCAAGGCACGCCCTGCACAAGCATACTGGTTTCTAGAAAGGCTTGCTGACAGAGTAGATATAGGGGGAAATGAGACAGAATTGTGATGCTGGGCACACCAGGACTTACCCACCATCACATCTGGTGGGGAGCAGTAAGTGGCCTTTGGTAACCACCAGTCAGAGGGCTATGTGGAACAGGCATGGGTGAAAAGTTTTCCAGTAGCTAACTAGACACATGGTCTGTCTTACTTGTTTTTCAAGTATTTCCTGGGGCTGACAAAGCTGCTCCACCTTTCAAACGCCCAGTAAATTAAACATCCCAGTGAGATATCAACCCTACTTAATTTTTTGCACAGGACTTGTCATGAGGTCAATAAAAGTTTCAAAGCTTTCAACAGCTTCATATTTAGCAAGAAAATTATTTTTCTTTTGTAAGAATACAATTCAAAACAGCCATAAGAAAAAATGAAAAAATAAATGGTGTTGGTCTTACACAAGATTCTAGGCAGAGTTAGCAATTTGACTCTTAACTACACAAAGCCATTCTATGAAACAAATGTTTCCCATCCCCATCCAAGTTAACAGTAATACACAGACTGATCAAAATTTGACAGTTTCACTGGGTTTTGAATACTGCCCAGATTCTGTGTGATCACAAATGAATGGATGTTGAATATATATATCTATGTAAAATTAATTTTCTCATCCCTTTTCCCTCTCCATGCATTTCTAAAACGCATTCAATGATCCTAAAATCTTTCATTATGACTTCTCTGTTCCTTCTCCTACCTTCACACTAAAACAAGTGCAGTTAAATAACAATCACTTTCACTGCAACAATCAATATGCCAAAAACAATATGCCCATCACGTAAACCCCAGTAATTTCAGAGATAAATACTCATGGCTCAGGGCAGAAATTTCCCTATTCTCTTATGAACACATATGATGCATTGAAAAATAAATGGATTTTCACATAGAAATAAGACATGTAACTATTTCACACCAAAGAAGAAAAGAGTTGATAAAGTATATGCAAGATGGGAAAGATGCTCATGCAGCAAGAAGTCAAAATAGAAAGCCACTTTAGCTGGGGCAACAAAGCTAGCAAGAATCTGAGTATATACTAAGTGGGAAAAAAACCCACCAGCACTGCACCTATATGGGCAAAGAAGAGGTAGGCAGCAGCATTAATCATCCCACTGCTCAAGAGCTGGCAAGGAAGGATACACAGGGTAACAAAGCGATCGTCCAGCAGGCCTCGAGGTCCCATAATGAACAGCTTTTTTCCTACATTACAAAAGATTTTTTTAACATTTCTTCTTATTTGAAAGCCAACTCATTTTCTAGCTACGTGCTTAAGCAAATAAATATCCAACCAGTCCTCTCTCACTGCCAAAAGCACCAAAACATTCACAAGAAACAGTGTGGATTGTGTTAGAAGATACATTTCACTAATTAATTGACACCAATGCTGGGTCAGTAGTCTTATAGAGAGAACATTTATTTGGGAATGCTGATTGACAGACCAATTACAGTTTGGTTAGCTGGAACGTGAAAGCCAACTGCAGATTTATTAACAGATGTTCAAATAGCAGTATGTAATACATGTAAGTTCAATCTAGATCAAATATGCCACTGCTGAACTCCTGACATTCTCTGAAATAAGCCATTGAAAACATCTCAGTAGGACAGAACAAGGATGTTAAAGTGTATGTTACGCAATTAAGAACTATGTTTAGCTGCCAAAGTAAACTTGCTGTTGATAATGTTAGCAGTGATGACGACTGCCTGTCATACCATACTAGTATTTGAATAAAGCATGAGTTATAAATTCAGGCAAATATTAAAATATTTATTCTGGATTTTCTCAAGTGTCTTTTTAGTATCTATTTTCTTTTTTCCTTTATAAGTAAAAATTATTAAACTGTATATAGAGATTATTTTTCTTTTTTTAAACTTCTGTGCTCAAAACACTTATTTAGGATGTTTTCAAACTATTCATGGTAAAATTCTTGGTAACCCCAAAGCCTTTTCAGTGGCCTAATCTTATTCAAGTCTCAAAAACAGACAGACTGGGACAAACTGTATTCCTAAACTGTAAAGCTGATTTTTTTGTGTAAAAGGCAGGACATAACACTAGTTAAAAGCACTCTGTTTAGCCTTAGACTCCTGATTCAAGTAACAGTATAGAAAAGAGGCAAAATAAAGAAAAGAGCTATTCAGGTGAAATAAAGAGAAACAGTTTTCACCAAAATCTCAAGATGTGAGGATACTGAAAAGCAGACAGAGAACCTTTTTATCTCTGTGTCTCCATCTTCAGTACAGTCAATACCAAATACTACCTAACCAGAGGAACCTGTACAATTTTACTGCTGCTCATCCGAGATCATCACTTGGTGTTCATAACCAACAAAACCAGAATACATTATAATGCTAATAAAACATAATCCAGCATAAAAATTCACTCTGTGTTTGAATGGAACCCCATTCTGGAAATTGCATGATAACATTTCTTCTGCCTTGAAGCTCCTGGAGTAGTTTGCAGATCTTCAATCCCACAGCTCCTGAAAATGCAATGAAGCTGTGGCAGCCTGACCTGAGCCATGTGCTCCCGGTCCCACTCTCCTGCAGATGGAAGGGGCAGGGCCATGGTCCCCCCTGGGGAAGAGAGACGCCTCCTCCTTACGGGAGCTGCTGGACTAGTGGAGGGACAATGGGCTGGAGAGGCTGCAAGGAACAGCACGGTGCCAGGATGGAGCAGATGAGATAGCCATGAGTGGACAGTCAGTCACATCCCAGGGGAGAAAGACACAAAGACTTTGCAGAGGACTGGAGAGGACCAGGCAGGGTTTGCCACCTCACCCAAACTCCTGCACTGGTTGCCATCAAGGACTCCATCTAAGATTCGGTGGGATTTCTGTTTAAATATTTTGATTTCTCCTTTTACTACTTTCACTTTTTAAATGAAGTGAGCCCTAGTTGTTACCCTATTTTCTTATAATGGCTAATTTAAAAAAAAATACCTTAAACCCTGGCCTATCTATTGTATAATGGCCAGCCAGCAATCTGTATCACAGGCATTAACACTCATTATCTCCATTAACAACTGCGGAACAGAATCAGACATTGCATGGAGATGACATTCCTGAAACCTTCTTGGGACTATTTAGCAGAACAATACCACTTATGGACCACAGACTCAGAAATCACAACCGTCAAAATTAATCATGTACAATTTTAGTACTATACTTGACCAATAAGAAAAGCAAGGAACATTTTGGGAGAAAAAATGACTTTAAAGCTTGCTATTTCCACTTGGTATTTGCCATTTCCAATCCGCAAGCTCTTAATACTTGTCACTGTTTTTTTCAGCCACACTGCAAATTTTAATCTACTGGGGTTTTTTTATTCTACTAGTTTTAATCAACTATTAAGTATTTTAATAATTAATTCTTCAACTCTTGATTCTGTAAAGGATTTTTACCAAATTCAAGGTAGGAATCACACAAAAATTATTTGTAAAAGCAGAAGAGCCTGGATTCTCCTGCAGATGAAACAATACCAGTTCCATGAGATTGCAGGGAAAGAGCATTATCCCACTGCTCTGTTGAAGATCCAAATACAGCTTCTTCAGTGGAAGATTTTAGACTGATGGAATTTACTTCCCAGCAGATGAGACAGATCAGATACCAACGGCACCTCCAGTGCCTTCTCAATTTTTTTTTGTTTTGTTGTTTTGTTTTTTTTTAAAGAAAAAAGGAAGAGGTAGACACTGCAAGGAAGTAAAAATGGAAGAGTATGTACTTACAAGTAATGCATCCACTCATCATTGTTTAAATATCTGTTCTTCTTCATATTAATCACCAGTAAAATTCTTTATCTATTAAGGCTTCATTACATTAAAAAATAAATACTACTAAGGCAAAGTAAGTCAAAGCAGCCTTTCCTGAACACAGAGGAATGCCTCCTGAATTAAAATAACATTTTATACTTTATTGATCTGCCCTCAAAGAAGCAGGAAATTCTGCAAAATAATACTGACCATGCAGACAAGAGTTACATCAATGTGCAAAGTAATCCCTTATTAAATCCCAAATACAAAGTTCTGAGCACACCACTGATTTCAGTAGGAATTTGGCTGGAGCAAGATTTGGTGTCATTTCAGGAAATTAAAGTCATTAAACTTTTGAACGCATTTGCAAGGGAAAAGTGTGGTGAGAAAAACAGAAGTTTCCTCACCATTGAACACAGCTATCAGGGGTCCGCCAGGACATCCGCTCTTCTCACTGGATGAAGTTCACCCACTCCAAGCACCAACAGGAGACTCGTGGCCTGAAGATGTCCCCTTGGACACTATCCGCCTGCCATGTGAACACCTGCAGGGCAACCTGCCCTGCCAAAATTCTTTCCAGAGCTTTTACAAGGGAAATGTTACACAGCAACTGCTTTGTTACAATAACTAAAGCTGGGGAAGGCATCTCTCTTCTTCTGACCTCTCCGATCAGTGCTGTCCTCAGACAAAACATCAGACTCACGGTTAAACTGGCAAACCTGAAGAAGTGGTAGTCTCTGCTTATTAAAGCACAGTAAGCCACTATAGACAGACTTTCTTCTCATTATCATTTGAAACCTCTCCTACAGGAAGATAAGAGTTGGCATGTATATACCAGACAGATGTAGTCACTTAAACCAGCATCAGTATTAGTATTATACATGCTTGTATGTTTTTGCATGCCAAACATTTGCTATTGTGAAGAAAGGCAGAGCTACTGAGTGACTGATGGTACATTTCTCACACACACCAGCCCTCTTCTACTTTCATTTGCCCATACAGAGGCTTGAAGAAGATGTCCGATTTTAAGGTGAATTTTTATAGAACTCTAGACATGTGCTTCCAAAAAAAGAACAAATAAATGTGCAAGTATACAAGCTGTGTGTTTGTATTGTGAAACAATACCTGTATGTAAAAATACACACGTGCCATGCTGAAGTTACACCCATATATGAAATTGTAATCAATCACATGCTGGTACACACATCATCTGAGTGTACTTGTTAGTAAGCATCTGCAGCTTGGCACAAGAATTGCTTTCATTTGAAACCTGGCTCCCGACCTCAAAAAATTTCACCACAACACTTTAGGAATATTTCTGGGTAGACATGTAGGAAGACAGAAGTTCAAAAACACAGGACTAGATCAGTGAACCCAAAAATGACTAACCAAAGAGACAAACAATGTTCATTATTTCAGAAGCACCTTGGTAACTCTTTAGTTAACTAACTTAATTTCTCCTGAAGTTCAGTTTCTAGAAATGTCATGTGTACAAATGTACAGCCTTGATATAGAGCAAGTAGGATAACCAGCTGCAATGATTGCCAATTTATGCAGTTTAAAATATCCTGCCAGAAGAAATGTACTGCACTGCTCTCATTCGTTCCTTTATGCATTCACTGAAATCTGAATGATATGCATCCACAACAGAAAAGAAAAAAAGTCTAAGATACTCAATTAGCAAAGCATTTTTTAATATTCTGCCTGTCCAAATACTGGTTCTGCCTGAGCAGACAATAAAATTCATGATAGGAGTTGAATGGAACACCTTCCATCACTGAATAGGGTAGTCGCTCCAGAATGAAATTCTTCCTTCTGGTCATCTTGTCAAAAAGGCTTTTTAAATGCTTTTTTTTTTTTTCTTGCAAAAAGACAGCAGTAGCAAAAGTGAACCGCATTCTATTTCAGCCTATTAATGCATCAAATGGTTAGACTAAACAGGGATATATTTCTCTATAGAAGCCAAGGAAAACCACCCAAACCACCGATTTTATCAACTGCATAATATCTGTTGAACTGACCACATGAAACCCCGATGAACAGGGATTTTTGTCACAAGGAAAAGTTCCTTTTCATCCGTTTAGAGCTGTGACTGGAGAATACTGCCTGGATATGTGGGGTTTTTTTTACAAGGGCCTATGTATCAGCTGTATCCTGTACCACAAGACTGAGGGAAGGGGGTCAGAAAAGGTAAAAGCTCATTCCCTGATCCTGCCCCAGGCTGTCCTTCCTTTCATTATGTGAGATGCATTCGATATACACCTTCTCATTCTGGAGGGACCATGGAGCAGACTTCCAACTTCCATAAACAATTCAACAGTTAATCAGCTTCAGCAGCAAGAGTGCCCCTGTGACACCCAAACTCTACTAGTCCTACTTCCTAAAACTCTCTAGAATCACCAGCCACAAAACAGCTTAAGGACATGCTTGTCATCTAAAGAATTTCACAAACATAGGCATAAAATGGCAATATTTGACTTAGCCCCATAAATATGGTGGCTAAATGCGAACAACAAACTTCTGTAGCTGTTCACCAGTCTCAAAAATTTTCCCACTTATGAATAATCTATATTTTTATTTTAAGTCAATTAACAGAAAGTGTTTATTGATTTTTCAAGATGTTGTGGTTTGAGCTCAGATGGCAACTGAGCACCACACACCCGCTCACTTTCCCATTCCCCTCATGTGCTGAGGAGAAAATCGAGCAGAAGGCTTGGTGGTCTGAGCTCCAAGAGCAACTGAGCACCACACCACTGCTCACTTCCCCTTCTTTCTCAGTGGTGAGAAGACGAAAATAAGGCAGGTCTGGGATTTGAGATAGACCAGGGAGGGATAAGTCACCCTTTACGGTCACAGGCAAAAGGCAGACTCATTAGGGGAATTAAAAAAAAGAGCAGAGATTTATTACAGACACTAACAACAACACTTAATAGAGCGAGTAGGACAGTGAGAAGCATTACCACATCTTGAAAACACCTTTTCCCTACTCTCCCTTCTTCCTGAGCTCAGCTCTGCTCCTGATATCTCTACCTCTTCTCCCCAGCAGCACAGAGGGCAGGGGGTGGGGGATGCAGTCAGTGCTACCGCCTGGTAGGGGGTCAGCTTCTGGAACTTCTTCCCCCTGCTCCAGAGTGGTCCCCCTCTCACAGAAGACAGTCCTCCACAAACTTGCTCTGATGTGAGTCCCTCCCACGGGCCACAGTGTTCCCCACGCTGCTCCAGTGTGGGACACGCCTGCATGCTGCAATCCTCCCAGTGCTGAACTACAACAGCAGGGGCTGCTTCTTCCCACAAGATCCTGGCCTCCTTTGGGCACAGCCACCTTAGATATCCGTATGTGGCCCCTCACAGGCAATAAATCAGTGTCTGCTCCACCGCAGACCTCCATAGGTGGCAGTGGGGGGCTGCCCTGCCATCTCCCCACAGGATACAGGGGGGTCTCTGCTCCGGCACACCTCCCCCCTCCTTTCTTCCTCCGTTCCTCCACTGACCTTGGTGTTCACGCAACTGCAGTAACTCTTCCTCACAAGTCCAACTCCTCCTCCCAGATCCTTTCTTAAATACATTATCACAGAGGTGCAGCTGATTGGCTCAGCCCTTGCCAGAGTCCAACTTGGAGCCTGGGGAGCTTCGAGAATTTTCTCACAGGAGGTCATCACTGTAGCACCCTCCCTTGCTATCAAAAAAACCCACTCCTCACTCAAATACAGGACACAAGATCAACTATCAAAGATAAATTAGGAGATCAAAATCCCAGAACTGAAGATGCTTCTTTGCTGAAATATGGAAGTAGTACCACTTTACCATCGAACCAGTTTCACTGGTAAAGTCACCGCAGTCATTAGTGAATATTTTGCCATAATTCTGTTTATCCAACAAGTTTGCCATGGGAGAGAAAAGACAAAAACGACACTTGGCTGTTGCAGTTCATATTAATACAATTTAAAAGACTACAGTAAGCATTTAATGGCAGTATATTTGTTCTGGTACCTTACAGTTAATACCATATTTAAATTTTTTTTGTTTCTTCAAAAGAGAGTAATCTCCCCATTTACTTATTCACTATAGACACTTACATCACACCCACCACTATGTATTATATTTTCATCACTGTCGTTGTGACTTTCATTGCAGTAATGCCCAGAGGCTGCAGTAGCAGTTTTGTCTGTCTCTGGGCAAACATAAAATAAATAAACTCTTCACCATGAATCCAAACAGAGAAAATAAACAACGCGGGAGAGTGAGAACAGGGGGACTTAGAGCTAAAATGGGACACAATAATTCAAGAAGCTCCAGCAGCAAGTACCACAGCAGAGACCAAAATAAAATTCTGCCATGCTGATGCAAATACCAAGTTTTGACAACAGCATCGACTGAGCCATGTTTTTTACATCTGCATCTCTGCACTCCCTGCCCAGTGCCCCAACAGCTGCATCCAACACATACTCAGCTTGTATCTCAAACCACCTGAAAAGATAACCTATGCTCTTACAATCAGCAATGAAGGACATGCTTCACTAATTCAAGTATGAGGTAACAAGCGCTGCCGGCAAACACCTCACTGGCCTGAGATTAAATTTACCCTGGAAGGGATAAGTGGTACAGAAACACAGACAAAGGAGTACATGTAGGCTATTTGTCGCCCAATTAGAAACAGGTCAGATACATTTTAAGACAGTTTGTTGTCCAAGCTAAGCCAAAGTTCAAACATGTAAGCATGGTCCTTTAATAAAAAAGCCATACTAATTCCTCTTGCTTCCTTGAACTCTGAGACAGAATTAATTATCAAATTCAGCTTCAGAAAGACTAGCTGTAACTAAATTAGAGAGGAAAAAAAATCTAATTGGTGCAGACAATCCTGGCTTTTATTCGCAGAGGAATTACAGAATCAAAGAATCACAGCATATATCAAGCTGGAAGGGACCCTAAGGATCACTGAGTCCAACTCCGTGCTCCTCACAGGACTATTCCAGGTATTTACAACCGTGTGAGAACCCTGAAAGTAAATAAAAGACCACTTTTGCACTTTATGTACAGAATAGATGTCATAAGAGCAGCGTCTCTTCTCATTGTTTTCCATGGGTGAGGGGTAGGAGAGAGAAGCTGAAACAAAGCAAATGCTTCCTGTCCATCACCATCAAACAGGTCTGCAGCAGTGGGGTCCAAGTGAAGGAACACATTACCGTGGTGAAGATCATGTTATAGCACTGCTAGGAATGGCAATGTAGTTCAAGAACACAATGGTAATAGGCAGAAAAGATAAATCCATCTACAGAATTCAGTATCTGCACACATCTATGCTAAACTGTGTACCAGGCTGCTTTTTGGCCCCTGTTCCTCCACATAAAGGTGCAAATAACATGTTCTCTCTTTGTAGGTGCACATGCAACTCTGAAATTCATTTGTGTTTGACATCAATAAACTGCACTTCAGGTGGAGATCTCAAAGCACTGGATAAATGTAAAAGTAACTTATACAAAATTTGCCAATGAAAATAATAGAGGCATAGCAAATTGAAGTGACTCAACCATATTCAGACCAAAATACTCAAATCTTACTTCACTCAGTGGGAGAGGTAGCCTCAATGTAGTATTCAGGAATTTTCAGGTACAAAACTTCCAGATTTTTATATTTCAACTGGATTTTTATTCCAAATTTCCCCTATAAAAAGGTGGCTGAAACATGCATCTCTCTGTATGAAAACAGATTTTGTTAGTGCCACCTTCTGGTGATAAAACAAAACTGAAAAATCATGCACTAAGGTGAAGATTCTCAAAGTAAAGTGAAAACGTAACAATTTGGCCTGTTTTGGTTTGCTTCTTTATGATGGCTTGACCTGAGGCATCAATTTTTTCTCTCTGCAAACTTGTAGGAGGAGACAAAATTCATTAGCCATTTTTAGATTACATAAGTGCAGATGCATAACCATCCTTTAATCAGTGACAATGGAGAAAAAAAAAAAAATTAAATGCTACATCCCTGGAAGAGTCATCCTCTCAGAAAGGTACATATTCCTTGATTTTATCCTACAGGAATTTTGATGGGGAGGACATTCAAAGGCATACTGAGATCTCCACCAGAGGTTGCCCAGGGGGTCATGAGCTTGGTATAGCCTCTCCCATACAGCTTGCCCATGTTTTCTTTGTAGCCTTCCAGCTGGTGATACTCTTTGGATGCTATTGACAACAGCAAGCTGGCATCACGGTGAAAATAGGTGTCATAAAACTGTTGACAGATACACCCCATCACCTTCAACTGGTCTGCCCTAGTCTGAAAGAATATTTGGCCTAAGAAAATGATAAAATATGATCTTTACTTAAATCCAATTCTTCACTATACTGTATTCTGGATAGCTGCAACTCATTTTAGAGCTCACTGTCCAGGCCCACAAAGTAAGGGATAAAGGTATAAGGCTGGATATGAGAGAAATTAAATTACACTCTTAACATAGAATGGGTAAGTGTTGGCAATATGCCTAATACTCTTGAGGGATTTTACAGTTCCTGTGTAAAGTAGATCCTTTTTGGCATTAAGCCTAACACTCTTCAGGGAATTTTTGTAAGTTGCCTGCGGCCTCTACAACACAGTGCAACATGTGTTTTGGTATCACCAGCTATTTTAATTTTCTTAAACATTTTGTTCTTAAACAAAATTCTGAATGCTTAAAATAAAAACTGTAAAAATACATAGAGTCAATGTAAACCACTGCCTTCCATTATCTGTGTTCAAAACATTTATGTTCAGGAGACGAACCATGCCTGAAATGACAGAAAAATTAACCTGAAATAAGCACTCTGGAGGAATGTCTTGCAACAGTAATCTATGCACCAACTTTTACGTAAAAATTAAGTAAACTTCTTGTACATTCTAGAAAAGGCATACCAAGAACCACAGTAAACCTTCTCAAACCCGACCAGGATTGCTGGTCATCCAGCCCCTAAAACTAATTGCAAAATTAAAGTCAGGGAGTCTCACATTCTCAGCTGTGCCCGTTTGGAAAGTCCTAGACCAGACAAAAGAATCCACCAATCCCTACTGTCTTCAGAATGGATTTCCCTAACAACTGCCAGAGCTGCAAGTAATGATCTCCTTGCCTTGGTGGATCCTGTGTTATTTTTCAAGCATATCAAGGTCTCTGAAGCATATGCAAATCTGGAAAATCTGTCATGCTGCATAAAACTAAGATCCTTATCACTTAATCACTTTGCTGTACCTAAACATCATCAATAGCCAGGCTTTAAGACTGCTGACAATTGATTATAGAAAACAACTGAAAAAGAAAATAAGTCTTGAGTCAAGCTTTCTGCATAAGGAACTGCACAGAATACTGATGAACATCTTTTTTCAGACTGCGCCGACTGACACATAAAAACAACAGTAACAGAGAGCAAAATAAGTACGTTAAAGAGATTTCAAGTATGGCTCAAGCTGCTTACTGATTAACACTTCTGCATGTAACACTCCTCACAGACCTGTGCTGTTATTGTTCAAAAGTGAAACAAGGCTCTCTTGGCAAGTGGAGACAAATGATCCTCCCTGACCAAACTCACAGTTCTCACACAGCTTAGCAGCATTGGAGTTTCTTCTTCCAGAGCCTCTGACGTGGTGAAAAAAAAAAAAAAATCTGAATCCCAAAATTTAACGCCTGTAAACTATTTCTAGGATAAAAAGGAGCCTTTACAATCTCCAAAAGCAAACATGCTCCTCTTACACATGAACATTAGTTGACTTATTTTACTAGAAAAAATTTACAGTCACATTTGCAAGAAAATAGGTAATAAAATATGTAATGATTTTTCATGTCAAGGAGCAAACTTAACACTGCAGGAACCACAGAACTAGAAGATGACAGTGGTCTTTTCCATTGCCCTGGAAAGGAGAACAAAATGTGTCCATGCCAATCTGCACAATTCTTACCAACAAACATCCAGATTTGCTTCAAGACCCATCTCAAGTATTTTCATGTCAACTCTTCACAACTACAACACAGCCTTAGTCACATACCCACATGTTGACTACACTGGTTTTAGTAGAGCAGAGCAGTCGGGGTAGGACAAAAGGCCAGACTGGTTTCCAAGGCTTGAACTCCCCGCATGTGCAGTGTCATCTGCTACCAGGGACGGTGGGGGATGCAAGGAGATTGCTACGGCTCTCATGACTGAGAGCTGCTCACAGTTTCTAGAAAGCCTTGACAGACATACCAGCTTAAACCACTACCACATAAGGAAGACTAAAAGCCAGGCTGACAGGATGACTTGCCCCTCCCTGCGTTCACACCAGACACCTCCACCAGGTTAGAAGCACGGTGGCTGGAGGTGCAGAAGCTGCACCACCTGCACCAACAGCACCTCAGCATGGAATTTTGGTCACAGTGGAAGTTCACTACCAGCCAAATCCAAGCAGCTTTAAGATTAGAATATATTCTGACAAGATGGGAAAATCCAATCCTAACCTTAGAATGAACTGCCATAAGCATGTTAACTATGAACACAGAGACTAAGGATTCAACTCCCTTAGCACGACCACCAGGTGTGTGGTGCTTACGAATAATGCTGAGGAAAAATATGAGGTGTCCTCCCAATCTACTCCCACATCCACCTTCCACAACTACCTACACCAGCAGGGATACGTTTATCTTTAATACCTTTTGATGTACTTCAAAAACATGTTTTCATTTACTGAGTAAGAGAAACCACTACAGGTGTTGAATATACTGGTCCTTTCAGAAAACATGTTGTTTTCAGAAAGATTTGGGATTTTTATTATTACATGAGACATGAAAACACTCAGGATATGCCTGAAAATAGTCCAGCTCACACTCACAAGTCTGCACTGAGGAGTGAATAAGACAAGTAATAAGAACAGCTACTAGCTTTTCTATAAAACAACATATTATTCAGATATGTGTACAGAGCAGATATGCTGGTAATAAATCCTTAAATACATAACTTCTGGACATCACTACATTTAGATTACTCTTCTAATTTGAAGTATTTGAAATTTATGCACTTCAAAAAAAAAAAAAAAGACCCCAAAAAACTTCTTAATAGAACACTAAGTAGGAAGCTGGATTTTAAAAATCATATTATTTTTCAATATGTATAAGAGTTCTGTCAAAAGATCTGCACTGATGAGAGAAGTTGAAGACTAGTGCTGGCCAGGTTATGGTCTTGGGCCTTCCTTTACTGTTCTCACCCTTTTACCCTTTCTGCTCATTCCTGCCTGATGTCTCTCTAGCTCTCTTTCACCTCAGCAGATGTTGTCAGTAAAGATCTTTTCCTAGGCCAGAGTAAATCTAAAAGGTATGAACCAATTAGTCACAAAAAGTGGTCAAATACACATATCAAACAAAATGTCTATAGATTTCCAGTGCCAAATACATGTACTGTTATACCCGCATTTTGTATCTAATTTCTATGTGAAAATAGCTAATATGGATAGACAAAAGCGTACACTCCTAACAAAACAAACAAAAAAAATGTTCTGTACTAGCACATTTTTCTGTACTGAAAAAAATCCACTATTATAATGTTTTCTTCTTCATATGCACAGCATAGTACTAGACAGTATATTATACCATTAGTACCTCACAGGAGGTAAACTAACCGAAGTCAGAGATGTACACCAGTGCATGTTCAGACTCGCTTTTTTTCTCCATACAGTTACACAGCACAATGTGCTTCAGGTTCCCATTATGCACAAAAGCGTAACAGTTTCTCTTAATGTGATTTAGGTGGCATTCTTTCTAAAAATCATCTCCTTTCAAAGCTCTGTAACATTATACAAGATACAGAGGGTCTTCATGCAAAGTAAAGACTCTCTGCATGTTGTGGTTGCTGTAGATTATTACTGTTCTCTTTTTGTGTATTCAGCACCACCTCCTGTTAAAAAAAAAAAAAAAAAAAAAAAACAACAGAAAAACAAAAAACCTGTAAAAAACAAGGCACAAATGGGATTGACCCAAAATATTCTGTTCTTGCCTCCATCCCAAACTGAATCTGCCAAAGTTCTTTTTAAACTGTTTTATCCATTACTGAAAGAATGCAGGGATGCTATTCCAAAACCACCAAGTCATTTGTTGTGTATCTTGCTGCTTTTACTATCCCATGTGTTTCAAAGTAAAAAACAAACAAACAAACAAACAAACAAACAAAACAAAACAAAACAAAAACCACCAAACCAAACAAAAAAAAAACAGAAAACAATTTTGTATAGGGCAAACCTCTATAACTGATCCAGAGACAGCTGTAAAACTGTTGTTTTTGTGAAATGAATGTTTAACTAACATAAGTACCTACCAAAAGACATTTCCCTGCCACTAGAAAAGGACAAAATACAAAAGAGCTCCACAAGCATCAACTACATGAATGGTTTTATAAGGTTTACAGTCTTATTTACATACATGCTATGCTTTGTACAGAATAGCAAGATTCCAAGTCTTAGAAATTTATCTGGACATGACCAAGTGAGTGAGGCTTAGCTCTTCCATAGTGGGTACGTTCCCAGCATACATAATCTTCAACTCTGTCAGTGGTCCTGCTAATATCAAGAACTTTAAAGCATGAGGATTTACCCAATCCATTGAAACATAGAATCTTAAGTCCACAGTATCTTGTCTAATACTGTTTACACATAAACCTCCCCAATGCCTGAATTCAGATGAATTCCCTACTTGTTATTACATAAAATAGCAGACTCCTTTACATATGTGAGAGAGCATTGAGCCAAGAAGGAAGAGGGAAATGACAGCAGGTAGGAACAGAGAGGTCAGGCACAGCAGATCAAAATCCCCAAACTAAGGACATCAAACTAGGCGACGCTCTCTTCACCCTGTGATGGTGCTCAGCAACACATACTGAAGGTGGATTAGCAGTTACGTAGGCCAATTTCAGAGATCTCAGCATGGATACCCTGGTTTTAGGCACACAATTTTGAAGACAGCGGGAATCAGGCTCTACCTGTAGTGAAAGAGAGGTAGAAAAGTTCCTCCAGAGCTCATCATGCGAGGAGTCCACCTCTCTTCATGGTAGCAGGAGCTTAAAGTTATATGCTGTGAATTACACCCAGCACCGCCACCAAAGCAAGCACCAGACGGGTGATCTCAGAGGTCACCCAATGAATATGTATATGCATTACCACTGGTCTGACTCAGCAGAGCACTCAAACATGCAGTTAACTTTCAACTTGTTCTGAAATGATACTGGCTTCAAGCCTGTAAGCCTTGCTGAAGAGGGATGGACTTCCGAAGTTTTCAAAGGGAAGTAGTGAAGAAAAACAGAAAATGGAAAAAAGCAACGCACTTGGAATAAAATGGGAAGTCTCTGTCTCCTTTTCTGGACTTTCACTCATGTATAGACCCAAGCTTTTCTTGGTATTTTAAACCATTTAATTATATTCTATACATTAAATTATCATGTCTACGTACATTCAGTTTTGAAAGCGTGACACAAAATTCCTCCAACAAAGTACCCACATCTCCAACATGACCAGAGTGAAGAAGTACCAAAAACTTAAAGTTTTTACTTCAAAGACCCATGAGAAGACAGGCAAGTACTTTCTTATAGATAGGTAAATGTCTGATGCACTAGCACTCACGGAGGCCCAGCCTTCAAATTTTGTAAGGACTATGCATCATTATTTTTTACAGCATAAACAGTAGTTCTAAAAAATGGACTTCAAATCTATGGTCAAGACATGCTCCAAAGTGCTTTACAGCTTGTTCAGCCTAAGCACTCTAAAAAGCATGACTACACTGCTGCTTTCATCAGTAATCAGATGTTAGTCACCACTGGAAAGCTGTGTTCATGCATCCAAGACGGAGTATTTCTGATACCACTTACAAAGTTCTGGTGCCACAGAACATAAAATGACTATCTGGATTTGTTGAGTCAATAGGTTAGGTTAGCAAAGCAAAGTCAAACAACACCGTTTATAAAGAATCTTGGGACATCTGAGCAACTGCTGTGCAATACAAAGCCCCTGGGAAAAATCAAATAATGAGTTACTTTTTGTGGAAAGCAGCAAAACATTCTGTTTCAGTATCATTTCTTTTGTAGTAAAAGAGTGGCAAAAACCAGACTGGATTCCGTCTACTAAAACCAATACCATCTGGGTATGTGATACTGCAGAAGAAATGCTATTACTAATATCAATAGAAAAAAAAAGGCTCTTACCTTCATCTGTGCATGGGGAGAAAGCATTTCCAAATTCTTGCTGTTTTGGTTTTAAAGACCATGGGGCTGGCAGCTGTGGGGGCAGTGGGACTTGTAATAAAGGCTTCCCATTTGTAACCACCTGTTTCCTGGGACTTAGAGCAGGAAGGTGAATAGTACCGTCAATGATGCTGCTCTGAGGAGCAACCCCTCCTCCAAGGGGCATCTTTAAGTGTAGGCTGGCAGACAAGTTTCCAATTCCTGGGCTTGGGGTGCTGCTAGTTGAAGATGGGCAGGTTGTTCCTGCATAAACTCTGATAGGTGGGATCTGCTGTCCACTGGTCATCTTAGGTCCATGAGGAACACCTGTTGTCCGATGGCTCATACTGCATGACCTCCCATTCATTTTTAAGAAGTTAATATAAGTGTGTTTTTACAGACCCACAGCTATGACTGATACCAGTCCAAAGTCAGTAAGTAATCCATTGTGTATTATGCCTGTTTAAAAAATACATAAAAAAAAAAAATATATTGTAGTAAATAATACATGAAAGAGGACTGAACATGGCTGTTAATTTTGTGACATTACCGGTTACAATAAACAAAGTACAATCACTATATGATCTGTCAGGGAGAAAGAACAAAGCCAAGCAATGACATAGAGCTCTAACACAGAGAAAACCTGCCTCTTCCAAAGCTCAAGTTTGCAATATGGTCAGTCGCCTTCACATTAGCTAAACCAGCCATGAAATTAAGTGAATACTGACCAAGTGCAAGAAGGCAGCCAGGAGCAAAAAGACTCTCTGATAGGGAGTTGTCATTAGGATGAACACGGCTATTGCCCCTTTTCTGCCACCTACTCAGTCTATTATTTAAAATGGTGCTGAAAAGCACACACAGTAGGCCAGCACTATGCAGATACAGACAAAACAAAAAGAGATACCAGTTCACGTTCTAAAGTATGTACTTACAAGGAAATTAAGCAAAACCACTGAAATGCCAATATGGTCCTTCAAACACTGTGGCACTTCGCAATAGAAAAGTATTGCAAGAAAGCACAGCACAGAAGTATTCATAAACATAACTACAATCACTTCAAAGGTGGATACATATTGTAACCATATAGATATGCCATAATTTAAATGTAATCATACAGCAGCAAGTTTTCAATTATATAATAGAAATTATACCAATAATTTTTGAACTCTGACTTTTTGTCACTTTTGTTTTCCTGTTATTTAAATCTTAGAAGACAAGACTGGTAAGGAGTTTGAGAGATCATCTCAAACACAACCTACCCCAATGCAAAATCAACTAGACCTAAACATTTCCTGACATAAAAAAGATTTGTAGAAAAAAGCTGCACATGTCAGTGTAAATCACTAGGCTTAAGATATCACACAGATGGTGTAATTTCAGCCGTAACTCAGCTGAACAGCACATGCCCAACTTTCATCATTAGGTTCATATGTTTAACATTAAGCACATGTTCAAGTAGTTTGTTCAGTCATAGACTCAGTGCCTACTTAACTTGTTCAGACAAACAAATTAAGTTGACAGAAATAAAACTGAAGTATGGCTTCAATTTTTGTTTTCATTCACATATACATTAAGGTTTTAATTAAGTATTATGATCTTGCTGCAGCAAAACACTGAACGGTAACTTTTACCTTCAGCACATGAGATTTTCAACACTGAAGCCAATAAGATGATAACCAGTATGTTCATAAATTAATTTCATGTAAAACCTTCATACTTAACTCTTCACTTACTATGATTCTGCAATGTTTCAATTGTCTCCATCTGTGAACTGTCAAAAACACCTCAAAGAAAACATCTCTGTTTATTTTACAAAACTGCATTCATAGCACACTTCCAGATTAGAGTAAAAGCCATCTAAGTACCTATATAGATACATAGACATAGATATTCACACACACTCTCCAGTTAAAACTCACTAATTATGAAGGGCCTAAGCATATCATCTTCAAAGGCAAGAGCAAAATCCTTACTGACATTAGTAAGAGAGATACACCCTAACCACACTTAAATGGTCAGAAAAGATTTATTCTACATACTATTTTTCATTGTGACATTGTTATATTATAGGAATAAAAATTGTAAAGCACACCAATTAAAAACAGTATTATTTATTTTCATGCCTGGCTGAAGCATAAATCACTCTCTGCAATTCAGCCAAGGACAGGGAGAGCTGAATGTTCTTAAATTCTCAGTTTGTTTTAAAGGCAGAATGTACCTTGTCCTAACACAGGTGACTAGATCCTTATAAAAGAACATACAAAAAAAGGCAGTTGTTTTGCTGGCAAGGCTGTACACCATGTCACTATAAACTGACTACAAATAAAAATCATTCTTGCCTGTAATTCTTGTCTGCAATTTTAACTACATTAGAAAAGTACTAATATAATCAAGAAAAGTTTATACAAGACAAATGCATTAGCTTTACTCAACAAAAGCCCCTTTAATCAACAGAAGAGTATTTCTACATAGCCTACAGAGACCTACCAGCCCTATAAAATCCAGGTCAATATATAATTTGTGCTGTTAGTAGGTTGGTCTCCTTTGCTATTCTTCTCCAGTAATATTATATCTTCCAATGAGTAACAGTGTTCTATGTTATCACTGTCTTAATATATCACTGACTACTGCTGGTTTTTTTACACTTGAAGAAAGGCCTCTGGGCTTGTAGTTTCTTTCCTCATGCTAGTAAGCTGTATTTTGAATAAAATGACCTGAAAGTACAAACAAAACAACCTTTTTTATGAAAGCAGAAACAAGTTAAGTATTTTTTCTACATTTTTTTCTCTAGTTTCCTCCTGATTCGATCATGAAAATGTGTAACATTATGTTAACATGCAGATTAGTTAATATGCATATCAGTTAAATTAACCTTTCTTTAAAATACGAAAGCACCTTGGAGAGAATAACTTTTCCCACCTTTTTAAATTATTTTGTGGTATTTTCAATATTACTTACTTGTTCATGAGTGGATTTTCATTAATTAGATTCATTTAGTGTCAACTTCCATCATGATGTCAGGACCTTCTGATATCAAGGTCAGAGTGGCCAAACTGATTCAAACCAAAACAATGAATTACCTAGAACTGCATTAAAGCATATATAACTAACGAAATGCCAACTGGACATGAATTATATTTATAAATGTATAACTGACTTTTGCATCAGATACATAAATAGCTCTGGATTATAGCTACCTGTAACCGTAAAAAGACATGATGAATTTCTAACCAAAGTGATTTTGGAAATTGTAGGAATACAGCACTGAATACAACCTCTTATTTAAAAATAAGCTTAGAAATCTTGAATGGGGTTGAAGGTTAATGTAATAAATTGAAACACCAAAAACCCGCCAAAAATAATACTATCCTGAGACTGAATGACTGTGCTGGTGTGTTTTGTTTTGGTTTGGTTTTTTTTGTTGCACCAAAAGAACACAAGCACTTTCTATGTTTTAATGAAGTATTTCTCTCCATCAGTGAGATACTGTAATGACCTTTTTATACTCCCATGGATGTTAAAGGAAATACAATTATGTCCACTGCTTCTAAAGTCTCTCTTTTTTTAAACTGACACTAGCCAAAGCTCTATGACTCTGCATCTATCAATAACAGCATGACAACATAATTACTCAAAATCCATAACAATGATTCATAAATTCACTTTCAGAAAGCCATGTAGTAAAATTTAAATTCAAACTGAAGCCCTGGAAAATCCGAACACTAATCCTTCAGAAAGCAAAACAAAAGAAGAATTCACAAATCTGTGCCTGCAGCACAGTATGCCATATAGTCTGCTTTTACAGTGCAGTTTTGAGAAGTAATCAGAGTTGGCTTACTGCTTCATCCACTGAAATAAGAGGTAAGATACATTTCAACTTCAATAAAATCTGAATTACTCCAATGCAGAGATCAGTTTAAGGCACTGTAATAAATCCAGCTCAGGAGACACTTTCACAAAAGTAACTATCAGACAGTGGCACTTCGTGCACTGGGTAGCAAGCACTATCCCAAACCAAAGAAGACTGAAAGACAAAGCACTGAACAGTCCCTCATTTCTGTTCTTCCACTGGAGACAGCTCACCTCCACAGCAGCTACCATACACTGCGGAAAGCAGACATGAACTGTAACTCCCTCCCTTGGGACTGTGCGCTCCAAGACTGTGAGTGCCTTCCCTAGTCCCCACCACGACCAGGGACAGCCAAGCCTCTCTCCATGTTCCCCTCCACAAGCTCCTTGGCACAAGTCCAGGGCTGAGCTACCACAAGGCTACCCAAAGGGGCTACCTCCACCTTGAGCTCTGCTCTCCCCTGCCTCGTGGGGCCATGGCATCTGCAGCATCACCTGTCAGTGGCACCACGGTGAACTACTCAGAAGTCACTGCCTCCCCTGACATCACATCCCTGATGGGTCAGTATGGGTGGACTCGAGGACTGGGATGGATAGCGGAAAAGGAGAGCCACCAAAAGCTATAGGGATGCCTCACCTCAGCCTCACTGACCACTCACTGTCTCCAGAAACAGGGCCCTGGAGGCTCCTGAGGTTTTTGTGTCTCACAGCTGCTTGTGACAAGGACACAACCTAACGTAGATGTAAGCCACCAATTTAACAACTCGTTTTCTAAAATGCACAGACACACACATAGGATGTGCTGGTATTACAGCTTTTGCACAGCTATCTGGATGTAGCTTACAGACCAAGGCATGGTAATAAATTCTTGGAAAGAAAAACCACACAGATTTAACAAGGGAAAAAAAAAATAGCTGAGAGCTTACACTTAGGCTTGGAACAATACATACATTAAGAATCACGGCTGCAATGAAGGAAGACAATGTGGCTTCAAAACTGAAACTACAAAATAAGTTTTCCACTCAATTTATAGAGAATCTCTTCCCCACCTTCCATGTCAGCCAGCATCTCAGAAGTCATGCACGACTGAGAATAATAAATACCTCACACTAGCATCCACTGTTTTGGTCATTTGTATCCATTTCTTGACAACTATACTCTTGCGCTACCACAGGGGGCTTCATTCCAAAGTGCAGTACTCGGATAATATCACATTTTTCTTAAGCCCAGGTGCTCAGAGAAGGAAAACTATAAAAGGGTCACACAATCTGAGAGCTTCTAATTCTCAAACGTCAACAGAATGCCTTCTTGCTACATCAATGAGCAAGACAAATGAAAGCTGAAGAAGGTCCTCTTCAGCACTGTAAGACAACCAGCCCCCAAACATGACTGACTTTCTCAGACTTAACGTAATGAAATATACTAATTACTTATTACTTGCATCACTATAATTCCTAGGAAGATTAGTCACAGAAAGGAATGCCTTTGTGCAAGGGACTGTACAAACACAGAGCAGAGCACAATCACCAATACTGCTGCAACTGCCGTCAAAAGGGCAGCCGTTATCAGTGGACAGGTTAACATATATCCAAGTGTAGTTGGGACCAAGCATTTTTACCATTCTGCCAGAAAAATCTTCTCAGGTTTCTACTATGATAATTAAGATCTCCCCAGTTTTTTCTCTATTAGGTCCTTAAGTGTCAGAGCTGTGCTACTGCAAGGGGTTGCTGTAACAGAATAGCATGAGCTTTCCATGAGTAACGTTATTATCGCCAGGGCTAGCTACAAACTTCAGACAAGCTGCTTGAAAAACCCAATACAAATCTGGCAGTACGGAGAACCAGTCAGAGGCATGCTTTCTGACATGCTGTCAATAGCTGCAGCATCCTTACCCAGTAACCAAGGGCTCCTGCAAACCCTGACTTGTGCATGTTTTGCCCACACTGTTGCCCTGCTAGCTTTGCCTATAATGCCTGTGGACTTTCCAGGAGTGCAGCCACAACCGCTAACGCTGCAGTGTCAGCAATGGTGAGAGCTTCAGCGCAAGCCGGGCATGGGAAACCACCACCAGTGTCCTCATGCAAGCCAGTGGCAATGCAGAGGCAGAGGAACGGGGCCACAGGCACCAGCCCTGCCCTGGAGCCCTCACTGTGACCACCACTTGTGGGGCGGTGAGGGCAACCACCACAGACTGCGGGGCAGATGGCCCAGGAGATACCTACCACCACCCTTATCGCACCCACGGCTCATCCCGCGGACCTGGCAGCTAAAGCACTAGCGGCTTAGCCAGGGCCAAAAGCTAACTAGGGTCTCAGGAGAGGAGGGCACAGCTGAAAGCCATGACTTTCAAGTCTGTTAAATTTAAGAGGCTGGAGTTACCGGCAACACACAGGCCCGCAGATGAGGCAGAGATGTCATTTCAGTGGGCACGACACGTCTGTTTTTTTGAGCGCTGGGACGCTGCCTGGATGACGGCAAGCACCGGGCAATACACCACTCCGCCTCCGGGCCATGGGCCTCCGCGGGGTGCGCATCGCTCTGGCCGCACCCCCGGCCCCCCCCGGGCCCTCCGCCCGCGCTGCCCAAACTGCCCGCCGCCCTGTCCTCCCCTCCGTCCCCCGCGCCGCCCTCCGCGCTGCTCACCCCGCCTGCGCTGCCCTCCGCGCTGCTCCGCGCTGACCCGCCGTGCTCCCGCCGCCGGAGGAGCAGCCGGCGGGGTAGGCTCTCCTCCCCTGCGGGTACCTATCTCCGCTTATTCATCAGCGGGATGACAAATCTCCCGGACGGGTGTCTGCCCCGTCCTCCCAGACAGCGCTGCGTCCTCATCTCCGCGGCAGGCTTGTCGGCGAGGTGAGTAACTGCGAAGTAACTTCACCACAAGAGGGTTTGTTTTGCTTTTTCCTCCCGCCTCCCCCAATCCCCCCACCCTTCCGCCGGCTCTGGCACGGAGGCCGGGAGCCGCCGACTCGCCCTATCCCCGCCCGAGCCGCCGGCGGGGTGCACCGGGCAGCTCACGGGAGCGGAGGGGCCGGGACTCGCCTCACCCCCCCGCCTCTCCGCAGGGCAGCCGGGCCGGGGCGCGGAGCTTCCACAGACGCCCCACGACACTCACCCCCCCCGCGTCCCCCCGCCGCCGGCAGCCCGCAGCTCCGCGCAGAGCCCTGCCGGGTCCCCCCCGGGCCGCTCCGCGCCGCGCAGCGCCGGGCCGTGCCCCGCCGCCGTCATGTGCCCGCTGGCCCCGCCGTTAACCCCTGCCACTGCCGGGTTACCCCGGCCCCGCCGCCGGCGGGCCCCGCCGGGCTGCCTTGCTCTGTGGGGCTGGGGCGGGCCTGCGTGAGGGGGAAGGCTCTGGGGAAGCTGGGGGGACTGGGGATTGCGCAGGCGGTGGAGGGGGGCTTGGTGCTGAGGTTCTGTAGGGGCTGGGAGGTGCCTGGGAGGAAGCTGGGGGCAGGGGGGCGCACAGATGCTGGAGATTGGGGTTGGGGGGACTGGGGGATTCCCCCGGAGCCGGGAGGTGGTTGCACTGGGGACCCCGTAGGAGCGGGGCGGGAGCGGGGTGGGGGGTGCGGGAGCGGGTCTCGGAGATACACGGGGGCTGGAAGGGGAACGTTCAGGAGCTCTCCAAGGGCTGCCGGCTAGCTGGAGGGGAGCCTGGGGGCTGCATGGGGGATTGTACGGAGGGTGAAGGGGGCTGTAAGGGGGCCTGCATGGGACCTGTCTGCGGGGTGTCCGGGAAGCTCAGTGGTAGGGCAGAGGAGCCGGTAGGGCTGCGGCAAGAGGGACCGGTACCGTAGGGGTGGGAAAGAGCATGAAGGGGCTTGATGCCTGGTGGCACTTTCCTGTGCCCATCTTAGAAATGTGGTATGAAGGCAAGAGCTCTTTTCTTTCACAAGGTGGGGATCCTGCTTGCAAATACCAGAGGACTAGAAATGGGATAAAGAAGAGTTGGAAGAAAAATATTCAGGCAGATCGGCTGTCTCCGTCCCCTCACCCAGAAAGGCTGGGGATATTTAGCCCCCAGGCTGATATTCTGCCTCTTGCAGAAACAGTTGGAGCCTAGAGGTGTGTGTGTGCCACGAACAGTACCCATTGCTCAGGTGGAGTCTCCCGCACATGGAGGGCATGGTCAAGTAATGGAAACATGTTAGTTGTTTCAGTTTGGGTCAGTTTTATTCTGCTCTGCTGTAACTGGGAAATTGAGAGCGCAGATGAGGTAATGATAAACAACTGGAAAGCCAGGCTCAGAGTGCATTAAACTAAACTGTCCTATTACTGTAATGGTCATGAGCATGCAGACCTTGTGGTGGGGCACCCTGTCTGCAGAGAAGACTCCAAGCAGGGAAGCCCACCTGCATGTGTGGGCTCTGGAGGAGTGCAGCAGGCTCAGCCCAGCAATTAGAAAAGGTGTTAATCCCAGTTCTTCAAGAATGAGAGTGGCACCCTGGCTGTCCTCATTACTTCTCCCAAGGTTAAGGGGAGCCTGTATCCCTGCCGCACTGCTGGAGCTGTTAGGTGGAGGGTTGAGGAGGGGGGATACATCATAGTCTACCTAGGTCACTGGTCTCAAGGCCAGCCATGATCTCCTCAGCCATATAAGCTCTTCTGAGCTAAAACCATTCACTCATCAAATTAACGTGATTGAGAAGTTGATAAGAAGACAACATTGTGTGATCTTTACACACCTGGAAAACACAATGGAGATGTTGAGGCTTCAGGCTTTTTTGTAACGTTACATTGCTTTCCAGTCTTTTTGTTTCTAAGTGTATGGATGCTTAGGCAGTGAGTGACTTCTTAGTAAAATTACTAGATATAACGTATTTAAACCAGAAGTATTTTTAAGCTGTGCCTCACTTTAAAAAGTGTATTAAAAGAACAGACAATGGAAGAAGGGGCCTTTACTATGTGAAAGCACAGAATTTACTTGTGAGCCCCAATGAATTGAAGTACACTTTTTTTTTTTTTTTTTACTGTCTCTTTCTAGCCTGATTCTGGTTGCATGATGCCATTGGATTCATTGTCCAAAAGAGTGTTAATACTAAGCATGCTGGAAAAGACACCTGCTTATATAAATCCTTGTCTCATTTGTCCTAGAAAAAGACCATTTTTCTGAGTGAGCCCTGAAAGGAGATGATGAGTGGCTAAAGATGTCTGAAAACAGTTCATTGAATGAGGAAAGAGAAACTGAATGAAGAGATTATTTATTTTGTCTACTGGTATTTTTGGAGTAAGGGAATGATTCTCTGGGCAGTGAAGCATAATTTATGGAGAGTCAAATTATTTCCGTCAGAGGCCAGAGGAGAGCCATTGTAACAGAGGGAGTAGAGAACAAGGAACATGACAACCTGAGGATACACCTGGTTTTAGTTTTCCTCATCTCGCTCCTGTATACCACCAGCATCAGTATTGAGTTCTTAGGAGAGAAAACTAGGTAGAAATATTATAAGACAATTAATTTTGTTGCATTTATGTAGCAAGACTTAAAAAATGTTTTGGATTCTAATACCTTGGAAATGGTGGTAGTCAGTTTAACTGGAGTTCAAGATCACCTTTGAAAATAAAGAGAATCCAAGAGAGTAGCTAGAATACAATGATATTTGTTTAGAGAAAATTAACAGAACTAGAAGGGTTTGCCTCTTGATGACTCAGACATACTGGCTAGAATGAACCTAATGAACGTTCACTTCTCAGATACAAACAGATACACAGAAGCTTTTTCAAGACGTTTTTGTGGCAGCTGATAAAAAAAAATCTTGCTAACCATTTCAGTCTAATTTTTTAATTTTTCCTCAGATCTTCCTTTTCATATCTATTCTGTTTTCATAGTTACTGTGTCACTGAGAAAAATGTTTTCAGTACTTAAAGTGACGTAACAGAACAAAAAAAGTAATCACTGAATTGCATCTTGAATAATATAATGTATAACAGGCATCTTGTACTGACATTAATATAATCAAATATCATACAGTTGGGTTTTCCTGGTATCGTGGTTTGAGCCTGGTCGGCAACCAACCACCACAGCTGGTCACCCTCCCTTCCCCCTCCCTGCCTGGGAATGGGAGAGGGAATTAAAGGGGTGAAGGGAGACTCGCAGGCTGAGATAGGAACAGTTTAATAATGTCAATAAAATGAGAACAATGACGAAGATAGAGAAAAAAAGAAATATATAAACAGGCAACGTACAGCGTAATTGCTCACCACCCGCTGACCAATCCCCATCCTGTTCCCGGCCAGCGACCCCGAGATACCAAGATCCCACAATCGCAATCCTGGAAGCAAGAGAGAGAGAGAGCGCCCCTTCCCGACCACCCCTCCTCTATATAGTGAGCATGACGTTCCATGATATGGAATATTTCACTGGCCAGTTTGGGTCTGGTGCTCTGGCCGTGCTCCCTCCCTGCTCCCTGTGCCCTTGCGCACGGGCAGGACATGGGGACTCGGAGAGTCCTTGAAGTCTTGGTAGCAGCTGAAAACACCAGTGTGCTATCAGCATTCTTCTCATACCAAACCCAGAGCTAAATCCAAAACACAGCACTCATCTAGTCCCTGAAAAGGAATATTAACTCTATTTCAGCCCAAACCAAGACACCTGGTTTAGCTGCAAAATCAGGTCTTGCACCTCCTCATCTCAGCTTAGATGGCCTCCCTGGCAAGGAGCTCTTCAAGGGTGCTCTGTTGCCCATCATCCGTGGTCCCGCGTCTCAGAGCTGATATCTATTTCTGTTTAGTAGGAAGGTGCAGCAGAACAGGTGGTATCTGAAGATCAGAGGTCTGGAGGAGCAAAATAGATATTGTAGGCATGAGTTCTGAGGTCAAGTCATTTTTCTTCATCTTTCCAATCACAAGTCACAGGTTGCATTTACCTGCTTCTCACATGAGACCAAGGAGAGCTGTCTGACATCATGACACGATAGCACTACAGACCATTTCTATGTAATTCTGTTTCCTATTTCTGTATCCAGATTTCATAATTAATACTTTTGTAGTGGGTTTTACTTGCTACACAGGAGACAAGGCAACATATTTCTCCTCCCCTTTGCAATACACTAACACTATGAAGAGCATATTGCTAAAATTTCCAAAGCTCTTACCAGCATCTAGAGTTCCTTACAACAAATCATTTCCTTTCCTTGCAGCTTCAGCAACTCACCTCGCAGTGTGATATGAAGAGATGTATAAAGACCATTCCATTCACATTTTTAAATGTCGGCTGGCAGGTGGAGGGAAAGATGTCTGTGGAATAAATATTACCTCCTCAAAGAAACAGAATTTGATTCTCCAGTATTCTTACACAGACAGAACAGGTGCTGGTAAACCGGATTCATTTAACTAAAATGTAGACCAATTATATATGGTACAAATATATGTGCAGAACTGTTTCAGGGGAATGCATTCACTTTGTATAACAACATGTGGTGATATCATGTAACTGTTTAAGGTCAGAAACTAAAACCATTACGTGAAAATTAATTCCAGGGGAGTTCTGGTTTCCTAGGATGTCCCTGAAGAAGCTGCAACTGAGGCTGATGAGTGGGATTACAGCTGGAGTACTGTTTCCAGCTCTGGAGCCCCTGACATAAGATGGACATGGACCTGCTTGAGTGGGTTCAGAGGAGGCCGCGAAGATGATCAGGGGGCTGGAGCACCTCCCATAGGAGGATAGGCTGAGAGAGTTGGGTTGTTCAGCCTGGAGAAGAGAAGGCTCAGGGGAGACCTTATAGTGGCCTGCCAGTACTTCAAGGGGGCTACAGGAAAGGTGGGGAGGGTAGTGATATAAGGAGGGGTAACAGTTTTAAACTGAAAGAGGGCGCGTTTAGATTAGATATAAGGAAAAAATTATTTCCTGTGAGGGTGGTGAGGCACAGGTTGCCCCGAGAAGCTGTGGCTGCCCCCTCCCTGGAAGGGTTCAAGGCCAGGTTGGACGGGGCTTTGAGCAACCTGGTCTAGTGGAGGGTGTCTCTGCCCTTGGCAGGGGGGTTGGAACTAGATGACGTTTAAGGTCCCTTCCAACCCAAACCATTCTATGATTCTGTGACTATGAATTAGTTTTCCAAGTCTCATAAAAAATTAATCAGGGATAAGACTTAATAGCGTCAATGCAGTTTAACTATTATAGGCAGATATCAATAGTTAACTGGCACTTTTCACTAGGTATTTCATACACTGGGATTCAGGTCACAAGGTGCAAACATCACGTACATCAACAAATAGGTGAAGACAACAGAGGGACCACATTTGCCTGAGAACTTCAGTCTTTGTGCCTGAATATAATTTGAAGTCAAACTGAGTTTGGTGTGGATCAAATTATAGTAAACCAAACACGCCTAATTTCCATTCAGAGAGTATAAGATATTTAAGTATCAAGAGCTGGCATTCTTTCCATTCCCTAGTATCTACTGATGACTGACACTGCTAGAAATAGCATTATAGGTAGGACGCTAACTGATGGTGAAGTAAGAATCAAAGAAGGAAATTTCCCACAGTCCACCTAGAAACCTTAGAAGAATATGCTGTGATAAAGTGGAGCTACTGTTTATTTGTCCTACAGCAAGATCTTCTGATATTAATAATTATTTCTTTTGTAGGCCCCAGCAATTTAAGATTGAACAGCTGATAAGTGCAAGGTTGAAACTCACTTTTCTTGTTTGGGAGAGTAAGCATTTTATTAATCACTTCTGTGGTATGCACATACCACTGCAATTTTTATTCTATGCTTGTTTCTGTACCTACTCACTTCCACACAGATTTTTAATGTTGAATTAGACTTCATAACCTGTAATAGATACCTAATGTATGCATTTAGCTTTCATCACTATAGTATCTTAGGATTTCCACCCAAGGAACTGATGAAGTTCAGAAAATACTGGTGGAACACACACAAAAAAGTAGGTCCTTAATCAATCAGCTGTTGAACGATTAACCTCTAGCCTGCAACTCCCACATGCATGATTATTTATGGAGAGATCTGTTGCCTATTTCCAGGTAATGGGCTTCCCATGGCAATACTATACATGAAACAACAGTAGCTTCATGGACATGCCTCTGCCAAATCCTTTTCTGAATTCTATGTCATCTTTGGGAATAGGCACACTGACTGTTGGTGGCAGCCCCAGACCTTCAGAAGTCTGCCTGCTGACAGCAGCAGAATGTTCTGTGCTCCTTTCACACTGTCTAAGATATGTCTAGTCTGACTGTACCCATGTAGCATGGATTTTGTCTCAAGCCATAGAAAGGACAACAAGAATGGGCTGTCAATTCAGTAAACTGATTTGAGATGACTGGTCAGCTTTCCTGTAATTGGATACAGTAGGAGAGGAAGATGTGTGCCACATGTAGGTCAGGACAATTAGTGATACTGTATCATCCAATCTTGTAGATGAAACATTTAAAACTTGTAAAATTAAAATTTTTGGTGATTTAGGGGCAGGGAGAGGTTATCCTCACTATAAATAAATATTGTTTCTTAGGCTTGTCCAATTAATGTTAAAACTTAAGTAAAAAGTGTCTTGACTTTGTACTTTCTACCATGTCTTTAATAAAATCACCCTGACTCCTTATTTTCGTTGTTTACTGTGTGTCCATAATGGGAAGATGTGCAATTTAAATTAAAAACAAAAAAAAAAAAAACAAAAAAAAAAAAAAAAACAAAAAAAAAAAACAAAAACAAACCCAGTGTGAATAATTTGATGCTACTCTTCCTTTGTTCAATTTTACATGCAATTCATTCTGATAGATTGGCAGTCTAACTTTTCCCTAGGATCATGTATTTCATTGTGAGAATTTGTTTCTGTTATGTCTTCTGCTTCTGCACAGTTGAATATACTTTGTAACAGAGTATTTCCCTACTTGGGGTCAGCTAAAGACTCCTATAGTCTTTACTGAAGTTAAATCAAGGTCCAGATATAGGGCTGGTCACATAGTGTTCTGGGAAGTTTGTGTTTAGACGTATGTTACAAATAAGAAAGATATCTACGTACTAGCCAAGAGTCAAAATACTAACTTTCCTGTCTTAATTCTCACAACAGTACACTCATATTTCCAGCCCTGTTCATATAACTGTATACACATATCTTCACATTTAATTAGGTCTATGAGTGTAAGAATCTTACAGTACAGGGATATAGTGGATTAGAAACTCAGATCCTGAGTCTTGCCTTGATTTTGTGTAAAGAAACAGTAACAACTTCTCTCTTTTTATCCATTTGTAAAATTGATATAAAACCAGCCGTGGTGATCTAGTACTACAATATTTATTTAATTCCATTTGAGTTTTGTATTCTAAACTGTAATAGTGTACATTGCACACAAAAAACGTGTCTGTTGCTAATTGCCTTTCATACTACTTCATTCTTGTTAAAAGGACCCTAAACAGAACAGAATAAAACCAGGTCACATGCTCCACTCTTACTATGTGTCTCAGAAATGATCAATACCCCACAAATGCACCTAAATGTTTTTGCAAGCTATGACTTATTTGGTGTGACATCAGTAAATTTCGTGTATTTTTAATTTAACACCTTAGTAATCTCCACTGCAGAATTGCAGAAACAGTTTCTGTAAAAGCATTGAAATTAGACAAGTGTCTTCTTTCATAACAGTTTCAAAAGTACAAGGAACTTTTAGAAACCCATTATCTCAAAATTCTGTATATTTTTTAGTCCCAAAGGCTTATAGTTTGACTATGGTTCAGCACATTTGCATTACAGCAAATGTTGCAGATTAAATCACACTATTTTAGTTTCTATTTTCATATTTCTACACTTATGTTCAGGCTATAATCCTGTAAGGCCATGGTGGAAAGTACTTCCCAAGACTTCTAG
Source organism: Tyto alba (assembly GCF_018691265.1). NCBI lineage: Eukaryota > Metazoa > Chordata > Aves > Strigiformes > Tytonidae > Tyto > Tyto alba. Next base: position 33,932,688 of record NW_024881318.1, read on the forward strand.
GCAACAGCATGAAACCAAATGCTCATGCAATGAACTTGAAAATTTGTCTTAGACACTTCAGCTTTTGAATGCTTCCTGCTGCATTTTTACTTATTTCTAGCTCTAGCAGAAAAATCTTCCAAGCTCTCCAGAGAAGTGCTGTGACACTTAATCAAATCGCCTACCTTTCCTTTTCTAGGTTCCCGGTTACACCTGTAATGAAGACAGAGTCCTGACTTTCAGACACTCCTGTAAATTACTTCTTGTGCAACTGAATTTGGACTGCCTGTTGTTGCTGGATTATGTGCAAAGTGTAGTATGTGCTAAAATGTTTCTTTTTTTTCTGACAATTTTGACAACACCTAATGTTGCATAGCTTTGGAATACATAAATTGTGGAAAAACTTGACTACAGAGAAACAGGAAAATTAAATGCTGGTAATCTATAATAACTATTGTGTCACCTTTTTCTTTCCTATTAGCATCTAAAAACTTTGGCACAAGCTAATTTTTGCAAGAGGAGGTACCATATCTCTAGAGAAAATGTTTGTACACACATACACACATATATAAACTCAAAAATCCAATCAAAAGTAATCATATCAATGTCTACGGCAAGCCTATAGCCATTCAAATAAAACAGTATTGCATGTCACTAACAACTGTCAGTGCTTACAGATATTTTTCTTGCATTGCACTACTTATATGCTCTTTTTTTTTTCTGGATTTTTTGCAGCACTGACTGTTACTATTACAGGAAAATGTTTCTGAGACACGAAGTAATTGAATTGGTTTGGATTTCAATATAAAAAATTTAAAATAGTTAAAATTAGGCAAGTTTGAAATGTTTAGCTGGATCACAGCTGTAATTTTCTGTGACTCACAAAGTACAGATGCTAGAAAAGAAGGAAAATACAGGAAGAAGTGCAGTCTAACTAGAAAGCATGGGTGAACTGAAAGGCTTACCTCAAGCTAATGATTTTTTAGAGCATATGCATTTGTGTACTGTCACAAATCAAAACCTGACCTCTCAAGTAGATGCTCATTAACTTTCATTGCTGTGCCATGAATACATTCATAGGTGCTTCTCAACTTGGTGTTAAAATGGCTGGGAGAGCAAAAACTGCTGTATGCCTCTTCAGTCAGCCTCTATCCTTTGCCAGGTATATTTGTGCTGGTTTGGGTTCCTTACTCTATGGAATATATTTGCCTAGTCAGGACTGTCCTACAGGCCCTGATATTATTGGGAAGGAAAGAAAGTAAAAGAAGGGCAACCAAACATGAAAATGAGGTACTGAGTCTTACTTACTGAGAGCTTGGCATAACATTTTTTTACTGAGGTCTTACTGGAGCTCTTGAAAACCTGTACCTTCAAAGACCACACCACCTCACGGCTTAATAGAATTAAATTTTACTCTCTCTCTGCTTTCAATGAAGTATTTTGGAAGTTCTCCAACTATTAAAGTTCAGTGATGAATCTTTTTAAAATTACAAATTAAACTAATAAATTAGTAATCCTAACTGCATGGGAAAAAAACCCAGCCACCTCTGTCTTCAATTGTCATATTGTAATCACAGCTCCTAAGATAATTTCTGTTATATGGCATAATAAGACCATTAGGAGATTTATTGTGTTCCTATGATCAGATCAGGACAGAGCAGCTGTTACAACATAGCTTCACTCCAAAATTAATTAGCTTCTTACTATATATGCTTTACTGTATGGAAAACAGAAGATGCTGATAGCTCAAATAACAATAGCTCAAATAACAGGTGTAAAATCAGTGGCTTTCTTTTTGGTTGATATTCAATCAGGAAAGACTCTGGAGTCACCTTTTGTTATTATAAAGTGGTTGTATTGTATCTTTTCTTGAGATTCTTCATTTCACTATACATTTGGGGTTTTTCTATACTCTAAAGCAAATCAACAACCAGGGGATTTATTAGTTAGATTCATAGAATGATAGCATGGTTTTGGTTGGAAAGCACCCATGGGTAGGGACATATTTCACTAGATCATGTCGTGAAACCTGACCTTGAACAATTCCAATGATAGGGCATCCACAACTTCTCTGGGAAACCTGTAACAGTGTCTTATCACACTCATAGTAAAAAATTTCTTCCTTATGTCCAATCTAAATCTACCTTCTTTCAGTTTAAAACCATTGCCCCCTTTCCTAACACTACAATCCTTGGTAAAACATCTCTTTCCATTTTTGTTATAAGGTTTCTTTATATACTGAATGGCCACAATAAGGTCCACTGGAGCCCTTTCTTCTCCTGGATGAACAACCCCAATTCTCTCAACCTTTCCTCACAGGAGAGGTGTTCCATCCCTCTGATCATTTTTGTGGCACTCCTCTGGACCCACTCCAACAGATCCATGTCTTTTCTGTACTGCAGGCCCCAGAGCTGAACACAGGACTCCATGTGGGGTCTCATGAGAGCAGAGTAGAGGGGCAGAATTACCTCTCTCAACCTGCTGGTCACGCTGCTTTTGATGCAGCCCAGGATATGGTTGATTTTCTGGGCTGTGAGTGCACATTGCCAGCTCATGTCCAATTTTTTATCCACCTCTGTCCCCAGGTCCTTATCTGCGGGGCTGCTCTCAATTCATTCATCCCCCGGTCTGTACTGATATTGAGGATTGCCCCAATCCAGGTGCAGGTCCTTGCACTTGACCTTGTTGAACTTCATGATGTTCTCATGGGCGCGCTGCTCAAGCCTGTCAGGGTTCCTGTGGATGGCAACCCTTCCCTCAAGCAGATCAACTGGATGACTCAGCTCCTTGACACCATTTTACCTTACATCACAGAAGGCCAAAATTTCATCCCAGACTAAGGTCTGTGGCAGTTTTAGAGGGCCAGAATCCAAAAAAGCCACATCTAGGAGGAAGCACAAATGTCCAAGGAGTCAGCTATAATATTCCTGAGCAGGTGTCCAAGATTTATGTGCCTCCCATCCCCACAGGGAAATCACATTGCTATGGCTCAATTTGTCTGTCTGTACTGTAGGCTCTTTAAGGCAGGAATATATCTTACCACATGTCTAGAGTTTGACTAGGGTCACTCTGAGAGGTGGTGAAGCTCTAAACCCAGAGCTCATGCAAGAGAAAACAGAGTTCACACAGTCTTTTCAAGCACTGGGTGCAGAGCCCCACCAGCACCAAAATTGGGTTTTTTCTTCAGCTCATGAATCAAGAACATGCTAAACCAAACAGCATGGGGCCCTAGTTTGGCTTTGAGCCTGTATGTGCTCCTTTAGTATAAATTTTAAAAAGACTAATGTAAGATGTAGACAGAAGCATGAACTGGGCTTTTTTTCCTAAAGCTTATTTCAGTGGTTTAGAAACACTGTTCCTAAAACAGTGTCACGGGAGAAGAAGCACCATATTTCCCTTCACCCCCTGCACTCCAACACTGCAGATAAACACTTAAACAGTCATCTGAAAAATAAACCAAATATTAAATATAATTGCATTGCTGCCATGTGAGGGCTAATATTTGTCAGAACTTTTTTCTAGAATGCAATCTTAGGTTCAATCCAAATGTTGAAACCGGTTTTTCAAAGGTACTGTTAGCATTTTTTCTAATTTAAAACACTTTATTCCACCACTCTGAAGTGTTACCGAACAATAAAAATCTTTCACCAAAAATCACAGAAACAATGTCACAGACATCTTTGAAACTGCAGATTAGCTTAAGGTAGGAGCAGATCAGAAATTCAAGATTGTATGAATTTTATTCTAACTTAGAGTTCAGGGTCCACCTTTAAAAAGAAGAATGATCCGGAGTCCTGATTTATTTCTTTTCACTGGCTCAGAGATGTTAAGTCAAAGCATAATGTTTGCTCATGCAACTACATGGAATCTGTCTATGAAGAATATGTGACATTTTATTTGTTACTGTGCAAACAGGCACGAGGCAAAATGTCTTCATTCAGTGTTAGCATGATGGCATTGTGAAACAGCATTGCAGTTGTCTCAGAAGTGGGTTTGCAGTGACCTCTGTAGGACAGACCTGAGACAGGGTCCATTCATGCTCCACATTCACTTCTGGAAAGTCATTATCATGTTGGACACAGCTGCAGCTTCTCCAGCCTAATCATGGTGCAGATCTCCTGCCTACCCATACCAGGATGAAAACCTCCTGATCTTCAGCCCATGATACCCTGAGTGCTTGAAAACTCTGCTAAGGCAGTGTGGTAGAGACCTCCCCACTAGTTCCTGGAGTGTTTAGACGTGTAAGTACCAGTTGTGACTACACTAAGGTGTCTGAAGAATAATTTCAGTGAAACTACTCGTTGTTCTGTTTCAAGGTTTACAGCATGCAGAGATCCCCTGGTAACAAGTCTCTGTCTCAGCTATTGCAGGGAGATATAACCACCAACCACACAACATTCAATTCAGTCTGCCTATTGGGATTATTTCCTTATTAAATATGCTGCAAGACAGGGACAGTTTGTGCAGGATAAAGAATATTTTGATCTCTGGCCTCTTGAGCATTTTTGACAGAGCAACAGATTTTAGGAGAGCAAATTTCAGCTCGCTCAGAGCTCAGTTGGGAGGGATTCCATGGGAAGCTTCCATGGAGGATAAAGGAGTTAGTGAGTGTTGGAAGTTTTTCAGAAATACTCATGGAAGCACAAAAACAGTTCATCCCCTTTAAAGGTAAGGGAAGTAGGCAGAGCAAGAGACCCCTCTGGCTTAACTGTGATCTTCTGAGTCTGCTCAAAACCAAAAGAGAAGCATAACAGAGTTGGAAAAGCGGACAAATACCCATTGAGAGCTACAAGGGCATTGCCAGGGTGTGCAGAGGTATGGTTAGGAAAGGAAATGCTCAGTTTAAATTTAAATTGGCCAGAGATGTCAAAAAGGGTTCTTCAGGTATGTAAATGACAAGCAGAAACAGAAGGAAAATATTGGCCCATTGTTAAACAGGAGAGGTGAATTATTCACTAACAACGCTGAAAAGGCATTGGTTCTCAACACTTTCTTCAGCTCTGTCTTTACCAGCACTATTGAGCCCCAGGCCCTGGGAACAAAAATCCAGGTCGATGCAAACACAGGCCCACTGTCAATGAAGGCAGAGTTGTTATGTGAACTATTACAGGAGCCTGACCCCTATGAATCAATGGGCCCTGATGTTGTCTACCCAGGGGTGTTAAGAGAGCTGGCTGATGTCATTGTGATGCCACCCTCCATAACCTCTGAAAAGTTGTGGAGATCATGAGATGTCCCAGAAGACTGGAAAAAGGCTAATGTCACCCCCACCTACAAGAAGGACTTAAAGGAGGATCTAGAAAATTATAGGCCCATCAGTCTTACTTCAGTCCCTGGGAAAGTTATGGAACAAATCTTCCTGGGGCCTGTCACAAGTCAAACAAAACACATGATTGGGGAAATCCAGCACAGATTCTCCAACAGCAAGTCATGCTTGACAAACCTGACCACCTTATATGACAAAGGCACCTGCTTGGTTGATGTGGGGCAAGCAGTGGACATTGTCTACCTGGATTTATCCAAGGCTTTTGATAAGGTTCCGCACAGCCTCCTCCTAAAGAAATTGGTGCATTATGCTCTAGACAAGTGGTCTGTGCAGCAGGTGGGGAACTGGCTGACAAACCACACCCAGAGAATGGTGGCAAATAGCTTCTTTTCAAACTGGCAGCCTGTCACAAGTGGAGTCCCCCAGGGATTGATAGTGGGCCCAATGCTGTTTAATATCTTCGTAAGTGATCTGGATTATGGGATAAAGTGTACCCTGATGAAGTTTGCTGGTGATACCAAACTGAGTGGAGAGGCAGGCACTTCAGAAGGGAGAGCCACCATGCAGGAAGACCTAGATAGGTTGCAAGAGTGGGCTAACAAGAACCTTATGATGTTCAACAAGGACAAGTGTAAGGTCTTACACCTGGGAAAACATAATCCAGGAGCGCAGCACAGGCTGCGATCTACCTGGCTGGGGAGCAGCTCTGTGGAAAGGGACCTGGGAGTCTTTGTGGTCAGCTAGATCAATATGAGTGAAGTGTGATGTAACAGCAAAAAAAGCCAACAGGGTGCTGGGTTGCATCAAGGGCATCACCAGCAGGGATAAAGAAGTCATTCTACCACTCTACTCAGTGATTGTCAGGACACACCTGGAATATTGCCTTCAGTTTTGGTCCCCACTATAAAAAAAAAAAAGATGTAGGTGAGCTGGAGAGGGTTCAGAGAAGGAAGGGCCACCATGTTGATCAAGGGACTGGAAATCTTGCCATATGATGAAAGGCTGAGAGAACCGGGTTTGTTCAGTCCTGAGAAGAGACGGCTTAGGGGAGACCTTATCATCATGCTCCAGTATTTAAAAGGTGGCTATGAAGAAGATGGAGTCTTTGTTTTTACAAGGAGTCACATGGAAAATATGAGGAATAATGGGTACAAGTTACTCCTGGGGAGATTCCTATTGGATACAAGAGGAAAAATTTTCACAATGAGAACAATCAGCCATTGAAACAATCTCCCCAGGGAAGTGTTGGATTCCTCAACATTGGACACTTTCAAAACACAGCTGGACGGGGTGCTGGGCCATCCTGTCTAGACTGTGCTTTTTCCAAGTTGGACCACATGATCCTTGAGGTCCCTTCCAACCTAGCATTCTACATTTTTCATCCACCACTACCCCTAAATCCTTCTCTGCTGGGCTGCTCTCAATCCCTTCATCCCTCAATCTGTACTGATATTGGGGCTTGCCCCAGCCCTGGTGCAGGACCTTGCACTTGGCCTTCTTTAACCTCATGAGGTTCACATGGGCCCACTTCTCAAGCTTGTCCGGGTCACTTGGTTGTGTCAACTGCACTGCTCATCTTAGTATCATCTGCAAACTTGATGGGGGTATACTCGATCCCACTGTCTCTATCGTTGACAAAGATATTAAACAGTACTGGCCCAATAGAGACCTCTGAGGTGCAATACTTGTCACTGATCTCCATTTGGACATTGAGCCATTAACCACTACCCTCTGGATGCAACCATCCTACCAATTCCTCATCCACCAAACACTCTATCCCTCAAATCCATACCTCTCCAGTTTAGAGAGAAGGATGTTTCGGGGGACCATGTCAAAGGCCTTACAGAAGTCCAGATAGATGACATCAGTAGTTCTTCCCTTGTCCACTGATGTAGTCACTCCATTATAGAAGGCCACTAGGTTGTTCGGTCAAGACTTGCCCTTGGTGAAGCCACGCTGGCTGTCTCAAATCACCTCCCTGTCCCCCGTGTGCCTTAGCATAGCTTCTAGAAGGCTCTGTTCCATTATCTTCCCAGGCACATGAGTGAGTCTGACAGGTCAATAGTTCCCAGGGGCCTTCTTTCTATCCTTTTTAAAAATGGGTGCAATGTTTCCCTTTTTCTAGTCTCCAGAGACTTCACCTGACTGCCATGACTTTTCAAATACCATGGAAAGTGGCTTGGCAACTACATCAGCAACTTCCCTCAGGACCCTGGGATGCATCTTGTCAGGTCCCATAGACTTATGTAAGTTCACATTCCTCATGTGGTCTCAAACTTGTTCTTCTCTTACAGTGGGAGGGACATTGCTCCCCCGATCCCTGTCTTGCAGTCCATCTACTCAACAAGTGTGGGAAGAGAGGTTGCCAGTGAAGACTGAGGCAAAAAAAGTTCTTGAGTACCTCAGCCTTCTCCTTGTACATTGTCACATGTTTGACAATCATTTTCACTAGTGGAGTATGCTTTTTTTTACCTTCTCAGGGGAGGATACAGAGAAGTCAGAGCCAAAGTTTTCAGATGTGCACATCAATAGATGAAAAGCAAGAGACATGAGGTGGAGTATAGAAAGTTCAGACTAGAAATAAGTAAACTATTTTTCATCATGTATATGGTCAAGCACTCTGGAACAGAGAGATTATGGAGTCTGTCTGCCTGTACAAGGCTGTGAGTAACCTGCTGTAGTTGACCATGGAGGGTGGACAGAGCGATCTCCAGAGGTGCTGACATGCTTCAGCCACTTGTGGTTCTTTAAAATGGCTTCTATGCAAGGCCATGTCAAGAAACTCAACACTGAATTTTTAAATTTGCTGATGTTTAGCAAAACCTATTCTGCTCCTAACTCCAGATTCTCAGAAGAGAAACATTGCACTGGTGAGTATTGTGTGCCTCATGGTTGTGAAATGCAAAAACTTCAGGCAGTGCTCAGAATTCCAAGGCTATAAATGATTAAGAGAAATAATGTTGCATACTTTTTCCAGCTGTAATTATCATGAGCAGGCACTCAATTTCTATGAAGGTACCATAAAGATACTGAACTGAGAAAAGCATATTGAACTGAGACATCTATACCAATCTTGCCTTTACTTCAAACAATATTTATCTTGAAAGAAAGTTATGTCAGTGCTGAAAATCACTAATCACTGGCTCTATTGTGTAAGCCTGATACTTTATATAAACAATGCAGGCCTTGACAATGACTATACACTTCAGTTGGAACTGCAAGGCTGATAAGAGGGAAACATCCTGACCCAGGAGTCAGGATGATTGCCTGAGAGACATGAAGTTGGTGAAAATTGGTGGTAACTGGGGGAAAGCTAAAGGCAGCAGGGGGAGACCACAAACACCAACTCAGTTTAAGACCAGGAAGATGTACCCTCCCTCATCCTTTAAGTTTGCACAAAATAATTATAAGACACTGTAACTTTAAATCAAGATGAGGTATGATATTAACTAATGAGGGACAAAGTGGTAAGAAACTAACCAATGGTCATTACAGTAAATGTGTATTCGTGTAGTTTGAAGTGTATAAATACATTGACATTCTTCTGTGCTGTGGGCTAGCTTTGTGCAATTACCACCTAGCACCCCTCTGTCCCATATCACTCTGTGGGCTAGGATGGGATTGTTTTCAATTCTCTGTGCGGTATGAGGAGTGACAATAATCTCCCAAAAAGTTTCTCCAAATAGCAAGTTTTTACTTGAAATCAGACAGAGGCACAATGGATAGTATAGTGGCTAGGCAAAGACTCAAATAACAACCAAAATTTGCTAATACAATGAAAACAGTGGCTAATGCAAAACTAACAGCATATACCAACAAACCATTAATACACCAACAAACTCTACAACGTGTAACATATACCAACAAGCCATATATCCAGAAAATGGAGAATGGGAGAGAAAAGGAGAAAAAGTTAAAGAGAGAAACAGAGAGAAAAAGAAATGGGAGGGAGAGAGAGAGAAAGAGAAAGATTTCATTGTCCTGGTTCCAGCATTGGTCCAGACAGCCTGGAGGTCCAGTTCCAGAGGGGCATGACACGGGGCTTCAATTTGCATCCTTTTATAATCCTTTGCCCCTCCTCCGGGTAGGTACTTGGATTCATTAGGCTAATTAGGTGTCACACACAGTTCATGCTTCTAGAACCCTCTGGACCCTGGTGCATGGGTAGTTTGCCTCCTCAGAGCTCTGTGGAAATGGGTCAGTGGGCTTGGGGGTCATCAGGGAGCATGACTGCCATCTGACCCTTCCTCTTGGTGCACACGTCGTGAAAATGGCCTCTCCATTAGCTCTTCATGGAGTCACTCAAGACAGGGAAGTCCAGCCTCAGAAAGGTGTGGTCCCACCTCCACGGGACCCCCCCCCGCCTGTCACCACATCTCCCTGTCATTACCTGCATGACTCCAGTGTCTCAATAGAGACTGTCTCCTTTGCCAAAGTTCCCCATTGGATGTTTGAGGCATTAACAATGATTTTGGTCAGACCATCACACCCTCTTTGCACAAACACAGAATAAATGTCTCTGTGTATAATGTTGTCTTATTGCATACTGAGTACTGTAACCTGTTTGAAGGCCAACATCACCACCTCCACAAACAACCGCAGCAACACCAGCACTGTCCACACAACAATCTGGATTTCACAGCCTACCATGTTTTTCTTTCTGCCCAGAGTCCCTATTGGGCATTACCAACATAGTCCAAAGACTAACATCATCAGACAACTCCAATCTCCTCATCAACCAACAAGGCAGAAGCCCACAGTGACACCACTGGACACAGCCTGCTTATATGAGCTGTACTTTATGAACTGAGGTGCTTCATGCTTTTTGTTACTCTCCAGTATAGGATACTATCTGATACTTGCTAGACCACATCCCTATCCACTCTCCCATTGGAAGCAGAAGGTGCTGCACACAGCTGCACCACTGGTAAACAGCCAATAAGCTCTTCACACAGCTGTTGCTCACCTACATTGTGACCTTGTCCTAGTTTGAGCTCAGAAGGTGACTGAGCACCATGCAGCTGCTCACTCACCCCTTCCCCCCTTAGGAATGGGAAGGAGAAAATAAAGCAAAAGGCTTAATAAGAATTGAGATGAAGACAGAGAGGGGTGACTTACCCATTACTGTCACAGGCAAAAGACAGACTTGTTAGGGGAAGAAGAACATATTTTAATTCAAACACTAACAGCAACACTTAACAGGTAGAGTGAGACAGTGAGAAGCATTACCACATCTCAACATCTTCCACTCACCCCTCCCTTCTTCCCAGGCTCATCTTTGCTCCTGAATTCCCTACCTCCTCCCCCCGCAGTGGTGCAGTGGGAAGGGACTGGGGGTTGCAGTCAGTCCCACTGCTTCTTCCTTCTCAAGGTGGGGGCACTCCTCACATTCTTCCCTTACTCCAGTGTGGCTCCCCTCTCACAGGAGACAGACCTCCATGAACCTTCTCTGATGTGTGTTCTTCCCGTGGGCTGCAGCCATTCCCATGCTGATCCAGCATGGGTCACTCCCATGTGTTGCGGTCCTCCCACCACCAAACCACAACAGCAGGGGCTTCTTCCTCGCATAGAGTGCCACATAGATACCACAGAGTGATGCAAGTGGTGCTGGTGACAGGGTTTGAGGTTCTATGACCATGGGATGCTGTTTGCAAGCCAGTCTCTGCTTGGGATAGATGGGATCCACATAACTAAGTGGGGCAAATATATTTTTGCCAGTAGGATGGCTGATCTCATAAGGAGGGCTTTAAAATCAACAAAATGAAGCTTAAGTGGGGTTACTTCCAGGATCTGCATATAAGCAAGGAAGTGCCTACAAGGCACAACTATGGAGAAATCCTCAACACCCCTTCTAGGAAGTGAACGTGCTGGTGTGCCTCTCCAAAGTGCATACTAGTGTATGCAGTGTGGGGAATAAACACAATGAGTTAGAGATCTGTGTGCAGTTGCAGGGCTATGATCTTGTTGGGATCACAGAGACATGGTGAAATGGCTCACATGACTGGAGTGCTGCAATGAAGGGATATAGGCTCTTTAGGAAGAATGGGAAAGAGCAGTGAGGAGGGGGAGTTGCCCTTTACATGAGAGAGCAACTGGAGTGCATAGAGCTCTGCCTGGGGATGGATAAGGAGTCAAATGAGATTTTATGGATAAGGATTAAAGAGAATAAAGGTAAAGGTGATGCTATAGTGAGTATCTGTTACACACCACCTGACTAGGAAGAAAAAGTGGATAAGGCCCTCTACAGACAAATAGGAGCAGCTTCACATTTGTGGGCCCTGGTCCTCATGGGAGACTTCCATCATTCCCTGGAGTAGTACATAAGCTATCCTGGAGGTTCCTGAAGTGCACTGATGATAACTTCCTCCTCCAAGTGACAGAAGAGGCAACAAGTAGAGGTGTTCTGCTGAACCTCATACCCACCAACAGCTTCTTGGGAATGTGAAAATCAAAGGCACTTTGGCTGCAGTGACCATGAGGTGGTAGAGTTCAGGATCTTGAGGAGAAGGAGGAGTATAAAAAACAAGGTCACAACCCTGAACTTCAGGAGACCAGACTTTGGCCTCTTCCAGGATCTTCTTGGAAGAGTCCAATGGAATAAGGTCCTAGAGGGAGGAGGTGTCCAAGAAAGTTGGTTAGTATTTGAGTATCACCTTCTCCAAGCTCAAGATTGGTCTACCCCAATGAATATGAAATCAGGCAAAAATACCAGGCCACCTCCATGGATGAACAAGAAATTCCTGACCAAACTCAAACAAAAAAACAAGCATACAGAGGGTAGAAGCAGGAACAGATAGTTGGGGAGGAAAACAGAGATATTCTCTGAGCATTCAGGGATGATGTTAGGAAAGCTAAAGTCTGATGAAATTGAAGTTGACTGGCGATGTGAAAGAGAATAAGAAAGGCTTCTGTAAGTATATATGTGACAAAAGGAAGACTAGGGAAAATGTAGGCTCATTGTTGAATGAGATAGGGGACCTGGTGTACTGGGTTTGTGTGTGTGTCAGGGGCTTTTGGTAGCAGGGGAGGGTGCTACAGCGGTGTCTCCCTGTAAGAATCTCCTTGAAGCTCCCCCAGCTCCAATCAAGGCCTGCCTCTGTGCCAAGGCCAAGCTAGTTAGTGACAGTGGCTGCATCTCTGTGATAATGTATTAAGAAGGGGAACGTGGGAGGAGGAGTTAGAGTTGTGAGGAGAAGTAGGGAGGAGGACACCTATGCAAACACTGAGGTCAGTGGAAGAAAGGAGGAGGAAGGTGGGGGAGTGTGTCAGTTCAGACACCCTCCTGCAGCCTGTGGTGAGACAGCAGGGCTGCCCCCTGCCACCCATGGAGGTCTACTGTGGTCCACTGTGGTCCCTTGGAGGACCTCATGCTGGAACACGTGTCTGCATGCAAAGAAGGCTGGGACTCTGTGGGAAGAAGCCCCCACTGTTGTAGTTTGGCACTGGGAAGATTGTAACTTGTGGAACAGATCCACGCATGAGAACAGACTGAGAACAGCTGCAGCCCATGGAAAGGATTCATGCTGGCGAAGTTCATGGAGGACTGTCTCCTGTGAGAGGCACATCATGCTGGAGCAGGGGAAGAACGTGAGGAGTCCTCCCCCTGAGAAGGAAGAAACAGCAGGAATGACTGCATCCCCACCATTCCCTTCCCCCTGTGCCACTGAGGGGTAGGAGGTAGAAAAATTGGGAGCAAAGCTGAGCCTGGGAAGAATGGAGGGGTGGGGAAAGGTGTTTTTAAGATGTGGTGATGCTTCTTACTGTCTTACTCTGTCTGTTAAGTGTTGCTGTTAGTGCCTGAAATAAGCTGATGTTCTTGTTCTTCCCCTAATGAGTCTGTTTTTTGCCAGTAACCATAATGGCTGAGTCATCCCTCCCTGTCCTTATCTTGATTCCTGATCCTTTTGCTTTATTTTCTCCTTCCCATTCCTGAGGGGAAAAGGGAGAGTGAGCAGCTGTGTGGTGTTTAGTTGCCCTCTGGGCTCAAACCACAACACCTGGTAACATAGGACATTGAGAAGGCTGAGGTACTGAATGCCTTCTTTGCATCAGTCTTTACTGGCAGACCATCCCTCAGGAATCCCAAACACCAGGAGAAAAATGTGGAGCATGCACCCTTGTTGGTAGAGGATTAGGTCAGGGAATACTTAAGAAACCTGGAAATATGTAAGTCCATGAGCCCTAATGAGATGCATCTATGAGTTCTGAGGTAGCCAGCAGATGTCATTGTGAAGCCGTTCCCAATAATTTTTGATAGACAGTAGGGACTGGAAGAAGTGCCCAAAGACTGAAGAAAAACAAATGTTACTCCTGCCTTCAAGAGGGCAAAAAGAAAGACTGGGGGAACTAGAAGCTAGTCAGCCTAACTGTGATCCTTGGAAAGGTGATGGAGCAGCTAATGCTGGAAACTATTTCCAGGCACATGAATTACAAGAAAATAAATTATCAGTAGTTGGCAGCATGGCTTCACCAATGGGAAGTCATGCTTGACCAACTTGATAAAATTCTACAGTGCAATGACTGGCCTGGAAGGTGAGAGGAGATGAGTGGATATTGTCTACTTGGACTTTAGAAAACACTGTCTACCATAAGATCTTCACAGAGAAGCTGTTGATTTATAGTGCAGGTGAGCAGATTGAAAAGTGGCTGAACAGCTGATGTCAGCAGGTGGTTATCAGTGGACCAAAATCTAGTTGGTGTACTAGTTACTCACTAGTGGAGTCAGCAGTGGGTCCAGTCCTGTTTAACATTTTCATTAATGATACAGATGATGAGTCAGAATGTGCCCTCATCAGGTTTCCTGATGACACAGAACTGATGCACCAGAGGTCATGATGCCCTCCAGAAGGACCTCAACAGGTGGAATATATGGGTTGACAGAAGCCTCAAGAAGTTCATCAGAGAGTGAAGGGCAAAGTCCTGCACCTGAGAGGGGAACCACACCATGCACCAGCACATGCTGGTGTTCATGTTCAACACCAAGCTGAACATGAGCCAGCAATGTGTCCTTGCAGCAAAGAGAGCGAATGGTATCCTGCACCGCGACGGTTGGAGTGCTGCCAGCAGGTCAGGGGAGGTGATGCTTGCCTTCTCCTCAGCACTGGTGAGGCCACACCTGGAGTGCTGTGTCCATTTCTGGGCTCCCCAGTACAAGGGAGACATGGACCTACTGGAGAGAGCCCAACAAAGGGCCAGGAGGAACTTGAAGGGACTGGAGCACGTCTCCTGTGAGGAAAGGCTGAGAGAGCTGAAAAGGTTCATCCTAGGGAAGAGAAGGCACAGAGGGGACCCCACCCAGATAGATAAATACCCAAAGGGAGGCTGCAACAAAGACAGAGCCAGGCTCTTCTCAGAGGTGCTCACTGACGGGACCGGAGGCAATGGAACACAGGAGGTGCCCTCTGGACATCAGGAAACACTTTTTTACCATGAGAGTGACTGAGGCCTAGCACAGGTTTCTCAGAGAAGGTTGTGGCGTTTCCCACCTTGGAGATATGCAAAATCCATCCAGACCTTGTCCTGGCAACCAACTGTAGGTCTCCCTGATGGAGCAGGTGGTTGAACAAGACAACCTCCAGAGGACCCATCCAACCTCAATCATTCTTTGATTGTGTGTGATTCATAGGGCCAATCAGTCATATATTTTGACAACAGAAATGACAAATAACTTCCATTTCTTTTTCAAATTAGACCTTACATGTTGATAAATTGTCTAACGCTCGTGCTGAAAATGTCTCTAGTGTGGTAAAGTACCAGTAGTAATGAGGGTAGAGGTTTTAACCAAAGTGCTGTATGATGGGGCAGAATTAGGCCAGTGGGCAATGCTTACCAGATGGTTTTGTCATTGCTTTCACCAGGGCCAGTATTTTAGATAAGCATTTCTGAGAGCTTATTTTGTAATTTGCTTCTTCTATCATACCTAGATCAGATTGTCCAAAACATGGGCAGTTGTAACATTTAGTGTTTGCACACAAACTCTGAGATGGAATCCCTAAGTTTTCTAACATTTTTCCCTTGTGGTCATGCAGCAGCATTTGTGTAAATGTGTATCTTAAACTTTTTAGTGTTCCCAGAGTAGGGTGAGGTGTTTCTCATCATATTGTTTCTGTATATTATATGTTCTCTTACTAATAAGGATAGAGTATTTCCGCCCTAGATGCACCGATGCTTTCTTTAATGTTCTAACATTAACATTTATTATATTTATTGTAGACACATATTCCTACCAGCACTGATCACTTGCATTGGTTCTGCCCTGGGTGCTTGGCCTGTAACTTGGTAGGGGAATCTCCAGAGCCCTCCTCATTAAAGTTTCAGAACCTCACTGAAATCCAAGACTATGCTGATGTTGCAGGCATTACTGTTCATGTATTGCTAAGCATAATGCATCTGTGAGGATCTTCAAAACACGTCCCAAAACCTCATAGTTTTCCCTTGTATTAAGTCAGGTATCCTTTACCAGCAATTCTGGGACCTGAAGCTTAGTATCCATTTCCTTTCCTAGCCCTACCACATACTTCTCTATTTAAACAAAACATACAGATGTCCAGGGAAACCTGGCTAGAACAACAAAAAACCTCAACCACATTTCCAGCAAGGGCCAGGTAAAGCTCTCTATGTCACTGTGACCATGCCAGGCAGCCACAAATTTATTTCACTTGACAATTTGGCCTACTCACTTGCTTACTTTGTAGTGACCCTTCCTTGTTAGTGATCAGGATAATAGTATTTTGGTTTAAAAGGGCAAACAAAACTGTTCAGATTTTTACAGCCTTCATCAGCTGATTTCTTTGTACTGTACCAATGCTGATAGTTCCGGTTTAACATGGGTCCCACACTATAACTTTGGGGAGGACAAAAATATCCAAGTCATTTTATTGTAGCCAGATCACACACAAGACAGGAGGCTTAGGACTGGGACATTTGTAATCCCCTTGATCTGGCAGTTACATAAATATTTCTCCATTCATTAACAAGTCCTCTTCAGCAAGAAGTGTTTAGATTTCCAGATGTGAATCATGAACTTTCTGGTACACACTACTTACAACTGTAACTAATTTTTTATTTTTCCTTCTTTCTGTGGCTAGAGTATGAGAATTCTTTTGTCACTTAATGTACACAGAACTATAACAAACCAAAGGAAATATAGCAGCATCATAGGCAGAAAAAAATATTTTTTTTCCCAGTAACTGCTGTCTTAATAATTAACTGGCAGCCAGAAGGATTAAATATTTTGCCTAGACTGAGGACGTAAAGGTGCAAAACTCACTTAGTCTTCCCCTGCATCAAATGATTTTAGTAGTATTTCCTAACAAGCTGAAAAACAGGAATTCTAGTAGAACACCAGTAGCAATTTCAGGTGTCTACAAGGATTTGAAATGCCACAAACTGCCAGACTTCTGACTGACTCAGCTGTCTTCCAAACCAAATGCAGTTCCTATTGACTTAGATGGGAGCTGAATGAAGGTGATGCTGAGGTGATGTCACCAGTCTTCAGCTGATAACCAAAGGAGATAATCTTTTGGTTATCTTCTAACCAAAATATGAAGATCTACACAAGCCTACCAGCAATCACATGGTCCATGTTAGTATGTTAATAAGTTTATAGCAGAATGCTGACAAATTTTCTGTCCAGGAACATAACAAGTATAAAATCTTAGAAGTTTTCCCATTACTAGTGCTTTTCTCTTACACAGCTTTTATATTATATCTAGACAATGCATTCTGGAGGCTGAAGAAATTCCAAACAATGAAAGAGACAAATCTGAGGTTCAATTGTGATTATTTTCCACTAAACACAAGCACTTCCCTGTTGTTTATTCTGGAATTAAAAAAAAAAAAAAAAAAAAAAAAAAGCATTCTGTAGGGACTGTAGGCTACTTACTAATACAGATATCAGAAATTGGTTATGATATTCACAGACTCAATAGAAAGAGCTGAAACTTGACACATGTAACAAAAAATGCATACTGAGATGCTTAGCTGGGGATTTTTCTTGCCAGTGACCTAAACCAATTTTACTCTAGTTTAATTTTGTTAAAATAAGTATTATCTCACCAGTTCGAAGTTACGCACTACATTTTTATCAATTGCAGAACTCCATCGCACAGCAATAAGCATGTCTCTGCAAAGCAGGGACAGCAAAAACAGGTGCTATTTACTGTGAGTTAAATTACCACAAGATGTCACCAGTGTCAAATATAAGAAAGTATTCTAAAACTTCATAGCCTTATTATTCAGGAACTGTATTTTCAAAGCTGATTTACAAAATATATGACCTGTCAAAAGCATTGCTGTTGTAAAAATTGGACCTGTTAAAGCAAGAATTTTTATAATACATACAAGTGATTGGTTGTACACCAGTGTATAATTTTTATAAAATCTCATCTACCAGTTACATGTTTACTAGACCAAAATGATTATAAACATGGTGAGTTTTATTTATGCCTCCTGCTGGGTATGTGCACATTGTGTCAATGATACTGTTGCTGTGAATAACACTAGAATAAACAGAAAAACATTAGAAATAGAAGTTCAAGAGATTCAGGCACAAGATGTCTTTGTAAGCTAAAAAGGGAAACATATTCCCATCTGCCTCCAACTTTCAGCAGAAATGTTCTCTTAACTGCTTTTTATGTCTTTGAAAACTTACCTTGACAATGCTGTGAAGTGAAAAAGTGAAGTAAGATTTTTTAAAAATTTTTAATTTTTTTTTTTAGAATTAATTTTGAAAGGGCAAAGTGTATTCCTAGAGAAATTTTGGGGGATAAGGTGTGAAACTTTTTTCAGTGGTGTATTTTGGCACATCCCATTAAGGTAACCATTGACCATTCACAGTACTCATCCAAAACAAATTAAATGCTGTTCTCCTGAGGTGTTTGCTAGTAAATACTATCACTCAAATTTATTTGGAAAGCACACTGTTGCAAAGTAGTGGAAAATCTGTCATAGTCCCGAGGTGCTCAGCATGATCATTACATCTAAAACCCTGCTTCTTTATAGAGAGGCACCAGCAACCAAATACTGACTGTCAAATTGGTAGTCTCAGTCTTTTTGCAAACCAGCAAGGCAGGGCATATAAGTGTCATGAATAGGGAGAGTTGCAGAGGTGCCTCTTTTCTTTGGCATTTGTTTTTTATTTTTCATGACCTGAATTGGACTGGTCTTTAAAAATCTCTTTTCCAGATGCCTCAGTTATAGCTAAATCACACAGAGTGCAGTCAGGCTGTTTGCTCCTTCACTGTAGTAGCTTGATGGAAGTCTAATTCTCTTGCCTTTCCCTTATGTCCTAATTACTGCAACATCATTCTTTCTATAGGATCTGGCATTAGATCTGTTTCTTCCCTCGTCATCTATTAAGAAGCTATTCAGGCTTCAGTTTTATTGACTGAAGTTGTCACAGAGGGCCATAATATATTATGAATATTAGTAATACTGGAACTAATTGCATTTGGGTGAATAGTGGAGTGAAAGTATGAGCAACATGAAATCTCACTTGTGGCTTCTAAGCATAAGTATTCAGCTCTGTACTGTTTAACTAGACAGTAATGACAAAATACCTGGGCAGTGTAAAGTGGATGTACAACAGAGCAGTATGTGTTCTGTTGCAGTCAAACTATCTTAGCCTTACTTTTCCATCTGCTTCATCTTATTGTTATACATATGATACTACAAAGCGCAATCCTCTCACCAGTGCTGCCAGTTTCATTATGTAGTAATAATAATCTCATTTGAGAGAATGTCAAGTGACAGCATAAATAGAGCTTTTTCTAACATCAGTGGCAGACAGAGAAGAATGTAAAACTTGAAAAACTCTCAGATCCCATCTCTACAATCTATTACCAACAGCAATTCTTGGCATTGGCTTAAGCAGTCACCAATCTCTCTCTATGTCTTTTCTTCTTACCTAAGAGGGAGTCTTTTTACAAACTCATCTTCTTAGAACAAACTGAATACTGCTTGGATGAATACACATAGGCAGAATTATTCTTCCTTTTCTGCAGATAAAACTGTTTAGATAAACATATAGTATTGACCCAAGAGAGATGTTTTCCTTTTTATTTGCATTATACTTGTTTCTGAATTTATTCTGTCAACAGGATTTACTAATGGATTAAATAGCACTATTCAAAGTTCTGTGTTGCTTGTTTATGATGGAGCTAAATATGTGAATTCATAAACTTGTTCCAACATTCTTGTTCACATGCTGGAGTTGCCAAATGGAAAACTGATAAGGTATACATCTTCTCAACAGCATATAGTCATCAGAAAGGAGGTACATCAGTCTCATTCTGTTCCCAGTCTTTCTCCTAGCTTCTGGCTTCGGAGGATAAAATGTTAATGCATTATTATCTGCAGTGAGACAGAGCACAGAGGAAAGAATACTGGAAGGAACTAACTGAAGTATGAGATCAAGGTACCAAGAAATTTAATAATTGGATGCAACATATACTTGTGAAAAAAGAAAAAAAAAGAAAACACTATCCAACTGTATAACAAATCTCAAAGAAGAAAGAAGGACTTGCACATACAGTGCTATTTCTTCACAGCTTTAACTAAAGGAAAGCTCCCAGCCATTACTTGTTGAAAGATTAGGTTCTGCAGTGATATCTCTGATCTTTCTGAAGGAAGAAGATGGCAAAGGACCATGAAATCCAACTATTTAAAAGCTGAGCTTGTATAAAGGACAGAATGAGAGATTTTGCTCCTTCTTGTAGAGAAGACATTCAAATATTTCAAGTCAGTGCCAAGAATCACTGGATATTGATTTCAATAGTTCTAAGAGCTCAGCAGTCACTGTTACTGATTTGCAGGATTTAAAAGTTGATGAATTTATCTAACTTGCCTCATCTGTGTCATGGAAGAGAAATAGGCATGGTCTCATCAGACCTGATGTTCTGCTTTTCTATATCTAAAATCCACAGCAGTTCAACTCTCAGCATTGCAGGCAGCTAGAACAAGGTCAAATCATGGGTGCTTGTAAGTTCATTGACTCAGCATTTTTAGGTGACTGGTCTGATGTCAACTAGCAAAGCTGTGAGGATACTTGCTCAGCACTAGTACTTTGATGGGAGAATGCCAGCAAAGAGGTCTTTGTGAGCTCATTTGCTGAACACCATTAATTTGCTAGTTGAAAGTCAAATGCCTTTGGGATGTGCATGGTTGTTGTTTCAACAACTCTACTGCCAGCCTGCTGATGTTATGTCAAGACAAAAGATGTAATGTTGTTATTGGACTGACATATCACATGGATAAATTGACACAGCATCACTGCTACGAAGTTCATAACTTCCTTCTCTGATGTAATAGAAGATGCAGTACCAGCTTCTTCCCTATTGGATTCTTCAAATGTGAGTTGAAGAAGTTGTTCAACCTTAAGTTGAAGTTGTTTCTTTCAACCTTGAGTTAGTCTGTTATGTCTATTATGTTCAGGTTTGGGGGTTTTGGGGGTTTTGTTTAAAGTCTTATCTAAGAGCAACACAGTTCAGGAATTATACAGAATCACTTACATCAAGCAAGCTGAAGAGTGGAGAAATATAATGCAATGTATTCTAAGCAACCCTCAAAACTTCTTCATTTTTCCATAAGATTCATATAAACCAGTGACATCATTTGTAACATTTGATATTTCCAGTTTCCACACATAGTTTCTTTGCTTGGTTTAAACAAGGATTTAGTTTGTGTTATTGCTTACATCTAAATCAGTTTCTTGGTCTTCTTCTTTTAACCTTTCACCTCTTTTTAAAATATGGCTTTAAGATGAAATATTGATGGAACAGTTCTTTGAGTAGCCAATATTCTTCCTAAACATTGTGCGCTTTGTTATTGAATTAATTTCTTAGCACTGGCTATGTGCATGGTTCTAAGATCAGTTAGGAGGATTTTCCAAAGTAATTTCATAGTAGGAAAAACTTCCTTTTTTTTTGTAGGTTTTTGTTGCTTTTTTTTTAAACAAAAAAATAAAAGTGATCTATGCTATGTTTGGACACACTACTTGACATCTTACGTTTTAAGTAGTTTATGTCAGGAGAGTTTAATACATTATCCATGTAATCTGCCAATGTTTTACATCTGTATTGTGTTAATAAAATTAAGAAGACATAATGAAGACATAAGGTTGTAGAGTAGTAGTCAAACTCTTTACAAGTCCCTTCATCTTACATTGCTCTTAAATGGGAGCAAATTCCATGAAATAAATGCATAAAGTTTAAATAATAGCCATTAGCTCAAAATTTTACCCATTTTTTTGAACTGAAGAGTTGTTAAACATGAAGAGCCATCATGGCAGTCATTATAGTGGCAGATATCTCCATTTATCTTTGCTCTCATATAAAAATAGGGAAAATAGGGTAAATTGATCCCAGATGGATAGAAACAGAACCCTGTCTCCAGCACTGATCCATCATATAATTTAAAGGGGGAGTTTCTTATTCCATCAGCACCTTGAGTAGGCAAAACCAACAAAGCTAGAATGCAATGAATGCAAATATTGCTGTTATATATCTACTCCAAAATCTTTCCTTCTTCCATACTTTAATCATATTCTATCACATTCATTTCAGTAAGTCTCAGTCTTTTCAAACTTCTTCCTCTGGAGGGTTTTGATTCTTACCATCTTCCTTGCAAAGCACTTCAGAAAGCAAGTTCTGATGGGGCTGTGCACCTCTTTCCATGAAGACTGTTCTCAAAAGGCACTTGAACATTGAAGCTCAAACAGAGGTTCAGCCATGAACATTTCTGCCACCAAGAGGGGATGTCCCTGTCTCCCCATTTGGGTGACATGCTGATTTATAATCAATTGCATCATATGACTATGTTGATCCTCAAATGTAATGTTTAAGACTTGAGATATTTCTCCTAATTTTAGAGTTATGTGAACCATTCATAGAATATCATCAAAAGGCCAGAAGTCAGAGAAGTTTCATAGAAGTAAGAAGTGGAAATGTAGTGTCTGAAAAAAGTCAGAAGCCTACAGCAATCTTCATACCTAACTGATAATCCTGCAGTACATGACTGGCAATAAGATGTAATACAGATGCCTGATTCCATAGTGAGACATGGGGCAAAGACTTGCATGAGCCAAGAGTCAGGGACCAGAGCTCTCAGCTATGGAGAATTTTGAGTCCTTTGAGTCTTTCATCCCATACACCTTTGTTAATCTTTCCTGTCCCAAGCCTGGAGTTCTCATTTGGAACTGAGTTCACTGGGGCCTGGGCTGAAGTGGATGCAAAGGATGGCAAATTCACCTACATTGTGATCACTGTCACAGACTGTCTCTTCACTAGCAAGAGATTTTTTTCTCAATCTTGTGTGCTAGGCAGAGCTCAGTGGCTGTGTCATTTCTTATGGGATTGCATAAGAAAGGATACAGTCCTATTGCTTTTCCTTATTGTAGCCATGATCATGTTCTTCTAAAGTTGGCATTTTGTTCTGCTTTTCTATTATTGCAGAAAACACTGCATCTTGCAGAACCATCCAAAGCCCTATGTCCCCCACAGTAACTCTGCATCATCAGCCAGCTGGGCCAGGACCAGATGCGGGGGCCTCTTTGTTCAGCTTACTTTGCATGGAATAGGATTGCACCAGAGGCTCCTTGGTGGCCTCTTGGAAGGGGTCTGTAGTCCTCAGGTATGTTCTAACATGTTCACGTCCCTCCATCTATTTGTGGTCCTCTGCTCTCTTTATGTTCCCCCACCCCAGATATGTGAGGCCTGCTATGATGCTTGGTAAAGTTCAGAGCCCTGATTCCATCTTTTACTTCTCCTTAATTACTTTCCATTCACCTTTGAATGATAATTATTCATTTCATTAGCTATTGTTAAAGAATGATTTACCCATTTTATTACTGTGCTTTACAGTTATACACATATAAATGTTCTTTAGCTTTATAAATTTAAATATACATTTATAGAGGTGTATATGTATAAAATAGTGTATCTAAGTATAAATAAAATATATACTTGTAGTCTCTATTATATACATACGTTTCTATATATATATGCCTCTATCTTGGGTACTTATGTGTCTCATTAAGGATGTGGGTACAGAGCAGATGTAGTACATAGTCATGGTTACCTTGGAAAGACCAGAGGCCCAGGCTTTACTGCAGAGCATGATATTATATGGCATGGTGTATCCCTTTGGTCAGTTTGGGTTGGCTGTTCCTACTGTGTCCCCTCCCAGCTTCTTGTCAATTCACCAGGGGATAAATAGAAAGAAACAGAGAAAGCCTTGACACTGCATTAATCATGGGACACCCAAGTATGGTGGAGGCCCAAAGGTCAAAGACTCGTGCCACTCTCCCTCCCCAGGCATGCTGTCTGTGCCCTGACTGTGAGGGGATCTTGCATGACCCTCTGTCCTCCGCTCCCATGGTGTGCCCTCCTGCTGCCCTCTCCAGAGCATAACCTTGGCCCTGCCCCTGTCCCTGCCATATGGAAGGAGTGTAGAACACCTGAAGGGACACCTAGAGAAGAGTCCTCAGGCTTTTCTCCCGTGCCATTGCCAAAGGTTAGTCTTCAGCACTGCTTGTGGTCTGTCCATGGCCCTGGTCTCCCTCCAGAGATGCCTCAGCCCAGGTGTTTCCACCATGTGAGTACAACAGGTGTCCGGTGTGGATGTGCTGTGTTCTGTGGTGGGTCCACTGGAGACAGCTGGGACAAACTGTGTCTGCCACAGGGTAGCCATGGCCTCTCCACACAGAGGCTCCCTTGGCAGCCCCCCTGCTCTCAGCACCTGGACACAGACACCCAATCCACCACAGGTGCCAATCATTACTACAAAGGTGCACCAGTGGCAATATCACACCAACTAAGACTCTCTGATTTCCACCTGTAAACTGATTCGTCAGCTGGAGAGCCAAGGAGTGATCAGCAAAACTTGCTCACCCTTCACGAGTCCCATATAGCCAGTGCAAAAATCTAAGGGAGAGTGAAGACTAACAGTAGACTCTTGTGGCCTGAATGCAGTCACATCGCCATCAAGTGCTGCCGTGCCGGACATGTAGAACTTCAATAGGAACTGGAGTCAAAAGCAGCCAAGTGGTATGCCACAACTGATACTGCCAACATGTTTTTCTCATGCTTTGTCAGCAGAGTGCTGGCCACAGTTTGCTATGACTTGGAGGGGCATCCAGGACACCTGGAATTGACAACCCTAAGGGTGGAAACACAACCCCACCAATTGCCATGGGCTGATCCGCACTGCACTGGAACATGGTAAAGCTCTGGAACATCTGCAAGACACTGATAACATCATCGTATGGGCAACACAGCAGAAGTTGTTTTTGAGAAAGGCAAGAAAATAGTTCAAATCATGCAGCTGATGCCATGTGGAGTAAGTGGGTTGCACTGATCACACAGCAGGCTCAAATAGGAAACCTCAGTTGCCCAGAAATCCTGGAAGTAATCACAGACTGGCCAGAAGGCAAAGATTTTGGAATATTGCCAGAGAAGGAGGTGACATGTGCTGAAGAGGCCCCACTGTATAATGTACTGCCAGAAAACAAGAAGCAAGATGCCCTGTTCACTGATAGGGCCTGTCACATTGTGGGAAGGCGTCGGAGGTGGAAGGGTGCTGTATGGGGTCCTATATGAAAAGTCACAGAAACCACTGAAGGAGAAGGTGAATCAAGCCAGTTTTTACAGAACTGAAAGCCATCCAGCTGGCTTTAAACGTTGCTGATTGAGAAAAGTGGTGAGTGCTCTGTCTCTATACTGACTCATGGATGGTGGCAGGTGCCCTGTGGGGGTGGTTGCAGCAATGGAAGCAGAGCAACTGGCAGTGCAGAGGCAAACCCATGGGGCTGCTGCTTTGTGGTGGGATGTTGCTGCCCGATTAGAGAAGCTGGTTGTAAAAGTATGTCATGTAGATGCCCACGTACCTAAGAGTAGGGCCACAGAAGAACTTAAAAGCAAGCAGCAGGTGAATCAGGCTGCTAAGATTGAAGTGGCTCTGGTGGATTTGACTTTGTAACATAAGAGTGGTTTATTTATAGCTCGGTGGGCCCATGACACCTCAGGCCATCAAGGAAGAGATGCAACTTATAGATGGGCTTGGGATTGAGGAGAGGACTTGCCCACGGACATTATCATACAGGTTATCCATGAATGCAAAACACGTGCTGCAATCAAGCAAGCCAAGCGGCTAAAGCCTCTTTGACAGGGACACCTTCCACTATATCAGATTGCTTGAAACCCTCTCCAGCTTTCCTGTAGGCCTCCTTTAGGTACTGGAAGGCAACTATAAGGTCTCCCTTAAGACTCTTCTTTTCCACACTGAACAGCCCCAACTCTCTCAGCCTGTCTTCATAGGAGATGTGCTTTATCTCCCTGATCATCTTCATGGCTGTCTCTGGACCCACTTGAGTAGATATATGTTCTTTTTATATTGGGGGCCCCAGAGCTGAACACAGTACTCCAGGTGGGGTCTCACAAGAGAGGAGTAGAGAGGGAGAATCACCTCCTTTGACCTGCTGGCCAGACTTCTCTTCATGCAGTCCAGGACATGGTTGGCTTTCTGGGCTGCAAGTGCACTTTGCCAGGTCACGCTGAGCTTCTTGTCAACCGACACCCACAAGTCCTTCTCCGTAGGGCTGCTCTCAATCCACTCATTGCCCAGCCTGTATCTGCTTGGGATTACCCCAAACCATGTGCAGGTCCTTGCACTTGGCCTTGTTGATCTTCATGAGGTTTGCACAGGCCCACTCCTCCAGCTTGTCAAAGTCCCTCTGGATGGCATCCCTTCCCTCCAGCGTGTCAACTGCACCACACAGATTGGTGTCATCAGCACGTCCAGGTCGCTGACAAAGATGTTAAACAGCACTGGTCCCAACACCAACACCTGAGGAATGCCACTCATTTGCCCTTGGACATTGAGCCATTGACACTCCTTGAGTGTGACCATCCAGTCAACTCCTTATCCACTGAGTGGCCCACCTGTCAAATCCATGTCTCTCCAATTTGGACAAGGATGTCACACAGAACAGTGTCAAATGCTTTGCACAAGTCCAGGTAGGTGATGGCAGTTGCTCTTCCCTTATCCACCAATGCTGTAACCCCGTCCTAAAAGGCCACACAATTTGTCAGGCACAACTTGCCCTCAGTGAAGCCATGTTGTCTGTCACTAATTACCTCCTCATTTTCCATGTGCCTTAGCGTTGTTTCCAGGAGTATTTCCTTCATGATCTTGCCAGGCACAGAGGTAAGACTGACTGACCTGTAGTTGCCCAGGTCTTCTTTTATTCCCTTATTAAAAATGGGTGTTATGTTTCCTCTTTTTCCAGTCAGTGGGAACTTCCCTGGACTGCCAGAACTTCTCAAATATGACGGAGAGTGGCTCAGCCACTTCGTCCGCCAGTTCCCTCAGCACTCACAGATGCACCTCATCAGGTCCCGTAGACTTGTGCACCATCAGGTTCCTTAGACAGTCGCAAACCTGATATTCACCTACAGTGGGCAGTTCTTCATTCTCCCAGTCCCTGCCTCCCTGCCTTTGCCTTCTGTGTCTTGGGCAGTATGGCTGGAGTACTTGATGGTGAAGACTGAGACAAAAAAGCCATTGAGTACCTCAGCCTTCTCCATATCCCAAGTAACCACATCTCCCATTTCCTTCCAGAGAGGGCCCACATTTTTCTTAGTCTTCCTTTTATCACTGATGTAGCTGTAGAAACTTTTCTTGTTACCCTTGATGTCCCTAATCAGATTTAATTCTACCAGGGCTGTGGCCTTCCTGGCTTGATCACTGACTGCTCGGATAATTTCTCTGTATTCCTCCCAGGATATCTGTTCTTACTTCCACCCTCTGTAGGCTTCCTTTTTGTGTTTAAGTTTGTCCAGAAGCTCCTTGTTCATCCATGCAGGCCTCTGGCATTTTTGCCTTACTTCCTCTTTGTTGGGATCCATCACTCTTGAGCTTGAAGGAGGTGATCCTTGAATATTAACCATCTTTCTCAGGTCTCTCTTCCCTCCAGGGCTTTATGCCATGCTATTTTGCCAAGCAGATCCCTGAAGAGGCCAGTCTGCTCTCTTCAAGTCCAGGGTAGTGAGCTTGTTGTGCATTCTCCTCGCTGCCCTAAGAATCTTGAACTCCACAGCGTCCTGGTCACTGCAGCCAAGGCTTCCCTTGAGCTTCACATTCCCCACCAGTCCCTCCTTGTCAGTGAGAGCAAGATCCAGCTTAGCACCTCTCCTTGTTGACTCCTCTGTCACTTGGAGAAGAAAGTTATCAATGCATTCCAGGAACCTCCAGCAGATATTGGAGTGGTTGAAATCCCCTAATCGGACCAGGGCCTGTGAACCTGAGGCTGCTCCTATCTGTCTACAGAGGGCCTCATCCTCTTGGTCTTCCTGGTCAGCTGGCCTGCAGCAGACCCCCACTGTAACATCACTTATCTCTGACCTCACTTTAATCCTGACCCATAAGCTCTCTGTTCACTCATCCTTCCCCTGGAAGAGCTCCGTGCATTCCAGCTGGTCACTGACACAGAAGGCAACACCACTTCCTTGCTTGTCCTTCCTAAAGAGCCTATATTCTTCCA
Source organism: Tyto alba (assembly GCF_018691265.1). Taxonomy (NCBI): domain Eukaryota; kingdom Metazoa; phylum Chordata; class Aves; order Strigiformes; family Tytonidae; genus Tyto; species Tyto alba. The sequence continues at coordinate 33,960,470 of NW_024881318.1, forward strand.
TTCCAACACTCCCGTCACAGGAGCCATCCCACCATGTCCCCATGATGTCAATAAGATCGTAGCCCTGCAGATATGCACACATCTCCAGCTCCTCTAGTTTATTCCCCATGATACGTGCATTTGCATAGAGACTTTTAAGTTGGGCTACCAGTAGAGATGACTTACTGGCTGGAATTCCTTTTTGCTGCTCTTCAGGTGCTCTTCTGCTGACCTGTGATCCCTCTCCAGGCTCTGGACATCTATTGCTGGCACTGACATCAAACTGGTAGGAGTGGGATGGGTTGAGGTTCACCTCCCCCAGCAACTTGAAAGCCCTTTTCATCAGCTTGGAAATCCTATGACTGAAGATGCTTTTCCCCATCTCTTACAGATGGACCGCATCAGTCCCCAGTAGACCGGGTCTGTCAAAGTGAGTCCTATGGTCTAAGTAGCCAAACCCCTGGCTATGGAACCAGTCCTGTAACCAATTGTTGATTTACCAAATTCAACTGGTCCTTTCAGGCCCCTCCCCTTTGACCGGGAGGATTGATGAAAAAAACACCTGTGCTCCAGAGTCCTTTATTGCTGCTCTGTAATCCAGAGCTCTGTAATTTCAAAGCTCTGTAATCCTTCTTCATACTTCTCAGACTGCTTCTGGCTGTATCACTGGTGCCCATGTGAAACAACAGCAGCAGATAATAGCTGATTGTATGAGGACTGGTAGTCTCTCAATAACATCTCTGATTTGAGCCACCAGTAAACAGCACACCCCTCCAGAGAGTGCATCAGGTTGGCAGATGGGTGCCTCCATACCCCTTCATACCAGAGACTCAGCTACTACTGTTGCCTTTTCTTAGTTGCTCTGGTTGTTTCACAGGGAGCAGACTGGGCTATCTTACTCTGCTCCAGCATCTCTCCTGATGTGACAAGTCTTTCCTCTTCAGTCTGCAGAGCAGTGAATTGGTTCTGCAAGGGCAGCTCAGGCTTTAGGGAAGTCTCTTCCTCCTTGTCATTGCAAACTTCCATTCTTCTGCATTATTGGACCCCCTCCCTTCCATGTGTGCTGGTGAGGGAGTTTCTCGCAGTGTATCAGTGGACTGTGGGTCCACTTCAGACTGCACTTAGAACCAGCTGTCTAACTCCTCCTCAGCCTCCCTGATGCTATGCAGCCTTCTCACTGCCTCCCACAGCCCAGCCAGCCGCTGCAGGCGGTCCTCCCTCTGGACACACCTTCTGCAGGCAGCTCTGCCACCCGTCCCTGCCCCAGGAGAAGGGTCTGGGCACTCCCTGCAGCCTGGGGCCTGTGCTGCACTCTCTGCCTTCAGCAGCTCTGGCTGGGAGGAGGCATCGGCCGCTGCTGGGGCGGATGGTGCAGACCCCCCAGCCAGAGCTGCAGCCTTTGCTCTCAGACGAGTGCCCGCCATCCTGCCCTGAGGGGCAGGTACAATGAGTGCCCTTGCCCTGTGCAGGGGGTCACAGAACGCTGCCCCGTTGCTGGGTTATGTGGACTTCAAGCCTCTCCACTTGGCCAATGGAATGTCCCTCCTCTGAAGAGGTGCCCTCCCACATGAACTGATGTGCCATGGCCTGGTCCCACCAAGGCTGCCTGTTGTGGGAGTGAGAGGTGACCACTATGACTCCTGGCCCTGCACACACCTCATCAGCCACTCACTCTCATGAGAGCTGCCAGCTCCCAGGGTTTCATCAGTTCAGGAATCCTCTCCATACACCGGGATGCCCCATTGTGCTGCAGAACGTGCCTGCACTGGAGCTGATCACCTAAGCAAGTAACTCTTGGTGGTAGTTGCATCACATTTAAAATTACATTCTAAGAAGAGGAATTCTTTTAATCATCTAATCATACTGCCTGCAGATGACTATGGCAACAGTATTTTAAAACTGATTATTTGTAGAGGTGAGTGCCTGCCTTAAAAGGCTAAACCAGATTGTACCACACCCAGAGATTTGCAGCAAACTGAAATGGTTCAGTCTGCAATAATTCCTGTCATCCCAAATGTAATGTTAGATTTCTGAGCAATAAAGGATGTGAAACAACATGATACAAAAAGGTCAAAAATCCTTTTTCTACATCTACATTACAAGTATTATTTGTTTCGGGTGCTCCTGTCATGATCTACTTTCAGAATATGTCAGGTTATTCAGTATAGGAAAAACAGGAAGAGAGACCCATATTGTCAAAATCAGATGGAAGGAAAATGAACAAACAAAAACATTGAATAATATTGTCACCCTCCCTGTTCAGCAATGCAGTACTGTGTACATTTGTGTGAACAGAAACACAGTCTGGACTGCATAGTAGTCCCTTCTAAGGCCATGACCTGAGACCACTGGCCTGATGATCCACTACGAAGACTGGATCAATCTTTTCACACCCTTATTCTGGGTCAAGTGTGCAAGCAAGGGCTTGGAAAATTTCCCAGTTACACCTGCAGCAAACATTTCCTAGTCAGAAACCAGTTTTTCCTAATGATGCTGCTTTCACATTCCATCTTTAGCTGTGGCAGGGAACGGCACTACAATCTGGGCAACACCCAGTCAGACACTGTGATTTATTATACACATAGTAATACTGGTTTCAAGACCTGTTGTCTGTGGAGAAGGCTTAAAATGTTTATTTGTTTACAAAGATCACTCTTCATTTGTTTTTATCCTCTTATTTATTGTGTGCACCATGGAAGGTGTTCATGTTCATAAAGATCACAATAAACTTCATTGCAGTGAGTAAAATGAGCTACGTTGCCTTCAGGGGCATCACAACAGAGGTTTGGTGCAGGTTGAGTTGCAGCTTTATCACAAATTTTGGGACTAGGCAAGTGGCTTTTCAGCCACAGTGAAAGGACAAAACAGTAGGAGTGAGCCCTAGGCAAAGGGCAAATAATCTCCACAGACTTTGAGGGTCCCAAGCGGTAGCAGTATGTTTCAGTGTCTTATACCAAAGCTTTTCCTTCTGTATTCCACCAGCTGGGCAAGAAAGGCAGGTCATGCTGCTGGGAGACAACAAGCTCTGCAATAGAGGCAGACCCACTGGAAATAGTTATTTAATATACACCCTACAGTCCCCAGGTAGGTTCCTAGGTCAGCTCTGATCTTTCATCCCACTCCTTTAACTTCAGAAATTGCACCCCACTTATTTCAGGTTGGGTGAATACTATAATACAGGGATTCACCATGGAAATTAAATGGAGATAGCATACTAGTCTTTGAGTTTTACACCATTAAATGACAGTACAGCATTTTATTATAAGCATGAGAGAAACGTATTTTTCTTACATGCATCAAGGTTTTATGAAATTCTGCTTAAATAAAGACCAGTCGTATAATGAACCTTTTCAAAGAAACAACTCTGTCTAATCAAGAACTGGCTTTTTGCAGCCTTCAGGCACCATGTTTTGTGCTAGAATGACATTACACACAGAGTTACAAAAGAAAAAAAAAAAAATATCATGTTAGGTCATTGAGTCAAGCCTTCAAAAGCCAGGAAATAGCTAAATTCAGGCTGGTAATATTGGCAGCCATTTCTGGAAAACAGTGATGAAAAGTTGGAGACCAGGTGCTTAGTTGATACCAGGCTGCTTTTATGCAGCCTCCCACAGTGACAAGTAACTTTGCATTGAGCCAAACAGAGTTCTCACCCACTCTGACTGTCTTTCCTATCATACACTGGTCACATGCAGAGTCAAATATTACGGGATTTTTTTATAATACATGAGAAAACATGTCAGTATTGTAATTTGGAAGGTTATATGTTGTAACATGAAGTATGAATATTGCAGATAAGCAGTTCTGGGGTACAGAATGCATGACTTAGGGCTTTGCTATTGTCCTGCTTTTGTGCTAATCAGCACAAAGATAAAGAATTAAGAGTAAACTCTCATGTTCCATACAGTTTTGCATTACAGTCAGTGATAAGGATGGAACTTCAAAGGTATTGATATGAATATCTAAAAGCAGTATTAGTACTGACACAGTGCAGTGTGTTGCTATTCTGTTCTGTTTCCTTTCAAAAGATGGTTCCAGCATGTATTTTTGTAGTACTGTTATGACTTTACAGACCAGTTCAGCCACTTAACAGAATGTCACAATACAGAAAACAAAACAAAACCCTACATCAAAAGGATCTTAAGAGGCAAATCTCAAGCACTCAGAAGTCAGGAAATGCCCTGATTATAGTTACCTGTATGGCCTGATTCCCTTCGCTGTGAGTGTCCTCAGTAACAAAAAGCACCACATCTACACTGTGATTGAAAACACAAAAACACCTAACCTTTCCCACTTGGCTGCAGTCTGCTTTTAAGCCCCACACACTCCTCCAAGAATGTGGGTGTGGACGTGGCCCAGCATGCCAAATATGTGGTGCATTTTTCTGTGCACTGTGTGCAGTGATCCACAATGAACAACTTCAACAAGTAAGCAAATCTTGACAGCATCAACTGTCTAATTTTTCCATTAGCTTTGCAGATATTCTGAGAGCTGTCACTATAACATATAAACAGTTAATGTTTAAAATTTCAGTATACCATTGGCTTTGTGGCTCCCCGTGAAGATACATTTTAGTTTTGGCTGAATTTTGTGGAATCACTGTTCAATTGCCTTCTTTCACGCTGGGCAGCACAGAAAACATCCTAGCGTTAAAAAGTTTCTAAGGCTTCAGACCCATGCACAGCTTTAATACAAATGTTTGGAAGAATAACCAGCTCCCATACTGTTTTTTATTCCTAGAATTGACAGTCATGCACAGGAAAGACCTTCCAGTTCACTTCAGCAATCATGCCTCTTCCCATTTTCATATCTGATTTGTATACCAGTGCAGGAGGGGTGGATTAGCCAATACTGATATTGTATTGCAAATGTCAGCTTTGTATGAGCCCTCTCCATTCACAGCCATCTCCAGAGACGTGCAATACCATCTAATTTGCTCTTTGCACTGCCAAACTATAATGAAAGTCTACTTTCCAATGCATCTTGTGACAGCAGGAAGTGATGACAAAGCTATATGCAACAAGTGGAGTTTGATTTCAAATAATAATAATACTGCTTCACTGTTGTCTTCTGAAGAAACCAGGAAGAACTAGGCAGGATTCCTCACATCCCTGTGTCTTCCAAGTGCAGTGCATCTAGTCTGGAGGTATGACTAAGCACAGGGCTGACAGAGAGCTCCAAAGGTCGTGCAGTTCCCCCTCCTGCCCAAAGCCAGGATCAGCAATTATAAACCACAGATACCTATCTTGAAAAAATTCAGAGAAGGTTCAAAGTGAGCTGTCTCAAAGGGGTGATGGGCTAGCTACCAGAGCCTCACAGTACTAGTTTGGAGGCTTGGGTGTTTCCTCAAAACACACAGCTAAAACTGAGAGGGTAGGGAGTAGATGCTGGCTGAGAATCTACCCTCTGTAAAGAATAAAGAGATCTGGATGCTTAACACTTTGAGGAGGGTGACACTGCCCTCCACTGTGAATTTGTTTCACAGTCCTACCATGTCTGACTTACTGAATTTTGCACATTATAACACAGCCTTTCTTGTCAGCAGCTCTGGCTTTTGGGGTTTTCATAGGAATTGTGACACAGAAGAGATTTTTATGCCTATTTGTCAAAAAAAAAAAAAAAAAAAAGACATTTCAGATGAATCATGTGGAGATAGTGGAGTTCTTGTTTACTCTGATCGAAGAAGTATTTTATTTCAACAGCAGCATCACACAAAGCTCACAGGCCGAGGGAAGAAGTGATAGTAATTGAGAACATCATTGGTTCAACAGGTGAAAGTGCAAAAACATCCATGGTCGACAATACATTAATTTGTCTCTGTATTCCTACCAATGCACAGCATTGAACTGTCATGATATCTGCTCACACAGGAATAGCACCTGACACGTTGTCTACATGATTGTGGTGTGGCAATCTGCTGAGCCCTGCATGATTGCCCAGGGGAAGATGCAATGGGACAGCTCTGCGGCCACAATACTGGTGAGACACTGATGAGAGGAAAAGGTAGCTGACCAAAAGGTATTAAGAGCAATCTTCCCTGTCAGCTTGTTACTGAGCTGTAATCCTCCTCACACCATTTCTTGTGAAATTAGATCCTTAGACGATTTCAATTTGTTGATATTATTTTCCTCTTGCCTCCAGCAGGACATGATGAATCAGTGGAATGGGCACTGTAACTTTGCAACAATATCACTGATGAGGGAAAGGGAGGAGGTAGACAGACAGACTGTAAAAATTATAGAATCATAGAATTATTTAGGTTGGAAAAAGCCTTTAAGATCATTGAGTCCAACTGTTAACCTAGTACTGCCAAGTCCACCACTAAACCATGTCCCTAAGTGCCACACCTGCATATCTTTTAAATACCTCCAGGGGTGGTGACTCAACCCCTTCCCTGGGCAGCCTGTTCCAATGCTTGACAACCCTTTCCATGAAGACATTGTTCCTAATATCCAATCTAAACATCCTCTGGCTCAACTTGAGGCCATTTCCTCTCGTCCTATCACTTGTTACTTGGGAAAAGACACCGACCTCACTACAACCTCTTTTCAGGTAGTTGTAAAGAGTGATAAGGTCTCCCTGAACCTACTTTTCTCCAGTTCCTCTGCTCCTTCAGCCACTCTTCACAGAAATGGTGCTCTAGACCCTTAAACAACTTTGTTGCCCTTACCTGGACACACTCCAGCACCTCAGTGTCCTTCTTGTAGTGAGGAGCCCAAAACTGAACACAGTATTTGAGGTGGGGCCTCACCAGTTCTGAATACAGGGGGACAATCACTTCCCTAGTCCTGCTGGCCACACAATTTCTGGCACAAGTCAGGATGCCATTGGCCTTCTTGGCCACCTGGGCACACTGCTGGCTCATATTCAGCCGGCTGTCGACCAACACCCCCATGTCTTTTTTCACCAGGCAGCTTTCCAGCCACTCTTCCCCAAGCTTGTAACGTTGTGGGGTTGCTGTGACCCAAGTGCAGGACCTGGCACTCAGCCTTGTTAAACCCCACACAGCTGGCCTTGGCCTATTGATCCAGCCTGTCCAGATCCCTCTGTAGAGCCTTCTTAAGCACATCAACACTCCTGTCCAAGTTGGTGTCATCCACAAATTTACTCGACCCCCTCATCCAGATCACTGATGAAGATGCTAAACTGGCCCAAATACTGAGACCTGGGGACACCAATTGGGAATGACTGCCAGCTGCATTTAACTCCATTCATCACCACTCTTTGGGCCTGGTCATCCAGCCAGCTTTTTTGGATTTTTTGTTTGGTTTGGTTTTGTTCTGGTTTTGTGTTTTTTTTTTTTTTTTTATCAGAAAGAGAAATATGTTGCCCTTTATTATTCTGCCTGTTTCCTGCATACAAAATAGCTGTGTTCTCTTGCTCTATTTTCCAAAGTCAAAAACTCTGCCCTTTTTAAATTTGTGTACACAGTCTCAAACTTTTTGTTGGCACAGCTGGCTGAAGGGCTACACTGAGGAAAAAAATGGGACATTGTCAAACAGCTACAGAGTAGAGATCAGAAAAACTTACCATCACCCGAGGTGCTTGAACTGTATTCATCTGAGCTCCCAGGCTGTTTTAACACCACTACATTTCAAGAGGTGGAGTAATTTGCTTTTCCTAGATTGATGCAGCACTAGAGCACACTTCATTGGTTTTGGGACCCCCTGATGCATTTAGGTGCAGACATTTTACATGACTGTGTATGGATGGTTTGTTTGTGGACAGAGAGCACTTATTTCTGTCACTGTCATGTAATTCATAGAATCATAGAGGTGTTTGCGTTGCAAGGGACCTTAAAGATCATCTAGCTCCAACCATGCCCTGCCATGGGCAGGGACGCTTTCCTCTAGACCAGGGTGCTCCCAGCCCCATTCAACCTGGCCTTAAACTCTTCCAGGGAGGGAGCAGCCACAGCTTCTCTGGGCAGCCTGTTCCAGGGTCTCACCACTCTCACGGTAAATGATTTCTTCATTATATCTAACCTAAATCTACTTTCTTTCAGTTTAAAAACATTGCCCCTCGTCCTTTCGCTACACCCCCTAATAAAGAGTCCCTCCCCACCTTTCCTCTAGGCCCCTTTAAGTACTGGAAGACCACAATAAAGTCTCCCTTAAGACTTCTCTTCTCCAGGCTGAACAACACCAACTCTCTCAGCCTGTCCTCATAGGTGAGGTGCTCCAGCCCCCTGATTGTCTTCACAGCCTCCTCTGGACCCACTCAAGCAGGTCCATGTCCTTCTTACGTTGAGGGCCACAGAGCTGAATGCAGTACTCCAAGTGAGGTCTAATAAAGGCTGAGTAGAGTGAGAGAATCACCTCCCTTGACCTGCTGACCACACTTCTCTTGATGCAGCCCAAGATATGGTTGGCTTTCTGGGCTGTGAGCACACATTGCTGGCTCATACTCAGTTTTCCATCCACTACTACTCCCAAGTCCTTCTCCGTAGGGCTACTCTCAATCCACTCTTCAGCCTTCAGTCACTGTGAACGTAATGGCCAGGCATACATACACAAATAAGACTAATATAGGAAGATGTCTCATATTAATTGAGGTGGTATATTTGCCTTCCTGGATGTTGAGATGTCTTAACTTCTGAAACTTCAAAATGCTTTTGCCCTGACAGGTTGCTCAGAGAGAATGACACAGGCTGTTTCTCAACACCTGTCCTTTGAGGAGTTCCTTAAGGAATTCCCCAGCAAGACTGTCAGCTGCATGCAGGACTTCCTGGTAGAGCAACAGGGATGAACACCTTAAGCCTGCAATGAAAAGATCTTTGCCAGACCTGTATTGTGAAAACAAACTGTCTTGTTAAAGGACAGTGTGTTGGAGGCATTCAAAGGCACATAACATACTCCACTCTCAGTGAAAATCAGATACAAAAAGAGCCTGTTTGAATATGAGGCTGAGAGTACAGATTAGCTGACCATCTACCAGGAGTGACATCAGAGCATCCTAGTCACTGTGGCAGTAGGCCCCTACTAAGCAGCATAATTGCTCTGATCAGTGAAAAATGCTTTCAGTTCCTACACCAATTATTCAGTAAAAATCCAACCACCACTTTAAAAATTATGGCTCATGACTTTCCTACATCTTAATATTGCTCTATTATGAACTGTCCATTATGAAAAAGAAACAAGCTCATCATATACAGCCAATGTTTACATGTTCTTAATAGTCTGGTTTTAATTCATAGCATGTATGTATGTAATCACTGTTAGAAAAAAAACAAATGAATTAAAATAAAATTTAGACTACTGACAACAAATCTGAAAGCTAGTACTTAATCACCTTGCTGGATTCTAATTCTAGAGAATGGCTGCTATCTTGATTCCCACTATCTGGTGTTACTTACTTTCCTGATATATTGACACTTACAGTATTCATCTCCTACATGGCACATTATTTTTATTTTGTTCCCTTACACAGTCTTTTCACCTTGCCTTGTAACTTCACCACCCAGAGCCATAAATCCCAGATGCACATATTCAGTGCAAACTCTTACCCAATAGCAAACTATACCTCTGCTGTCACTGCATTGGGAAGTTATGCTGTCATCATCTCTCCGATTAAGACTAAAACAAGTTTTCCTCCCTTCTCTTTACAATTCTTCTGATGTTGCATCAAAAGAATTATATTCTGTATATGTAAGGGCCTATTATCCAGTCTGTACTTAGGAAATCCCTCACCTAAACAGCTTGCCTGAAACTTGTGATACTGTCTCCTGCCTCTTTGCTCTGCATTTCACCCCTTTGACAGAAGGATTTTGTGCAGCCATCTTCCTGAAATGGGATTTTGAGGGTCAATGACACTGACCAGACTGGTGTGCCAGTGTTGCCTAGACAATAAGGACGGAAAACAGAAGGGTTTGTTGTAGCTCTGGGCCATAAGTGAGGGTCATGATACATATGAGGATCTGTACTCAAAGAAAGCCCACCAGAATACTCACTCCGAAGGTGTAGCCTAGCTCCAAGGCACAAATTCAGGCACCAATTTTGCTGTACTACTATGCATCTTTATTAGAAAGTGGCTGTCATTTTTCTCTTCACCATTGACAGCAGTGTGGGCCAGTGATGGGTGGTAACATCCCCTCTGAGCAGCAGTCAGTCACTCCAAGCACAAAAGGTAGGCTCAGTTTTTGCAGGGGGAAAAAAAAAAAAAAGAAAATATAACGGATGACATTTTATTGACAACACTCTAAAAAAAGCACTGACATTCCCACTCATACACACACAACAGGAAAAATGCTGTTCATAAGTTGATTAGAAAGAAAGACTTCTAAGTAACCTATCTCAGCAGGGCTCTGAAGATGTCTGTCTGCCACCGACACACGGCATCATGACTCCTGCAGGAATTTGATATCTTGAGACTCTCTTGGCATGTAGCTGGAACCCTCAAGGTGCAAAAGTCATTCCAAGAAGAGAGGGAAACAAACAGACATACAGACACACACAAATACATTCACAGACAAGAATGCAGGCTCAGATAAGCCTCATCCTCCAGGAAACAGAACAAAAAATGTTCTGGTGATAAGGTCTTTTAAATAAGCAAAAAATATGAGCTCTTCTACCCCTGTTTTGGTCAAAAAGTAGTTCAGATTTATCAGATACCTGTTTAGTAGCCCCCAGCCCATTCCTGCTGAATGGTGGTTGCTGAGGTTTAAAGGTCACAATAGGTATCCTGTTAACAGTTATGGAGCAGAAAACAGAAAACTGATGCAGTAAAAATTCAGCTCCCATTTGCCCCAACATGTTGCTTACATTGGTCAATGTGTATATGTTGGACTTTTTTGTTGTAAGTAGAGAGCTTCAGTTTCCAAAACCATCTGCCTGTTATTTTTCATGAGAGCTGACATGGAATAAAGAAAAGCTTGTATTTGTTTTTGAGCAAAACGATCTGCTCACCATCTAAATGGCATCTGCTGAGCAGTAGATAGAATGAACTACAACATATGAGGAGCAAAGGGAGAAAAGATGTTTCTACTTCCATTCTTTTCCCCTCTTTCACCCTTTGCATTAGTGCCACATGACAGGATAAAGCCTTGTCGTTGGACTGCTCTGATGTCTCTAGAAAGTCCCTGTGACCACAGACATTGCATATCTATGCTTTTTAAGTTGCACAGATGGTGACCCAGGTGGGAGCCTCTCTGCCTGGCTGCAGGACCCATTGAGATTGGGACTCTCTTGCGTACCCCAGGGATTTTTCTCCAGAGAGACTCCTCTCCTCAGTTTGATCGCTGCGGGGACGGACAAGGATCATCTAATACAAAGGTGTTCTTTTGGAACATTGTTTGGGTACAAGTCCATTTGGGAGCTACTCATAAGTCATTCTGTATAGCACAGGATGAGTATATACCGGGTTGCTAGCACCTCAACAGTATATTTGGAATTTTGTGTGCCTGCAATTGCCTGTGAGGCTTTTGCAAGTTTAGTAAATAATCTTTTTCTGTATTGTGGATTTTGGTGCCAGGGGACAGACTTTTGTATTGTGAATTTTGGTGCCTGCTATCACCTGGGGACAGGCTTTTGCAAGTTTAAAGATCTCCCTTTCATATTGTGAATATAAGTGAGTGACTGACAGTGACTGAGAGGTGTATTTTATACAAAGCGAGTGTGGAGCCCCAGTCCTTGGTTATGTTATCCCAGGAGGGAAACAGCCAGAGATGGGTGAAGCAAAAGAGCCAGAAACAGACAAAGCAAATGGTTTTGTGAATAATTGTTCATTACATCCTGATAATATTTTTGCACCTGTACTGGTATTGAGTTGCATAAGATATAATCAGGAAAATTGGGTATATTTTGGTAGTGATATTGAATGTGTAAAATGTACGTTGTGGGTGGACTGGGATCAGTGGTATATTGCTTTTGAGAGTGTAAGGGTATATTGTGGTTGGGAAGGAAGCCTGAAGCATGGGTAGCATGGGGAATCAGCAAAGTGAGGGTGTAATTAAGAAAAGTCCACTAGGATGCATAGTAGCCCATTGGAAAGAACTAGGTGGACCACCTGGAGAGTTGGCAAATAAGAAAACTCTCATAAAATACTGTAATCAGTGGTAACCACTATATAAATTGGAAGATGGGGGAAAATGGCCTTTTAATGGGACATTGGATTATAATACTCTGATACAACTGTTGTTATTTTTAAGGTGAAAAAAGAAATGTCATGAAGTAGGATATTCAGACATGTTCTTTTCTCTAAGAAATCACTCAGAGTGGCAGAGAGATTGTGGAATAAATATGCCTCCCCAAGATCCCTTGGTGCTTGCCTTAGAAATGGGTAGGAAGAAGGAACAAGGTCCTATACCTCAGTGTTGTTCTCTCTGTAGTATAGCTCAGCCATGTGAAAAACATCAGAGGAGTGGGGAAGAGAATGAGGATTAAAAGGAGTTAGAGGAGTATGTATGTCCCAGTGGGAGAAGGAGAGAAGCAGGAGCAGAAGGAGGGAGCAGACATGAAAAAGAAGAAATAAAGGAACTGGGGACAAGTGAAAATTTCTCTCCTATTACCCACTGAACTCATAGTAAAGTGGGACAAACCATTCAGGCCCCTTTAATACAAGCTGAAGGGCCTGAAGGGCCCACTAGAACTAAAGTTCCTTTCTCAACGGGGGATTTTAAATACCTGGAAAGAAATAGGTAAAGGATACAGGGATGATCCCTTGGGAGTAGCTAAAAGATTTGAATTAATTGTAAAGACTCAATATCCTGATTGGAAAGATAGCAACTTAATGCCTGATGCATTGACAAAGACAAAGAAACAGCTTGTCTTAAAGACGGCAAGAACCCAGGTAGAGGCACAAATTATGACAGGGGTCTTACAGGGTAGGATGGATGCCTGTATTCCCCTTACTGAGCCTTCATGGAACCTTAATGATGATGCAGAATATAGATTGTTGAAAAAATATCAAGGATGGATCAAATTTGGATTGGAAAATGCAATACCAAAAGCTGTAAATTGGTCAGCCCTGTATGCTATTAAGCAGGGTTTAACTGAAATCCCTACTGAGTTTCTAGATAAATTGAGATCTGCAATGCATAAATATACCATGTTAGATCCTTCCTCTGCTATTGGACAACAACAACCTGTACTGTTATTGTTGGATCAATCATTTGAAGATATTAGAAGGAAATTTCAAAAGTTGAAGGAACCAGACATAAGAGATTTGGAGAAGTTAATTGAAGAAGCATGGAGGGTATATAGGAATAGGGAAAATAGTGATAGAAGGAAACTTGGACAAACAATCATTACTGCTATTATCACGTCTTTGACTGAGCAGAAATCATGGGAACTAATTGACAGAAAAGAAATAGATCAGAGAGAGGGCACAGGGCAGAAAAAGCAGGGACTACAAAGTGACCAATGTGCTTATTGTAGAGGGTAAGGACATTGGAAGATGAAATGTCACAAATTAACCTTGGAAACATCTAAACCCCATTCTGTGGTCGAAATGGATTGACAAAGACCAGAGGAATCTTCCCTAGCAGACCCTCTGGTCAAGATTGAGCTAGGGAATAAAGGTGAAGAAACAGAATTTTTGATCAATACGGGTGCTGCATATTTGGAATTAATCAAGAATTAATGTCACTGGGAACAGATTTTGTAAATGTGGTTGGAGCTACAGGAAGACAAAAGAAGGCTTATTTCTTCCAACTAATTAAACTTAAAATAGGAAAACAGGTAGGGATTCATAATTTTTTGTACCTCCCAGAGTCTCCAAAGCCACTTTTGGGGAGGGATTGGTTAGAGCAATTAGATGCCCAAATAATTTTTGATCAAGGGAAAATAAAATTCAAAGTGAGAGTTGAAAAAAAGATTGAGGTGTTAAGTGTAGCCATGATTCCAGTTACAGAACAATGTCAAATTAACCCTGAAATTGAAGAAATCATGAATCAGGTACACCCAGGAGTATGGGCCTCTGGGATACCATAAAAAGCTAAAAATGCTACACCAATCAAACTAGAGTTAAAGCCTGGATCCAAAGCAGTTAAGAAAAACAGTATCAGTTAAAATTAGAAGATAAAAGGGCTTTAAAATAAATAGTAGACAATTTCCTAAAATATGGACTATTAATTAAATGTGAGTCTGAATATAATACCCCTGTTTTACCAGTGAAAAAACCCAATGGGAAATACTGAATAGTATAGGATCTGAGAGCAATAAATAAAATAGTAAAAGACCTGTACCTTGTGGTGGCCAATCCTTATACTTTACTAAGACAATTAAAGGAAAAGTACGAATGGTTCACTGTTTTAGATTTGAGGGATGCTTTCTCCCTGGCTCTGGAGAGTTATAATTTGTTTGCCTTTGAATGGGAAAATCCTGACTCAGTGTGTAAGACCCAGATCACTTGGACAGTGTTACCTCAAGGATCTAAAAGTAGCCTTACCATTTTTGGGAGCCAATTGGCTAAAGAATTAGAGCAGTGGGAAAGGTCTCCTGGAAGTAGAGTTATTTTATAGTATGTAGATGACATCTTAATAGAAACAGAGAAAAGAAGAATGTCAGGAATGGGCTGTGAATTTATTAAATTTTCTTGGAATAAGTGGCTATAGAGTGTCATTGCAGAAAGATCAAATTCAGAAGAAGAAGGTGATTTATTTAGTGATTCATGATTTCTAAAGGACAGAGACAACTCGGGAATGAAAGGAAAAAAGCCATATGTCAAACTCCAGAACCAACTAGGCTTAAGGAACTTCGGGCTTTCCTGGGAATGACAGGTCAGGGCCAGATCTGGATTTACAACTACCAGCTGTTGGTTAAACTGTTATACGAACTGATGAAAGATAACCAAAGGAATTTAGTATGGACTAAGGAAGCTGGGGAGGCTTTCAAAAGACTCAAGTTAGAACTAATGAGAGCCCCTACCTAGGATTAACAGATGTTACAAAGATTTTCTGATTATTTGTTTATGGAAGGCAAGTAGTGGCCCTGGGTACATTGGCCCAGCAACTAGGGCCCTACAAGCGAGCAATTGCTTATTTCTCTAAACAACTAGATGAAGTGAGCAAAGGATGGCCAGGATGCCTTCGGGCAGTGGCTGCTGTTGTAATCATCATCCAAGTGGCTCACAAATTTGCATTGAGGCAGAAAATTGTAGTCCATACTTCACATGCAGTTGCTGAAGTTTTAGAACAAGAAGGGGGACACTGGTTATCCCCATCAAGATTTCTGAAATACCAAGCAATATTGATGGAACAAAATTATATAGAACTTGTCACTTCTTCTATATCTAATCCTGCTTCATTCCTGAGCGATCAACAAGAGGTGGAACCTAGGATATGTGACTGTATGGGAACAATCAAAGCCATATATTTCAGCAGACCAAATTTGAAAGATAACCTCCTAGAAGATGCCAGTTATACTTGGTTTACGGACAGAAGCAGTTATGTAAAGAATGGAATCCAAATGGTGGGGTATGACATAACAACTATGGACATTGTTGTGGAAGCCAAATCACTCCCAAAAGACCCACCAGCACAGAGCAGAAATAATTGCCCTAACAAGAGCTTTAGAATTGGCACAGGGAAAACAAGTGAACATAAGGACAGATTCAAAGTATGCTCTTGGAGTAGTCCACGCCCTTTGAGTGATATGAAAAGAATGAGGATTTTTAACTTCCCAAGGAAGAGATATTAAATATGCAAATGTAATTTTACAACTCCTAGAGGTGATCCAGCTTCACATGGCTGTGGCTGTCATGCACTGCAAAGGACATAAAAAGGGTAACACTGACAAGGAGCAAGGTAGCAATTTGACTGATTATGAGGCAAAACAAGCTGTAGATTGAGGGGAAATGCTAAGCCTAATTCCAGAGAAGTCCTTGCTTTTACCAGAGATGGTAAAATATAATGAAAAATACACAATAATAAGGGATTTGAAAGCAGAAATTAATTCTTCAGGATGGGCCACTACAAGGGATGGGTGAATAGTAGTCCCTTTTAGGATATTGTGGACCCTTGTTAAAACAGAACATAATAACTCCCATTGGGGAACGGAGGCCTTGTGTAAGTCCCTGACATGACAAATAATAGCTAGGACTCTATTTCAAACTATAAAGAATGTCATATCAAGATGTGAGATTTCTTTGAAAAATAAACCAAAGTTAGAAAATTGGGTGAAATTGGGACAAAGAAGTAAAGAGCAGATTACAGGCCAAGGATGGCAAATTGATTTTTCAGAGTTACCCAGAAAAGGAAGATATAAATATCTGTTAGTATTGACAGATACTTTCTTGGGATGGCCAGGGGCATTGTCTTATTCAACAAATAAAGCCAGGGAAGTGGTGTAAGTTTTACTGAGGGAAATAATTCCCCAATTTGGAGTCCCTGAAATGATTTGTTCTGACAGGGGACCGCACTTTGTGTCTAAGGTGGCCTAGTTATTGGGAAAATTCTTAGAAATCGAATGGAAGATACATACACCTTACAGACCTCAGGCTAGCAGACAAGTGGAAAAAATGAACCATATGATAAAATTGCAATTTAGTAAAATATGTCAGGAAACTGCTTTAAGATGGGATCAGGCTTTACCCATAGCTCTTTTAAGACTACAAACTAAGCCCAGGCATAAAGAAAAATTAAGTCCATTTGAAATCTTGTATGGGAGATCATTTCAAACTAGAGATCAAGGACAAAATCTCGTTCAAGTAGGAGAATTAAACTTACAACAGTATTGGTAGCTTTGGGAAAACAATTAGAAGAAGTTAATAAGCAGATGGCATCTACAGGAGCATTGGGATTAGATTCACTGGTCCATGAGTTTAAATCTGAAGATTGGGTATATGTTAAAACCATTTCAGGTCATCTGCTGAAGGAAAAGTGGGAAGGACCATTTCAAGTACTAATGTCTACATATACGGCCATCAAAACTGAAGAACAGAGACCGTGGATACATTATTCCAGAGTGAAAAATGCCCCTCAACCATGGACTATGGAATAGACAGCTCCTCTAAAGTTAAAATTTGTTAAAGCTTAAACATGATCTCAGGAATTATGATTTTAGTGATTGCCATAATTCAAATCCAATGGTCGTCTCATAAAAATTGTCAAGCATAATTTGCATGTGACATTGATGCAGGGAGTCTCTCAAACACTACAGAAGAATGATTGCTGGATTTCTATGCATTTACTTGAACATAGTAACAAAGAGGTACCCTTGAGTGGGGTACCCATCCTTTTTAATACTTATTGGAACAATCTGTGGGTTGAACTGAAAGGAAGGAGGGGGTCAGAGTAGGTGCTAGAAGTAGAGGATTTATCAAATGCCAATGTTAAATATGTGACTACTAACAAAACGTTGAGGGCAGGAAATAGAATAGTAGGAAATTACCCTCATTGCAGTTGGAATATGCAAGGATTCAGTCCTAGCACAGGGGCCCCCCAAATGGGTGGTATTGGTTGTGTGGAGGAAAATCCCTTAAGGCCTTACCTCCTGATTGATCAGGAACATGTACTTTAGGTGCGGTGGTTCCCAATATGGCCATAATTGACAAATTGCCAAAGAAGGAGGTATGGGTAAAACCATACCACAAGAGGGTTAAAAGGACCAATAATGCTATTGCAGATCGCCCCACCAGTTACCATAGTTTTTTTCAATGGTTTATACCTTGGTTAGGAGTGAGTGAATTGGAGAAAACAATTGTAAACATATTTGCTGTAATTGAGAAAATAGAAAATAATACCATGTGTGCAATAGAATCCCTACAGATTGAGGTTTCTAGTTTATCCCAAATGGTACTGCAAAACCACATAGCTCTCAACCTCTTATTTGCTACCCAAGGAGGAGTATGTGCAGTAATAAATGTTAGTTGATACACACACGTGGATCAAAGTGGAGGAATTTCCACTGATTTGGCAGAAATTTGGGAACAAAACAAGATTTTGCATCAGGTAGCTAAGGACAATACTACTTGGGGGTTTGAAGTATTGTGACATCATCTTACTTCATGGTTACCAACTCTAACCTGGTTAAAATCTCTGGTTTTGGTGTTAATTTTAGTGGGGTTTGTATTTGTTTCATATGCCTTATGATGCAAGAGACTGGAAGGTAAAGTAACTGCATGCTTCAGGGCAGGAGAGAGTTAATAGGAATGGGAGGCAAATAACACTTGTTCATTTCCGTGACACTTCTGGTGCTGTCCATTACTAGAGACAGGATACAAGCCTAAAAGGACATCGGCTTTGACCCAGAATGGTAATTCCTGTGTCTTAAACAACCATTGACAGGTGGATACAGAGGATGATTCATTTCTACCTGAGGAATGAAAGGGCACAAAACACAACTAATCACTAAACCAAAACCAGTGAGGTGATCATTATAATGGTGAATTTACAAGAATAAGAAGAAAAACAACATCATCCCTAATGAATATGGATGGACCACCACACTAGCTGGGAACAGAACATCTGTGTTTCCAAATACATACAAAACCTTGATGAGAGGACAGCTTCCGAGTAAAGAAGAAACCAACACATGCAAGCATCAAGTTTAAAAAAAAAAAAAGATAATAATAATTTGTACCTTTTGAGACACATCCATAGTA
This sequence comes from Tyto alba, assembly GCF_018691265.1. Classification (NCBI taxonomy): domain Eukaryota; kingdom Metazoa; phylum Chordata; class Aves; order Strigiformes; family Tytonidae; genus Tyto; species Tyto alba. The sequence goes on from NW_024881318.1 coordinate 33,978,989, forward strand.
AACCAGTATCTTAAAAGTCCAGTAGGAAAATCTAACCATAAAATCATTAGTTATATGCGTTAGATATGTGTTTTTACTTCAGGGAGATCAATGCGAATTTTATTCTATTATGAAAATTTTAAATTTTCTTGCATTTAATGGCTGAAAGAAAAATGTTCATTTAATTTACTCATTCTCCATATGAAAGAAATCAGAAGCACACCTGTCCAGATTCTCAGCTACATCAGAAAAAAAAAACACAGAGCACATTTCCTAAGAGTGCAAGTAATCTCTATGTTCAGCTAGTACCAGACTACTCTGAACCAAGCCAAAGGTGTACGCAAATTTTGACAGAAACAATCAAGCCCAAATTTCAACAGAAAGCAGTAACTGTCCCTCCAACGTCCCCCAAAAAGCAGCATGGAGATTAGCATGTGATCTCCTAAATCTCTCTCACGACAGATAATCTTCGTCCATTAGGAGGTCCTCTCCTGGCTGATTGCAAGGTCAGAATGTGCTTTGAAAGCAGAATGATTGGCCACACCAGATTTCTCTTCCGATGCTGTTACAGCTTTCATGAAATAAACTGGTAGCTAAATATAATATTTATGATATCTGCATATAACTGTGCCCTTGATATCGCTATAGATTTTTTACCAACAGCTTAGATAGACATGCCAATAATGATAACAGCCATAAATAGAAAAGGGAAATGGACTAAATGATTTCTTAAGGTCCCTTCTATCCCTAATTTATCTTATTCTTTGAACGTGAAACCACTTGACTCTATTCCCACTGGAATTTTCTTTTTCATGTTCTAATGCCCTGACAACAACAAATACATTCTAATACTAACCTCACTAGGATAATTTGTTCTAAGCTGCATTCTGTTTTCAGCATCCTGTAGTAAATGAATGCACATTTGGGCTTTGAGTGTGCAGGGAATTTGGAATGTGCCACATAAACAAACTGATCAACACAATATGTTACCTCAATATTTACTATTATTCAGTGAGTAAGAGCCAGAGATTCTTGTTTCAGATGTATGCTCACAACCCTCAGGACACTGGTATTACAGCAAAGGGCAGAATGTGACTGCTGGGAAATATGTGCCTTTTAATTTTTACTGTATTTCTGTATGCAGCATCAGGGATGATGCCATGAAACAAATGTTTGTTCTGAACAGAGCTGAGCATCAGGCTAAAATTCTGCCTCTTTAAAAGTATCAAAACTAGCTTCAAGAATCAAAATGAAAATTTAAAGTAGATAGTTCTTTGCATAACAAAACACTACAAGTGCGATTCAGAAACTACAGGTCACTTATGTTTTACAGCAGATCTGTACAGACATGTATTTGTGTCAGACCAGACCTGTGTCCCTGACGGGGGACTTGTGGTACTTAAGCTTCTCTCCACAGACAGTGATGTCTGCTGGGGCTCCAGCTTCTGTCCTGCAGCACAGAGCAGGGATGGAGCCAGGAAGGCACTGTTTCAGCCTGTGAGCAAGCGGCAGACCAAGCTGTGTTACAGGAGACACAGGCCAGCCAGGGAGCCTGGCACATGCAAGGGGTGAGAGGTGGCAGAAATCCCAACTCCAATTCCCTTCAGGCAGTGCATCAGAATAGGGACAGTCAGGTTAATGTCAGATTGACTTGAGACAGAAATATTTTCTTACTCTTTTAAAATTTGTAATTCCTTGAACAGTATTTTGTGGGGTAAAATTAACACTTGCAAACAATTTTTATCACTTTGAAGAAATTGTAATTATAATAAAAGAATTCTGAAGGAAAACACCTTAAAAGCCCTATTTCCAGACTTGATTTGTCTTTTCTCTTACAGAGGCTTGTTAGACACTGACTTCAAACAAAATCAGCAGAGCAATCTTTAAAGGAAATAAGCAGGGACTTGAAAATTACCATGCCCATTTTAAGTCTTGTGGCTGAAAAGGCAAAAAATTAAAAACAAACAAACCAACCAACCAACCCAAACAAACCAACCAAAAAAAAACCCAAGACAAAAAAAAAAAAAAAGCAACAACAAAAAAAAAAAACCCACGTTTTCAAGGATCTGCTAGTTTTTGTGGAATTGAACTATCAAAATAGCACCTTCCACTGTATTTTGTTTGCATGTCTGAATGTGCTAGAGATAAATGGTTCTAAGTTGTATGATACTGTTCAGAAAAGCAGAAGTAGAAGGTGGGATATTTCTGGTTTTCTTAAGAATGAGAAACACATTCCTATAAAAAATTCTTGTGACAACAATATCACAAACTGGAACAAAAATAGACTTCAATGGGACAGAGCTAAATCTGGATGTAAAAATCAATGCTGCGCTTTATAAACACCTGCAGTCTAAAGAATAATTCACAGTTCTATCTTGTCTGTTAACTCCCAGGTATATGACAACATTTTTCAAGATCGAAAAATTTTGGATCTGGGACCTCTATATCTTTGGAGAAATTTTCAGGCTGGTTATGGCACACTTTGCCAATCCTTCATACATTCAAAACAGACACTAGCAATGTGGTCCTGGCTTTCCTCCTTGCTTCCTCTTCCCTACATTCAAACAGTACTAAAAGACTTTGAGCACTGAATCATTTGGTCAGCTATGTTAAAAGCAAAGATTTTCTCTTCACAAACTGGGTATAATTTGAGAGGTCTAATTCTGGCCCCACAACAAGCAAGTGCATGCTGATGTTTACAACATGATCTAAGCACAGGATGTATTTGCTGCTGCTGCGCATACACATCTCAGGAGTTTAACCTTATTAGGCAAACACTTTTGCATGTTCTTCTGCATGGGAGAAGGGTAAGTTTACTATTATGTAAAATTTTTTTCATTGTTTTGATCTGGAATTTATGACTTCTGAAATAATTTACATTTAAATGAAGGGCTAAATATTTGCAAAATAGTTTCTTCCCATATAGATAACCGCCTTAAAATAATTAATTAGACTTTAAAGAGCTCTCGCTGGTCTTATATTCACCATGATGTTATTTTATTTAATGGAAACATCAGAAAAATCTACATAGGATTTCTGAATTGGTTTCCTTGGCAAGTCATCTAAAAATACATTCTGTATGTCACATTAAAGAAGCAGTGAAGATGAAGATAAATATATCCTTGGAAGAAAGGAGCTGTAAGTGGAAGACTTCCTTTACAAGGCCTGTGGTTTCCATGCTAAAAATACTGGCTCTCACTCTACGTATTTGACTTGTTCTCAGAACACCTGAGCCAGCAACAGGCAGGAGAATATATTTGTCACTACTGAATAGAACACTGATACCCTTTGCTTCTTTTTTCCTTCTGCTGAAGCACAGAGACATTTAGAATGTGGAGCCTCACCCAGTAGTCCTCATTCAGCTGATTTAGTGAGACACAAGGTGCAGTGCTGGAGGTGGCAGACGAAGAACATGTATTCAGGTCTGGTTTTCCACAGCGAAAGGTAAGCCGACTTGCTTGTGCATTATTCTCTCTTCCTGCTGCTTCCTTTTCAGTGTCTTCCTGGAGTGATCACAATTACAAAAAAAAAGATTGAAAATCTTTCCCACTCCATAAATTATAATTCAGATGGGTTAAGGTGCTCAGGAAATCCAGATAGGGCACTAATACCTCCCTCGTCATGTAAATAAAGATACAGCCTTCAGACAAAGCAGCATGTTACAGAGATACCTCCGTCTAAATGCTCTAGTGCTGGCAAAGTCTGCCCACCCATTCTAAGCCATCATAGATGGCAGGTAACAGCCAAATATCCTTGAGACAGTATCCACTATTCTACAAGTAAAAAAACCACAGTTCTGCCTTGACTTTATGGGATCCACACAAAGACAGCTGAAGGATACAGAAAGGATACTGTAGGCTCTCCTTCACTTCCACATTACACATCTACCTGTAATTTAGAGACAAATAGTCTGAAGTTTATCAAGTACTGACCTTCTCTCCTGCTTTCCCATCCATGGAATTTTGATCAATGTCTATAAATATGAGAAAAGTTTACCTCAAATAAATGCCTCTATAGTTGCAAAAGCAGTGTTAATTTATGTCAGCCTGATCCAAAGTCAGCCATGCACACCACTCGCTGGTACAGTGTTTTCTTACTAGATTAAGAGTAATCAGTGCAGAAAACTGAGCAGAGACCATTGCAGGGCCAGATGCAAAAATGGATGTTCATCCTCTAAACTTCAGATAACATCTTAGTAAAGTTCAACATACCTGTCTCCAGCTTTCTTTAAGCAGCTTTAGCACAATATTATTCTCTGACAAACCATCAGCTCTTTTAAACAGCACATCTTTCACCTGCTATTCCTTTCACTTAAAACACTATACAACTATGCTAATAAGTTCATTCTTGCCACAAGCTTGTTCCATAAAATAAATTTTTAAAATGCAGTAAAGACATTAAGAGAAATAATAGTGGCCCAAACTATATGACAGGGACTGATACCCTTTCTAGATTAGCATAACTTTTCCCATTCTGTTGACTTGACTTTAAGATTTCTAGTTCTATTTAAATTTAATCACCCAAGCTGAAACAGTATATACTAGCTGTCTGTCAAGGACTGATAATTTCTCTTAATTTTAATGACAAAATTTTGTCAGAAGTGTTCTTTCTAAGAACAGGACTAGAGAATACGTTGCTTTTCTGAAGTTAAAAAATGCTGGCAACATGTCCATAAGGAACTTTAAAGTCCCCCTTAAACTGGGCAGAAACTTGGTACGTTGTGAGTAGCAGGGCATCAGAAAAGAGGGAAGATCACAAAACAATTGTTAGCCTGTTTCCCAGTCCTGATGGCACACAATGGTGAGGCAAGAGCTTCTCACATTTGCTGTTGAAGAATTTAACAAAAATGTAGGCACAGCTATTAGACTGATACTATCGTAAGGAAAGTAACCTTCTCCAATTCAGCCAGTTTCAACAGGTTCCTCTTCCACCCTAAGTGACAGGTAATGCTCTCTTTCACACCAAGTAGAAGATGGCCAACAAAAGAAATAAATGCAGCTGATAAAACTAAAGCCTGTCTTAACACTTACTAATGCTTCCATGATACTTTTTCTGATTTTTATGAATCATAAATGCAAATTCAGAAAAAGCAAAAGGTTTGGAGCAGGCCAGTGCTTGTAATGCAGATCTGAATGTTTGACTGGAAATGCTGTGCAGAGATAGTATCACATTATTATCTATGCCTTTTAAGGTCTGTTTATTTCTGTGAAATCAGTGCTCCGATCCTGTGAAAGAAAATATGATGTGACATTGGAACTAAAAACTATGTAAAAATATATATGTAGGAAATAAAGGAATCAAGGTCCTGTGGAAACTAAACCTGGAAGCTACTTCCTTTTGAAGATTGATTATGCAACTCTAGTAAAAGTCTTGTTGGGTTTGATTACACAGCTATAATTGACAATTTCGGAAGTACAGTATTTACTACATTTTTAAGATATGTATATATAAACTGCTTTATTGTGGTAATTGAATCTGTAGAAACTATGACTTTTCTTGTTAGTGATAAGCATACCTACACACATACACATACTTCCTTCATTAGTCCACTTACACACTTCCATATCAATAAAAGCAGATCCTTTATCCCAGTTCCACTCTTTAAATCCATATGCTTTGCAACACAATGGTCTTTCAATTAGTTCTTTCAACTGCATCTGGTTTGTGAGGAATCCAAACCATGATAACCAGCCATTTAATGGTGTCCCACCAGAGCATTTGGATTCATGGATTTCTGCCTGCATCCCAATTACATGCTAAGCACTTCCTACAATTACAGCTTTGTTTCCACAGAACAAAAGTGGACACACCTCTGTGAAGTCAATTCCTTACTAGATCACAACATTCATAACAAGGTTAGATTGTAATTTACTCACAGTTAACCAAGAGTTTATATGCTTTGGTGCCTTATGTTGCATCTGCCTAGAAATGTTATTTAATAACAAATTTACCGTGTGCTTCATGTGTCTTTATCTTAAATGCCCTCATTCTTTTCTTTTATAAAGTTACACTTTGCTCTCACTCTTCGCTGGATAAATAAACTAGATGGATGACCAGGCCCAAAGAGTGGTGATGAATGGAGTTAAATGCAGCTGGCAGTCATTCCCAATTGGTGTCCCCAGGTCTCAGTATTTGGGCCAGTTTAGCATCTTCATCAGTGATCTGGATGAGGGGGTCGAGTAAATTTGTGGATGACACCAACTTGGACAGGAGTGTTGATGTGCTTAAGAAGGCTCTACAGAGGGATCTGGACAGGCTGGATCAATAGGCCAAGGCCAGCTGTGTGGGGTTTAACAAGGCTGAGTGCCAGGTCCTGCACTTGGGTCACAGCAACCCCACAACGTTACAAGCTTGGGGAAGAGTGGCTGGAAAGCTGCCTGGTGAAAAAAGACATGGGGGTGTTGGTCGACAGCCGGCTGAATATGAGCCAGCAGTGTGCCCAGGTGGCCAAGAAGGCCAATGGCATCCTGACTTGTGCCAGAAATTGTGTGGCCAGCAGGACTAGGGAAGTGATTGTCCCCCTGTATTCAGAACTGGTGAGGCCCCACCTCAAATACTGTGTTCAGTTTTGGGCTCCTCACTACAAGAAGGACACTGAGGTGCTGGAGTGTGTCCAGGTAAGGGCAACAAAGTTGTTTAAGGGTCTAGAGCACCATTTCTGTGAAGAGTGGCTGAAGGAGCAGAGGAACTGGAGAAAAGTAGGTTCAGGGAGACCTTATCACTCTTTACAACTACCTGAAAAGAGGTTGTAGTGAGGTCGGTGTCTTTTCCCAAGTAACAAGTGATAGGACGAGAGGAAATGGCCTCAAGTTGAGCCAGAGGATGTTTAGATTGGGTATTAGGAACAATGTCTTCATGGAAAGGGTTGTCAAGCATTGGAACAGGCTGCCCAGGGAAGGGGTTGAGTCACCATCCCTGGAGGTATTTAAAAGATATGCAGGTGTGGCACTTAGGGACATGGTTTAGTGGTGGACTTGGCAGTACTAGGTTAACAGTTGGACTCAATGATCTTCCAACCAAAAATATTCTATGATAGGTAAAAAAGAATAATTCTTACTTGTTTCCAGCATAAATAAAACAAGTTAGAGCAGTGCTAATATAACTGTCAAGTAAACAGTTCCTTTTCTCCACAACAAACACTTGATGTAGTCAGAAAAGTCATAGATTACAGTTCATTTATATAATTAGGAAGCAAGAATAAAACTGTCAAAAAGCTTCTTTAATGATTGTTCCCTTCTCTTTCCCTTCCCACCATCTCTACCAAATAACATAGTTCAGTTGCTTTAACATCTGTCACTGTGGTTCTGTATTCAATGCCTAAGAGAAAACAGAATACGCATTGAATAAAGACAACTGTTAATCATAACTTACCTTTCACTACAGCTCTTTCTCACTTGTTTTGAGTGTAACTGTTGATTTCTCTAAGCAGCGAATAGCAAGTCTTTGATACTTTTGCAAAGAAATATGCCAGTTAGTGAAAATATACTCAGGAATTTGTAATACCTTTTTTCTTGTCTACTTAGAAGTCCACAAAGAGGCATAACAACATAATAATGCAGATGTGGACTGTTTTGGATAAGCCAGAGAGGGACTTGGTGAGTAGGCTGACAATTACAGTGCCAAAAAATCCTTTTCACTGCTTTTGCAAGGCTGTGCTTACTTATGCAGCTTGCACACACACACACACAAAAACATCTTCTTTTCAGGGAAATTGCCTAGAATTCCATGGAAATTTGAAGAGCACTGACTGCCTACCTGCTTACGATCTCCACCTTACTCTAGGCACATGGGTCACACTCTCTGAGCACACCTTCAGGATCACTCTGTCTGAACAGAGCTTCAGAGAAAAATGTGGTTTAAGATACCATAGGACTACTTGCACGCACTTGTAAAATAACCAGCTTGGACTGAACCTGACATTTTGTCACTGTGTAGAGGAATGTAGGAAGGAAAACCTGGATGAGGCAAAAAGCCTAATTTTTTCTTAAGTATGAACTGTGTATTTCTACAGAGAGATATACTTCTGATATCTGGTAACATTTCCTTATACAGAAAATACAGATACATGTTTTTTTATGGATGGTATATAAAAGATTGTGCAATGAGCACAATTTAAACATATACAGATTACAGATACAGTAGCGACTTTGCAGTTAATGTCAGCCTGATTGACAAGGTCATGTAAGAAGGCTGACAGTTCCCATATCTAACAGTAGCACAACTGACTCAGTCACACCACTATTCCTTTTCATTCATCCTTCTCTTTGACGTCTAGAGCATGCACAGAGGATACCAGGTCTTCTACCAAAATCAGATGCCATTTTCAAGTACTTTGTAACTGAAGCCACAGTTAATTCACAAGCAGATTCTCTCTCTTTCCCAAACAACACAGATCAAAACTTAATACAAGAGGCAAGAAAGCATCATTCTGTGAAAATAAACTCTTACATAATTCAATTTCTCTGTAAGGTTCCTACCTTGCCAAATGCAAGCTGCCCAATACTACCTTAAAGAAATTTAGACACGATTTATAAGAGAGAGGAACAGCAGAAATCCTTCTTAACTCTCCCTGAATAAAGCATTTTATACTATAGGCACTGGAGACTTTCTATTTTAAAACATAAATCTCTCAATCAGGCACATAAAGAGAACAGAATAATAGCAACAATAGAGCACAACCCAGCTTGCTGAAGTCTGAGACTTCAAAGGATCCATGTCAACATTAAGCGTAGGACTCCCTTGCCTCAAAGACATTCAGAAGAAAATATCTTTTTTTTTTTTTTTTTTTTTAAGTAGAAGCCTCTGCAATTATTTCTTAGAATGGCATTAGTATTGTGATTGCTTGTGTAAGCTCTGTTGCAATGCAGTGAGCTGAAACAAGTGCTTGATGGTACAAGGACACTTTCACTAAGCACAAAGAGAGCGTGAGACAGATAAATCCATCATGCTTAGCCTGCAGATCCAAGTCTACAAGGCAAAGTGTGCTGAAAACCTACTACACATGCAAATAAAAGCAACAAATGAAAGCACAATAGAAATGCATGATGGGATAAAATGAGGAAAAAACAGCATTAAAGGTCATCCTTACTGCTCTCAGGAAGGAATGAAGACACAATGATCAAACTAGCATTTTCAAAGCAAGAAGTGATGTGGAACATCCAGTTGGAGATACTGAAGCCTATCTTTTGAAGTGCTGAGGATGAGAAAGTGAAAAAAAAAGAAAAAAAACCAAGCCAATATATCTACTCCTGAGAACAGAAAACCTAAGCAATTTTGAACTATCTCCAGTGGATTCCCTATTTTCCAACAACTTAAAATTCCATGGAACTGAATTTTAAAAGTCCCACCCAGCAATGAGGAATCTATTAAATTCTATAATGTAAGCCATCAGAAGCAGTTATCTTATTTAACATGACAGATTCTAACAAAAAAAAATAATACATTTCTTGCAGAAAAGCATTGGACTTCTTTTACTAGATATGATTATGTTTATTATACTACAATTTCAGAAAAATAAAATACACAAATGAAGTAATGCTATGTAAATAGTAAATAATTAGTGCAGGAAAAAACAACTATTTAAGAATTTTTCTTGTTATTGTTGTGCAGGCTTAAATTTGAACTATATATAAAAAAAAATTGGTCCTAATATACATACACAGAAGTTTCTCTAATACAATTCCAGTAATCCTACTGACCGCAATGAGATTAGTTCTGTGATAAAACAGGAAATCAGATTAATAGGATTGGTCCCTAAGGACACACAAATAAAATCTAAGAAAATAAACCAGAACAAAATAAACAAGAAGAAAATAGATATTAATATATATTAATATACATATTCTAATAATCAGTGATAACAATTACAAGAACTTTATTTTATTAAATGTGCATATGTTTAAGTGAGTCTCTCAGCAAGAAAACAACAAATGAAAAAGTAATGACATTTTGCTGCAGTGAGGGAGCCAAGGGAAAATATTTTTCTGTCCACTAATCTTCTTGTTTAAGCTTTGTATTTCTTTAGTTTTCTCTTCCTCAGCAAATTCCCTATCAGCTTTCCTGACACCTCATTAGAGACCACATTGCTTTGCTGCAACCTATTAGATGCCTGAAAGGGGCAAATGTGAAAAAAGCATTGAGATCTTGACATATGCAATGGCAAGATGCCAGTTGAACCCACAGACTAAAGAAACAGAAGGGCCGCCAACTTACAGGCACCATATTGATAGCTGTACATGGCCACAACTTTGAAACTGGCTTGTCAGTCTGCAGCAGACCTGCAAAACTCATACAAAATTTACTGATAAGGTAGTAGGCAGAAAATCCAGCTGAGGACTTTTTGTAATGTCAGCACTATTGCTATTGCCTGGAAAGCATCCTCAAACAAAAATTTTGTATTTAATTACACACAATGGGTTCACAAGAAAAATAGTGACCATGGCATATTTTTAGATTTCAGATTCACTACACTGGGCCATCCAAAGCATTTCCTCATTCCATTAGCAGAAAATATTAAACTTCAAAGAAGAGAAAAGTCATGCTTTACATGTAAATGCCATGTCATTTGTCAAAGCCTTTTTATACATAAATGATGACCTGGAAAATTTGAAGAAGGCTGTGGTTTTTCTAATTAGTTTATAGGGGAATTTCTGCAGGGTTATAATGAGCGAGTCTAGAAAAGATACCTTTAAAAGTCTTCTAGCATTGTTAAGCCTATATCACGATGATTTCCCTCATGATCCAAGTGTGATTTCCCCAAGAAAATTAGGACCAGGTATTTCAACATGACTTCACTTGTAATTATATCTTCCCTAGATTATCTTCCCTATTTGCAGCTATAAATTATGGCAAGCATTTGTAGGAACTTGCAATTTCCAGACAGATTTTCTCATGTCCCATCAGAGAAGATCCCATTGTCCATCTTTCTTTGTTGACTTACTTCCACACAAAATATTTATCTCACTTTCTACATGTAATGCAGTCTGTCTTGTAGCAGAGATGGGGAAAAAAAAGGATTCAATAAAAATGATCAAGCTGCCATGGATTAATCTTCCTGTGTTTTAGATGACACATGCAGACTGTGCACTCCCAAGTCCAGGCTGCCTCTCTGGTTGGCTGCTGCACAGGAATGCATTGTTTTGCCTCAACTACCTCTGCTTTATGTTCAGGTCCTTCTCTTCCAGAATTCAGAAAAACTGCAATAACAAACTTCCAGCATCATACTCACAGCTAAAATGATAGTAGTAATTGCAAAAACACCTTAGACGATGATTTGTAAACCTTCTTGCCAAAAAAATATGGCCTCTGCTAATTATCTAATGTTTTATTTTTCAAACTGAGAAAAACCTATGCAACCAAAAAAGAAAAAAATAAAATGATGACTGTTTACTCCATTCAGTAGCCATTCCATTAAGAGAAGAGTTCTTGCAAATTGCCCAGTTAGAATAATTTCACTAATAATATTGGCATATGGATCTTCAGAACTTAACTGATTCTTTTAGTCCAGTATATTCAATTTTCCTCTCAGCACATACACTCAGAAATCCCATGTTCTGAGATTTTCTACCTTGTTCTGTCCAGGTTGAATTGTTTGCTGTTTCTTGCAACTTGCGATCACTTGTAGTGCCACTGGGTCTGAAAACAAAGTGATCAACCCACCACTGAAAGACATTTTACTGAACAAACATCTCCCCATATGTATGAGAATTTTCTTCTTACCTTTTTGTAGAAGTGACATAACAAGCCAGTAGAAAGGATTATCAGCCACAAATTGTCCACTAATTCATTCACCACAAAGTAAGAAATTGTTAGACAGTTATTTTCAACACATAACCTCTTCCAAACAAACTTATGATTCATTGGCTTGTCCTTGGGATGGTGTCACAGTAGAGCTGATAATAACCTCTATTTCAAGATCTTACTGTTGACCTTCACACTCACAAAATTTGAGACTAGGCAATTCAGTGCTACAACAGGCTCTATCCCTGACATGAATTTTTTATTTGCAATACAGAATATGCATTTGTTTTCAAGAAAACAGGTGGTTTCAATCCAAAAATAACAGCATTTAAGGTTAATAGGGATTTCTTTAGACTGATGCAACTGGAATACCCTAGAGACACATTAAATGAAAAGCAGTTCCCCAACATCAGCTGCCCTTGTGAGGACTATACAACTACATGATTCCTGTGATGCGACTCCTGCTTTGTCAAAGAACATGTTTTACTCCTTCCTGCTGGTTGATTACATGAGAATAGGAGTTACTATTGCCATGTTCGTGTCTTTATGTGGTCACCAGATCCAGAGAATCTGGAGAGCTGGAGACACCTCTGCGAAAATTCTGAAGCAAACCTACAATTGAATCTATTATCTTGAAAGATAATATTCTGCTACACAGTTGTTCCCCAGTCCTCCTTTATTTTTAACAGGTGAAAAGAGGACAAAAGTGGGGGGACATGCTGGCACAGAGGTCTCCTCACAAATTGGGCCAGTGCAGGGAGAGGAGGCAGAATTCAATGTTCACTGCAGCATACACGCATACATACATGCATACATACATACATACGTACATATATATGTTAATTTATATACACCTAAAGGAAAATCTGCAAAGAGCTTTCTGAATACTTTCTGCTGCTGCCATTGGAAGGGGCTGCCTTCTGCGGGTTTCTGAACTAGCCGCGCTCACACTGAGCAGCATTATGGGGTCACTTTCACGCAGTCCTTTTGCTAGCACAGGACAAAATAAGCTGCTCACTTGTTAAAATACTTTTTTTATTTCAGTCAGTTGAAAACCTTACCATGCAAATTTGCTGTACTGCAGTTAAGTCCTGATGCATGGAGGGACTTTATGTTCTCTTGGATGACAAAGAGTTTCCACTGGTGCTTCTCAGAAGCATTTTGCCTCTCTAAAGGCTATTTTCAGAAAGATTTGTTTGTTCTCACAGGACATTTCTGTCAGAACTGTGAAAATATGCTTCAACTTCCATCAATAAACTTAATTATAAAGGTTGCTAAAGCATAGTTTGAAGTCCTACTTGTTGCTGGTGACTACAAGTTTCTGTCTGGCTGGAAAAGTCAGCTGCTTCAAGCCCAGCAGCATTCCCATGACAACATGGTGTTAAAAAACTCATATTTTAACACTTCAAATAATAAAAAGGTAAATTTTTAGGTTTTTCTTCCTATTTCCTACCTTGTAGTTTACTGATCCCTAGCTACAGGATTTCTTAGAAGCTAATTACCAGGTAGACAACAGCCCTAAAACAAAACCTCAAGACTTCTCCATTGGCTACTGAAACTAATCAACTAGAAATCCTTACCTCCTGTACAGCACTGTTCCCTTACCAGTGTTAGATGGACCTCTGGTGAGAAGGAAGCATCACCATCCTTATTTCACAGGCATAAGAACTGAAGCACTAGATGGCATAAACAGGACTGAAATAGTTACAAGGTAGAAAAATATGACACTTAGAATGACCATAAGGGTCATGTGTCCTGTGAACTACTATCAGTAATATCCTTCACATGATATACTGAACAATGACCATACCACTGTACAAACTGCTTGCATAATTTGCACTAAAATATAGTCTCTTGTATACTAACAGCTGTGTGTAAGATTTACTTACCACACTGACTGAGCATTCACCTGGCTCCTCTGCACTGTACTGCATTCATTTCCCCTCCTTGTTCCTAGCAAGCTTTCTCTGCAACTAATGCACTCAGACAGATGCTTGGTCACTTAAGGCTTTCCTACAACTATGAAAATTTGGCCTATGACTTCCAGTGTGGCTGAACCAAAGTTGAAAGGCTAAACTTCAAGTCACAAAGCAATATTGCCTCCAAACCATGGGAAATTTTCAAATATCAGCTATTTCCTTACAGTTACAGCTGCTGGTGTTTATTTCATTGCAATTCAGGCATGGTTGTAATTTGTCAGCCATCCCTTCACCTAAGTTTGTGGAGACATGCTAACACCTGGTGGTCACCCTCTTCCTCCTGGGGTGACACATCCTTTGTCGGCTTTCGCCCCCCAGCTCTTGCAGAAATTCTATCTTTCTCAGAAGTTTCAAAGCATGGAGGAAGGATACACAGAATAAAAGCTGTAAGGGTCAGGTTTATCTTCCATCAGCAATCCTTTGCAGTTATGGGAAGGTGGATGAAGTGGACCCCTCTTATGTTTCAGAAGTCTTCAGAGCGGGGCAGAGATATTTTTTTAAGACAGAAAAGCTGTTCTGCTGCTGCGTCTTGTCCAACTCTCTTCTTTCTGCCATGCATGCTTCCCCACCACAGTCATACCCTGGAGCTCCATGGTATGGAATGAAAGTGTAATACTTGTGAATATCAGTCATCTGATAATATAGGGTCACAAGAATATTTTTAATGAGGAAATTTCAAAGGAAAAATCTGCTTCAGACCTCCCTATATATTTGCCCCAGTAACAAAAGAAAAGAAACACCACCTATTTGCTTTCCACTCATGTAGTCCTATTAGATAGGGAGGCTGATTCTAATTCCTATGTGACCCCAACTGCCAGGTAACACTTTAAACTTTTGCACAGTTTTACTAATCCTTCTAGACATACTTGGCTTCCCAGTCTTTCTGAAAAATGTAAACAAGTATGACTCAATGTCACAGTTCCAATGCAACATCTTATATTCCACCTATGCTTACCCTAAATTTTGAAGATCCTTAGTAAGACTAGCATCAGGCACAGTATTGAGTATACTGCAGAAGTTAATTGTCAGAATCTAATTACACAATTTCTCCCAAATCTCCTGATTTTCTGTTGGTGGAAAATGGGCCATTAGAGGTATATATTCTCCTGGATGACAAAAGTAAATATGTGCATTGAATTGCAACATGATTTTGCTATTATAAGCTACAGTCCCATAACTGAATGAATTTGGCATAATTTTTTCCTGCTGCTCTCCACTTTTCTCTCCAAATCCACCTTAATGTTCTGATTTTCTGACCTCTGCCATTAGTAAGTACTTGTCTATCCCAACAGCAATGCAAGTTGCATATTTTCCTCCATACTGCATCCCAAATTGCCCCCCAGAAAATAATGTTATCATGCCTTTCAAAGACAAATGATACCTGCAAAATAATTTCAGGAATTAGGGTTTCCTCTCCTCCTCTCTGATGTCTTATGCCGATAATACTGAATAGGTGAGGTATTTGGGGTATAGAGACCACTGCAAATGGCTTTCCCCTGATTATTATTATTATTTAGAGATTGTTATTATTATTTTTATTATGATATAGATTCTGAATGTGCCCTCAGACTCACTTGTGGAGCAGAACTCTATTTATTAGAAAAAGCAATACTTCAATACAGAGTGATGTCCCTATCACAAAGACTTTACAAACTACAAAATAAGACTGTCAAGAATAACTACAGTTCCCCAGATGTGTATAGAACAGGACTGACAACAAAACGTGTTAAAAAATCATGAGTCACTACTTAGGAAATTGTGAGACTTAAACATCATGAGATTTTTAAAAATTACAAAAGGGGAGTTCTGCATGCTTTATGAGCATTTACAGTGCACTACCATTATATTTTTCAACTTTTTTTTTCACATTCTTTTGAGCTAGAATCTTAGTTTACAACTGCATGTTAATACTCTAATGTGCTCAGGCAACTAAAAAAGCTGAGGCTTAGACATAGCCCGCTAATACTTTAAGTTTTGTAATAAAGCTCCTGGTGACAAATTGGCAATGCAATGATTGTTTAGCTCTGGCTAGAAAGGATGTCAAGGGCACTGAGCATTTTCACGTTCTTGAAATAAGCCAAACAGTCAGATCATGTGCCTGTAACTCATGTCTGAGGGTTGCATAGCCAGTAATTCCGAGTGCCTTTCTCCACTTCACCAGTCAGATCTTTGGGTATGTAAGTTCACCTATTTCATCGAACTTGCTCAATGTTCTCCAAATTGGTGTTCACCCACTCATCTATTTCAATGTGTTACCAAGAGACTTGAGCTTTAAAATAATTTTGTCATTTGCTATCATTATCTTCTATCAAGAAAGTGTTCTGCTTCATTATGTCTTCATTAAAATAAGCCTCCAAATGGTGTGTGGGTGAACAGAGCCCTCCAATTCCATTTATGCCATTTGTGAAGAGTGGTAAAGAGCAACTGTCTGCAAGAATCAATAATTTTGTAATTACATACATATTGGAGTAGCTACATGTATGATATATCACATAATGGTTCATTCTGCAGAATTTCTGGAGCAGCAGTAGTATATTATCCTATATTTTGCCCTTTGTTCACTTTCATCATATATTCATGCATATGCACTTTGCACACTACAGAGATAAAACAGTGTTACTTCAACATGGCAAGGCAGTATCATCATCTTCATTAGTGGAAAAATTTATTATTCTACTAATAAAATGGTATTTGTTTAACATACTTTACTTCTCAGTTTTTCAAGATGATAAGAACTGATTCCCAGTACAGGAAGGATCCAGCCTTCTCATATGGTCCTGAAAGTCAGATGCTAGTGCTACTGTGAAGTAACTCTTGCTCTGATGTGGAGATGCCTTGTAGGTATTGGTGTCCCAAAGGGCAATATTAAATACCTTTCTTCCTTTACAACAGCAAATAGCAAGCCACATCTGCAAACAGTAATGCCTGATCCTTAGGTTCAAAAATCTTGGAAACATGTACTAGGTCTGGTTCAAATCCCTGTTAGTCATTTGCCTCGAGCAGTGTACATTTCTGAGTCAGCACGTGGCAAGCTATTGCAGAAACCAAAAGGTCAGCCTCCACTCCAGACTGCAGATATATTTATCTTCTCTATTTGATCCTATCTTACTCACATATGGACCTATCCATCAGTTGAGGACAGGACCCTTATGAATTTCTGTGAACATTTAGAGATTGGATAGTGAATACAAGTTCATCCTTCCACACAAACCTCAACCCTGCCATGCTTATATTATCTGCCAGATGTTTTAAAATGCTTTGTAGAAGCTTGGAAACTTTTAATCATCATGCAAAATGAAATCATTCTTATTACTACCAGAACTCCTTCTCACTTGAGGCTTAAAGAAAGGGTGCTGTGAGAAATGTGTTGTTCATACTCATCGCTGGCATTTTGTGTAATTAGGAAGGAAAACTGTTGGAAGGAAGGAAGGAAGGAAGGAAGGAAGGGAGGGAGAGAGGGAGGGAGGGAGGATTTTATTATTTTTCCTTTATCCAGCTATATGATATAGTGTATATAGCAGTTAAACCCTGAGGTCAGATGTCAGGAGTCACAGGTTCCAGACTACAAGGAAAAATCCTGCAATTTTTGATGCTTAGTTACAGTGAAGTATTCTTACACATTAAGACACAGATTTGTGCATTTCCCTGAGCCTCATTTCGCTCTTCATTGAACTGTATCGATGTCTTGATTTCAGCTGGGATAGTTATTTTTCTTCCCAGTAGCTGGTGCAATGCTGTGTTTTGGATTCAGTGGGAGAATACCATTGGTAACACACTGATGCTTGATCTGTTGCTATGTAGCACTTACTCTGAGCTGAGGACGTTTCAGTTCCCCCTGCTCCCCCAGCGAGGGGGTGCACAAGAAGCTGGGAGGGAGCGTGGCCAGGACAGGTGACCTGAACTAGCCCACGGGCTATTCCATACCATGGAGCGTCAGGCTCAGCGCATGGGCTGGGGGGGGAATTGCTGCTGGGGCATCGGTCAGCGGGTGGTGGGCAGTTGCCCAGTGCATCACTTGTCTTCTCTTGGGTTTTATTTCCCCTTCTTTTTGTTATATTCCTTTAAATTACTGTTATTGACATTTATTATTATATTTTATTCTATTTTAGTTATTAAACTGTTCTTGTCTCAACTCATAAGTTTTACTTTTTTTCCCAATTCTCCCCATCCCGCTAGGAGTTGGGAGGAGTGAGCAAGGTGCTACGTGGTGCTCAGTTGCTGGCTGGGTTTAAACCATGACAATCCAGAATCACAGTTTTAATTTCTGTCTCTAATTTCAGCCTTCATATTTGGCTAGCAAGCTAAAGAGTGGAACCAAAACAAACCAAGTTTGCTAATAGCTTAATTCTGGAATTTAGAGGTAAAAGCATTTGCTTGATGGCTCTGCTTGGTTAACTTCATAAAGATTTTAACCTTCAACTCACTGTATGCCAAAGACAGAAGAATTTCAGTTACTTTAATGATAAAAGAAGCCAATACAGCAACATCATCCAGTGCCAAAAAGTGACAACTGGAAATTTTCACAGTACTTAGAAATACTATTCTTTTTATTAGATTATTTTCTCATTGAGATGAGATATATTAGACGGGAATTGATTACTCTGTATTTTGAAATTTTGTATGTGCTCCCCGGCTTTATGGTATTAAAAAACACTTGCAAACTTTGCACCTTGTAGACTGGCCTCAAATAAAAAAATCAAACTCCAGTTATCCTACCTGCATTCTAGGTAGATTATTAGCAACTGTTTTTTGAAATCTTTGCTAAATATTGTTGTTTTATCAAAACATTTAGAAAAATACAATACCCACAATTTCAGCAATTCCCTGCAATATCATTTCTCATTTATGGTCACCATAAACTACGAGGTAAAGGCACTTCATTAGTTTTCTATGGAGGGAGGGAGGAAGGAAGGCAAAGGCACTTCATTAGTTTTCTATGGATCAAATCAACTGTTACCAAAGCTTATACAAATTATGATAATAGGCTGACCTAGGTAGGAAAAAGTTGGAGGACTAAATAAGTAAAACTCACTTGCTTTTTCCTCGCTTAACTACAGTCTCTGAAGATATTGTTTTAAGGAGTACGAGGAGGCAAGCTTTCACTTCCTACACTGTGCACTACGCTGTACTGTGTATGTTCCTGTAGGACCCCTCTGCCTCTCCCAGCACTGAAACACTCAAATGACTCAAAAATTTTAACATATTCCTAGCCCATACAAATTACTTGCTGTGTTCCTAAGTAATTCCCTTTAAATATTGTCAAGACAATTCTACAGATTAGAAATGAATGTTGGGACACCGGGCTACATACATATCAGGTCACCATGTGGTAGTGATTTGTCAATACAGCAGTTACTTATGTATTTATGTATCATCCTAGGTCTACAACAAAGTAACCGGGATTAGTTTACCCTTCAAGAAAAAAATCCATACACGTAAATACATGTCACTTTTCTCCAGGCAAATGTTCAGATATTCAAGACTGGTTCCTCCGTAAGTTTCATTAAATTAAAAAAAAAAAAAAAAAAAAAAAAAAAATCAATAAAAACCATATTGTCACATATACAGTCTTACCCATGATCTGCTCTGAGAACTTTATAACAGTGAGCAATATAGCTAACGAATATATTCCTATCATCTGTACACCTGAAATGTATTGACATTTTTTCACATATGCTTCCTATTCATTTCATAGTTGTTCCAGGATGTGTTGAAATCACACAAAGCTAAACATAGTTTAAATAGAATTTAGATTTTTGTTTGCTCAGCAGCTGTACTTCATAGCTGTACAGGCAGTTAGTCTCCCAAAGTATTAGTTCTTTTGGTCTTTTTCCATAACTGAGTTCATTTCTATAATAACTTCAACATTTCAAGAATGATCCATGGTCTTGGGCTACCTTTAATTATTTTTCTTTTATTGGGACACTTTTATTACAAGGGGGTTTTTTTGGTTTTTTTTTTTTTTTTGTTGTTTTTTGGTTGGTTGTTTTTTTTTTTTTATATAGCTCCCCATACAGAAACTGCCAGCTTGACTCTACATCCAGGATCAAAGCCAATGTCTGTCATTCTATAATAGGAAGATCAAATTAAAAACAGCTTGCTCATCAGGATGTTTAAAACATCTCTATTTCACCTGCCTGAGATTTTTTTAAAATGCCTCTTTAAGTTTCTATGGATGCCGTAAATTATCAACTTATTTTTTTCAAGGTCATGGCCATGGAATTACCTTTCATGAAGTGAAGAAAAAAAAAAAAAAAAAAAGAAATACAAATTAAGAAAAAAGCCTAGAATATTGGCATGCATTTTAGGGACAAAACACTAGCAGAAAAGAACAGAAACATTGTACCTTAACAGGAAACAAAAACTATGTAAAGGTCTTCAATACAATTCAATATATATCGTTCTACTGTTGCAGAACATGGAAGTAAGATATATCTCTATGTATTATGTTTTTTCTAAGGTTGCAGAACTGCTTTAAGATATTGCAAGCTCTGGGAAGGTGTATATCAGCTACAATCACATGGCTCGATACCAGTAAGAGGTCATTTTTTTGTGCTGAGCACTGCAGACAATTCTAGCTCTCCCAAAAAAGTACTACAAAATCCTTACTGTGAAAAAAAGGAAACTTAAAGCATTAAGAGAAACACACAAACCATGGAAACTCCACAGAAGAAGAAGCAAACTCTAACTTAATGTTAGTTATTTCCTCTAGTTCACCAAAACAGCTCAAAAGAAAAGCAGAGTAAGTTGTAAGAAGGGGTATTTGAGAAAGTAAATAGACAGAAAAATAAAGGAAGCCCTTGAACTGGGAAATTGTCTTGCAAATGCTGTGGTTGCTATTGTCCAGAGAGGCACCACCTTCTCACCTCCAGGGACAGATCAGACCTTTTACTTGCTGAAAGCAACATCTGAGATTCCCAATATATGTGGGAGGAAATAAAAAATTACACTCTGTGGCAGTAAGTACACCAAGGCCAGAGCTCTTCTGCACAGGGTAAGCCTGATCCTTCCCACCCTGAAACCTCGTGTGCCTTTTTCTTCTTATACATCCTCAATGCTACTCATACTTTGCCACATTTCTGTGCCAAAGTCTAGACATAGTCATGGTGTTTCTTACTCTTTCTTTGCATTAGACACTTTCGGTTTGCCTTTTCTGTGGCTTTGTAACATGGTAGCATGCCAGCATTCCTTTTAAGTGGTCTAGAGCCTTTTGTGATTTAATTAAACTAATATGATACTCACTCATCTGCTTCCTTTTTTCCACTAGGCTTCCTTTTATTTTTTTAATTACATTTTCCTGATTGTGACAGATACAGACAAATTACTGCAGTTGCTCAACACATTTGAAAAAGAAGGCCACATTTTTAGGAGTCTCTGTATAAAGGTACGCAGCTGGCTCCAGGTGTTAACACCTGGGATAGACGATGGCTCTTGCTTCTCATCCATGGGGATTTCAGTCCTCTTCCCTGCCTCAGCAAGGTACATAATTTTTTCTTTTCCCAGGCTGTCACCCAAAACAGCCAGACCCATGTGAAGAGGAAATGTGAGAAGGTTCCAACTTTTGCTGATCTACCCCAGGCCTTCGCTACTTGGTCGTCATAGACAGAAATCATGCAAACTTGACTAACATACATTTTTGGATGGATTGTGTCGAGTGTAATTAAATAAGACAAGTTAAACTTTCATTCTGCACTCTCCTTCATGTCATTCAGCAAGAGTTTTGTTTTTTTCCCTTACATTCATCTTCCCAAGTTTGAAAATTGTGATCAGCAAGTTTATATACAAATATTGAAAACCCTGCCATAATCCTAGAGGGAATTGGGCCCCAATATTGTATACACCTTAATCACGTTTATGGGTGGGGAGGGGGAAGCAGGCCGTTGTCAAGGTCTTGTGTGGAGAAATAAATGCTTCTTCACAATTTTGGCGTTTAAACTTACCAGGACCGAACGCCAGTGGGAAATCCTACAATCCATTCCTGCACTCTCCACACCCAATTTCCTGCCAGGATTACAGGGCTGAATATTTCCCCAGAATATTTAACCAGAGATTATCGGCAGTACAGCCACGGGTGGCTTTTCCGGCAGCCCCCCCAGCCCCCAGGACCAGCTCCCCTGCCCGGGGGTGCGGGCCTCCCTCCCACCCCACCTGGCAGAGCACGGAGGTCGCCTGGCAGGCGGGGTGGCAACGCGGGCCTTGCCGTGGGGCGACCTCCCCCCTCGGGCACGGGTGTCGCCCCACGGCACCTTTGCTCCTTCCCCTCGCCCTGCGGGGCGGGGCTGGTGGGGGGCGGAGAGGGGAAACCCTCCGGGCAGCCTCCCGACCCAGGGGAGCGCTGCGCCCCACGCACGGCCCCGGCGGGGGCTGCGGGAAAGGCCGGCAAGGAGGGGCGAGCGGCCGCCGGGCCTCGCCCCGGCGGGCGGGGAGGCGGAGGGCGTGCAGCCGGGCGGGCGGGCCGAAGGGGCGGGCGGGGGGCCGGGCTCCCCCCCGTTGCCAGGTGAGGTGCAACGTCTCCCGCCCCTCCCCTGGGGAAGCGCGCCGCGGCGCGGAGCGGAGCGCAGGCAGGCGGGCGGGCGGCAGGGCGCGGATCGACCGCCTCAGCCGCCGCCGCCCCCCGCCATGGCGAAGGCGGGCAGGAAGGGATGCAGCTGCCCAGGTTTCCTGAGGAAGAACTGGCTGCTGCTCAGCACGGTGGCCGCCGTGCTGATGGGTGAGTGGCGGGGAGTGGCGGGGGGAAGGCGGGCGGCAGGAAGGGAGCGAGGCGCCGGAGCCCCCCGCTCGGCCTCGCCCGGCACGTTACGGCCCTGCCCGGCGCGGCGACACCCCCCCCCCCCCCTCCCCGCCCTCCGCCGGTGCTGTGGCAGGCTAACGGCCCTAACGGCGGGCGAGGGGGGCCGGCTGCCCTCCCGCGGCGGAGCGCAGGCCGGCGGAGGCGCTCCGGGGCCGGGGCGTCGCGTAGCCGCGGCCGCGGGGGACGGGTCGGCGGTGCCGTGGCGGCGGGTGTAAAGCGGGGTCTCGCGTGGGTCCGCCGGCGGTCAGGTCGGCAGCGGGGCGCCGAGACGCGGGGTACCCGGGCCCCGCTGGGCCGGGCCTCCCCCCGGCCTCCATCCCGCGTGGCTCCGGCAACGAGTGCGGCAAAACCCGTGCTGTGGAGAAGCCGCGAGCGCACCGGATGGCCGCGCGCCCTTTTCGTGCGTGGGCGCTGCGGGTCTCCCCGGCCGACCCGCGGGCAGGCTGTGCCGCGGGCTGCGTTTGCACAGCCCGGGGCGGGGGGAGCGCAGCGTGCCGAGCGGGCACGGACCGCGGGGAACGGCGTGGGGGGACGCCCGGCGGCTGCGGTTGGTCTGGGGGCTGGAGCCCCGCGGCGATGGAGGCTGCTGGGCGGGAGGGCGTCGTGTCGGGCTCGGGGGTGCTTCCGGTGGCCTGCGCCAGCAACGCGCCTGGAAAAGTTTGGCGACGACACCCGGCTTTCAGTGGGGCCGGGGGGGTGTGTCATCGTAAGGATACGAGGATTTCTTCTCTTGGTCGCCGACGGGTTTCTGAAGGAGAAATGAGTTGAACGCCATTTTATTAAGACTAGGTGGGCAAAAGGGCCGAGAGAAGCTGCCAGATGACTTGGCTGCAGAGACTTCCATAGGATGTAATTTGTGTCCTAGTCACGCACCCTTTTCATTTTCTCCTGGTGATTATTTTATTGCTAACCAAAGAGAGCTTCCTTCACATTATTGCTCCTGTAGAGAAGCGCTGCTTTAAGTACTTCATTAACAACGCTTGCTGTTTGATCTGTCTCTTTCAGATGACTTTTCTGCTGATTTGAATTTTGGCTGGAACATATCTATTTCTGTGCATGTTTTTTCAGGGAAGAATTATTCCTTTGGAATTCCACCCCGCTATTTATATGCTGTGATCAGAGGTGTACTTAGGTATACATGTGTTTTCCTTCACATATTCAGTATGTGAAAGATCTTAGTTCTTCTTCACCTCCTTAGTAAGTGGAAAGATTTTTGTGAGTTCTATATACCAAGTGCTAAGGGCTTGCTTTGAAAATCTGCCTGTACAACTGGAGGAGTGTGTGTATGCTTGCGTGTACAACTGCTTTTTCATGTAGTCCCGTCAGGTACACTTCTGTGAGTCTACATACTTAATTACCAGTTACAGAAGTGGTTAAGAAATATTCCCTTCTCATTATCTTCTATTAATGTAGGTAGAACTGAAGTGTGTGGCGTCATCCTACAAGCTGATCATTCTGAAATGAGATTTTCCTGATAACCACAGAGCCTGGCAATGTGGGAACTGTGGGAGCAATTTGACCCTAATACCCAGTGGGAGTTCACAGAGGGAGAGTGACAGGCACCCAAATGCCTCCTGTGCCTTTGGACTTCACTACCTGCTGCAGTGTAATTAGCAGTCCAGAACTCAGGGGAGCTCTGTAATGTGGCAAAGACAGTCTTCATAAAAATTCCTTGAGCTTTGGACCGAATTGCATTTTGCAAGTAGCTGCATATCTGCTGCATTTTCAGTATTTGTTGGAGGTGAAATAAGTTACACAAGGAGAACAGTGAAACCCTTGTAAGGTTGAACTGGATGTTATCTTTTTATTACAGCTTGAGGAATGTTTGTAATATACCTGAAGTCCACAAACCATTCATATTTAAATTTACGTATTCTTTTTTAATATACACTGGGAAATTGCTCTGAGGTCTACTTAGTTTGGAGGAAGAATTCGTCATTCATGAACAGAAGAGTATCATTTATCACTTTGAAAGCAGAAAATACGTTTAGACTTTTCAGAAAAGTATGCGTGAGTGAGGAGTCGAAATACCAAATGCAGCAAGCTGTGGAAACTCACTGTGAAAGCTGTACAGCTGTGCTGCAAAATGCCTGAAATTTCAGCACTCTCATACGGAATTATGATTTTTGCTCATCAGTCGTGTTCAGCATCCTGCTTAGATATGCTTATCTTTGTTAATATCCTTACTAAGCTGAAAAGTTTGCCTGGTTGCTTGTTGTGCACATCTCTGACAAGAAGAGACAGTAACAGACAGAAACCCCTCAGAATTCCAAACACTTCTTCCTTCAAGGGTAATTATTTTATATGTTACATATGAAGCATTCAGTCGTTTGCCTGTCATTTACATTTCCAAAGACATTGGAATTTCTTTTACAGCAGTTAGGGGGACAGTATTTAAAATCTGTACACAAATTATCTTAAGAGAGGCACATCTTTTTTGGTGGAAACATCTGTATGTATTCAAATAACGCAAAACTTGAGACTCAAGAGGTTATTTTTCTCGCCTTAGTGGAGATTCTATTCCAGACCACCAAAATGGTGTGGAGAGGTCTGTGAACTCAGATTTGGCATCTGAAATTGTCGAATTTCAGAATCGGGGCTCATTGTGATGCTTGTAGTTTGTATAATTTCAATGGTAGCTTTGCCGTAATACTGGGCCCGAGAAGTGAGTTTATTGTTCATTTGTTGTTAGTGCATACTTAGGGCATGTAGTGTGGGTCATCTGTGCTGACCAGTGACTCAGAAGTGAGATATGGGCTCGTCTGCACCTCCCCTGCCTCCGTGCCCTTCTCTAGGAGGGAGAGGAGTAGGAGAGTAGCAGC
Source organism: Tyto alba (assembly GCF_018691265.1). Classification (NCBI taxonomy): domain Eukaryota; kingdom Metazoa; phylum Chordata; class Aves; order Strigiformes; family Tytonidae; genus Tyto; species Tyto alba. Next base: position 34,004,299 of record NW_024881318.1, read on the forward strand.
CTCACCTAAGTAGCTGTGAAAGGAGGAATATCTTGCGTCTTTTTGCTCCACTGGCCTTCCAGAGCCCAAAGCAGCTGAGCTAACAAAAGTGATTTAAAAATCAACTTACTTCAAGTGCTTCTTCAACCTTTAATAAATAAAGTTATATTGCTTTCAGTTTGTATCATTAAGTCAAAATAAACCAAAAATATCCCTGAACTTTACTCACCCTGAAACAGGTTTCCAAAGGACAATTGCAAAGAGAGAGTTTGTCACACTTCATAGGATTCTCCTCAAGCATCTATTTTTTTATCATCACTTTGTCTTCTATGAGGTCAGTGCTGCAACACAGCCAAACCAGTCATGAAGGTAGAAGGCTGATGATGCGTAAATACTTATTCACTCATTAGTCTGCAGGTCATAGCCTAGTAGCTTGGAGACCTGGGCAATTCTTCAGCAGAACGGATTTTTTCTTACAGTGGAAATTAAAGTGTAAGTGATTTGAGTACGTATGGTCTCAGGCATTGAGTAGCACACTATACTGAAGTGGAGATCCTTTTACACACTCAGAGTATACACAAACAGGTTGCGATTATTTTTTAATACTTGTATTTCTCAAATCTGTTAGACAGATACCTTTCTGTTATAGCTCTGTGTCTGGGGAACATGATTCTGAGCGATTCGGGTTTGGTTTTTTTTGTTGTTTTTTTTTTTTTTTTTTTTTTTTTTTGTGGGTCACTTGATGGGGTGTCTGTCTGTGACTTCCTAAACAGACACCTGTGAATCCACCCATGACTGAGGTTTGTTTTTATTCAAGAGCAGATGTGCAGGACACTGAAATTGTTCATATATTCATGAGGACGATACAAGAAATGCAGTGTTTAGGCTGATGTAGCCACTAATCACAAGAGGGAGTAAATGGCAAGTGTCTTTTCTTCAGCCAGCCATAAATCGTGTTTATCAAAGGTGTGCACATGCTGTTGCTGTGTGAGGCAGCGATGAACGTTTTCGTGCTCTGCCATTAACTGTCTCCTTTATTCTCCACGTATATACATGACTCGACGCTCATACTATTCACCTCAGATCTTGAGAGAAAGGGAGTTTTCGTGTCGTCGCCGTGCAGGCGGGGCGGGGGCTGGAGGGAGCCGGGGCGGGGGGGGAGCCGGGGCTTTGGGGGGAGCCGGGGCGGGGGGAGAGCCGGGGCTGGGGGAGCCGGGGCGGGGGGGGGAGCCGGGGCGGGGGGAGAGCCGGGGCTTGGGGGGGAGCCGGGGCGGGGGGGGGAGCCGGGGCGGGGGGAACCGGGGCGGGGGGAGCCGCAGCCGGAGCTGGAGCCGGAGGCGGGGCGGGAGCTGTCCGAGGTGGCTGCAGGATCTTCTGGTTTGTGCTTTATGGTATCACCCCAGCAGTCCATATGCCAAAAATTCATTCTCTTTAATGAAAAATATTATTTCATATTACAGTATTAAGTAGCAGTATCTTTCCCATAAGAATATTTTTAAGTTCATTGGTCTGAGTTAAAAAAAAAAAAAATGTCAGGTATAATCACACCTGCTAACTGAAAGGGTAGGCTCACTTTGTAATCAGAGACAAGGAGTTTAGACAGCTGCTTTGAAAAGCACTGGTCCCTTTAAAATTCAGCCATGTCAGAGCAGTGTCAGCACATGCTATTGTTACTGGAGGCCCACCAATGCATTCTTACAAGAATGAAGGTCTTGCAGGGCAAAGACAACAGCAGAACAATTAGTAACCTATCACTCTATTGACAGCCTCTCACCATGTGGAAGGCCACCCTGAATCAAAGGTGCTCACAATACTCCTGACAGTGAGAAGTTTCTTTGGTAAAGGTAGCCTGCAGCCTCTAAACCCTGTAAACCTATAGACTCTTTCAGAAAGTTTTTCCCATTAAATTGTTTCTGTCTCTGACAAGTGTAATTTAAAAATAAAAACCCCATTCTGGATATGGAGTAAGGCTTCACTGTTTTTCATTTACGTCTCCTTGTACATTTACCAAAAAGTGACCAGTTAGCTTAAGCTGTCTTTGGTACCATTTCTCTTTGCTTGTACTATACAGTGTGAAGGTTACAAACAATGAAGCAGATTAATTGCCTCTTGAAATACACTAGCAAAACCAAAGCTCTTTTCTTTACAGCAGGAAAAGAATTAAAGGAAATATACCAAAGGAAAGAACTTATTACCCTGTACAGTTGTCAAGCAAACATCTGATTCCTTGCTTGAATTCTGAAGCATAACATTTTATTAATTTGGAATTTATAACAGGTGAAGACCAGACATTCTGAATCAACTGTGGTACCATGAAAATTTAACAGAAGACTCTGGTTTCTTCCTGGTGTAATTTTTAGCAGCATAGATACTTCTGACTTTTTATGCCCCTTAGGCAGTTGTGATGCTTATCTGTCTGTCTTCTCTGTCACACTGCATACAGTTCGATACAGGATGGGATCTGTTCAGAAACATGTGAAACCCAGCAATTCTGAAAGAATGTCTGAATTTAATTTTAAAGACAGAAAATAAAATGCAGAAAGGCTAACAGTTTCATCTGAGAGTTACACTTACTACTGAGGATGAAAAATGCTCTGAGTCTGAAACTCAGCCAACAAAAGAAACCAAAGATAACTGAAACCTGGTGCCTCTTTTGCTCTTGAGCTGTTTTGAAGCAAAGAAAACCTAACTTTTATTTGTTCTTCTGTAATTTAAAGTGTTCTCCTGTTGTCCATGTATTTTGTGTCATTTTGTAACATAAAGCCTGGGTTTCACTTTATGTGAATGAAGTGAAACTGTCACTAGAGGTGAACTTTTCAATAAAGGGAGCTTTGAAAGAAGTGAGTCCAAGGTTGATTTCCACTCTACTGACCACCAAAGCTACCAAAGTCAATGAAATATTTATTTGTTTGAAAGAATAACACCAATACTACCAGAAAAATATTTACTGTTTCCAATTTCCCAATATTATTTAAGGGAAAATGCTACAGTGTAATGACAATAATATTTTCTGTTCTCTGTTTACATCTTAAGAAAGCATAAAGACATTTTCCTCTTGTATACCACAACAGATGGATAATGTTCAGGTTGAGACTATTCACAAACAACACTTTCACTGTTTGCAAATTTATTTTTTTTTTTTTTTTACAAAAGCCTCATAGGATTTCTGGAAGGCATTTTTACTTAAGGCCCCACAACAGTATCTCATGCTGTAAAGTCACACCTGTATCAAATATTATGCTGAAGATCAGGGCTATATTGGACTTAGTGTTCCAGACTTACTTTTCTGTCTACCATTGTTCCACTTATTACCCATTCCATGAGAACCAAAAGGTATATCAGAAGATTAAATGTAACATGATAGCAATTGCTATGGATTACATATAATCTAAGTATTTTCACAGTATATTGCAGAACACCCATTTCTTGGTCCTCTTGGTCCTTTCATGCTTTTGGAACTGCAAACAACCTGACCTTGCTTAATCTGAACTCATTTTCGGAGTCATATCTCTGATTTCTCAAAGCTTTGATGTCTTCATTAGTTTTAGAATAATGATGTTTCTGCATGTCACTATCTGTCTCTCTTTAGTTTCCACTAAATTGCCTTTCTGGTGCTTATCTCAATTTATTACAGTCAGAATCATTCCACTGTCCTTCCAGCAAGGGGATAGCTAAAAAGGTATGTCCTGTTTACTATCTTTCCTCTCATCACAGCTTAAGACAGAAGCTGTAACAAGGGTAAGAATCCAGTAGATATTCCCAATTACTAGCCTTTCACCTTTCTTAAAGCATTGCAAACCATTTAGTTTCTCATGTTTTTCAGGGGTCTTGAGTGAAGATTCAGTGGATTTGGAGACATGGAGGAAGCAACAAGACCTGTAAATGTCTGAATGACTGTAGAGGAGACAGGTCATAGTTGAAGAAGGCTTCCAAGTTAGAGATGGGTGGTATGAAGGAGAATAGTGGCGGTTTTAGAAGTAGCAGCTTAAAGGGGTCATGGAAAAAGTCTACAAAAGAAGACGAGCAAGTTACTGTTGTCAGGTTACATACAAATTTTACTGTAAACCACAGAAATATGAGATAGAAAGATACCTCCTGGGTTATCACATCCAGTCAGTCTACTGCTGCTTCAGGTTACACCATTTTAGATAAGTTTCTATGACATACATGCTCCACATTAAAGCTGGATAGGCTTCTTGGTGCCTTCACATCATCCTAGGGAGCTATATTCATCAGTCTGATTGTTATAAACCTTACAGTTTCCCTTCTAAATGTATTCATGTTCAGTATGCATCCTTTTGTTAAAACATTGCTCTTTCTCTGCTATTCTTCCATTTTCTATAATTTTCGCTCACTCATCCCTGTTGAACAAATCAAGGTCTTTAATCTCCTTTCAGAAAGTAGGCTCCTCATTCTTTTAATCACTCTACAGTCCTTCTTTGTGCATGTTTCAGTTTGATTTCACTTTTCCTCAAGCCTTAATGACTTTCACACAGAATTACCCAACAGAACAGGTGCCTTCACCAGAACACATCCAAATTAACGAGGGAGTGTAGGTTGTATAGCTGCTGGGAAAGAACTGTAATTTTCTTTAGATTACTTAATTTATGACATAATCTTGATGATATCGTGTTTATTGTGTTAAAGTTGTAGATATTGTACTTAATTTTACAAATCTAACGAGTCACCGAGTTTGTTGGAAAGCTGTGAAAGAGGCAAGCAGTATTTCTCATACAAGTTAATTTATCTTAACAGAGTTAAGGACTAATGAATGAAATCTTCAAACCACCTCTCTGTATTTTTGTGTATGTTAATGGATTGTTCCTATAGTTAGGTTCTGTACAGCAGTTCTTACTGGTGTACTGAGATACATATACAGATGAAGCACAATTGTAAAGGTTTTTTCTTTCCTTCAATTGTATTCTTCTATCTTGGCTTTCTTGGATAGAATTTACATCTGCCTACTGAAAGTATGTACACACAAAATTCATCTATAGCGTATTTAGATAAATGAAAGGAAATTACGAGTCTAATAGGAGACACTGTTAAATTATCAAACTGCTTAGCCATCCACACATTGCTGTTCTGGGGAACACTGGGTCAGCATTCAGCAGAGCTGCAGTTGCTCATAGTCAGAGGAGAATGGCCATTATTTCCCTTTCCTGGCTGAATGAAATAACTGCCCATGGCTTGACTAAGGATGAGGTGGGTCCTGTGCAGGCCTGCATTGCAGAGAGGCCACCCTGTGTTATCAGTGACTGTTACAGGCCACTCTGTGTTATCAGCCCTGCTACAGGCTTCTTCAGCACAGAAGGTAGCAGGAGTTACATGGCTTTGCTGGTTGCAGCAGCCTTCACACCTGCTGTGAGTCAGGGAGTGCCCCACACTGGAGAGGCTGTTTTTTCACCCTCTGGCTAGTACTCCACCTTGCCTTCATTCCTAAAGGTCCATCACAGGGAGTCACTGTCCACCCAGACTTTCCTCACACTGCAGTCAGATGACTGTGTCATTTGTGTGAAGGAATTTACAACTGCTGCACCCTCAACAGGTTAATCAGAGAGCAGACAGTGGATCCTCTCCTCATCCTCACCACAGTGGAGGAAGGAACACCCATTCCTCTAATACATTCCTACTAAATAAGTTTCAGTCGACTTGGGAACTTTCTTCTGGAGGTTTTCCGAGAGAACTTTTCTTCACATATCCTTGTAAGCAAACTGGTAGTCTGGTCAACACCAGCATCTGGTGAGTTAAGATCAGTTGCCATGCAATTATACCCCAGAGACTCTAAATCCTATCTCAGTAGTTAGTAGTTCTACCTTAGTAGTTTTCTAAGAATCTTATTTTTTTTTCAGTTAAGATCAATATGTTTTTTGGAAGGAATACTAATTGTGAAGTAGAGTGTAAAACAGTAGAATGCATAACATCAGAAAATATTAAAAATAATGCAAAGGGACCTGAAATAATAAGATGCAACAATAAGTTTATAAGTATTATTATAAGTAACAATTTCTTCTGCACCCTCTCTTTTAGTGCTTTGTAGTTGGCACTGTGTATTTCTTTGTAGGTAAGAGACAGCCAGTGATACTACACAAAATCTATAGAGAGGAGAAAAAAAAAATTGATTTTATAAAATATTACTAAAGGTGTTAGACTGTGCTACAGACTGAAAAAATCTTGCCTGCCTGTACTGCAATTTGACATGTTTATATTGATGTTTTGTATTGTGTTTCAAATCAAGTCAGTCAACTTTGTTTGCCAGCCTTTTCAGTCCCATGAATCATCTGCTGTAGAGATAATCCAGTTAAGACTCGCCAAGATGATAGCAGTAGTTGTATTTTAGTCTGTCAAGTGAACAGCATATTGTGAAATTATGAAGAGCTTAATCACTTTGTTAATAGCACAATCCATGTTGATACAGTACAATTAAATATCAGCTTTTAACCATGAGACGTGCCCACATTTTTTCTTCTTTTAATGCAAAATTCCTATAATTCCCCCAGTATCTATCAGTATTAGCCAGAATCACTAACTGTGCTCTAGTGAAAAGGAGTTTCTACATGCTGGAATTATATGAAAACAGGAAAAATAAATACCACAACTTTTTTTCAGAAAGAGATACAGTGTAATTCAGAACAGATCATTTTACAAAACAGATTATTTTCTCACCAGAAATGTATTCTGGATTTCTTTTCACATTATCCTTATGGTTTATTTCTAAGGATCATTCCCATAATAAAGTCAGTAAGAGTTGAAGATGATATGCTGTTTCTGAAGTACCATGCTGTTAAGGATGATGTTAAGGAATCCTACCTGTTAGATACCAACTTTATCTGGTTTATAGTTCAGTGAGAGGTAAGACCAGGCACGTTTGTGTGTGGACTTCAATTATTTGTTTCTAAATCATGAGTTGTTTTGCCTGCGAATGAAGGTAAAGATAGTAAGGGTGCATAGTACCATGCATCATCTTTGTTATCCAAGATGTAATCAGGCTCTGAAGAGCATCTAACCCACAATGGTAATGACATAAAGCAAGTAACTACAGTCATGTCATACTGCATGTCCTGAACAGATTCAGCTACTCAGGGGTTCTGAGTTTTCAAATTCAAGATCTGAATTATATTGATGCCACACATTTATACAAAAAAGGCTTCAGGATTTAGCCTTCACTCCCTGAAAAACTGTAAATAGTCTCCACGTTTGGTTACTTGGGTGGTTGGTGAGAGGGCAGCACATTTTCACAAGTTTGCAGTGCCTGTAGGGCAATCTGTGACACTCCGCATGACTACTAGTATAGATGAACTGAGAGATTATGGAATTTGTTTGAACAAGATGTGTATTTCTTTTCTTAATAATTTCCAAATCTGCGTCATGAGCTGCATCACAGTTCTTGAAGAAGAATGTAGTAGTCCTATTGTTGTTCCCGTGCAAATAATTTGCCTTTTTCTTTAGACAACATTTCAGAAACAGCAGTATGCAAAAAAATATACTGTAGATGTAGGGCAGATGGCGATGAGTGTTTACCAGATACCCACATGTCACAGAGTTAACTTTGCAGATATGCAGAACCTACAACGTAATGGTTTCCCAGGACACATTTTACCTAATTTCTGTGGTTCACTCACTGCACACATGTACAGAGACCAGACTGGTTCTGCCACCTTATTGCACACAGTGATCATTTCCTAGGCCCTGGAAAGCAAGCCTCAGGCTTGGCAGATGTGGTTGATCTAGTTCTACATGCAGTACAACCCATTGCAGATGCTATCCCCTTGCAATACTTCCTGCTCCTCTTTACCTGGGCAACACAACAAAAGAGAGATCATCCCATACAGAGGAACCATGTATTCCCTGTAAGTTTTTATGCTAGGACTCCAAAGACTACCTGAAAGATGAGTGCCAACAGTTTTCTCTTAATATGCTAATTTTCAGTAGTTTTCTTCCACTCTGTTTTTCTTCTCTTGTTCTTCTTAGCCTCACCTCTCACTTCTCTGAGTCTGCATTTATGGCCTTTCTTTGAAGGATTTTCTGTCTGTTACCAAGCTTGTAAAAAGACTATATGGTACCTGGGAGAGCAGTACTATGGGGTCAAGGCATGTGTTGTTCCATATAGACAAAATAATCGTCCTGTGCCACCTTCACGCATTGCAATCCCAGGGACCCGAACTGCACCTTGCCTTCTCTTGGTCAGTAACTAATAGGAGAGAAAATGTATGTAGACACCAGACGATATAGCATGTACTGTACTGTGCACAGTTGCAAGGAGATATTTGCCTTAGAAAATTAAAGACATGGGATTGTACTGTTTTTGCCACCTTCATTCTTCCATTCTGCCCAGTATTGCAGAAATCAGGACCTTAAGGAGTATATGCTGTTGAGCTATAAGTAGAGGATTGCTCTTGTGGTAAAAAACATAACCTAACTTAGCCATGTGGGCAAGAAGGAAAAGCAGGAAGAGGGAATAGGAAAGAAAGAAAAGCAATTTAGCATGCACAAGAAGAAAGGTGTAGTGTTTGACACTGAGGGAGGAGGAAGAGGGCAGGCAGGAAATGTGATGTTTTGCTCTTTAAAAATGCAGAAGTCGATTATTCCATAAATGAAAAAGAGAGAAATAAAAAGAAAGGAAAATTCCTAATCTATAGTAGAGGGTTTGCCTACTATAGGGTGTTTTGTGGTTGTTAGAAGTAATTGCACATGTATGAATTAGTTTCAGAAATCGTGGAGTATCAATATCATTCATGTAAAGGAATTAACATTTTGTAAGACTATACTTGCTTAGGGCTGCTGTAATCAATGTGATGTTAAAAGCACTGGTGACCATGTGAAATATGTTTATGCCAGGCCATGCTTCTTTCTGTCCATTATAATTCCCAGGAAGCAAATTCCAGTTGAACTTGATTATTCAGATGAGGATCAAAAAATTCTACATATATCCATTTCCAGTACATAAGCAAATTTATTCTGCTAACTTTCTAACCTTCTCTCTTTACTGTTACAAAATAAAATTTCTTCTTATATTCCCATGCTAAATTCCAGCAACATATGCTAGATGCTAGCTCCAGTTAAAAGGTAGATGAATTTTACTGTATTTTGACACACTACAGAAATTAATATGGATACAAGTGCTCTTTCTGGTAAAGGAAGAGCATGAACAAGGAAGCAAGAGCAATAGCGGAATTTTAAGAGATTGTTGGAATGAGGAAGTCTTTTCTCAGTTACTGGCACTAGATAAATAATATCCTCATCAAAAAAAAAAATGTAAATGAAAAAATTTAAGGAAACCCTATTAAAATTTTGAGAGCTTGTGGGAAGTTTTTGTAGTGAAATTCAAAGAAATGGAAAGGAGAACTCTGAGGAATGAAAATGAGGGTGAATCTTTCAACTTGCTAGTAATCTTGCTAAATGTATGACGATGAAACTTCCCAGCTGGTCAAACATGACAGTCACCACCTGGAATGAAAGGCACATGGTTAGAACACATCCTAGTCACACCTGCTCAAAGTGATGTTACACAGCTTCTAATAAACATGCAGTCTAGTCTTGCCTACCCTAAATCATGTGAATAGTCCGAAAACATGGAGATTACTTACAAGCTTAGGTTCAGCTATTTACACTGCTGTTTTCAGGATCAAAGCCTTCCCAACTTACTTCAATACATGTTACCATTTTACAGATTTTTATCTTGCTTGGGCTTATCTTAAGGTACAGACTAATTCTTTTCAACACATTTAGTTCAGTCACTAGATTAGAACTAGAGTTCATTATATCTTTATCATTCACCGATCAAGGGCATTTACATAATATTGTAAATATCTTCAAGGCTATTAAGATTCAAGATTGTTGCAAGAAATTTAAACTGTCCGTGTTCACTGGCACAGATGATTCCTAAATCGGAAATCTTAATAACTTCTTAGAGCAGCCTGTTTCCTGAAAGGTTAACTTGTTCATTTTCCATCTCTTTATTAACAGGAAAGACTTGGTAGGAGTTTATAACCTGCCTCTATTTTCTTTCAGCTTGTTTCTGCAGGTGCAGATAGATCACAGAAAAGATGGTTCATGATCTTTTTTGTGCTCTCAGAGGCAAATTCTGTGAAGCTAGCTGGTAGCTTACATTTCTACATCAACTAACATCCAGATAGTGTGTGAGCTAGCACAAACCTCAGCCATGGTGAATCTTTAGGGAGGATTTTTGCAAAAGTCCTTACTTTCAAGAAGAGAATGTTAATGAGTTGCTTGTTTAGTAGAGAATTGGATATGGGATCCTTGTCTGTTTCCTTCAATATCAACAGTACAGACCAATTGTTTGTGGATTTGCCTAAATCTGGGTTTGAACCTGCTGGTACTGTCTGCCTGCACAACTTCAATCACTTAAAATAAGAAACGTATCCTATAAGCCTGTTTAGTCAAACTTTACTCCAGTTTCTTGAGCAACATTTAACTTAAATGCCTTGTATACCATCAAAAATAAAACTGGGGGAAAAGGTGCACTTGGCAGCTTTCCCGGGACCCTGCAAGTTTACATGAGCCACTGAGACTGGTAAAGGTAGACTGGTAGCACCTTCTTGTGCTTTTATAACAATTCTGTGGCACAATACACACCACAGATGTCACTAAAATACCAAGGGATGTAAATAATTCCAGTAATTTAAGTGGGCCTATTCATACAAGTAAGACCTTTCGCCACTCAGCGGGTAATGAAGGGTTCTGGGTTGCCATGTCTCCCACTGAATCCAGTTAGAGATTGAATGTCTTGATACTCAATTTGGCCAGGACTGAAGCATTACAAGGTTTGTATATGAAACAACAGTCGTAATGCTTTCTAAACACTGATGAACACATTTCCTATACCAGTGATTTTCATTCAAAAATCACACTGAAATGGAAAATGAAGGTATTTCCTGTCAAACTGAAGAAATTTGTCTTTTGGCCCATGATTTATTTTATTTAGGTATAACTCTTGGCTGTGATTTGTCTCAGAAGCTGGAACTATTTGATAGTTAATCCAAAGATAAGAGTAAGTACAAAGGTGCTTTGTACTGTGGCTCAATCACTGATTAAACTTATAGTTTGGTATTTTGTAGATCCGTCATGTAGTGGAATGAGTGTGAAATATGCTGAGTGTATTTTTGTTGATCCATTTCCTTTAAATTATTAAATTAATTTAGTGATTGTAGTCACACTTTTCTAATTATGTAGAGCCACAATTGCTGAACATATCAATGCTGGGTAGACATATTTTCACCAATCCAAATTATCTAAAATATTTATATCATTTCACTTTATTTAATGTTTTGTAGTGCTTATATATTATTTTGAATTTTTTTAATGCCAGTTATGGATCTTATAGAGCTAGTGAAAGCAGATAAAAAGTCACTACTGGACTGGATAATCAGAGGGCATGATCAAGATTTTTCCAGAGACATACCTAAAGACATCCTCCAATTTCAGGATTATACATGTTATTACTGTGCCTATTATCAATATATAGAAAAGAAAATGAAACATCTCTAATTTGCTTTAGAAGTTCCACCATGGCAGTAAAAATATGTCTATTGCTTGTTCATTTTGTTTTGCTGTTGTTCTCTTATTTCTCCTCCTTTCCCCCCATGTGTCTACTCTAAATTACTGCTAATTTGTGTCACATTTTTTATGTGTCTTTTAGGTATTGGAGTCGGCATGCTGGTACGGGAATATGGCAAACTGTCTAACCTGGATAAATTCTACTTTTCGTTTCCTGGGGAAGTGCTGATGAGAATGCTCAAACTCATCATTCTGCCATTAATCATATCAAGTATGATCACAGGTATGACTGGAAATAGACTGTTAGCTGATGAGATTGTCATTGTGGTTTAGCTTTCTTTCTAAAAAAAATAACCTTTAAAAAACAATTTGATAGAAATCTATAATGAAACGTATAGTTTGCACACATTTAGATGAAGCTTTTCTATATATAATGAGAATGGATTTGGAAGGGTTAGCATCTTTATCTGGTAATTAAGTTATAAAGAGCTATGAGATAATAATTTAGATGTTTATAGATTCTTGTATCAATTTCTCCTTGTTTTCAGGAGTTAAACAGTTGCAAATTACAAGCCCAAAGCTGCAACTGCATATTCTCAGTTAGAGTTAACAATTGTAATTAGTCTTATGCTGCCATTTCACAAGAAGGAGCAAGCTAATCTCATAGTTTACTGTCATAAAAAGAGGAGAATCCTCACCTACACTTCCCTCAGCAAACTCCCATGAGGTACCTTGAATGAGCTCTGACACTTGCTGAATCCTTCTGTGAGTCCATTCAATTCACTGACCTGACAGAAAACTATTAATTAGGAAAAAAAAAAAAAAAAGAAAAAAGAAAAAACCATAATCTGTTTGTTGTGCTTGGTTCAAAGGAGTTTTGGAGAAATGCAAGGGAGTGGGGAGGGAGATGGTGTGGCCAGGAAGGCGTTACAGTAAGAGAAGGAGAGCTTTCCTGTTTTGGAAGAAGCAAGCAAGCCTTTGGCTGGAACCCCGCCATGGCATGCTGGAATTTGCTAACAGCTCACCAGGTAGGAAAGATTTGGCTAGATTGGCCAAAGTGAGCCCAAAGAGAAGAGACAGAATTGAATGTCAAATAGCCTTTCTGAAATAAATAAAAAAAAATAAAATTTTAAAAAAGGGTAAAGAAAGCCAATCTAACTTGTCTTTATTCTTTAAGCCTTTATTGAGGGAACAAGGTTTGTGACTAATTTCTTTTAGCTTCCTACAATGAATCAGGACTTCTATCTTGGGAATGTCTCCACGTCCAGGTGTTTGTTGTTTGGTTGGATGGTCATGGAAATGCGTCAGACATTTGACTGCAGAAAAGGAGAGCATGTCATGATCAGAAAATGAAAGGGGAATTTTGATCATGCTATGAAAGTGCTTTCAAGAATAGGATATTGAATACAGACTCCCAAGCTTCTCAGAGTGCATGGCCAAAAATATCACTAATTTCACTAGCACACTTCAAAGTGGGCCTATGACAGAAAGACCCTCAAGAAAGCTGCCAAGGCCTTTGGGGCATATCTGTAATGCAGGGTGACAGGACTGAAATGGTGAATGTCAAGAGCTGCAAGATGGAGACATCCAGAAAGGAAAGCTGCGAGAGGCAGAGTGAGAAATGGTAGCAGAAAATAGTCAAGGCCTGTGTCCAAAGGAATGAAGGGACATGAAACAGCTAGTGTGTAAAGGAGAGGAGAACAGAGAGAGGAATAAAAAGAACTTGGTGTTTTAATTAATAGACAGGACAGCAGCATTTTTATATAGAGGAGTAAAGGAAACAGAAAGCAAAGGAAAACTGAACTCTGCTTCTGTCATATTGAACTTGAGTGTGTGACAGGAGATCCAGGAAAAGCTGCCCAGATAAGACTAATATATTTGGTTTTTCAAACAAGCTTTTACTTGTGAGTGAAGTTGGGCCTATGTCTTCAGAAATAAAGGATATTGTTAGTATAACTATGAAATGAATTATTTATTAAATGTATCCTTGTCCAGTACTTGCAAGGGGAAACAAATCATGCGGTTAAAAATATTATGCTGCTATTTATTGTTTATCATTCCAACATGAGTAAACTGTATTTGTAACTACTAACATGAGATTGCATAAAACCCAAAATTGCAGGTTACAGGACTTAGATTCATATACAGAGGTGAGAATGAGATGTTCTGATTCTGACCTTGGCATATCCAACTGACATAGAAAAGAATGTAAACATCTGATAATCAGAGGAAATAATACTATCTAGATGTGAGTAGATGAAGAAATGTAAAGTACTACTCAATTTCTTTCTTGTACTGGGGAACCCAGAACTGGACGACACAGTACTCCAGGTGTGGCCTCACTGGTGATGTGTTTAGGGAAAATATCACCTCCCTCCACATACTGACAGTGCTCTTCATAATGCTGTCCAGGAGGCTGTTGGCCACTTTTGCTATGAGATGTTGCTGTTTGATGGTCAGCTTGTTGTCCATCAGGACCCTCAGGTCCTCTGCAGTCCCGTTCTCCAGCCAGTCAGCCTCCAGCATGTACTGGTGCCTTGCATCATTATTCCCCATATGTAGAGCTTTGTATTTATCCTTGCTGATCTTCATGAGATTTCTCTCAGATGAATTCTCCAGTCCATCCAGGTACCTCTGAATGTCAGTATAAGCATCTCATGTATCAGCCACTCCTCCCAATTTTGTATCATCTGTGAATGTGCTGACAGAGCACTCTGCCCCATCATCTGGGCCACTGATGAAGATGTTAAATAGTATTGGCCCCAGTACTGACTTCTGGGGTACACCAGTAGTGGCTTGCCTCCAACCAGACTTTTGCTGTTGATCACAACCTTCTGAGACAGGCCATTCAGCCAGTTTTCAATTCATCTCACTGTGTAATTATCTAACCTGTACTTTGTCAGGTTTTTCTGTGAGCACGTTATGGGAAGCAGTGTCAAAAGCCTTACTAACATCAAGGTAGACAACATGACCTTTTTGCAATTCTGAATTTTAGCACCAAAGCAAAATTCACACTTTCAGAAAATATTGTAAAGAATAGAACAGGGAGGGAAATTTAAATTATAAGGAGGAAACAGGATGTGTCTTAAGCTATGTCTGTAAAAAAGACAGGCACCTCACTGTTGGCAGGGGCACATCTCTCTGCCTTTGCCTATGAACCTTCACTGGAATGAGACACAGAAGTATTTTCCTCAAAAGTAACCTCATCATTATTGACTAAAAGTAGGACATACAAGGATAGCACCACAATCTGCATGCTGGCTGTCTTTGCTGGCACCAATGGTGTTCTGAGTATGCCCACCTTCTCATGATTTGCACATTATGCAGACACCTATAGGGCTTATATCTGATAATCACAGCTGTCAGACCTGTGTACATGTTCACAGTCCCAGTGGCAGACATTTAGGGCCTTAATACATATGTGGTTACTGCAGTAAAACTAGTGACAACACATCAACTGGTCCTGAATAACTGTCTTTTAGTTCACAAGATAAGGGGATGCTTCTTAGCTCACAATGAGAGAAAGTTAAACTTTAAATCATGTTATTGTGCTTTTGCTGCAGGCTAAGAGAGTACACAGAGACAATTGCAATGGCTCATTTTGTGCATAATTGTAACCAGACCATCGTGCCTGGTCCAAAGTCATCTAGGAAGTTTTGATGCCTACAGGAGGCCATTTTGTGAAAATGTCATGTCAAAATATTGGATTTTGGTGACTAGTAACATTTTTGTACAAGAACCACCAACATGTTATTGAAAATACAATCTGTAGTTTTCTTTTTTAGGATTAGAATGTTTTAAAAGGTAATGTCACATCCTGAAAAGCACCGACTTATACACAGGCTTTTGAGACAGTGAGCTATGGACAAATGCATGTTCTATGACCAGATCCCTGTTCATTTGGGCATAATGATGCAAATAAAGCCCACAGCAAAGACAGTGATGTTGGGAATCACTCCTGGAGATTCCAGGAGTTTCTGCAAAAATTAAACTATTAGTAATTTTAAATTGTTGGGGGAAACCCTATCTTAGTGGAAAAACTCATGGACTTCTTTAATTAGAGCAGGAACACACTTAGTCTATTTTCAAATTGAAAAGGCAAAATTCTCCCTCTGGTTAAATGAAGGGCTTTGTAGAATGTGGTTTTGCTTTGCAAACCCAGTTCCTCAGAGTGTAAAAGAGGGAAAGCATTGTTTACATACTTACTTTGCATAGCATATGAGCTGCAATTTGTGAAACTTTTCCACTGACCTGCCTGGAGGCTGAACTATAATCTGATAAAAAACTAACAAAAGCACAAAGAATTTATTTGTTTGGAAAAAAATTAAAAGAATGGTTATTAGATTGTTGTTTTGAGGACAGAAGAGTCTAAGTAGTGCCATGCTTTTTTAAACTATTCTTAATCTATTTCAGAGCTGCATTTTAAATGCCCTCTTCTTCTGTTAATTATTTTAATGGATGGCAGATGTAAGTTTAATTTACTCCAACTTATTAACCCACCACTGATAATTCAGTTCAGAGCTCTTTCAGATCTCTATGAGATTTCTATCCCTCAAATTAGCTAATGGTACACTAATGCATAATTCTTGTGAAGGAATTATTTGTATTTTCTGTTTCCTGCTGTAGTGTCATGGACAAATGGAAAATTAAAATCAAAACCCTAGAGGGTTACTCAAGACCCTTGCTATGTCATCCAGAACTACACCTGTACTGAGTGTAATACTCCATACCCCAAATCAACTTCTTTGAAGTAATGATCTAAAAGAAGAAATGATTAGGCAAATACCAAAAATATGTTATTTTTAGGTGCCCTGTAGGGAGAAAGAATTGAGAGGAATCTCTTGTGTACTTCCTGGGAGTTTTGAGGCTCAAATATAATAATTCTGAGAGTACTTAAAAGCCTATAAAATATCTTTGAAAGTCTTGGAAATTCACAACTCTTATTTAATTCAGAGAATGAAGATTCTGTAGAATTGTGCAGTATATGTCATCACGTCTGTATATTGTGCAGACTAGTCCCTTTAATCACTTTTAGCCTTCTTTTTCATGGACTGAGATTCACAGGGAAGGTAATGTCAGTAAATGTTTGCAAATCTGTTTTCTTTCTGGATCACAAAAGAACTTAGGCTGGAGACTACTGTCCAGTTTCTGAACAGTTCCCCTGTACTTGGTTACAAGCTGGGGAAACTTAACCCAACACCCCCAGCCTTTCAGATACTACCGAAGTGCCATGGCTCCACTTCCCATCTCTCTTCAATCAGTCCTTCTAAGCTAGGGTTATTTCAGACTGCCCGTCTCACTGATTTCTAAAACTACAAGCCACGGACCATGATGTGGAGGTCTTTCTCTAGGGCAAGAATGTTTTCTGTCAAAAACTTCCCCTAAAAGCTGGAATCATGTATCTGATAAATGACCATTCTTTAATGATATTTCCCGGTTTACCCATAAATGCTAGAATGCTTAGCTGTGTAGTAGTCACGTTTGTTCTGTTTTCTGCACCATGCTTTGGGTTAAAAGATTTGACACATAACACAGCAGGTCCATGACTCACATCTCAATATCAATGACATGATTTTATTAGATATTCAACATCTCTTTTAAATTCTACAATAACCTCTCCCTCATTTCTTATATTTTCTCCCTGATGAAACAATAAAGCTTTTCTTTCTATTTCTGACCTTCCCTGCACTTCCAGCCTTCACAGACAGCTCCAAAGAGGCTAGAACATATACAGGGGAGTTTTCTGGCTTGTGAATTTGTGCAGGGTTAGCTGTAGGGAACACCGAAATTCTTTAAAGCAATTGATGAGGTGTTTGTAGGTTACACACACCATACTCCAGGAACAGTGAAAAAAAGAAAGTATCAGTTTCCTTTCTGAGGGCAGCTTGTATGTGAGCTATAAATACAATACCTGCCTTGCTGTGATTCTGACAATGCTCTAATCACGAGGTTTCCATGACTGTAGAAATAAACTCTTCCTTTACTCCAGGGCCTGCTTTGATTACTGCTTCAGTACTGTCTGAACGACCCTGCCAGTTCCACCTTTCCTACTACCAACTGCACACTCTTTTATTTGCACTTCTTGTTCATAGTACAAAGACAATGATTCTGCAACAGATCTGGGTTATTCTTTCTGACAATGGCCTATTACAACTGCATGAGAGAGAAAAATGTCCCAGTGAAGTACATGGGCCATGTGACTTTTCTCATTTTCAAAGACCATTGCTTTCCTTGTGGAAAGAGGATGTTGAATTGTGGCTGATAGATAGGTATCTTGAATTGGTTATTTGTTCTTTTTCATTGTTCAAAATGATATTGTCAGTTTCCTACCTTGGATCTATGTTTGGGAAGTTATTAATTTGCTTTATCAAGATGTCACCAAGTTTGGGAGACAAAATGTACAAAATGAGAAGCAAAATAGCTGGAATGCAAAGAGAAAAAGTAAAAGTAGAGTATTAATCAGATTGTTCTTATTTCTCATGTTTATCTTTGAAAGTCAGAACAGTTCAGATTTAACCTTTTTTTTTTTTTGTCCACTGTATTAGTAGTTGAAGTTAAAACACACCGAGGCTGGGCCTATGCTCAGAAATAGATCTGCCAGTTCCATTAGAAATAAAATGTCCACAGATTTAAAGAACTGTGAAGGAGCACAGACAAGGAAATGGCTGGAGAACAAATCTGTTTTTTTTCTTATAATGCAGGGTTTCCAAATAAATTTTCCTTTGGTATCACCATTCCTGGAGATGGCAGCTGCCTCAGCAGTTTCCATTTCTGCAAGTCCAAGAAGTGCCGCTACTGAAAGATGCTTTGTGACTGAGTCATCCTTAACATCCCCTTGTGCATCACCATCAGGCACACTAGTTTCCAGTCCTTGGGGAATTCCCTGAGCTAGCTTAACATACTCAGAGACTGTCTCTTGAGATACCTGCATGTTCTTTGCTTGCTTCTCTACTTTTCTGAACCCAAAAGAACCTCTAAGAAGGCAAGTCCATTGTATAATATTAGTAAACTAGTTATCTGGTCTCAGGCAGGAAACTCTCCTTGTCCCTCTGTATCATGTACATTGTCCAAAGTACAAAAATTGTTACGCTACTGTTAATGAGTTTTGCCTTCAGTTGTACTGAGGGATGCTGGAGGTCCTGTCCCCGCTGTCCATGTGCAGTCATTGAGGCAGGGAGGACTGCAGAGTCATGGGCTATTAATGGACAAGGCTTTGTGCCTATCCTCTTCAGATTACTTCTATCACAGTCATCTACTCCTTTCCCATCAATATCAGTTGACCTTATGCAACTGAGACAGCCCCTACATTATTTAAGGTTTTAAATTACAGTAATAAAACTTTGAAGTGCACTTCTGGTTCATGGAGCATGATTACCACCAGCTCTCAAGGGCAAAGAGCCCCAACACAATGGCCATTCTGCAGCATCAGCAGTCACTGCCTCCTGTCCCAGCCATATCACTGGGGTGCTGCTGGTGGCACCACTGTGGACAATTCTGAAGTGAATTAATGTCTTCTGTTCTGGAGCTCAGGATGCAAGCAAGAATTTCACTATATAAAAAAGATTACATTCACTTTTTTGCTCCATTTCCCTGTATGTGGACATCATGATTGATTATAAAATGAAGTGGCATGTTAAAGTTTTCTTCTTTAAGTGTCTGGAAGCTAAAACTTGTCCACCTATACATTCTAGCACCGCTAATTTTGAGGCAATTCAAATAATTTCAGTATTCCAGGTTTTCAATATACACTCCATTTATATTTCACTTGCAACAGTGTAGAGGCTAAATTTCTGCTACATCCATGAACTCAGTCTGATTTCTGTTATAAGTCTTGCTAGCCTGTCCATCTTGGCAGATTGATGTGTCATCTTCCCTCCTCATACACTCATATCTCCTGAAAAGGCATTAACTTCAGATTATGTAACCCCTAAGAGCTTTCTAGAGGAAAATTAAAATTTTCCTACAAGTGATACTGTTTGCAAATAAGAGGGATGGAACACAGTACTAATACCTTCTTTCTATGCATGTAGTCCAATAAGCTCTCTAGAGAAATATCATAATACAGTGCTGCAATGCTGATTATGCCAACTGCCTACAGGGTCAGAAATTTTTTTTTACATCTTACCTGAACTTCCTTCCATTTTATAATGATTTCATCCCTTTCATTGCCATAAGATATTCATCTCCCTTTTCTATCTGGCATTTAGGAAGGTTCATAGCAACTACTTTTTCAGCCCCATCCTAAATCATCCAGGACACCCCTTTTAGTATTTATTACTATTATTGCATTCCATGCTTTAGTCTTTTTTTTTTTTTTTAAATAATCTTTTTTCAATGCCTCTTCAAAGTTAAAAGATTAATATTTATCAATCTAATCCAGAGGTAGTCTCACTAGATCATGTAATTAGGAATTGAGAATTTTCTAATTTAAATTTTTTGTGGTATTTAAATAGCACTAACAGGTGCTTATTCATTACCTGCATGCATCTATCTTTCTATGTCCCCCCCGACTCTCCCCCCTCACCCTCCAATTTGCTAGGTTTTTTCAGTTCATTTGTAAGATATTCTTCTGTTGGATGTACACAACAATATTAGTGGAATAACAATGATTTTCTCCAAAAAACAGAGATTAAATAAATTTCTATTAAGTCTATTGTAAAGGTAATTGTTACAAGCTGTCATAAAATCCTTTTCCTTTGCAGTAAGTAACAGTGAAATTTGAATAAACACGATAACTGCTATTATAGAGGTACTGACAGAATAGGAATGGAAGACTTCTAGTAACAAACACTAAAGACAGAGGTAGTGAGTCACCAAAAATCTCATTTGAGACGCTGCATATCACTGCCTTTGGGGATTCTATTTGCCGTAGCTTCTTCATTACCTGATCTCCTCAGCCAACATCTGACTCAGAACTATCTTCCTAATGAGACTTAGCTGTATATGTAATTCAGTTAGCTAGTGGAAAACTATATACAAAAGATAATTCAGAGCCCAATGACACAGGAAACAGAAGGGAAAAAAAAATTATATGAGATGCATATCAAATGAAAGATAGTTGAGGATGATCTACATGTAACAATAGATAGCAGCATCTGAGTCCTGTGTCTCAGACAAATAGTGAAGTCGTGCATAGAATCATGCTATCTGAAGTTCTGAATGTGAGTGGTATTTCAGTAGATGGTTGTGAATTACTTGTTTGATCCTGACAGTCTTGTTCACGTGCAAGCGATGTGTTACTGCGTTTTCTAGAGAATTCCACAGAGCAAAGGGAAAAATAGCAAAAGATTCACTGTTCAGTCCTTGGAAAAAAAACAACAGTCATTCCTGTTGAATCTAATTTGTAAACTTAGATTTCAGGAACAATATGAGGAAAGTGAACTTTCAGGAAATTAACCACAGTCAGAGTAAAGTTGTATTACAAGATCACTGAAAGGGCAGAATGGGAGAGAAAAGGCTCAGAGTCTGGAATGGAAAGAGGGTAAAATCAAAGATGAGTCAAAGACAGCTTCAATAGAATACAGGCTCTGAATTCACCAGTGTTACAGTGATTCACCCTGCAGCAGTTACTGTCTGATGTGTAAACAGCATGGTTTTCCTTTCAAAAAGTGAGCATAGGCCAAGGACAAAAGGACAGAAAACAGCTGGCTTTGATACTAATCCTTGTTTTCCAGAAGGCCTGAGAGAAACATTCTTCACATAGGAAATGAAGAGATAGTAGTAGGATTAGCATGCAAAAACAGACGTCCAGGGTGGATATAGCCACATCACCAAAAGACTGAATGGGTGAAAAATGTTCAGATTATTTGACGAATTTAACATTTAGCCTATTCATACCCTTTCTGAGTCCCAGGGAATGTGAGTCCAACAAGTGTCTCTGTTTAGGAAGAATCACTGTGGACTAATGAGTCACGAGGGAGATTGCGTAGGTGATGTCAGGCACTTTGAGCACAAAGATCTCTTCAAATCTAACTTCATGTTTATGAACTGTCCTGAATTCATAGGACATCAGAGAAGACCTTTCCCTGCCATGAAAATGAAACTTTCCCACTTATATCTATCACCCAATTATCAAACAATGACAAAATTTACATAGAAATAGTATGAAATCTAGTCTTATATGTGTGACTTTCCTTTCTTTCCTGGAAGTAGCTGATTAAAGCTGATTAGCCCATGGAACAAGAATGAAAACTTGGATTCTCTTAGACACATGGAGAAATAAGAACATAAGCAATGAATTTGCTGCACAAGTCAACACTGGAACTAGGATTTTGTGTCCAGTTCCTCAAGCAAAAATCATGTGTCACTTCTGAAGATGTAGGCCAAATCCTGTTTAATATTAATCGTGTTTCCCACTGCAAGTAGAAGAAAAGTATGACAACTAATTCAAAATTGTCACTTGCCTCTAGGAGAGATTGCTGTTATGACTTGACCACCAGCCCTGTGATGATCAGAGGATTAAATGAGAATAGTCAGTATGAGATAGATGACATTCCAAAAACCAAATTAGAATAGAGACATCATACCACACAGACAGATGCAGTTGAAATTTTGATACTGCTCATCTTAAATTAGAAGCACTCTCAGCTCCATCTTTTAAAGCCCAGAAACTTCATGCGTTTCAGACAGCTATCCATTTATAAAGGTCACTGTGTCTGTACTTCTTCATTCTTTCCCTCTCCCCCTACCATTTTTCAAAGAGTAAACCTTACATTTTTGCAACAACACATAACATAGTGCACCCCAGCAATAAAACAACACTACTATTTTTATATAACATATTGTAGTACCCCTAGAAGGATTGCTTACTGAAATTCTTTGTATGCATTTTAAGATTCTCCTATGTTTTTCTATTTTCATATGTCTGTTACAACATTCTATAAAAATTTTTTTAAATGGATTTGACTGTCGTGGATGTCCATTGTATCACTTCTATGACCTAGTGACTGCACATTGCAGCCAGAAGAGCCAAGATGTAAGAGGGAAGAATTAAAACTAGTACACCTGGGAAAAACTGAGAATTCCTTTGTGATTAGCATCTGCAGAAATTCCTCAATGAAAGCAGTAAGGCTGATGGCAGTTTGGAGCAGCTTTAGAATTGCATTTTATCCTTAGTCATAGATGAGAAGGTGTGAAAACCTTAGCATTCTATTCTTCAGGAACTGTTGTTGCTATATTTTTGTTACAATAAGGAATTAGATATCAGAACCCTGAGAGAATTGTGTACAGTTGTCCTCAGAAATGTGATTAGCTCCTAAAACTGATTGAGAAAGCTATGATGGGGCTGGCAGTTTTATGGACATGGAAGACCTCTGAGCCAGGCTCTGAGTCACACTTAAGGAGAAGAGCCTTCCACCAGTGCTAGGAGCTGGCTGGGTGGTATTGATCTTTGTACAGAGAAAACTCACGTCTTGATCATCAAGTGTAGCAGCATTGACAAAGGGAGGTAAACAGCCCAGCCTTTTGCTGATTATACTTAATGGTCAATTTGTTGTGCAGATGAAGTGACATGGCAGAAGAAACAGACCCTGGCAGCTTCCATTGATATTCAGAAGCTTTGAGAACATCTAAGAAGTACTGCAGGAGATGCACTTGGTGATGACACTGAAAAAAAAAAAAAAAAAGCTGCTGAACATAGTCAATCACAGCACCAAATTGTTGATATAGTTTTTCATAATGTATCGAAAAAGAACACCTGGACGCAGAAATTCTTGTGCTCAGTTGGGATACCTCTGTAGAATGATTTGACAAACTCTTAAGGATGTAGGTGTTATCCCCTAGGGAAACAGTAAGACGATAATCAGCGGAAGTCAGAAAAGCCCAGTGATTTTTTTCCAGTCCTTAATGCAACCCTTTTCACTTCCAGATCTCAGAGGATCACAGGATTAATGAAGCACAGTGAACAGCTCTAGAATTACAGTGTTATACCTTGTGCCAAAGCTGTTTGGACATGTGTGCATTTGTACAGGCCTCCAAAATGAACACTGATGCAAACCACACAACAACGCAGTGCAATATCATCTTGTGCAGAGGGCATTTTGTTTAATTGATTTCTAATCATGTTGGATACTGATTTGCTTGTTTCAGTTTAAAATATTTATCCCAACTGTACACATCTCAGAGGGAAAAAAAAAAAATCTAATTCATGGATCACACAGTTTCAGTTTTTGACCAGGGTTAGTACCTGTGGTACAGACCAAGTGTTCTACCCAGACAGTAGTTGTCTTAAATGTTGGTAGTTTTTCTGATGATGGCAACTGCAGTCAGTCACTTGGTGTGACAGCGGGTAGGGAATGGGGGGTGCAGTCAGTGCTTCCACTTCTTACATCTTCGGTGGGGGGAGCTTCTGGAACTTCTTCCCCTGCTCCATCTTGGTCCCCCTCTCACAGGAGACAGTCCTCCACAAACTTTCCTTGACATGAGTCCCTCCCATGGTCTGCAGCATGTCCTTACACTGCACTGGTGTGGGACACCAACTTTCTCCGACTGGATTCCCTCCCACGGCTGCAGCCCTTCCCGAGCTGCTCCGGTGTGGGACTCCCCCGCATGCTGCAATCCTCCCAGTGCCGAACTACAACAGCAGGGCTACCTTTTCCCACAAGATTCCAGCCTTCTTCGGGCACAGCACCTTGATCAATCATGCAAAAAACACAGGCCATAAATCAATGTCTGCTCCACCGTAGATCTTCATGTGTGGCAGGGGGGGCCGCCCTGCCGTCTCCCCACAGGATACAGGGGGGTCTCTGCTCTGGCACACCTCCCCCCTCCTTTCTTCCTCCGTTCCTCCACTGACCTTGGTGTTCATGCAGCTGCAGCAACTCCTCCTCACAAGTCCCACTGCCCGTCACCACGTCCCTTCTTAAATACGTTATCGCAGAGGCGCAGCTGATTGGCTCAATTTCCCAAACAGAAGTGGAGCTGACTCTCACAGGGGGCCACCCCTATAGCACCATCCTCTGCTACCAAAAAACCCCACCACTCACTCAACCCAGGACACTTGGCTATCCACTCCATGCTGTATAAAAATGTAGTTCTATAATGGATTTTATTATGAGGTTCCCAAATCTTGATAACAGCATAAAATTTCTACTTTATGTGGGAAATGTAGATCATTCCAATAGGGAGGAGCAAATTAGGAGGGGCTGATGGGGTAGTATCCTTTCAACTTCTCTCGAGATTTTATTAATGCACTGTAAGTAGTTCCCTCTCCTGCACTCCATTAAATACAATTAAAATATTAATATTAATCAGTACTTGATTTTTTTACCTGACTTTATAGGTCGCTCCTTTGGAACTGCCATGAGCTCTTAAGTCTGTGTTAATGGCCAGCTTCAGAGAAAGATAAAAAAACGTTACAGTATCCAGATGCAGAATAATTTCACATCATGGAAGTTTCAGTCTAATCTAGTACCTTGATAATGTTATAAACTGAAACAACTGGTTTCTTTATCTTTCATGTTATATTAACTTCTGTGATTTTGGGTATTTCTACAACCTCTGTACAGGTTCAATACCTCTGTCTCCTATATAGCTCTCGGTCTCAGCAACACTCAAAGACAACAGTCTGCAATCCAGTTACCCAAGTGATGAAAGATATTTCCACACAACTAGTCTGAAATTGCTACATCACGATTTAGCTAGCTGGTGGCACTTTCCAATGCTTCTGTGTCAGGAGAGGAAGAGAATAGGAATTTTCTATTTTCTGAATAAATGCCTCAGACATAGTGAATGTGAAGCACTTTGCTCTAGGATTTGTTACAAAGGCCGCAGTACTTTACACAATGCAGAGATGTATTGTTACATTACTCCACAGTGTTTTTGCTGGCACACTAGTGCAGGATGTAAAAGATCTCAGTTGGATTTTTATTCATCAAAAATCTGTGTATTTCAGATTTCAGGAGCCATTTGAGAGTGGCAAACAGGTCTGGTTTGTGACTATGAATTTGTCTGAATGGTTTACCTGACTCCAATACTTGCAGAGTTTTTTTATTAGATATGTGGTTTCTTCTACCTGAAATATTATGCATTATTTGTATTTCCAAAGATCTGAGTAACTGTTTTTGAAAACTAAAAGGGAAGTATAGAAATCATTGAGAATCTTACTACATTTTCTAGGCTGTAGACCAAACTGGAGACAATGAAAAGAGGTTGACTCTGTTGGCAGTTGAGCAAAGACACTCCTGTATTTAATGGAAATGGAGTTCTCATTAGTGTCAGAAGATTAGTGTCATTAGTGTCAAAGAAATAAAACCTGAGGACTGGTTTGTGTGCAGAATATTTCAGCACAATCTTTTGAAGCAGAAAAGCAAAGACAGACAAGTGTTTATCACAAAAAGTTTAGAAAATCAATTTCCTGGATTTGTATGAAGCTTCAACAGCATCAGTACCGTTGAGACACATATTTCAATGATTTTTCAAGACTTCATTACAACTTTTCAAGCACTTCAAAAATTATAGCTTAGTTTTGGAACATTCTGTGTTCCTCTGTGACACCAAAATGGAAAAAAAAAATCACTCTTATCAGAGGGAAAATGGACAAGTAAATATGGGTCTTTCATAACATTGCAGCCTTGTGTTATACTAAAGTGTCATTTTTTAAAATCTGTGAGAAACTGAAAGATTGATTTATCTTTCCATCAGTGGCTACTGGTAAAAATTTCTGGAACACCGCATTTCGTATTTAGGCTCAGTTTTGTTTAAATCGGACTGTTCCCTTAGGTGAAGCAGCTTTATACAGTAGCATCTCAGGAAAGCAGCTCTAAATATGTACAACATAGCAAGGTTATGAAAGAAATTTTAGAAGGTCTTCAAAAGCTGCAGATGACTCATGGTTCTACCATTCAGTCTTAAGAGGACTCCTGGTCTGATGGACCTAACCAGGTAGACAGGAGTTCTAACATAAGAGTCAGAGAAGTTATTTTAACTTTGGCAACACACTGTATTCCACATGCAAAAATCAGTAGTTGAACACAACATAAGATTAAACTGGTTAGTTGTAGTCATTCAGTTTTTCCACTTCCGATTTTTTGCAAGTTTCATGGTATTGTCCTCCTTTCTGGTTATTTTTTAAAGAGGAAAGTCCTGGCAATCCTCTGGTAATAGAGCAAAAATAACAGCTGTAAAAATAAAATTTTAAAAAAACAAAACAAAACAAAACAAAAAAACCCACATAATTGATAGGCTTCCTGACAGTACCAACCAAAAGATTCAAGTATATAAAGATGATATACAGAATAAATAATGTTATTGGAATGCAAGGAACCACTCGATCAGAGTTTTCCTTTTTTCCCCAGCATTTAAAATGAGATCTCTCTGTTTCTTAACAAAATCATGTGCCTGTTCTGTTCTGTTGAGGGTCCTGTACTACTCTCATCCCTGTTATTCTTAGCTTTCTAGTACTCTGTCAAGCAAAATTATTAGCATCAGTCTTCTGATTTATCTTCCTATCGTTTCCACACCAAAAAAAAAAAAAAAAAAGTATGTATACAGTACAGCATTTCATTTTGGTAGGGTTTTGAGGTCCTGGGACAAGGAAGAGAAAATGTGAGATACTTGATTTCACTGATTGTTTCCTTTTTTATTCTTTCACAAGTATATGTGTTGAAAATTAGAGAAAATTGGGCAAAAAGAGAAAAACAGTACAAAGAGCTTTGAGTTCGAGACTGCAACACAGAAACACAGAAAATATGGAAGCTGAATTGCAAAAGACTAGGCAATTGAATCCCAAATCTGGCTTCAGATATTAAAATCTTAACTCTGTTCTGCTAAAATAATATGGGTAGATAGATTAACAGATTTTAACACCAGTTGGTGTCTTTTGTGATCATCTCCCTTAGGTCTTATGTATCACAGCCACAGAATTGTGTTCCATGCTTCAGTGGCTGTGAATTGGAAGATCTCTTGCAGGAGAATTTAAGGAACTAATCTGAAATACTGCAGCTTTGAAATGTCCAGAGTTGAAGGAGAATATATCATGCTGTTTAAATTCTGTACAGTAGACTACATTTACAGTTTATCCGCTCAAACTTGTTTAAACAATTTAAAACTTGGGGACAGGCTGAGGGAGGGAAAGGCCAAATAAAATACTTATAAAAGTTTAGTGCTAATCCACGGTAGATACCCAAGTTTAATTGTACTGGTTTTGTGATCTTACCTTTACTACAGGATTTCCATTTTAAGTAGTATGTATGCCATATTAGTTGGAGAAATAAGTTTTCTTATGAACTGAAATCAGTGTTAGTTGTATGCTTTGTTTAATACAACTTCGATTAACTCTTTCAGTTATGTCCAAAGAAATTATAAATCCATTATGTTATTACCAAGGAAATTTAATTTGCAGTTGGCTTGAGAAGGTGGCCAGTAGCTATCAATTATAATGTATTATCAGTTGCTCACAAATGACAGTAGGGTATATCTGGACGGAAATCTATTTTTATATATTGTGTTTTCCTGTGTATAACAAGCTAACATGAAAAAAAGGATCTTAGCAGCATAAAGCACCCAGTGTAAATCTGTGTCTCTGGCATTTGTAGTAAGTGCTACTTCATTCTCTGAACAGAATAATAACCATGAATGCAGTTTTATTTCAGAATAGAACAGGTTTTTAAAAAAAAAAAAAAATAAAACCAAACTCTCACCTGCCATCCTCAGAGCATGCTCATACTCAATCAGTTATGTCTGACTGATTTGCATGTTTTTATAGCTACCAACAAAGCAGCACTGACATGACAGTGGAAGCACAAGCTGGACTCTAGCACATCTCACTCGTTAATGGGATCGTTATCCAATTTAAAAAGGCAGGGGCAAAGTTTTCCCTTAATTATACCTCTGTAACTCCAGTGAGCCTGACAGTTTGCAATGGGATTTCGTTTGGAGCCAGAAGAATGGCTATCACAGGAACTTCATGTCATACTAATTGTAGAATCTTTATAACTGAGTACTCCAGGGAAATAACCTTACATGATTATTACGCTCTTGGCTGAGTTAGCAAGACTGTCAGCAAAAAAAAATCTTCAGGCAAGCTTTGTGAAGACCTCCATCCCATGAAAAGCGTATTATCTTACCTCCACTGTCTGTCTAACCACTATTGACAGTCAATACAACAAGTTTTAGAATAAAATTCCTAATTTCTACTTTTTATTAACTTTTAATTAGAAGATATGGAACTGTGGCAGTACCAGTTTGCTCTCTTTTATAACCGAGATGTAAAGTCTTCTAAGTTAATATACCAGCTGCAAAAGGTTCAACATTGACAGCCTTTGAAACCAGCTCTTCTATTGTCCACAGAACCCATTATTTATTACTGCCCATTCTCAAGAATTCTCGCTGCCATAATTTCCACAGCTGAGCCCACAGCAATGTGGAAGTCCTCCTTTCTACCTGTTTTTTCCCAGTTCCCATGCTGAGAAATAAAAATCATGGCCCAGGTTCTGTATCCATTCTGTTGTTTGTGCCTCAAACAATATCCTTAGTGCTGACAGCCTCCTGTAATAGCCGTGACATTGCTTTTTTTCTGTGCACTGGTCTGTATTCCCTTGCCATATGAATAGTTCTTTCGTTATCCATATTTGCTGTACAAATGAGATAATGAGATAGTCTTTACACCATGTTTTCTGCGTGTATATTTAGTTCTTCTATACTGTCTGATGATACGCTATCCCATCAGAGACCCCAAAATAATCAAATAGATGATGAAATAAAATAACCTTCATTCTCCCCTCCCAATACTGTTTGCATTTTGAATAACAATTAACAGAACAAGTAAGTCATTATATGAATGCTCTAGGCACAAGTTGTTACTGCTCTAAATATACCTTCTGAAAGAGACATCAGCACATGGTTAAAGTATGCTTGCTAAGATCCTTTTTGAGCTCAAAGATCAGTAAGTTACATTTGTGTCAGAAAGATCTTTTGATTTTTCTTCCTTAGTTTTTGAAACTTTTTTTGCTACAAAATCATGCTTTTCTGAGATTAAATATTGTTATGGTATTTTTGCTTTCCTATACAAAGGAATCCAGCTAGTCTTTGATAATCTAACTCAAGAAACATTAAAATATAAATGGATCACAAATGTATAATAAAGGGATAGTAGTGAATTATTAACTAATGTGGTTATAGACAGTCAAGTTTTGTAGTCACAATGCTCATTTTACCCTGGTTACTAAATTGTATGTGTACAGATGTAGCTGTAAATCTTTTAAACAATTAAAAAATACTTCACGAGCAGTTTGATGTATTATTGTTGCCAGAAGTTAAGTTGACCTCACTATAACACCTGCCTCAGCACTTTCCCCACCTTCATTAACAGAGACTGCCCTCAATTCCTGGCAATGATAGATACAGGCAGAGTGGGAACAGCCCAGACTTTAGAAAAGCTTTAGTCAAAAAAAAAAAAAAAAGGTAAAAAAAAAAAATAATAATAATAAAAAAAAGCAAACCTGTTAATAAAGGCAAGCCCACCAGGAATGACCTGTCTGCACGTGCCTTTGAGCAACCTGGTTTAACAGCCCTGAGCAGCTCCCTTTCCATGACTTTTAGTTGTAAAACCAAAATGTTACAGATCTGAAGAAAGTGAAGTTATTATTTAAGTGAATATGAAAATAAACCAAAATCAAACTCATCACGAACATCAGGGAATCAGAAAAGCTCAATTATCCTAGAAAAATCCAGGAAAACTGGATTTTTGCAAAGAAACAGAAGCAGATATGTTGGTCTGCTACAGACATTTTTCAGATGTGCAATTGGTTATTTAGAAATATTTTGAATAAGGAAAAATTTCCTGCATAGAATTTAGAGACAATAAATAATTGTCTCTACAAAAATAACAGGTGTCTTCTAAGGCTGTTTTTTAGAGTGTTGGTTTTGTGGTTCTTTTTGCAGGTGTTGCTGCTTTGGATTCCAGCGTTTCTGGGAAGATTGGTTTGCGAGCAGTCATATATTATTTCTGCACTACAGTCATTGCTGTAATACTAGGTACTCTGTCGTACTGTAACTTTTAAAATCCTCAGCATTGCATAATTACAGGTATACAGCACTGTGGCATTACTAATTTCCCAAGACAGGATGGGAAGAAGAGACAGGAATCATACCAAACATCTTGACATACTGGTAGCCAGATACAGGGAGAAGCTAGCCCTGCTGTTCACAGTTGGGCTGTATTCTTATCCAATATGAAGCCGCAGGCAATTTCACCATGCATTTCAGCTCAGGGAAGATTCGGAGCTGTCTGCTTAGGTAAACAGTGATCAGCAATGGGAAAGCTGAATGAACATCAAAGGGAGTTTCCTCAGTAGCAAAATGATAGATTGTCGCCGATTCTCGTATGTGAGAATGTATAATGTGTTTCACCTGAAAGAATGACAGAAAATACTGCTTTCCCTGTCATCTCATTTCCTTCCTAGAAGGTTTTTGTCCCCTCTGTCACTGCCAGGCTCCACTCCTACGCCTCTGAAGTCCACATTTCCTCTTGCAGGGAGTTCATCCCTACAACCAACCTTGAAATCTTGAACAAATATCTTCAGCCTGCCTTCATAAATAAATAAAATTAAACCCTCCTCTGTCAGCTGTAATGTAGTTTGTGGCTTATCTTTGTATTTTGTTGAGTCTGAGTAAATACTGTGCCTAGATATCACCCACTAAAAAGAAGCATGTTTTTTTGAAGGATACAATGTACATTGTATGTGGTCTACTTGTAAAGGAAAGCAGTATTCAACAATAGAAAAAGAATCACATACAGACATATAAGGATAGATTCATTTTTAGAGGTTGGCTATCTGATCTGTCCGGGAATTTTCTGTGAATACATAGTGAGGAAAATTAATAAAGAATAACATGACTGTGAATCTAACTTTGAAATTGTTCCTACCCTGAGAAAGAGGTTAAACCAGACAATCTCCAGAGGTCCCTGCTTTTCTAAATTATTCTATGATACTGTGATATTACTTGTTTCATTGTGCAGAGTTCTACAAATTCAGTTCTGCTTTTATTCACAACTGCCATTAGAAGGCCTTGTTCCTGACTGGCTGAAAGGTCATCCAAATGCCCCTTTCTACTTACACTGAGATTTAGTAGTTCCATTTGCTTTAGGTTTGTTTGGATTTGAAGGAGGAGGGGGAAAAAAAAAAAAAAAAAAAAAAAAAAAAAAGGGACATTTGGAAAGGTCTAGTATTTCATATAATAGTAAAAATGCCTAAAGTGTAGCCAGTGGAGTAAATGTAAAATTTGTCATTGACAAGGTCAAAGCTGGTATTTCTTGCCCGTAATTTTTTATTTCAGTATGTTTCTGAGCCCTTTCTCTTATGTAACTTTATTGCTAACTAACTTTACTAAAACATCCTGTTGTACTTTGGGGTCACAGGACAAGTCACTTGTATTCATATCTGAAAGCTAGTTAGTAACAAGAAGAGCTGTGTAAGGAAGATGTAAATAGCAATTCAAAATATCACCATTCAAAAGTTGCAGAACTTTTTAATTTACCCTCTTGGTGAGCAGTAGTGATTTAGTACCATACATGCAAAAAACAAAGCTAGAGTGCCCAAGTCCAGTGGCAAGGCTGCAAGTAGCTCCTGTGTTGGAGGAACCCACACATTTAAGGACACCACCCATAGACTTCTGTTTTCTGAACAGCCCTGGATATGCACCCAGGAAAAGCATTTGGTGAGTTTAGCTCATGATGAGTTTAGCTACATGAGATACACTGAGGCAGGATGCACCAATGCCTCTGCTTACCCTGTGAACTCTTCTTCTGGTACTCCTGCAGGGATTGTCTTGGTTGTGACCATTAAACCTGGAGTGCCTCAAACAGCAAATGAAATAGACAGAGTGGGCAGTACCCCAGAAGTCAGTACTGTTGACGCCATGCTGGATCTGATCAGGTAAGGTTTTCTTTTTTAGTTTCTATGTCCTTGTTACAGAAATCCAAACAAATGCAAATAAAGTTGTGATGTGTAATACAATAAAACTATTTTCTAATGTTGTTTGGATGAATAAGGAAATAATAGCTTCCAACAGGTTAGACATTTTAGAGTATATTCAAGGCAGCTTGTTAAAAATGTTTCTTTTTACACCATAGACTTTGGTTTATAAACCAATGACAACAAAGATTCCCTCCTTCACAGAAATTGATATGCAAGATTTAACTCTTATGAAGAAAATATCCAGAAAGGATTGAATGGTTGGCAGGTTACTGACTGGCAACTTCTGTGTCATCCAGAACCATCTGAAATTGCAGTGTTGTATTACCCCTCCTCGAGGCAGGATGCAGAGCAACAGACGCAGTATGCAACAGTTTCTTAGGATTGCATAGTCAACAAGTTTGCTGCACCACCAG
This sequence comes from Tyto alba, assembly GCF_018691265.1. Lineage (NCBI taxonomy): Eukaryota > Metazoa > Chordata > Aves > Strigiformes > Tytonidae > Tyto > Tyto alba. The sequence continues at coordinate 34,037,123 of NW_024881318.1, forward strand.
TATCTAAGGCAACCTTATAGTGAGTTTTTCCCCATCAGCATCCTGGGAATGATAGATACTTCAAGTGGCTAGAAGAAGGAAATCCTCAGAAAAGTCTGCAGAAGACTTGAGCAGATTTTCAGAGCTAATGTGTTTAAAGAATTAGAAAAAAAAAATCACAAAAAAAAGGCTGGATTTCCAATAGTGGCTAAGTAGTTCCCTCAAAAATCTTTGTCATTTTTTTTTTTCTCCAACTGTAATTAGTCTCTGTTTTGTATCACTATTTGTGCCCATTATTTTCTTTTTGCAGACTTTTTACTTAATCTATCATGTAAGAATCAACTGCCACATATATAAAATTGGCTTTCGCAGCATTTTTTTATTTCAAGAAATATGACTGGCATTTGTAGATGCAACTCCAGATACACAGTTCTTTGACATTTGTAAATTATACACAAGCATATATACATATATGTATATAATCTGCCTTGAAAATGTCATTGTCCTATTTAATAGAAAATGTCTGCTGTCATCTGGGGCATTTCTGCCCCAGCACAGATCAAGGTAGACCTCTCTGAGAATAACTTAATTTCTCTGAGGTTTCTGTGTGAGATAGTTAACTGTCCTCAACCCCAAAGCCCCATGTTCAACAGTCCACAGTTCTTCCCTGCCTCTGTCCCCTCCTACCTGTGCATGACCAGATTGGCAGCTCCTGGGATGGCTCATCTCATTCCTCATCGTCACTTGCTGAGGAATCAATGAGGGGAACTGTGCAATCAATCATATTATAAAACCTAATACAGTCTGTGTATCAGTAACTTCCACATGAACTTTTCCACACATAGTCACAGGGCTGATGTAGTTCCATGCACAAAAAAAGTCTTCGTATTGTAAGAAGCAGTGTGAATTGTAATTCAGAGTAGTTTAGGGTTTTGCTACAGTTTATAGCTCAACTTCTTGTAAACTAATTTAAGACCATAAATTCAGAGTTCAAGGTCTGAAATTATCTTTTAAAGGAATTATGGTTACTTTTCCTACTTATTTATATTCATCAGATTTAAGATCCAAATCCAAAGAGTCTTATAAAGATTAAGGAAAATCCCAGGCTTGTACAAACCACCCTTGCCTTTGAAGAAATTTTGGTTTAAAAACTATAAAAATAAAGGCAGGAATTTGTGAAAGATCTGGAAGGGAGATAGACTTCTGCTTCAATATATGAACTGCCTTTTTCCGCACTGGACTGAGTATACATAAATATCTAATTAATGCTTTTTTCTGCAATCATTTGAATCTGAAATTGGCAGTTGGAGCAGAGGCACATAATTGGATTGCACAGCTTCTGATCTAATTTCCTAATTTTTCACTGTGCAAAAATGATTCTTGACCCTGGAATAACACATGGGAATCTTCCATCAGCCAAGATTAATTTCTGAATTCAAAACTACAAATAGCTGATTCTTCCAACACAGCATTTATAAGAGTTGTTATTTTTTTCTGCCTATGTTTGACAAATCCTATAAAAATCGTGTGTCCTGTATTCCTCATGCAAATGATGGAGATGATGCAGCAGGGAAAAAAAGCACTGGGTTTAGTAGTTTGCCAACAGAAACATCAAATAAGCCCCAAAATTTGACAGTAGGAAAACAGTCACCTGATCGATGGAAGTCCTGAAGCCTTAATTTCTTTGGACTTCATATCTGATGGTGCTAAATACAGTGCTTTCTGGATAAAGGAACACAACCTAATCTGTTTTTCAAACAGCAGATTTTACCATTTTGTTTGTATAAAGAACTTGTTCTTAGTATGCTATAATGTTGAAATACCTCCACTTTTTTTAACAGGAATATGTTTCCAGAAAACCTTGTCCAAGCCTGTTTTCAACAGGTAAGTTCGAACATTCCTCTTCGCTACTGTAGTTTTCATTGTTAACTGCCAATTATTTTTCTTTTATGTCCCCAAAACTATGTCAGGTAACAATTATTTCTGAGAAGTCCAGGATTATCTTAATCTCCTATAAAAAGACTTTTTTTAAGGCATCTTGTTTTCATTTCCATTATGGTAAACACTCTATTATCAACTATTAAGTCATTGATCATCCCTTTCAAAAAGACACTGTTTAGGAGCTGAGTACAGAAACCAAGCAGTGTAGGAGATGAGATTTTTCTATTTGGAATAGGCAGTGTTAGTAGAACCATGTCATGAGGATCTATTTCCTTGTCCTTTAAAACCCTCAGTGTCTGATGAAATCTGCATAGTTTAGCCTTCAGCAGTGTGTCTCACATCTAATATCTATTGCCAGACCTGATGATCCATGTTAAGGCAGCTAATTGGTACAGTCTATTTGAGACATCTTTCAGAAAAAGTGAGATTTGCAAGTTGAAAGAGGAAACTGCTGTCTATATATTAGATTTACTTCAGATTCAGTCATCATTATCTATAAATATATCAAATGGTTTTTGTGATGCTCGCTGCTTCCCTTTTTTGTCTTCCTGTGCACAACACTGAATGTATTTCCAGTTTATAAAACCTGATGTAGTTTTTCTCATATGTTAATTACTGTCACATGACACTAAGGGGACAGACCTTTAGGGACCTCTTTTAGGGATCCTTGACAGAATGATGACAACACTAAACCATAGTTACAATTAAAGCTTTATTTTCTTAACAGGATATTGTGATTAGTATAGCACAGTTTTATAATCAGAATAGCATGGGATTTCTATAAGCAAAGTCAGTGTAGTACAATTTTATAATATCACCACTTAGCTTATGATTTCTCATCACCTAGACTCTGCAGATTGGGTCAAATCTTAATACTTGGTTTGCTATATCAACATAACAATCATAATCTAGACTTGAAAGACATAAAAAAAGATGAGCCACTCCCTCAGTCCTCAGAGGAAGCAGATGACAGTGGATGCATCCCTGGCCACTGGTGGGTCCCGGGTCTTGCTGTTCAGCTGCAGCTCCAGTCCAAGTTTCCCCTTAGGACTTGTAACTGCTTGGTTTTACAGACAGTGCTCTGGGTGCTGTTAGGCTTCCCTGTTCTTTGGCGGGGCCACCAACACCACCATGTTGGCCGGGTGCCTGGGGCCTTCAAGGCTGCTAAGGAGGGCAGTGGTCAGAATTCATAGCATATTATCTGTGAATCACTTATTTGATCTACAGCATCTGAAGTACAGAACCATGATGGATCACATGAATTGGGAAATAATGTGTTTATCTATCTTTGCCACCTTCAAGTCAGATTGGTTTATTTTTACCTTATTTTTACTGGACAAAAGCTATGCCTTTGTCCATTCTTCAGTTTCCTCATGTTCCTAGTTAAATTCTTCATTTGTTTTGTTTGGTTTTTTTTTTTTTTTTTTCCCAGTATAAAACCAAACGTGAAAAAGTTGAAGCTACAACTGGCATGGATAAAAATAGCTCCACATTTACAGAAGAACCGGCTACAACTGCTACAACAACAGAGGCTTCAGAGGTGTGACCTTTATTGTTGTATTCCTTCATAATGTATGAAGTGGGGAGAAAGAGCATGGAATAAATTTGGTTTAGTTGATGCGATTAGTGATTGAGAAAAGAAAGGAAATGGTACATAGATAGACTTTAGTAAGGGCACAAAGCCTAGTAGGTGAACGCTAGAGGTATTATGAGGATCATCAAGTAGGCTTAAGAACACCAGAGGACTCCACTGGTAATTAAGTAGTCCAAAGATAATAGATGATGTGTGAAAATAGTCCATTCATACACTCTATTAAATGTACATGGTAATGAATGGTCAATTTGCTGAGAAATTAAAGAAAATAGTCACTGTGGAAAGGCTAAATGTTTATCAGCATGAGATGTGTAAGCAGCAATGAGATAACTGTGAGCACTGCAGAGAGAAAGGGGTGGAAAATGATAATAACATTTTTCTAAATAGAAAGCAAAACAATGGAAGGCATTTGTTAATTAATATTTTATTACCCTACAAAAAAAAAAAAAAAAAAGACAAAAGTGAAGAACCAGCCTCTGATTAGAGGAGTAGAAAGCTTATCTATATTGGTTGTTTATAAAGCCTAGACTTACACTGGAGTAGAGGAAGAAAGGAATTCAATAGAATGTGACACAGAACTATGAACAGTATCAAATCAATATGCATTTTATTATACTCTTTCCAAATTTTATCTCATAGTATTGAAAGCATGGGAACACGAGCTATATGATAAGACATTAATTAAATCCTAAAACAGGTTGTAGTGAAGAATTATACCTTTCCCTCATATATTCATACTGCACAAAGAGGAATGCATGAATATCTACCTATTTAGTAGGATTTTTATGTTATGTGCATGCAGTTCTGCTATAAATTATGCAATTTCACTGATTTCAGCTGAACAATAGATTTAAAACTTGGGGCAAAATTGGATACCATTGTCTCAGTTCTTACACAATGGACTATTTGAAATCCTGACACAAACCCTCGAGTTACTCAGAAATAACCACAAGGATTCTACATCAACTGTGTTTTGTTCCCCACAGTAGGAAGTAAGTCTTGAGTATATTGAAGGCATGACTGTGGATACCTAGATTTTACCATACTTTGTGTCAACAATCTGTAGAATGGACAACATAAATTATGGGATGCTTTATCCCCTGGTAGGGTTTGGTCAGATCCTTGCATAGTTTCAAAATACAAACTTTTCAAAGACAAATTAGTTCTACCTTCATCCTTGAACTTGCCCACTTGGCAGTGCCAGAAAGGGAATAGAGTAACTGGGGAACAGCTCTCTATCTTTCCCAGAAAAGATCTAAATGTGTTTTCATTTTAGAACTCCTTAAAGTAAATTCAGTGGTTTCAGATAGTAACTTTTTTCCTCTTGAATCTAATCTATAGAACAAAACCCAAGAATACAAAATCGTGGGCATATATTCTGATGGCATCAATGTGCTGGGGTTGATCGTCTTTTGTCTTGTTTTTGGAATGGTTATTGGGAAGATGGGAGAGAAAGGACAAGTGCTGGTGGATTTTTTCAATGCATTGAACGAAGCTACAATGAGAATTGTTCAGATAATTATGTGGTAAGTCCAAGGACATACTGGCATTTTCTAACAACTTCTTTAAGTGGATTTTGTCATTGAAGAGGTAGGAACAGACCCATACTTCATGGTTGCTTTTGTGTAGTGCTTTAGAGCAAACAACTTGAAAAGAAAGGCTGGTAAAAAGTTTCCTTTCTACGGAATCTGATCCTCTTGAGGAAACTGGAAACAGGGCTTCCACTTACTACATACTAAAGAAGCAGTCCTACTGGTACACAAGAAACCTGAGTTTTTCAGACATTCCTGCTAGAGGTTTATATCAAAACATTACAACTGCACTAGTGATTTGAGGGCTGTAAAAGCATTACCACTCACGCCCTTCTCAGTCTTGAACACTATTCCCTGATAGCCATTATGTTCACACAATAACTGTCCTTGGAGCTAAGTTATTTTAGAAATATAAATTAATATACAACCCACAGCATAGAACAAAATCCAAAATGGTATGCAAAATACAATTTTGCATCATTTGTCTTCTGTTCATAGGTTTTGTGAGACAACGTTCTCACAATATTCTCTCATAATATTCTTAGACAGGAAAAACAATTTTAAAATGTTGCAGATCATCTGACAGTGTTTGGCTGAACTTCACAGCTATTCATAGAGCTTTTGTCCATACAGATCACTATTACAGGATCAGAACTATAAACACACACAGTCATTTCCAGAGTTTGATCCTACATGTGGAGTGCCTTGTGCCATTTACTACAATACTCTGCTCATATCCACATTTCACACCAACAGTAGCTTATCAGATCTGGCCCTTCTATGGATTTTTCTTCCATCCTGGCACAGTGAGGATGTGTAGAACAGTAAACCTGTCCAGGGTTTAGTTGCATACTTCTTCCTGCCTTTAAATAAAGGTAAATTAGTTTCTGCAACTTGTCCTGTGCCAGGTAGCTGGTTCAGTCCCCATCTGAGTTACAGCCTCATGAAACAGTCAGGCTCTGCAGCAAATTCCAACTAATGAGACCCAAGAGTTAGCACATGCCACAAATACAGAATCCTACCAATAAGCTGACTTGCTGTTGTCTTGCATGTGCCTGAAGCTGTGGCTACAGGCTCCCTGTGTTTCTACGGATGTGGGAGATGTTGTATTGAATAAGGTGAAGTTTGATGCTGTCAGTGTGAGGAATTAGTTCTGCTTTCACCAAGTTCAGGGCTCGGAAGTAACTGGGAGTCCCTGCTTTGCACACAGACAAAGTACTATTATATTTGTGAGATAGCACACACATATTTTATAAATCTATAATTTATATTTTTAAATGGATGCATTTTATATATTCACAGATTTATAGATTAATTCATACTTCTCAAAGCTCCAAAGTGGCAAGTTGTCTCTGTGACATCCTGCTCAGTACCAAAAGGAATGCAATTGAGCTGGTGCTAGCTTAAATTGTGATTTTTGCCTTGAATTTTCTGTAGGCAGAAGCCCATGCAGCTATTCATGTCTACAAAGCATGGCCTTGTGTAACTTTACTGGAGGATGGGGCCTCCTCCATCAAACAACACACTGATGACTGTACTATCCCAGCATACTAAAATCACTTTTACTCTGTGCAGGTGACACACATGCCCCCAGTGCTGCAAGGCAGCTGCTGTAAGCAAAGGAGATCTCTCCTCTCTGTGTGTGATTGCAAAATGCACAGATATTGGTCTCAACCTTGCAGACTTCCACTTCCAAGTAAGCTTATGGATATGTATAGCATCTGCTATAGTAGAGCAGAGCCCACACCCCTTCCCAACATCTGTGTGTTCTGTGACACCAGGTCACGCGGTACTTGTTAGACTATGCCTAGGGTTACATTTACTCTGGTTTTCTAATCTTTTTTTGTTACTTCTGTTGTAGTCTTGCTGCAAGTGAATAAAGTCAGTTGTGTAATATAAAAAAACATTTCTTCAGTTGTGTAATAGAATATTAAAAAAAAATTTTCCATCTGTTGTGAAAACTTACACTGTGCAAGAAATTATTCTGTGGTAAGCACACAATATTTTTCAGAATGCATTTTTAACTGCTTTTTTTTTTGCTTTCTAGGTATATGCCAATTGGTATTGTGTTTTTAATTGCTGGGAAGATAATAGAAGTTGAGGACTGGGAAATATTCCGTAAACTGGGTCTTTATATGGCTACAGTACTAAGTGGGTACGTCATTTCTTAAAGATGAATTTAAATGTGTGCAGTTTTTAGAGCTCAGTTGATTACAACTTGATTATCCACAACACCCATCCTCTTCTAGGTCAGAGACAAAAATTCTTGTGAGTGAAAATTATGTGAGTTTGCGTGAGCATGTTTTGAATGCATGTCTTGCTGAATGCATGTTTCGTTTTGAAAAGTCACTGCCTTGCCTTCTTTAAAAAAAAGTGAAGGCTGTACTTGTATTCATTGTTTCATCTTCTCAGCCTGGTGCTGAAACAGATATTATCACTGTATTTTTGAGAGTAGTAATGCTTCTGTTAGAAACTAAAGGAAGTTGGAAAAGGGTGAGGTTGTGAATTATGGCTTACTGGGGGGTTCCAGCCCATTGAAAATACACAAATATCTGAATTAAGTTGGGAACCTCCATGGGACCTGTGGGCCCAAGGTGTCCCAGCACGGGGCCAGCTCCAATGCCCAGTACCAATGCATAGTAAGTACAGTGCACAAGGCATGATGCCAAAGAGGGAACTGATCCCCTCCCACCTCAGTGCAGAGCAGACAGCTGCCACTGAAACACTCTGGGGTTTGCACTGTTTGTTAGTTACTCCTTGTGCTGCAAAAGCAGCAGTTGCTGTCTCAATAACTTAGCCAAGCCTCAAAACATTTTTTCTATTATTTTTCTAGACGTTTGGCTGTGTAGAACAGTTGGGTGGAGGAGGTTACACCTGCATAATGTAGAGCCTTGAAGATGTGGAGCCTTAGAAGGGGCAACTTAACTGCTCCAAGTGATATAGGTTGTAATACTAGGTGATTATATACCTCTGAAGACTATCCCACAAAGAACCCTTTTGATAGATAAATGGATATTATAGTCCCGATAAGTTAAATGCATTTAAATTTCTATTTCCAATTCAGTGAAGCATAACTTCTAGGCTGTCTTGGTTCATTGCCTTAGCATCCACTCCTGTAATTCCTTCAATATACTAAGGATTTATTCATGTTTTGTCTCAAGGCTAGATCCAAAGTTGTTCAAGAGCTTCTCTCCCCCCACTTGATGACTATGCATGCCGTTCTTCAAATGTCATTCACACAATTTCCAATAGCCAAGCAGAGAGAAGGGTGATATAATAGACTTAAATGCAAACTTCCCTATAAATAGTCAAGCAGGATCTTTTTTTATTGCATTAATCTTTCCTATAAAATATTTCAATGTTGTTTTGTTTTGTGCATAAGCCAGTATGTTTGGACTATCTGTTCAAAAATAATTTGAGATGTAATGACTTTCTAAGTAAAAATTACAGCTCCAGAAATAGCACTGAGTCATGACTTTTCAAAATGTTAGAGATGAGTGCAAGTTATGTTTGACTAATGAATAATGCAGTTTTCTTGTGAGTTTCTTGGAAAAGAAATCGAATTTTTAAAGGATAGTAAAGTTGATGTTTACCAAGAGACTGTAAATCAAGAGAATAATATTTTCTATATAAATTATAAATGAGACCATGACCACAAGTTAGGTACAAGTCATTTATAGAATGACACTTGCTATGGCCCAGCTGGCAATAAAGCACCATGCGGCTGCTTGCTCAGTTGTGTTCCCCCCAGTGGTGGCATGGGGAGGAGAATCAGAAGGAAAAAGAAGTAAAAGCCTTGTGGGATAAGATAAGGACAGTTTAACAGGACAACACAAGAACTGATGAAAAGGATTAAAACAACAATACCAATAAAATTAATATATGAAGTGAGTGATGCACAATGCACCTGCTTACCACCCAGTACCCCACAGTCAGCCCCTTTCTGAGCCACAATCACAAGCCTACCCCCGCTATCCCCAGGCAGATTCTCTACTTATATACTGAGCATGACATCAGCATGATGTTGAATATCTCCTTGGCCAGTTTGGGTAATCTGGCCTGGCTGTGCCCCCTCACAGCTTCTTGTGAAAATTAACCCTACTCTAGACAAACCCAGGACATTATCTACCTCTTATTCTACACCACCTACATCATGCCCTGATCCTACACTTTCCAATTATTTACAACCAATTTTTCACTGTCCTTGATAGATACATATATATACACACACAGAGATATAATTGCCTTAGTCTATGGGCCATCCTTTTAATGTGTCCATTGAGTTCACTTAATCCATGACTTTGGGGATCCCTCTGTTGTAACAGTCTTCCAGGGCAGGAGAGATGGTCGCTGATGTTGGATTGGTGCCTACTTCATCCAGAGCTTGTGGCTGGAATATGTGCTGCAGCCTGTACCCACAGGCCGTGGGTTGGAGATGTTGATCTTGAGGAAGTTGCTGGGCACCCGTTGATGAAGCCAGTTCAAGTTCCATCACTGCTGCACTTTGCTCTGTTTCTTTGAAGTCCACCCATTAGTGATTTGCATGATTCTTATCGTTAGAACATTGATATGGCACACAGCAACTGCAGTAGTGATGACATACAGTGGCAGGGCTATTTTGCAGTTAACGTCATACAATTTAATTCACTAGATATTCTCACCTAAAATCAAATTCTTTGAGGTACACATCAAACTTCCCTGTCCTCCCACATCACCCACCACGTGCACCCAGGTCCTTGAGTCAAAACAATCTTGCAAACAGTTTTGCCTTTGCCCAAGGCAGGACTAACCCAGACTGTGTTCCCTAACATATTCTTCATGGGCATTATGGGGGCTTTGGCCCCTTCTACAGTACGTGGAAGTTTTGATTGGGCAGGACCAGCTCAATTGCTGGATCCTCTACTCTTAATAAACTGAGTGGCTTTTGCTAAATGTTTATCCCAATGTCTGAAGGTCCCATACTTCCATTGTTCACAGTGGGTTTTTTAGCAATCCACTATATCACTCAATTTTCCCAGAAGCTGGTACATGATAGGTGATGTGATATATCCATGCAATACCGTGCTCTTTGGCCCAGGTATCTATGAGGTTCTTTCAGAAATGTGTCCCATTGTCTGACTCGATTCTCTCTGGGGTGCCATGTTGCCATAAGACCTGTCTTTCAAGGCCCAGGATAGTATTCTGGGTGGTGCCATGGAGCATGGGATGTGTCTCCAGCCATCAGGTGGTTGCTTCCACCATTGTAAGCACATGACACTTGCCTTGTCAAATTTGTGGGAGTGTGGTACAGCCAATCTGCCAGGCCTCCCCATATTTATATTTCAGCCATCCTCCTCCATACCAAAGATGCTTTAGCTGCTTGGCTTGCTTGATTGCAGCACGTGTTTTGCATTCATGGATAACCTGTGTGATAGTGTCCATGGGCAAGTCCTCTCCTCAATCCCAAGCCCATCTATAAGTTGCATCTCTTCCTTGATGGCCTGAGGTGTCATGGGCCCACCGAGCTATAAATAAACCACTCTTATGTTACAAAGTCAAATCCACCAGAGCCACTTCAATCTTAGCAGCCTGATTCACCTGCTGCTTGCTTTTATGTTCTTCTGTGGCCCTACTCTTAGGTACGTGGGCATCTACATGACATACTTTTACAACCAGCTTCTCTAATTGGGCAGCAACATCCCACCACAAAGCAGCAGCCCCATGGGTTTGCTTCTGCACTGCCAGTTGCTCTGCTTCCATTGCTGCAACCACCCCCACAGGGCACCTGCCACCATCCATGAGTCAGTATAGAGACAGAGCACTGGTCATTTCTCTCGATTAGCAATGTCTAAAGCCAGCTGGATGGCTTTCAGCTCTGCAAACTGGCTTGATTCACCTTCTCCTTCGGTGGTTTCTGTGACTTGTCATATAGGACCCCATACAGCACCCTTCCACCTCCGACGCCTTCCCACAATGTGACAGGCCCTATCAGTGAACAGGGCATCTTGCTTCTCGTTTTCTGGCAGTACATTATACAGTGGGGCCTCTTCAGCACATGTCACCTCCTCCTCTGGCAATATTCCAAAATCTTTTCCTTCTGGCCAGTCTGTGATTACTTCCAGGATTCCTGGGCAACTGAGGTTTCCTATTTGAGCCTGCTGTGTGATCAGTGCAACCCACTTACTCCACCTCTCCCCATCCCAGAGGTGACAAATACCACCACAAGGAGTGCATACTGCGTATAAGGATTTACATAACCCCTCCATGTGAATAAATGAACCAATGTTGTGACCAGCAATTATTTGAATAAGAAATGCATATAACAGATTTGTCTTAACATGCTCTGGTCAGATTTTTGCCGTTATCTCAACCCTTCATGCTCCACGTTGGGCAGAAAAAAGGACTGTTGTGCTTTAGGCCCTGCTGTCAACTAAGCACCATGTGGCCGCTCACTCACTGCTGCCTGCCATGGTGGGATGAGGAGGAGAATCAGAAGGAAAAAATAAAGATAAAACCCCACAGGTTGCAATAAGGACAGTTTAATAGAACAACACAAGAAGAGAAGAAAATTATTATAACAACAGTACTAATAAAGTGAATATATGAAGCGAGTGATGCGCAATGCACCTGCTCACCACCCAGTACCCCATGATCAGCCCCTTTCTGAACCACAATCACATCACACACACACACACACACAGAGCCAGGTCCTCTAGTTATATACTGAGCATGATGTCAGCATGGTGTTGATTATCCCCTTGGCTGCTTTGGGTAAACTGTCCTGGCAGTGCCCCCTCTCAGCTTCCTGTGAAAGCCAAACCCAAGACAACACTGTATTACTTCTGCAGGCTTTTTATGTTATTAACTCAGATTAACTCAGAGGAAGAGTATATTGAATGGATTATTACTGTCCTTTGACTTCAGTTTTAGATCAGATAGCAAGTTTGATGACTGGTTACCTATTATTGGTCACTGATTGTACTGTGACAGAGCATATCTTCCTTAAGATGTGTGTGAAGATGCAGTGCCTTCCTCAGAGTGCTTCAATTGAAAAGTAAACTACCACCACATAGAGTCTCCCATTTAGCTGGTAACCCTAGGCTTGACAGGCACAACAGTCTAAGTAGGTTCCCAGATGCCATCAAAAAGCTTGTATATAGTAAGAGCGCTCACCTTCACATCCTTGGCAAGAAAAAGTCTCTGTTCCACTGAACTTGCTTGCATATACCACAATTTTCCCTGATGGATGCAAGGGTAGATGTCTGTAGCAATTCTGTCTCTTTTGGGGGGGCCTACAGTTGGTGATGCTCAAGGTGTTGTGGAGTAGGGCTAACAGCAGCATGTACGTTCACAACTGCCCATCGAGGAGAGCCTGTTGTAATCAGACCAGAGAAGCAAATATGACAATGTACACACAAGGATATAGGCTGCAGGGAAAAGGTGCTTGTTCTACGTTTTCCAGTCTGCAAGAATACCCTTTTTCCTACCTCTCAGCAAACAGGAGAAGTTGTGCTCTTCCTTTGTTTTGGTTTGTTAAACACTGTTCTTCCCACTGTCTTTCTAGTTTTCTTCCTTAATTCTTTGACCTTGTCAGTTTGCAGTATATTCTGTCCATCAACATTTTCTGTAGCTGTCTATCATCCCCCCTTGAAGCTTGATCCTGAGAATTACAGGTTATCTTAAGCATATTTCTTATATTCCCTATCAAGAGGAATGTGCAAGAGCACAAAGACTGGTGTGTTATATCCTCCTTCTCCTTTCCTGTAACTTCCCTCTCCAGTTCGTCCTCTATGTCACCTTCTTCCCAGCTTTCTTGTTCATGACCTTTCACATTCCCAGACCTACCACCTCTCATCCACCATTGTCTGCAATATATCTCAGAGTTTATGTCTCATTCAGGTCATCATGAGGGAACAGACTTCCCCTGGTGCCTCTGCTCCAGTTGGCCACTAAATATCTGCAGCCTCTCACTTTTAATGGTTGCAGTGTTAAGATGAGGACATGTTAACAGTCACAGAGGAGGAAGACCAAAGTAGGGGGCATAATACAAGTGCTGGAGGACTCTCAGCCTGAGGTGGAAAAAAAGAAAAGGAACCTTCAGCAAGCAGACCCTCTTGCCTGTGTCTTTGTCTCTTCTGAAAGCAGCAAGGCAGATGCATCTCTGGATGCTACAAGGGCTGCCAGTCTGGGATTCTGAGGGATAAGATTCTTCCTATCTTAAAATTTAACACTATTAAAATTTCTCTTTTCAGTTGCTGATTATGATTTTGGGTATAAAAAATCTCTGCTGCTTGCTGTGAGTTGCATTTCATGCATGAAAATAAGTGTTACTTCAAATTTGTTTTATGAAAAACAGTAGTAGCAAAGCAGATACGCACAAATACTTTATTTTGGATAATGCCTTGTTCATGCTGCCTCTAAAAAAGTGCAGGTTGAAATTTTTCAAAATAACTATCTTGAAGTCGGTATGCTTCTAGACGTAAACACACTTGAAATGTTTATTCTCATCAACATTTTGTTGATTTTGTTTGTTGGTGAATAATACCATTTTATATTTTTTTCTATATGTTTGCAGAACTCAGTTTGTTCTCAGGCAGCATTGTATAAATTGTTAGGTTTCTTTCTAGAGTTCTTTGCAAAATTTTATCAATCCATGGTGTGTACTATTATGTACATTCCACTAAATAAATTATTTGTTCACATACAGAATGAAATTTTTAATGCTTGTTGCTTTTAAAAAGATAATTTTTTCAGTTAAACAAATGGGTTTTGTGGGTGATTTTTGGTGCTGTTGTGGATTTCTGTACTGTGGCTACTGCTGTCTTAATGGCCTATTTTTGGCAGAACAAATGGTACCATGATTTATCACTATCAGCTGTTCTGGAATCATAAAACACTCTTACAACACAGTAACATTTGCAAGAACATCTTGTGAGGACAGACTAAAAACCCCAAGGTCATACATGACAACAGTTTTGGGCTTTATGTTTCTAGGCTAGGACAATTTGACATAAAGCTGATGTTGCTATAAATGCTTGCAACCTTGGAACACAGGAAATATTTCATTTCACATATATTTCATTTCAAATATACTCACAGCAGGCTGTTTACCTCTAATCTTAATGTCCACAAAGCTCTGCATTCATATGCATTCAGGATTAATGCACAATGTTCAAAATTAATGCACAAGTTGAAGGATGAATTTGTCTCTGAAACCCACGCAAATATCCAGGCAAATGCACCTTAGCAGCTAAAGTCAAGAGGATGGTTTGATCTTTTGCATGTCTGCACACTTAATGTTAAAAATTAATAGTTCCAAAAGACAGTATTTCACCATTTTACAAGATTGAAGATGGTGAGACTAGATACATCTAATTTGTATATTCTGAAATACCTCACTACATTTTAATTGTAGACCTAAGCTTACAGTTTTCCACAAAGTAAGGGTGGATTTTCTTACAGGGTCATGTCTGAAGTTTCTGCAGAAAGATGTGGACATCATCTCTCTCTGTCTGGGAATCATATTTACCTTTAATTCCAAAATGTGTTCTATAATAAAGGCAGATAAACTGAAAAATCTGGTTTGTTTTTCCAATTTGTCTCTAGTCTGCATTGTAAGGATTTTGCAGGAGAGTGGAGTGTTTTATCATTATTTAAGATCACTTCTGCATATCAGTTTAAATATTATTTATTACCTTTTTTTTTTTGTCATCTTCAGCTGTTTAAAATTATTTCCAATATATTAGTTAATTCTTGTTCTACTTTGGAAAGAGAGACAATTAATAATCTCTCTCTCCTTCCCAAAAGAAAGTGTAGAACAGCATTAGTCTGCATTTTTTTTGAAGATGGTATACTGTCTAAATTTGGGGCACAGGTGTCACTAAAGTCACTGTTAGTGTTTCACAAGTGTCCTTGAGGACAGAACTAGATACTTGTTATCACCATCTTATTAAAACAATACAATGAGATGGATCCACTTATTTAACTAGTCCATTTTATTTTACAGACTTGCAATCCATTCCACTATAATTTTGCCACTGATCTACTTAATAATAGTAAGGAAAAATCCTTTTCGGTTTGCCATGGGGATGGCTCAGGCACTTCTGACAGCCCTCATGATTTCTTCCAGGTAAACAAAAGAAACATTTATGTTCTTACTAGTAATTGCATTGTTTGTACTCTGATTTTATTGTTACTTTGTTACATACCCTGATTTCACCGGGGCAATTCTTAGTCCCCTGGAGGTTGAAATATTACTGTTATCATTATTTCTGTAGTACCCACAGGGGCACTATAGGTTGCACTGGACTTACACAGAATGAGAGTCTGCCTCTCCCAGGCAGAGACAATTCTTTGCCTCTCCCTTCATTAATCACAGACTTGCTACAGTTTACGCTGTTTCACAGTTTCCGTGACTACATACATCATGACAATTTTACCATGTACTTTTGAGGATAACTAAGACTTTGTTGTTTCTTTCCATGATTAGAAGAGATAACAAAAGTTACTTCGTTTTTTCATGGTTCAGCCTTCCTGCCTGGCTGAGATCTCCATCAGAGTCTCAGAGCAAATCAGAAAAAATCCTTTGCCCTGAGGACAGGGAAAGATAAGAGAAATGGTGTGCTGTTGCCTGCACTTACTTTATGTGTTTATCTATGTGCCAGTTCAGCAACTTTGCCTGTCACTTTCCGCTGTGCGGAAGAAAAAAACTTCATCGACAAAAGAATTACCAGGTTCGTTCTTCCAGTTGGAGCTACCATCAACATGGACGGCACAGCTCTTTACGAAGCAGTAGCAGCTGTATTTATTGCACAACTGAATGACTTAGAGTTGGATATTGGCCAAATTGTTACCATTAGGTAAGACGAAAGCCATCATACACATTTTGTTGGAGGTGGTTTCTTTAGTGAGTGGTACATTAACTTTGGATACCCCATGGGAAAGTTGAAACTATTCATTCACAGCACAGGAAGTAACAGAAGCATTCTCCCTTCTTGATCCGAGGCCTTAGATGTGCAGCCTGCTGAGGTGGTAGGGTGGGCCAGGACAAGCAGCTGGTATACAGCATCCTTCTGGACATTGCCGTTACTCTTCCACTGCAAACACTTGCAAACCCAACTCGGCCTTTACCTCTGATCTGTCCAGTTTGCTTGTTAGTCATGCGTTGCCTGCTGTTCCACAGTTTAACCATAATGGTATTGATGTGTGACTTGTCCCATAAACTTGTCAGCAGACTTCTGAGTAGATACTATTCAAGAGGAAAAGTGGAATATTTGAGCTTCTTTCCTACAGTGAAATAAGCCTATTTGTGCTAGAAAATAGAGTTTCTGTGAGCAACATGCATTCTGAATGCCTTTTCTGGGCTTTATTTGGGATTTAGTGTCACAGCTACCGCAGCCAGCATTGGGGCTGCAGGTGTCCCCCAAGCCGGACTTGTCACCATGGTGATTGTACTGAGCGCTGTCGGCCTGCCCGCCGAAGATGTCACTCTGATCATTGCAGTTGACTGGCTTCTGTAAGTTTAAGGCACTTGATATTTAATTCTTTCTCCTTGTTTTTTGTTAATGTTTACAAAATTTGTGTGGGAACATGTGGGTCTGAGAAAGAAAGCAACAAAATCATTTAGGACTGTTGCAGAAATTGGACAACGATGCTTCTTATGGCAAATCTTGTTAAATACGGAGTTATATGCAGTAGTGGCTTTAATTCTGAGATAAGTCCTACTGCATGGGATGGCTGTGAATAACCTCACATCCAGAGATGCTATCAACCTTAAAATAGTGGCCACAGCATTAAAAAATCATGAGCACAATACTCAGGAAACACAGATTGGACAGTACCAATGAGTGCCTCCAGAGTGTCAGCTGTCACCATATTATGCTAAATTCATACACTATTCATAAAAATCAAACGCAACCACAAGCAGAACATTTCAGCTGATTTACACAAAGCACATAAATATCCATACAGTGGTGGTATGGATCCGTACAGTGGAGGTAGTGGAGCACAACATGAACTAAGCAAAGCTGGTTCTGGATTCCACATGCACACGCGTGGCGGGCTGTACATGGATCTGTGCTGCCAGCATTATTTTGCTAGGTCTGTTCTTCACTGAGAGTCTTTGTAAAGACCCAGCCCCTTGATCAACAAGCACACACGTGCAAACTCAGAAAACATTCCTATGCCTGATCCCAACCTTGGTGCACATCAAAACCCCTCAGTCCCACTAAGCAGCTCTTTCTGGGGAGAAGCAGTTTCACCAGAAATCTTTTCTATTCATCTTACACAGAGATGTTGCTCTGCTACATTTGCAAAAGTCCAAAGAATCACAGAGTGTGTTCTGGACTTCAGGAGAACATCAGCATTCAGCATTGTCCTGTGATTGACTGTGAAAGAGTAACAGGATTCACAAGTTAAGAGTATAACTTCAGTTTGTAATATAGCTTTTTTTGCCTCCTAAACTGTGCGAGCTTTTGTGCTCAGACCAAGGCCTTGTTCACCTGCAAGTAACTCATCATGGGTGATATTTCATTGACATCGATGCAGAGATCTTAATCATTTAATAGTCTCTGCGTGTCTTCTTCTTAGGCTTGTATTTACACTCAAGGTAAATGCATTCCTGTTCCTCCCCCATCCTTTCCAATCATTTTCTTGAAGGAGTTTTGGCAGCAACCTATGTATTTGACGGATATATATTATTTATTTGATTATATAAGTCAGTTTTGCAAGCTGAGAGAGAAATGCCAGTCACCAGAAAATCAATTCAATTTCTGTATAATTGCTCCAAACAAAACTGCTCCAGCCACAAGTACATTCACCCCATTAACTGTCTGCAACAGGGTCTAATAGATTGTTTGCTGTGCTCCACAGTAATTTCATTTTTCTCCGGCTCTCTTCTTTTCCCAGCGAGCATTTAGTTTTGTTAAGGATGATGGAGATCCAAACAAACCACTGGCTCAGGGCAGGTATCTGAAGAAGAATGTAAGAACATAACAAATGTATACTGGTTCTTGTCGCACAGTACTCTCTTAGCCTGTTGCAAATTGCAGCTGAGAGGGTTCCTGAGCTAGAGGTGGTTTTTGTTCTAACAGTTCTCAATAGATTTCTTCTTCTTCCATGAATGCCTCCTTGCTTTTGGGACCCATATAAACTTTCAGATTTCCACAAGTACTGTGCAGAGGAATTCCACAGCCTAACGTGTAAAGACATATTTAATTTTATTTGGTTTAATCTACATCCTCATTTTTTTATTTGATGCCCTCTAATTCTTTTATGGGAGTGAGAAAGAGAGAAAGATAACAGTAATTCCCTGTTTCTCATAATAATCTTAGTTTTAGAGATCTGATCTTGTCTCCACTTTGAAAGTATACAGTTTGTGTAATTCTTAGGCACAATATGAATATATGGAAGCTTCTTGTTCCACCATGAAACAGACAAAGAATTCAAGGTGTTTCTGATTCTAATTGAGATATTTTTCAGATTAAGGCATCTTGCTGTGTAAATCAAATTAAAGATTAATTTCATGTACCAGGAATCATTGCCAGTGCATTTTACACCTCAGCAGATGGAATGCATATCATGATGTCACGTAGATTATTAACACTTTCGCCTTTTGTACTTACTCCCTAAAATGTATTAATTTGCAACCTGCTAGTAGTGGCTCATTAACAATCCTCTAGTTAATTCTGAACTTACAAAGATTTTATTACATAGGCTTGAGGAGTACTTCCATGTTTTTAATGAAGAATGGAAAAATTTTGAGAATAGAAGTATTATGAAAGATGAGTTTCCGCTGCTGTTGATTTCCTCACTTGTCACACTGATCCTACCAGAATTTTACTTTACCCCTCTCTTTTCCTTTCCCTACCATGGATTTCCTTTCCACATGGAGAACACATGGACACCTTTTAGCACTGGAGTTCAGCAGTTGTAGTAGAAGAATATGTATATGAGACACGCTGATTCACTTCACTGTTGTTTTTGTAGTCCCTTCTATTTGTGAATGTATCCAACTCAACATCTCTGCACAGAGGGAGCAGCTCATTCTGCCACAGAGCCCTTGCAGTACTGTGTAGCTGAAAAGAAAACCAGGGAAGCATGACCTGCCACTGTCCCTACCTTCTGTGCCAATATTCAAACTTTGTTGTATGGCATGGTTTTGTTGCTCCTCTGCCAAGTAGTGGCAGATTTTTAAGGCCTACAAGTCACATTTCTGTTGGAAGAAAAATCAACAGTACAGAAGTATCATATTGCTTGAAGTGACACGTTTAATACAACTTTGTACTTCAGCCCTTTAACAAATAAAAGCTAACAGAAGATAGCCTTTCCCATTTCCAGGGTTTGGGTCAGAACACTGAAGATACTGAGCTAGGTGCTCCTCCAGCTGAGGAAATGACTGTTAGAAAGACAGAAGGCACAATGCAGACTTCTGCTGCACCCCACAGTCTCTTCTCCCAACAAAAGCAGTCTCATCACAGAGAGAACCAACTGTGTAGCATACTTCAGGGGCTGAGAAGTGATCCCTGCAACATTTTGTAAGGCTGTCCACAGCAGTATGATTACTGCTTTAACAAGCTGGTGACTTGACTTGCAGTTTTGCACACCCTGTAAAAGTAACTTGTCATGGAAGTGACTCCAAGTTTCTCCAAATACATGTGGAGAAAATTCTGTTACTTACTTTACAAGATTTGTTTCTTTTAATTGCAGAATTACCCTGAATCTTCACTGGGAAAAAAACAGCTCTGCATTTGCTAGAGTAGCTTACTTTTACTAAAAGGATTTTCTAAGTGACATACAGAATGGTTTGTCTGACAACATTTTTATTCCATAGGGATCGATTCAGAACAATGGTGAATGTCTTGGGAGATGCCTTTGGTACAGGGATAGTGGAGAAGCTCTCTAAAAAGGAACTGGAGCAGATGGATGTCACCTCTGAAGTCAACATAGTCAATCCTTTTGCCTTGGAAACAACAGTGCTTGATAATGATGACACAGAGACCAAGAAATCATACATCAATGGAGGCTTTGCTGTAGATAAGTCTGACACCATATCCTTCACGCAGACATCTCAGTTCTAAAGCCAGTAGCTTTCAGGTAAAACAGGAGCACTAAAGGACATGGCCATATGCAATATTTCAAAAGCTTAAAGAATAATTGAGAATTAATTACATACCACGTGCATTTGATTTACTACAACAGACTCTGATTCTCCTTACGAGTTCTATCCCCTTCTCATCCACTCTGTCAACAATTTGAACTCACCACTTCTAGTCCTTGCTGATAGGTTAAGAAAAAGACAGTTGTAAAATACTTTTTTTTTTTTTTTTTTTTTATTAAGAATATACACTATTGCTGAGGCTGTGAAATGCCTCTTTGGAATCAGCATGCTCATCATAAATGGGTATCTTAGCTGGGACAGCCAAACATGTTTTACTCAGGAGTAGCACAGCATTTCACATCTTACCACGTTACGAAGCACCTGTATGAAATTTACATCCTTGCCTTTTAACATCCCTGCCTTCTAAACAGATTGCACAGTACTTGACACCTACTGTAACTTGATCACGTGCCAAAATACTCATTTCTGCAGCTGAGAGGATACCACTTGGATGATTCGGGAAGGAACAGACAAGAAAGGCCTTGTATTAAGTATTTTACTGTGAGCAGGGTTTCATTTTTCTTTAATTGTGAAATAATTGGGCATGGAACAATTCCCAGTGTTTGCATAGCTAGATTTCCCCCTGCCTTTCATATGAATGCCAGCTGCAGGGATTGGCCTTCAGATGTGAAATAAATATATTGCTATGGGTTTGCTCTTCCGGTATTTGAAGAGTTTATGTAAAGTGATACTTTACTGATTTAGGTCCACTTTGATGGCCTCCTAATACATTTCCATCAGAAGCAGAAATAAGTCCATTTACTGTTCTTTACCTTTAACTCTAACCAAATATTAATCAGCCCAAAAGTAGGCAGAGGTTATGAAGATGAAAATAGACTATATAGCAACACATAGTGCAAATTCTAGACCTTTCTGCTGTGGAATTAAAACAGATATAATATCAAGAATATAGGAGGCACACTTTTTTCTAGAAGGAAACCACTCTCACTAAGCTTTTTACACAGACTGGTTGTTTTTTTGCTCCTTGGTTTAGTTTGCCAGATGAACATGCAAATCTGTAGCTGCAACACTACTGCAGTGCCAACGTGTCAGCTAAACTGTATCTTATGAACCATTTCTGGACCCAGAAAGTCATGTCTTCAATGTCTTGCTATAGGATAAGAAGCACCAAGAATTTCCTCATAAGAAATCTCCACTTTCTGAAACATTTTATACAAGATTTCCATGGTGCAAAAATCACTCTCTCAAGGGAGGAGTTGCTGTAACAAATTTTTTTGCCTTGCACATTAAAGTGATTAGCCATTTTATATGTAAAGTAAACTGAAATTCATATAAAGTTGTTTGTAAATAAGCTTGTGGTAAACCTAAAATTGCACTCATACGCTAACAAAAAAACCTTCAAATTCCTGCAGTGTTATATACTCGATTAAATTCTACACTTTTATATTTAAATAAACCAGAAGTGTGCCAAAGAGAACTGATTAAGAAAAGAGAAAATACTTACTGTAGTTTTTGATAAATTGCACCTTAAATCAACAAGTCAATGAGACATAATACTGTATTTAAATTAAACATTGTGAACTATGTGGAAGTGTTAATCTAAGTATTGGTATGTTTATACAGAATAAATAAAATGTACTGATTGAGTAAATCAATCTTTTACCTGTGCAGAAATAGTATGAGACAGTCTTTATTTGTACAGCTTTGCTTACAGGAGGAAAAAATGCACCAGTTTCCACAACTAGCCTATGCTTTGTCTTTTCTTTGCTTTTTTAAATCACCCTTTTATGATCACCCCCATTATGTAGTCACCCTGTTATGATGTACTGTGAACAGTGTTCCTAACATGTTCTAAATAAATAATTTCTCTTTACTCTTGTTTTAGCCTACCATTCTCTCATCACTGTAGAATATTGACATCCTTTAGCTATAGCAAGAAAAAGAAAACTGGTTGAATTTGGGATTTATTTATTATCCTCACTAGTTACTCAGCTGTAGCTATGGCAAGAATTACTCTCCTCTTCCCTCTAGCTATGGATGATCTAGATTGGGCATATACTATGAAACACTTGTTAAGCAGGGAATTATTTATTTACAATTTATTTATATGGATCAGATTCAACTAAGCAGGGGCTGATGTTGCTATTTACCGTTATTTATCTATTCACCACAAAAGAGACCAAACCATATACTGAAAATACTGTTAAGTCCAACGATGCTTTTACTGGCACAACATTCTGAGTATGTACCTTCTATATATGTGCAAATAACCTGCATGGGCAATGCATCCTCTTCTTCATAGCCTGGTCTGGAAGTTTTGCAGAGTGGTGGTGAGTTTCCCATCAGAAAAGCACCTGCAGGTTTTGGCATCTTACACCATGTTTTTACATTCTTGTAAGGCCTTTGGGACTGCAAAAGCTGTCACAGGATTGGACCCTGCATTTTGAATAGCATGTGTGTCTTTAAGTCATGGAAGACAAGGTTACCCATTCACGCATTCCTGCTGAAATACTCAGGAGCTTGTAGTCAGCTCTTAACAGTGAGACAAGAAAGCACCTAGACATAAACCTACACAGATCTGTTAATGTACACCGGTCAGCTGTATCAGCTCCACAAGAATTTAAACTGTGTAAAAATAGTCATGATGCATGCAGTTCACTTATTCTTTAATCTTCCCTGATAACAAAAGAAACTGACCAGTTTGAGATCTTCAAAGACACAACCAACTATTCACTAATGTCATGGTTAGGTCCCTCCAATAAATTACAGTTTCAGGTCCCATTTGACTATGTACAGTGTACCTTGGAGCATGTCCTGTCACCCAGCGAGAGACCAAACAATGGAGCATGCACAGCTGTGCAGAGCTACATCCCAGCAGAGTTTCCCTGGTTTTCCTTTTTCCATATTTTCTACCTGCAGCTTTTCCTTGCTCAACACCTGGCAGTGATTGGCAGATTGCAGAGCGCAAGGAAGGCAGAATTGCCAGGGCATAGGAGGCGTACCAGGCGAGGAACAGCAACCAAGTCACAGCACCTCGACCACCAGACCAGTATTGCATGGTGAAAGTGTACAGTGTAATGTGGACAAAATGTGACCTGTTTATAAATACGCTTTCTGGAACCCAGTATCTCCATTGGCTCTTGGCAAAGGCAAAATCTTGAGTAGATGAGATAGTTTTTTTCTGACACACTAAAATTTAGGGCTTATCAAATGTTTCACTGTTGACAGTCTCAACTGGCCCCAGAAAGCCTACATTGTCACCACCATTCAAAAAAATATGTGAGGAGGAAGGAGCAGCAGAGAGGAGCTGTTATGGACAGACACTAATCCCCATTCCCCATGCCCCTGAGCAGGTCAGGGTGGGATGGAGGTAGAGGAGTCAGCAGTGAAGGGGTGAAACTGCACATTGGAAAGAAAGGGGATTGGGTGAGCAAGTGGTTTAGATTTTATTACTCACCATCCAACTCTATTTTTAGTTTACAATAAATTAAATTAATTTTCCCCAAGTCCAGGCTGGTTTGCCATGACAGTAATCCATCAGGGATCTCCCTGTCCTTATCTCAACTCATTAGCTCTCCCATCGTATTCTTCACACCCCATTCTGCTGAAGAGGTGTGTGAGAGTGGCTGTGGGCAGCTGGCAGCTGGCCAAGGCTAACTCACTACAGTGATATATAAAATATATACATATATTGACTTAGAAAGGAGTGTATAAATGTTTATATCATTTATTTATACAGATACATTATACATTGTGCTATATGATATAGGTAGTACTACTACGTTACACTATAGAATAGATAACTTACACGTTTATCAAGATACAGATATATACCTACAGCCTAAAAGCAAAGGTATAAAATGTGTAAAACATTATTTAATAAGAGCTAATGGAATGAATAGGCCAAGTTGGGGTCCTGCACTTTACCTGGCTGCAGGAGAAGCACTACATGTCCAGGGTGGGGGTGGGGGGACTTGAAAAGGGCAGAGGGACACCAAAAGGGTGATGGGGAAGACATTTGGAATGTGCATGAGGGCCACGGACCCCTCCCAGGAGGCCAGCAAGGGGCCTCCGGTGCGAATCCTGTCACATGCCGAGACTGATCCTGTGAGCAGGACCGAGAAGGAAAAGAGCTTAAGGCTCTTCCAAATGGCCAGGTACTGGACTTGGAGGTACGTGTCACACAGAGAGGGCAGGTGGCAGGGAAGGATCCCTTTGCCCATGGTTGTGGGGGATAAGCTACTTAACCTGTCAGAGTGCAGGATGCTGCTATATACGCTGCCTGATCCTTACGAAAGGCTTCAGGAAGCTCTGAGTGAATGAGCGAGGGGGAATTGGGAGTGTGCCATGGGTTGCCAGCCTTCCTGTCTGGGCCTGCAGCAGCCAGAGAAAGGAGCATGTGCACAGAAGTGAGAGTGGTGTTCATGGAAAAAAAAAAAAAAAAAAGGAAAAAGCCTGAAGAAGTGACTGGCAACAAACTCCCCTCATACTCTGTTAGTAAAAATTCTCTGTACTTGAGTTCAATTGATTGCCCAGTGTCTCCTTTCATAAGCATATGTAATAGCATGTGAGTAGACCTCTATGCCACAGCTTCTGTTGTCAGGGATCTACTGTCCTCTTGGGGAGGTGGGAAGCTTTGGGGGTACAAAACCCCTTTTTGAACCTTCTAAAAGGCTAATTACTGATCTCAGCAGAGGCCAAGTGGCAATCTGGCTTGCAAACCAGGATGCTTATATCTTAGAAAAGGCAGCAAGAAAGCACTTTAAAAGAAAGAGGTGGTTGTGGCAGAAGTGGATGCACCATGGGAAGCAGATTTGATGGGTATGTGACAGTTTTCCATCATTATGATGGCATTTAGTACATCTTGTCAGTAATAGACATACTATCCAAGCTTGTCTCAGCCACTGATCCAAAAGGCAAAACACGTTTTGGGATAGCTGGGTCTTTTAAAACAATTTTAAAAGACAGTACAAACCTAAGAAATTAGATATTGACCGGGGAAAAGAGTTTTAAAACTAGCCTTTAAGCTGTTAAAGAAGATCATATTCACAATGTTGTTACTAACAATGAAGTAAAAGCCTCTGCCACAGGGCATTTTAGCAGGATGCTCAAAACCAAGGTGTGGAGACATTTTACAACATAAAACAGTTCTTGCTACATTGATGTGTTGTCAAATTTTATGAAGAGCTATAACCATAACTTCTACCAAGCTATCACAGCCAGGTCTGTGGATACGAACACTTAAAACCCCATAGGGGTTTGGAAAACCATGTATGAGTTTGTATTTAAAAATAAAGAATCTGTGCCTCTAGTAGGTCAGGGAGTCTAGAACAAAAGGGAAATTTGAGAAAGGTTATGAGTGGATACTCATAGATGAAATTTTCATAGTAGCTGAAACTGTGAGAAGGGGACAGCTGCCAGCGTACTACATAACAGCTTATGATCACAAAGCAATTGAGGGGACATTTTACCCTGAAAACTTCAAAAAAAATGAATCCTCACAAGGACAGAATCGGCAGAATTGGGAAGAACATCACTGCAGAAGGGAAAGGAAGAAAGAAAACAGCTGCTGGAGAAGTGGCAGGGCTACCCCTAGAAAGTTATACAGTTGGACAGGAACCTCCCACATCCAGAATACCTAGTGATTGGCAGCAGACCAGGGGAAAAAGGAAGGGTGGCAGATGGGGGGGATCTTAGAACATAATGCTGCCCCGCAATGCCAGCAGCAGCATCTCTCCACAATACACCAGCATGAACTTTATTGTAGAGCTGGTGAGGTGCCTTGAGTCCTCAGGCAAGTGGGAGATGGGGCTGGTGGAAATACAATGCCACACAGCTGAGATAACATAAGCAAAGATATTACCTTTGAAATACCACTGCAGAGTTAAGATATGGCAGTATACTCGAGAAAGGCTTTTGTCTGTCCTTCTCCATGTTGATGGAACATGTGAACCATCATATTAACCCCCACAAGAGAAATTCAGCTAACAGCTCTCCAGCAATGGACCTGGTCAGTGACCCCATCTAGTAAACAAAGCTTAAAACAGATAAAATACTTACACTTGTTCTACAAAGAGAAATCTAGCACATATCTGGGGGGCTTCTCTGCAGGTTGAAGCTAAGAAATTGCCCTGTCTGACTGTGGTGGTGCAACCCTCCCTACCTCTCTTAGGCTGCCCAGTGCTCAGTGCAATTTTCCCCCCTCTTGGGTCACATGCCAACCCAAGATGAATAGGGAAAGGTAGGGAACCAGAGCATGAAGGCACTCCCTTAATGCTCCTGCCTCCTGCCTCTCCTGTTGCTTGGGAACGGATGGCATGCCAACTCAAATGGCTTGGGAGAGGCAGAAGACCAGAGCATTAAGGTGCCCAAGTACCCCACCTGGTTTCTGCCCCACCCCCCATCCCTTACTGCTTAAGAACAATAGGAACAATCAATACCTCCTGACAGCCTTGTACATCTGTAATTGGGTTATAGCCCAGAGGGGGTGATGCCAGAACTCCAAGATGAAGAAAGTTCTGAGATTGCACAACAGGTAGAAAGTACCACAATATTCTGTCATCTGAAATGGGATAAAATGGAAAAGTACCTGATAAAAGTAAATTATCTCAGACCCCATAAATAGCAGTTCTAAGTGAGATCCTTTGAGCTCTCCTGGATCACAGCAGGCTGTGACCAGCATCTCCCCTGAGCTGGCTCAGACTTCTCAAAGTTTGAAGATCATCTGCCCACAAAGCTAATGGAAGGCTTGGATGAAATCAAACTCCTTCTCAGCAATCCATTACCACCCACTGAGAAATATCGATGCATTGTATTTGCTCAAAACTCAAGAAGAGAGAAATCTTAACTACAGGCTAGACTCTTCCATCCACCTCTTTACCTATCCATGTGCTTGAATATGCACATTTGCCTTCATGAGTCTGGATGTCTATGTATTTCATTGGATATCCAAATATTTTTGTGCTGTATAGGTGTGTGTGTATTTTTTGTGTGCTTACATACATATATATCTCTATTTTGATTTAAAATACCTTGTAGTAAGTTAGTGTGAATCTTGTCATTCTCAAATCTGCAATTAAGTAGCTTTTTTAATCTTAATATATTCTAACAAATCACCTTGTTAATCTTGAAATCGGCCAATCATTAAGTGTTGCTAAAACTCACCCTTTTGATCCACCTCACACCAATAATAAATCTTAAAATTGCTATTAAATCGTAACCACGTGAGGTACTTTAATCCATGATGCTGATGGACATCACTGGAGAGTGTTTAGCTCACTGGAGTGTTTAACTCACTCCGTCACTACACACATTTTGCAGAGCATCAACTTGTTGGGGAATTTGTGATTCCATTATTGCTATGTGTTTGACTGGCAATAATAACAATGAGATCATTAAACTGATATATGATGAGCAGCACTATGTGCTGGTAGACCACCAGCACATCAACACAATCAGCACTGAAATAAAGACTGACCAGCATCGACACACATCATTTTGCTTTGGGTAAGTGATTGTGAACTGCATCTTCGGCCCTGGAAGTAGCTAGTATGTTAATGAACCACACCAAAATGGTAGTGATAAAAAATTATGGAGACCCATCCTTGTATGTGAATTACTACAGAGCCCAGGCTGGTAGTGGTCTCCCTGTTTTGTGTGAAGCATGGTGTGGGTGTTGCAGGTATACTCTGAGGCCTGTTTAGAAAGACCATCCTGCAACCAAAAAGTGGTCAAGCAACACATCAACAACATTGCTCAAGATACTGCAAAATACATTTGGACATGTTACCAAGGTTGTCCCAAATAAGCTGAAAACGCCAGCAGATCAGGAAGGCTTGGGACTTGTTTGTATTGAAATAAAAAGCCATAAAAGAAAGAGATGCATATCATAGACCCAGGGGAAAGGTCCACCCATCTCTTTAAAAGAAAGGGAATAGACACCTGTCATGGTTTGGGCCTGGTCAGCAGCCAACCACCAGGCAGCCACTCTCTCTCCCTTCTCTTCGGGCAATAAGAAGGGACAGAGAGCCAGGCTTGGGGTTCGAGATAGGACTGGGATGGGGAAAAAAATCACACTTTATAGTCATGAGCAAAAGGCAGACTTGTTAGGGGAAGAAATAAAGAACATACATTTGTTACAGACACTAACAACACATAACAGAGTAGGACAGTGAGAAGCATTGTCACATCTTGAGAACACCTTCCCCCCACCCCTCCCTTCTTCCCGGGCTCAGCTCTGCTCCCGATATCTCTACCTCCTCCCCCAGTGGTGCAGGGGCAGGGAATGGGGGGTGCAGTCAGTGCTGCCGCTTCTTCCACCTTTGTTAGGGAGAGCTTCTGGAACTTGTTCCCCCTGCTCCATCGTGGTCCCCTTCTCACAGGAGACAGTCCTCCACAAACTTTCTCCAACGTGAGTCCCTCCCCCAGGTGGCAGCGTTCCCCACACTGCTCCATCATGGGTCACTAACTTTTTCCAACTAGATTCCCTCCCACGGCTGCAGCCCTTCCCGAGCTGCTCCGGTGTGGGACACCCCCACATGCTGCAATCCTCCCAGCGCTGAATTACAGCAGCGGGGCTACCTTTTCCCATGAGACCCCGGCCTTCTTCAGGCACAGACACCTTGATCATTCAGACAGAAGCCACAGGCCACAAATCAATGTCTGCTCCACCATAGATCTTCATGGGTGGCAGGGGGGGCTGTCCTGCCGTCTCACCACAGGATACAGGGGGGTCTCTGCTCCGGCACACCTCCCCCCTCCTTTCTTCCTCCGTTCCTCCACTGACCTTGGTGTTCACGCAGCTGCAGCAACTCCTCCTCACAAGTCCGACTGCCTGTCACCACGTCCCTTCTTAAATACGTTATCGCAGAGGCGCAGCTGATGGGCTCAGTTTTTGAGCAGAGGTGGAGCTGACTTGGAGCTGGGGGAGCTTCAAGAAGCTTCTCACAGGGGGCCGCCCCTATACCCCCTCCCCTACCACCAAAAAACTCCACCACTCACTCAACCCAGGACAACACCAGACAACAGTCTGACCAGGACAATAAAAAAAAAAAAAGAACAAGAAGCCAGGCCGAACACTGGAAAAGAAACAGAAAACCCAAAGAAAGAGGTTCCATTCTACCAGTAGAAAAGGAAATTTATTTTAAAAGGGATGGCTTTCAGTTATGACTGCTCAGAAGACTGTACCAAATCCAAGCTGGATCTGTTTGCAGTGTCCTCAAAACAGACTTGCTTTGAGAAGAGTATTTTTATTGAGGTGCCTTCACTTTTCTCTGGGGCAGAAACCTGGTACCTCTGGAGTTTTTCATAACTGAGAATGGGAAAGATTACATAGATCTGAACAACACCCTGCTGTAGCTTTCTTGCAAGATTGTAAAAGCAGCTGACAGGTCCAACTGATGTGCGGGTGAGACTGTCGGCCTCATGAGTTTCCCACTGGACTCTGTTTGCAGCCAGCTAGATGTTACGCGGGGGGACCAGCTGCCGCACCCTCACTGAGTTGCCTCTCGATTACAGCCATGACACATTGTCAATGCATTTCTCCATGGGGTTGCTCTGCCGTGGTGCAGCTGGGCCACGGGGAGCGGGCACGATGAGTCGCGTCAGTAATCAGCAGTTTAGGCAACAGTTGCCTCTGGAGGCCCAGAGTAGGACTGAACTATTTGGACTGCTCCATGGTGATCTGTTCTTTCAAGGCAAGCTTTTGTTGAACAGTGCGAATGTAAAAATTAAGCTGATGCACATCAAGGACAGTTTTTGTTTGATTAGCTCCCCAGCAGCTGGGAGTGGCCATTACATATGCCTCACCGTTTGTGAAGAAAGTGCAGGTGGCACCTGGAGTACATTTGGTGCACACTGGGGTGTGCACATACTTACGGCTAATGCAAAATAGCCAGTGCACCAGGTGGGCATGAAAGTGCCCAGAATACCACCCATCAGTTGTATCGTCAACCAGGAAGATTTGTTTCTGGAACAGCTGCACAAACTTCTTGTTAATGGGTTCATAGATAACAGTGCTTTTAGAAGCTATTATGCTAAGAACCCTTTCAACTCCAGGTATGATACAAATTCTGTGGTCATGTATGTAGTTGATGAACTAATGCCAGCGAAACCCAATGCCAGCACTGCAGCCCAATTTTGAGAATGTCTGCTGTATGAGAGAGTACATACAGCTCATTCAGATGATTAGCAGCCATATGAAAGGCCATTCCCTGATGGTTGACAGGAAGGAGTTTGCCAATGGCTGTACCCAGTTTGTCTTCCACCTATCTCCAGGCAAAGAATGTGCTCATCACTATTCCTGGATTAAAACAGGAAACCTGAGAGCAGAAGTACACTGTCCTGAGGCCTTGATCACCAGTGTTAATACGGTTGTGTATAGGGCATTTGACAACATGATAGAAATAAACCAGTGGAGACATGTGCTCTTTGACTGCATGTGAGGATGGACACTGAACAACTTTCTTGTCTTTTTATCAGCAGACCTCTACTCCAAAGATGTGTTTCTAGGTTCTTACGTGATCAACTGGCTCCCTAGGGCCTGTTTTTCTCCAGGACCAGCAAGCATGGTTATAAATAGCACAACTTCCCTGGCTGTCCCAGGAAGAAATATGCTTGTGTTGCCCTAGTGTACTTTTTCATTCTTCTGATACTGTGTGTGCACATAACACAACATCTCCTAAACTACGGGGTCAGAGGCCTCAGGAGTCTCAAGGACCTTTTCCACTTCTGTCTGCATAGGAAGCACAGGCAAAAAACAGCCCATAAGTCAAGTACACCTTTACTTTGACCATCCTAAAGCAGGTTGTCACTGTGTCAAAATTCTCAAAAAATAACTTTGAGGAGTCAAAAAGGCTATTGTTTTGTTTTGTTGATGAAGGGAGGAAGGCTAGTAAAATCATAGAAATTTATCTTTTCATTGGGAGCTGCTTTGTAATATGGACAAATAATATTTGTCCTGCCACCAGCAAGCATATCTCTGAGGACCAGTGGCTGTGGGCAGATTGGTCCTGGTGAAGAACTGTGCAAGCTTCCCATCTGATTTTGTCATAGTGGCCCACTCACACTCTCGTATAGATCTGATGTGAAAACTGGCTCTCTTTAGGTAGCCCCTCTTCTGTTGTGTAATACAAATACCTAAAGGTGGTCCCATCCAGAGGGTTCCGGTAATTTTCATGGTAGCATTTGATACAGCCATGGGAAAAGCACGCAGTGTATCCCAGTTTTGTGCATACATTCCATGTCATAGATAATAAAGGCCTGCCCTGCCTCTGGATTTTTGATAACAGACATAAAACACCAGTGCTGGTTTACATTACAAGTCTGTTCACAGCACAGCCCACACTTCCAGACTTTACATTTGTGATGTTTTTCTACACAGGATTTACATTTTTCACAAAAATCTTAGACAAACAATCAATTTGGTTTTTAACAGCAGGGCCCTGTGCCTCTGCAAACGTTTCCCAGACCTTCACAGCAGCCTCCAGCTGGGACACCTTATGTGTCCCCACGTTAACTGCACAGTTAGAGCCAGCAAAAATACTTACAGCTATGGCCATGGTTACACAACTTATGACACAGCTCACAAAAGTTTCTCACCCCAAATACCTTCCTAACAGCCTTAACACCATAATAATGTTAATCGTGTAAGAGGAGGGAGCAGATCTTGCAGTATCAAAGATCATCATTTGGCTTAAAAGTCCCCCAGCCTTTTTTCTCCCTCAGACAGGAGGATGATGAGTATATTTACAGGTTGCAGATTCTCAAACAAGATGTCATTTAACATGACCTTCCCGTGCACAGTCCACCCCAGTTTGTCATGTAGCTCTTCTGCTATGCTTAATAGTTCTGCATCTGTCAGATCCCTCACAGATGTAAGCTGTAAGCTCTGTGTAGGGTTCCCAGCAAAACAGAATAACACCACCTTTTGTCCATAGTTTTGGAATAGAAAATAGACTGCAGGGTTCTGCATACTTCATTGCTAATGGCTCTTACAATATTGGTAGTGTCCTGGTTTTGCCTGAGATAGAGTTCATATTCTTCCCAGTAGCTGGTGCCGTGCTGTGTTTTGGATTCAGTGTGAGAATAATGTTGGTAACACACTGATGCTTGAGCTGTTGCTATGTAGCACTTACTCTGAGCTGAGGACGTTTCAGTTCCCCCTGCTCCCCCAGCGAGGGGGTGCACAAGAAGCTGGGAGGGAGCGTGGCCAGGACAGGTGACCTGAACTAGCCCACGGGCTATTCCATACCATGGAGCGTCAGGCTCAGCGCATGGGCTGGGGGGGGAATTGCTGCTGGGGCATCGGTCAGCGGGTGGTGGGCAGTTGCCCAGTGCATCACCTGTCTTCTCTTGGGTTTTATTTCTCCCTCTTTTTGTTATATTCATTTTAATTATTATTATTACTATTTTATTTTATTGATTTTATTTTTTTTATTAAGCTATTCTTACCTCAACCCATGAGTTTTATGTTTTTTTCTGATTCTCCTCCCCTTCCCACTGGGAGTGGGGAGGAGGGAGCAAGAGGCTGCATGGTGCTTAGTTGCTGACTGGGGTTAAACCATGATAGGTATCTAGGCAGAAAGACTGATCAAAACATAGTTCTCTTTTACTTTGCAAAACAGTACTGACCAAGTCTAAAACTTTTGCAGCCTTCATATAGCATAAATTAATAGTGTGAGATTACAGAGAGTTACGCATGCTGGCAGTTTCAAGACAGAGCTGAGCATAATGACCAGGTTCAAACAGATGGTGTAAATCACAACAAATCCGCTCTACACCCCATACAAACATTTCATAACCTTCATGTAGTGACACCTGATCTAAATTTACGAAGTTTGTTAGTCATCTTCTACCCTAATGGGAGGCATGTTTACTGGCCCACTAGGTTCAGAAAAGAAGTTTGCATGTAAGATTCCTTATGGTCCCCATAACCATTTTCCAACAAAGCACTTGCCCTTTCTGCAGTGGCTGTGGTCTCTGAGAGCACAGGGCTGCAGTGTGTGTCCCAAAGTCTGTGTCTTGCTGCTTTTGCTGTAATTGTTATCCAACATGCATGCTTGGTCTTCTGCTTCTTCTTTGCAGCATTGCTCTAGGACGAAGAGACATATATAGCAACACATGTTTCCAGATCAACACACTAGAATAATGGAGATTTGATCAAAGAGACACCTCAAAATACTAGGATTTAATTTGCTGATACAGTCTGGGTAAGAGTGGGAAACTCTCTTACCCAGTCAAGAACAAGAGTGAGGCTAATAAATGACTGGCAAGCTGTGACATTTCAGTCATCTCTGTAGTTGGAGGACACCAGACTCAAAATAGGTCTTTAAAAAGCATTTTAAAGTCAATTAATCAGTTTTAGAATTAACGTCTCTGAGGGTCTACAGAGCTGTAAAGGGTCTGAGAGGGTCAGGCTTTACAGTGGGAAGTGATTTAGACATTTGTCACAAAACAAGAATTCACTGGCTGTCAGCAGAGAAATCAAATTGTTTTGCTGTTGTTTTATCAGAGAGCAACAAGGCAGAATTAGCACCAGAATAACTGGCAGATCAATACCAGCTGGGGACTAATATATATATGTAGCCTCCACTTGCAGGCTACAAAAAATCAGAATCCAGCTACAGAGGCTGTATTAGGAAACCACCTTAAAAATCTCCCATCATTATCCCTGTTGAAACAGTGCCACAAAAGCTAGTAGCTGGAGAACAGTATATTAACTGTTGTTTTATTCACTGTCATTTAATCTTCCCCAGAGCACATCTAGTTGAGACTCTGAGTAACTCCCATTGACCAAGTCCAGCTGATAATGGGAACAAGACCATTTTTTAAGAGGAAGGTGAGAGTGTACTTAAGACAGGTGTTACACTGGCAAATTCAGTGTAACAAAATATGGCCCATGATGTTTGCAAAAACAATAGAAGAAATTTTGGATGGCACGAAACATGGTATGCAGAGGCAATGCAACAATCACAGCAATATTTAGATATCTTTAAGAGAGAAAAAAAAAATGGTGTGTGTTCGTATGGACTCTGCTGAGCTGCAGCTAGGGATGAGCGAACAGCTGTGATAGTTGAAGAGCAGCCTTCTCTGAATTAAAGGCAAATGAAAGAGCTCTGAAATCAGAAGTCCCTGCTCACAGAATAGCTCAATAAAGGGAGAACACATTGATCTAGATAGAAAGAGGAAGACAGTACAGTGCGTTGTAAAGTCGTAACGAAGGACTATAGAGTGGAAAACATGTAGGCTCTGAACTGGTGACAAAACCACAACAGTGGAGCAAACACAGACTGTAAGTGCAGTCAAAGAGAACAGGCACAGCAACACGATTGCCACGGACCATTTCTGGAGGGCTACCCATCCTGCAGCTGTCAGCAGGAATGTCAGTCCTACAGACCTTGGTCCCAAGTAACCAAGAGTCGAGTTTGGTATGCTAACTGCATGACACATTGGCAGGACACACAGGAAAGGAAAAGAAGAGAACAGTTGTATCTCTGATTTCAAGACTCTTTTTTAGGACTTACTGCTTTAAATATACATAAGACTTCTGGGACTCCTGCAAAGCCAGAAGCATCTGTACTCACACCCTTTTTTCAGCTTATGCTGGTTAAATGAAAGATGTATCTGCACAAAGCCTACCCCCTTGACTTGACCTCTCTTCCTTTTCACATATTTTCTCTTTTAAGTGCCAAAATATATGTTACTAATTCTTTTTGATAACCCTCCAACTTTTTCTTAGTCACCCAGTGAGTGACTCATTCTTGCTGAAGACATGAGTTAGCACTGCTAGCACTCTCCTGACTGACAATCCGTGTAGGATGACATATTCTCTTCCCCTGCCCTCAGAGGTCCTGCTCAAGCTGTTTGTTTTACGGGCATGTGTAGAAAAGGCCTCTTTTTGATCAATATGTTTTTCCTGCTTATTAAAGCAAAGCATCAAGAGCCTAGCAAGGTAATTTATTTCTTCATCAACAGAGTTGTGGGCAGTGCATCCCAGCCTATTTACAGTATTAGGCAAAAATACAGCTTTTGTGTTCAACAAGCTCAAGATAAGAATGGGACTGCACATTACTAGGAAGACCACTGACCTTCGTTTACCAAAAATCCTTTAATTTTAAGTGCAGTGACTGTATGTTTTAGTGGGGAAGAGGGACTTCAATATAATAGAATGTCGCAAGAACATTGTAACAAGCTATCCTCTCCAACAGAGACAGAAATGTGATTAATATGTTCTGTTTATCCCCTGGCATGACCAATAGGGATCAAAAACCTGGGAAACCATGCCATCAACCACAACATTCAAAGACAAAACAAGAAAACAAGTCAGTAATCCAATCCTAATAAAGACAACAGTCAATGTGCTGCAGCAATAGGAGCTAAAATTATAAAAGCAATTGGTTGCTCCGTGGGTTTCCATGGTCACTGTAACTTGTTAGTTTATTATTAAATAATAAATAATTACACGGTGATGCCACTTTCTGCATTTTCAGAGGAAATCTAAATTTAAAACTGCAAGGATTAATTTTCCATGAAGACCCTGTTTCTCTTCATAAATTAATAGGGGAAACCACTTAATAACAAAAACTAAACCTCCACGTGCTCACATCCAGAAATGCTGCCAGATTCAACTGCAGATCAGCCCTGGCTTTCCCGGTGCTATCGTTGCAAGATCAGACAGCAACTCTCTACTCCTCCTGGGTCACCTGTCCTGCCTTCCACTCCTTATAATCTTCCTTTTTATGCCTGAGTCCTCCTGGGAGCACCTTACTCACCCATGCCGGTCTCCTGCTGCTTTTCTTTGATTTCCTACTTGTTGGGATGGAGCTTTCTTCACCTTGGAGGAGGTGATCCTTGAATATCAACCAGCTCTTGTGAAGAACCCTCTTGTGAAAGAACCCTCTTCTTTCCTGGAACATATTCCATGGGATTTTGCAAAGCAGGCTCCTCAGGAGGCCCAAGTCTGCTCTCCTGACGTCCAGGGTTGTGTTCCTGGTTTTTGCCTTGATAGGGCCTCTCCGGGTCCTGAACTCCAATGCCTCATGGTCACTCAGGCTGGCCCCGACCTCCACATCCACAGCCAGTTCTTCCTGGTGTGAACTAACGGGTAGCGTAGCATCCCATGACCTGACTGAAACATCCACGCAATATTTAGCAACAGAAACAGACTCCTAGTCTTGCTGACCTGAGTTTTGTCTTTATAGTCTTTGCCACGTCACTGCCAGATGTGTTAAAGAAGAATCACAGAATCACAGAATATCTCAAGTTGGAAGGCACCTACGAGGATCATTGAGTCCAACTCCTCGCAGAAATACCTCCAACTAAGTCATACAACTAAAAGAGCATTGTCTAGACACTCCGTGAACTCTGGCAGGCTTGGTGCCATGACCACTTCCCTGGGGAGCCTGTTCCAGTGACCAAGGACCGTCTCAGTGAAGAACCTTTTCCTAATGTCCCCTCTGAACTTGCCCTGACACAGCTTCTTTCCATCTCCTCGTGTCCTGTTGCTGGTCACCAGAGAGAGGAGATCAGCACCTCCTGCTCTGCTGCCCACCCTGAAGAAGTGGGCGGTGAGACTTGCTGAGACCACACAGAAGCTCCAGGCCCTACCTGGCTTTGGGGGACACCAGCAGTCCTTTGAGGGGATTTATATTTTAGCACGGAGAGCAGAGAAAGGGTAGTGGCTGGCCGTCGGGACCACTGGTCTTGCACTGAGGATGTAATCAGTGCTTAGAAGAGGGAAAAGGGAGTCTTCTTCCTGCTTGGGGCCAGCGGTCATCAAGACAGCAGGAACCGGGAGCAGAGGACATGTTTCTCTGAGGAAGAAAGAAACGGCCTCTCACAGTAGCAACTCTGATGGCTTCCTTCATAGCATCATTTCTTAACTTTTAAAAGAAGACGTCTTGCTTTAGAATGCTTTTACCTGCAGAGAGTTGAGGGCGAGTGCAGGAAACCGAGAGTAGAAAAGTTGTTCTCGCTTCCAGAAATAATATGTCACTTTATGCTCCTAAAACTTGTGTATGTCACTTTATACTCCTAAAACTTGTGTATGTTTCTCACTGTACATTTTGTCCTGAAATGTTACGTTGTCTGGGAAGTCTCTCTTTATGAAATTAAATCTAAGCAGCAGAGCAAACTGTGTTTTCAGAGGAGGTGATTTTACAGTTGCATCATGCAGTGTACATGCTTTAGCAATTTGAGAAGGCAAAAAGAAAGAGTAAGAAAGGGAGGATGTGTGAGATTATTATTGTCTGTGAAGGATGGAGATGCTTTCCACTAGAGCGATTTTTGTACGTTACGATGTGCATCTTCCTATTATTTCTTCATTTTCATGTGGACAGTTCTAAATCGTTCCATGAAGTAACCTCGCCTTTACCTTACCATAAGGTGAAGCAAAGTGTGAGAGCAGCAAGATGTTCTCTTAAATTCCATGTGAAACGAGGTACTTCTAATTTGCTGCTAGTAATAATAGAACGGGGCTGATACCGCTGTTGATATTCCCACCTATCTCAAAATCTTTATTTATCTTTAAAATCCATATGCAGGCTTGTGCTGGTTTTCAGTTCAGATGAGCTGTTCACCAAAGAAAACACTGTTTGGGATGGACAGGGGGCAATACCAATCACCTCGTTCCAACCCCCCTGCCACGGGCAGGGACACTTCCCACTACACCAGGCTGCTCCCAGCCCCGTCCGACCTGGCCTTGAACCCTTCCAGGGAGGGGGCAGCCACAGCTGCTCTGGGCACCCTGGGCCAGTGCCTCACCACCCTCACAGGAGAGCATTTCTTCCCTATATCTAATCTGAGTGTACCCCCTTTTAGTTGAAAACCATTACCCCTCATTCTTTTTTCCCCCTTTTTAAGAATGGGGGTTCTGTTTCCTCTTTTCCAGTCGGTGGGGACTTCACTGGACTGCCACGACTTCTCAAATATGACAGAGAGTGGATCAGCTGCTTCATCTGCCAGTTCCCTCAGCACTCACAGATACATCTCATCAGGTCCCGTGGACTTGTGTACCTTCAGGTTCCTTAGACGGTCTTGAACCTGATCTTCTCCTACAGTGGGTGATTCTTCATTCTCTCAGTCCCTGCCTTTACCTTCTGAAACTTGGGTGGTGTGGCTGGAGCTGTTTCCAGTGAAGACTGAGGCAAAAAAGTCATTGAGTATCTCAGCCTTCTCCATATCCCGGATAACCAGGTCTCCCGTTTGCTTCTGGAGAGGGCCCACATTTTCCCTAGTCTTCCTTTCATCACCGACAGACCGACGGAAGCTTTTGCTGTTGCCCTTGATGTCCCTAGCCAGATTTAACTCCACCAGGGCTTTGGCCTTCCTGGCCTGATCCCTGGCTGCTCGGACATTTTCTCTGTATCTCCCCCTCATCCATGCAGGCTGCCTGGCATTTTTGCCCGCCTTCCTCTTTGTCGTGACGCATCGCTCCTGAGCTTGGAGGAGGTGATCCTTGAATACTAACCAGCTTTCGGGGGCCCCTCTTCCCTCCAGGAGTTTATCTCATGCTCCTCTGCCAAGCAGATCCCTGAAGAGGCCAAAGTCTGCTCTCCTGAAGACCAGGGTAGGGAGCTTGCTTGTCGAATTAAAAAGTAACAAGTGGAAAGTTGTGTCTCCCCTGTTACTATCTAATGGAACAGTTCCACCAGGAGGGTTGAGGGTTCCGAAGACAGCAATGGGTCATTCTATTTATCTGTCATGGAGAATGGAAAAGACCAAACGGCTCTTTGCCAACGCCTGCATTTCACTTGGAGGTGTAGTAGATAAAAACGTATTTGTGTCGGCACTAGTCCAACTCGCTTGACTATTAGCAGCAGCAAAACCAAGGTAACATGATCTTGAATGGGAGTTTCTTGTGCAAATACAACCTTCGGTCTGGGATTTCTTGTACCGTTGCTAAAGAAAGTCGCTGCTAGCACACTAACAGACCTGAACTGATGCGAGACCACATCAGCGTTTTGGCATGTGCTGCATTGCTACATTGGACTACATGGCAGTTGTGCCCAAGAAGTTGTAGCTCTGTCAAATGTGCCAAAGTCTTTCACCCAAAAGCTGTAGCTGGGACGCATCTTTATAGCAATAGGATAGAGGGTTGCTTCACTCTCAGCCATGAATTCAAACCTACCTTAGATGAGCACTGGCAGAAGGTAATTAATATTGACAAGGAAAGGCTCTAGAGGCATTGCCGTGCATCCGCAGGTACAGCCATGTGCTGAACGACCATCTCTGCCGAGTACCGCTCAAGCAGAATACCGACCCTGTAGTGGAAAAGAATGTTTGCTCTTTGTGGGTATTATTCTTGGTCATTCTCTGCCTGTCATTCATTGACTATCCTCTGGCTTCTGTCAGACTCCAGCCTTTGTAGCAAGGGACCAGTCGACCCAAGTATGATGGAATTTCATCTGTTTTTAATGCCTATCCGTTAATAATTGAACTGTCATTTGCAGTAACGTCAGAAAGAACACTGAATGGACAGCAGTGAAGTAGCAATCATCTAAGGTAATTACAGCCAGAAAAAGGTTTGACATCTAGTCTGAGCTAAACATCTCATCTCCTGCCATGGACGGTGGAAAGATGCTGATTTGTTCTTTCATAAAATCACCATCTAAGGCAACTGGAGCGTATCGTATACGAGCAGTCCTTACCTCTCTTCACTGATTATCTCAAATGGACGGCTAGTTAAAACTGGATGCCAAGCCTTCACGTGGCCAGTGTTAAGTGAGATGACCCGCACACATACTAATCTGCCGTCAGTATTACCAGAGGAGTCAGATTAATTGTGGAGGGAACCATACCACGACCCATCACCTGTCCTAGGCAGTAGAATTTGCCTTCAGCCATTTTCTTTATCCTTCTCTGAGTAAAGGATCCTTGAAAGGCACGGGATGTGTGTCTGAGGAACGTCAGGATTGGAGGCCCGATCAGTTAATGCTGCTGGTTTTCTCTCAAATATCAGGCATGCTACTAATTACGTCTGATATCAAAGATGAGACCAAATGGTCTTCCGACGTCTCCCCACTCGTCACCAAACCAAACCGCGTTCATCACACAGCCAGCTGCTACTCTGTTTCTTTTTCACTCTTTAGTCACAATCCACTTGAACTCCCACTTGGCAAGTGAAGGTGAAAATACAGGTTTTGTAAAAACCTCTCTCAGGGTGCTTCTGTGAGGCACAGATTCCCTCACGTGTCAAGGGCCAGCGCAGCTAGTTTGGAGAGGTGCTCAGTGGCCTAGTGCAGCAATGTAAGCTTTTGTACGTAAAGACAGGAGCAGCTTGCTCCTGTTTCCTGTGGTGTCCTACCCTTTCACAAATGAGATAGATAGTACCTGGCTGAAACAATGACTTTGATTCGCTTTTGTCAGTCACTCATCAGCATGAGGAATTCTGCATGGGCCATTCTTCTGAGGGCTTCCGTTTCATGTGCCTCGCAGTGGGTCTCTGCATACCCGGTTTATGATTGGCGTTGTGCATTTTCCGCTTACCTCTAATATCCACCTTACTATTCCTTTCCACAAAGTGGAGGACAACTTCTCCCCTCCTTTCTCTCCCCAGCTGCTTTCTTTTGCTACGTCAGGTGTCAATTCTGGTTACGGAAATTTGCCTCCTTATTGCCCAGATGATCAAGGATCCATCTGAACAAGCTTCTTCTGAGCATGATTCGTCATCTCTTGGAACAGATGGACCTCAGAGTTACTTGCCTTATCCTCTGCATCAGAGGGATTCAGCTTTTCAGTGTGCCGCCTCATCTGCTACCTCCCAACACCTCAAGTCACCAAGTCCTGTGGGGAGTCCCTCTGCTTTTCAAAACAGGTAACATTCTTAATGAAATCAGTTGCCTGGCTGGCTTTGTGCTGTGAGAACACAAGCTGAATGACCAAAAAGATTCACTTCCAGATTCCTTGGGCAAACTGAACTTACGATTCTCAGATAAACTTCGGTAGAAAAATTGAGACAACTCTTCAGGAAATGCTTTCTTTGTGCGGACAGATAGAAAAGCCATGGTTCACCTGGCAAGTCTCCTTCAGTGACTGGGACCGGATGCCTCAGAAGGCGGGGGCGTGAAAACCCACTCAGAATACAAGTGCGTGAGGAAAATACCACCCCCCCCAGGATAGATTTTGTCACCCCTGTCAATTGATAGTTGTCTTTATGCCCTGAAATGGGAGATTTCTGTTCCATGGAAGTTCCGTGTTTCTCTTTAAGATACGCTTTCATTATCGTGAAATAATTTTCTGCAGTTTCCTGGAGCGTTCCGCAGTTGCATGCTGCCTCATGTGGACAAGTGCAACGGATGTATGCCCCTCCACTGGTTTCACATTCACCGCTTCTGAACTTCACAGGGTGTGCTCATCATCTTATCTGGAGGGGAACTGAGATTGATTTACTCTCCCCTCTAGCACACAGCCACCTGTGTCCTTCTGTTTGAGCTGCATGACCCTCCCCTTCAAGTTGTGTAGGAAGAACCCCACACGCTCTGCTCATAAATGCTTCTTTAGCTCAGGAAATTTTTGTGGGATGAGCACACGGGGTTACGATCAGGTTCCGAGGAGCTTGAGTGACCATTCTCAGTCTGGAGGGGCATTCCCTAGCTTTGGGTTGGAGAATGTGTGGCATCTGTCCTGTGCCCTCCTTCAGCTCCAGGTCTCAGGACAGACAGAGTCACTCTGAGCAGTGAAATACTAGACACGACTGGCCACCAACTTTGGGGAGGAAAAGTAGGTAGACTCCCACTTCTGCACAGAGTCGCCGCCTTCTCACGTCAGTGGGGCGACTCTGCTTTGCTGTTTCCTTGCAGCACCTTTGGAGATCAATGTGCCGTGGAGTGCAAGTTCACACTAATTTCTCTGAGCAAAGGTTCACGTTTTATAGCCATCCTCTGCCAACCTTACCGGGTGAGAGAGAGCTTTTCACGCCTGTCATGCTTGACAGACAGAGAAACAGACAGACAGAGGTAACAATGTTGCTGACTTTCTGCAACTGTATTCCGTCCCTTCCAGTTCAGCACCTGCCATCCACCCTCATCGTGCCTCAGGTGAAGTGGGTCTGGTCTAAAATCGCTGGCTCCCCCCGAGAAGAAAACAGCAACTGTGCAGACAGCTCAGCTTCTAGGCAGGCCACATGAACAAGCCTCAAATGTAACCTGACCCCGCCGGGGCACAGTTTGAAAAAGTGCTGTGGGAGCCACTCCCATACAAATCCCTTGCCTTGCTGTTGCTTGGTACAAGGGAGAGTTTTACCGTGCCTTCATTAAGCTGAAGCAGGATCTGGTTGTGCCGGGTCCTGAGCAACCAAGTTTTGCCCCACATACAAGCTGTCTCCAAGGGACCGTTTTGTTTGCCTGTGTGCACGAAGCATACCGGGAGCGTGTCTTTCCTTCCACACCCAGCACGCATCTGCGTACAGACACTCACATGAGCATACCAGGACGGAGTATTTTTTCTGTCAAGCAAAGCTGGTTTTTTGTCACTGCTCCTTGAGACCTCCGTCTGGCACTGAAATGCGGGTAATCTCAGTTTCACTATGGTGAAATGACAGCATGGCTCCTGGGACAAATCACAAGGAGTGCTTTGCTGGGGGAGTCCCTTGGTCCGGAATGAATCCTTGCTGACCGTTCTGCACCTGGCTGGGACCTGATTCCCACGTCCTATGTAGGGTCTGTTGGACATGCAGGCTGATCGGGAATTCCGGAGAATGGTGGCTGGACAAGGCTGGGCTGGGCTGCCTTTGGCAACGGAGGGAAGTTTCTCTCTCACAGGGAGAAGCCCCAAGAACACCACGTTACTGCTCAGTCTTACGATTCGTCTTACCATGCCAATTTTACAGGCATCGAGAACAGATTTCCATTAATCCATAACCGGCAAGAGCAGATGCAGGGGAGGAATAAGAATTGTGGTGGTTTGGTTTGTTTTGTTTATTTAAGCGAAGGGGCGTTCTTTTGTAAATGCGATGCCATTTATTCAAAAATAGGAGCACTCCTGCCATGTGTCAGTATTTTACCTGGTTGGATTTTATACCTGGTTGCTTTCTCGTATCTCTGAGCAAATGAATTACGCAGGCTTGTCACAACTGGATTTTGGTTCACGTAGTCACAGAATGGCTGAGGTTCGAAGGGGCCTCTGGAGGTCACCTGGTCCAACCTCCCTGTTTTTTCCTTCAGTCTTGATGTTTGCTTGTTGCTTGGGCTTTCTGAAGCCTTGATTAAACCGCACGGTATTTCTGTGAGGTGGTTAAGAGAGGCATTACGTCCACCTTAAAATTAAACTGCTGGACCAGAGGGAAATGCTTTATCTTCACCACAGCTGGCTGTTAGGGTAGTGGCAGAACGGGCAGAAAGCCCATCGAGGGATTCTGGTGCTAAGCACAGGAGTTTGATACCGTTCGGGGTGCCCTGGGTTGTCCTGTGTGGGCTGCTGCTGCCGCCCCAAAAGAACATGAGCCTCCTGTCAGTCTTCCCCCATATCTCCTGGCTGGGCATGGGAGTTTGGGTGCCTTTTCATGTCTAAAATGCCAGAAAAGCTGCCTGTATTGGGGTCCTGGAATCTTAACCTCCCAGCGGGAAGGTACTGCGATTCAGTCTTACCCCGTGTCTTCATTTCTTTCCTGGTTTTACGATGGTACTGGTTCCCACGGCAGTGGAAGCCTTACAGGGCGTATACACCCAGCCTGCCCGGAGACGATGGCAACAACGTGAACTTTGCTCTGAGATGCCTGGCGGGCTTGTCTGTCTTGTGTCCTTTCAAAGGTGTAGACCCTGCAGTTAGTGCAGGAGGTCAGGGCTGGTGGGGTGGAAGCACTGTGTTTGCCCCGTGGAACCCGTGCTCTGGGCAAGGGCAGCTAGCAGAAGGAGGGGAAGAGACAAGAGTGTCAAAGGAGAAAGGGAGGAAACAAAGGCAGAGGTGTGGGGGAAGAGACTTTCACGGAATAGACGGAGAGCAGAGAAGACTGGAGGAAAGGATGAGGTAGGGAAGCCTGGCTATACAGGGAAGAGAGCGTTGAATGCAGTGGAAGATAGAACAAGTCTGGAGGGCAATAATGGAACAGGAGCTGGGGATAAAGGAGAGGGTGCGAGAGCTCCACTGGGAGTATAAAAGCCAAAGAAAATGTCAGGAAGAAATAAGTAGCTTGAAGGGGAACAAAGGCAAAAGAAGAAATATCTGTGCGCATCCCTGTGCGGAGATTTGATATGAGGGGATGAAGGGATCATCATGATTTCATAGGATGGTTTGAAAGGATGTGATGAGTGAGGCATTAGAAATAATGTACCCGAAGGGAACACACGGTGTCACTCCGGAGGGGAACTGAGCTGATCTGACTGTTGGTCACTTGGACTGTTGATCCAGCTGACTGTTAGATCCCTTTCGGCAGGTTAAATTCCAGTTTGGATCTCAGCTGAGAGAAAATCAACGGGAGGGTGCCGGATCTCCTCACCTCAGCCCAGGCCAAGCAGCGGCTTGCTTCTGTGAGTATTGACATCACAGGTCAAGGGCCACCGGACGGTGTCTCCCAGTTCCCTACCCATTCCAGCATGTCAGGATTTTTGCCCATTTAGCTACCGTTCTACCCTTGGTCCATACATATGCGTGTCTAGTTGTTGGTAGCCAGTTATCTGCCTGACAAGGCTGTCCAAGCCCAGGAACGCTCCGTTGCTACGGAGTGCCACGGAACAGAGGCTAGA
This sequence comes from Tyto alba, assembly GCF_018691265.1. Classification (NCBI taxonomy): domain Eukaryota; kingdom Metazoa; phylum Chordata; class Aves; order Strigiformes; family Tytonidae; genus Tyto; species Tyto alba. Next base: position 34,081,943 of record NW_024881318.1, read on the forward strand.
AGGGATGTCTTGGATTTTCATTTGTGAACGAGCACAGTAGTGGTGTCTGTAGCATCAGCAGAAAACAGACAACTTTAAATAGCACATGGGAACTCTGGAACTAAGGACTAAAGAGCTGTGTCAATATGAGCCCACTGTCACTGGCAAGAGAACAGGTGAAACACTGTATTTGTTCTCTTTCTCTGGCTGGAGTAATAACAGTTGGTCCAGCAGGACATTGCCTTTCTCTACAGTCCACACGTCTGTTTTCCCCATGTCTTCCAAAAAGGAAGCTACTGTAGCCCTGTCCGCACTGGCATACGGAAGGCTCTTTCAGCCAGTCATTGATTTTTATTTCCAAGACGGAGGTATTTATTTCATGGTCAAGGGAAAGGCTACAGATACAACTCACTGATGCTCCCTTCCACCCTCCCTCCCTCCCGCCCTCTTTCCTTCCTTCGTTCCTTCCCTCCCTGCCTCCCTCCTCTCTATAGGCTGTGAGTGGGCATTGCCCACCTCAGATGGCAGAAGTGACAGAAGGCATGCTCTTACTCCCTAACTTCTGGGGTTGTAAAACAGCCTAAACAAGAAGACTGTAATGATTAATAACCCTGTAGGGGCTAGAAGGTAAGTGATCCTGTATGAGTCAGGCTTTCGCGATAAGGCCCTTCATCTCACTGAGGTAATTTCCCATTGTTTAGCTAATTGGTAGCATCTGTTTATGGTTTCCAGTTACACAAACATCGCAAACCTCAGTTAGCCTCAGTTTGCCTGCAGCATGTTTGTCCACTGCTTGTTTCAGTACCTGAAATGACATGTGCTAATCGGTTTATACTTACAACACAGAGGTGGGAAAATTCAATACCCAGCCATAAACTAGTTTAGCAAGAATTTGAGACTGAGAGGAGGTGGAAAACTGCACAACTGATACTTCAGGCACAGCGTCATGAAAGCATTTGCTGTAATACGCGGTGCTTACTGTGATAGATACTTAGCTTCCATGCTCAACCGAAGTCCTAGTTTTTCCCCAAGCAGCGTTGTATGCCAGTCCCCGCAAGAATGCATGAGTTTATTTTCACTCTTGAAACTCTGTGACACTGTCCCACGTGACATCCTTGTCTCTAAATGGGAGAGACGTGGATTTGGTGGATGGACCACTGGGTGGATAGGGAATTGGCAGGGTGGTCTCACACAGAGAGTGGTGGTCAGCGGCTCGATGTCCGAGTGGAGATCAGGGATGAGCGGCGTTCCTCAGGGCCAGGTGTTGGGACCGGCGCTGTTTAACATCTCTGTTGGCAACATGGACAACAGGGTTGAGGGCACCCTCAGCAAGTTTGCCAACGACACCAAGCTGTGTGGTGCGGTCGACACGCTGGAGGGAAGGGATGCCATCCAGAGGGACCTTGGCAGGCTGGAGAGGTGGGACTGTGCAAACCTCATGCAGTTCTACAAGGCCAAGGGCAAGGTCCTGCACATGGGTTGGGGCAATCCCAAGCACAAAGAGAGGCCGAGCCGTGAGCGGATTGAGAGCAGCCGTGCGGAGAAGGACGTGGGGGTATTAGAGGATGGAAGACTGACTATGAGCCAGCAGTGTGCGCTCACAGCCCAGAAAGCCAACCGTGTCCTGGACTGGATCAAGAGAAGTGTGGCCAGCAGGTCAGGAAGGCGATTCTCCCCCTCTTCCCGGCTCTCATGAGACCCCACCTGGAATACTCGATCCAGCTCTGGGGCCCCCAACATAAGAAGGACACGGACCTGTTGGGGCCAGTCCAGAGGAAGTCGCAAAGATGATCAGAGGTCTGGAGCACCTCACCTCTGAGGACAGGCTGAGGTTGTTCAGCTTGGAGAAGAGAAAGCTCCAGGGAGACCTTATAGCGGCCTTCCAGTACCTCAGGGGGGCCTACAGGGAAGGTGGGGAGGGACTTTTTATCAGGGGGTGTAGTGATAGGACAAGGGGTAACAGTTTTAAACTGAAAGGGGATAGATTTAGATTAGGTATTGGGAAGAAATTCTTTTCTGTGCAGGTGGTGAGACACGGGAGCAGGTTGCCCACAGAGGTTGTGGCTGCCCCCTCCCTGGAAGTGTTCGAGGCCAGGCTGGATGGGGCTTTGAGCAGCCTGGTCTAGTGGAAGGTGTCTCTGCCCGTGGCAGGGGGGTTGGAACTAGATGACCTTTAAGGTCCCTTCCAACCCGACCAATTCTAGGATTCTATGAAACGGGAGGGAGAGCAATAAGACCTGTGAACCTATTATTAGGAAGTGCAACACAGAAGAGACAGGCAGCGGAATCGAGGGTTTGTCTATTTGTGAGTGTGATAGCAGCCGTTGTTATCCTGTCTTGCGATCGTATCTGACCTCAAACACCTAAGAACAAAATTCTTGATGAAATCAAACAGTGTTTCTTTCTCTCACCAGCATTGCTGTTTTCTAGTGCGGAACTCTGTTTTCTGCAGCCGTCCTAAGTAGACTAATACTCCGTGTAGTTATGTCTAATTCGGTGGAGTTTACGCGGGAACGACTTTGAGATTGAGACTTGACCCTGCGGCATATGAGAAACATAGAGCCATGGGTCCCTAGGTTGTCCTCTGACTCACAGCAGCCCTTTGGAATGTTGACTGCTACTTACCGAAGTACATAGACCACTATGCTGATGATAAAGATCTTGTAACCCCAAAGAATCCCGTTATGTTCAGTGTAGCTGTTCCATCAGCCAGAGGCTGTTTCTGTCGCAACCTTTAGGTGGCGAGAGAGGTCCAGTGAATTTCTTTTGACATTTGTTTTGGCCCCGGCTGGCTGAAATAAGGTTTTAATAACGAGGCATCCCACTCTTGAGCAGGCTACAAGGGACAGAGGACAGTGCCTGTTGCCCTGAGCTGGTTCAACTCTTTCAGAAACACATGAAAGGTTTACTTTGGGCTATGTACTTTTATCAGTTCTCTTGAAGATAAGAAATGAGTTAACTGGAGGTGTCTTTGCCAGGGAGCTTCTACGATGTCCTTGAGTGAGGGTCTGCCTGTCTATCGAATTTTTCACTAGCGCGCTTCATTAGGATTTTAACGGCCAAACACAGTGACACTCCTTTCTCAAATGCCAGCAGATTCATACTAAGGGGTTTGCATCGTTTTTCTCCTGACCACGCTTGATTTTGATCTTTTTGTTGATATTCAGCTTCTGTGAGTAAAAAATGACCAAATTCTGCCCCTGTGTACTAGTCTTACCTTTAGGTGAGTTGCCTGCCTATAACTGAAAGCAGTCATTGTGCATTTCCTTACACGACCACTTAAAGAGTGTCCTGAACAGTGTGACGATACGCGTAGCATGCCTGTCGTGTGGCCAGTTCCTCACTTGGCTTCTCCTGGAAACCGATTTGGACTGTCCCCTCCGCCTCAGGACCCTTCCTGCACAGCCAGGTTGAGGTGGCTGACACAGAGTAATACGGGGTATGAGGAACCAGTGGGCCACATCCTACAGTCGTCACTTATGCAAGACTGATTTACACCAAATCCAGTGGGATTTTCATTGTACTAGGGACACGGGATCGGCTCCTTTATCTTTATGACACTGACTCTAGTAACTCTAAAAAAGCACATCAGAGTGGTCTACGCTTGAGTCTGAAAGCTTTTATGAAAAGTCTGATCCTCAAAACTTATTCTTACGCCCAGTTTTCTCTGAGATCATTGCTTAGAAGTGTTTTGGACAAAGCGCTCTTGCAGACACTCTGGTTCTTGGGCAGTAACATTATTCCTGTTCCTGCAGGTGGAACAGCCCAGTGACTGCTGGATTCTGACCTGAAGAATGTGCTGAGACCGATACCCCCATGCCAGCTGAGCAGGGGCTTCTTTTTGTGTTACACTGTGTCATACCTCTTACTTAGTGGTAAGATCTTTACATCTCAAAATTTAAATTTGAATTTAAATTTTCTATCTGTAGGATTTCTTTAGTTGCTCTCTGTTGCTGGATAAGAGTGGCTAATTAAATTATTACACTGTTATCTCAGCTAGAATTTTCATAAATGTTTGTTCTTCCTAGCTTATTATTGACAGAAATGGAAGTCTTTGCGTCCCGACTTTTGTCTGTACTTTCTCTAGGCGAGGCACTTGAAATTACCACTAAAATTCTACAGCACTGGAATTGGTGATCTGAATGGTTGCATGTTCATAAAAAGTGTAAGGACTCTTTGTCTGCTTAATAACTGTGCCATATATTCTTCCTCCTTCTTGGACAAGCCTTGTTGAAATGTAACTTTAATAGATGTACTTGGAAAATTACTTCTAATAAAATACTTGTAATAATTGAGGCATATACGGGATTTTATTTTAAATAATTTAATGAAATTGTGTAGTTTTTCAGCTTAGCTAAATGTTAAATTCTCTAGGCAAGCACAGTTATGCTTTTATGTAAGAATAATATTTCAGAGTAACAGAGGCTTGCAAAAAAAAAAAAAACAAAAACAAAAAAACCCCTAAACCCAAAATACAAACCACAACCATATGCCATGTACAGAGAGTGGAAATAAGCCTTTAGAATTTGGAGGGGAATACAGTGCTGAAACTACGGGGAACAGTACTGGCTCTGGCAAGGTCTTGGTCTGAGAAAGGACAGCCTACTCAGATGAGTAGTACCAGTTGATTTGGACATAACAACATGCCCTGCAAAAGCTGGCCCCGTGCTGACCTAGAGATTCAGCAGGACAGGTGAGAAGCACCCAGGACGCTCCTGTGTAGACTGACACCAGGCACAGATGCAGTACAGCTGATGAGCATAGTATCATGCTGGCACAGCTGCAGTGTTTTCAGACCTCAGCTCAAATCTGTCTTTCTGTACCATGCTGTACCAGTTCAAGAGGAAGCTTGTTAGAGGGAATCCTGCAAGTTGCTTCATGTAGACGTTCTTCTGTGCTACATTCATTTAAAAGGAAGGGACAGCATCACAACGAGCAGCTGGCAACCTACAGCATAGGGAAGCAGAAAGATGAACAGACAGGTCTCTGTAGTGATAGAAGGAAACTTCCTGTGGACCTGAGATTGCTGCAGTGCAGCCATTCAGCTGATGAAAATCAAGCCAGCTGGAAAGGGCTTGACCTGAACATTCGCAGCAGTCCAGGGGAGGGTCTCTTTTCTCTCTGCAAGCAGTCTCTCTGCAGACATGTGACAGAGCACAAACTACCGGACGATACACAAGCTTCTCCAGGCCACAGACTCGGAAAAATAACCTGTGTGCTCCTGAAGCTAGACTGGTTGGTCACAGATAACATCGCGGGGGATGGCGAGCAGAGGAATATGATCATCACCTGGTAGATTAAATGAGCCACCTCTTGAATTTGGAATCTTCTTAATGGTGTTTATACAAAACCACTTTGAGGTATACATTTAAGCAAGCTGATCACTTGGGGGATTTGGAATTAATCCATTAGGTTCTTCATGGCCCAGATGCTCTGATATGTGAAATATTGCAGGATATCCTACAGATAGAAAATTTAAATTCAAATTTAAATTTTGAGATGTAAAGATCTTACCACTAAGTAAGAGGTATGACACAGTGTAACACAAAAAGAAGCCCCTGCTCAGCTGGCATGGGGGTATCGGTCTCAGCACATTCTTCAGGTCAGAATCCAGCAGTCACTGGGCTGTTCCACCTGCAGGAACAGGAATAATGTTACTGCCCAAGAACCAGAGTGTCTGCAAGAGCGCTTTGTCCAAAACACTTCTAAGCAATGATCTCAGAGAAAACTGGGCGTAAGAATAAGTTTTGAGGATCAGACTTTTCATAAAAGCTTTCAGACTCAAGCGTAGACCACTCTGATGTGCTTTTTTAGAGTTACTAGAGTCAGTGTCATAAAGATAAAGGAGCCGATCCCGTGTCCCTAGTACAATGAAAATCCCACTGGATTTGGTGTAAATCAGTCTTGCATAAGTGACGACTGTAGGATGTGGCCCACTGGTTCCTCATACCCCGTATTACTCTGTGTCAGCCACCTCAACCTGGCTGTGCAGGAAGGGTCCTGAGGCGGAGGGGACAGTCCAAATCGGTTTCCAGGAGAAGCCAAGTGAGGAACTGGCCACACGACAGGCATGCTACGCGTATCGTCACACTGTTCAGGACACTCTTTAAGTGGTCGTGTAAGGAAATGCACAATGACTGCTTTCAGTTATAGGCAGGCAACTCACCTAAAGGTAAGACTAGTACACAGGGGCAGAATTTGGTCATTTTTTACTCACAGAAGCTGAATATCAACAAAAAGATCAAAATCAAGCGTGGTCAGGAGAAAAACGATGCAAACCCCTTAGTATGAATCTGCTGGCATTTGAGAAAGGAGTGTCACTGTGTTTGGCCGTTAAAATCCTAATGAAGCGCGCTAGTGAAAAATTCGATAGACAGGCAGACCCTCACTCAAGGACATCGTAGAAGCTCCCTGGCAAAGACACCTCCAGTTAACTCATTTCTTATCTTCAAGAGAACTGATAAAAGTACATAGCCCAAAGTAAACCTTTCATGTGTTTCTGAAAGAGTTGAACCAGCTCAGGGCAACAGGCACTGTCCTCTGTCCCTTGTAGCCTGCTCAAGAGTGGGATGCCTCGTTATTAAAACCTTATTTCAGCCAGCCGGGGCCAAAACAAATGTCAAAAGAAATTCACTGGACCTCTCTCGCCACCTAAAGGTTGCGACAGAAACAGCCTCTGGCTGATGGAACAGCTACACTGAACATAACGGGATTCTTTGGGGTTACAAGATCTTTATCATCAGCATAGTGGTCTATGTACTTCGGTAAGTAGCAGTCAACATTCCAAAGGGCTGCTGTGAGTCAGAGGACAACCTAGGGACCCATGGCTCTATGTTTCTCATATGCCGCAGGGTCAAGTCTCAATCTCAAAGTCGTTCCCGCGTAAACTCCACCGAATTAGACATAACTACACGGAGTATTAGTCTACTTAGGACGGCTGCAGAAAACAGAGTTCCGCACTAGAAAACAGCAATGCTGGTGAGAGAAAGAAACACTGTTTGATTTCATCAAGAATTTTGTTCTTAGGTGTTTGAGGTCAGATACGATCGCAAGACAGGATAACAACGGCTGCTATCACACTCACAAATAGACAAACCCTCGATTCCGCTGCCTGTCTCTTCTGTGTTGCACTTCCTAATAATAGGTTCACAGGTCTTATTGCTCTCCCTCCCGTTTCATAGAATCCTAGAATTGGTCGGGTTGGAAGGGACCTTAAAGGTCATCTAGTTCCAACCCCCCTGCCACGGGCAGAGACACCTTCCACTAGACCAGGCTGCTCAAAGCCCCATCCAGCCTGGCCTCGAACACTTCCAGGGAGGGGGCAGCCACAACCTCTGTGGGCAACCTGCTCCCGTGTCTCACCACCTGCACAGAAAAGAATTTCTTCCCAATACCTAATCTAAATCTATCCCCTTTCAGTTTAAAACTGTTACCCCTTGTCCTATCACTACACCCCCTGATAAAAAGTCCCTCCCCACCTTCCCTGTAGGCCCCCCTGAGGTACTGGAAGGCCGCTATAAGGTCTCCCTGGAGCTTTCTCTTCTCCAAGCTGAACAACCTCAGCCTGTCCTCAGAGGTGAGGTGCTCCAGACCTCTGATCATCTTTGCGACTTCCTCTGGACTGGCCCCAACAGGTCCGTGTCCTTCTTATGTTGGGGGCCCCAGAGCTGGATCGAGTATTCCAGGTGGGGTCTCATGAGAGCCGGGAAGAGGGGGAGAATCGCCTTCCTGACCTGCTGGCCACACTTCTCTTGATCCAGTCCAGGACACGGTTGGCTTTCTGGGCTGTGAGCGCACACTGCTGGCTCATAGTCAGTCTTCCATCCTCTAATACCCCCACGTCCTTCTCCGCACGGCTGCTCTCAATCCGCTCACGGCTCGGCCTCTCTTTGTGCTTGGGATTGCCCCAACCCATGTGCAGGACCTTGCCCTTGGCCTTGTAGAACTGCATGAGGTTTGCACAGTCCCACCTCTCCAGCCTGCCAAGGTCCCTCTGGATGGCATCCCTTCCCTCCAGCGTGTCGACCGCACCACACAGCTTGGTGTCGTTGGCAAACTTGCTGAGGGTGCCCTCAACCCTGTTGTCCATGTTGCCAACAGAGATGTTAAACAGCGCCGGTCCCAACACCTGGCCCTGAGGAACGCCGCTCATCCCTGATCTCCACTCGGACATCGAGCCGCTGACCACCACTCTCTGTGTGAGACCACCCTGCCAATTCCCTATCCACCCAGTGGTCCATCCACCAAATCCACGTCTCTCCCATTTAGAGACAAGGATGTCACGTGGGACAGTGTCACAGAGTTTCAAGAGTGAAAATAAACTCATGCATTCTTGCGGGGACTGGCATACAACGCTGCTTGGGGAAAAACTAGGACTTCGGTTGAGCATGGAAGCTAAGTATCTATCACAGTAAGCACCGCGTATTACAGCAAATGCTTTCATGACGCTGTGCCTGAAGTATCAGTTGTGCAGTTTTCCACCTCCTCTCAGTCTCAAATTCTTGCTAAACTAGTTTATGGCTGGGTATTGAATTTTCCCACCTCTGTGTTGTAAGTATAAACCGATTAGCACATGTCATTTCAGGTACTGAAACAAGCAGTGGACAAACATGCTGCAGGCAAACTGAGGCTAACTGAGGTTTGCGATGTTTGTGTAACTGGAAACCATAAACAGATGCTACCAATTAGCTAAACAATGGGAAATTACCTCAGTGAGATGAAGGGCCTTATCGCGAAAGCCTGACTCATACAGGATCACTTACCTTCTAGCCCCTACAGGGTTATTAATCATTACAGTCTTCTTGTTTAGGCTGTTTTACAACCCCAGAAGTTAGGGAGTAAGAGCATGCCTTCTGTCACTTCTGCCATCTGAGGTGGGCAATGCCCACTCACAGCCTATAGAGAGGAGGGAGGCAGGGAGGGAAGGAACGAAGGAAGGAAAGAGGGCGGGAGGGAGGGAGGGTGGAAGGGAGCATCAGTGAGTTGTATCTGTAGCCTTTCCCTTGACCATGAAATAAATACCTCCGTCTTGGAAATAAAAATCAATGACTGGCTGAAAGAGCCTTCCGTATGCCAGTGCGGACAGGGCTACAGTAGCTTCCTTTTTGGAAGACATGGGGAAAACAGACGTGTGGACTGTAGAGAAAGGCAATGTCCTGCTGGACCAACTGTTATTACTCCAGCCAGAGAAAGAGAACAAATACAGTGTTTCACCTGTTCTCTTGCCAGTGACAGTGGGCTCATATTGACACAGCTCTTTAGTCCTTAGTTCCAGAGTTCCATGTGCTATTTAAAGTTGTCTGTTTTCTGCTGATGCTACAGACACCACTACTGTGCTCGTTCACAAATGAAAATCCAAGACATCCCTTCTAGCCTCTGTTCCGTGGCACTCCGTAGCAACGGAGCGTTCCTGGGCTTGGACAGCCTTGTCAGGCAGATAACTGGCTACCAACAACTAGACACGCATATGTATGGACCAAGGGTAGAACGGTAGCTAAATGGGCAAAAATCCTGACATGCTGGAATGGGTAGGGAACTGGGAGACACCGTCCGGTGGCCCTTGACCTGTGATGTCAATACTCACAGAAGCAAGCCGCTGCTTGGCCTGGGCTGAGGTGAGGAGATCCGGCACCCTCCCGTTGATTTTCTCTCAGCTGAGATCCAAACTGGAATTTAACCTGCCGAAAGGGATCTAACAGTCAGCTGGATCAACAGTCCAAGTGACCAACAGTCAGATCAGCTCAGTTCCCCTCCGGAGTGACACCGTGTGTTCCCTTCGGGTACATTATTTCTAATGCCTCACTCATCACATCCTTTCAAACCATCCTATGAAATCATGATGATCCCTTCATCCCCTCATATCAAATCTCCGCACAGGGATGCGCACAGATATTTCTTCTTTTGCCTTTGTTCCCCTTCAAGCTACTTATTTCTTCCTGACATTTTCTTTGGCTTTTATACTCCCAGTGGAGCTCTCGCACCCTCTCCTTTATCCCCAGCTCCTGTTCCATTATTGCCCTCCAGACTTGTTCTATCTTCCACTGCATTCAACGCTCTCTTCCCTGTATAGCCAGGCTTCCCTACCTCATCCTTTCCTCCAGTCTTCTCTGCTCTCCGTCTATTCCGTGAAAGTCTCTTCCCCCACACCTCTGCCTTTGTTTCCTCCCTTTCTCCTTTGACACTCTTGTCTCTTCCCCTCCTTCTGCTAGCTGCCCTTGCCCAGAGCACGGGTTCCACGGGGCAAACACAGTGCTTCCACCCCACCAGCCCTGACCTCCTGCACTAACTGCAGGGTCTACACCTTTGAAAGGACACAAGACAGACAAGCCCGCCAGGCATCTCAGAGCAAAGTTCACGTTGTTGCCATCGTCTCCGGGCAGGCTGGGTGTATACGCCCTGTAAGGCTTCCACTGCCGTGGGAACCAGTACCATCGTAAAACCAGGAAAGAAATGAAGACACGGGGTAAGACTGAATCGCAGTACCTTCCCGCTGGGAGGTTAAGATTCCAGGACCCCAATACAGGCAGCTTTTCTGGCATTTTAGACATGAAAAGGCACCCAAACTCCCATGCCCAGCCAGGAGATATGGGGGAAGACTGACAGGAGGCTCATGTTCTTTTGGGGCGGCAGCAGCAGCCCACACAGGACAACCCAGGGCACCCCGAACGGTATCAAACTCCTGTGCTTAGCACCAGAATCCCTCGATGGGCTTTCTGCCCGTTCTGCCACTACCCTAACAGCCAGCTGTGGTGAAGATAAAGCATTTCCCTCTGGTCCAGCAGTTTAATTTTAAGGTGGACGTAATGCCTCTCTTAACCACCTCACAGAAATACCGTGCGGTTTAATCAAGGCTTCAGAAAGCCCAAGCAACAAGCAAACATCAAGACTGAAGGAAAAAACAGGGAGGTTGGACCAGGTGACCTCCAGAGGCCCCTTCGAACCTCAGCCATTCTGTGACTACGTGAACCAAAATCCAGTTGTGACAAGCCTGCGTAATTCATTTGCTCAGAGATACGAGAAAGCAACCAGGTATAAAATCCAACCAGGTAAAATACTGACACATGGCAGGAGTGCTCCTATTTTTGAATAAATGGCATCGCATTTACAAAAGAACGCCCCTTCGCTTAAATAAACAAAACAAACCAAACCACCACAATTCTTATTCCTCCCCTGCATCTGCTCTTGCCGGTTATGGATTAATGGAAATCTGTTCTCGATGCCTGTAAAATTGGCATGGTAAGACGAATCGTAAGACTGAGCAGTAACGTGGTGTTCTTGGGGCTTCTCCCTGTGAGAGAGAAACTTCCCTCCGTTGCCAAAGGCAGCCCAGCCCAGCCTTGTCCAGCCACCATTCTCCGGAATTCCCGATCAGCCTGCATGTCCAACAGACCCTACATAGGACGTGGGAATCAGGTCCCAGCCAGGTGCAGAACGGTCAGCAAGGATTCATTCCGGACCAAGGGACTCCCCCAGCAAAGCACTCCTTGTGATTTGTCCCAGGAGCCATGCTGTCATTTCACCATAGTGAAACTGAGATTACCCGCATTTCAGTGCCAGACGGAGGTCTCAAGGAGCAGTGACAAAAAACCAGCTTTGCTTGACAGAAAAAATACTCCGTCCTGGTATGCTCATGTGAGTGTCTGTACGCAGATGCGTGCTGGGTGTGGAAGGAAAGACACGCTCCCGGTATGCTTCGTGCACACAGGCAAACAAAACGGTCCCTTGGAGACAGCTTGTATGTGGGGCAAAACTTGGTTGCTCAGGACCCGGCACAACCAGATCCTGCTTCAGCTTAATGAAGGCACGGTAAAACTCTCCCTTGTACCAAGCAACAGCAAGGCAAGGGATTTGTATGGGAGTGGCTCCCACAGCACTTTTTCAAACTGTGCCCCGGCGGGGTCAGGTTACATTTGAGGCTTGTTCATGTGGCCTGCCTAGAAGCTGAGCTGTCTGCACAGTTGCTGTTTTCTTCTCGGGGGGAGCCAGCGATTTTAGACCAGACCCACTTCACCTGAGGCACGATGAGGGTGGATGGCAGGTGCTGAACTGGAAGGGACGGAATACAGTTGCAGAAAGTCAGCAACATTGTTACCTCTGTCTGTCTGTTTCTCTGTCTGTCAAGCATGACAGGCGTGAAAAGCTCTCTCTCACCCGGTAAGGTTGGCAGAGGATGGCTATAAAACGTGAACCTTTGCTCAGAGAAATTAGTGTGAACTTGCACTCCACGGCACATTGATCTCCAAAGGTGCTGCAAGGAAACAGCAAAGCAGAGTCGCCCCACTGACGTGAGAAGGCGGCGACTCTGTGCAGAAGTGGGAGTCTACCTACTTTTCCTCCCCAAAGTTGGTGGCCAGTCGTGTCTAGTATTTCACTGCTCAGAGTGACTCTGTCTGTCCTGAGACCTGGAGCTGAAGGAGGGCACAGGACAGATGCCACACATTCTCCAACCCAAAGCTAGGGAATGCCCCTCCAGACTGAGAATGGTCACTCAAGCTCCTCGGAACCTGATCGTAACCCCGTGTGCTCATCCCACAAAAATTTCCTGAGCTAAAGAAGCATTTATGAGCAGAGCGTGTGGGGTTCTTCCTACACAACTTGAAGGGGAGGGTCATGCAGCTCAAACAGAAGGACACAGGTGGCTGTGTGCTAGAGGGGAGAGTAAATCAATCTCAGTTCCCCTCCAGATAAGATGATGAGCACACCCTGTGAAGTTCAGAAGCGGTGAATGTGAAACCAGTGGAGGGGCATACATCCGTTGCACTTGTCCACATGAGGCAGCATGCAACTGCGGAACGCTCCAGGAAACTGCAGAAAATTATTTCACGATAATGAAAGCGTATCTTAAAGAGAAACACGGAACTTCCATGGAACAGAAATCTCCCATTTCAGGGCATAAAGACAACTATCAATTGACAGGGGTGACAAAATCTATCCTGGGGGGGGTGGTATTTTCCTCACGCACTTGTATTCTGAGTGGGTTTTCACGCCCCCGCCTTCTGAGGCATCCGGTCCCAGTCACTGAAGGAGACTTGCCAGGTGAACCATGGCTTTTCTATCTGTCCGCACAAAGAAAGCATTTCCTGAAGAGTTGTCTCAATTTTTCTACCGAAGTTTATCTGAGAATCGTAAGTTCAGTTTGCCCAAGGAATCTGGAAGTGAATCTTTTTGGTCATTCAGCTTGTGTTCTCACAGCACAAAGCCAGCCAGGCAACTGATTTCATTAAGAATGTTACCTGTTTTGAAAAGCAGAGGGACTCCCCACAGGACTTGGTGACTTGAGGTGTTGGGAGGTAGCAGATGAGGCGGCACACTGAAAAGCTGAATCCCTCTGATGCAGAGGATAAGGCAAGTAACTCTGAGGTCCATCTGTTCCAAGAGATGACGAATCATGCTCAGAAGAAGCTTGTTCAGATGGATCCTTGATCATCTGGGCAATAAGGAGACAAATTTCCGTAACCAGAATTGACACCTGACGTAGCAAAAGAAAGCAGCTGGGGAGAGAAAGGAGGGGAGAAGTTGTCCTCCACTTTGTGGAAAGGAATAGTAAGGTGGATATTAGAGGTAAGCGGAAAATGCACAACGCCAATCATAAACCGGGTATGCAGAGACCCACTGCGAGGCACATGAAACGGAAGCCCTCAGAAGAATGGCCCATGCAGAATTCCTCATGCTGATGAGTGACTGACAAAAGCTAATCAAACTCATTGTTTCAGCCAGGTACTATCCATCTCATTTGTGAAAGGGTAGGACACCACAGGAAACAGGAGCAAGCTGCTCCTGTCTTTACGTACAAAAGCTTACATTGCTGCACTAGGCCACTGAGCACCTCTCCAAACTAGCTGCGCTGGCCCTTGACACGTGAGGGAATCTGTGCCTCACAGAAGCACCCTGAGAGAGGTTTTTACAAAACCTGTATTTTCACCTTCACTTGCCAAGTGGGAGTTCAAGTGGATTGTGACTAAAGAGTGAAAAAGAAACAGAGTAGCAGCTGGCTGTGTGATGAACGCGGTTTGGTTTGGTGACGAGTGGGGAGACGTCGGAAGACCATTTGGTCTCATCTTTGATATCAGACGTAATTAGTAGCATGCCTGATATTTGAGAGAAAACCAGCAGCATTAACTGATCGGGCCTCCAATCCTGACGTTCCTCAGACACACATCCCGTGCCTTTCAAGGATCCTTTACTCAGAGAAGGATAAAGAAAATGGCTGAAGGCAAATTCTACTGCCTAGGACAGGTGATGGGTCGTGGTATGGTTCCCTCCACAATTAATCTGACTCCTCTGGTAATACTGACGGCAGATTAGTATGTGTGCTGGTCATCTCACTTAACACTGGCCACGTGAAGGCTTGGCATCCAGTTTTAACTAGCCGTCCATTTGAGATAATCAGTGAAGAGAGGTAAGGACTGCTCGTATACGATACGCTCCAGTTGCCTTAGATGGTGATTTTATGAAAGAACAAATCAGCATCTTTCCACCGTCCATGGCAGGAGATGAGATGTTTAGCTCAGACTAGATGTCAAACCTTTTTCTGGCTGTAATTACCTTAGATGATTGCTACTTCACTGCTGTCCATTCAGTGTTCTTTCTGACGTTACTGCAGATGACAGTTCAATTATTAACGGATAGGCATTAAAAACAGATGAAATTCCATCATACTTGGGTCGACTGGTCCCTTGCTACAAAGGCTGGAGTCTGACAGAAGCCAGAGGATAGTCAATGAATGACAGGCAGAGAATGACCAAGAATAATACCCACAAAGAGCAAACATTCTTTTCCACTACAGGGTCTGTATTCTGCTTGAGCGGTACTCGGCAGAGATGGTCGGGACACAAAACCCTTCAGCACATGGCTGTACCTGCGGATGCACGGCAATGCCTCTAGAGCCTTTCCTTGTCAATATTAATTACCTTCTGCCAGTGCTCATCTAAGGTAGGTTTGAATTCATGGCTGAGAGTGAAGCAACCCTCTATCCTATTGCTATAAAGATGCGTCCCAGCTACAGCTTTTGGGTGAAAGACTTCGGCACATTTGACAGAGCTACAACTTCTTGGGCACAACTGCCATGTAGTCCAATGTAGCAATGCAGCACATGCCAAAACGCTGATGTGGTCTCGCATCAGTTCAGGTCTGTTAGTGTGCTAGCAGCGACTTTCTTTAGCAACGGTACAAGAAATCCCAGACCGAAGGTTGTATTTGCACAAGAAACTCCCATTCAAGATCATGTTACCTTGGTTTTGCTGCTGCTAATAGTCAAGCGAGTTGGACTAGTGCCGACACAAATACGTTTTTATCTACTACACCTCCAAGTGAAATGCAGGCGTTGGCAAAGAGCCGTTTGGTCTTTTCCATTCTCCATGACAGATAAATAGAATGACCCATTGCTGTCTTCGGAACCCTCAACCCTCCTGGTGGAACTGTTCCATTAGATAGTAACAGGGGAGACACAACTTTCCACTTGTTACTTTTTAATTCGACAAGCAAGCTCCCTACCCTGGTCTTCAGGAGAGCAGACTTTGGCCTCTTCAGGGATCTGCTTGGCAGAGGAGCATGAGATAAACTCCTGGAGGGAAGAGGGGCCCCCGAAAGCTGGTTAGTATTCAAGGATCACCTCCTCCAAGCTCAGGAGCGATGCGTCACGACAAAGAGGAAGGCGGGCAAAAATGCCAGGCAGCCTGCATGGATGAGGGGGAGATACAGAGAAAATGTCCGAGCAGCCAGGGATCAGGCCAGGAAGGCCAAAGCCCTGGTGGAGTTAAATCTGGCTAGGGACATCAAGGGCAACAGCAAAAGCTTCCGTCGGTCTGTCGGTGATGAAAGGAAGACTAGGGAAAATGTGGGCCCTCTCCAGAAGCAAACGGGAGACCTGGTTATCCGGGATATGGAGAAGGCTGAGATACTCAATGACTTTTTTGCCTCAGTCTTCACTGGAAACAGCTCCAGCCACACCACCCAAGTTTCAGAAGGTAAAGGCAGGGACTGAGAGAATGAAGAATCACCCACTGTAGGAGAAGATCAGGTTCAAGACCGTCTAAGGAACCTGAAGGTACACAAGTCCACGGGACCTGATGAGATGTATCTGTGAGTGCTGAGGGAACTGGCAGATGAAGCAGCTGATCCACTCTCTGTCATATTTGAGAAGTCGTGGCAGTCCAGTGAAGTCCCCACCAACTGGAAAAGAGGAAACAGAACCCCCATTCTTAAAAAGGGGGAAAAAAGAATGAGGGGTAATGGTTTTAAACTAAAAGGGGGTACACTCAGATTAGATATAGGGAAGAAATGCTCTCCTGTGAGGGTGGTGAGGCACTGGCCCGGGGTGCCCAGAGCAGCTGTGGCTGCCCCCTCCCTGGAAGGGTTCAAGGCCAGGTCGGACGGGGCTGGGAGCAGCCTGGTGTAGTGGGAAGTGTCCCTGCCCGTGGCAGGGGGGTTGGAACGAGGTGATTGGTATTGCCCCCTGTCCATCCCAAACAGTGTTTTCTTTGGTGAACAGCTCATCTGAACTGAAAACCAGCACAAGCCTGCATATGGATTTTAAAGATAAATAAAGATTTTGAGATAGGTGGGAATATCAACAGCGGTATTAGCCCCGTTCTATTATTACTAGCAGCAAATTAGAAGTACCTCGTTTCACATGGAATTTAAGAGAACATCTTGCTGCTCTCACACTTTGCTTCACCTTATGGTAAGGTAAAGGCGAGGTTACTTCATGGAACGATTTAGAACTGTCCACATGAAAATGAAGAAATAATAGGAAGATGCACATCGTAACGTACAAAAATCGCTCTAGTGGAAAGCATCTCCATCCTTCACAGACAATAATAATCTCACACATCCTCCCTTTCTTACTCTTTCTTTTTGCCTTCTCAAATTGCTAAAGCATGTACACTGCATGATGCAACTGTAAAATCACCTCCTCTGAAAACACAGTTTGCTCTGCTGCTTAGATTTAATTTCATAAAGAGAGACTTCCCAGACAACGTAACATTTCAGGACAAAATGTACAGCGAGAAACATACACAAGTTTTAGGAGTATAAAGTGACATACACAAGTTTTAGGAGCATAAAGTGACATATTATTTCTGGAAGCGAGAACAACTTTTCTACTCTCGGTTTCCTGCACTCGCCCTCAACTCTCTGCAGGTAAAAGCATTCTAAAGCAAGACGTCTTCTTTTAAAAGTTAAGAAATGATGCTATGAAGGAAGCCATCAGAGTTGCTACTGTGAGAGGCAGTTTCTTTCTTCCTCGGAGAAACATGTCCTCTGCTCCCGGTTCCTGCTGGCTTGATGACCGCTGGCCCCAAGCAGGAAGAAGACTCGCTTTTCCCTCTTCTAAGCACTGATTACATCCTCAGTGCAAGACCAGTGGTCCCGACGGCCAGCCACTACCCTTTCTCTGCTCTCCGTGCTAAAATATAAATCCCCTCAAAGGACTGCTGGTGTCCCCCAAAGCCAGGTAGGGCCTGGAGCTTCTGTGTGGTCTCAGCAAGTCTCACCGCCCACTTCTTCAGGGTGGGCAGCAGAGCAGGAGGTGCTGATCTCCTCTCTCTGGTGACCAGCAACAGGACACGAGGAGATGGAAAGAAGCTGTGTCAGGGCAAGTTCAGAGGGGACATTAGGAAAAGGTTCTTCACTGAGACGGTCCTTGGTCACTGGAACAGGCTCCCCAGGGAAGTGGTCATGGCACCAAGCCTGCCAGAGTTCACGGAGTGTCTAGACAATGCTCTTTTAGTTGTATGACTTAGTTGGAGGTATTTCTGCGAGGAGTTGGACTCAATGATCCTCGTAGGTGCCTTCCAACTTGAGATATTCTGTGATTCTGTGATTCTTCTTTAACACATCTGGCAGTGACGTGGCAAAGAGTATAAAGACAAAACTCAGGTCAGCAAGACTAGGAGTCTGTTTCTGTTGCTAAATATTGCGTGGATGTTTCAGTCAGGTCATGGGATGCTACGCTACCCGTTAGTTCACACCAGGAAGAACTGGCTGTGGATGTGGAGGTCGGGGCCATCCTGAGTGACCATGAGGCATTGGAGTTCAGGACCCGGAGAGGCCCTATCAAGGCAAAAACCAGGAACACAACCCTGGACGTCAGGAGAGCAGACTTGGGCCTCCTGAGGAGCCTGCTTTGCAAAATCCCATGGAATATGTTCCAGGAAAGAAGAGGGTTCTTTCACAAGAGGGTTCTTCACAAGAGCTGGTTGATATTCAAGGATCACCTCCTCCAAGGTGAAGAAAGCTCCATCCCAACAAGTAGGAAATCAAAGAAAAGCAGCAGGAGACCGGCATGGGTGAGTAAGGTGCTCCCAGGAGAACTCAGGCATAAAAAGGAAGATTATAAGGAGTGGAAGGCAGGACAGGTGACCCAGGAGGAGTAGAGAGTTGCTGTCTGATCTTGCAACGATAGCACCGGGAAAGCCAGGGCTGATCTGCAGTTGAATCCGGCAGCATTTCTGGATGTGAGCACGTGGAGGTTTAGTTTTTGTTATTAAGTGGTTTCCCCTATTAATTTATGAAGAGAAACAGGGTCTTCATGGAAAATTAATCCTTGCAGTTTTAAATTTAGATTTCCTCTGAAAATGCAGAAAGTGGCATCACCGTGTAATTATTTATTATTTAATAATAAACTAACAAGTTACAGTGACCATGGAAACCCACGGAGCAACCAATTGCTTTTATAATTTTAGCTCCTATTGCTGCAGCACATTGACTGTTGTCTTTATTAGGATTGGATTACTGACTTGTTTTCTTGTTTTGTCTTTGAATGTTGTGGTTGATGGCATGGTTTCCCA
Organism: Tyto alba; assembly: GCF_018691265.1. Lineage (NCBI taxonomy): Eukaryota > Metazoa > Chordata > Aves > Strigiformes > Tytonidae > Tyto > Tyto alba. Next base: position 34,100,710 of record NW_024881318.1, read on the forward strand.
GGTTTTTGATCCCTATTGGTCATGCCAGGGGATAAACAGAACATATTAATCACATTTCTGTCTCTGTTGGAGAGGATAGCTTGTTACAATGTTCTTGCGGCATTCTATTATATTGAAGTCCCTCTTCCCCACTAAAACATACAGTCACTGCACTTAAAATTAAAGGATTTTTGGTAAACGAAGGTCAGTGGTCTTCCTAGTAATGTGCAGTCCCATTCTTATCTTGAGCTTGTTGAACACAAAAGCTGTATTTTTGCCTAATACTGTAAATAGGCTGGGATGCACTGCCCACAACTCTGTTGATGAAGAAATAAATTACCTTGCTAGGCTCTTGATGCTTTGCTTTAATAAGCAGGAAAAACATATTGATCAAAAAGAGGCCTTTTCTACACATGCCCGTAAAACAAACAGCTTGAGCAGGACCTCTGAGGGCAGGGGAAGAGAATATGTCATCCTACACGGATTGTCAGTCAGGAGAGTGCTAGCAGTGCTAACTCATGTCTTCAGCAAGAATGAGTCACTCACTGGGTGACTAAGAAAAAGTTGGAGGGTTATCAAAAAGAATTAGTAACATATATTTTGGCACTTAAAAGAGAAAATATGTGAAAAGGAAGAGAGGTCAAGTCAAGGGGGTAGGCTTTGTGCAGATACATCTTTCATTTAACCAGCATAAGCTGAAAAAAGGGTGTGAGTACAGATGCTTCTGGCTTTGCAGGAGTCCCAGAAGTCTTATGTATATTTAAAGCAGTAAGTCCTAAAAAAGAGTCTTGAAATCAGAGATACAACTGTTCTCTTCTTTTCCTTTCCTGTGTGTCCTGCCAATGTGTCATGCAGTTAGCATACCAAACTCGACTCTTGGTTACTTGGGACCAAGGTCGGTAGGACTGACATTCCTGCTGACAGCTGCAGGATGGGTAGCCCTCCAGAAATGGTCCGTGGCAATCATGTTGCTGTGCCTGTTCTCTTTGACTGCACTTACAGTCTGTGTTTGCTCCACTGCTGTGGTTTTGTCACCAGTTCAGAGCCTACATGTTTTCCACTCTATAGTCCTTCGTTACGACTTTACAACGCACTGTACTGTCTTCCTCTTTCTATCTAGATCAATGTGTTCTCCCTTTATTGAGCTATTCTGTGAGCAGGGACTTCTGATTTCAGAGCTCTTTCATTTGCCTTTAATTCAGAGAAGGCTGCTCTTCAACTATCACAGCTGTTCGCTCATCCCTAGCTGCAGCTCAGCCAAACCAATTAGCAATGGTGGTGGTGCCTCTGCGAGAACATATTTATGAAGGGGAACCTTACAGTGAGTTGCGACTTGTGAGGAAGAGTAACAATCAGGACACCTATTTGAACACCAAGGTCAGTGGACAGAAGAAGGAATGGTTGGATGTACACACGAGCAGAGACCTCTGCATCCCATGTTGAGAGGCAGGGCCACCCCCCCTGCCAGCCATGGAGGTCCACAGTGGAGCAGAGGCTGACTTAAAGACTGTGGAGAAGTCCACAGCAGGACAAGCAGCTGCGCTTAAAGGAAGCCAGGACTCTGAGGTGAGACGCGGCCCGCGCTGTTGTAGTTCGGTGCTGGGAGGGCTGTGACATGCGGGGGGGACCCACGTCTGAACAGCATGGGAACGGCTGCAGCCTGTGGGGAGGAATCATGCCGGAGAATATTCATGGAGTACTGTCTCCAGTCAAAGGGGAGCACATGGAGCAGGGGAGGAATGTGCGGTGTTCACCTCATGTCCTGAGCAGAAAGGAGCAGTGAGCTGACTGTGACCCCCATCCTCTGCCCCCTGCGCTGCTGGGGGAGGAGGCAGAGGGATCAAGACCAGAGCTGAGCCTGGAAAGAAGGGAGGGATGGGGGGGAGGTGTTTTTGGACTTGATGGGGCTTCTCACTGTCCCACCTTGTCTGTTAAGTGCTGTCATTGCTAGCATTTGAATTAAACTGATATTCTTTTTTTTTCTTCCCCTAACGAGTCTGTCTTTTGCCTATGACTGTAATGGGTGAGCCACTCTCCCTGTCCTTATCTGGTTTACTGATCCATTTTGCTTCATTTTCTCATTCCTATTTGTCGTTGTTTGAGCCTGGTCAGCAGCCAACCACCACGCAGTGGCTCTCTCTCCCTTCTCTCCCGGCAATAAGAAGGGACAGAGAGTCAGGCTTGGGGTTTGAGATAGGGCTCGGATGGAGAAAAAAATCACCCTTTATGGGCACAAGCAAAAGGCAGACTCGTTAGGGGAAGAAAAGAAAAGAACATACATTTATTCCAGACACTAACAACACATAACACAGTAGGACAGTGAGAAGCATTGCCACATCTTGAGAACACCTTCCCCCCACCCCTCCCTTCTTCCCAGGCTCAGTTCTGCTCCCGATATCTCTACCTCCTCCCCTCAGTGGTGCAGGGGCAGGGAATGGGGGGTGCAGTCAGTGCTGCCACTTTTTCCATCTTTGGTGGGGGGAGCTTCTGGAACTTGTTCCCCCGGCTCCATCATGGTCCCCCTCTCACAGCGGACAGTCCTCCACAAACTTTCTCCAACGTGAGTTCCTCCCATGGGCCACAGCATTCCCCACACTGCTCCATCGTGGGTCACCAACTTTCTCCAACTGGAGTCCCTCCCACGGGCTGCAGCCCTTCCTGAGCTGCTCCGGTGTGGGACACCCCCGCATGCTGCAATCTTCCCAGCGCTGAATTACAGCAGCGGGGCTACCTTTTCCCACAAGACCCCGGCCTTCTTCGGGCACAGACACCTTGATCATTCAGACAGAAGCCACAGGCCACAAATCAATGTCTGCTCCACCATAGATCTTCATGGGTGGCAGGGGGGGCTGTCCTGCCGTCTCACCACAGGATACAGGGGGGTCTCTGCTCTGGCACACCTCCCCCCTCCTTTCTTCCTCCGTTCCTCCACTGACCTTGGTGTTCACGCAGCTGCAGCAACTCCTCCTCACAAGTCCGATTTCCCGTCACCACGTCCCTTCTTAAATACATTATCACAAAGGCGCAGCTGATTGGCTCAGTTTTTAAGCAGAGGTGGAGCTGACTTGGAGCTGGGGGTGCTTCAAGAAACTTCTCACAGGGGGCCGCCCCTATAGTCCCTCCCCTGCCACCAAAAAAAACCTCCACCACTCACTCAACCCAGGACACTATTCCTGAAAGGGCAAGACCTGAGTGAACGGCTGCATGGTGCTCAGTTGCCATCTGGGCTCAAACCACAACACCAGATTAAAGAGAAACTTAAGCAAACTGGGCATATGTAATTTCATATGACATAAGAGGTTGCACCCAGAAATGCTGAAGGAGCTGCATGATGTCACTGTAAGTTCAATCTTGATTATCTTCAAAAGGTCACAGCAACAGGGAGAGGTTCCTGAAGACTGGAGGAAAGCCAATGTCACTCCCATCTTTAAGAAGGACAAGAAGAAAGATCCAGGGAACTATAGACTGGCCAGCTTCACCGTAATTTCTGGGAAGATAATGGAGCAACTAATCCTGGAAGACAATCTTCCAAACATGTGAAGTACAAGACAGTAGTCAGGAATAGTCAGTGTGGATTCACAAAGAGGAAGCCATGCATCACCAACCTGATAACTTTCTACAATGAGGTCACTGGCTTGGTGGATGTAGGGAGAGCAGTGGATGTTGTTTATCTTGACTTTAGTAAGGCTTTAACGCTGTCTTCCCATAACATCCTCACAGAAAAGCTGATAAAGTAAAGGTTAGATAAGTGCACAGTGAGGGGCATTAAAATAGCCTGAACATCCAGGCCCAGAGGGTTGTGATCACGGGCTTAGAGGCAAGTCATTAGCAGTGTATCCCAGGGGTCAATACTGAGGCCAGTACTGTTTAACATATTCACCAATGACCCAGAGTGCACCCTCAGAGAATACACAGACAGTACAAAACTGGGAGGAGTAGCTGATCCATAAAATGGTTGGTTGTACTGCCATTCAGGGGGATTGAAGACAGACAAAAGGATGTCCGAGAGCAATCTCATGAAAGTTAACAAGGATATATGCAAAGTCCTGCATCCAGGAAAGAACAACCCTGGGCACCAATACTATGCTGTGGTACAGTACATGCTATGGACTAACTGGCTAGAGATCAGCTTTGCAGAGAAAGATCTTAGGGTCCTGGTGAACAACAGTCTGACCCTGAGCTATCAGTGCAACCCCATGGCAAATCAGCCAACAACTTCCTGGGCTGCATTTAAGTGGGGTTTGGATTAGCTGACCTCCAGAGCACCATCTCAAGCTGAATGATTTCATAATTCTCAAGCAAAGCCGGATTTAAAGAATGTAACTTGTCATGGATTAAAGTATTTGTGAAAACAGTTAAAATACACATGACTGTTAAATATAGGGCTGATAAAACATATGCACACTGGAATAGGACTGTGGAATATAAAATCAGGACCTAGGTAAACCTAAGGTATTCTAAACAGCTATCACTTTAGCCTGGAAGTACTGATCACCTGAGAAACACTGTTTTCCTCTCTTTATGCCAGGCAAATACTCAGAAGAGCAATGCCCTAGTAATTGTTAGTGCTTTGAAGCATTCAGATGGAACTCCAAACCAGCTAAACTCAAAGGTTTATTGATGTGTTGTGGTTTAACCCCAGCCAGTAGCTAAGCACTACACAGCACCTTCCAGTGGGATGGGGAGGAAAATCGATAAAACTCCTGGGCTGAGGTAAGAACAGCTTAATAACTAAAATAGAATAAAATATAATAAAAACAACAATAAAAAATAGAGATAGTAACAGTAATAGTAACAGTATTAATTATGGTACTAATAGTAGTGAAAATTAGTATAACAAAATGTGATAGAAATAAAACCCAAGAGAAGACAAGTGATGCACTGGGCAACTGCCCACCACCCGCTGACCGATGCCCCAGCAGCAATTCCCCCCCCAGCCCATGCGCTGAGCCTGACGCTCCATGGTATGGAATAGCCCGTGGGCTAGTTCAGGTCACCTGTCCTGGCCACGCTCCCTCCCAGCTTCTTGTGCACCCCCTCGCTGGGGGAGCAGGGGGAACTGAAACGTCCTCAGCTCAGGGTAAGTGCTACATAGCAACAGCTCAAGCATCAGTGTGTTACCAACATTATTCTCACACTGAATCCAAAACACAGCACGGCACCAGCTACTGGGAAGAAAATTAACCCTATCCCAACTGAAACCAGACATGACAAAACCCCAGAAACACCATCCACTAACTTAAGTGACAAGCAAAAGACTCTGACTCATCTAAGCAGAACTGTGGGGACTGGCAATCACGGCCATATCATCAGGTACCTCAGTTTACTGGCCTGTTGGTAAGTACAACCAGTCCCAGAGATTTCAAAAGGAAGCAGAAGGACTATCTCAAAAATATGAAATAAACTGCCCATGGATTCCTTACCAAGTACAGAAATGTACAGATTGGTTTATGTCCAAAAGAAAAGGGGGGGCTAAAATGTATTATATTTTTATAGTATCTAAATGTGTCTTTGAATTATTTGTTTGTGATATCTTTTCATTTCCTGAATGTTGCTGACTGACCTGATTTCTACCACCTGTTAGTGAGTTTGACAGGCCAATTACATACTGAACAAAAAAATATTCCTATTTACATTTTCAAATTTGTTGTTAAATTTCTTCAGTCTTCTGCTGATCTAGTAGTTCAAGCCAGGATAGACCAAAATGCTGAAATTAATGCTAACAAAAATTCACCTTCTTAATGCAGTACAACAGTTTTAGGACTTACATATCTGATAACAAAAGATGGTCTGTCCTCATTTTCTGATTTGCACTCAGCAGACCCCAGGTTCAGTCTTGATGGCTGCTGCTGATTTTCTCTGCAGAGTTCACAGAAGTGGTGTCCAGTGTTTAAGAGAAGGAGCTTGTGATTCCAAGGACCTTGTGTGCCTTCCATAGCTTTCACCCCTGTTCACTGATGTCTCGCATTGTGTTAGTGATCAGTTCCTTCATTTGGGTGATCTTTGATTCTCTGTTCTGTTTTGGCCCTGGCAGAGAAATTCACTGTTGTACAACTACCTTAGTAAAAACAGGTACAAGTCATTTGCAATTCCTTGCAAAGAAGACTAAGCTGTAAGTAGAAATTAGTTCAGCAGAAATTGACCATATGATAGCAGAATCTGGATCTTTGTATGTACAAAATGGAAGAATCTGTGAATCTGGTCTGGAGTGCAACAAAGTCAAAATCAGAAAACAGTCAGCATGGGCTCAAATATCCTATCTCCTTCCATATTATCCCAGTTGTATAATCTCTTACCTAGAGCTCAATCCTGAAAGATTGTTCCCTGGCTGTCACAGAGCTCAGAGAAGGATGAAGTAAAACACTTATGAGCTTAAAAAATTCAGAACCTTGGTTAAAATCTTGAAATTCTGACTTCTGTGGAAGTTAATGCAAATAAAGCTTGTAAGTATCTCAGATCAAGAGATAATTTGTGGGGCCAAATTCAGCAGCTTGTAACTCAAACAAATGTACTTTATCTGCTGTGTGTGTTTTGTTCCAGCAGGGAGTGCAAAATTAGGATATTTATCTAATAGATAAGCTTTTTTATATATATAGCCACTAAACAAGGCACACAAAGCACTGGTAGCACTTTTTCATAGAAGGCCTAACAGGTTGCAATCCAGTCTGGATCAGAGGATGCTATGATAAATTGGGGAAGCATGAGTTCACTAAGCATGCAAAGAGGAATGTTTGTAAAAGCTAGATATAAACCACTGTCAGCAAAAGACAGGAGGTAGTGAAATGCCATCAAATCAAGAGGTCATTATCTGCTCAAATCTTACCTTCAATAGAAAGCAATGCAAGGACTATTTGGTTTTGTGGGCTTTCCCTGGAACAAACTGCTTAATAATTAGGAAATAAGAGCACCTGGAATAGCAGATAAAAAAATGAGAAATGGATGGCTTTAGTTCAGTCAGTCAGATTTGCTGTTGTTAAAAATCTAGGACCCCTAGCATAGCCTTAAACCTTACCTACCATTGCTGCCTAAGGTATCTAGATACCAAGCCAACAGCAAAACTAGACTCAAATAAACTCAGTCAAAGGTTATAAAACTGTAACCAGATCTGCATCCTTACCATAAACACTTACATAATCCTTCCTTCTATACTGAAGTAGAAGCTCTGTAATGGTTGCTCTTGTGGAGAACTCTATTTTTGGTGCTATTCCCTTAAAAATAACAGTTACAGGGAAAAGATTAAAAACATAATCACTGCATATGCATCGCCCTTATAATCAGAACACTTAAGTCCCTCATTGCAACCACAGAATCAAGTGTCACTAAAAGAGGCACTGCAGCTAAAAAAAGACTTGTGGCAAACTCACCAGCAAAGAACAGTTGTAAAGCAATTTTACTATGAAAAGCAGTAATTTGATTTTAGTCTGCTCTTTCAATAGGTATTAACCATGCAAGAAGGGAAACATGATGCACAAAGCCAGCAAGATCAAAATGTATGCCCGAGGCACTAGCACTGCCCCAGAGCATTTCCTCATAAAGCAAATATTGTGAAGAAAAGTGAGTAGAATCCTTTGAACTACAGAGAAGATATATAGCTCTTTACTGTTTGATTAGCAGCTCCATTTACACACTAGTCTTCCTGGTGGATCAGGGTGGCCCAAAGGACACCTTCCAAAATGGTGTGAAAAGGAATTCCAGCTTGCCTTTCAAGGCAGGTAATGTCATGACAAATACTGTAAAAGACACTAATGATCTCTAACTAGAAAAAAAAAAAAAATAAAAGAAAAATCTGTTCACTTGCCTTCATCTTTGAATTGTGCATTTCTAGCAATTCCTCTTTCTTCTACAAGAGCAACAGAAATCACAGTACAGTACCTTCAAACTATATTTGCCCGTACCATTATGCAAAGAGGAGGAGAAAACAGAAGCAGCAGCAATGAAGAAGCAAAGAAATGAGCTCTCCATCTGTTGGCTTTACAGGATTGGCTCGCTCCAGAAGAACAAAAACCTGAGACCCTGCAATGACAAAGGAATGCTAAGTGAATTAAAGTCAAGGGATGAAAACTTTTTAAATTAATACAACATCTGCTTCTGTAGGTATGACTGAAAAAGTCTGGCTAAAGGTTACTTGCAATGATGAAAAAGAATGTACACAAATCATTGTTATAAATAATTTTTTCCCTCTCCTTGCCCCCCTACCAATAATAAATAAGATTTTTGCTTTTAAAAGACTAGATAGTCATTAACTTCATGACTTGTCACAGATTTCAAAATAAAGAATTGGTGATGGAAAAAATAAAAAGCACACCTGACAGGTTAACCTAATGTTACATTAGGTGTCAGAACACAGCCTGGCCTAAGAATAGAAAAATCATGTAATTGACTCAAGGAGAAGTTGTAGAGGCTGACACTCAAATGGTTAAATTCAGAGCAATGTATGAAGGGTGTCATGTGTACCAGATGATGTCCTTTAGAAAGACAGTCAGACAAGCAGATGGACAGACTATGTGAATACATGGACCTACTTCAGCATTTTAGTTATTCAACTATTCAAGCATTTTAAAAATCATACTTACTTCCAAGCATTTCAGTCACTGTAGCAGGATCTACAGCACTTTCAAACACCTTCAGGAAAACTGTAATAAGTAAACAAATTCATTATAACACCAACTGATTTAACAATCTAGCATTCATAAGAACACTTTAATACCTATTCAAAATAATTCCCCTATTCTTTGTCAAGCTGCCACTAAGCAAAATCAAACTTAACTAATACCTTATATCTATGTTTGTGTACTTTAAGATATAATTTACATTTTAAAGCTACACAATATTTTGAAAAAAATACTTTAAAGCTGAAATTGCATATTCATCCATGTCTGCATCAACTTCAGAACAGTCTGTACTTTGCAGGAGAAATTATCATGTTCACAGTACCATAACTGCAATTCTATGAACTGTAAAATAGCAGAACCACAAGTACAATTAGGAAATCTATGTTTTGAAAAACACGTAAATTTTTAGCTGATCATATAGGTCACATCCTGAAAGAAAAACTTAAAAGCTCTAACTGCAAGCACCTGAAAGCACAGGTAATCTTTTGCAGGGATTATAGACAAATGAGAAGGTGTTAGGAAGTTTCCCTGTATGTTTCTATGTATTATGTAAAGATTGCCCAAATATCTTATAAAAATAAAATTAATTAATAAATCATCTATGAAATGTCTTTCAAGAAACAAATTCAAATGCATTCGCCTGTATCTAGCTCTTGTTTATTTTAATACAACAAATTATGTCTTATTCAAATATACTCTTCTCATGCCTTGGAGTGCAATTCTGACCCCTTTGATACCACTGATTTTATTTGGGCGTTCACGCTGGACATTCTACCTATCTAAAGAATCTGCCCTCAGCTGCAACCCACTTATGAATATTTGCTGCTTTTTTGTTTCTTTTGAATGTGCCAATATCCTTCTTCAAATCATATCAGTCTTTTCAGACAATACTTTAGCAACAGTTGTTTTCTGAGAGGGCTGTGCAAAGCCATATTTTCCCTAAGAAAATGTGTTGCTTCATGATAGTTGACACCTACTAATGAAAGTCACGTGCACAAAAAACACATTACTGTGAGGTGAGACAAACAATGAACTTATCTAACAACATCTACTTCATAATTACTTTGATGCTCCTTTTACGACTGGGTAAATATACAAGAAACTATTCTTCTATGGACGTGTGTTGTATTACCCACTTCTGGTCAGAACATGGCAATGGGCTCCTATTGCAGAGAGACTGAAAAGTCGTGTGTTCAGATGTGTGCTTGCCTTGAGACAGGGTAAGGGTCTGGAGCAAAATTATGCTTTGTAGCTTTCAGATGCATTAACTATGTAACTTTTCACTTGTGTCAATAATAACCACAGGAGGAAAGGGAAAGTAATCATGTCCCTCAAGGAAAGGCCTCTTGTGAGCCAGCCACAAAGAATCTTAGAGAAACAGACAAGTAGAGTGGTTTGAAAAAGAATGGAGAAGAATCTGAAATGAAATAGGTCAGAAAGACACTGTTTCTCTAAACTTCATCTATTCCTGTTTTGCAGTGGCTTCAGCATGGTTTTCCTTGTCAATAGACATAGTCATTCAGTCTTAACCATTTTTTAAAAAACAGTTTTCAAACACAAAATACCATTCACCAGAACTATAGCCAATGAGAATACTACAGAGTACAGGAAAAACACACTGAAGACTCCTGTACTCACTGGTTCCAGGTGTTAGAGTGGCATGTAAAATGGCAAAACCATCCGTCTATCACTTATTTGAGTCTTTATTTACATGACATGTCTCCTGTACTGACAAAAATTTTGAATAGATGATAGCCACATTAGAATTGAGGTAGCATATTGCTTCCAGAACAACCATATCTGAAACAGAGTAAATTCAATTACTCTCATGTACATTGTTGCCGTTAATGATATTAGGTAAGAACTGTCCATGTGAGAAATGACCTCTCATAACTGCTGTTGTCAAAGGTCTAGATCATCAAATCTTAAAGAAATATTAAAATCTACTCCATTACAGAAATGGGCCTAATACTTAAATCCTACCATGTTGAAACACATGCAAAACAAGAATAACCAGTCAGTTGTAAAGAAAAATAAGTCTGTGTATGAATTACAGCTTGTATAAGGCTTAAGACTTTCTAGTCCAATAGCATGTAACAAGTGAAAGTCACCTTTTCAAAGCACATCATCTCATGAAACAAAAGAGGGAAAACAGGAGGAAGGCATTCTGTCTCTTTGTGTTGACCCAAGATGCACAAACTGAGAAAAATGTCATGTTTCTCAGGCAGAAACACATCAGGACATGTAAGGAAAGAAAAAAATACATTCACATGAGACTCCTTAGCCCAGTCTTACACACTGCATCTCTCAGAAGGGACTCAGCAGGCCCTTGGCTTCATTACTGATCGTCCCAAAAGGGTGCCAGTTAAGATCTATCCTTTGGAATGCTCTCATTTTGTATTTTTGACTTTTCTTTTTCATCATTTCATGTAACAGGGAGTGATTCCATAGATCTTAGCATTACACACAAGAGAAACATTCAATACCTGTAAGGAAATGAATGAGTGAAAGCCACCAATTTTTTTTTTTTCTTATATCTGATGAGAAGATCTGTTATGAGCAACATCTTGGTATTATCCATGGCAGTAATCCCCTTCATTAAATAAACATCAAACAGCAAGAAAAACCTCACATGTAATCTAGTCTTTTCCTTGCAAACTCTTTCTAGCAGACCTTATACCTGCAACCCCAAAGAATCAGTCAGAGCCCCCTGTTTGGAGGAAGACCTAAATACCCATGGATGAGAAACTATGGCTACAATGAGGGCACGTTTTAATCTTCACAGGGATATTATCAATGGAAAGCTATGCCCTCATTTTATGTTAACTTCCATTTCAAGGTGAGAACCAAGCTGTTAAAATCCGGACCGCTCCCTGGGAGCTCTTGTAGCTGTACGTGCATTCACAGATACGCATACACAAACACATCATGTGTATATACATATGCACATGTATAATACATATACGGGAACACATCTGTTCGTGTCTGTGCAGCTTTGCCATATGGTGCCTGTAAGGGGAAGAAAGAATGTTTTCACATGACAAGCCTGATAAGAATAACGGGAGGCAGCAGAACCGGTAAAGATCTGATTGAAACAAGGAATCAGGACGGTAAGATTGAAACAATATCCAATTAAAATAGTGGTGAAAAGAGGGCTTGAACCTCTAGTAAATCTAATTCTAAACATGTTTGGATTACTAATATGCCTATTATTACTATAATTAATATAATTATTAACATAATTACTGATAACTATTATTATTATTATCATATTACTAATATGATTGGCATTCACCAAATTAAATATAACACTCCAATATTGGCGGTAAAGAAAGCTAATGGGAAGAATTACCGGCTGGTACAGGATTTAAAAGCAACTAATACAGTAGCAGAAGATACACATCCTGTAGTAGCAAATTCACATACATTGTTAACTACATTACATGAAAAATTAAGGTCGTTTACAGTGATTGATTTAAAGGGTGACTTCTTTTGCATCACCTTAAGGTTGGAGGGCCAGGAATTGTCTGCCTTTGAGTGGGAAATCCCTGAAACAGGCCGCAAAACAATTAAGGTGGCTGGGCAGTAACGTCTCAAAGGCAAATATTGCTAACTCCTAGCTTAATGAAAAAGGTGGCCACAAAAGAACCTGAAGCTACTCATTGAGGAATGGAAAGCCTGGTTAAATATTTGTGGAAAACTATAATTAGTAGACACATGACTGAAACTGTAAAATCAGTTGTTGAAAAATGTGAAATTTATAAGATAAATAATCTTAATACAGGCAGTAAGGTAGTTTTGGGAATAACTAGGAGAGGACTGATTCCAGGACAATATTATCAGATAGGTTTTGCTGAATTACCAAGAACAGGGAGATATAGATATCTCTTGGTCTTAGTGGACACGTTTAGTGGATGGCCAGAAGCCTACCCCTGTTGCACCAATATGGCTCGTGAGGTAGTGAAACAGCTGCTGAATCAAATAATGCCCTGATTTGGTATACCAGCAGGCATATCTTCAGATAGAGGTCCCCATTTTTATCACAGAAGTTCAGAAAGTGGGAAAAGCATTTAGGGATTAGATGGGACCTACATACCCCATAAAGGCCTCAGGCCAGTAGAAGGCTAGAACATTTGAACTAAAACTCTCCAACTAAAACTGAGTATGATATGCCAGGAAATCTGATTAAAAGCACTACAAATAGCATTATTAAGAATAAGAATACAGACTGGAAAAATCACATAAGCCTGTATGAATTAATGTATCAGTTCCTGAAGACTTTTCTTTGCAGCAAAGCCAGGATCTCCAACAACACCTGTTGGCCCTGGGGAAGACCCTCCAGCAGCTTCACAACCAGATTTGCATCACCAAAGTGGGTAGACACTCCGGCTCACCGATTCCAACCAGGGGACTGAGTCTAATTTAAACATGGAAAGATGAGCCACGGGCAACTAAGTGGCAGGAACCCTTCGAGGTACTATTGACCACCTATACAACACTGAAGGTAGCAGAGAAGGGACCTTGGATACACTACTCTCGGGATAAAAGAGGCTCTGCTCCATGGATGGTGAAACAAAAATCATCACTCAATTTGAAGTTTGTAAGAAAAACTTGTGGGTAATAATTTCAACTGTTTTATTATTATATATATATATATAATAAAAAAAAAAAAAAAAAAAAAAGAAGGCAGGGGACCAGCTTTTTAACCAGGTCGGACTTAGGGCAAGAAATTAAATGGTAAAAGAATTTAATATAGACTGGTCCTGATTGACTAGCTGGTTTCCATCCCTTCCATGGGTAAAGCAATTTGTTGTTATTATAATTTTGATAATCTTTACATGCTTGATCACTCAAATATGACTGTTACAATCTTGTTTAGTATTATATATTACATATATTACATCATATTATGATAGTATTATAACTATCAACTTTTAAGTGTAAGAAAGGATGGTCCCAGGCTGGAGGGCTGATAGTAAACATGATAATCATTGTCATCTTTATTGTAATCAGTACAATCAAAAGAATAATGTTATGAGACTTATGAGAATTTATGGACTCTAATAAGTCTTAAAGGGGGGAATTGATACCTCCTGACAATTGCCATGGCGAAATTGCTAGCAACAGATGATAAGTGGAAGGGAGGAGCTGGGTATCCTGTTAAGCTTTGGATAAATGTAACTAGGACAGAAAGACCCCAAACTGTCCAATTTGATGCCTGTCAGGTGTTGAACTGTGGAAGTGTTGAGACCTAAAGACAAGTAGTGAAAGTAAATATCTATGCCCTGAGACACAAATTCATAGGGGGCTACCATGTCCCGGGTGGAATAATTTATGGTGGACTATCATCTACCAGGGATGGCCCTATACACCTCCCCCATCCAATACAGCAAAGGCATTAAAGGATCAAATAAGCATATCTAAAGGGGTCCCCAGTCCCACCTGCTCATCTTTGCAATGTAATCCTATAGTAATAACCATCAAAAGGCTGATAACCTCGTAGATCGCACTTATGGCCTTGGGGCAGATGTAACAGGGAAGGACCCCGTAGCAAGATTTAGAATAGCAGTATGGGCATCACAGACTAAGATTAGTAAAGAGAAAAAGCAGTGCACTCAATCCCCCGAAGAAGGAAAATTGAGTCCCCCTAGTGATCCTAAAATTGTGACGGTTGTGAAACAAAGGATCTTAAACAAACTTCTGAAATAGAGGCAGGATACAGGGATACAAATGCCTGGGTAGAATGGATCAAATATATGGTACAGAGTTTAAATCATAGCAATTGCTATGCCTGTGCAACAGGAAGACCAACGACACAAGTTGTTCCCTGCCCCATGGGTTTGGACTCAGGATTCACAAGGCATGCAGTGCATGATTGCCCTCTACAAGAAGGCTGCTTGGGGTAATGAAACTTGCAAGTATTCAGCATTACTATTTCCTGCCATACAGGACAAGGATATCAAAGTACCACCTGCTTTTTCCACTGCCTTTGGTCTCTCATGACAGGGTAATAAGGCTACCAGACTTTTGGGAAAAGTCAACTTACACACAAAAACCTTGAATGTGACTAACAACAGTGCAGGAAATTACTCAGCATTAAGTACCCTCAGAGTAGACCTGTGGTGGTATTGTGGACGAAGAATCCTGCAACCCATCCTACCAGCAGTTTGGAAGGGAACATGTGCAGTTGTCCAACTGACCATCCCATTCACCCTGGCATTTGAAAAAAGATCAGAACCTTCAGGTAGACATGCAAAGAGGAACCTAGGAGTATCATCTGATGATCAAATATACATTGACTGCATTTGAGTTCCTTGGGGAGTCCCAGATGAGCATAAGGCAAGGAATTGAATATTGGAAGTGTCTGAGTCCTTTTTATTCTGGCGGGTAACTATAAACAAGAACGTAGACTGGATAAATTATGTTTATTATAATAATCAGAGGTTTATAAATTATACTAAAGATGCAGTAAAGGGGATTGCCAAGCAGCTAGATGCTACAAGTAGAGTGGCCTGGGAAAACAGAACAGCTCTAGATATGATAATTGCTGAGAAAGGAGTTGTATGTGTAATGCTGGGGAACAAATGCTGTACTTTTATTCCAAATAACACAGCCCCTGATGGGACTATCACTAAGGCATTGCAGACAGAAACTTACTACCTTGGCGGATGAACTAGCAGAGAATTCAGGAATAGACAGTTCACTGACTGAGTGGCTGGATTCCTGGTTTGGGAAATGTAAGGGAATGGCCGTATCCATCCTCACTTCTTTGATTGTAGCAGCAGGTGTCCTAGCAGCAGTGGGATGCTGCATAATCCCTTGCATCAGAGGATTGGTTCAACGCCTCACTGAAACTGCCTTGTAAAAACAGAGGCCTCGGGGACCACCCCCTCTACCTTGACAAGGTGCTGTTACTAGAAGAACAGGGAGATAAGGACGCAAGAGATGACCTGTCATCAGAGAAAAGATGCGAAATCATGTTGTCAACACTAGAAAATACTCATGGAGCAATACTCTGAGAAATGGGAAAAGCAACAAGGGTATAAATAAAAAACAGGGGGAAATTGTAAGGGGAAGAAAGAATGTTGTTTTCGCCTGACAAGCCTGATAAGAATAACGAGACGGGCGATTCACACCTAGCCTGTGGCTAGAAGTGGTCTTTTTGTTAACTGTGATGACCCAGTACTTGGAACTAGTTTTAGGTGGCTGGAGATACCGAAAGGCTTGGGGAACCTGAACTTCTGAACTTTTCATCTTACTACGCTTGCGTGATGAGTCCATGCATATTAACTTCTCCGCCCTGGAGAAAGCGAAGGTTCATTTCCATGAGCATCAGACGTACGAACACATACATGAAGGGGGGTGTCGGTAGGCGGTTCGGGAAGTCCGTACACCCTGTAGTACCCAGCCAGTGAGGAATCCGGGGAGGGAACCTGGGGTCGGGAAAAAGGGATAGAAACCATCGCACGATGGCTGTTAGGCGAGTCCACCTAGTGGGGCGCCCGGTCTTGCAGGATCGTAATAAAGAGTGCTTTCACCACGCCTCCTCTCTGAGCCGCTGATCATTGGCAACGGAGCATTTCTCACAGCGCGGCACCTCAGGGTGCCGGAATAACCGCGGTGACAAGTTCCCCCCTCCGCGCAGGCTGTCAGGGGCGACCCGCCGCTACGCCCTCCCAGCGGCCGAGGGCCCGCCGCTCTGCCGGGGGCCTCATCGCCCGGACCCGCAGCTCCACAGCCGCCTTCGGTGCCGTTCGGTGCCATTCGGGGCCGTTCGGGGCCGGGGCGGGCGGGCGGCGGGGATGGGCGACCCGGCCCGGCCCGCGTTGCCACGGCGACCGCGGCGCCCCCAACGGCCGCGGCGCGCGACCCCGCCCCGCCCCCGCGGGCGGCGTCCCTCGCCACAACGCCCGGCAGCGCCGGCGCCGCCTGTGCGCGCACCCGCGGCCGCCTTGCCTCCCGGTTGTTTTTTGGTTTTTTTTTTTTGAAAAAAAATAGAGATATTATCGATATATACACACGCATGGCTCGTCAGCGTCCTTGCCGGCGGGTAGGCTCCAGGGCGGCGGCTGGCCCGCCGCCGCCGCGGAAGAGGCCCTACACACGGTACTCCGAACGATGGCAGGCGGGCGCGCCTCGGCGCCGTAACTGCTGGCCAGTGCGCGCGCGCGTGCGCGCGCTACCGGGGGTGTGTGTGTGGGGGGGGGGGGTGTGTGAGGGGGTTACGGGGTCCGGGTCCCGGCTCCGTCCCGCCGTGCCGGCCCGCCCGCGGCTGGCGCAGAGGCCCCGCCCGCCGGCGCCGGGGGGCGGGAGCGCGGCGGCTCGCTTCGGTTGCCGGAAGTGGTGCGCGGCCTCCCCTTCCGGTGAGGGGCGAGAAGCGCCGCGGAGCGGCTGAGGCCGCGCTCAGGGGCGAGGATGGCGCTGTGGCTCCCGCGCCCGCGGGACGGCGGCCCCCCGCCGCCAACGCCGCAGGGCGAGGAGCGGGGACCGGCTCCCGCGCCCCCTCAGCGCGTACCGGAACCGCAGGTACGCCCGCGCCGCTCCCCCGCCTCGGCTGCCCGGCGGCCGGAGCCCGACCCGCGGAGCGGGCCCGCGGAGGGACGCGGGTAGCCGCGGGGCGGGGGTCGGTACGTGTCCGGACGCGCCCGCTGCTACAGCGGGGCTGCGCCGCTGCGCGCCAGCGGGGGCAGATGCGCTGCCGCCGCCTTGGGGGGTGGGGAGGATGGCGGAGGGTGTGTCTGGCGTCTGCCGCCACCCGTGAGTTACAGTTCCACGTTTGGCAAGAGCCGCGGAAGGAGCTGGGCTGAAGCTGTCCCAGCACCCTCGTGTTTAGAAAGCAGCCGTACGGGGGCGTGGGGGGAGTGTGTGCGTTTCCCTGTTGGCTTGGGCCAGTCGGTGTTTTATAAATACGCTGTCAGGAGTTGTGCAAGAAGCTGCCGTTAGTTTTTCAAACAGTGACATGTTCTTACTGTTGTAAAAAAAAAAAAAAAAAAAAAAAGTAGTAATTCCCAAGCAAAGTTGTCACAAGAACTTTGATGTACCTACGTTAAAGTTTCCTTCAAGTTATGTTTTACAACTTGTGCTGTCCTTCATGTCCCTCTGCCAGAGGTTATCAGCACCACAAATTTCATAATACTGCACTGGATGGCTGAGGAACTAATGGGTATGGATGTTTTTTCTCTGCTCTTGGTGGGAAGTCATGGCATATGCTTTAGAGGATAATTTCTTAAATGACTAAATGTGAATTCCCAGCTTAAGAGGTCATTTTCTCTCCTAGCTATGAGTGGTGACCTCCTTGATAGATTTGACCAAAAGGAGCATATGTTTGTGCTGGGCCTCAGCCACTTCGTAACTTAAATTCTACTTTCTCTGTCCGTTCAAGGGAAGATGTTGGCCATCTGTTAGGTAATCCGTATTGGAATGCAGGCAGCAGCAGTTAATTTACTGTTGTGATCTGACATCACAAAATAGATACTTTCTTCTCAGAAGTATATATTCAGAGTATTTTCACCCTTGGTTGTTACTAGCATTGCAGCCCAAAGACAGCTGGAGGTGTTTCAGCTGTGTCAAAAATTTTTTTTACAGTCTGGAGACTATTACCAATAGCAGTACCTAATCCGTGATCTTGCAAATGCAATTAAAGTTAAGACAGCTTGAATTAGAAATCTCTTTCTAAAAAACATCTAGCTGTACAATACTATGATTCATCACTCCAGCGAATATAATGCTGTGTATCTAAGGTGCCTTACAGGTACACTGTCTTTGGGATTTAGGCCTGTCTGCCCCTGTACAAACGGTGAACTGTCAGTTTTCCCTCCATAAATACTATGTCTGATTTTCCTCGCAGATGTACAGCCAAGGGATTGAATTAGCCTGCCAAAAAGAAAGAGAGTTTGTGAAGCACTCTGTGGAGTACACATGGAACCTAGCAGAAGCCCAGCAGAAACTTGGTAGCTTAGCACTGCATAATTCAGAATCCCACGATCAGGAATCTGCTCAAGCAAAGACTGAAGCTGCAGAGTTGAGAAGGAGAGAGGAAGAATGGAGAAGAAAAGAAGAAGCACTAAACCAGAGGGAAAAACAGCATTTGTGGAACACAGATCCTGTTAGTAAGGAGGTATTTAATAAGGTATGACCTCTGTCAGTGTGCATGAAAACAAACATTAGCCTCTTTTTTTTTTATTCCATTCCTTACTAGTCTTAAGGGTCTTCTGTGTCCAGTAGAACACAAAACCACAGTATGTGTTAAATGGAGGGGTTTTTCCCTCATGGAAGGAAGGGAGCAAGCTGCACTTATACTCCAGATCTGGGTGACCTTTCTGTACCAGAAGTGTGAATCAGAACTTGTGTAGACCATCTAGGTATTAGATATGAGCTGGCAACATGCACTTGCAGCCCAGAAAGCCAGCTGTATCTTGGGCTGCATAAAAAGCAGTGAGGCCAGCAGGTTGAGGGAGGTGATTCTCCCCCTCTATTATGCTCTCATGAGACCCCACCTGAAATGCTGCATCCAGCTCGGGGACAAGGAAGACATGTATGAAAAGGCACGGTACACCTCTCCTGTGAGGAAAGGCTGAGAGAGTTGGGGTTGTTCAGCCTAGAGAAGAGAAGGTGCTGGGGAGAGCTTTGGTTTTAAACTGAAAGAGAGTAGGTGTTGTGGTTTGAGCCTACTCAGCAGCTAAATGCCATACAGTCGCTCACCCACCCTCCCCCCACTTGGGAATGGGGAGGGAATCGGAGGAGCAAAGGGAGACTCGCAGGTTGAGATAAAAACAGTTTAATAACAGTAACAGAATAATATGCTGACTGCGGTATCAACCCGTAATGTACAATACAGCTGCTCACCACCCGCCGACCGACACCCACCTGCTCCTGGAACACCAAGGCCCCGCAGCCACACTCCCAGAAGTGGCAGCCCCTCCCGGCCCACTCCTGCCTTTATATAGTGAGCGCAATGTCACGTGACATGGACTATCGGCCAATCCGGGCCCAGCCCTCCAGCTGTGCTGCCCCCTGTCTTGGTTTGGGCTGAAATAGAGTTAATATTCCTTTTCAGGGACTAGATGAGTGCTGTGTTTTGGATTTAGCTTTGGGTTTGGTATGAGAAGAATGCTGATAGCACACGGACGTTTTCAGCTGCTACCGAGACTTCAAGGACTCTCCGACCCCCCATGTCCTGCCCATGCGCAAGGGCACAGGGAGCAGGGAGGGAGCACGGCCAGAGCACCAGACCCAAATTGGCCAGTGAAATATTCCATATCATGGAACGTCATGCTCACTATATAGAGGAGGGGTGGTCAGGAAGGGGCTCTCTCTCTCTCTCTTGCTTCCAGGATTGCGATTGTGGGATCTTGGTATCTCGGGGTCGCTGGCCAGGAACGGGCTGGATATTGGTTAGCGGGTGGTGAGCAATTACACTGTACATTGCCTGTTTATATATTTCTTTTTGTTTTCCCCCTATCATCATCATTGTTCTCATTTTATTGCCATTATTAAACTGTCCTTATCTCAGCCTGCGAGTCTCCCTTCACCACTCTAATCCCCTCCCCCATTCCCAGGTGGGGAGGGGGAAGGGAGGGTGATTAGCTGCGGGGGTTGGTTGCTGATCAGGCTCAAACCATGACACCCCACACACAGGCAAGGGCTCTGGGGCCTGGGGAGCCTCTGGAACCTCAGTGTGCTGCAGCACTCCTCCAGCTACCAAACCAACAGGAACTCTAGTCCAGCCCAAACCAGGACAATATCCACCCCTTATTCCATATCATTTTACATTATGCTCACGTTCCATATTTCTAATACATTCTTGTTATTTACTGTCCTCATCCTTGGTCAAAGACATATGCGCACAGATGTCATTCCCTCAGTCCATGGTCCATCATTGCAGGATGTATCATGAGTTCACTTGGTCCATAGCTTCAGGTTCCATCTGTCATAACAGTCCCTTCAGGCAGGAGGAGTGATGCTCAGTCAGTAGGGCAGAGGTGTCCTTAGACCTGGCAGGAGGATGGCATGCAGTCTCTGTTGCAGCTGGAGCTGGTGGCTGATGCATCTGATGGTGTCTGTATTCACAGTCTGCGGCAGTCGCTGGGCATCAGTTGCTGGAACCAGTCCTATTTTCATCCACGTTCATGTTTGCCATAACAAAGCATTGGTAGGGTGGTGTGGTGACTAATCTAATACAGCTTATTGGCTATTTTCGCCTAACATTAAGTCCCCTTGAGGTACACATTGGACTTCCCCGTCCTGCATTACCCACCAAGTGCACGTGGGTCCTTGGGCAAAGGTAATTCCACGTATGGGCTTACCTTTACCTGAGGTAGGAATAACCCAGATGGTCTTCCCCAGCATGTTTTTAGGGTGCACTACCGGGACTCTGTCTCCATCTACAATATGCAGAATGTTTGACTGCACAGGGCCAGCCTGGTTGGCAGATCCTCTAGTATTGACTAACCAGGTGGCCTTTGCTAAATGTGTGTCCCAATGCTTAAAAGTTCTGCCTCCCATTGCTCTCAGCATGGTCTTCAGTAGCCCATTATACCGCTCAATTTTCCCAGATTGGGGCATGATAGGGGATATGATATATCCACTCAGTGCCATGATCTTTTGCCCAGGTGTTTATGAGATTATTTTGAAAATGAGTACCATTATCTGACTCAATTCTATCTGGGGTGCCATGCTGCTACAGGACTTGTTTTTCAAGTCCCAGAATAGTGTTCCAGGCAGTGGCATGGGGCACAGCATATGTTTCCAGCCATCCGGTAGTTGCTTCTACCATTGTGAGCACATAACACTTACCATGCTGAGTTTGTGGGAGCGTAATATAATCGATCTGCCAGGCCTCCCTATATCTATACTTTAACCATCTCCCTCCATACCAAAGAGGTTTTAACCGCTTGGCCTGCCTGATCACAGCACATGTCTCACATTCATGGACAACCTGTGATATAATGTCCATAGTTAGGTCCACCCCTCGGTCATGAGCCCATCTATACGTTGCGTCTCTTCCTTGATGGCCTGAGGAGTCATGGGCCCAGCGAGCCATAAATTTTTCACCCTTATGCTGCCAGTCCAGATCTACTTGGGCCACCTTAATCTTTGCAGCCTGGCCCACCTGGTGGTTGTTTTGATGTTCTTCCGTTGCTTGATTTTTGAGTATATGAGCATCTACGTGGCGTACTTTCACAACCAAGTTCTCTCTTTGAACAGCAATATCTTGCCACAAATCAGCAGCCCAGATGGGTTTGCCTCTACGCTGCCAGCCACTCTGTTTCCACTGCTGCAACCACCCCCACAGGGCATTTGCCACCATCCATGAGTCAGTGTAGAGATAAAGGACTGGCCATTTTTCTTGCTCAGCAATACTTAAGGCCAGCTGGATGGCTTTCACCTCTGCAAGTTGACTGGATTCACCCTCTCCTTCAACAGCTTCTGCGACCCGACGTGTGGGGCTCCACACAGCAGCCTTCCACTTCCGATGTTTCCCTACAATGCGACAGGACCCATCGGTAAATAAGGCATATCGCTTCTCATTATCTGGTAGCTCATTATATGGCGGTGCCTCTGCAGCTGGGGTCACCTCTTCCTCTGGTGACATTCCAAAGTCTTTGTTTTCTGGCCAAGTTGTGATTACTTCTAGTATTCCTGGGCGGTTGGTGTTTCCTATTCGAGCCCGCTGTGTGATGAGCGCGACCCACTTACTCCACGTAGCGTCAGCTGCATGATGTGTTGAGGGGACCTTCCCTTTGAACATCCAGCCCAGTACCGGCAGTTGGGGTGCCAAGAGGAGCTGTGCTTCTGTACCAATCACTTCTGAAGCAGCTCAGACCCCTTTGTATGCTGCTAGTGTCTCTTTTTCAGTTGGAGTACAACGGGCTTCAGATCCTCTATACCCTCGACTCCAGAATCCCAGGGGTCTCCCTTGGTGCCCTCTGCCAAAGTCTCCAGGTAGAGCCATTCTCCCCAGCTGCAGTGTAGAGCCCATTTTTAACATCATGTCCTGCCCGAACTGGCATGAACGATTTCTTGTTTAATTTGTTCAAAAGCTTGCTTTTGTTCAGGGCCCCATAAAATTCATTTTTCTTCTGGGTCACTTGATAAAGAGGGCTTATGATCTGACTGTAATTTGGAATATGCATTCTCCAGAAGCCTATCACATCTAAGAAAGCTTGTACTTCCTTTCTGCTGGTTGGTGGAGACATCGCCGTTATTTTATTAATCACATCTATGGGAATCTGACAATGTCCATATTGACATTTGATTCCTAAAAACTGAATCTCCTGTGCAGGGCCCTTGACTTTACCCTGTTTTATGGCGAAGCCAGCTCTCAAAAGAATTTTAACTATTTTCTCTCCCTTCTCAAAAATTCTTCTGCTGTATTCCCCCATATAATGATATCATCGATGTATTGTGGGTGTTCTGGACCTTCACCCTGTTCCAGTGCAGTATAGATCAGTCCATGGCAAATAGTGGGACTGTGTTTCCATCCCTGGGGCAGTCTGTTCCAGGTGTATTGGACACCCCTCCAGGTGAAAGCAAACTGTGGCCTGCATTCTGCTGCCAGAGGGATGGAGAAAAAGGCATTGGCGATATCAATTGTGGCGTACCGCTTGGCTGCCTTTGACTCCAGTTCATACTGAAGCTGTAGCATGTCTGGCACAGCAGCACTTAACGGTGGTGTGACTTCATTCAGGCCCCAATAGTCCATTGTCAATCTCCACTCTCCATTAGACTTCTGCACTGGCCATATAGGGCTGTTGAAGGGTGAGCGACTTTTGCTGATCACCCCTTGGCTCTCGAGTTGACGAATCAGTTGGTGGATGGGAACTACAGAATCTCTGTTGGTGCGATATTTCCGTTGGTGCACAGTCGTGGTAGCGATCGGCACCTGTTGCTCTTCAACCTTCAGTAGTCCCACAGCAGAAGGATCTTCTGAGAGCCCTGGCAGAGTGGACAGCTATTTGATTTCTTCTGTCTCCAAGGCAGCTATACCAAAAGCCCACCGGTACCCTCTTGGGTCCTTAAAATACCCTCTCCGGAGATAATCTATTCCAAGAATACAGGGAGCTTCCGGGCCAGTCACAATGGGGTGCTTTTGCCACTCATTTCCAGCTAGGCTCACCTCAGCCTCCAACACAGCTGTTGAGAACCTCCTGTCTCTCCTAAGATACAGATAGCCTCTGTTCCTTGGAAATTCAACGGCATCAGGGTGCACTGGGCACCAGTGTCCACCAAAGCCTTATACTCCTGGGGGTCAGATGTGCCAGGCCATCAAATCCACACAGTCCAGTAAACACGATTGTCCCTCTCCTCCACCTGGCTGGAGGCAGGGCCCCTCTAATGCTGCTTATAGTGTCCATTATCGATGAAGGGGATAGTGCAGTCTACGCGGATCTCAGTCTCATCCTGGTTACTCACTTCTTGTAAATACAACTCAGAAGTTCTCCTCATAGGATCAGGAGCAGAGTCAACTCTTCTACGCTGTTTGGGTAACTGATTAGCTGAGACTGGAGCGGCACTTCTCCTGGAAGAACCTTGATTTGTAGCCGTTCTTCCTTCCAACTCTCGAACCCGCTCTCTTAGAACGTAGGTGGGTTTCCCATCCCATTTTCTCATGTCTTCTCCATGGTCGCGCAGGTAATACCATAGGTTCCCCCGTGGTGTATACCGTCTCGTTTGAGTAGGGAACTGTTTGCTCCTGATAGCCGAGACCTTAGTCTGTGCAGGTGGAAAGTAGGACATGTCCTCTTTGAGTTGTTGGACTTCTTGTGACAGTTTCTCCACAGCCGCGACGATGAAAGAAGAGAGACTTTCTTCGTAGTGCTGGAGTTGGTGAGTCAAGTTGTCCATAGTTGGTCCCTCTTCATCTCTCCAGTTCAATACTGCTAATACATTGGTATGTGATGGTGGAAGCACTCCATATAAACTTCTGACACATGGGCCAGGTACATTGGACTTCATCTGGGTCTGTGGGTAGCCGTGCATCATCTGGATCATAATAAACCATCTCCCGCACAGGCAGTTCCCTCACGTATTGGATGCCTCTCTTGATGGTGGTCCACTTACTTAGATGACATATAAGATCTTCCTTGAAGGGATATCTGTCCCTCACGCCTGACAGTAGTCATCTCCAAAGGCTGAGCGTTTGTGTCTTTCTTCCAATAATCTTGTGAATGCCTGTGTCCCTGGGCAGGGATCCCAGTTGCCTGGCTTCTCTACCTTCTAATTCCACACTGTTGGCCCCACTATCCCAGCATCGGAGCAGCCATGTAAGGAGGTGTTCACCTGGATGGTGGCTGAAATCCTTTCTCATGTCTCGTAGTTCACTCAGGGATAGGGATCGGGTGATTACCACTGGCTCTGCCTCCTCCTCCTGTTCTTGTGATGGCCCTCGCTCACCATCATCTTTTATAATGCGAGGGGATTTTTTAGTGTATTTCTTCTTCTGTATGGGAGCAACTGATACTGTTGTGGATTGATGCTCCAGTTCACCTGCAGTACTTATCGTAGGGGTCGGATTGGCTGCAGCGTCAGTCGCCTGAGTTGGAGTGGCTGCAGTGCCTGGTGGGGGTGTCAGAGTGGTTGCAGTGCCGGTTGTTTTGCTCGCAGATGCCGAGACGTCTTCCTTTTGAGGGTACTGCATGGTGGCAAGCAGGGTTCGGTAGGCATGGGCCAGGCCCCAGCATGTTGCAATGATCTGCATCTCTCTTGAGGTGTCAGGATGACAGCACACCTTTTCTAAATATTTTACTAATTTCTCAGGATCCCGCACTTGTTCAGGGGTGAAGTTCCAAAACATTGGCGGTCCCCACTGTCCTAGGTACTTATCCATGCTACCCCACACTCCCAGCCACTCATAACTCTGCAACCCTGGGGTAGACCTCTGGGTGGTATTCAGAAACAGTTGCATAACCTGAAACAGAACCTGAACCACATTCAGGAACACTACAGCTTCTAGAAACAAGACAACAACATTAATATGAGCATTCCATGAATATTCAGAGTTCTCAGCATTCTCAAGTATACTTGCGAGTAGCTTGGAGAAGGGGAAGATGGAAAAAGGTATCTCCCCCTTGGGTGGTCTTTCCGAGGAGAAAAGGTGGAGGGTGTAGTTACTGACCCACTCCAGTAGGTGCCCCACAACTTCCAGGACCAAAGATTTTATCATGCCATAAATTAGAGTTACATAATACAGCAAGGCAAAAATCTTATTCCAATTCCCATGGGTAATAAGCAACAGCATGGAGATTACATATGGTAAGTAATGTGATGTATAACACAACTGCAGCAACAAAACCCACGATTTTAGGAGCCAAGCAAATGACATTGTAACAGGACGGGCAGTCGGCATTATAACAAACTTGATAGTACACACAAATCAAATTGTTATTATCTCAACCCTTTGGGCCCCACATTGGGCGCCAAAAAGGACTGTTGTGGTTTGAGCCTACTCAGCAGCTAAATGCCACACAGTCACTCACGCACCCTCCCCCAACTTGGGAATGGGGAGGGAATCGGAGGGGCAAAGGGAGACTCGCAGGTTGAGATAAAAACAGTTTAATAACAGTAACAGAATAATACACTGACAGCAGTATCAACAGGTAATGTACCATACAGCTGCTCACCTCCTGCCTGCTCCCAGCCGGCAATCCCAAACACAAAAGCCCCACAGCCACACTCCCAGAAGTGGCAGCCCCTCTCGGCCCGCTCCTGCCTTTATATAGTGAGCACAATGTCACATGACATGGACTATCGGCCAATCGGGGCCCAGCCCTCCAGCTGTGCTCCCCCCGCCCCCGCACACAGGTGAGGGCACTGGGCCCTGGGGAGCCCTGGGGGGCTCAGGGTGCTGCAGCTCCTCCCGCTGCCAGACCAACGGGAACTCCAGTCCAGCCCCAGCCAGGACAGTAGGTTTAGATTGGATATAACGAAGACATTTTTTTATGATGGGGGTGGTGAAACACTGCAGCAGGTTGCCCAGAGTGGTTGTGGCTGCATCTTCCCTGGAAATGTTCAAGGCCAGGTTGGATGGGGCTTGGAGCAACCTGGTCTAGTGAAAGATGTCCCCTGCCCACTGCAGAGAGAGGTGGAACTAGTTGTTCTTTAAATGCCCCTTCCAACCCAAACCATTATATGTAGTGCAAGTGTTGCCAAATATGCTGAAAAATTACTTTTTTTCACATGAGGAGTCTGCTTCTGTACTGTGTCGAATTCTTAAAATGTGAGACTGTTAGTTTGCCTGTAATAAGGACTACTGTAATGCAGATTATTTAATCACAGACTTTTTTTGATAGAGAATCTCGGCTTTGATTTCACAATTTGAACAACAAGCGCATCTCCTGATTTCACTGATTTTAGCTGCATCCTGGCTATTAAGTTCCTACCTGAGTGTTGTGGTTTAAACTGGGCTGGCAGCCAAACACCACACAGCTGCTTGCTCCCCCTCCCCCACCCCGGGGATGGGGGAGAGAATTGGAGGGTAAAGGGAAACTTGTAGGTTGAGCAAAACAGTTTAATAACTGAAATAAACTAAAACAATAATAGAAAGTACAAATGTGTAATGCACAGTGTGACTGCTCGCTACCTGCTGACTGATACCCAGTCTGTTCCCAGCTAGCGATCCCGAAAAAAACACAAGATCATGAAGCTGCAATCCCAGAAGTGAGAGCCCCCCCGCCCCTTTCCAGCTAACCCTCCTTTCTATACTGAGCAATGATATGGAATATTTCACAGGCCAGTTTGGGTCTGGTGCTTGGGCTCTGCTCCCTCCCAGCATCTTGCACACCAGTGCATGGGCAGGACAGGGAAAGTTGAAAAGTCCTTGATCTCTTAGCAACAACTGAAAACATCAGTGTATTATCAACATTCTTCTCATGCCAAATCCCATACTGAATCCAAAGCACAGCACTATTCTAGCCACTAAGAAGAAAAATTAACCCTATCCCAGCTGAAATCAGGACACTGAGGACAGAAGATTTTCAGGAATTCTTTAGTTGGTAGACTATGAGACTTTTGAACTCTATTATTAGGCAATGCACATTTTTAAAGAAAACCTTCTCAAGTATATGACACAACTCTAAAATTAGAACATAGCACTTTAAGTAGTAACATATTAAAATACAATACTCCTATATATCACAAAAAGATATGTCTTGGGTTTCTGTGATAGTACAATTTTTCTTTTCCTCAGAGTTTTATTAATCATAAAAGAAAAGAAACAGAAGATGAAGATGTGTCTGGACCACTTATGCAAAAACATGAAGAAAAGATTAGACACTTTGGTGAGTATGCCTTTTCCAACATTCTGTAGTTCAAAGTTCTACAGAATTTGTGTAGGTTTGCTCCTTATTGTATAGAATGAATTCTAACAAATTAAACACCTGGCTAACAGACCGCTCAGCTTAATTTTATCAGGACAGATAATTTCAAAGCAAAGTAAGGTGTAAACTGTAGAAGCTTGTTAGTTCCCCTGACCAGTAAGAACTTAAAAAAAAAAATAAGGATCTTAAAACATGAAAACTAAAGTTCTAGCAACTTTTTATACTATGCAGTGGGAAAAGGCAGGGACATTCATGGAAATGAAAGTCGTGTGTATAAAAGTGCATGGGGTTGTCCATAGCACTCTCCTTTTAATAAATGCTTTTCTGGTGGCTATTAAGCTACAAGGGTAATGTTAACTAAAGAGTAATTAAAGGGAAACTTTTTTAAGTGCTGACTGAGAGTAGGTGTATGTGGAATTAGGTGTTTTTAAAATTGCATTTAATTATCCACTAGGTGTCACTTTAGCTCTGTTGTAATTGTTGATCCCAGTTAAGCACAAAGCTGATCTTGTAAAGCAATCTGAAATTTTGATGGTTCTCTGAAGTGCTTTCCATTCTTAGTTACAGGCTGGTTTCATACTATGATATAGTATAGCCATATTTGGAATTCCAGAACAATCAAGTGCAGGACTGAGTTAGCAAAATTCAATTATTTGTACAAACTAACTTTTACTAAGCCACTTGGCTTCTAAGGGTCTTAAACTGTTTTAAAGAAAGGTTTTCTAGCCCTGTTACCCTTAGCAAGCCTTGCAGGTACCAAGTTGTCACAATATGCAAGTAGCAGTGATAGGCAACAGGTTCTCTCAAATACCTTAATTGCGAAGTGTAATGATAGCAGAATCAGAGGAAGTCTCCCCTGCTGTGCATTTCAGCAGGGGAAAAAAAAAAAAAAAAAAAAAAAAAAAAAAAAGGGGCTTTCTTGCAGGCTTCCTAGCTAAGAGTTGGACAAAATTACTTTGTTGTCTAAATTCCGATTAAGCTGTTACAGAAGGTCATCAATTTTTTTCTTACCTCCTAAATGCAAAGCCATGTTGTTATTTTAATTCGAAATACCTAAGTCCATTGTAAAAAGGGACAGTATATTGATGCTCCTTCAAGTCTCCTGTTGTGTGCTAGCTGCTGCCAAGAGGTGGTTTGGACATAGCTAGCCATATTGCATAAGTCCTGTTTCTGGATCCTGCTCTGGCTTCCAAGCAGTAAAGAACTTAGCAGAATAGAGCTCTTGAAAACAGCCAAAAGAAATATTAGCCATTGCTTTCTCTTTAGGCATTTGTTTGCTAGAATTAAGATTAGCTTAGGTCATTACCACTGAATTATCTTTAGCCTGGTTATAATTATACACTGATAGACATGTAAAGCTGTAGATCTGGTACCTGTTGCCAGTAATGACTTGACTGTCAGTGATACATGAAGGACAATTTTAAGAAGTGCTCTGAGTTCCAATTTTTAAACTCAGCTCTTTACATGAAGGTAGCTTCATGGTATCACTATTCAGTCTTCTAGTTAACGTTCCAATACTGATGTGGCTTTGCTTTTTGAGATCAAGCTGTTCCTGTAATTAAATTAAAATTTCCTAAAAACCTAGCAAATGATGTGTTAGAAGCACTAGTGTGCATGAGAACTGATTAAAAACAACTTAATGTTTAATGCTAGAGAAGCATTGAAATATAGGAAACTGACTGTTAATATCTACTTTTAGTAACTTCGAAGTCTGATTATACCTTCTGGTAATGGTCTTTCACAGTTGGCTAGATGTATAAATAAACCCCACAAATTTAGCTGCATGCTGTCATTCTGAGGTTAGTGAATTAAAAAGGTCTTATATATACTGGGATATCTGTGCAAGTAACTTCCTTGATGCATTAAATCATGTATCCATTTAAAATAACTATGTTTCTCTTATTAGGTATGCTGAGCAGATGGGATGATAGTCAAAGATTTTTGTCTGATCACCCATATCTCGTATGTGAAGAAACATCTAGATATCTGATGTGGTGGTGTTTTCATCTAGAAGCTGAACAGGTATGAAGATGTTTAAATTGTTTGAAAGCATACAGTTTTCCACTTGCAATATGTAAAAGCTGACCAACTTGATTAGCTATCTAATAACTGTTCTTCCCATCCTCTCTCTACTTTATTGAAGAAAAACTCTACAGTGCGTTGTCACTATATAGCTAATTATCATTCCCCTTGCTTCTGTAAGCATCAGTTCTCATCTGATTAGGAATTAGAACAAAAGGAAATTATGTGGAATTTTAGAAATATAATCACAGGAAATAGCTTTAAATCATAACTGTAACTTTTTTTCAGAAGACAGCTCTGATGGAGCAAGTAGCACACCAAGCAGTTGTAATGCAGTTTATTATAGAAATTGCCAGAAGCTGCAGTGTGGATCCAAGAGGCTGCTTTCGTCTCTTTTTCCAAAAAGCCAAAGTAAGTCAGCTTGGGTAATGATGGGAGCAACTCTTGATGCTATACACGGGACCAGTGTTTTAGAGAAGATTTCTTCCTAACCATTACAGGCAAAGTGTTTTATTGACTGATGTAGGCTTATGGGAAAGTGTTTTGTTAGCAGCTCTGTCCTAGACGTCATATTTGGTGTAATCACAATTCTGAAAAAGTAAAGTTTAGTGGATTTTGCTTATCCCAGAGGGAAAGCAAGATACAGCAGGGGGACAACAGGGGTGTTAGAGACAAGTAATAACTAACGACAGCAAACATAGACCAATTTAAGGACTGATTTGGGCTAATTACACTTGTGTTTTCACAGTGTACCTATGTGTTGTCACAACTTTCCATTTCATCTGCATTTCACAGTGGGGCCCAAAACCGTGTCCTTTCTCATTACTGAAATAGAGCAATCCAGACTCTGATGGATCTCAGTGTTGCCTAAAAGAGTTCAGTTAAAGTGTGAGCCAACTTGTACTTTGCTTTCAACCAGAGTGCTACAAGCACCTCTTCTTCTAAGGGTTGTGGCTTCTGAGTTGGAATACAATTAGTTTTATTTTTACGTGTCCTTTGATAAATCAATTACTTTGCTTCTACATGTAAGTACTACAGATTGTCTTAAAATCTACCCAAAAATTTAACTTTAAATTTACTAACATTATTCCCAAGTTGTTCACACTTGTTATACCACAAAGAGCATAACATGCATTACTGCGTGTTTTTTTACAGCACTGTATATGCTTACAACTCAAAAGTAAATCTGGCTGAAGTGCAAATATTTCGTTTTTCTCTTTGCAGACAGGAGAAGGCTATTTTGAGGCTTTTAAAAATGAACTTGAGTCATTCAAGACAAGAGTGAGAATCTGGTCACGCTCACATGGCTTTCAAACTATGTTACTACATGATCTCAGTGTCAGTCCTGGTCTTGTAGGAGAGCTGGTATCTTTTTCACCGGTAGGTTTATTATTTCTAGAAATTAATTTAACTAAACTAGGATTAGGTCCTGCCTTTGGAAGCTGTACCTTTCTGAAATGTAAAGAGGGTTATTCCTAGAGCTGCTAGTGCTCAGGATAGAATATGCAGTATTATCAATATACAAGACATATATGGGCTTTCTTTTTACTTGCTGGAATTCAGAAATCATCAGAATAAGGTTAAAAGCATATGTTAGTTCAGTGCCCTTACATTATCATGATTAAAATAAACACTGCATCACAGAATTGATCAGATGCTAGAATTGTATTCAGCCTTTACCACAAGCAGTGAAATGACAAATTCTGTTCATGGGATCATTCAGGTAAGTCAAGCCTAAGGAAAGTCTTTTGTTGCAATAATAAGAAACTGGGGGTACTTAAGTCTTTTGATACAGTACTAGCGATGGCCACATTCTGGAATGAAGAAGCAACTTAAAAGATTGTCAGAAATTAGGTGTTAGTGAAGGAGTCA
The DNA here is from genome assembly GCF_018691265.1 of Tyto alba. NCBI lineage: Eukaryota > Metazoa > Chordata > Aves > Strigiformes > Tytonidae > Tyto > Tyto alba. Next base: position 34,132,511 of record NW_024881318.1, read on the forward strand.
CAATTGAAACTACGTATTTGAAATAATTTGATTAAAGTACCTCTCAAGTAAGATCCAACAGCTGAATTTTAAGTAAAAGTGCTAGAAATATTGAGACCAAATACAAACTATGCCAGCAAATTTAAAGAATTCTTGTATGGTGAGATAATTTGGGTTGATGAATTTTTCAGAGCTCATTTCTTTACTATTGCTTATTTGTCTTATCTTTAGATGGACAACACAGTCCAACTTAAGCTAAAAATCTCCGTTTCTCTCTTTCTTTCTTTCTCTCTCCTCTCTCTCTCTGTCTCCCCACCTCCATATACACAGTTATGGAGAATTAAGCTGTCGATTTTTCATCTGTTGCAGAACACAGCTGATCTACAAGGTTCCATAAACACAGATGTCTGCAATTTAAACTCTGTGATACAAAGAGATGAAGAAGAATCCAGAATGATGGACATAGTATAGAACTTTTAAGACTGAGGCCAAGTACTCTTCCTTTTTAAATTTTTTTCTTCTTTTTATTTTTTTTTTTTTAAAAAGAAACAGCTATTTTCTTGACACTTATTTTTCTGGGTACTGCACTTTATTTTTCACATCAGATTTTTGTTGTTGTTTGGTTTTAATGGGGAACGGATTCTGAAGAGTGAGTAATTCACAAAAACTTTCAATATTGTTTTAAAATGTGCTGCTAGGTTTTTGGTTGTCCTTGAAGAGCAGGGTTCTCATTGATGAATGTGAAACTGGATGTGTTTTCTGCTACTAACCTTGCCTTTCATGACTTTAGAAATTAAAGTATGAAAAAAAATCTGCACAAATACAATGTTTACAAGAAGTGGTAGATTCTTGGTAGAATCTGCTATTGTCTTACTACAGATGTGGACATGTTCTACTCTATGAATACTGGAGATCACAACTGTATTCATGCTACCTTACTGACATTATAAGCTCTCCAATTTGGTTATCACCAATAGCAATAAATCAGTATCTGGTATCAGTATTTCAGATCTGAATGGATTAGATTAAAACACTGGCTTTCTACCTCTACTAAGGGGATTTAAATGTTACATTGTGCTTTCATTAAACATAACTTGGTTTTATCCTAAAATGTAAGCAACACTTGTCTACGTATTAGTGTTGGGTTGTATGATTTCTGAGAGTCTGACTCTCTTCTTATTAATAAGGGTAACTTCAGATTTGTTTTATTAAACCAAGTGTCATTATGGGGAGAAACATTTGATGGAGGTACAAGGGTTAGGCTAAGACTTCAGTTTAAACAAAAAGCTTTGTCACAGTTCATGTAGAGTAAGGTGTCGTGGGGTTTGAAAGGTGGTTCATATGCTACAAAACTGAAGGGGGTTTCTGACATTGCCAACTCAAAAAATTAAAGTGGAAATTCATTAAAAGCTTCCTGTTTGAGGAGCTGGAAATCCAAATACTATTTCTAGACCAGGCCTTCCACAAAACCTCTGCAATCCAAAATTCTACTGTGCTTTCCTGACTTGCTGCTATTACAGCAATTCTGTCTATAAAAATATATGCTGCAGTTGGAAGACTCCAGTGGAAACAGCTCATATCTCAAAGAATAGTATCAGTATACGCTCTTGATCCTTTATTGTTCAGATTGTGTGTAAGGTCTGGAAGGTATTTTGATTTCAACAGTTTAATGAACACAGCCTACCTGTAGTTGCTAATTTGGGCAAAAGTTGTGCCAATATACAGTAATTTTCAGCTTTGGCCATAGAAGAGATAGGGAAAAATCTTAAATTTGCAGTATATCTAAGAGTGATTATTAGTACAACTGGAGTAGCAAAAGTAGGAACTCCCAGATCTACTGACAGAAGTGGCTTTTTGTGTGCCTTATGTTTTCTAGCAGTTCTTTTGCAGACAGATTGAGGGTAAAGAAGCAAGCAGCTGGTCTGTCCCAGATGCAAATTAGTGATAAACAGCTTCAGTGGTAGGGTTTTTTTTTTTAAGTTTGACAGATACTCCAGAGATGATAAGTAAGCACTGCCTCCTCCTTAAATAATTAGTTAATTATTAAGGGAAACTAATAACTTCAGTTTGTTAACTGAATGTTATATACAAGAGTAGCAAGGGCAGTATAGCTGACTTGCAATTGCTACCATTGTCTGTAGAGCCACATTGGTCTAGCAACCTGTGATATACTGAAAATTATTTTTAAAGTTTCTAAGGGGCTAAAATTGCATGGTGTGGGAATAAGTGTCAAATCATAAGGAGATTTCCTTCCCCTTCTCCTTCCAGCTAACTGAAATTTGTGTAGGCTAGCAAAAAAAACCCCAAGCATAGCTGATTTTTTCTGAAATCAAAATGCATAAATAGAAGTACGCAGCAAAGCAGGGTTTCTCATTATAATGTGGTAGCTACAGTTTTCTACCCCCTGACTTCTTAAAGAAAGTGCATCTCTAAAATCACTGAGTCTATAGCCTCCATTAGACACTTCTGAAGGTGAAGATAGAAGTGGTCATCCTTTTGGCAAGCCTTCTTTAAAATGTAAGGAAAGCTGCTTGCAGTGATAGAATTTGTAAAGTTTTCCCATTACTCTACAATGATCATCTTTAGTCTAATGTGTCTCAGCATCAATACTGCTAAAGCTAGATGTACAAATGTAGTCTGAGGTACGTCAGCAGTTGGTTACAGTCACTGCATTAGTAGGACACAGCTGCTTCAGACATTGCCTAGACAGAATTGTTTGTTCCTCAAGTTTTGCTGATTCTTCCTGAAACTCTCAATCTGTTGAGCATAAAAAAGGGCTAGTAGAGTTCACTGAAAAACAGCACTGTCTGCATTACCTGGACTATAAAACATGTGGTCTGTGGAGGTTTTTAACTCCAGTTATCTAGTGAATAAATAAATACAAGAGCTGGTCAGAGACATTAATTAGTAGTATGAACCCATGAAAACCAGTCCAATTGCTACAATCAAACTTGCCATAATAATATGACAAAGTTAATAACTTGACCACTGGAAGTCCTGGCACTGACATCAATGAGCAGTAGTTTTTTTCAAAGATAGCAGAAAAGACACATTTACTAGTCAAGCTCATCTAGCTACAGGTTTACCAAATTACACTTAATCTGTTCAGTATCTGCTGTCTTTTTACTAATAAAGTCTTAGACAGCTGCACAAAGACAGAGGCTTTACTGAATGTGTTACATGTCATTGAAACTTGCTTTCTCATGCCTGCAAGGTAGCTGTTCTGAGGGCAGAAATATAAACATTTAAGTCCAACAAAATCAAATAGCATCTCTGCAAGCAAAGCTAAAAATCTGACTGTCATTTTCATGAGTTCAGTCTCTACGTATGCACCATTTGTAGAATGGTGGTCATGGTTTGCCATAGCTTCTAGCTGGCCTCAACTACTCACACATTCAAGAAACATGATTTTACGCCCTTATCATTGCTTCACACTACATTTCATGAGTCAGTAAATCAATGTGCTTTGTAATTAAGCTGTATTCTGAAATGTGTTTCCTTCACCAGTCAATATGTGCAAACATAAGTATTTTCTGAATAAGAGACACAAAAGTAGCTTCTTTTGTTAAAGTCAGTTACTATATTATAAAAATTAGGTATATTTAATATAAAAAAAATACAGCATTGAAGTGAAAACCACAGGCAACAAAGTTTTATCATAATGTAAGTTAAGGACAACATTAGACTAATTATTGATCAGTCTGGTAGACTTCTTAGAGAAATCCTTGATTGCTGAATCTCATGTAACCAAGTGTGAACTATGACAGATGAGCAGAAGTTAGACCTATTTTCACCTTGGACTGGCAGCATCTTTCTGACTCACATCTGTCAACTTGGTTTGAAGGAAAGCATAGATATGTGGCCAGATCTTATTGGTTTCTGTTCCAGAGAAGGATTTCAATAACCCTTTTTCCCTAAGGAAGAAAAGGAAGAAAGCATTACAGAAGTCAAATTGCTTAACTGTTGCAAGATCTCTGCATCACTTTAAGATTGCCCTAGCAGCAGTGTGCAAATATGCATGTGATTTAACACCAAGAACAGCCATAACATTGGGAATGCAGGCAGGACTTTATTACTCTTCCTCAAACAGTGAGCTGTTGGCCACATCAATTCGTAAAACTGACAGCTGTCCACAAAGTACTTCTTAATAACAAACTCTGAAGGGTAAAAACAAGAAGCAGCAATGCAGTCACATAGCCCATGCTATACAGCAGTCACCCAACAAACCGTGACTAACACAAGTATTGTAAAGTTACACGTCAAAGATCAAAGAAGCAAGTGAACCAAGCACAGTCAAGTTATTCTAAATTAGTTCTAGTAGCTAGTTTTATCTGTAAATTATGTTATTATCAGTAATAATAGCTTAGCCTTATGTATTACTGTGGTGCTTTGAGGCATTTTCACTTCAGAATGCTGCCTTAGAACAGCCAATTTTAAATCCTCATTAACAGTTTTTCTATTTGTATGTCACTTCTTGACCCCTTGCTGTTGTTAGGAGGGCTTCTACTTATACATCCAGAACAGAAAACACTGGTAGATCTTCCAAAAAAAAAAAACAAACCAAACTGTCTCTGTTATCTTACTAACCAGAGCTACGCTGCTCAGAACAGTATTATAATGTATCAAATACTGCAGTGTGCTGTGTAAAGCTAAATATGGCTGCAGTGAAAGGCTCTTTTGCTACACAGGCTCCTGAAAAGATTTCATGCAATGGTGGAAAATATACTCATTGTTCTGGATTTATTTCTTACTGAGCTGATGGAAGATACACTCCTACTCATACCATGTTCACTGTTGCAATATTTCTGTAACTGAGGAGATCCGTTCTGCACTGTGCTAATGTGGAAGAAGCTTTTAGAATGTGGAATAGATTTTACTACTTACCGATAATATTCTAGAACAGGTTTTGTTTGTGCATCATAAGCCTGCAGCCTCTTGGTAACTGTCTCTGGCTTATCATCGTCACGCTGAACAAGTGGCTCTCCAGTAATATCATCAATGCCCTAATCATGGTTAAAAGCAAATACTAGTGTTTATTTCTTATTTCCATTTAAGTATGTTCCATGTAATTCTCTATTTAAATTATGATCAGTTTCCAGTTAGTCAAGGTGTAGATTTCTGCTTATAAAGAGAAAAGCTACTGCCCGTATCTTATCTGGAATATAAGATGTTGACTTTCCAGTAAAACAGTCCATCAGTTAAAAACATTTTCTCAGTATTGGCAATGAACATCAGGTCATAGTAATGACTAATTTGTCTGCTGGAACATGCACTGAATATGGGAAATATGTAGACAAAACCCTCATATATGAGGGAAAGCAGTATTGTTGGTAATATATTCCTGCATCCCACGAAACAAGCAAGAGACGAATCAAACCTTTATTTGACAGTACTGAAATGGGGAAAGGAGTTAATGGCCCTTTGATTTTAAGTAACAAAATGGAAGTTATCATACAACAACAGCTGTACAAAAAAATGCCATAAAAGCCAGCTGAAGTTTTTCCAGGATTCAGTAAAGAGGTAGGGACCTAATGTGACAGGTCCTGGGGTCCAGGGATGAAATACAACAGGTCCTACTTTACTGCACATTTCATCTCCAATTCACTGAAGTGCATTAAGTGATTACAGAGCTCATAAACCTTGAAACCACCAATGACTGAAGAAATTACTGACCACTGGCATATCTTACGAAGGGCTAGCCAGTGTCATAAAAGTTGGCTCCTACTTAGGTGCATTGAATCACTGTGCATCTGAATATGACCCACCACAGATATAAGGACTCTTTGCTCCTTCGTACATATTAATAAGTCCTCAAGAATTTTGATTTTCCCTAAAGACAAGTTTAATCTGACATTTAGAGTGGAAACATGAGTGATTTTGCAAGTACAAAGCCAATTAGACCACAGAAATGTTTTCCTTTCCTGCTTACATTCTGACAGTCAGTTTCAGAAAATCAATAACCATCAATATTCAGTAAGCTTCACTGTCTGTTAGTGAAGGTGTGAAGAAAATATGTTCCAGAACATCTGTATCATATTAGAGATGGATTTATACAGTCAAACTTAGCTTGTTTATATAATGCAATCATTTAAAACACTTAAGTGTTTCTATCACCTGTGCAGGCATTGTACCTACCAAATATTGAGCCTTCAGCCTTGCATTCACTCTAAAGCCATAATCTTTTGGTTCTGTTGAGTAAGTAAACATTTTGCAGGTCTATTAGATAACAGAGGCAACTGTATTTCATCTGTTAAGCTCCATTCCATATTCTCACTTAAATACTGCAATCTACTATGTTGTCATATGCCTTCTAATTAGTGGAAGGTAAAGTGGAGTGTTCCTAATAGCAAAGCTGCTGCAGCTGAGGCCCACTCTTTGGTGTGTCTGATAACTCTGTTGCAGCTTGCCTATGCTCTTCTGCAATTAAAAATAACCATGAGTTAAAACAGCACATTCTAAACAATACAAAGGCAGTGTTTCCAGTTGCTCACTTCCAGTGCTTACCTGCTGTTTCAGATGGCCTCTTTTCCTGCAACACTGAAATCCAAAAACTACAAGGCCTGCTATGCTTCTGATGTAACTTAATAGAGCTTCCAGGAGAAATGTGATGCCACAACAGGCAAGTTATTTAAAGATGAAATACAGTTTAAGATGAGTTGCACTAAAGCTAATCCAAGTTCCTCACAAATCTTAAGGTAACAATGAGCAATCATCATCTTCAAGTTCACTATTCCTCTTTAGGATATATAACCTCTTTGATCTGTTGAGAAGCTTGACTGGCAAGTTTCTACATCTGATTTTGTGATACGACAACTGTTCCCTTGAAAATATCCATCCTGGTTAAATATAAACACAGGAAAAGAATTAAGTGGATTCCTCTGACTCAGGTACGCTTGCTAGATACAAAGAATGAGTCCTCTGGAGAAAGGAAAACTGTATTTTGGACTGTACTGGCTGCAAACTTGCAGAACAGGCAAGTTCTTAAACATGCCCAACTCCTGTGCAAGTGTGCAAGACTCTGAATATTCCAGATCAGCCAACAGCTTTAACAAGAGCTTACAAAATACCATGGTTTTTCATCCTGCAGTGGACAAGCACACTGTCCATCAGCTTTAGCTTCTACCAGGTCACTAACATACCCTCAATGGCAGGGTGTTACCAGACAGTTCTGTGCTCCTAAGAGATAAAATGAGCCTTTTTCTTCTGGACTTGTATTACTTACCTGCACTTTGGGAGGACTGAATTCAAGATTGTAGACTCTGCCACTAGCAGGGTGGATCCAACGTGCTGTGAGACGACATTTTATGGTCTCAAATGGCACATCTAGGTCAATCACTGTGTCTATTTGACATTCTTTATCCAGGGCTTCTGCCTGAGCAACCGTTCTGGGGAAACCTTTTTAAAGAAAACAACTCCATATAAATCCAAAGGCAGAGTTATAGTGAGAATTACCTGGATTCAATCATTAGAGAAAATAATTGTCAGACAGGGGAAAAAAAAAAAAAAAAGCATCGTCATACTGTAAAGGTTGAAGAGACATTAGATTTTCCAAGTATTTTTCAGTCTGTCATGGTACTTTAACTTGTTAGATGCCTCCCAGCTTCCATTTCCTCATGTCAGTTCATCATCTTCCCCAAAGTGTAACTAACAAATGCAAAAAGACCCTGTACTCAGGTACTACATAGCACTACATTGAATATAAGCATTGTATACACATTTTGAACAATAAAAGCTACAGGCAGTTCACTCAGGTCTTGGACAACCTAGAAACGTTTGTGACAACTCTTGCTTCTATGGTTGTGAAAGTCTGGCTTAAGCAGGTAACCATTACAAACCTAAGCCAGATATATCTACCAGGGGCAGTCCAGGATTAATTTTACATAAAAAAGTAGGTTTAGAAAGAGTTTGGGAAAGTCTAGTGCATCAAACTATCCTCAGGGATGATGACTGTGAGAACACCCAGGCTGAACAGGAATCTGTCCACTTAAAAGACACTGCATTTTGCCCCATGAACTGTATGGCTCCAGTAGTGTGCCTTCAAAGGCACGTGTTACAACTAGAGAAATCTAGTGGAACTTAAGGAGGGGGGTTGGGAGAACAGAAAATAAGAAAACCAAGATCTCCACACAGAATTTAAAATTCAGAGTTAACCACAAGAACTTTAGCAGTCAAAGCTACTGCAGAACATGCACCACAGATTCACTGGAATAATACTTCTACCCACAAAGCTCTTGCAGAGTCTCATGTTCTTCAGTGGCTTGTAATTTTCATGATACTATACACGTAAGCTTCTCCATAAAGGCAAGTACTGATAGGGACAAACTTAAAAAACTCTTCTTTGCATAACATTGGCTGATGAGTCCATTGCCTGAGTAAAGAACCAGCCAAGAACTAGCATTACAGCAGAAAAAAAATAAAAGTTATCATCTCAAGGCTACTGTGTCTCATCTAACAGATTACAAAAGAAAAGAGTTGATTAACTCAGACCAAGATCTTGCTTGTGCATTAAGTCTGATGAACCTGGTTTGCAGCACAGTCATCAGCTGCCTTCATCCTGTTTCTCTCACATTCACATTATCTCATGGAAGTGCTTCAAAATGTTAAGAGCAGAGAGAGAGCCAGGACTCCCACACTGCTGTTCTTACTATTGACAAGCCACCACACATCTTAGTTATGCAGCTGGAAAATGAGTTTGCTTTGGGACTTAGTAATGAGAAAATTCCTCAACAAATTAAAATGCCTTTACAAAAGCATTTAATTGAAACTGAACCAGCATTTGCAGCATACGGTGTTTTCTCAATACAGAAAAAAAATAATCTACAAAATGTGATGAATTATGAATAGTCCAGGAACACAAAGTGACCTAATTATATAGCACATGAATCTAAGCAAATCATACCCACACACACGACTCAGATTGCTAGATCTGCTGAGTCTAGAAGCCACAAACCTGTCTTAAGGCAGTGGAAATGGGTATTTGGCTAAATAAGCATACAAGCAGCTCAACAACACTATTTAGTTTGACCCGTCTGACCTCAGCTGTTTGTTCTGAGTTGCAGCTATCAAACTAAAAACTTTCTGGTTAGCATATTTCAACAGAACAGTGTTGTTCGTACAGAGCCAATCATGCTAGAGCTATCCCTAGTGTAAATCACTGAGTCCCATTACAAATGCAGATGCAGACAAAATTTCTGCTCCAAAAGTTTAAAAGCATTAGCACTTTAACATGCAGCAGAAATTGATCTATTCTCTAACAGTCTCCACACCATCCTCCTGTTAAGAGCTGCCAGTGTGCCCAGATACACTGCCACGCATCCAGATCCACAAGGCTAGAACTGTGTGTACACAGGACTAAATAAATAAAAGATCTGCAGCTCTTTCCTTTATTGGTTAGGTTTCATTGTGCTGTTCGCTGTGCAAATTAAGCCTCTGACTTCACTAAGGAGGAACATAACTGACTAAAGCCACCAGAACAGATCACTGTACTAGAAGCAATTACAACATTGGACAGAGAGCACTGTGGATTTTTCACTCCCTCCAAATACTAGCAACAATTTTTTAGTTTTAGCTACTGAGACAGGCAGTGACTAGAATCTGAAAACACACACATCCAGCCTAGACACTATCTTTGTGCTGCACATCCAACTGTACTCCCCTGGGCTGGGATAACGAGCCATTCAGTTCATGAAGACAGTGGCAAATGCATTTTCTCTCTACCATGAATGGTGAAGCCATGAGCTTACACTGCAGAATTTCAGAACAATTCACTCTAGAGAATGGAACCAAAGAGCAAATGAAAGACCTTTCAGAGCACTTAAGGAGTGGCTTTGTTGGTGATTTATTACACACTGCGCTGCTGCAGTACTTGCCTTCCATACTTACTTTGTTGCTGCATCACATACCTACCTTTCTATTTAAATAATTCTTCAGCTCCATTCTTCAAAAGTGTTCCATTTCCCAAGGACTTTAACAAGAAAAGTCTTTAAAAAAATAAACTTCTCTATGCATATTATAAAGGGGAAATAAAGCATAAGAATTGTGAGAAATGCCGGCTTTGAAATTTTACTGGAGTGTTGAACTACCCTTTCCAACATGAATTAAACATTCCTATAACACTCTGAAGGCAGAATGTACCTGAAGCATTTTACAGCCAAAAAAACTGGGGCAGTCTAGCTGCTGAAGGCTTCACAACAAACTGGCAAGAAATACTGTCGAGTTACTAGAGCTCAAGGATGGCTACTGAAGTGTAGCTAACTGCAAGTGACCAAAGCATTCGAAGCTTTCCAGTGCAGATTTTCTCTCCATACATAGTGATATCCAACATATTAACTTACCATCCAACAGCCAGTTGTACCGATCGAGACCTTTGAGCTCATTCAGCATTAGTCGTGTCATGATGTCATCTGGAATAAGCTGCCCTTGATCAATGTAGGACCTGGCAAGGATTCCAACTTCTGCAAAAGTAAGAGGAGTCACACTATACTATTCTGACATCCAGCAAGTGAAAAAAAGCCCACAAGCCTGCACAAAATTTGTTCTAATCAGGACAGCGCAGAACAGTACAGTTGTAAACAAGAGAGACAGTATGCTTGCTGAAATTGAAAAACAGATGATCAGTTAGGATTTGATCATGCAAAAATGTATCAGATTCATTCTCTAGTTCCATGGATGGCAACAGGGCATTCAGCACATCTCTATCCTCACACCACCCGAGTCACTTTGCTCGTAAGTATTCAAAATACTAGGTTCTAAAAACAAAGATCAGGAGACACCATTAGGTAAAAGAGTCTTCCAAAGAAGAAATGTAAAGGATACAAGTTCATTAAGACATCAGACCTCAGATTTCCTGTCAAGAAAGTTATTTTCTCAGTTAAGTGGCTAGTTACTATTTTACGACTCCACTACGAAGAAGAATGCCTTTGGTATTTAAGAGAGCAGTATGCTGTAGGACACGCTTGCCAGATATGTATTTTTATGATTACTAGAGTTACAAGAGGAAGTTTATAGATGTTGTAAACTATTTATGGGAGCACGCAGACACTAGTATTTTCCCATGGAAATGACTAATCTTTAATACCAGTCATTTAGCCCACTGGCTTGCTAAAATGCCATCCACACATCACAGTTCAGGATATCACACCATGCTCCTACATGACAGGCAGTAGCATGCTATAGTTCACCCAAATCATGGGTATACCCAGGAAGAAATTATTTTTCCTGGGTTGCATCCTAGGCACAAAGTCTCAGTGGCCTTCGTTTATAAAACAGTTACCCAGTTATGTAAATCACCCAGAACAGCAGCTAGGTTGGTTTTATTGTAGATCTGCAGAAGCCTTTACTTGCAGCCAATTCAGATCTACTGACAGTAAACTAGGCAGAGGAGAAAATGGGATGGACTGGCACACCAACACATGATATAATCACTTTCAGCAGAAAGTAGTGAAGAATGCCAGTCCCATCACTTGATGCAATATTGGAAAGTGAAATAGTACAGAGGCCATTCTTTAGACAAGGCAACTGAAAAGCAATAGATGCCCTCAAGTAATGCAAACAGTAGCTTTGGCACTGGAAAAAAAAAAAAAAAAAGGTATCAAAGGGACAATTTCCCCTTATTGGTTGTACACATCTAAACTCAGTCTTTCGAAAGTTTTAATATCATTTAGAAATTGGCACTAAGCACCCTGGTCAGATTTCATATAATCCTCACAATGTGGAAAAGAGTCAGACTCTGACGCTTGACTCCTCCAGCACATCACAAACCAGAAAGACGGTGACAGTCTACCTGGGTACAGTGTCTGTGCTTTTCCCTACCTCCCCTCTTCGAGGTCAGCAAGTCATGCCTCATTTATTGTTCTAGTATACTTTGAACTATGTACCCTGCAAAAGTAGGCTGGGAGAAGGACTAAATTACATCTAGATAGTTCAATGTCTACTTGTTGCTTGAATCTGTTACAGATTTACACTGCATCATTGCTCTAGACACAATGATCTAAGAATATGCACTTCGCAAGGTTGATAAACTGTACTAACACACTTTGGAAAGACAGATGAGCTTTTGGGCCCAGAGAGGTTTAAATATGGCAAGCTCTAAGGACCTACTATTAGACCAGCAGAGCTGGAAACATACTGCCTCTATCTACAAATCTCAGGCCATTTAGAAGGTTACTATTACAGGGGAAAAAAAAAAAAAAAAAAAGGCACAACTGTACCCAAATAGTTAGATGTTAGGACAAAAAGTTTGTATACTAGAACATAGCTGCTTTTTTTTTTTTTTTTTTCTTCCCTGTTGTTGGGGGTGGGATTTTGTGAGGGTTTTTTGTCTTTATTTTGTTCTCTTTTTTTCCACCTTGGGTCTGAAACCACTATAGGCATGGCAATCTTTGAAATTAAAGGCAACACAAGTTTCTCTCCCATGTAGATGATACAGCTGTCCATGTTTCATGGTTTTGCAGAAGATTGTCACGTCCTGACTACATTACAGCAAACAAGCTCTAGCCATATGCAGACAACACGTTGCTTAGCACTAGAGAAGTGGTCATGGTCTCTCCACTCTCCAAAGCAGCAGAACATGGTAGTAAGTACAAATGGCTAAGGATGCCCATATGTTCAACAGGACTTTTCAACAAAGTCCATTTTCACAAGGCAACAAATGCTAAAAATGCCACCGTATAACTATTGCTAATTATATTTAATATTCCAGGTGTTCTATCTGCCCAACTTAGCCTAACACAGTTCTCAGAGAACTGGGAATTGCAGGACTCTTCTATTATAATCAAAACTCAAACTCTTTGCCTCAACTAAACTTGCCAAAGCTCACTGAGGTGCCCCTCAGTCCCTCTCCCTCCTTCAGTGTAGTACTTATTCCTGCTACTTCAGTATTCGTCTCAATCCTCCAGAGATCATTTCTGCAATGAGTGACTCACTTTCAGTAAAATTAAAACAGAGCTTCATCTGTGTTAATTAGTGAATGAAAAACTCTAGCAGATTCCTACAAGTTCTACACAAGCAAGTTCAGAGCAAACTTCATTATCTCTTACACCCCACACTGGCTTCTCTCCTCACATTTAGGGTTTTAACTTGTCTGCTACACTTTCATTTCATATATTGGTTCTCCTTCACATTCTTTCTTTCCACTTCAGTTTGATTCTGGTGCTCTTTAACGTTGCTTTCAAGACATACTGAAAAAGCACAAAACCCGAAGTATTTAGTAAATAACTTATTTCCTTCATCTTCTGGAATGCCTTCCTTTCTCACTAGGCCTTACTTACACTGAAAGTTCTTAACAGCAACAATTTTCTTAACAGCAACAATTTTGGTTTTGTTACCCTGTGTAAACAAAAACCTACACTTGCCCAACCAACAGACAGAAAAATCATGAATGTGATCAGATATGCCTGCACAGGTAGTGCTCCTAGCAAATGTTTAACTTGTAGATATCAACCGTAGTAAAGTCAGTCAACTAAGCCAAAGTCATTATTCTTACAGAGCAAACAGAATTTGTGTGAAAAGAGATGAAGAAAACAGATCACAGTTGATTTCACAATACAGATAATTTTCCACCTTCAAATGTGCTTATAAGCTTCCAAAACCAAGACGGCCAGTTACCTAACCATTATATTGCAGTGATTCAAGTGAATGTAGCCGTCTGCAGTTTCAAAGTGCTGGAAATAACAATACTCCCACTTCATCACATGCAATCTGAAAAGGTTCTTACAAGGTTTTTGACCCCACCTTGAAGAAAACCAGATGCAGAAGTCAGGAGGAGACCTTTCATCACTGCAAAAATCCACAGGAGAGAGGGGTTGTGGCATCTCAACAGAGAGCCAGAGATCAAGCTAGGACTACATAGTAAGTATAATTCACATCCTAACCTAACACAAACAACTCTGTATGCAAACACAGACCATGCTGAAACCTAAGCACGACACGAACTCGTTGGACAACAATAATAATCTCAAAAGCTCAAGGTAACTGGTTTTAAAATTCTGCTCGTTGTTTTTGAAAAGAGCTACTACTGTTACATCTGCCCGTTCAGCACAAGGCCTCCTACATTTGGAATAGCTGGTAATTCTAGGTGGGTCTACCTCTAGCCGTCTAACAGAGATCTGAAAAAGTCTGATCGCCCCAAACTCCTCCCTTTTGCCCCGTCTGTTAAAAACATGAACATTTTTCCCTTTCCAGATGTTTCAGCTAGAAGACTGTCAGAAACACCTGCAAAAAAAGGCTGGGTGCTTACCAAAAGCCCCAAGACGAGGAAACAGTTAGGTGGTACAAACCAAGGAAAACGGGATAAACCCCAAATATGCCCTGTCCGTGCTTGCAAGGAGGATGCCAAGTGACACCTTTAGAGGATCCTTGGCTGGAGCCCTGAGGCCCACTTCGGTGGCCTCTGGCCTCCAGGAAGAGCTGTGTGCAGGCGCCCAACCTCAGGGGGTGGGGGGTGAATGGACACACAGAGGTGGGGCTGGGGAGCTGAAAAAAACCCCTTCAAGAAGCCCGCAGGAGCTTCCCGAACGGGGAGCGGTGTGTGGGAGAAGGGGAAGGAGCGGGGCGGCGGAAGGACCGTCTGTTTGTGTGTCCCCCCCCACGCCCCGCGGCGGAGCGGGGCTGTGTCACGCCGGGCTGCGTGGGGCCGGTTCGCGCGCGTGTGCGTGGTGTCCCACTCTCCGCTGTGGCCCGTCCCCGTTCCCACCTGTCTCCTTCTGCATGTTGTCCCTCAGCAGGTCGCCGCTGGAGAGGTGCTTCACCCCGAAATGTTTGATAATCCGAGCGGAGACCGTGCCTTTCCCGGAACCCGGCGGCCCCATGATGACGGCGCGCAGCAGCGGCCGCACCACCATCCTCCTCCTCCTCCTCCTCTTCCCCCTCCCGCTGCCGCCGCCGGCGCCGCCGCTCCGCGCCGGGCGGAGCGCACCGCGCGGGGAGCGCCGCCTTCCCGGGGCGGGGCGGGGGGCGGCGTGGCCGGGCTTCCGTGGGAAAAACAGTGGCAGCTCTTATCGCTGTCAATCAGGGGCAGGAAGGAAAGGTCCTTTACGTAAAAGCCCTGGGGGCGGGCGGGGGGGGGTGGAGGCAACTGAAGCGGTCTCACTTCAGAAAGTAAAGCATCAAAAAGCATCCGGGCATCGCTGCCCTAACGGGGCCTGACCGACCTCCCCCCACGGCCCTCTGCCCACCGGCCCCATTTCGGCTGCCCCCGACAGCCCCTCGGTCCCTGACCCAGCTTGTTCCCCCTCTCGGTCCCGAACGATCGTGAGGCTTTCCCAGACCGGCGGGGGACACGGCGCGTTTGCTGGCTGTCACCTGGTGGGCGCTGGGGGTGTTGACACAACCCGCTGCCGTCGCTGCCCTGCTCAGGTGCCCTGAGGCCGTGGCTGTCGGGTCAGGGCGCTGACTCTGCTGTGCTCACCCACCCTGCTGCAGCAGCCCGGCTCCTGCCGCTCCCTAACAAAGAAACTCCGGCCCTAGGGTAGCAGGCAGCTACGATCCTAAAAAGCTGAGCCTGAGCTTTGTTTAAGACGCTTGTGTGCGAACTGCTGCAGGTTGCCCTTGTTCTGAGCCGTGCTCTTCCAAATGGCATCCAGAGGTCCCTTCCCACAGGTACGGTTCAGTGATTCTCAGCTGCAGCAGAACACGCTGCTTACAGCAGAAGAAAGGATTGTAGCACTCCATGAGCGTTCACGGTCATGCCCACAGCAGGAGGAGTGAGCCTTCCTGCTAAAGGTTCTGGAGATGCTGATGGATGTCAACCACTGTCAGCTAGAAGGGCCACAGTGAAAAAATGATCTCACAGAAAGCAGAGAGAAAGCCAATACATTAATGAAATTCAGCTATCCACTTTGAAACCTTGTTTAATTTCAATGGTTCTACAAGAGACTGGCAACAGCAACAAGAAAATGTTCAAATGTACATGTGGTATTTAACAACAGTATGAAAATGGAAATATAGCCCAAAAACTGACCAGTCAACAAAATAAATCACCTTAACAATCAAGTAGGGAGGCACTGGCTTAGCACAGAAACCTTAGTATGAGCATAAAACTTACTAGAAGCATAAATCTTACTACAGTGAGCAATGTGAACCTCCGTAACTGAAGCTAGTAATACCTTTATTCACAGTAGGACAGAAAGAGTGAAATATTCAGGGCTTTATGAATATTCACAGTGCAACATTTCAGTCTGCCAAAGCACCACAATCGTCAAGAAAATTTGGCAATGAAAAGCCTTTTAAATGTTAGAAGCCATGATGTTTGTTTTAAGCTTCACACTTCACAGACTTCTGAAAGGTGGAAGTCCACAAAATGCGTAGACAACATCTGAGTGCTCCTAAAGTAAATCTGTGGAAAATGGAAGTTATATGAAACAAATATGCAACCAGTAACTAGATTTGTCAGAGACTGTTAACCCTTATCTCCAAAGTCACCTTGCATAAAAAGCAGAAATAATTTATCTGTCTCTTAAAGAGGGAAGGTGAGGTTCAGCCTCTCTACAGACACTATTGAGCAGCTCAGAAAAAATTCCACAGAGGACTGCTAAAATAAAAATCTGTCTGAACTTCATAAAGGACGTGCAGAGAAGGGGTGGAAGTGGATAGAAAGGCACTTCTCTCTCACACACACATATGCTGTGTTGTGTTTGAGTGTAATGGTGGGGTTTATGGTAGCAGGGGAAGGGGCTACAGCACTGACCATCCTGTGAGAAGCTTCTTGAAGCTCCCCCAGCTCCAAGTCAGACCCAGTTCTGGCCAGGACTGAGTCAATCAGCTGCATCTTTGAGATAACGTATTTAAGAAGGAGAATCTGGGAGGAGGAGTTGAAACATCTGTGTGAAAACCAAGGTCAGTGGAAGAACAGAGTGCACTGGTGCAGAGCCCCATTGTAGTCTGCGGTGAGACAGCAGGGGCCATCCCTCCCCAGCCACCCATGGACATCACTGGTGGAACAGATGCCAACCTGCAGCCTGTGGAGGACTCCACTCTAGAGTAGGTGACTGAACACAGAGGAGGGAGCTGGGAATGTGCGGGAAGAAGCAGCTCCCGCTGTTGTAGTTCAGCGCTGGGAGGATTGCAGCATGCGGGGGTGTCCCACGCCGGAGCAGCTCGGGAAGGGCTGCAGCCGTGGGAGGGACTTATGTCAGAGAAATAGTTTGTGAAGGACTGTCTCCTGTGAGAGGGGAACCATGAGGGAGGAGGGGAAGAGTTCCCCCCACCCTGAGGAGGAAGAAGCAGCATCACTGACTGCACCCCCATTCCCTTGCAGGAGGAGGTACAGATATCAGGAGCAATGCTGAAGAAGGGAGGGGTGGGGAGAAGGTGTTCTTAAGATGTGGTAATGCTTCTCACTGTGCTACTCTGTCTGTTAAGTGGTGTTGTTGTTAGTGTTTGTATTAAATTTATGTTCTTTTTTTGGTCCCCTAACAAGTCTGTCTTTTGCCCATGACTGTAATGAGTGAGTCACCCCTCCCTGTCCTTATCTCAATTCCTGAGCCTTTTGCTTTATTTTCTCCTTCTCAGCATTGGGAAGGAAAATGGGAGTGAGCGGCTGTGTAGTGCTCTGTTGCTGTGAGCTGAAATGACAACACATGCTCTTACTAAAATATGGCCTTTGATGAACAAAAGTGGGTATTTATATTATAAAAATTATGTAGTAAAATAAACTATTGTTCTCCTGTCCTTGTTTGTCTTTAATGGAGTTCAAACCTTCTCCTAGTGGTTTTGTGCAATAGTTGAGACATACTCAGAAGTGGAAAAGAAGTACTGTGAGAGGATTCATAGTACTGAAATAGGTCATTAACTAGTTTATATACAATGTTTTACATAACTATTCTGTATTTAAAATAATGCACGTGATTTTTTCTGCATGTGATTTTTTTTTGATGCTTGGAATATGACATTTGATTATCTTAATTCAGACTTAAATGTTCATATCTCAGCACAGTAACCAAAGTTTAATTAATACAACTTGCATTGTATTCCAAATTAACCTTTTCCTGCATACAGAGCAGATGCCTTATTCACACATGTAGCATATACGTATAAGTTAAAATCCCGACTCTTGCTCAGTGAGCTTATTGAAGTTGCCCTCATGGTGACTGAACAGCAATTGAAATCTTGTTTCAAACAAAAGTTCAAATGTTCTTTCCAATGGAGAGTTTTTTGGATTTCTCACATTTCTTCAAGCATCAGAAATTTTTTGAAGATGCTTAAGAGGCTTGTAAATTGTGGAAAGAGTTCCCATCGTGTCTTCTTCTTGGAGATCTAAATCCTGAGTTTGATACAGAATTCCTTTAGTACTGTCAGGTAACTACTTCCAAGTGTTCTATTTTATACCAAAATGGTTTCTTACATGAGGAGAAAGTCATAGTATTATACTGATTTTAGCAGGCCTTCTGACATGGTCTTCCACATAATTTTTGTATCTCATCTGGGTGGATAGGTAGACAACTAGATAGGTGAAAAGTGGCTGGAATCAAGGTCAAAGTGTAGTGGGTAAAGTTTTGTACCCTACGGAGAAGCTGTTAATGAATATAGTTTGTCAGGGTCTAACATGGGACCTTCTCCTGTGTAGTGTCTGTAAATAATGCCAGGGAGGAGACAGGGTGCACCCTCATCGACTTTGCAGGTAACCCCAAACTATGTGACCTTAGTGGACAGGCCCAAAGGCAAGGCTGCAGTTCTGCAGGACCAGGTGGGGAAACTGGACCAAGCAGGAACCTGTCAAAATTCGACAAAGGTAGGTGCAAAGTCCTGCACCCAGGACACACTAACTATTTGCAAAAGTACAGGCTGGGGACTGGCCGGTGAGGTAGTACCTCTGCTGAAAAAGTCTGTGAGGCACTGGTGGACAGCAAGCTAAGCACAACCCAGCACATGCCCTGGCAGCAAAGGCGGCCAGTAACATGCTGGGCTGTACTAACAGCGGGCAGCCACTACCTCAGGGGAAACCATTAACTGCCTTCATTAGGCACTCCTTCAACCACATCTGGATACTGTGGCCAGTTTGGGGCCCTCCGGTACAAGACAGACATTGATTAGTTAGAGAAGGTTTAGCAGGAAGTGACCGAGGTGGTCAGGGGCTGGAGAAGAGGCATGGCCAGAGGCTGAGGAAACCATGCTTGTATAGCTTGGAGAGGAGAAGATTTCAGGAGTACCTAATAGCAGCCTTCTAACACCTATGGGGGAGGTTACAGAGAAGGCAGGGCCAGGTTCTTTACTAAGGTGTGGGGCAGGGCTCATGGAAGCAGGCAGTAGAGCCAAAGGAGTAAGTAGTCTCAGCCCTTTGAGGTTTCTAAGACCCAAGTGGGTAAAACCCTGAGCAACCTAAGGAGTGTCAACCCTGTGCTCCATCTCTTATCAGCCTATGTACACTGTATCCCATGTCTCCTATTCTCAACACTCTGGTATTGTACATTCTCTACATTACCTCATCATATTAGAGTCATAAATATTATTCTACACAGTGTAGCTGTCTGTTACTATAACCTATTTAAAACTATCATTGCACCATGCAAAGATTTGAAAAGAAAAAAAAAATAGCCACAGAAAACTTGTCAAGCGGAGAAACTGCTGTCACAGTTAACTGAAGCGAAGTGAAGCTGCAAGCAGACCAAAAAATGTTCAGACAGAGCAAGTCTGATGAGCGCAGTCCTAAGGCCTTAGAAACTTGATACAAAGCTTATGGCCTGTTATGAGCAATGGCAATACTTTATTACAGGGCTACACAGTTACAAGTTCATAATGATCAAATACAGTATTTTAGTTGTTTGCAAAACATTTCTAATTGTGTGAGAACACTTGGGAGATACATGAAGAAACAGAAATTTAGAAAATTGTATTATCTTCTTGGACATTTGAAGGCCTCATACACTAGCAGAAAGGAGATCTCTCTGAAAATTTTCTGTAAAGACCTTTTCTGCATTATTTACCTCAACAAGCAATTAAAATATCAGGATACTGTCATGTTCTCCAACCATTACCTTCATTAAAATAAACATCTTTCCTAAGTATTAAAGGCAAACGAATAATAGCTTTATATTATGGGATTAAATTGTAATGACTGTCCAGATCATGACATTTATATATCTATGATCTGCCATTCAGCCTCTCTGGGCAGTTAATAAAAAACTTGTCCTGACTCCAGAAATTCTTGAACTCATTGGACAACAAGCTACCAGCATTCCTAGAGGAAGGAAATCCCTCTTATATGTCATTAGTTATTTTTATGACAGATACAGCTCTCATTACAGGTATACTTATACCAGCCTATTAGTGTTTTTCAGTTTTTACATGAGGACATTCTGGCTGCTGCTGGAGTGAGTCAATTTTGAGAAAGACTGTTTTCCCAATTTCATTTTCACATGCTTTGACATGAAACAGGTACTTGCAAATTGTTAACAGATGATAGCAAGTCATCAGGTGTTACAGCAGAAGGATGAGATGGACAGAACTAAAAATATGTGTATGGTAGAACAGGGGAGTACACAAAGGTAGAAATAAGAAGCAGAGCAGAGAGTTAATTTGAACCAGACTAGACATTTTCTGTGCAGATCAAAGGGTTCACTGTTACAGAGTTCAGTCAATGGAGTAGAAAACTTCCATAGGTCCAGTAGCAGCACCTAGAAGCGTGTTCACAGAAGAAGATCCTCCTGATTTCAAGAGGAGTGTCCATTCTCTATCACACTCTGTGTCCACAACCTCATAGCAAACTGTTATTTAACTAGCATCCTGTAATTATGTCTAAAGGACATGTGAATGAAGGAAATTAAAGGAGACAAAATTGTTCCCTGAAAATAGGGAAAAAAAGTGTCACACTCCTTTCCCATTAAATATTATGATGGATTTAGCATTGTTTGCTCTGGAATTCCAAAATGGTCCCTGAATTCTGAAACCCAAAGGAACTGTTCAGATATTTGGCTGAATTTAATTGTTTGCAAGGAGGAAAACAAACCACCAATTTATCAAGAGTATTTTAAGAATTTTTGTGCAGAGAGGTTTGGACAAATTTATTAGGTGTGAGGAGATATGATGCAATACATATGTTCTTTACCTTTGTCCTGGTTTCAGCTGGGATAGACCTAATTTTCTCTCCTTAGTAGCTAAAATAGTGCTCTATTTTGGATCCAGTATGGGATTTGGTATGAGAAGAACGTTGATAATATTATGATGTTTGCAATTGTTGCTATGAAGGACTTTTCAACTCCCAATGTCCTGCTAGTATGCAGGTGCACAAGAAGCTGGGAGGGAGCAGAGTCAAAGCAATGGGCCCAAATTGGTCAATGGAATATTTCATATCATACAATATCCTCCCTGTTCACAGTTTGCACTTAGTTTCTTCTCAGTGCATCACAGAACAGAATTTCAGCTGCACAAGACCCACTGTCTTTTCTACCATACCCTAGATCAGGGCACCCACTGGCAACAAACTTCTCACACAGAGAAAGCTACATTCTTTTGATTCCTCAGAAACATGACAAAAAACTCTTTCTGAAAATAGGGGTGTGTTGATCTGTACATTAATAGCTCTATGCATTTTTGCCCATATCTCAGACAACTTGGGAATTACATACATGAGCAAAGGCTGTATTCCAGATGTCATACTTTGATCTTAATTTTTCACAAATTTTTCAGCCTGATTCATTTAAGAAAATTTCTCGTGCTTTGTTTCAGCACAGATGTGTTCTTCTGATTTGGATGTATAATTTTTCTGGTTTTGATATTTTGCCTTTGGACCCTGGTTGCAGAAATCCCCAAAGTCATTACAGGCTGTGTGGTGAGTAGACTGAGCAGAGAAGAACTTGGGGATACTGGTATATGAAAAATGGGACATGAGCCAGCAATTTGTGCTTTTGGCCCAGAAAGACAACCATATTCTGGGCTGTATAAAAAGCAGCATAGCTAGCAGGTTGAGGGAGGGAATTCTCCCACTCTACTCCACTCTTTTGAGACCCCACCTGCAGTGCTGTGTCCAGCTCTGGGGTCCCCAGCACAAGAAGGACATGGACCTGCTAGAGTGGGTCCAGGGAAGACCACAAAAATGATCAGGGAGCTGGAGCAACCTGCTAATGAGGACAGGCAGAGAGTTGGGGTTGTTCAGCCTGCAGAAGAGAAGGCTCCGGGGAGACCTTATAGCAGCCTTCCAGTACTTAAAGGGGGCTACAGGGAAGATGGAGGGAGTTTTTTTACTGGGTTCTGTAGTGACAGCACAAAGGGCCACAGTTTTAAATGGAAAGAGTTTAGGTTTGGACTATACATAAGAACCTTTTTACAATGAGGGTGGTGAGGCACAGGCACAGGGTGCCCAGAGCAGCTGTGGCTGCCCCCTCCCTGGGAGGGTTCAAGGCCAGGTTGGACAGGGCTGGGAGCACCCTGGGCTGGGGGAAGGTGTCCCTGCCCATGTCAGGGGGGTTGGAACTAGATGACCTTTAAGGTCCCTTCCAACCCAAACCATTCTATGACTCTATGTTGAAATTCAGAAAAATAAGAAGTTGTTACACTTAAATTCAACATGCTTTCCAAAAAAACATACTGTGATCAGGTCTACTAGCAGTAGAGAACTTACTTGAGTAATAAGATACTTAACTTCAGGGATGCATATGAACTGAAAAGTAAGAGTTTGCATATATGTAGAAGTATCATTTGCATCATTATCATGACATAACATGTTTCCACAATCCCAGTAGAATACCAAAAATTGAAAGAAACCTCAGAATACTGGTGTTAGAATTCCAAATTTATGCTGTTTCCTCTGGCATGTGTCCAATCTCTGCAAAGCATCCATGTTCATCAAAGCATATATTATGTAAGAGTATAATTGACCTAATCTTACATTTAGTATGAAAGGTATTGAAAAGGAATAAAACTACATGAATCTCACAAATGCTGCATGTCGCCCTAACCTGGATAAACAAGAACAATCAGAGCTAAAGTTAACGATGGGTCTTTCAACACTTGAACATAGGTTGCATGCATAAAATGAAGATTCACTAAAGCTACCACAGGTGAAGTAATACTCAAAAAGCAGTGACTCTTAACTGTATTCAACAGGAATCCTTAATGGATTCAGCCAAAATAACAGAACATCTTCACAGACCTCCCACGCTATCTGCTTGATATCCACTTGTAAGAAACACAGCTACCCTTAATACGGTCATAATGAAGTGTCAATTTAAGGCCCGAAGTAACACCTTTGTTCACAAGATCTCCCTGTGCCCATGCCTGCAGGCCCTGGTCCTCTGTACAGAGGCTTGTTTCCATGGCTGTGCTCTTGTATTTGAGCTGGAGGTGTGATGCATGCCATACAGTCCACTTAAAACATCTAACATTGCCTGATATTTGGTAAAATGAGGAAGCATCCAACCCCACAGTGACTTATGTTGCAGATTATACTTTCATTTATGTCCCCTGCCTCTAAATGCATTGCATGTAAACAAGATGATAAATGCCATCTGGTCATGCTTCAGAAAAAAAAAAAAAGTGAATCTTATTAGGATTATTTATTTTAATCCACCTCAATCTAAACACTAATGACATGCATTCTCTTTCACTTTTTAATCAACTATTTAGAGCAGATAAAACTGGATCATCTTGGTCTCATGATGGCTAACACTGACCAAAGCTCTTCCTATATGGCCTCTGTAAATAATCTCCGAGGATGACAAGTGTTAAGATAAATTGTCTACATAACAGCAGTTTGGGGAATCACATGCCCTCTTAGCACTGCTCCCGCCATGCATGGTGGTTGTGAATTCAACAACTCAATAGATTCGTGCAGTAGATTACCAATCATTAGCATGTAGATCCTTTAGAAAAGAAAGGCCTGACAATAAAAGTAAGGGAGATTTCTCTGAGTTCACACAAAGAAGAAAAATTCAACTTTTGATGAGGCAATGCAAGTGAAGAATCTACTTCCAGCTGTATTAAGAAAAGGACCATGATCAAAGCAACTAAGCAGGAAGCTGGTCTTTATGAATTCAAGAAACAACAGAGCAAATCTTTGCAGAGTTTTCAAAAAAGGAAGAAAGCAAATTTAATATTTTACTTTATGACCAAAAGGTAGTTTCAAATCAGATTTGAATGTAAATCCAATCCTTCCAAATGCAGAACATAATCTTTGTTATAGCTCCAAGCCTTGGTTGTTGCTTTCCTGTTTTATTTTCAGATCTTGAAATATTTCATAGAATCATAGACTATCTCAAGTTAGATAAGGATCACTGAGTCCAACTCCCTGCTCCTCGCAGGACTACCTGAAACTAAACCATATGAATAAGAGTATTGTCCAGACGCTCCGTGAACTCTGGCAGGCTTGGTGCCATGACCACTTCCCTGGGGAGCCTCTTCCAGTGACCAGGGACCATCTCAGTGAAGAACCTTTTCCTAATCTCCACTCTGAACTTGCCCTGACACAGCTTCATTCCATCTCCTCGTGTCCTGTTGCTGGTCACCAGAGAGAGGAGATCAGCACCTCCCGCTCTGCTGCCCACCCTGAGGAATTTGTAGGCTGTGATGAGGTCATCCCTCATTTTGATTTGACATAATAATCTAAATCAAGTAAAATATACATTCCATTTATGCCTCTCTGAAGGGTGCTCTTCCAAAGACTGCAATTGTGAATGTAAGGAGCACACCTTTCATAACAATTCTCCAAGCTCTGAGAAGTTTCTTTGACCCATCCAGACACTATGCAGACAGCCAGCAGCCCCATCTAGGCTAAGTTTGAATTTTTCATATAATGTGTCATTCTCTCTAAGATTTGGTGTTCCTCTGTTTGCCTAATCAGCTTTTTACGTATTTAACAGCAAGACAGGAAGTAAAAATTACAATAAAATATTCTTCAGTGTTACTATGCTTGACAGCCTGTAATTTTGAGTAGCCACTACATCACTAAGGTTCCACACATGCACAGAACAAGGAAGATACTGCCTTCACCTGGTTCCCTAAGGAAGGAGATTAACCACAGATTTTTGTTAACCATCCATTCCCTATCCCTCAGGCAAAGCAGAGCAATGATTTCCAACCTGCAAAGTCTTTGGCTTTTAAAGTGTCTTTAAAATTAAGACAGTAAGACTTCAAAGATAAGAAAATACAGAAGAAAAACAAAGGAGCTTGGGATTTTTTTTTTTGGGGGGGGGAAGGGGTTGACAGCTACATTTCAACTGTAGCCAGTAAAAACAGGAAGCAGTTGTGCCTGATGGGATTGGCTGCCCCAGTAAAATAGCTCATAAGAGGAGTGATACCAATTGTGGTACCTGATCTGCTGATGAGTTCATCTTATGAAAGCAAAAAAAGCTAATTCAAAGGAAAAAAAAAAAATAAAGGAAGGGGAAGAATAAGCATCAGAACCAACAGAAGAGAAGGATGGGAGCAGCACATCAGAAGAAGAATAGGATCATTGTCTTGGGCATCAGCTATATAGTCTAACTATATGCTTTAGCTATACCCTCAGCAAAGAGTAAGTCAAGAGGAAGGGAAAACAGAAGAACCACATTGGTAGAAGTTACCTTTAGGACACGGCTTCACAGTATGAAAAGATCAGCATGAGTACTAGGTTGACTTGCTCCTGCTCCTTCTTCACTTTAGAGCAGATCAGTTCCACAACTGTATTTGCAACATGGCTGCAGAAATAGTTGTGCCAGCAAGACTGGGAGGGCAAGAGGCCATGGCAGAGGGACGGAAATACCTTTAACTGTCATTGCCATCCAACATTTCATGTTGTGAAACATAGCCTGAAGTTATGTCTAGATAGGAAAACCACAAAGCACACTGAACTTCAGGGAAGGTACTTGCAGGCAAGTGTAAAGTAGCCATTCCATTGCTTTGATCTCTGTTCTTCAGACGTGGGTATTGTTCCACAGTGGTTTATAGCACTAAGGCACATCCTTCTCCCTAACCCCATCAACACATCTTCAATGCCTTTCTTGCACCAGCAAGTTCATGGAAAGCTTGTTCAGGGAGATGATTCGGATGAAAAGTAGCTCTCAAATAATGGAAGTATTCAGCCACAGCACCAACCTGAACCAGTACTCTGTAGTGCTGGTAGTGCAGACACAAAGAAGGGACTGTGGCACCTAGGCTTGAATCAGCTGAAAAATGTTGTTCTATGACAACGATGAGCCCATATGAAAAACCGGGTTCAATAAATATCCCAGCTGCCAGGAGTAACTTGTATATAGTAACTTCTGCCTAAATATACTATAGAGCTACACCTAGTATTACTGTATAGACATGGATTGGACAAGTACACAAGTAGTTGAAAACCTGACTTTTCTACTTTCTAGTTTGAGAAGTATGTGATGTGCATTTGTATTTGTATTGATATGGAGGGCAGTCTACCTGTAGGCTAGATATTCTGGTTATGCTAAATTTAATTTCTCATGCATGATTGAGCTTTGCAAGTAGAACACAGCTGGCATGT
This sequence comes from Tyto alba, assembly GCF_018691265.1. NCBI lineage: Eukaryota > Metazoa > Chordata > Aves > Strigiformes > Tytonidae > Tyto > Tyto alba. The sequence continues at coordinate 34,158,894 of NW_024881318.1, forward strand.
TCACATGTATAGATTTACTGATGTGTTCTGACATTTCCAGACACGCTGGCCTGTCAAATATCTGGAGTCTTGGTAGACTACCACACAAAGCATGAGAATCTGCTGCCAAAGTGAATAGTGTTGACAGGCCTGTGTTCCCTTCTGTTAAGCAGTCCTACTCAGGAGCCCAGAATGCTGTCTAAACAACTGAAGCTGACTCTTTACAGGCCACTACTATTTTCCTAGCTGGTTGGATGTCCACTTCTCACCATCACCAGTATTGCCTCCCTAAACCCAGACTGCAACAACTTTGTTGGAAGAGAATGTCAGAGCCAGTGGTAAGTCACAGCACTTTGTATCTCCTACCATTCTTGAGCTTTGCTATAAAAATGATGCAGAAGTGTTGGAGAATGGCTCAGAGACAAGGGTCCTGAGCCCACCGAGCAATTGTATGATCAGAGCCTGCTCTAGCTGCAGATGCTGAGCCTCACTAGGGTTTGCCTGCAGCTGCTCACAGCTGCTGATACAGGAGGAATGTCAAGGACGCTTCAGCCCTGTGTACCGTGGTGTGTCGAAAACAGGTTAAGGGGAATTAGGAATAGTGGTCTGAGAAACCTAGTGTTATGATAACGGTGGTCTGAGAAACATTGTGTTACGGTATATCGAAAACGGTGGTCTGAGAAACATTGTGTTACGGTGTATCGAAAACAAGTCAACAGGAATCAGAAATAGTAGCATGAGAAACTTAGTGTTATGAGAAGCTTGTGCTGTAAGCTAACTGCAAGTAGGTGGACCGTGCGAATACGACCTTTAGAGCTTAAGCCAATCAGCTAGTGACTAGTAGGCATAATAATTATCATTGTCTGTATAAATATATGTACCCTGGACCAATAAACACACACACGTTGATTGATGCTCTATCACCCACACTGAACCCGTCTCGGCGTGTCGTTCGTCCGCGGCTCCGCACAGAAGTACACTATTAAGGCAAGCCTAGGTATTTGTGGAGAGATGAGGGATTTACCTCATTTCAAAGCAATTTACATCTTTTCAAAGACAGTTTTTTAGAACAACAGTCATGACACTCTCTTCATTAACACCTTGAGTGGAATTAGACTACTCTGATTCAGGGGATTTAAGAAACATGAACCAGAACTGCAGGAGGAATTCTGGCTAGTATGACTTACGCTTTTTGTATCATCTCAGAAGTATAGCACAGTCTGTAATAATAGGTCTGAATGAGATGCTGATGAAGGTCTATATATCAACCTATAAGATATATACTCATATAGCTCCTGAATCTTTTAAATTAGACCTTATTATTTCAACCAAGAACAATGCATAGAATAACAGGAACAATTAGTTGTGACTGTCAACTACACGAAGAATGTAAATCTGACCCCTATCCTTCTGATCTCTTCTTCATACCCTTAGTAAGAATGCGATTTTTCCAGCACCTTCCAAAGCTACACAGTTAAGTCCCCTTTAGAAGTCATGTATCAGAAGCTTATTACAGAATTGAGGAAAATCAAGATACATTAGTACTTCAGACTGGGAATTGCATGGATTCTCCAGGATCATCCATTTACATTTTGGGGAAACTACTTTTAAACTTCAACTTAGAGAAGGTCTCAAAAATTGTAGTTACAGTATTCCCCCCTAACATGTTAATAACTTCAAACATTTTGACAGGCTGCTACATAAAACTTTCCCCAAAATCTCAAATCTTCACATAATGTGCTTTACAGCCAGCATCATTTAATACTTATTTCAAAAGACAGCTATCCACACAGCTGAGAAGCTGATTTAAACCAACCAAATTATAATGGACTCAAATTAAACAAAAGTTACTGCATCAAAACTGTATAAAACAGTCACTGTTTGAGCCTACTCAGCAGCTAAACACCACACAGTCACTCACCACCCACCTGCTCCCAGCCGGCAATCCCAAACACCAAGGCCCCACAGCCACACTCCCAGAAGTGGCAGCCCCTCCCACCCCTCTCCTGCCTTTATATAGTGAGCACAATGTCACATGACATGGACTATCGGCCAATCGGGGCCCAGCCCTCCAGCTGTGCTCCCCCCGCCCCCGCACACAGGTGAGGGCACTGGGCCCTGGGGAGCCCCTGGGGTCTCAGGGGGCTGCAGCTCCTCCCGCTGCCAGACCAACGGGAACTCTAGTCCACCCCCAGCCAGGAAAAAAAACATAGTGCCTTATTTACGTCTTTCAAATCTACAACAACCATAAAGTACTCTGTTAGGTGCTTGTTTTCTGAACTACAAACCCTTCTCAGAATTAACCTCCCTTAACAGAGTATGTATAATACAATAACAGGCTTTTCCTTTCTGTTACAGCACCTTTCAGAGAAGCCGTAATTAATTTATGGAAAGTGGTAGCTGTCATGAAGAATTTAGAGCTGCTGTACAGTACTGGAAGTTCTAGTCACAGAAGGAGCTACTTGGTGCTGTGGCTGGCCATGTGACCCAACGGTGTTGGAAACACACCAGTGTTTTCGCTGGCACGGAACAGTGCTTGCAGAGCACCAAGGATTCCCTCTGCTTCTCTCTGTGTGTCCCCACGTGAGCAGGATGAGGCTGGGCGAGGGGCTTTGAGGAGACACAGTTGTGAAAGCCAGCCGACCCAAATTGACCAAAAGGGTCCTCCATGACATGTAGTGTCATGCTGTGCAACAAAGCCTGGGTCTTTGGTGTTTCCAAATTAGCCCTTGACTGGGGACTGGCTAGGCGTTGGTCTGCTGGGGTCAACACACCGCAGCCTGTTTAGAGAAAGGAGGGTGTTTGCTTTGTGTTTTGTAGTCTCCTGGGGGACCAGGAACGTTCCTGCATTGGGGGCACAAGGGCCCTGAGAGCCCTGGGCATGTGGCATAGCAGCACAGGTTTAGGGAGGGTCCTTAGCAGGGCCCCCTGCCTTCCCTCTGCCTGGGCAGGGCCAACCCTGCCGGCCAGGGGGTCCCCATGAGGCAAGGAGAGAGCGCTGGTGCTGGGTGACATGGGCTGGGGCTCCATGGGGCTTTGTCTTGCTCCACCCCTCTGGCTCCACATTGTCATGGGGAGCTCCGGGCACTAAAGTGGCCCCAGTCACGTGCCAAGGGGCTGCTGCCTGTCCCCATACTCAATGGAACGCTCAAGCACCCAGAACATCACAACAGCTTCTTCTGCGGTGGCCCACAGACCCCAGTGGCTGCTCTGGGATGGACCAGCTTGCAGGCCCTTGCAGGGTTGTGACGAGAGTCAGCACCTACACACGGAAGAGGACAGAGCCCTGCTGCACCCTCTCTCCCCACCGTGAGAGCCGAGGCAAGCGTGAGCCCCTGACGAGGAGGCCCTGGCCAGAAGACAGGCCTTGGGAAGCCCCTTAGCAGATGTCCCCACCAGAGCTCCTCCACCAGCCACGGTCCCCCTGCCTAGGCTTGCTGCCTGTCCTTGCCCCAGGCATCTACATTGCTCCAGAAACCCCTGCCCAGTGGATTGGTGCATTAGGTGTCCCTGTCCAGGTGTTGGCAGTGGGGGGACAGCCGAGGGAGCCTCTGTGGGCAGGGGCCAGGGCTGCCCCGTGCCAGACATGGCCAGTTCCAGCCAGCTCCAACAGATCCATTGCAGGAGACAGCTGAGCACATCTTACAACTTCCTTGGGGTGAGACGTGCTCCAGGGGTCAGCTGTGGGTCCCACTCCTGTTTAATGTCTTCATTAACGATGTGGATGATGGGGCAGAGCGTGTGTGTCAGCCAAAACCTGAGTGGGAGTTGAGTGGACAGTCAGACAACGGGCACAGCCTGAAACACAGGAGGTTCCTCCTGAACATCAGGAAACGCTATTTTTCTGTGAGGGTCACCAAGCCCAGGCACCAGTTGCCCAGCAAGGTTGTGAAGTCTCCCCTCTTTGAAATATTCAGAAGCTGTCTGGACATGGACCTGGGAAACTGGCTCTGGGTGGCGGCCCTGCTTGAGACAGGGATTTGGGCTGGATGACCTCCAGAGGTCCCTGCCAACCCCAACCATTCTGTGATTCTGTGATGTACAGAGGGGATAGGGAAAGTAAATAAATAAATGAATAGATAGATAGATAGATAGATAGATAGATAGATAGATAGATAGATAGATAGATAGATAGATAGATAGATAGATAGATAGATAGATTAATGAAAGAAACATCATTAGAAAAAGACTACAACAAAGTCATTCCAATCACTAAATTTTAATAAATCTCTTTTTTCTATTAGGAAAAAAAGCAGTGCTTACTCCTGAGTAATATGGTAGTATCAGGCTAACCTCCATGTTTATATCATAGATTGTCTAGCAAGCAACCAGAATGCAGACATACAGATGACAGCATGCTTAAAAAATTAGACACTTTACTACAGTTTGGTTTATAGCATGGCTCCAAGTATTTAAAAAACCTCAAATGGCAGTCTTTCAAATGTTGCGCTCTCTCTTCTCGGTTGGTCCAAAAGGTAATGCCAGTCTAGGTTGCCTCTTAAGCTTACCAAAAGGAAGTGTATGACTTCCTATCTCCAGTGTGAAAAGACATTTATTCATTGGGATAAGCATGCAGTGGCAAAACTAGACTCATATTTGATTTGTAAGCATAGTTCTTTCTTCCTGTCAGTTGCTGTCATATACTTTGCATCCCTGTCCCCATATAATCTGTAATACAATCAGACGGTTTCGTATTTTCCCTTTGGTGATATTAGAAGAAGCAGCCCTAGCAAAGGAACTTTGTGACTGTGGTCACAACGATGAGTAAAACCCAGGACAGGTGTTTGGTCAAGGTGGCATTTATTATGCTGGTAGTTTGCAAAACGTTTACCTTGGGGGTCAATCCAGCAGCTAATGAAAGTAAACAACAGTGAAGAAAGGTGTTTCAGTTGTTTTGAAGAGGAACTCATCAGGGATGCATTGTAGGGGAAGTAGGTCATGTAGAGAGGATGTTGATGGTGAGAAGTCACATGTATAAAGACTCTTGAAGTGTCTAACCAGATGGAACATTCCCATTTTTAAATGAAGTCACTATGTTCCCATTAACAAGTTAAATCGACAAGACATCAAGAACAGGTCTGTTGATTGTTTTCAGGCGGTTTTGCATGGTACATCTGAGGACTGACATTGCTTGAAGGCTAGATTTGCCTCCCTATAAGTGTTCCTATTCCAAATCCATCATACTTATTTGTCTCAAACAAGCAACTGCTAGAAAACCCAGAAGACTGAGCTCATAAATACCATATTGTCTTTTAACATGGTAGATGAGAAGTTCCCTGTCCAACTATGCCTGGGGTTATTACACTGGTTCTTCGTTACAGCATGCTTATTCCAGTAAATCCAAATGTCACCAAGTGGCTCACCAATTATGTGTGCATAGTATCATCCTGTGTCTGCACTAGCAAGCAGCAGAGGTTTCCTCTAGGCTAGAGGCACACCGAGAAGGAGGTTTTCTTATGTTTTGACCAACTAACTACCAAATCAGTCACGTCATTTCACGTCTACTCATGCTCCCACAGATCTGGGACCTGGGAGGAAAGGAAAGGCCCTTTACCAGCTCCTCAAAGCATAGGTACAGTCATTCCCTTGCTTCCTAGTATTTACACCTCCAGCAGCACCGTTAGCCTTCCACAACCTTACAGACAGTGCACTGGGACAACATATACTCTGGCGCTTACACTTTTTGCCTCTTGCTTTTTGTCCAGATGGCCTTTATTTATCATGGGAACTTACTGTTCTCCCTTCCTTGCTCCCAGCTAGGTAGTTAATCTTTCCTAAAGAAAACAGAGAGTCTTCCCCTACCTTACTTAAACTCCACCCCAATATAGATAGCCAGGGACCTCTTAGGAAGTTCACAAAGCCAGTACACCAGTTCAGTTAAGGGACAATGAACACATGACCCCTCCCTCTACTGCTTTCCTCAATCTTCAGCCTGCCTCATCCTACACTGGAAAGACATCACGTTCTTCCAAAACTCCCTTCCCAACTAATTCCTGGAAGATCCACCTATCCTTCCCTCTGCAATCCATTTCTTCATTTATCCCCATGCCACACATCCCACCCTCTTCTCAATAGATCCAGCTGGAGAATCCAAGACCTCACCTTGATCCTTCTTTCTTTGGCTGCAAGGCCTGACAGTTGTAACGTTTGACCCGCAGCAGCTCAGCTACTTATGTTGACTAAGTCTTTTCTCAAATTTCTTTCATCACGTCTCTCTGCTGGAATTCATGGGAGAACACCTTGTCTCTCACTGCATGCACAGAGCACAGATCAAGATTAGATCTTGTTTGAGGTCTTAAAAGTGCTGGTAATAGAAATAATAGCAGAAAATAATAAGACTCAACACTTGTGTAATATTTTATGACTATCCTTAGTCAGCCAAGGAATTTTAGTTTGCTGCTTCCTTGCCTCAGCTAGCTATGGAGGAAAACAGTGGGCTACTATGGGACAGCGCTGACTCCAGTCTAATTAAAACAAACAAACAAAAAGCAGCAACTTACCTCACAGTTCTTGTGGAACATAGTGTATCACAGGGTTTATGAATAGCTTGTAGACTCCTCAGGGGTTAGCACCAGTTATCTGATATGGACTCTCACTGCTAAAAGCCTGCACAAATAGAGTATTGAACTTATTTCAAAAATGACCTTTGTGAAATGGACAGAAGTTCTTGCTGAGTGACTACTATGATGTCCTAGTGACTATAGCCTTGAAATGCTCCTTTATATAACAATAAATGTGTGACTAAGTAGGTGAAATATAATTCAGTCTTCAGGCAACATAAAGGACAGAAGAAAACATTAACACCACAGAAATCTCATTTCAAACTTTTCCTGTGCTTTCATCTACCATAGCAGCTTACAGAAAGGCAAAACAGGATTATTATGAGTAAGGTGTGATTCAAAGGCATATTTTACCTGCCATTCAGAACAAAGCACAAAAATATAAATGCAGATGTATGAAAAACATTTGTGGGTTTAAAAGTCAAATGAGGTATACAGCTGAATGTTAAAACACAGAAGTTATCCCTTTAAAATTATCACAGCATGTTCACTCAGGGACAAGTCCATGATTTGGGATATGTGTTTACTGCAAGATTCAGTAATAATCCAAGTCTAACTATATGAAATTGCTCACTTCACAACTGCAAGATTTGGTAATAATCAAAGTCTAACTACATGAAATTGCTCATTTTACAACATGAAACTCTGCAGGAAGGTTGTCCTGGTTCAGGCTGGAAGAGAGTTCATGTTCATTTTTGGTAGCTGGAGGAGTGCTGATGGCACGCCGGGATTTCAGGGACTCTCCAGCTCTGCGTGCCCTGCCTGTGCGCAGGCAGTCAAAAAGCAGGGAGGGAGCACAGCTGGAGCACTGGGCCCGGATTGGCCGATATTCCATGTCATGTGACATTATGCTCTCCATATAAAGGCAGGAGTGGGTGGGAAGGGGCCGCTCTCACTTCTGGGAGTGTTGCCGCAGTGTCTTTGTGTTTTGGGATCGCCAGCCGGGAGCGGGGGGGGTGTCGGTCAGCGGGTGGTGAGCAATTGCATTGTGCATTGCCCGTCTGTACTGTCACCGTATTATTTTATTACTCTTGTTAAACTGTTTTTATCTCAACCCACGAGTCTCCCTTTGCCCCTCCGATTCCCTCCCCATTACCAAGTAGGGGAGGGTGGGTGAGCGGTTGCGTGGTGTTTGGCTGCTGACCAGGCTCAAACCATGACAGTCCTTTTTGGCGCCCAATGTAGGGCTCGAAGGGTCGAGATCACAACAGAATTGATCTGCGTGTCCTATCAAATTTGTTAAATGCCAACTGTCTATCTGGTTATAATGTCATTCACTTGGCTCCTAGAATTGTGGTTTTCATTGCTGCAGTTGTGTTATACATCACATTACTTACCACATGTAATCTCCATGCTGATGCTTATTACCTGTGCGAATTGGATTAAGATTTTTGCCTTGCTGTATTATGTAACATTAATCTATGGCATGATAAAATCTTCAGTCCTGAGAGTAGCAGGACATTTGTACTCAGCGTGGTTATCGTCTGTGTACACTGGGGGCACCTAGTGGAATGGGTTAGTAACTACACCCTCTACCTTGTCTCCTTGGAGAGCCCACCCAAGGCGGAGATACCTTCTTCCATCTTCTCCTTCTCCAAGCTACTTGCAAGTATGCTTGAGAATACTGAGAATTCTGAGTATCCGTGGAATGCTCATATTAACGTTGTTTTCTCACTGCTGGGAGCTGTTATGTTCCTGAATGTGGTTCAGATTTTGTTTAGGGTTAAGCAACTGTTTCTGATTACCACTCAGAGGCCTACCCCAAGTTTGGATAGTTGTGGGTGGCTGGGCAAGTACCTAGGACAGTGGGGACCTCCAATGTTTTGGAACTTCACCCCTGAACAAGTGCAGGATCCTAAGAAGCCATTAAAACATTTAGAAAAGGTGTGTTGTCATCTTGGTACCTCAAGAGAGACACAGATCATGCTGGGGCCTGGTCCATGCCTATCAAGCCCTGCTTACTGCTATGCAGTACCATTAAAAAGAAGAGGTCTCTGGATCTGAGAACAAAACAACAGGCACTGCAACCATTCCAACACCTCCACCAAACACTGCAGCCACTCCAACTCTGGCAACAGGCACTGCAGATAATCCAACCCCTACGATAAGCACTGTGGGTGAACCAGAGATCCAATCCACAATGGTGTCAGTTGCTCCCATACAGAAGAAGAAATACACACACACACAAAAAAAAACCACCTCGTATTGTAAAAGATGATGATGAGCCAGGGCTATCATGAGAACAGGAGGAGGAGGCAGGGCCAGTGGATATCACCTGATCCCTATCCCTGAGTGAACTACGAGACATGTGAAAGGATTTCAGCCGCCATCCAGGTGAACATCTCATTACTTGGCTGCTCCAATGCTGGGAGAGCGGGCCCAATAGTGTGGAATTAGAAGGTAGAGAGGCCAGGCAGCTGGGATCCCTGTCCAGGGAAGCGGGCATTGACAAGACCACTGGAAGAAGGACACAAATTCTCAGCCTTTGGAGGTGACTTCTGTCAGGCGTGAGGGACAGATATCCCTTCAAGGAAGATCTTATATGTCATCCAAGTAAGTGGACCACCATCAAGAGAGGCATCCAATACGTGAGGGAACTGCCTGTGCGGGAGATGGTTTATTATGATCCAGATGATGCACGGCTACCCACAGACCCAGATGAAGTCCAATGTACCTGGCCCATGTGTCAGAAGTTTATATGGAGTGCTTCCACCATCACATACCAATGTATTAGCAGTATTGAACTGGAGAGATGAAGAGGGACCAACTATGGACAACTTGACTCACCAACTCCAGCACTACGAAGAAAGTCTCTCTTCTTCCATTGTGGTGGCTGTGGAGAAACTGTCACAAGAAGTCTGACAACTCAAAGAGGACATGTGCTACTCTCCACCTGCACTGTCATGGTTTGGGCCTGGTTGGCAGCCAACCACAACGCAGCAGCTCTCTCTCCCTCCTCCTCACAAGTCCCACTGCTCGTCACCACGTCCCTTCTTAAATATGTTATCGCAGAGGCGCAGATGATTGTCTCAGTTTTCCAAACAGAAGTGGAGCTGACTTGGAGGTGGGGGAGTTTCGAGAAGCTTCTCACAGGGGGCTGCCCCTATAGCCCCCTCCCCTGCCACCAAAAAAACTCCACCACTCACTCAACCCAGGACATGCACGGACTAAGGTCTCAGCTATCAGGAGCAAACGGTTCCCTACTCAAGCGAGACGGTATACACCACGGGGGAACTTATGGTATTACCTGTGTGACCATGGAGAAGACATGAGAAAATGGGATGGGAAACCCACCTACCTTCTGAAAGAGTGGGTTTGAGGGTTGGAAGGAAGAACGGCTACAAATCAAGGCTCTTCCAGGAGAAGTGCCGCTCCAGTCTCCGCTAATCAGTTACCCAAACCGCGCAGAAGAGTTGACTTTGCTCCTGATCCTATGAGGAGAACTTCTGAGTTGTATTTGCAAGAAGTGAGTAACCAGGATGAGACTGAGATCCGCGTAGACCGCACTATCCCCTTCATCGATAATGGACACTATCAGCAGCATTAGAGGGGCCCTGCCTCCAGCCAGGTGGAGGAGAGGGACAATCGTGTTTACTGGACTGTGTGGATTCGATGGCCTGGCACATCTGACCCCCAGGAGTATAAGGCTTTGGTGGACACTGGTGCCCAGTGCACCCTGATGCCATCGAATTAAAAAGGAACAGAGACGATTTGTATTTCAGGAGTGACGAGGGGGTGTCAACAGCTGACTGTGTTGGAGGCTGAGGTGATCTTAACTGGGAATGAGTGGCAAAAGCACCCCATTGTGACTGGCCCAGAAGCTCCCTGTATTCTTTGTATAGATTATCTCCGGAGAGGGTATTTTAAGGACCCAAGAGGGTACCGGTGGGCTTTCAGTATAGCTGCCTTGGGGATGGAGGAAATCAAATAGCTGTCCACTCTGCCAGGGCTCTCAGAGGATCCTTCTGCTGTGGGACTACTGAAGGTTGAAGAGCAACAGGTGCCAATCACTACCACGACTGTGCACCGATGGCAATATCGCACCAACAGAGATTCTGTAGTTCCCATCCACCAACTGATTCGTCAACTCGAGAGCCAAGGGGTGATCAGCAAAAGTCGCTCACCCTTCAACAGCCCTATATGGCCAGTGCAGAAGTCTAATGGAGAGTGGAGATTGACAATGGACTATTGGGGCCTGAATGAAGTCACACCACCGTTAAGTGCTGCTGTGCCAGACATGCTACAGCTTCAGTATGAACTGGAGTCAAAGGCAGCCGAGTGGTACGCCACAACTGATATCGCCAATGCCTTTTTCTCCATCCCTCTGGCAGCAGAATGCAGGCCACAGTTTGCTTTCACCTGGAGGGGTGTCCAATACACTGGAACCGACTGCTCCAGGGGTGGAAACACAGTCCCAGTATTTGCCATGGACTGATCCACACTGCACTGGAACAGCGTGAAGCTCCAGAACATTTACAATACATCGATGACATCATTCTATGGGGGAATACAGCAGAAGAAGTTTTCGAGAAGGGAGAAAAAAGAGTTAAAATTCTTTTGAGAGCTGGCTTCGCCATAAAACGGGGTAAAGTCAAGGAACCTGCACGGGAGATTCAGTTTTTAGGAATAAAATGGCAAGATGGACATCGTCAGATTCCAATGGATGTGATTAATAAAATAACAGCTATGTCTCCACCAACCAGCAGAAAGGAAGCACAAGCTTTCTTAGGTGTGGTGGGTTTCTGGAGAATGCATATTCCAAATTACAGTCAGATCATAAACCCTCTTTATCAAGTGACCCAGAAGAAAAGTGACTTTTTATGGGGCCCTGAGCAACAAAAAGCTTTTGAACAAATTAAACAAGAATTAGTTCATGCTGTAGCCCTTGGGCCAGTTTGGGCAGGACATGATGCCAAAAATGTGCTCTACACTGCAGCTGGGGAGAATGGCCCTACCTGGAGTCTTTGGCAGAGGGCACCAGGGGAGACCCGGGGTCGACCCCTGGGATTCTGGAGTCGAGGATATAGAGGATCCGAAGCCCGTTATACTCCAACTGAAAGAGAGATACTGGCAGCATACAAAGGGGTCCGAGCTGCTTCAGAAGTGATTGGTACAGAAGCACAGCTCCTCTTGGCACCCCGACTCCCGGTACTGGGCTGGATGTTCAAAGGGAAGGTCCCCTCAACACATCATGCAGCTGACGCTACGTGGAGTAAGTGGGTCGTGCTCATCACACAGCGGGCTCGAATAGGAAACACCAACCGCCCAGGAATACTAGAAGTAATCACAACTTGGCCAGAAAACAAAGACTTTGGAATGTCACCAGAGGAAGAGGTGACCCCAGCTGCAGGGGCACCGCCATATAATGAGCTACCAGATAATGAGAAGCGATATGCCTTATTTACCGATGGGTCCTGTCGCATTGTAGGGAAACATCGGAAGTGGAAGGCTGCTGTGTGGAGCCCCACACGTCGGGTCGCAGAAGCTGTTGAAGGAGAGGGTGAATCCAGTCAACTTGAAGAGGTGAAAGCCATCCAGCTGGCCTTAAGCATTGCTGAGCGAGAAAAATGGCCAGTCCTTTATCTCTACACTGACTCATGGATGGTGGCAAATGCCCTGTGGGGGTGGTTGCAGCAGTGGAAACAGAGTGGCTGGCAGCGTAGAGGCAAACCCATCTGGGCTGCTGATTTGTGGCAAGATATTGCTGTTCAAAGAGAGAACTTGGTTGTGAAAGTACGCCACGTAGATGCTCATATACCCAAAAATCAAGCAACGGAAGAACATCAAAACAACCACCAGGTGGGCCAGGCTGCAAAGATTAAGGTGGCCCAAGTAGATCTGGACTGGCAGCATAAGGGTGAAAAATTTATGGCTCGCTGGGCCCATGACTCCTCAGGCCATCAAGGAAGAGACGCAACGTATAGATGGGCTCATGACCGAGGGGTGGACCTAACTATGGACATTATATCACAGGTTGTCCATGAATGTGAGACATGTGCTGTGATCAGGCAGGCCAAGCGGTTAAAACCTCTTTGGTATGGAGGGAGATGGTTAAAGTATAGATATAGGGAGGCCTGGCAGATCGATTATATTACGCTCCCACAAACTCAGCATGGTAAGTGTTATGTGCTCACAATGGTAGAAGCAACTACCGGATGGCTGGAAACATATGCTGTGCCCCATGCCACTGCCTGGAACACTATTCTGGGACTTGAAAAACAAGTCCTGTAGCAGCATGGCACCCCAGATAGAATTGAGTCAGATAATGGTACTCATTTTCAAAATAATCTCATAAACACCTGGGCAAAAGATCATGGCACTGAGTGGATATATCATATCCCCTATCATGCCCCAATCTGGGAAAATTGAGCGGTATAATGGGCTACTGAAGACCATGCTGAGAGCAATGGGAGGCAGAACTTTTAAGCATTGGGACACACATTTAGCAAAGGCCACCTGGTTGGTCAATACTAGAGGATCTGCCAACCAGGCTGGCCCTGCACAGTCAAACATTCTGCATATTGTAGATGGAGACAGAGTCCCGGTAGTGCACCCTAAAAACATGCTGGGGAAGACCATCTGGGTTATTCCTACCTCAGGTAAAGGTAAGCCCATACGTGGAATTACCTTTGCCCAAGGACCCACGTGCACTTGGTGGGTAATGCAGGACAGGGAAGTCCAATGTGTACCTCAAGGGGACTTAATGTTAGGCGAAAATAGCCAATAAGCTGTATTAGATTAGTCACCACACCACCCTACCAATGCTTTGTTATGGCAAACATGAACGTGGATGAAAATAGGACTGGTTCCAGCAACTGATGCCCAGCGACTGCCGCAGACTGTGAATACAGACACCATCAGATGCATCAGCCACCAGCTCCAGCTGCAATAGAGACTGCATGCCATCCTCCTGCCAGGTCTAAGGACACCTCTGCCCTACTGACTGAGCATCACTCCTCCTGCCTGAAGGGACTGTTATGACAGATGGAACCTGAAGCTATGGACCAAGTGAACTCATGATACATCCTGCAATGATGGACCATGGACTGAGGGAATGACATCTGTGCGCATATGTCTTTGACCAAGGATGAGGACAGTAAATAACAAGAATGTATTAGAAATATGGAACGTGAGCATAATGTAAAATGATATGGAATAAGGGGTGGATATTGTCCTGGTTCAGGCTGGACTAGAGTTCCTGTTGGTCTGGCAGCGGGAGGAGCTGCAGCACCCTGAGACCCCAGGGGCTCCCCAGGGCCCAGTGCCCTCACCTGTGTGCGGGGGCGGGGGGAGCACAGCTGGAGGGCTGGGCCCCGATTGGCCGATAGTCCATGTCACGTGACATTGTGCTCACTATATAAAGGCAGGAGTGGGCTGGGAGGGGCTGCCACTTCTGGGAGTGTGGCTGTGGGGCCTTGGTGTTTGGGATTGCTGGCTGGGAGCAGGCGGGTGTCGGTAGGTGGGTGATGAGCAGCTGTATATTGTACATTACCTGTTGATATTGCTGTCAGTGTATTATTCTGTTACTGTTATTAAGCTGTTTTTATCTCAACCCGTGAGTCTCCCTTTGCTCCTCCGATTCCCTCCCCATTCCCAAGTGGGGGAAGGGTGGGTGAGCGGCTGTGTGGCATTTAGCTGCTGAGTAGGCTCAAACCACAACAGGCCTTGATTTGGTCCCCCATAACATTCTTGCCTCTAAATTGGAGAGATATGGGTTTATCAGATGGACTGTTAGATGGATAAGGAACTGGCTGATTGGCCTTCTCCAACAAAGTCAGTTGCTCATTGTCAAAGTGGAAACCAGCAACAAGTGGTGTCCTACAGGGGTCCATACTGGCACCAATAATATTCAATATCTTCATCAGTAGTATAGACAGTGTGATTGAGTGCATCCTCAGCAAGTTTGTGGCTGACACCGAGCTGAGTGGTGCAGCTGATACACTGGAGGGATGGGATGCCATCCACAGAGACCTTAGCAGGCTTGTGAAGCGGCCTTGTGTGAACCGCGTATTCAACAGGGCCAAGAGCAAGGTCCTGCACCTGAGTAGGTGAAATCCCCAGTATCAGTACAGACTGGGTAATGGATGAATTGAGAGCAGCGCTGTCGAGGATTTGGGAATACTGATAGATGAAAAACTGGTCATGAGCCGGCAATGGGCACTCACAGACCAGGAAGCCAACCGTATCAGGGCTACACAAAAGGAAGTGTGAGCAGCAGGTCAAGGGATGTGATTCTCCCCCTCTCCCCTTCTCTGGTGAGGCCTCACCTGGAGTAGTGCATCTAGCTCAGGGGTCTCCAGGTCAACAAGGACAAGGGACCTGATAGAGCCAATTCAGAGGAGGGCCACAAAAATGGTCAGGGGAATGGAATATCTCTCCTGTGAAGAAAGGCTGAGCTGGAGTTGTTCGGCCTGAAGAAGGCTAAGGGGAGACCTTATTGTGGCCTTGTAAGATGGAGAGTGCCTCTTTACCAGGGTCTGTAGTGATGGGACAAGGGGCAACAGTTTTAAACTGAAAGAGCATTAAGTTTAGATTGGATATACGAAAGAAATTCTTCCCTGTGAGGGTGGTGAGACACAGGCACAGGTTGCCCAGAGAAGCTGTGGCTGCCCCCTCCCTGGGAGTGTTCAAGGACAGGTTGGATGGGGCTTTGAGCAACCTGGTCTAGTGGAAGGTATCCCTGCCCATGGCAGGGGGGGTGGAACTAGATGATCTTTAAGGATCTCTTCCAACCCAAAGCATTCTATTTTTCTATGACACATAGCTTGCAGATTGGTTTATCAAAACAACAAACGATCCTTATCGTTTGCTCAGTCAGCAAGCAGCTAACAAAAGGAATTCTTGTTCCTGTACAGTTGCTGTAAAACATTCCTATCGTGGTTTAAAATAAAAATAAAAAGTTTAGTCTCTGGAAAACAGCTTATTAAGAAAAAAAAAAAAGTGTTATGATTTGTAAGGAAAATTATCTGACCTTTTCTGTTCATCACTGATGATATCAAACTGAGAGGTGCTATTGACTCTCTTGAAAGACAACAGGCCTCACAGAGGGATCTGGATAGTTTGGAGCATTGGACAACCATCAGTGGCATCAATTTTAACAGGAACAAATGCCAGATTTTGCACCTGGGACAGTGCAACACTGGCCACAATTTTCAACTGGGGGAGGAGTGGCTGGAGATCAGCCCTGCAGAAAGGGATCTGGGGGGGCTGGTGACAGCAGGCTCAGTGTGAGCCAGCGGTGTGTGCCCTGGCAGCCCAGGGGGCAAACCCCATCCTGGGGTGCACCAAGCACGGCAAAGCCAGCCGGTCACAAGGGGCGGTTATCCTGCTGTATTCAGTGTTGGCACGGCCTCGCCCGCAGTTCTGTGTGCAGCTCCGGGCCCCACAATTTAAGAAGGATGTCAAAGTCCTTGCACGTGTCCAGAGGAGGGCAACAAAGCTGTTGGAAGGGCTGGAAGGCATCTCCTGCGAGGAGCAGCTAAGGACATGGGGCTTGTCTAGTTTGGAGAACAGGAGGCTGCGGGGTGACCTCCTCGGTCTCTGCAGCTCCCTGAGGAGGGAAGTGGAGAGGGAGGTGCTGAGCCGCCTGGTACCCAGTGACAGGATGCGTGGGAATGGCTCAAAGCTGCATCAGGGGAGGTTCAGACTGGACATTAGGAAGCATTTCTTTACCGAGATGGTGGTCAAATGCTGGCACAGGCTTCCTAGGGAGATGGCTGATGCCCTGAGCCTACCAGTGTTTAAGAGACATTTGGACAATGCCCTTGACAACAGGCTTTAAATTTAGGTCAGCTCTAAATTGATCAGGCAGTTGGACCAGATGATCGTTGTAGGCTCCTTCCAAATACTCTAAGAAACTTCTTTTGCTGCACACATAAACGTTGCCTAGCAATCGACAGTCACACCTCTACTATAATCCATATTCCTCTTAAAATACAGACTGAACGCCTCAAGCAGTCTCTTCTCTAAGGACAGCTGGGCTCTGCCACTATCCCGCTGTCCCAAAGAAAACGGGCTGGCCCGGAGGCTGGAAACCAAACTCAACCTTCTGCTTCGTTTTCCTTCAGCCATCCAGAGATAAGTTACCGAAAAGCAGTGTCCGGAGGAGCGCGCTCCCGCAGAGAGCGGCTCGTTCCGGTGCGGGGCCGGCGCGGGCGCCACGGCCGGCGGCGGGACCGGCTCGCTCGCCCGCCCGGCAGCGCAGGGAGGAGGCGGCTCTGGCCCGGGCAGGCCACCCACCGTCCGCGGAAAACAAGCAAGCAAACCAACCGCACCGAAGCCTTCCACGGCCTTAAGCCTCCCGTTAGAAACGCGCGGGCAGGGCGAGCAGAGGCGGAGGCCGTAAGCGGCCGCGCAGCTCCCACCCGACCCACCGCTCCGCGGACGGCCCGCTATCGCGACACACCGGGTCCGCCGGCGGCGGGGACGCGGACGGGCACCAGTCCGGCTCCGCCGCGCCCGCCCCTACCGGCGGCGCCCCGCCCCGCCCCGCCCCTTGCCCTTTGGCCCCGCCGCGGTCCCCGCGCTTCCTGTTCCAACCACGTGGGCGCGGCGGCGGCATGGCGGGCGGCGCGGCGGGCGAGGCGCAGTGCCTCAGCTACGCGGGCTGCAATTTCCTGCGGCAGCGGCTGGTGCTGTCCACGCTCAGCGGGCGGCCGCTGAAAATCCGCAAGATCCGCGCCAAGGAGGAGGACCCCGGCCTCCGCGGTGAGCGGCAGCGCCGGGCGGCCGCTGCGGGAGAGGAAGGGGCGGCGGGCGGGCGGGCGGGCGGGCGGGCGGGTTGCTGCCGCACCGGGAGCTGCGGCAGCCCCCGCCCCTTCCCGGCGGGTCCCACCCCGGGGGGCGGGGGTGCCGGGGGTCCCGGCTGCGCGCCGGTGCCTCCTCGCGGGACAGCGCGTGGTGCGAGCGGCGGGTCACCGGCGCCGTCTCGGGTGGGGCTGGCACACCCGCGGGTGGCGGGGCTTTGGTGGGGGTGTGGAAGCGACGCGGGGCGGCGGGTGAGGCCGAAGCACGGAGGAGGGTGTCGGCTCCCTGTCTGGTTTCGGTGTCAGCCCGAGTGCCGGCGGCGGGGGGGGGGGGGGTGTGTCCGCTCGGACCGGCAGCCGCGGCTCGTCGCGGGTGGGGAGAGCGGGGGGATCCGCCAAGCGCTGGGTCGGTTGAGCATCAGCTTCGCCGGCAGCCCCGCGGCTGGCCCGAGTCTCGGTAGAAGCGGGATCTCCCGTCCCAAGGTGCAGGCAGCCTTTGCCGGCTCTCCGGCCGTCGCTTTCCGCCGTGTGCCCGGTGTCCTGTGCCCCGTCTCCCGGTGGCAGCCCAAGTTCCCCCAGTTTTCATGGGTCAGCCTTTATGCTTTGATTTTTGTCTGGGTTTTGCCCGAATAGTAGCAAAGGTGAAAGACGTGAAATCCATTTACTTCTCATCTCTGAAATCTTCTGGCACGGCTGACTCTTTTCAGGGAAACCTTGCTTAGGGAGCACGTTCATCGTTCTTGTACAGGACCTTTGGCACCCCAAAGTAAATTTCCTCATTTAACTGAAGTAAGAAAATAGGATAGAGATTGAGGAAAAAACATCATTATGGTGTTCAGTTATTTTTTGGGCAAGGTGTGAAGTTCAGAACAGGGGTAGAGCCAGCACAGGTGCTACTCTGCCTCCTGAGGAGGCTTAAGTTTGTAGCTAGAAATTCTCCTCTGAAACTGACAAAACATTATCATGTGCTTGACTTAATATTTACCGTGGCCCAAAGCGTGTATTATTATCATGGAATGTTTGATGGTGGTGAAGTTTGTCGTTTTTGTCACGTTGTTTTAAAAGGTGTTTGAATTGCCTTTTCCAAGCATGGGTTAAGACGTAAACTGTGACTGCAACAGCAAAAAAATAATAACAATCCCTGTTTTGTGTTGACAATTCAACATGCAGCCCACTCTGCTTTTCATGGCAGTAACATTTGAAATGAAAACTCTTCTACAGGTTGGTTCTCCAAGAGGGAAATGTGTATTTTTGCAGGAATCCACTCTTGCACTGGAAAAGGTTCCAGTGCTGTCACGTAAACTTTAACTTTAGAAATTATCATAACAGAAAGCAGAACCAATGTTGTGTGACTGGGGCATCAGCTGTATTCTGAAAATGTTAACAGACTGTAATTTCTGAAGATAGCTTTTGGTTTAAATGTTTACTGCGTCCTAGAAGAAAAAAATCTGGTTACTGTTAAGAAGTAAGTTACTGCGAGGGAAGTTCTGCAACCTACCAACTGTTATGCAGGTGCTGTTGGTCCTTAAAACTACCTGGGTTTTGAATTCCGTGTATGTTCATCTATTTTCCTTGATATTGAGTCATACCAGGTTGGGATACCTAAATACGAGAATACTAGCATATTCTTCCTTTTTCCTTTCCTTTTTCCTTTCCTTTTTCCTTTCCTTTTTCCTTTCCTTTTTCCTTTCCTTTTTCCTTTCCTTTTTCCTTTCCTTTTTCCTTTCCTTTTTCCTTTCCTTTTTCCTTTCCTTTTTCCTTTCCTTTTTCCTTTCCTTTTTCCTTTCCTTTTTCCTTTCCTTTTTCCTTTCCTTTTTCCTTTCCTTTTTCCTTTCCTTTTTCCTTTCCTTTTTCCTTTCCTTTTTCCTTTCCTTTTTCCTTTCCTTTTTCCTTTCCTTTTTCCTTTCCTTTTTCCTTTCCTTTTTCCTTTCCTTTTTCCTTTCCTTTTTCCTTTCCTTTTTCCTTTCCTTTTTCCTTTCCTTTTTCCTTTCCTTTTTCCTTTCCTTTTTCCTTTCCTTTTTCCTTTCCTTTTTCCTTTCCTTTTTCCTTTCCTTTTTCCTTTCCTTTTTCCTTTCCTTTTTCCTTTCCTTTTTCCTTTCCTTTTTCCTTTCCTTTTTCCTTTCCTTTTTCCTTTCCTTTTTCCTTTCCTTTTTCCTTTCCTTTTTCCTTTCCTTTTTCCTTTCCTTTTTCCTTTCCTTTTTCCTTTCCTTTTTCCTTTCCTTTTTCCTTTCCTTTTTCCTTTCCTTTTTCCTTTCCTTTTTCCTTTCCTTTTTCCTTTCCTTTTTCCTTTCCTTTTTCCTTTCCTTTTTCCTTTCCTTTTTCCTTTCCTTTTTCCTTTCCTTTTTCCTTTCCTTTTTCCTTTCCTTTTTCCTTTCCTTTTTCCTTTCCTTTTTCCTTTCCTTTTTCCTTTCCTTTTTCCTTTCCTTTTTCCTTTCCTTTTTCCTTTCCTTTTTCCTTTCCTTTTTCCTTTCCTTTTTCCTTTCCTTTTTCCTTTCCTTTTTCCTTTCCTTTTTCCTTTCCTTTTTCCTTTCCTTTTTCCTTTCCTTTTTCCTTTCCTTTTTCCTTTCCTTTTTCCTTTCCTTTTTCCTTTCCTTTTTCCTTTCCTTTTTCCTTTCCTTTTTCCTTTCCTTTTTCCTTTCCTTTTTCCTTTCCTTTTTCCTTTCCTTTTTCCTTTCCTTTTTCCTTTCCTTTTTCCTTTCCTTTTTCCTTTCCTTTTTCCTTTCCTTTTTCCTTTCCTTTTTCCTTTCCTTTTTCCTTTCCTTTTTCCTTTCCTTTTTCCTTTCCTTTTTCCTTTCCTTTTTCCTTTCCTTTTTCCTTTCCTTTCCTTTTTCCTTTCCTTTTTCCTTTCCTTTTTATTTTCCTTTTTTTTTTCTTTTTCTTTTTTCTTTTCTGCTTTCTTTTCTAATATGCTTGTCCTTTCCTGTGTCTCTGAGCAAGAGTCTACACAAACAAAAGAAAGAAACTGAGGAATTAGTTCCATACAACTGCTATAGAGTGCACGGTAGGCAAGAAAAGAGACAGTGGGAAGACTTGTGTGTATCTAGTCTTTATTATGTCAATGACAGTTTTGGAAATGGAAAATTCAAAAGTCTGCAGATAGTTGTGTTTGTGGAACAGCTGTGCAGCACCAGCACTTCACATCTGAATGCCACCTTCTTCCAAGACTTGTACAGGGAATAATGGGAAGCCGTTGTTAGCTTGTTGTGCTTAAATATAATGAGTCCTGCTTGCTAGGATTTGTATGTTTTGCTTCGTACTGAGCAAAACGTAAATTGTCAGCATTTTTATCCTGGGCTTGAGTGATCCCTCAGGCCACTGCGGTCAGAAGTGCCAACTTGTATCCCTCGCTGTGTGCTGGGGAGAGGAGTGTGACTGGGCCAACCATCACATCTCCATTGTAGAGCATGGAGGCTCAAATTAACGTCTCTGTTTTTGTAGTGAATTGCCTTTTCTCATGGGGAGAGTTATACAACAGCAAATTGAAGAGCAAGGGTAGCCCTTCTGTCGTGAAAGGCAGGAAAGGGAAAATGTACAAGGATGGTGTTGAAGTTTCTTATTTTCCAGGGATAAATTTGAGGAACTTTAAATTTCTGGCTTTCTTCCATTCCTTAGATTTTGAAGCAAGTTTTATTCGCCTGATTGACAAAGTGACCAACGGCTCTCGAATTGAAATAAACCAAACAGGTGAGTTCTGTTTCATTTTCTTCCTCTGTTCTGGTCTTCCAGGCTCTATCAACCACTGCAGGGAAAATAAAAGTTTTGGCTTGACAGAGGTTCCAGTATCATTGACTGAGAAGGTCAGAAATAACCGCGCTGAGAAGTTTTGTAGTAATTGATCATGTGCAAAAAGATCAGTGCTCCACCATAATGCAGAGAGTTAAGGAAACTGTATTGCTCAAGAGTTAAAATTAGTGTTCTGTTTGGTATGCAGGGTTTCATTGTGTGGGAAGGTCCCTCTGAACCAGAACGGATTTTTGTAGAAGGCAAGGCTTCTACAAAGGCAAACTTCTGAGCAAGACTGCTTGCCTAGTCATGCTCAGAAAAGGGATTGGTTTGATCAAGAAGCATCCCACATAAAAATCTCAAATCTCATCTGGTTCTTGTCCTCCTTTTTTTTTTTTTTTTTTTTTTTTAACTTTAGGGATTATGGTTGTTCAGTAAAGCAGATGAACTACCACCAGATATTCTGATACAGTGATAACCTGATGGTCTGGTGAAGAGTTTGCTGCTGTGGAGGACAATAATTGCTTGAGTCAGCATTTTGGAGATTGCTAAGAGGTCCTTGATTTGGGGGGAGAAGGGGAAAGGAGGATAAAAGATGTGCAGGGCAGACAGACGCTCGTGTGTGTTGGCCCATTTATTAACTGCAGGCAGAAACAGCATGCTGGAAGTAATACTATTTTTCATAAATTCCCCTGTCTCCAATTTACCCATATACATCGTTGCAAAGTATCTTTACGCTGTAGTAATGGCCAGTGTGCTGACAGCAGGCTGGTTTGGTTTGCTCCCCTGGCATCTTCTGCAGGTACTACCTTGTATTACCAGCCTGGTCTTCTGTATGGAGGCTCTTTGGAACACGACTGCAGCCCCAGTCGCAGTATTGGCTACTACTTGGAAAGTCTGCTCTGCCTGGCACCTTTCATGAAACATCCACTGAAGATTGTCCTGAGGGGAGTTACAAATGATCAAGTAGATCCTTCAGTAAGTCATAAAACTTAAGTACCAGAGGAAGACTTTTTTTTTTTTGCCTTAAAAAAAATGGAAGAAGTATCTAAAAGATGTTGCGTTTTAATCATCCCTCACACCCACACGTATCCAGTGTTACTGTGTCTGCCAGCAAACTCTGAATCAAAGAAGCATCTGCTAAACTGTTCCCTTTCTGCATCACGCTCCAAACTGCAGTTTGTAATCTACCTTTTGACTTTCAGTTCTGCGCTGCTTCTGTCTTTTCCCCTGGAAACTCCCTCTAAATGTGATGTGAGGCCCTGCCACTGGTTTGCTTCTCCTCTTCTCTTAGAAATTAGATGGGTTGTTTCTCCTACCCTACACATGTATTTATTATAAAAAGAGGAAATTGTCTTTGAAATTTGAGTGTGACAAGGAAGGAATCTTCTTCTCTTAGATGCTGGACTTAGTTATACCAATATATGTGAAGCCTTTTTTCAGTTAGAAGTCACGAGACAATTATGAAATAGCAGTAGGAGAAATATGTAATAACTCTTCAGAAAGACACTAGAAGGTATGGTAGATCAAATGCCTGAAATGTTTGCCTTGATTTCTCTTGGTGCTGATTTACAGTCCTTTGTTTTAATAGCTTTGTTACAAAACTGAGGTATGTGTAGAGTGGGATTAAAACACTGAAGTAATGGTTAGTGGTTATGCTGTTTTTTATTTTTTTCTCCAAAAACCCCCAAACATTGTAATTTTTTTATTCCCCAAAAAACCCAAACATAATATTTTGTTTATTCCCCAAAAAAAACAAATATTTTTTATCTTTCTCCAAAAAACCCAAACATAATGGCTTTTGGAGAACAGCACTGCTGTTTACCTTTTTGAATGGTGATTGGAGAGTGCCTGTTTTCCTCTGAGTAGATTAAGGAAACGTTGTCATCTGAAAACCAGTTTAAATGAATACAAATACTATGAAGTGTAATCGCAGATGAGCCTCTGAGTCCTGCTGTTATTTATGGCTTTTCAGCCGTGCTTCTCTTGTCATTTAAAAAACTTATTCTCTCATCTGTGGCTCTGAGACACCCACATGAGTCAAAGGATGATTGAAGTGGGTTATATATCGCACTGGTAAAAAAGAAAAGGGGGGGGGGAAGATAAAATAAAATGGGAAGCATGTTTTGCTAACCTTTTAGTCACTATGATTACTTAATATAAATAGTAAGTACTAAGAATCAAAGAAGTCTCTTTTGGTTGACTGTGTCTTTGATCACAGTGGAGAAATTCTTGAAGAATTTGGAGACTGAAGAGCAGTCCAAACTCAGTGTTGCTTTCAAGTAAGTTTGGACACTCATCTAAGCAACTGATTCTCAATTGTGGAAATTACCACTTTTCTGCCATCAGCCACATGGGCCGATGGAGATTAAACAATTTTAGTTGAAATGGGTGCGAGAATTTGAGCCAGTTAGTTTGTGTTTGAAGGGGGCTTGCACTGTCCAAAGTTCAGACACAGACAGGTGTTGGCGTACATCAGCTGAATTGTAATACCTGACTCTCAGTGTAAATAAAACACAGATGTGCATGCTAAGGAGTTATATCTTAAGTTCATTGTGCTGTAGAAGCACAACTGTAGTTAATGTGACTCAACTTATGTGTAGTAACTGAATACCAATTCTGAAAACTGGTTTATACCTCGTTTATGTCTGTTTAACTTACGTGAGTAAACATTAGACCTGGTGCACACCAGTAATCTACTTTCAACGAGTTTTAGAAGATGTTTTGTATATGGCTTTGTGGGTTCTGAGACTAAAAGCACAAGTTTAAGAGCTACCTTAAGTGATTTATGTGCTTAAGTAAATGAAAACTTTGTTTTAAATTGATTTGGGCTTTTATTTTTCAGTAGGCAGAAGGTGTTCAGAAATGGGTTGAATATTTCTTACCTATGCTCACCCAAAAAGGGATGCTGAAATTTGTCTATCCATCTGTATACTTTCTGGCTTTCCAAGAAGGGGGAAAAGCAAGCCAATGTAAATATATTGTGGGCAGTTTAAAATAGGCAAGGAGTTTTCCCTGCTGCTCTTCATGTAAGGACCTCGCCATCTCAACCTAGTAGGTACCATAGGCAAGACTCATCTTTTTTGGAGAATTTTCATTATTTTTATTTGTAAAATGGATATCATGTTTTGTGAACATGTATTTTGGAGCTAAATGAATTCTGCAGGGTGTATCCTTGCATGAGTTTATTCAGCATCTGTCTTCTGCATGTGAATGTACAAAGTCACATATGCGTGTGTGAAAATACATATGCACATATACACACATATGATCCTATAGCACTCCCTTTGTGCTTGAAAGGAGAAGGTGGTCCTGCCTAGCCTTCCTCCATAGTTTCTGCTTTCAGCCACACAGTCCTGCATACTTCAATACCCCAGACACTTTCCAGAGCCTTCCCGAAGCCAGTTCAACTAACTGGCAAAATGGCAGAGAGCTGTACCCCTGAATTTTCTCATGGAGGCTTCCATGAGGTAAGTAGCAGAAATGCACGTGCAGCCAGAGAAGCAAGACCTTTCCCTCGTGGTAGCAGTGAGCAGGTAGGCTGACTCACTGGGCTTTCTGAAAGCTGCTCTCGGCACTGAGCTCAGCTTTTATGGTGTGAGGTTGCACTTTACCAGAAAACCCCTTGTCAGGAGGACAGAAGGAGACACGGCAGATCTCCTGGAGTGGAGAGAATGGAAGTGGTCAAGGCAAGAGGAAAGGCCTTTCTGAAGGATGGCTTGGGTAAGGAAGGACTTCAGCTGAGTTCAGCGAGACGCAGGTCAGACTGAGTTCCTGAAGTATAAATAGAGTGTGTGTTTATGTTAGCATTTGTTTATATACATTAATAGCTGTCTGGTGAGGTGCAGTGGAGAGCGCTCTGGCAGCTGGCACCATTCCAAAGGAGTACGGTGGCCACTGAAATACAGGGTAGTGTGCACTTGCTCCAGGTTGGACCGTGCTGATAAATGTGTGAGTGGTACATCCTAAATGAGTGAGAGGAATACTACTTTGCTCGTAGTTGTCAGGAAGAGATGTGGCTTTGGAATACCAACCTGAACATTTCACTGGCAGCCTGCATTTGCATTAA
Source organism: Tyto alba (assembly GCF_018691265.1). Classification (NCBI taxonomy): domain Eukaryota; kingdom Metazoa; phylum Chordata; class Aves; order Strigiformes; family Tytonidae; genus Tyto; species Tyto alba. The sequence continues at coordinate 34,183,970 of NW_024881318.1, forward strand.
GTTTTTCTACATGACCACTGGTGAGACCTGACCATGGATAGCTTGTGGGACCAGCCATATGGGACTGGTGTGGAGAGTTGAGATGGTGTGGAGAGTTGAGGTAGTTTCAAGTTTCTCTGTATAGAGAATATATATGTGGGGGGGTGTCTTTGTAAAGTGCCTTTTTGAAGGGAATGGAGGTGTCATGCAAATGATAGCTTTTATTTTCCTTTTCTTCTCTACATGTTGATGGTTTGCAAGTAGTGAAGGTTTTTTTACAGCTATGCCGTGGGATTTTCAACTGAAATGACTTTCATGTTGGCATGAGACTAGCATATGAAGTTTTGGCTTGGGAGCAATAATCTTCAGTGTTAATCAGAATTCAGCAGTTGTCGGTAATCCCAGGAAAACCAGAAGTTTTTTATATTGACTTTTCTGTCTTTTTTCGCTTGCTAAACTCTGGTTTCGCTCTTCCCCATGTCCTGAGTGTAGGTCCTTGTCCCCAAAACATAACACTGTATGTATGGCAGGGATAAATGCTCTTTTGTGTAGTGCTAGTGTCTTATGCAGGCCTGCTAATGCTTGCCCCCTTCATAGGTAGCCATGTGCAGTAGGGTCTGTGTCTGATTTTTTTTGAGCTTTACACTAGCTAAGGAATTCTGCAAACCACTAAAAGTTAACTTTTTTTAATATTATTGTTGTAGATTTCTTCAAAGGAAAAAGGTTTATATTTAAACTAGTTTTTGAACAAGCAGTGTCCTTGAGAAGTAGCAAGGGTGTTTGGCATTTGCGGTGAGGTATGCCCGTGGTTGTGTGGTGCATTTGCTGTGGTATGACTTGGTGGTGTGTTGTCTGCTCTGGAGATAGAGTAACTGCCTTTCAAGGGGAGATGAAAGGTGGTTTTATGGCTGAATATAGGCAAGAGACTAGAAAATACGGTTTTAGGTATCAGTTCTGCTGCCGTCTTGTGATTTCCAGTGAAGTACTTAACCTCTCCTGCGTGAACTCCCACTCGTCTGCTAAGCACAAGAGCCTTTTCCACTTCTTCAAATATTGCCAATTACCTTCTCTATTTAGACTGCAAATTTGGAACAGAGACAGTCTCTTATTATGTGATAAGTATCATGCCTCGAATTTGTCTGGTGGCTAAAACCTATGACAAATCTTGAAATTCTTGGAAAAAGACAAACCAGAATCAAAATTATTCCAGCTTCTTAATGCTGGCATAATGTGCTTTCTCCAGAGATACAGACTTCAGTCCAGAGAATTGCAAAAGTAGAAATGAAGGAGGAAAAGAGAGTTCCTAACCTACACAGTGAAGCTTTTATTTTTCTACTGGTATATTTTGTTTCATAAGAAAAAGGGAGAAATACTGTGTGACTTTGTGAACTAGGTCAGCTGCTTGGAACTTCTGACAGTGGTATTCATATGTGTCTGTGTGTGCACATGTGCAAGTTGGTAAAGGATTTTGCTCTGAAAAGTCAGATTTGTGTGATTAGTAATTACTACTGAGGGGATGAATTAAGGTAGCCTGGCTGTAAAAGATAAAATATATAAATACAAAAAAATAATCATTGACTCACAGGTTTTTTTTTTTTTAATGAAGACATTCAAATATTGATACTACCATTAAAAGCAACACCAAATGCCTCTCTGTAAGAAAGGAAGTATGTTGGCTGGCAGGATTTGAAGAATGAGAATTACAGCATACACCTGTAGCTACTCAGGTAGCTCTAACAGGTTGTTCACAGCTTTATAGGTGCTACTACTTCATCAGTGGCTTACACTCTCTTTGAAGCAGAGAGAATGCAACTCAAGAATTGTGGATTCTGGCTGAAGGCATGGGAAGGGGGGTGCCTTTTTTTCTGCCTCCTCAACTGCTGTCTACTGCATGACTGTTTTGTTCACCTGAATTTAGTTCCTCTGGTCATGCAGTCCTGGTCCTGACTGTCCCAACCTGCTTGTCTTGGGTAACTCCCTGTGCTGTTGCACTGCTAAATCATTTTTGTCACTTTCACCAATGCTACTGAAGTTGCAGCAGAGGGGAGAAGACAACAGCCACTGTTGTTTTACGTCAGCAATTAGGAGGAGCAATGGTGAGGAAAATCCTGCTCAGATGTGGATCTGATGAGCATGTGGCTCAAAGGGAATACATGGATTATGTGTCACCCCCTTCAGATTCTTCTGAGCATCTCAACAGAAGTTACCTAGAAGCTTCTGTTTCTCAGAAACAGATGAAAAGAAGTCCTTGACAGGATGAGGTGGTTCTTGCTAAATCAAGGGCATGCTCCAAAATGCAAATGTTCTTCTAGTCATAATTTATGTAGGTGTAGAAATTTTTTAGCAATGACAGAAGAAAATATTTTTTTCAATAACATTCAGAGAAATAAATTAGTTGTTTTGTCTGAACCCTAATAGAAGTAAAAATCAGGCTGGAAGGAGAAAGAAATCCAGAATAGGAAATTCCATCTCCCAGTAATTTGTTCTAGCAAATTTTCTGAGTAATGAGATCCTGTGGTAGCCTAAGAGTAGCCATAGCTTTATGTGCTGCATTCCCATGTCTTCCCATAGAATACTTAGTATGGAGAAGCCTTGTCTTTGTTAGGTACCTCATAATGCAATGATTTTTAAACTACTGACTTGTTTAACTTCTAAAAAAAGTCTGCTTTTTAAATTCTGTGTTCTGAAGGTTGATGTCCTTAAGGTAACAGCTCTGCCCCTACTGAAAAAGTTTGGAGTTGATGGTGAAAGTCTGGAAATCAAGGTAAGACAACTTGTTCCTTTCCTAGCACATGTTGAAACGATAGTTTTGCACTGCTTCACAGGGCCATATGTTTGCTGCTGGTATCTGCCTCTAGCATATATCTAGTTGTAGCTACACACATTTCTAAAATTGTCTCTTGTTCTTGGCATGTTTTAAATGGCATATCAGCCACACAGTGATTGAAGATGTGATAGAAGAAAAATGCAAAGGCTGTGTATAGAGAGGGTGAGGAGAAAGTAGTGACTTTTCTTAGTCTCAGAGATCTCTGCAAAGTAAGAAACCTTCTTGCTTTCTTGTTCCTCTTAAGTTCGTTTAATTTCTTTTTCCTTCACTTGCTCTTCTGGCCCTGTGCTTAGGGCTAGGGAGTAATAGTAGAATCTTTTGCCTCCTTCACCGGTAGAGGAGATGAATCTGTGTTTGGGTGATGGAGGTTTGCTTTCAGTTTGGAAAATACAGGAAAGAAACTTTTCTTTAAGACTGTACTCTTCTCAGGCCGCCTAGTAAGTCTGGATGTAGAATAGGTTTGGGTTTTTTTAGGTTGGAGAAAGAAACTATAGGCTTTCAAAGTTAAGAATGCTCATTCAAAATTTGTGAAAGCCCTAGATGCACTACTAATCTTTGCTTGCCCTGCCAAGCTCCACACCCCCACCGCTACCACCCCTGTGTGTCCCCCAACCCTGCCCAGAGCCCAGGACCCCATGTCATCGCCCTGGGACTGTCAGCCCCCGCCCCAGTGGCACCGTGGCAGGGCCGGTCTCCAGCTCCCCACAGCCCTGCCCTGCCTGGCCATGGGCCCCCTGAGCCAGGTCCACCCTCAGCCCCGTGTCCCGTCCCCGTCCGTGTGGACATTGGCTGGGCGGTGGGACAGGCTTGGGCTGGCCAGGCCTATTTGTGGGAATGAGTTCGTTCTGGTCCGCCATACACGTACTAAGCATAAAACACTTCCAGAGCATCCTCAGCAGTGAGGTGCAGCTTTGCTATTAGAGACCAGTCTTAAGCCAAGGTTGCCTTCCTGGTAAAGGTGTTGGTTTGGTTGGTTTGTTTTTGTTTTGTTTTCCATTGAGAAGCCATGCTCTACTGTACTTGAGAGAGAGGAGGAAGAAAGAAACCCGTTTTTTGCTAATATGCTTGGTGCAAAATCCATTTCTGGATCCTTTAGGATGTCTTTTTCTCGCCTGTGTTCACATAAATACCCCTACTAATAACATTTTATTATATGCAAAATAAATGTTGTACATACACACTCAGAAATTACATTCTTTATGCTCTTTACTGACCTGCTTTTTTTCTTCATTATTGTTTCTAGATCAACCGGAGAGGAATGCCTCCCAAAGGGGGTGGAGAGATACTGTTTGCTTGCCCAGTGAGAAAGGTCTTGCAACCTATTCAGTTCACAGACCCTGGCAAAATCAAGCGCATCAGAGGAACTGCGTATCCTTTTGTTTGTTTGTTTTTCTTCTTTTGAATGAGTTTGCCTTAAAAAAAAATGTCTCTCAACTCGAAGTTGCAGGAGTGCAGCCATGTTGCTGAGCGTGTATCCAGATAACATAGGGTGATGTCACACTGAGGGATCACACAGCTAGATTTCAGGACTGTATCTCAAAACTGCTGTGTTCAGAACATTGCTGTTCAAAAAGCAGCAGTAGACAAGTAAATTTAAAACTGAACAGCACTATTAAATCTTTTCAATAGCAATAAAAAGTTAAAATACCTTCCATCACAAAAAGTAGCAGCACTAAAAGTACTCTTACCTTGTGTGTAAATCTAGTAGTAAGAAATGTAGTTTTGTTACACATTGAATAGGTGGTATGGTGGTTGTTAATGAGTTTAGCATAATGTTAGGTGGCAGCCTAAATCTTAGTTCAGTTTACAGCTCAGTGCACACATGTGAACTGAGGTTTTTGTTGCCATACAAAAAGAAGTTTTGTTAGTTCTTCACCTTCAGGATTACCACTGGAGGAAGTTTTACTTCCACACAAAGATAAGGGCACAAAGTATTGTTGTGGAGTACTCACATTCTCACATTTGCTCATCTAGTTAATGTTGGGTTGTTTTGTTTTGTTTTGTTTGGGAGGGATGTGGGGTGGGCAGTGTTTCTTTATTTTTCTATTGTGTTTTTTTCTATTATGTCTGTCATTAATGTGCTGTTGCAGTAGGAAGAAGGCAGAAATCCCTTACGGGCAAGGTATCCTAAAGGTTGTATTTCATGAGCTCCTATTCTCTCTTGAGCATTGTCCAACTTGTAGTTTAATTTGTGATTATGAGAGTCCCAAACATGATCTGTCTTTGATTACTCAAAAGGAAAGCAGGAATGGGGACAGGTTTCCTGCTAGAGGTGCAGACTTGCAGCCTATTCCTCCTTTTACTTTATGGCATACCATCATGATTGTGTGTGAGAACAGGACACTTGGACCTCTGTTTCCAACTACGGTATCTGGATGAGTGCATCATTGCCTAATGAGAGCAATTTTACTGGGTGCCTATGGTGTAGAATGAAAAGGAGGCAGCTTGTTGTGCTTTTGGTGGTGTCTGTCATGGTCTTTCCATGAAGAAGGTAATATCCTTATGCCCCCTTCTACCTCTATCCTCTGTTTCTGTGTGAAGGAGGAAGGGGTGATTGTATCTTTAGTGCCATTCTTTATAAATTGATGTTAATACACCGCACCATTCTGGGCCACTTTGTCTGGATTTGGTTAATGTATATGAACTACAGGTTTTTGAACTTCTACTTTCCTTCAGGTTTTCCTGGGTTTTTTCTCAGGGCTAAAAGTTTGCTTTTAGTAAGCCTGGTGAGAGGCAGTCTTATTTTAATTTAGCTATTAAGTGGTCCTTCAAGCCGGTAGAAGACAAAACATGTGGAAGGATAAGTACTTAGGTCTTTTATATGTGCGTTTTTGTCCCTTCAGGATTCAGCTGAGCAAATCTGCTTCCTCACAGATGGGGAGCTTGTATTCATCAACCTTTTGTAGTCATCCAAAATACTGAGTGCACCAGCTGTGCAGAATTATTATTATTTACTGGTTTTGCCCTTTAGATCTTAATGCTTTTGGTTTACCTACTGCACCAGAGAATGCCAGCTGGGAGGTTCAAAAGTGTGTTTTTCTGCATTGCTATGTGCACATGGGTGGTTAAATGTGTAGAGCATGAGTCTGCATTATAGTTGGGATGAAATCTGGAACACAGTGGGCTTTGTACGTTCAAAGATCTGTTGGGGACATCACTGAAGCAGAACCTGAGTGAAAGGGCACACAGGCAGTTCATCTCTTGTCTACTGTGAGGAGGTGGGTTCAGGTGAGCTGGGAGGTGGCAATTTCTTATTTCCTGGAACTGTTACCTTCAGATGCTAGAGAACCAGTGAACTTGATAGCCTCACAGCACTGCAAAATATTTGGAGAGAGAAAATACATATTATTTTAGCCTTTTAAAATTAATTTTTTCTTTTGTTAAAACACTTGTCTTTGATTTCATCTACCCAGTTCCTCCCTGGTAGCAGATACATAGAAAGACAGGATTTCTTGCTGCTAATTCAGTGAAACTTCACCCATCACCATCTTTTAATAGTATATAAAGCGCAGAGCACGCAGGATTTCCCTCATCATAAGAAAGCACAGAATGACAGAACAGCAATTTAAAATTATTAAAAGCCATTTTTAAGATAGATGTTTACCTACTCGTAATAAGCTGTCCTTCTGCACATGTTCTGTGTACCTCACTTCAGGGTATATCGCTGAAAAGACTAGAAAGCTGTTAGGCACTTGTGCTTCCCTGAGTACAGGAAAATACACCAGCGCTCATGAACGGATGTATAGGACAAAACCACATTTTCTGAAATAATGCATTGAGACCTCTTGGCCACTTTTGTCAGTCTCGGGTTTAAATTTCTTTTGTGATTACAATGAATTCCTTAGCTTGGAAATGTAGATACTCTGTCAGAGTGTCACCACAGATGGCAAACAGAATGGTGGAATCTGCAAGGAGCATCCTAAATAAATTTATCCCAGACATTTATATTTACACAGATCACATGAAGGGGGTCAGCTCTGGAAAGTAAGTATCCAGTATTCACAGGGAACAGAAATGTAATTCTGCATTTGTTCATCTGCTAGCGTATTCTCATCTGTAATTTTATTAAGTTCTAGACCATGATCTTCTATTTTGCTGACTTGAAATAAATATTCCTCACAGGGAAAAAACTGAATGATCCACTAGATAAATTTGTTTTACTCATGGTACAGGGATAGAAGTTGTGTGTTATCTTAAACAAGGAATGTAATACATCATTACTGCTATTAAAGGCCTCTAGTTTTAAACCTGTTGCTTTCAAATGAGATTAAGATCAGCAGTACCATGGTATGTTGTGAAAGCCAACATTCAAACTTGACTGTACACTTTCTGACAGAAATGGTAGCATTAAGGATGAGACTAAACTGTTTTAGAAAGTGTTTGAGCTGTGTGGGTTGTCTTGTGTTTTACTGTTACATAAATAGCTGAAGGAATGTCCTTTCAGCAGCGAGGACTGGAAAATCGAGACATTAATTTACTGTACTTCCACAGATTTTGTTTGCCAGCAGAACACAGAAGTGATGGATGTGATTCAGACAATTTTACTGATACCTGTCAGCTTTGTTGTTCTCTTGTCACTTTTCGTTGAGGCTGAAGTTCTGGATATCTAATTTGTTGGTCTTCTGTCTGTATGCTCAAATCCAAGGATGCACATTTTCTTTCACTGTTTCTGCTTTTGAGATATTAACTTAAAGAAAACTTGTTAGATTTGCAAGTTTGCAAATCTAAAAATTGTTGACTCACTTTTAGGTATTTGTCCTCTTTTCCAATCCTTCAGCATATTTCATAGCCCAGGTTAATATGTCTTGTGGCTCTGGACTGTTCACAGTGACCAGAATTGCAAAAACTTTTCTGGGACCTCTGTGTTTTTAGGGTCCTGTTTTGGTTTTTATCTATTTATAAAGTGGAAAATTCAAATGAATTGGGGCAGCAGCATCACATTTACTACTAGCCCACGCAGAGAGATAAACTATAGCATGGGAAGAGGAAGTGAATCCCTCTCCACCTTCCTGGTGCATGTGGCTTTCTGATGCTGCTGTGCTGTCACATTCAGCATTGAGGATAGTGCCAGTATGATTGCAGTATACCTGATCATTAACATTGTGACACTTTGGCAAAATTGTTTTTATTACCTAGTTCCTAGGACTTCTGTGTGTGCATGCGTATCTTAGCAGGACAAGGAAGGAAAGCAATATGCCTCGTTTCCAGTGCTGCCTCTGGTGATGAGTAAGACCAGCAAGAACTAGTTCAGCCCATCTGTGCCCAGCCCAAACCAAGTCCTAATTTCAGAATATAAAGCATTGGACTGTATCCCTTCCACAGTGTCAAAAGCTTCAGGAAATATATTATTTGAACATCTTCTGCCACCTATAATGTATCTCTAAACAAAAATTTACCAGTTCTGTTTTGAGCATTTGCAGCAAAAAGTTTGTCTGTGCAGATGCTTCCTAATACTGTCTGCATATGCATGAGACACTGGATGATTTTAATTTTTATTGAGGCAGATTGACACATACTCCTGAACACTTGACAAAATCTGCCAGGGGGGCATAGTTATTAAAGGATTCTTGTCAAACATGTAACACCTTTGATGGTGTTCTTGTTGTGGTCTAGATCTCCCTGTCTCTTTCAGAGGAAGGAAAGGAGAAAATAAACGTCTTTAACGTACCTTCTGCGTTGCCCAGCAAGTGCAGGCAGTTAAATATGGGTGGGAACCACTGATATCTTTTTGTTACCACACTACTGAAATGCCTCTGGAGGAACTGTTGTTTTTCTGGCACTGGAAAAGTTTGTGTGTATTGGTGTTTGGGGTTTCTTTTTGTGGTTTGTTGATCTTGGTGATATTCCTTACAGCTTTGGGTCAGTGGGACTATTTTAATTAAAAAGTTTGGGTGGTGGAGGCAACAGGAGTCCAGAACTGTGGGAAATCATGTATGTGGAGTAAAATTAAGTTAACCTTATTTTGAATTGCGTGTTATTGGTGCTTTTCCAGAGCCTATAAAGAAGAGGATCTTGTGACTTTTTTTTTCCTTACTTAACTTTCTGATTTCTCAGCAAGCTGTACATAGCCATCTGTGACTTTTTTGTAGCAAAAGTGTTTCTTAACTCTCACAATAACATTTTATAGGATCACAAGCTCTAAGGAAAATAGTTTTTTTTTTTTGTTTTCTGAACAAATGATTTGAAGAAAGATTCTTACACAGTTGTAATGATTTGGGTGGTATTGCACTGAAAGTGAAAAGAAGCGATTGGAAATACAAGTAATGTGGATCAAACTTTTTTTTATTCTGTTTGGTGCCATGGCTATGGTCTAATATTGCTAGATATTGAAGCTTCCAGGGAAAGAGCTTGATCCCTAAAGAAAGTTAGTTTTGTTTTTGAACGCCACAGAGAAGAAACTCCAGATGCCTTTGAAATGTTCCTCAAACATGTATTAAATAAATATGAAAGATACATTTTTTTTTTTTTAATAGAAGTTATTTTTGAGGTTTGGATGTTTTGGTTTTATTTTCTTTCCTTTTTTCCTTTTCAAAGTTTGTCCCAGGAATAGCCAGCACAGTGGGTTTTGGGACAAGTGGTACTGGGTTTAACTGTTAAATACTCTTGTTAATCCTTTTTTCCAGGGTGAATCGAATGTGTAGAACAGGAAATTTGTTAGTAAGTCCAGATTCCCAGTATTGTCCTATGAGAGGAGCCGTTTGTGTCTTGAGGAGGAGGTTGGCTGGGGGTAGTTCTTGGCTCATTACTCGATTTTGTCCTTAAATTAAACGCACTTTTTCCCCTTTCTTTCAGATCACCAGGTTTTGGCATGTGCCTTACTGCAGAAACCATCGATGGCACTATTCTCAGTGCTGAGCTAGCTTCAAACCCTCAGGGCCAGGGAGCAGCCGTGCTTCCTGAGGAACTTGGCCAGAATTGTGCTAAGCTGTTGCTTGAGGAGGTCTACAGGGTAAGTGGCCAATATGTTTCGTGTGCATAGCTGTAGGGTAAGAAGGTGATGACATATTGGTAAAGGAAGTGATGGTTTGGGGGTACCCTTCTGCAGGCTCAGATCCAAACAGAGAAATGGTCTGATGCTGCCAGTGTCGTCTTCATCCAGGTAAGGAGTGATTTTTTGAGTGGTTCCATTAACATGGCCCAGTAATTCATTACACAGTTGTTTCCTATGTCCAGATGTTACTATGAATCATAGTAGCGGCACACGTTTCTTTTGCTTTCTGTCTACAGCAGAATTCAGTTGGCTTCATGTGGGCTGTTACTTTTTTTTAATAAATTGGAGGGATAATAGTGTCAATGCTCTTAAGCTAGTGGTTGAAATGGGGCATTATGGGTGGGAGAACATAGGAAGAGGAAGGAGGGAAAAAAGTAAGACAGCTAGCCTCAGTGCTGTCTGCTTTATGGTGATGATAAGAAAGTCAAACGTGCAAAGATCTGTTGGTTGTATGAGGAATTGGGTGAATGGTTTGTTGGAAAAGAGCTAGGACAGTGTTTGCTTAGGAACTTTTTTTTTTGGTATTATAATGTTTTTAATTTATGGTAAGACTGTGGATGAGCAGCTTTCAGTCTAACAAATAATTTGGCAGTTAGCATCATAGTGAGTTTCTGATTTAATAAAGAACCTACCTGCTTTTGTTGTGTATCTTCACAAACATTAAAAGAAGTAGCTGTCAGTATTGACAAAACATGTGGCCTTTAAGAGGCAGTCATTTACACATTGTACTCACTGTTTTAAAAAAAGTAATTGCTCTGAAATAGAATAACCTGATTGGACTTTGCAAAGTATTCAAAATGCCATTAATGAGGGTCTGTATTAGATAATGTAGTCAATTATAAAAATACCCCTTAACCTCATAAATCACATCCATGCCTTTAGCAGATTATTCATCTGTGCCCATGTTATCTTTTCCTTTCCTGCTGCAAACCCTTCATCTGTCAGAATTACCAACTTGCCTACTTGTTCCAGTGTTCCACTGATATTTTGTCTTTGTTTATTCAGTATATGCACTGTGTTGCTAGAGGACTTTCCTTTTCTAGCTCAGGGTTCTTATCTCATAGAAACGCCACAAACAAATATTCTTTCTGGGTATAGTCCAGATCCCTTGCATTTGAAAGTCCAGCATGCATGGAGAATGCAGTCACAACTAGTGAGTGAAACATCTGTCTGTTTCTACAATTATGTAGTGACAGGTAGCTATTTTTATTTGAGGAGTGAATTGTAAAATCATTCAGCTTCCTCCTTCCCCCCTCTCAAAAAAAACAAAAAAAACCAAAAAAAAACCAACAACCAAAACCCACCCCCCGACCCCTCCCCCCCCCCAAAAAAACAAAACAACAACAAAACAACAACAACAACAACAAAAAAAAAAAACACACAAAAACCCCACACCTAAAATTTGGTGCATTTGTTGCTTTGTGCAGCCTCTTGGAAAACATCAAAACATCTTCAGGTAGTCAGATGATTGGAGACATCAAAATCCAATTTCCACGTACTTTTATCAGCAGCAATAGTTTGGGTTTTTTTTTCTTTGAAAACCATCCGGCTCTTGGCAGATTTAAACTGGTGAGGGGATTTGTCCAGTTATTATACGTTCTTGAGAGTCAGATATCAGAGAACTTCCAAAATGAAGACGGCTCAAAAGGCCTGAACCACGTAGTTTCCTGCTTTAGTGTACTGCAGCCACTTGAATGTGGTAAGTCAAATTCTGCAAAGCACCGGCGCAGTGAGGGTCTTGGGACAACAGAAAAAAAAGTGTTTGAGGAAGAAACAAAATCAGGCAAGTCTTTGAATGACAACGTGGTAGGCCATGAAGTGTTTGAAGATCAGATTCTGTGTGAGTGAGGCTGTTAGCTGTGTCTGCTATGGTACCACTGGCACTCCTGGAAGGATCTTTTATCTATGGGCCGCTTCAGTCCAAGAGTGACTGACGAGTGCTGAGCAGTGTACAGACCAGTTGTGGTCCTCCACTGCAGGAGCTCATGGTGGAAAAATTCTTGTTTATTAGCATTTTTTGCTATTGGGCTGCTTAACCACTGCAGTACTCAGTCCATATTCACTGTTCATGAATTCCCCACTCCTTCTGTCATAGGCAATATGGTGGGTTTTGTTCTGTAGTTTTCAGAATGCACACTTGAACTTATGTATGACACGCATGCTCACACAGCACTAACTAGGAATTTGGAAAGATGGTCTGTCTTATTGATTTTTTTTTTTTTGGTTGAACTTAGGTCAGTTTGATCTAGTGTTGACCCCAGAGAGGATATAAAAACATGTTGCAAAGCATGCAACATTTGTTTAGTTTAAAGTTACTATTTTTTTTTTAGTTTCTTTACCTGGATAAGATGTCTAGTGAAATGGTGAAAATTTGGGAAACCTGTGCATGGAGCAAGAATAGGCTCTGAATAGGTACTCTTTAAATCCCACTCCCTTTACACCAGCTACTCACTGAATACTGGCCTCAAGGAAGAAGTTGTCTCCCTGTGTTTAGATCCTCTCTTTATGAGGTTGTTTCTCCACCTGTGACTTTGCCTCTAGGTACTGTGCTGCAGGAGCCAGGACCAGAAAATGGCATCCTGGGAGCACTGGAGGTGATAATTCTTTGTAGAAAGGTTTTCATTGTCTAAATCTGCTGGGGTTCACTACTGTTTAAAGGGGCCCAGGAACAGCTCTTAAAGTGCCAGCTTACTTTGAGTCTTACTATGTTAAGTGCTAAATGGTCCTTCTTACTAAACTTTCAAAAATAAATGAAACAAGTTGTAAGATTCTTGGAATTAGTGGAGCTTTTTAAATGTATATTTGTTCATGGAAAGATATTGAAGCTAATTGACTAATAGTAAGTGGCATATTGCTAATTAGTGGTCTCGAAAGAACAGGCATGGAGTGACAGGCTAGAATTGTCTTTACAAATCCATATGCAGCTCTTACCTAAGCTTAATTGTAGAAGGCCAATAAGGATTTTCCTCTTTCCTTTGAAAGCCATTGGTTATGGGAGCTTTATATAGCAGGTGATTGGCAGAATGGAAAGGTCTGAAAGAACTGGGAAAGGATTGGGTGTTTGTATCACTTGTGTGATGATGAAAAATAGGGGAGAATGCAATAGCTAAACAAAAAGAACCCACCTCTCTGCACTTCATGTAACAAATTATTGAGGCACGCAAGTATGCACCTGTCTCGTCCCACATGGTGGGTTATATAGGGGATGAATCTTTTGAATTTCTCAAGAGCCTGGGTACTCAGGGACAATCTGGTCTCTGCTCTGCAGAGCTGCAGGGTGGGTCGAGTCAGGATGACAGCTCAGAGGAACAATTTAGCTGATAATTTTATTAACTGACAGTTTTAGTGGGTGAATGGGGACAGTTTGGCAACAATCAACTAATAACCTTCGACCAATGAATGAAGGCACTTGGGCAATGAGTCTATTTTCATAACAACCAGTCACAATTCACACAAAACCTATATACCTGAATGTATGCAAGAAAAAACAGAGAGAGGGCAGAAAGGAAACAGAAAAGGAGGGGATAGAAGAGGGGAATCTCACCACTCTTGGATCCCACGGTGTTTCAGAGTAGCAAGCTCAGTCTGTAGGTAGTGTGTCGACAAAAACACAGGTGGGAGTGTCATCTTTATGTAGTCCTTTTTACACCTGTGCAATAGGTTTTTCCAGAAAGTTCTAATTTTTTTGGCTTGCCCTGGCGCAGCTGGACAAGTTCTGTCTCTGAGCAGCAACAGAAGTGAGAGAAAGAGAGATAAATGTCACACTGCCCCACCTCTGCAGAGCTTGCCCTGCTTCTCCCCTCCCCACAGGGCGTCCCACTTGAGTTGTCTGAGACATCCTCTTTACAAACAGTTCCCTTTTTTTTACGAATGGTTTGTGACAGCACCACACAAATACGGGAGGAAATTGTCTACACCGAAATATAGTCAAGACTAAATCAAAGCAGAGGTCAAGCTCAGAAGAATAATCCTCTTCAAAACACTGTTGTCCAATACCTGGAGTTGTGATGTTTGTATATGCATGTCAGCTGTGGTATTTGTATAACAACATTTCAGAATGGACAGGGCTTTAAGTGATCCTTGTCTCTAATTGTCACATCTGTCTGGATCTGGCTCTGTTGTCAATGGAAACAGTAATGGAGCGACTGCCATAAACTGAATTAATATGCACTAGAAGCCGCATCCTAGGGTGGTAACACGTGCCAGCTATTTTGGAACAATTGTCAGTAATTTGGCTCTGGCATTGCCCATCCCATTTCTCTTGGGAGGGTTATTTTTGATTTTGGGCTCTTGAGTAAATGGCAGGTGGATTGAGAGAAAAAGTTGGCCTCCTTGGGAGCAGCATGTCCTTCATTTGGCACAAGTTATTGTTCTGTCATCGTTAGATTACAAGTAAATCACTTAATTTCTCTGTCTGGCAACTGCCTATGTGGGAATGGGCATAACGGCACATTTCTAGTGCTCAACAATAGTGGGGGTGACTGACTCACTGCAGCAAGAGAGCTTATGTAAGCAGCTAGGGCGTGATGGATGCATCATGTTTTGCTGTATTGTTTAGGATGTGGTTGTCTCCATGCTGATTGAAGCTTTTGTATAAATGTGGTCATAAAAATAGATGTTTTATAATGTTTCCAGCTTTATAAAAACAAAAACAAGCTCAGAAAATGTAAAGTTTTCATCCAAGTGACAAAGAGCATTTTGAATTATTAACTGAACTACAAATACAGAAAGTCCTGTGTCGACAGGAATACTCCTTACCAAACTCCCATCTGCTACTTGTACATGTTTCAGATTGGCAAATACAGCTGGTGAGAGCTGTGGCTCTAGATTGCACCAGCAAATTCTGCAGGTACCCTGTTCACTCAAGATATAAAGCACAATTTTTATCAGTCCCACAAAGGACATTAGCTTGAGTGCATGAACTTCACTTTGGTATGGCAGGTTCACAAAATTAAAAGGGCCAAGGGCTGCTGTAGGAGCATATTGCTAGGGGTTAGGTCATGGTAGTGAATGTAATGAAGATGTTTCCTTTGTTGTGGTGTATCATTTGTTGCATGAAGCACGGAGGCTTTTTTCAGAAGAATGAAGCTGAGACTTGTCGCATTGAAGCAAGGCCGTCTTGAAAATTAAACTTTCAGTAACTCTCCTTGGAAAGGTCCTTCTTTCTGCCCTCTCATTGAGTATATGTGCTGAAACGGTCACATCATTGTGTTTTCTTAACGTGGTCCAAAATTTATTTTGTCCTTTCCTTGCCTTTTTGGATGGTCTTGTCTCTTAAAATGATGATAGGTTACTCCTTTCCCACAAAGGTAACTGTCAGTTTACCTCATGAGAGAATTTGGGTTTAAAAGGATGGGTTTTTACTTCTGCTCTCTGTATAGAGCCTATTCAGAAAGCTTAGTGTTAGGCCTAATCCACCAGGAAACTACACAGATTTCATGTGGCTGTGGATCAGAATGAATATGAGGACAGTCCAAAACAATGTTATGCCAGGTATTTTTTTCTATTTTCATTGTGTTTGCGTAGTAATAGTTTGTAAATTTTCTCTACGGCAGTCTTGACTGAAAGTATACCTTTTAATTTGTGTTCAAGCTTTGTAAACAGAGAAAGCCTTCCAGTTATAATTTACATATGCATCATAGTTAACACCTTCCACATACAAGACTATTTTTTATGCATGGCTCTTTCACCTAGCAATGAAAAAAAAAATTCTTCCTATTTTAAATCTGGGGAAGAAAATGTTTTACAAATATAAAACCACAAAAGTTAGCAGCAAGGGGTTAGATGGATGTGCATGAAATAACTTTTAACTTGCTCTTTTGCACCTGCCAGCACTGAACTTTTTGTCCAAATGTAACTTCATAGTTATCATAAAGAGCTGCAATTCATGGTATCTTCGAATGCACATGTACTATAATTAATAACTATTTTCAATTTACTGCAAAGAAATTCTTCCATGCTTACCTTATGTAATGTTAGAAGAAAACAGGGTGGGAGAGGTGGGAAGGATCTTTAATGTGACCTTGTTACTGGGTTTTGGTTTAGTTCTGTTCCTTTCCCAGCCTGCCATGTGAAATTAATTTGTCATTGTTACAAAATCTAGATTTTTATCTTTTTGGCCCTTGAAAATTTGGAGCAGTAGCTCAGCCTTTTAAGTGTACCTTTCTTGTTCATTACTCTCCTCCCATCCCAATTTCTGTTTTGTACAGAGTTTAATTATTAAAACATTTTGGTTTGCAGGGAGGCTGTGTAGATTCAACAAATCAGAGCCTTGCTCTGCTCCTCATGACCCTTGGACAGCGGGATGTTTCCAAAGTCCTGTTAGGACCCCTGTCTCCGTACACGTAAGTTGTTTTGTTCAATTTAATTACCAAGTCTTGTTTAATTTGCTAGTTTTATTGCAGAGCTAAATTTTGTAAATGGATGACTTTGCTTGTGGCTAGGAGTAGAAGAACTTGTACCCATCTTCAGATAAGACAGGTGGTGTAAGTTACCCGGTGTTTATTTCTACACATTAGAAGATGATTCCCTTACTGTTCTATATTATTCCTGGTTCTGAGAACTGCAGAGATGGGGTTTTCTGTTGGTTCTTGGTCTTGAATTATGTGTACATCAGTTTGCTTTTTGTTGACAAGCATATGCTACCGTATTTTCCTAGTGATCCCTGCTGCTGTGGCATTAAGTGGCATGTTTCAAATGGCTAGTCAGACGCTAAAACTGTGATTGTCCATAAGAAACAGCTGAAGAGCTTCATGGAGCTATGTGCAACCCCAAAGCTTTGGCCCCATCAGGTAGTGGACTTCTATCTAGTTCTTCAGCCTTAGTTTTTACTAAAGCTTTGTCTGTGGCTGGTAGTGGTAAAGAGGATAGAAAATTACTGAATTTCTTACATTGATAGTTGCAATACACAGCTTAGGAGAAGGGCATCCAGTATCAAAAATTTCATTTATTTTATCAAATGATTGACCAGATCAGTTATTCCTAGAGACTGATCAGTTTTCCTTCAATGAAACAGAGGGAGGGTTGTTTATCTGATAATGGCATCAAATAATAAGACTTATGAACTGTCCTTTTTCGGTTATCATGGTACCGGTGCTGTATACGTGAAAGGTACAGTACTGTGATAACTGAAGAATGGTGGTGCCATCACATGAGAGCTAGAAATTGCCTAACTGCTATTCTCAGCCCTGATATCTTTGGAAACATCATTCATCATATTTGGAGGGGAAGACAGGGAAGCCTCCCATGGCACAGGGGTAAAGCAATCCCCTGTGGAGTAAGTATCCATGTGAAAGGCTTACAAAGAGTAGATACCAGTGTTTGAAGTGCACAGTTAAGCATGTGAAACAAACCAATCATTGTCATTGTCCAGTCTTTTGCTGTGAAAATTGCACAAGTGCACTAGTTTATTTTGTAAGCATGCTGATTTCAGATGGGTGGGTTGTCACTTCTTCCAAGTTACGAGTGTATGGCAGAGATGAGAGTCAGGAGCATACATCCTGAAGCAGCATGTGTCACAGTAGATCATAAAATCTGTGATTCTGTGAGAATCTGTGACTCATCAGTCCTGTGAGGATCTATTCAGGGATCACGCAGCTCTGTCTGCAGCACCCCCATGCCCTCACTAAGGCAGCTCATAAAGGACTGGGAAACTTGGCTCCCAAGCAACATGTTGGATGCACAGGCTTTTGAAGTAAATTGTAGTACTGTCGTGCTCCACTTCACTATCCCTTCTTTTGTGTCTTGGGACTGTGACATCTCTGCATTTAACACTCTCACCCTGCAGAATCCAAAGCTATTTATAAGCCACATTACACTAAATTGGCTTCTCTGTCTAGCATGATGTAGCATGAACATGTCAGTTCGCCTGGGGATGAGAGCACTGTGTGGGGACACAGTGGTGTTTTGGAATACGTCCATCAGAATGAGGAAATGTCTCCCTAGTTTGTGTATTTCCACTGGAGACATCATTTGGCCAAGCTAAGGGTGGGAGAGGCGGGCAGCACCACCAGCAGGGCTGTCCTGAGTGGCACTGGAGACACAAGTCCCAAAAAGACCATTTGGCCTGCGGCCATCTGGATTATCTATTGTCTTTACTCTCCACGTTTCACAGAAGTAAGTGCCTCTCTGTCAAGCTGAGCTTTGAATCGAATGCAGGGTGCTGGCTGCCTTGCCACCTGGCAGAGAGGAAGAATCTTGTGGGACAGGCTCGTCTGCACGCCGGTGCGCTGGCCGAGCCGGCGGTGCGTGAAGGAGAGCAAAGGCCTCGGGGCTTCAAGCGGAGGGGACGGGGCTGCCTGGGGCAGGGCGCCTGGGCCCCCGCTTTCGGTTGTTGCCCGAGCCCAGCCCGGGGCCGGGCGGGCCCGTCCCGCCGGAGCCGCGCCAGGCCTGCCCCCGGCCGGCGCCGCGCCGCCCGCCGCGCCCCCTGGCGGCCCGCGGCGGGCCGGGCCCGGCTGCCCCCGCTCCTCCCCGGGCGGGCGGCGGGCGGCGGGCGGGGGGGAAGGCCCCGACGCGGCCCGGGGAGCGGGACAGGGGCCGCCGGCGCTGCCCTGCCCTGCCCTGCCCTGCCCTGCCCTGCCCTGCCCTGCCCTGCCCTGCCCTGCTCTCGGGGTGCTCCAACCGCGAAGGTGGCACTGGGGCACATGTCTTCTCTCACGCTGATCTGCGAGTTAGTCGCTTTGCCCTGACAGCGAGCTAAGATGTGTGAAGTGGTCGTGTATCTCCTAGTGTTGCTTAGCAGGCTTCTGGGAAAAGATAGCACCTAGATAAGTAGACTTTTTATGCCTTTTTTTTTTTTTTTTTTTGGTAGTACAATGGGTTTTTATTTGAAAGCAGCTGGCACTGAGGAAAACCTCCAGCGTGACTCATGTGCTGTCCCTGGGCCTCAGGACAAGTGTTCAGCTCTGCCTTGTTCTTGCCTAAACACACAGTATAAATTTCCAGCAAAATAAAACTCCTCTATACCTCTTGCCCCCTACCTCAGTCTATACGTATATGTTTGGTGCAGCCTCCACTATTACCTGAGGTGCAGACCTACCCACACACCACCCACATCAGCCTCAAGCTACTACAAACCTGCTTTCTGCTGCGCTTCTGTCACCTACTCCTGCCTTTCCCCCCTCTTTTTCTGCTATATCTAGGGCTCTTACCACTTGTGCTTCTACTGCTGCAAGACAGAGCTGGCCTCTTGCTGCTCACAAATTCTCCCCCGCCACCCCCAGGCAGCCTCCCCATCCATCCCACTCCAGCAAGCCTCTCCTGTGTACCTGGGGGCTGTGGCAAAGCCTTCTTGCTTTTTCTCACTCAGCCCTTTTTCAAAAGGGAGAAGAGGTAGAGAATCACAGTAGTCCACATGTGCAGAGAGGGGTATGGACGCTAACATGTTGCAAAATTTGCTGATCAGATTTTAGGATTCCTCCCAGAGACACCGGCTCCACACTGCCTCTGGCATATGTACAGTTTATTCTGTGTCCTCCTTGCAGTTCAGCATGCCGCTCTGGCTGTTTTGGGCTTGGCTGCTTTCTTGTCACACTGCCAGAGCTCTGGGAAAGGACCCAGCTAAGGAGTAGGCTGGTACAGAGCTTGTTGCCTGTCAGCTTTACTGAAGCATTTGTGCCAGCATGTGCCCATTTGCCTATAATAGCAGTAACCAGGAACCCCATCCAGTTGGGGAGGCATGGAAGAAAAGGAGCTTTCCAGTTCTTTCTTTCAGCTGTTTATCCACCTGAGAGATGAGAGAGGTGGTGCTTGTGTTGAGGCCATTTCCCAGCCCAGGAAGGTGAGGTAGGACAGTGTACATAGCATGGGGAGCCATGTGCCCACATTCACCCCGCAGAAGTATTCAGCTGACTGCCCCAGAGATACCTCTCAGATCTTGCTAAGCACAGACCAGTGTAGGTAATGGCAGCCTCTCTTTGTCTGGCTTCCTGCTGTTTCCCTTCTCTCCCCGCGGATGTACCCAAGCAGCCCAACTGAAGTGGATAAAGTAAAGTATTCACAATTTAAGTGAATAGGAGCTGCCAGGAGGCTTTCAGGGGCCTTGTCATGTTGCAGTGGGGACAGTCCTTTCTTCTTGGTCTCCTGCTTCCCATTTTGTGGGTACTTTCTCTTGATTTGGTGTAATGATGTAAGTGTGATCAGCTTGCAATTATGCTCTCAGCATGCAGAGCAGAAGTTTTTTCCAGACTGCTAGCCAAACAAATGTGTGGACTGGATGTGTACATTCCCTTTCTTTAAAGGTTAAACTTAACCTAAGAAGGATACATACCAAGTGCTGCAGGAGATTAAACCTTAGTTCAAGACTGCAGACTTGCTTGTGGCCATGACTGGAAGAGACCAGGAGCAGTTACCAATTTTATATTTGTAGCCTTTTGGTGTAATTGCTTGTCCCCTGCTTTGGAGAAGCCAGTAGGAATGTTTTCTTGGTTGTTTTTGTTCTTTTTTTTATACTTTTCAGTAGTTTTTCCTGTCACTCACCCTCCAGTCAGTGTGTGTTTAGGAGCACTGTGTCAGTTTAGTCTCTTCGTGCCTCTCATTCTAAAATGATGAAAGGAAAATTACTGTTTGTTTTTTCTTTTTTTTTTTTTTTCTGAAAATGAAGAGAGAAAACACAAAGGATTCTGAGTCTGAATGTGATTCTAACAAAACATTTAAGACGTGGACAAGTTAGTAACACAAACCAAACATATGCTTTAGGATCCAGTGTCTCTCTGCTTAAAGTATGCACCCAAGGCCAACCTTTTGGCTATCCCTGTTTATCTTTTATTTCTGCTTTAAACGTTGGGAGGGGGGAAGAAGTACCACAGGTTGGTATGGGCTTCATATGGCCCTGCTGGAGAGTTAGCATCATGAGTAAGTGACCTTGCCTGTCTACATCTCTCTCCTTTCTTTCTTCTTCAACCGCACTGTTTTATCTTGCTATGTTACCCGGCATTCCTTCTCTGCGATAGTACAGAGAGCGCAGTTGTTTCAGTAGGGGTCACTAGCCACTTCTAGAACACAAGTGAGAACAATGTTCGGAGCCTGTAGGCTTGCTTCTCTGTAGGAAGCAATGTTTTCATGTTCTATTCACTGTGCTCATAGCTGGAATGAGCATTAGTACATACTGCTTGTGGGTTTTCTGTTTTGTTTCTTAAACTATGTTGTTTTCTCTCCTCCAGAATTGAGTTTCTGCGACACCTGAGAAGCTTCTTCCACATCATGTTTAAAATTGAAACAAAGACCCCTGAGGAAGAGCACATGGGCGGGGAGAAAGTCTTAATGACCTGTGTTGGCATTGGATTTTCAAACCTTAGCAAAACTATAAGATAAGAAAAATCTGCGGACTTCATGAAACGTGTGACAGAAAATGCTGCAAAGATCTGATAAAACCTGCCCTTCCCTGTGCTTATTCTGGCACAGGGAAACCAGTGACGATGCCAGTGCAGAGGTACCCAGACTTGCTGCATGTAAACAGTAGAGCTGACTTCAGGCTATTTAGACCTGTGCTGTTTATAAATACAGTGCCAGTATTCTGTGCTGCATGGCTGGAGTCTCAGCTGGCTTGGGAGTCTTTGCACTGTACTCCACTGCTTGGGACACAGGTGCCTCTTATGTCCCTGTGCCCTCAAGCCTTAATGCAGTTGGTGCTCTAGTTTTGTGTATCTACAGACTTCACTCTTAGCTTTTTCTGAAAGGTTTAGATAGAGATGGAAAACAAGATTGACCAAAACGAGCTTTGCAGTGCAAAAACAGATGATCACAACAGAAACATTACATTCTTGAGGTAATTGTAGAGACAATATTGGCATGGAAATAAAAGTAAAGGTGTGACATTTTTTTGTTTATACATTGTACGTGTATAGAATTTGTCAAATGCTTCACTTCTGCTTACATCTACTAAATTACAGGTTCACAGGAAGAAAAAAAAAATCTGTCTTTTAATTTTCCTTAATGTTAGAATACTACAGAAGAGATCACAGCCTACACCGATGTGTTTTAGCCTCCTCTGTGAAGAAGGGCATGGGAGGAGAAACCTCCTTGACAGTTTTTGATTTATTGCATATATTCTCTTTAGGTTGGTTTGGCATGCCACACACTGCAGTTCACAATCAGTTGTGAAAGGTAGCAAAAAAAGCTGTAGGCTTTGAAGGAGAAAAAAAATATTCAGTTGTGTCCTCACATTTTGTGCAGCTGCTCCCTTTTGAAAGGGGATAATGGTGTATGGGCACCACTTGGGTTGGCAGGCGCAAAACCTTTCTACTGGGATATAAGTATTTCTTTAATAAAGGCTTTTGGTAGATTTTCGACAAACCTGCTGAAGTTAATGCTGAACTCCTGACACAAGGAAAGAAATTGGCTTGACTTCAGATTACACTCAGTGTGTCTGGAGTAAAATAAAACCATGTCAAAAGCTGGAATATTTATAGAGCAAATACTAGTGACTGTGTTATAATGGTCTTACAATCTTTATCTGATGCCACTGTAAAGTGGGCATTACCTCTGTAATATGAAAAATGTATATTGGACCCAAAAAAACGTTGACAAAAGTTAGGTATTTGATTAGTGGAGTATTTACTATTGCCAGCTGTGTGAGTCATTTTTGTACTGTACTTTGTTCTTGTTGCAATCTGTCTAAACATGTTTTGGAAAAATAAAGTATTTTTTCCTAAATCAGGTTTTATTTCCCTTTAAAACAAAACGCAACCTAAAAACGCCCCCCAAACCTCTTCCCCAGCCCTATAACATGGCACTTAAAAACAGCTATTTTGAAGATTCATCAAAAGAACAGCTTTGGCAGTTGCCAGGGTGGCAGGAAGGGAGAGGGCAAGTCCGTTTTTATAATTTACTAGCTTTCCAAAATTTGATTTGCATCTAAGAAAACCCTAAATAAAACTAGATTTTTTTACATTTCAAGTTACATTAGGAAGAAGTACCTATTCAAGGAAGAATTTACCTTGCTCCCCTCTGTCACCTGTGCACTGAAAAAGCTAGAAACTCTCCAAATTAAAATTACCCTAAATACAGGGAGCCACTGATTTAAGAGGTGCAATGTACAATCTGAGAGTAATAGCCACTAGAATAAAAATACAAAGCTTACACTAATTAAAGATACAAGTTTGTAGCATAGCACAGATTTCCAAAAATGCCCTAAGTAACAATATGGAAGTATTGTCACAACTTCAAAAATCAAAAGCTTTATTAAACTTTTAAAGCTCTTAACTTTGAAGCTGTTAGAGCTTTTCCAAATGTTCCAGTCACACCAAACATAGAAAAGGCAATGTGTTGCCCAGGTAGCGGATTCTTTAGCAATAATTATGTCATAAAATTAGTCGTGCTTAACTAAGCCTCATTGTTAAAGCCAAACTGCTAACCCCTAGCCATGCTGCAAATTGCATAGTTCTACAACACAATGCTTGCTGTGACTCAGAATTGTTTGTTGCTTTACAGAGAAAAAGTTATGTATATGAAAAGAGTATGTTTTTCCAGAACAGCCAGTCTCTTCCAGAACAATTACAGAGGAGGTTTTAAGTAAGAGTATTCTTAAAATTGTTTGACCTTCACATTCTGTGAAAAGTACTTATTAGGAAGAAAACCCCCACATAAAAGCTGTTTATCAGCAGAACACCAATTAACACCTGTTTTGGTGGACTGATCCCACAAGCAGTGAGATAGTTCCATTTTGGAGCTGGACAGAGGAAATTAAGTTTTGGTGAAAATCTACAAAAGATGGTAGTTACTAGGAGATGCATCTTTCATCTCAGTCCATCATGGCAGATTTAATACAAACATGACTTGAATTTGAACTGATTAGCTGTATGTGAATAATCCTGTACTCTTTCACCTATCCATCAGTAATTTAGTTAATCCCTCTGGGTGAACAACTCAGATAATACCCTTCTGCTGTGATTGGAAACATTTCTGCTTACAGAAAGCTTTAAGGCTGGACCATGAGTAGGTACAGGTATGAGAAGGGACTAATTAACAGAAGTATTCTGCATGTATGTAATGTGCATTTTAATTGCAATAATTTTAACGTGGGAAGAGTGTGGAGAATGTGCAGAAAAACGGTTTGGGAGAGAACTCATGGGAACACCTCATTAAATGGAGAATCTCTTCCTTTAAACTTGCATAACAGGAAAGGCTACTACAGTAGCGATGTGAAAACTATTTGCAAAATGTGCCTTTACCTAGCACCTGCTTCTGCTTTTGTACTTTCTGCTGTCAAGCTCTCATCCATTGCTAAGCTATGACAGTAACTTGACTGCACCTGCTGTGGTTACATCAGAAAATTCACATTAACTTGCTGTAGGACAGGGTCTGGACTAGTAGAGGTTATGCTGAAGGTGAAGTTGCTTCAGTCCAAGCCAGTGCACTTTACTGAAGATGTATGACAAGAAGCCAATGCAGTCACTGTCTGGGGAAGTGCACATAGGTAAGTTAGCTAGGCCAGAACAGTAAGTACATGGCTGTCTTGGGTAATGTTTTCAAAATGGTGATTATGTTACTTGCTGCCAGAGCACAGATACTCTCTCCCACCTCCTTCCCACAGGTGATATAATGAGTCAAATGGATTTTGTTTCAAGCCACAGGGGCATAATTCTCCTGCTTGCAAGCTCTGACATTCACTTCCCCATTTTTCAGTCATGCTATTGAGATGGCAATAGGAGGAAAACAAAAGTACCAGCTTTCAGGAGGCGTAATTTTGCCTATGAGTTTCTTTCTCATTTTTTGATATTGCATGGCCATTTCTACACTTTTATTTTGTTTGTCTGATGAAAGAATTTCCAGTCAGTCTAGATCCTAGGAGACACCAAGTGTGACACGCAATTGTGTCAGGGAAACTCTAAATAAAAGAAAAACATGGAAGGGGCATCTTTTACAGTTACTGCTTAGGTCTTGGTAAGCTTTGTCTTAAAAGATTGTCCTTGGTGGCATACATACAGTTTTCCTTGTCTCTGATCTAGAAGCAGCACTGACAAACTGAAAAACACCTATTACCTGTTGTCAGTGGGAGGGGTAAAAAGACAGAAAGTCCTGGAGGGAAGAGAGTGTGTGGGTTGAACTCTGCAGTGACAGCCCTGTCTGTTTAATCGAAGTAAGTCATGCAATGCATCAGAGCATCACCATGTCCAAATAGCACTTGTGCTAAATAAAGTTAGGTGGTGACATTGTTATAAAACAGATTAGTTGGGATGATTTGTAGTATATCTGTAGCAATAGCTGTTAGGTGTGAGTAGTGATCTCTCTCCTAGAACAGGAAGATGATTATTTATACACACCCAGGGGAGTGTTCAGACCTATACTACCAGTGCACTAGGGAGTATAGAAACAACGGTGTTTGCAGAGGTAGCAATAAGGAGACCCACCGAGAAAATGTTTTATTATAAACTGGTGTAGATCAAGGATGCAACCACAAGAAAACTGGCCAAAAGCAACTTCACATCAAGTTGAACGGTGGCTAGGAGCCCACAGAAGTGAAGTGGCCAGGAGCCTGCCACTGCTGGCAGCCCCTCGCACAGCTGTGCAGCTGTTGGGGGGGGCCCTTCGTGCACACCAGGGCTAGGCTGGTGTCTTCGTACATTTGCCCCTGTGCTGTATGTCTGCCACATTGTCCACGCTCACGCCGCTCTTCCCTGGGTTGGTTTGGGCTCACTTCCCTGGCAGCCTTCACTGTGCCGTTCACACAACAAACATCAGTACTCCTTTAGCAGTGAGCCCAGGGTGAAAGCCTGTAGGGTCCTTGTGGAGACTGCTTCATGTGAGGTACCCGCTGCTCAACTATGGATGAACTGCTAGGATGAAGGGCTTGATTCCAGTGATCATGACTACATGTCAGCGACACATCCCGTTACACAAAATGTGAAAGACACAGTAGGGCACCCGTGCTTGCAGCCTGCATCGAACTTGCACCTTGCTTCTAACCTGCAACCAACCTGCTCCTTGAAAGTTGCTTACACCTTTTCCAATCCTAACTTGTCTCCATGGATAAGAAAAAAAGTTGCTTTAGTCAGTGATGAATGTAGATACATTCTGTAAGGTAAAACTGTAGTTCTGAATGGTCATCCCTCAGCACCATCAGGGCAGACGACTCTCTCCCATGGGTCTGGAAATGTAGTCTTGATGAGGTATAAAATACTACGCATCTGCAAGCTGGGTCTAGATCAAAATATGCATGGGTTTTGATTATTTATGCTCTTTTTTTTTTTTTTTTTTTTTTTTTTAACAACATCAAAATGAACAAAAAGAAGAAAAAAACCCCAAAACCTTATGGCTTGTTTGTGTGTCAGCATTGAAAAGGTGCCTGAGTAAGGCATTCAATAAGGGTTCCTGAGAGATTTCTTTAAGTATGTGTATTTAGAAACACATCTACAGATTCAGAATGTGTCTGCAGGAAAAGGTTTCTACTGCAGAATGTTTATGAGCACTGAATGTAAAAATCTACTTTATCATTCACGCCACAAGTGCATTATCGACTATTTTCACCTTGTTCTTTGTGACTCAAATAATGTGTGTAATGTACTTTTGAATAAAACATCCACAGTAAATCAGGGCTAAATAAGACATCCAAGAAAATGTTATTCCTGTTTATTCTGGAAAAGTGTTTGTCAGGTTGTTAATACAAATACTGCTTCCTCATCCTTCACTATTAATGTCAGTAGCAATTTTTTCACTTGAAACAGTGTCAAGATCTTGTTCTAGTCTTTTCTAAGTAATCATGTATGAATTCTGAGTGACGAAGAGCTGATATGAAAAGACCTGGCTTTTTCCACAGTTTGTAGAGCATCTTAGAAGAACAGTCTATTGCACAAAGTACAGGCGCCTTAACAGCTTCTTACTCAACAAGAGGGTGATGGGCGGTGGGGAGGGCTAGTCTAAAGCTACACCATCTGGGTCTGGCTTTTGTCACAGGAAGAATGTGGCAGCTGCCTAAGTAGTTTTTCTTCTTAATTTTCAGTTTTGAAGTACAAATTAAGAATGAACATCTGTTTCAGCTTGCAGAGTTAAATAAGCATTGTAAGAAGATGGTTTTTAAGACTAGAAATTTATGGTAAGAAGTGTTCCTGAAAAGAGGGTGTAGCTAATAGCCAAGGAGATGGATATTACAGGATCCTTTTACCCTTCTTTTCCTTCCCCTGCCCCACGGGTTTACAAAGAAAAGATCAATTTGGTCAGAAATTGCTGAATAGCTGTTGAGACACTGTAAGGAAAATACAGAAAATTATCAAAATCTTCACTCACCTGATTGAAACACGAAGTAAAAACCATGCTTATGCTCATGGCATTTTCATGGACCCAGCTTTTGAAGAAAGAGCTGCTATGAGAAAACTTGACTGAAACTTCTGTTTTCACAACTTTTCATATTTCAGGAAAATCCCTCATTGATTTCCTCTGCCTTACATCTTCCCAAGGCAAGAACAATGCTATTAATTAACAGACTATTTGAATTGGTTTTGCCAAGTCATAGGCATATAAACAAATATAAAAAGGTGCATTGTTTGCATTTACATAATGAGATTCTTGGCTTTATGCATTTTCATCCTCTGTTCCAAAGTCTGCGTCTTGGAGAACTGCCTTTGTGCCTATGGTACAAAAGAATGAAGTGACTCATTTGCATCCCACAAGGAGCTGGACTAGAAAATATCAAGATCCACAGATTCTCAGGTCTGTGCAAACACTTCCCCCACCTTATGAGGGCTATAAGCATGTTGTGGCTCTACACGCCCAAATCTCCTTGGCTTATTTCTGCTGTGTTCTGGGGTCTTTTTTTGTTTTGTTCATAGGATTTGTTTGGGTTATTTTGTCTACATCATATTATTATAAAGACTAAACCCTTCCATTTTCACTTGAGAAAGATTCCTTTGTGGTACATCCCTTTCTTTCCTGATCTGTTCTCCCTCCTCCTTGTTAGCTCCATGGCCTTTCCTCCATTGTAGAAGCTGGAAGAACAGCCCCCACCATGCTGCTGTGGTGTTCTGAATTGCTGGATCATTTCCCCTCTCTGTTCCCTAGCATGTTCACAGATTTCTCTGCAGGCTGTCTCCCCTGCCACTTACCCAGACAACTTCCCTCTCTTTTGTCCAGCCGTCACTGATATATGCCTACTGCAGAGACTTTCTTCCAGGGTTTATAGAATGGAAAAGCAAATAGATACATAGGTGTTCCTCTAACTAAATGGGCCCTGATAGTCCCTGCCATGGAAACTAAGTATTGTCCTCATCTTTTCCATCCCAGAGGTCTCCTTGAAGGCTTGCCATCTTGCAGTCAGAGACCTTAGGGGCAAGAGCCCTTGCTGATTACACAGAGTCTGACCTCCTGTATGCTAGTATGTTCTTCCTCTTTCAAGGGAAATGACAATTTTCAGAAGGGCCTCCAGTCTTCGTCAGGAAAACAGACATGGTATTTCCATTACACAGTTTTGTGAATTTGTTCTAGCATTTAATCACTTGCTGTTTAAAAACAAGTACTTCATTTACTTGGTCAGCTTTCAGCTCCTGGTTCTTACAGAGGTAGAGAGCTCTGTAGGATCCAATACGTTTCTACCCCGTAAGTAACACAAGAAACACCTCAGAAGAAAAAGATTTCTGCTTTGGGATCAGAAAGCCTTATCTGACACACAGAGGAAAAGTAATAGCCTTCTAGCTGAATCCTCTGAGTTTTAAAGTGGAGCTAGAAACTGAAATATTTACTCAAAATCAAAGTTTCTTTCTGATTGGCATTAAAGTGTATGGGCTACTTTACAACTGGTAGCACATCATGCTACTAGAGAGACAATGGACACATAAAGTCCCAGGCTATGGGTTGCACAAGAGAAAATCTCGACATACAGCTCCACTCTTATGAGTCTGAAAGACTATTCTTTTAGGACCCTCTGCTAAGGAAGAACACCCACTGTTGTGTTTGCTTAGCAATATTGTAGGGTTTTCTCTTATTAACTTTCCACTGGTGAAAGCCTTGACTGTGTTTCACTACACAAAGTATCTACCACTGCAACTACAAGGACTATTATTTCCAACACAAAGACAGTGTTGTCTTAAGAGTAGGTGTTCTGAGGACAAGACACTACTTTTTAGCTCCTTGGGTTTTGTTGTGGTTTAACCCCAGGCAGCAGCTAAGCACCATGCAGCCACTTGCTTACTCCTGCTCCCTCCCAGTGAGATGGGGAGGAGAATCAGAAAAAAAAAAAAAAAAAAGTAAAACTTGTGTGTTAAGAACGGTTTAATAACTAAACCAAACTAAAATAACAATAATAAAATATTGTAATAATAATAACTGTAATTTAAATTAATATAATAAAACTAAGAGAAAAATAAAACCCAAGAGAAGACAAATGATGCACAATTCAGCTGTTCACCACCCACTGAGCGATGCCCCAGCAGCGATTCCCCCCCCAGGCAACTCCCTCCTGATCGTGACTCCCAACTGGTTGTAACACTCCATGGTATGGAATAGCCCGTGGGCTAGTTTGGGTCACCTGTCCGGGCCATGCTCCCTCCCAGCTTCTTGTGCAACCACAGACTATTTACTGGTGGGGTGGTGTGAGGAGCTGAAAAGGCCTTGACTCTGTGTAAGCACTGCTCAGCAAGAAGGAAAACATCCTTCTGTTATCAGCATTGTCCTCACACTGAATCCAAAACACAGCACTGTACCAGCTACTAGGAAGAAAATTAACTCTATCCCAGCTGAAATCAGGATACTTCAAAGAAGCAGCATGGGGAATACAAATTAGAAAAAAAAGTGGGAAAGAAGTCAGAGATACAAAAACACACAGTGGAAGAAACAAATGGAACTACGCTAATGTTTCAATTATCTCCTTGTATTTTAAATATTTAAAACTATTTTAAAACATTGTTCTTCATCCCACTAACATTTCATAGGAAATTAAAAAAAAAAAAATACCACAACCCTTGCCAGAATATCTTTGCAGCAGTAGCTCATATAACAAACCAAGAAATTAAGATGCTAAGGATTTCAGTAGCTGTATCTCATCCACCATTCTCATGACAATTCACTCCTGCTGGTGTTCCTGCAGCTGCTAGACAAATATTAAACTCACCAAGCTGTGTGTGTGTCATATGTTAGTTTCACTTTTGGGGGGAAGTAAAAAAGTGGTGGTTCCAAGTAAAAGCAGCCTCCTTCGCAATCTTTTCAGCTTGCTTCCTCTGCCCATTTACTGAACAATTGCCCATCCACAGATCGGCAGAATATGTATTTCTGTTGCCTGCTGCAGCATCTCTTCTATACAAAATGGCTCCCGTTTTCACAATTTCTGCTGAACAAAACTACCTCCAGCTGGGTTTGCTGGTAGCCCTAGGATTTCCACCTACAGCCCACTCAACTGTGTGGTGGCAGAGGAAGCAGAAGACTCGCACGGCTCATCTCAGAGGACCGGGTTTGCCCCCCAGGTCTAGCTGTGTCAAAGGGCTGCAGGGCTTCCCTGTGGCTTCTCTGGCCCCGGGAAAGCTGGATTCAACAGAGCTCAGCACTGGATAGGGCACTGAGCAAAAACGATGAAAAATAGCTTTCCTTCATTTCCGTGGATGAGAACTAGCTGTACTCTATCAAGCAATTACATAAACCCTTCTAATTGGTTTGGTCCTTCACATGAAATGTACTTTGGGAATGACGTATTTTGAAGCTACTCCCTGTGAGGACCAAACCGAGTTAACTACTGTTTCTGCCTCACATACAACTACTTCAGCAATGTATTTTATAAACCCACAGAAGGCAGGTTAGGAAGCTTGATAGCTAGTGGATAGCCTAAGGGAGAACTTTCATCCTTTGTTTTGCATGTTTGCCGCAGTGTGAGCAAAAACTTGCTGGAACTGCTTATCTAAAAATCTTCCTCCTCCAAGAAGAGCAGTTTGTGGAAGCTATTTCTAGACCCTGAAATGCTCTCCCTGAGAGCTCCAATGTGTGGTTTATTTCCATTACGCTACAAAAAGTGGAATGAGGAACCAATGTTTTTAAGCATAATAGTTGCTGGGTGCCTTTTTTTTTTTTTGTGTGTGTGTGGAAATAGGAAATGAAAACAGCTGAATTAGATTTATTGTTTTAATTACAAAGAAATTTGACCTAACCGATGTGACTGGAGTTCAAGTATAAGGGTGGAGAAAGAGAAGAGCAACAGACACAGGTTTGCACCAATGTAATTCCAGAGCAACAGTGAAAGTTACTAGCTAAGTAAAATTAAGTAGAGTCTGACCCACAATTAAGTAATTAAAGCAGTGTTACCCCAGTGATGGCCTGTGGGACAGACTGGTCTCTTTATAAAAAGCGCTTCCTAGCTGGTTTGCACAGGTATGTGGCAGGGTATCTTTTAGAATCCAAGCAGGAAAATTTACTTCTTTGTGAAACTTCTGTGCTTCTGCTAGTTTTAGCTAAATTTGCCCAAAAGGTTTAAAAGCAAAACAGCTATGCTAATTATTTTTTAAATCTAAAATGTTTTGATGTTACAGTTTTGCTAGTGTGCACATTTGATACCAACATTGATATCTAGATGCTTCCTGAAGTAACTTACTTTTTCAGAAATACTGATAAAGCAAAGCTTGCCATACTGACTCGAATTTGAGCAATAATTACTTAGTACTTTTGAAAAATCAGCACAATGCATACTTTTATAATTTTATTTCAAACTGAAATATACTTCTGTTTTTAAATTAAACTCTGCTCATCCTTTTCCAGAACTGTGAATTAAAACACAACTTGCTATTTCATGGTACTATCAACCAGAACTAAAACTGAGTAGAAACAAAAGTGAAACTCAACGTCTTTGCTTCACTAAGGTGAGAATGCCAAGTGGAAAAAATAACTACAAACCAATTAAATGTTTCACTTTGACTTTACTGTAAGCAGTTTAAAGAGTTTTAGAAACAATTCATAAAAAGTTCTTGTTCATGTATTTGTGTATGTATTAAAGATTCTCATTCTTCAAGGTCTCTGGTGATTGATGTGAATACAGTAGGCAGTTTGGAAAGTGTATAAGGTAAACTTTGTCCAGTTTTGTGACATTAACTTTCATACTGCATTCATACTGTATCTTGATCATAAGTAAACCTGCCCAAAAAATGATTCAAAAATATCATTAAGGTTGATCTCTACAGTGAGGAAATTCCAAAATTTCACAGTTGACCCTGAAGGGAT
Organism: Tyto alba; assembly: GCF_018691265.1. Classification (NCBI taxonomy): domain Eukaryota; kingdom Metazoa; phylum Chordata; class Aves; order Strigiformes; family Tytonidae; genus Tyto; species Tyto alba. The sequence goes on from NW_024881318.1 coordinate 34,215,889, forward strand.
TTAATTACCCTGTTCTGTTGTCTTTTGTCATTTTGGTTTCTATCTGTATCACACGCACATCCTGTCACTGGCTAAAGCAGATTAAATTACATGAACAGATTAAATAATAATTAAAAACCCCAACAGGATGAGAAATTACTGACTGAAATGAACTTATATAAACATTAAATTCTGAAGCTTCCTGACTTTCACAGTCAGGTAAGTGCTGCCAAACAATTTCAGGAAGGTTAACTTTCTGTAATAATGCAAAGCGAAAGCACCTTGACAGAGCTGCAGTTCACTGAATTTAGAATCAGATATTATTAATCAGTATATATTTAACTTCTAGAAACCTTAACTTGAAAAATCCTTAACAGAGGTTTCCCATGTCCGTAGATATTTTCAAATATAAGAAAACAATTCTAATACATGTACACATGTGAAAATATCTGTTTCAAATAACAAATTTACTTTCCAAAAACTAATGTCATGTTATTACACAGTCCTGAACACTGCACAGGATGAAGTCTTGTAGAAGGTATTTACATGAACCTCGGCTGGAAACTTTTAGTTTTGCATTAGAGTACTTTTGGCCAATTTTTGAGTTGCTCTAAATGTTTGGAAACCCCAAAGCTGAAAGCAGAAATATTAGTTTGTGTGTATGAGGGAAGTGGGCTGTTTCTCATCCTAAGAAAGGCTGGGGTGATTGTGCTTAGATTTTTCAAAAAAAAGAAAATACAAACCTGGTCCCTCTAAAGTCTGTTTCTACAGGTTTTCAAGTTAGTAGACTTCCCTACGCCCAAGGAATTTTCAAATACATTTTTAGGGGAGTTATAATCTATTTTCCTGGTGATAAGTAGACCCAGGAAGGCACAACTTTAGCTCCTCTTTACTATGAATATAGAACTATTTGATTTGTTTACAACAGTATAATCAAACCCCATATGAAATCACGTATCATTGTGTTCAGGCACCAGTTAAACACAGAGGATATCCTGCTCTAAAGACTGAATAGTCTTGGGGGAAAACACAACACCACAAAACATGTACAAGCAAAATTTTATTAGGAAATAAAGTGTAACTTGGTGGAGACCTATACTGATGGACTCCAGAAGCACTTGCAATCAGTCGATATTAGTATCAGGTAAGTATTGCAATCACTAGGAGTTCTGACAGCAGAGCTACTGGCAAAGTCTGCAAGCTGAGGTTTGCAGTGTCTACGTTTCAAAGTACTCCTCCAACTCAGGTTGCAGTTCTATTTGTTTTGTTTCATTCTGTTAGCAGATTTTGTTAAAGAAGGAAAACCTCAGGCTTTTCCTACTGACTTTTTTCCTTGCTGAACAGTGCTAGCATATGTATCTGTTTACTCCAACACTAAGCAAAAAACTCTGAAAGTCACAGAGTGAAAGTAAATTTGTGGCTCCCTGTAATGCTATTTATACCAAGCTACTTCCCACCAGTGGACTGTATTTCAAAATCTATTTGCAGTAAGTTCTACAGTTAAGACAATAGCTTGCACTTACTTGCCTGCCTGCTTTTTCCAGCTACATAACCGTCGCCTGCATGCTAGGTTTTATCCTATAATAGGAGAAAGGCACATGTTCCTTAAAAGGAAATCCCATGCTGCTGCTCAGCTGTGACTCAATTAACTTGGCAAGAAATGAACTTACTCCATCTCCAGATCAGATCCACACCAACCTGTGCTGAGGCACATGAATGACAGGGTTCAAATGCTTGGAACATTTAGTAGAGCCATTGTCAGTGTGGGCATTGCTGTTCACATGAGGCAATCAGTTTAATTAAAGAGTAAATTAAAAACTACTGAATCTTCCTCTATTTGCAGAAAACCTATCGGAAACTACTGAAACCAACAAAACCAGAGCAACTCAATTTGAAAAATACAGATTAAAATCTTATGTGGTTGATCTGTGTATATGCTACCAAGTTAGGTGAGCAGTACAGCAATACCACTATGTCTTCTTTTTTAAATCCAAGTTTTATTGCCAAGGCACATCCAGCACACAACCCCCCACCATATAAACCAAGAATCTGTCAGGTAGCGCACTACTCCTGATCGCTGTAGGCTATAAAGTGGGCTCTTCTTCACTGCCTTCTCCTTGTACCACCTGGAGGGAATCCAAGGGATCAGCTGGAAAGCAGCAGCTCACCTGGCCCCTGGGGAGTGCTAGGGGAGGGAAAGAGGGCAGTTACAGATACAGAGGGGGGACACACCATTATCTGAATTTATTCCTCTCTTTTGTAAAAGTCCTTGCACTGCTGTTAGTCACTGTAGTACTGTCTGAGAGCTTCTCAGTTGCTCAGCATTTGAGCTGATGCCTGTTCTTGTGGGTTTTTTCCTGTGGGTTTTCTGTTGTGTGGTTTTTGTTTTGGGTTTTTTGGTTGGTTGGTTGGTTTTTATTTTGGTTGGGTTTTTTTGTTTGTTTGGGTTTTTTTGTTTGGTTGGTTGTTTTTTGCCTTTTTTTTTTTTACTTCTTCCTCTGGGATTGTTATACGATGCAGCATTTTGCATCTGATCAAGAACACAGGGGGCTGGTTAGGGAAGGTACTGTCAAAGAAGTGCATCTTCCCCCCCGAGCAGTGTTTAGGGTAGAATTCAGTGTCAGGGGAAGTACATTTTTCATTCTTAGGTATATGCTTCAAAAGCAGACTTTGCAGAAATGCATGATGGATTTTTTTAGGTGCTCTTTACTGTCTCTCAGAGGAACAGTTATCAAAATGTCTAGAAGGGGACAAATTTACGCCTACCACTGAGACCCTCAAAGCCAGGAGATGGCTTTTTTCCCTAGTGTTTTTGTTTTCCAAAGTGGATGACTTAGAAGTGTGTCCTTTCAGGAGCTGAATCATATGCAAACCTATATTTACAGGTGCTTGTTCCTCTTTTATCCTCCAGGAAGGAAGTATTCATTCATATCACTCAAGAAAATAGGTTTCAGAGAATGACTATAAATAATGAAAAAGTTTCCTTCAGGAGTGCTCTTTGGGCCATATATCTAAAGAAAAAGCATGCTTTTTTAAACTGAAATATGTTTTTCTCTAAGGCTGGGCTTACGCAAAGAGAAGGTGAAAAACATATGTACTTATCTTTAAACATTAAGAATTCTACATCCTACTCCAAAAGTAGAAGGAAAACTGAAATACATGCAGACAGTCTGACTTCATAGCTTTATCTTAACTGAGGAACTTCCTTAGTCTTGTTATAATTTGTGAAGGTTTTGCAAATAATCCTCCCCATTGTGAATACAGCATGTGCTTTTATTTGAATTTTAGCTGAAAGTGATAAAATCTAAATCCAGCGATGAGAATTTTTGAAGTCACAAAACAACTGCTTCTACCATTTTTGGCTGTTGGAATATGAAAATGAAACAAAATCTATTTCCTGCTGTGTATGCTCATCTCAGAATTTGGAACACAGAAGTTACCAAGAAGGTAAAACTAAGCCTTTTGTGCAGATAGCAAGTTTTGTAATTTGCTTTCAAAAGCAAACTAACTCTGAAGGGAAGTTGATAAAACAGTTGTAAAAATCATGTTAGTGTTATTTTCATCCATTATTTGAGGGGCATGTTTACTAATCTAGTGTTTTACATTCCTGCTTAAATTAGGATTCTGTGGTTATGCCTGTGCTACTACACCCTACACGTATTTGTGTTTGACACGGTGTTAATAGGTGAAATGTGTAAACAGGATGTAGATAAACGACACTGCAATTGAGTTCCCACCTGTCCCAGGCTGATGACAGCTGTACCCAGGCGTGTTAACATGCAAACGTCTGGAGACTCTGTATGGTCATTTAGCCAAGGAAAAGGGAAGGGGGCTGCTGAAACTGTAGTAACATGCAAATCTGAGATGCTGACCGTTTCTGAGTGCAGATGACTTTGAAATAACTTGTTAAAAATTAACAGAGTAGCAGGAGCACTGTTTAAAGTCAGTAACAACACTAAAGGACTAGTGAAAAAGGGCATTTCGTAGGACAATATTGTTTCTTGCTATACTATGCCAAAATGTGTTTAAACTAATTATAGTAGATGACAAACAAAAGTAAAAATGCAATGCCAGATATCGTTAGATAACCTGTAATGTTTGGAGTCCTAATGTAGATTGGACTTTCACAATCTTGTCAACTGATGGTGTGCTTTATCAGTCAAGAGTTTGGCAAGTTTTGCAGGTCCAACTAAACCTGACCCTGACAAAATGTTGAAACCTAATAATGTACGGATTTCCCATGTTACAGTAGAATTCTTTGCATTCGCAGGATTCTGTCCCCAGAGATCCTGATGAGCAGTCTTAGATAGGTAGTGAGCACAACCAGCAAAGTACACTATTGTCCTAGTCTTTTAAGTGGTCTGGATACCAGCCCTGTATTAGGTAATTATATTTGGGAGGCATCAGAACATTTCTATTTTGCAGTTTGCTTCCTTCCCCTGTTTGTGAGGAGTTTTCAGTGTCACTGCAGTACATGCTCATGTGAGTTTTCCACATTGCAGCCTCGAGAGAGACATTAAAAAGTAAATCATTAGAAGATGTAAAACCACAGGAACTTTCAGTGAGATCAGGGACTAGATACACTAGAAGAAAACACAATGTAATTGACTTTATTTCAAAATCACCAGGTATCCCTTAAACTGTTCAAGGAAAAAAAAATGTTCAAGGAAACCAAATATGAAAAGCAATGTACACACCGAGTTAAATTCCAGTTCTGAACTGGCCTATATTTTGTTTTTTGTAAGATGATATGACACAGTCAAACTCTTTTCTTCTGCACAGAAAGTAAAAAAAAAAAAAAAAAAAAAAAAAAAAACACGAAACAAAACAACAAATCATGTAACACTGCAGAAACAACAGTGATAAGCTTGTCCTTAAAGAATGATATTTGACAGTACCAAACAGCTTGCTTTGAAATCACTGAAGGTTGAGTCTGTGGGTAGTTTTGAGAGTCATCATCTATCAAACTTTTTAGTTCTTCTCTGTCCCTGCTTCTGTTCTTCCTCTTGTCTCCTGGGCAGACTTCACAGTACTAGATTGCGTTGCCTGACCCTGGTGTTCTTAACTCGCCATCTCTTCAGGTCAGCAGTCAAGCTCTCTCCCTTGTAACGGACAACGTAGTTCTAGCGCTTTCAGATGAAGCACGTTTACTTGGCACGGACGAGAAAATAAGGAACTCATCACATAATAAATTACAGAAAAGTGTGTATTTGCAAGGTTAGAACCGTGCAATAAATCCTGGGAGCTGGGACAGAACTGGCAAACACACGCATTGCTTGAAAAAAACCCGTGCGTTCTTCCTTTGGCCCAGCTAACACACACACCCCCACCCGCCTCCATTACCGCGAAGCGAGACCACAGCGAAGATGCACTGCTTTTGTTTACCACGGCTGAACAAGGCAAGGTCTGTCCCTCAAAACTTGCGCTTGCTGGTCCAAGGCCCTTTGGCTCACTTTACTTCAGTTTTTACCTCACAGCGGCTCCCACTGGTGAGGCCAGACGGAAACTTGCGAGAGACAAGAAGCCCTTGTCCCCACCGTGACCGGGGGCGGGGAGGTGGACGGCAAGCAGCAACCGCCCGCACGAGAGAGGCTCCCCCTCCCGCATTCACACTCCCACCGCCCTCCCTGGTGCCTGAGGGGGGGAAGGCTGCCACCGCCCCGGGCCAGCGGCTCCGTGCCCGCCCTGCGGCGGCTGCGCCGCCGGCAGCCGGCGGGGCTGACGGCCGGCCCCCTCGCCGCTTTCCCTGAGGCCCCTGAGGCGAGCGACACGCCGCCGCGGGGGCCCGGTGAGGGGCGGCGGTGCGTGGGGCCGGAGCAGGGAGGAAGGGAAGGAGGGAGGGAGGCGGGGGGGGCCGCGGCGCCTCTCCGGCCGGGGGCGGGGGGGGGGGGGGGTGGGATTTTGGCTCCGCGGCGCCCGGAGCCTTCCCGCCCCGGGCCCAGCAGCTGCGTGATGACGCAGGCGGCGGGAGTCTCGCGGCCCGCCCAGGCGGAGGGCGGCCGCCCCGCCCTCCCCAGCCCCGCGCGCGGGAGGGCGGGGCGGCCGCGCGGAGGCAGCGGGCAGAGCGCGGCTCGGCAGTCGCCGCCGCCGCCGGGTCCCCCGGCGTCGTGCATGGAGAGGCAGCGGGCGCACGCCCGCCCCGCCGCCGCCGCCGCCGCGGTGAGTGGGGCCGGCGCCGCCCGCAGCGCTCGTGGGGAGGGATAAGGAGCGGGGAGGGGGGCGGGTGTCCGGGGTAGCGGGTCCACCTCAGCCTGTCCCGCCGGCGGGGAGCTCTGGCGCCCGGTGGCTGCCCCTGACAGGGACCCCGCGTCGCGGGAGTGGAGGGCGGGGGGTGCGCGGCGGGGCCGGCGCTAGGCAACGGGGCGGCGGGGCCCCGCGGGGGGGCGGCGGCGGGCAGCGCTCGGCGGGACAGCCGCCCCGCCGCGGGCCCTACCTGGGCAGGGAGAGGGGCAGGAGGGCTCCCGGTCGGCACGGAAGGCCCTTGTTGTCTGGCGGGGTGTGTACAGGTCACTGCTGCGTCTGTGTGTGTCCCGTGTCCGTCCGTCCGTCCCCCCGCGTAATCAGCGCTGCCGGGAGGCAGCCCGGGAAAAGGACCTGGAAGTCCCGCCGTCCCTCCCCTCGCTGCCGCAGCTCGGCGAAGAAGGTGCTGTGTTTTGCTGGAGAACTTCCTCGAGATTACTTACTTGTGCCGTTAAGCAAAAGAAAAACAGCCAAACGAACCCCCAACAAAACACACACCCACACCACCACCACCACCCCCCCCCCAAAAAAAAAAACAAAACAAAAAACAACCCAACAGCCAGGAAAAACCCCAAACCAAAAAACAGCTCATCTCATTGCAGAAGGAGGGCAGACGGTCACAGAAGCATCTGTAGTTTTTCTATGTATGTATTGAATTTGCTTCTGGGTGGGGAGATGTTCCTTTAGATGTAGGTTATGAATTAATGAATTTAATTTATTTTCAGAAGATATTTTTTTTTTTTTTTAGACAACTGCAGATAAAACTTCGTATTTTTTTTTTTGTCTGTGTGCAGCTGAAGTCTTAATTAGGACCTGATTGGCTCTGTCTTCAGATTTCCCCTTCTCACCTCTGCAGTCTGTGACAGGTGAGAAAGTAACACCTTGTTTTGGTTATTCATAAATTACTTGTTGCCAGAGAGATACAGGTTATATTATTTTAAGTTGCTGGACAGAGGGAACCATAATTGGGGAAGTTTCAGTGCCTACTTACAATTCCAAATGTGATTTTGCACCCAAGATTAGTTGCTTAATGGTCACTGTTTCTGACATCTTAGCCCTGTAAAGCTTTCCAGTTTATCATCTATTTCTTCATTGGTTGTGTTGCTAGTCAAATTTAATACCTACATAGTTTAGCTGAAAGGGAACTATTTCTCTCTCTTACAAAATTTATTAAATTGGTATTTTATGGAAAATCAGTATTGACAGGAGATTATGAAGAGATTACATGCACTGTTAAAAAGGGTAGTTTGGATATGTTATATGGATTAACTTTTTTTTCTTTCCCCCCCTGCCCAGTCTTCCTGGTAATTGATAAGGGAGTAATATTGTAGTGATGTTCCTTGGGCATGCCCGTTTATCTTCCCTTTTTGGAGTTGGGGGCAGTAATTTGAGGATTCAGTAGGAACACAGTAGCCATCGCTGTCCTTTGCTTGATGAGAATGAGTCCCAAGTGACTCCAGTGGTGTAAGTGGAGAATTTTGTGGTAAACAACTTCAGTATTATGGTGTGAAATGATAGGGATTTTAAGCAGGGTGCACTTTCCAGAGAAGCCTTAAATCTTAGCTGTTTACAGAGTTTTTAATTTTCGTAAGTGCCAGCGACAGCAACATAGGGAAGTAGTGTTTTCTGCTGGGAGGAGAAGTTCACAGAATGCAGAAAATAGTTCGACGTTCTTGTTGATCAGATCAGATTGACTGGAACTGCAGAATGGAAAATGAAAGGAGGCTGCAGCTGCTTCTCACGTGTAGCTGTTAAGAGTGGTGACTGGGCTAATAACCAAAATCTCTGTAGAATAACTGTTTCAAAGCCGTGTGGAGTTAATGTTATGCATGACCACAGAATACTACTGAAGTGAATGTCACTGCTGTTTTGTACTAGGAATAGCATCTTGCTGAAGTTGTAAGAAAAGCAGTTACTGAATGAGGTTGTCATTTTTGCCACTGGTGTCTATCTCGGCTCTGGGGCAATTTTGCAGTATGACCTTATGTAAATAAAAAGCTAAGTGATGATGTTTGCAGTTACGGGAAATAATCCAACATCTCTGCTGAAAGAACCTTAAGAGGGAAATAAACAGGATTCAGAAATAGAGTAACATTAAACAGATACATGAATGGAATGGATGTTAGTTATGGATAAAAGGAAACTACTATAAAAAGTTACAAAACTTTCATTAAAAAAGGAGATTATTGTAATTAAACATGAAATAATTAAAAAAAAATGTTTTAGTGATATTTTTAAAAAACAGTTTATGTAGAAAGCAGCAACCAAAACCCCGTAGCTTTTTGTAAAAATAACTGAAATTTTGAGTAGGAGGTTGAGCTAGATGACCTCCTGAGGTGCCTTTCAACCCTACCGTGTCCCTAGTGCTGCTGTGCTATTGTAGGCCAACACTTCTGTTATAACACCCCCCTTCTTTTTACCTAGGCTTGTATGCAAATAGTAACGTTGTTAGGCAATACACAGTTACATCTTTTCCATTTAACTCAATAGAACTGCTGTTTCAAAGCCTCTGACCCTGGCTGTGCACTGATTTCAGTGGGTTTCATATGGATTCATATGTCCACCCACAGGGTTCTCAGCATGAGCCCTGTAGGATGACTAATATGAGTAAGACTAGCAGGGTCTGAGTCAACATTTGAGCTCACACTTGCATTTGTATCTCTAACTTGCTTCAGATGTGATTTCTTTATTGGAAGGTAAATGAGAAGCTTTCTTGAATTTCTGGATATGAGATTTTGCAGATTACTCCATAATGTAGATCTGTCTTTATGGAGGCTTGGAAAGCAGAACAAAAATCTGTATATACAATGAAGCTTCTTTATAGTAATTCTGCTGGAAGAACTGTAATCAGTTTTATTTGCCACATACAAATAGGTGCTTTTTGCTCTGTGCTGTGTTGATCTAGGGAGTATATTATATCTCTCACTTAAATGAGTGCCCTGCGATACAGTGAGAGCTACAAGGTGCAAGTGGAAGGTATCTTGTCAGTTACAGCCTCTGAGATGCTGGAAGAAAAAAGGTGATTATGCACTCCAATGTTAAGATCTCTGGGTTATGCAGGACTGAATGCAGAGAGATCTGGTTCACATGGGCAATGATATAGTCCCACTGTGTTATCATGGGTGTTGAAGTACAGCTGATTTGATCCGTTAAAGTAATTCCTACCTTGCTTTCTGCCCTGTTGACCTGTACTAGAAAGTATGTTTTCTGTGAAGGAAAATGTAAGTACTTTTTGAGTAGACAAGTGGAATGACTTGCCTGGAAGATAATTGTCCACCTAATTTTAGTTATGCGATCACTGTATCACACAGTCGAACGTGAATATTTGAATCTGACTTGTGGAAAAAAAATCCAATGTGTTGCAGCCAACTATTGATTTAAAATCAATACAACCATTGTCTTTTTATGTGAGTTGTCTCTGCATCTGTGTCTTTGGCAATGACTTCCACAGTACTATTACAGAGTTCCTTCTGTTGTTAGTAGATTTCTTTTTAATCATGGTCAAACATTTCTTTGTATCAGGAAAAGAGGCACTAGCTTTTGATATTTTGATTTTCCCTACCTCTGTCCCTTTTTCTGAGCATTTTTTCCACCCCTCCCCCCTAGTATTGTTAGCATTTGTCCACAGCTCAGATAAATCTGTGAATTGATTCTGGTTTTCTGTGTTTTCTGTGATGTCACAACAGATAATATTTCAGGTGAAATGAGAATGTTTTTGATCCCAGTCTTTGTTCATTGGAACACTTTGTTTCTTGTCTTGTGTCTGCCTGTCTTAAGCAGAGATTCTGTTGAGCTGCACATCCTGTGCATGGTTATTTTGTTTACCTGCTTACATTTGGCTTAAAATTCAACAGCATGTGGGAATAGCTGCAAGTTATTCTTTCAGGAGTTTATTATTTTGTATCTCTTGACATAAAATGTTATCTGTCTTCTGTTTTTTTTGCTTGCCTAGCTCTGAATTTCGATCCTGCTCAAGCATCATGTCACTTATCACCTAAGTTGTTTTTAGGTTGCCGTTCAGTACTTACTAGAAAGCTGAAAATATGTTCAATGCCAGGCTTAGGAAGTACAGCTGGAACATTTTGTGCACTTATAAAACTGAAGATTGCTCGCGTAGGCTTGCAGTTTGAAAGTGCTTTTATGCTTGCATAAATACGTATAGTGTAGTATTTCTTGCACTATGTGCATCCCCATGTAGAACTTTTCTGCTGTTTACCTCATTTCTTGGACTATGTGTTGTTCATGATGTAAATTTTTTTATTGACAGTGGTGGAGCTATCTTAGCTGATACTCCCTTTATCATTTTGCTTATGTGCTTGATCAGTTGCAGTGGATTTCGGGGTTTAAGAAAGTCTTTTACAAGTGTTTTAGGTAGATGAATATATTATATATGTTCAAAGTGATGTGATTAAAGTTATTTGCATGTATAATTAAGAATGAAATGTTTCTTTATGTGTCTTTTAGCATTAATGATTTCTTTTTTGTAGCATTTCATAAGGATAATTATCAAATCAGCTGAAATCTGTTTGTGAGATTTTTTTTGCACCAAGTTATCCTGTTTACTAAAAACACAATGTGGGGACAAGAACTTTGAGATTTTTTGTGTTGTTCAATATTTTAGAGGTATAGTGTTAACATTTCTTAGTCTAGCATAAAATGGATCTTTAAGAACATGTCTCGTATGCTTTAAGTGAATATTTTCTGTCTTTGTTCTCCATTAGTCTTGGTTGACTACTAGGATTGTGTAGTTATGAGCAAAATGCTCATCATTCTTCAGTGTATTGTGCTACAGCCTGAGTTTCCAGCACTATGAGATGTTTTTAAAGTAAGAAAAACTTTTACTTTTAAATGTCAAATATTGATACATGGAAATATACAGTACACTTGGTACCCGTATTTCTTAAACAATTTTTAGAGGCTTCAGTTGTTAAGTGCATTTACATTGTGAGCTCTGTTAACTTCAACATGAAATTATGGGATTGCTTGCATGGATTCACTTATAGAGATAGGGCCACAGGTGGAGCCTGAGTTTTACTGAATATATTCTGTAAAACTTGACTAGGAAACTAATGCAAGAGCGTTTGAGGACAAAGGCTATTGGAAAACAACCATTAATTCCTAATAAAAGGAGGGGGTTTGTGAGTTAAAAAGGTGCTTTGGAAACCTATTAAGATAGTCCAATAACATAGGAGGCTCTGAGGTTATAAAGACAAAAGCCTCCTAAAAATAGCTTTCAAGTGAGGGTTCCTGTTGAAGAATGATGTTCAGAAAAATATACAGTCTGTTACGTGTGGTATAGTTGGTGTAGTGCATACTACAGTAGGCAGTATAAGCCAGCAAAAATATTATCTTTTTCAGTGTTTCTGAGTTGTCAGGAATTCTGACATTCTTTGATGCTTGGGGCTGTGTCATGGTTTGAACTCAGAGGGCAACTGAGCACCACACAGCCACTCACTTTCCCTTCCCCCCCCAGCACTGAGAAGGAGAAAAATACACCAACTTGGGATTCAAGATAGGACAGGGAGGGATAAATCACCCATTACGATCATGGGCAAAAGACAGACTAGTTAGGGGATAAAAAAATAACATAGATTTATTACAGGCACTAACACCACCACCACGTAACAGAGTAGGACAGTGAGAAGCATTGCCACACCTTGAGAACACCTTCCCCCCACCCCTCCCTTCTCCCTGGGCTCAGCTCTGCTCCCGATAGCTCCATCTTCTCCCCCCAGCGGCACAGGGACAGGGAATGGGGGGTGCAGGCAGTGCTGCTGCTTCTTCCATCTTTGGAGGGGGCGGGGGGGAAGAGAGAAAGAACTTGTGGAACTTCTCTCTGCTCCAGTGTGATCCCCCTCTCACAGGAGACAGTCGTCCACAACTTTTCTCCAACTGGAGTCCCTTCCACAGGCTGCAGCCCTTCCTGAGCTGTTCTGGCGTGGGACACCCCCGCAAGCTGCAGTCCTCCCAGAGCTGAACTACAACAGTGGGGGCTGTTTCTGGCTGCCTTTGGGCACAGACACCTTAATTGGAATGTGGGGGCCCCTCACAGGCCATAAATCAGTGTCTGCTCTGTCACAGACCTCCATGGGTGGCGGGGGGGGGCCGCCCTGCCGTCTCACCACAGCATACAGGGGGGTCTCTGCTCCGGCACACCTCCCCCCTCCTTTCTTCCTCTGTTCCTCCACTGACCTTGGTGTTCACGCAGGTGCCACAACTCCTCCTCACAAGTCCAACTCCTCCTCCCAGATCCCTTCTTAAATACGTTATCGCAGAGGTGCTGCCGATTGGCTCAGCCTTGGTCCAGAGCTGGATTGGCTCAGACTTGGAGCCGGGGGAGCTTTGAGAAGCTTCTCACAGGGGCCACCACTGTAGTGCCCTCCCCTGCTACCAGAAACCCCACCGCTCACTCAAACCCAGCACAGGCTGGTTCTGCAAAATGTATCAATACTATATTATGTTCGTTCATAAGTAACTATAATGCAGTTGCAAGGGAGGGCAGTCCCCAGCTCTCTCCATACTTCTTTCTGAAGCAGAGGAGCGAAGGGGTTGCCAGCATGCAGAAGGGAAGTAAAGCCGCCTACATGTTTGTTGTATCCTGACTATATGAGGGAGTACTCCTGTGCGCTTGGAAATCAGGAGTTGGGGCCAGATAGTAACTGGTCTGTATGAGGGGGCATCCCCTCAGGGACAAGCAGAACCAAAAACATTCTTATTCTAGTCCTATAGTCTACAAAGGTAAAGAAAGCAAAGTGTTATCCTCAGAAAATGGAGGAGGGTGTAAAAGGAGTTGAATTAAGTGGAACCTTTAAAATCCCTTCTTATAGTTGAAGGAATCAAAATTGGTCACAAAGCCAAACTGTTTCCCTTTTATAGGTTGCGTGAAGACTGCCAAGAGCATTGGTGAACCTGAAAGCTTGCATGTTTTTCAACTTTATCATCAAGCTTCTAAAGACATTTTTTTCTCACTGTGAAATGTACCTTACATGGAGAGAACTTCTTCTACAAACTGATGTGGAAAATTATAACTGGAATTTCTGATCTTACTCCTAGCACTATTTTGCCATACTTTGCAGCTGGCACTACTGGGTTTTCTCTTTGGATTCTTTTTTGAAGCACTAGAAGTTTTATTTTAATATGGGATGTATTATATAGTAATATAGAATATTACTATAGTAGCATAGAAATGTCTTCAGTTTTTATTGTCTTGTAAAATCAGATTTAAACCAGTTCTACAAGACTGTACTCCAGAGTCTCAGATGAGTTGTATGAGGTTTGAATGCCCACTTCTGTGTATTGAAATCAGTGTTGATATGTAGTTTTTAAGCAACAGATTTATTTTTACTGTATTGACAAATTTCTATTTCTGCACTAAGTAAAACAGTGACACCCTTTTGTTTTTTTCATATTTTGATACCTTGAGATTTTGCTCTTTGGAGCAGTAGAAAGAAGACTCTTTCTACTTAGCAACTGATGGTTGAGGGACAGGAGAATTCCTAACGCTTGGGAAAATGGGTGGGAATCCAAGCCATGAAGTCTCAGAGATCTAACAGTAAGGTAGAAGTTTTAGTTTCATGGTGTGTGTTGGCTGTCCTTTTAAACTGTTTTTAGTGCATAAGGTGTTTCTTTCCTCAGCCTATCACAAACACTGCAGTTTGCAGCTCCCTTGATTTTGTAAACACAATAGCTTTCTGTGGGACTGTGCTGTAAACTGTATCACAACTGTGACCTAAGGTTTTTTTGTTTTTTTTTTTTGTTTTTTTTTCTCTTTTGGAACAAGTGGCATGAGGGAAGGGGAATTAACAGGATAACTTCTTAAGTTGGTTTGCAGTGCCAGAGAAAATGTTGTGTAACCACATCCTGGATAACCCCAAGGATGGACTGAGCTACAAAAGAAATTTTGAGTTCCCAGTGGAATCTGATGACATGGGATTGCACAAGACCCACATCCTCGGCTGTGGGCAATAAAGCATGTTTCAATCCAACAGCTGGCTCCCAAAAGGTTGAGACTTTGGAACTATTCTAACAACTGTGTAAATAGGTGCATGGTTTTCATTTAATTGCTCTATACCTGAGTCTTCATAAACCTTTGTAACTATGCTGAGTATCAGGGGTTTTGTGAATAAATACTTCTGGTTGCTTTTATCTTAACCTGGCTTCAGTTAAAGGTGATTTCAAGGTAGCTGGCTAACCCTAGCACATTCTATGCCTATGAGTCTTTTGATCCCTAAAACAGGAGCCTAGCACACTAAAATGGTGTTTTGAGCATTGAAAGGATGATGGAGTTGCACTGAAGCATGCTTGAAGAAGTAGGGGAGAAGCATATTAGATCTAAGCATATGATAACAAGAATGCAAAACCTGTTAGTAGGATTTATGGGCCCTGTGCAAGGTGGGTGCAAAAAATGAGCTGGGATCTTCACTTTTCATTGTTGTGCATTGGCAGACCTAAAAGCAGTATGATGAAATAGACTCAGGTTAAAGTGGAAAATAAATAAACCTGAAGGTTTTTTTTGGTTGATGTTAGTAAGATTTACACCAGTATAAGTGAGAACCAAGTCAATCTGAACCTATGTCTGTAATATAGTTGCATGTGTGATTGTAACACTTGTGTAGGAACATGAACTAGCTCATATTTCAGCAGCTGGAAGCCACAGCAGCACAAATTGCAAAAGACACTGAAAATTTGATGTTGCTTTCGCTACTCAAGCTGGTTCAGGTATATTAACAATGTTTAGAAGGATGTCTTTAGACTGCAGCAGACTTAAACCATACCTCAATTTTCCTGGGCTTTGATGCTTTTCCAAATCTGTTTTCTAAGAGCTCTGCCAGTTGGTCAGACTGATAGTTTATCAATATTTTTGCCTCTGAACTCACAAAACTGAGTTTTAAACTAACTTTGGAATGTTGAAACATTTTTACTATAATATTTGTCAATTTTATCATGGTTCTGTGAGTTTTGACACACAGTTTTTTAGAATTCTTGAACCTGAGGTAAAAATTCTGAGTAAGGTGATAGTACATGATGTCTTCTTCGTTGTTTAAGATGACATGCTGTGATTAGAAGACTGTGCAAGGTGGTGAAATAACATTTCTTACAGTCACATTTTTTGGAAGGCAATCTGAAGTTTGTCACTGCCTGATATTACAGCAAGTCAACCACATAACATGCTAGAAGGCATCGTCTGCCTAGTTCCTTATTGCTGCAGTAGCCTTGTGGACTGGTCTACCAAATTCTGTGAAATATCTTTGAGAAGCTTTATATTTAGATTACTTGAAGCCATTTCTGGAAATACAAAAAAGCTTTACTTTTAAACAGCATGTAGGGCACTTGGTGCTTCGTGTTAATGTGTCAAACTACTTTTCTCCTTTTCCCACATCTGAAGTCTATCTTGGCTAAGAAACGCAGTATTGTTTTGATTTGCCACAATGTTTCTGAAGTATTTCTGACTGAGAATGCCTAAGAGGAAGTGACCTCGAATGTCTTTTTTCATACTGTTAAAACAATAGGTTAAATATGCATGGAGCCAGGAAAAGTGGTGGTCTTTTTTCACACTAAGGGGACATGCAGAAGGAAAACAAGAGCATATTATCCCTGATCTTGGGTGGACAGGCGGTTAATATAGATGGAAAGGATTTATTTTTCCCAAAGGTTTCTCTTTTCTGGGTGGAACAGACCCTGCTCCCCATTCTATCCTCACAGGGTCTGTGCTACAGTCCCCAACTATGTTGGTGGCCTCTGTTGTGAACTTGTTCCCGTTTTGCCAGTGTTTTTTCTGGGGATAGGATGGGGCCTGGAGACAGAATTTTAAATTCGAACAAGATCTGAATATTGTCAAAGTTATAAAGGAAAGCCAGGACAGTAGTCAGTCAGAGACTTTTCAACAACCAAACTGGGAACATTTTCCTTTCCCAGTTTATATATAAAAATAACCATAAGATGATGCAATACTTTGGTTTTAAACACTTGAAGGACATTGTGACCAGAAACAATCTGTTCAGTTCGTGTAATTATAGTGCTGCTTTTCTTTAATGAACTGCTGAATTTGAAATGCAAAATGTGTTTTGAAAAATTTATTTGATTATTTAGCATTTCTTTAGAGGTGCTGTATTTAATAATCTCAACTATTGATTTTTTCCTTTACTTTTGTATGACTTTGTTACATTTAAATTTTCTAAATGTAGCATGCCAGAAATAAGTTAAAAATTACTGTGTTGAAAACCATAGCCAACGTGCTCATTAGCATAATGTTATTAATTAAAACTCAAAATCTAGATAGAACACATTAAGTTGTATTGCTTCTTACATTAAAATGCAACATAAAGTGTCTTGTTTAATTAAAAAAATTAGTACAAAGAACTGTTTGACTGCTTCAGTGATTAAATGTGCAGAACAAGAGCTTAAAAAATAAATGTGCAAAACAAGTGATTTATATTAAATGTTCTCTTCAAAGTCAATGATAACTTAAGCTATTTTAAATTAATTTCAATAAATCAATCTATCTTGCCCTCAAATTGGTAAGTACTTAATTATACATAGTAGTTTATATGCACATGATACATTTTAGTTGTGTTGTTTAGTTTTTTGGTTTTTTGTTTTTTGTTTTTTGTTTTTTTTTAATTCCCTTTGGTTCTGTAAGATTCATGGACTGTTAAACCAACTAGAACTTCAGGAGTATTATGGCCTTCTGTTTTTGTCAAGTCATTAAACTTCCACCAGTTGAGACAAGTGCATTCTGTTTTGCTGGAATGTCTTCTAGAGCTAGTTACAAGTATATGCTGGTGGGATATGTTTTTTTTATCAACCTGGATTCTTGCGTGCAAGTTCACAAGTCAAATTAGTTTTAATATTTGCCTGCCTTAACGGTTGCTCTTTAACCTCTTTCCTTACTAATAAAGTTAATTGTGGAATGTAAGTTTCTTCCCTTGAGTAACATAAATATGTGATGGATCAGTATGCCATTTTTGACATCATTTAATGATATCTAAATTTGTTTAATAAGATCTCATACTGTTGATATTATTCCTAAAATTCTTTTACTTCTTACTGGGATTTACTCTTGTATTTGAGAAGCTAATTATATATGTAATATTAGAACACTTGCCCTTACTTTCCACTTCTTTTTTGTTTTAATACTGCTTTTTAAATTTCATGCTGCTGCCTCTATTATCAAATTAAGATGAGCTAAAATATTAGGCTGCTTCCTTGATTATTTAAGATTAGTTCAAAAGGGGAAAGAAGAGATTTTGAGAAATCCCAAGTTGTTAAGCAAAACATCTTTGTCTTAATTGTCTTCCTCTAAGAAGTATATCTGTTCAGAAGCAGTAAGCATGTGTGTATTACCTCTGGTGTTATTAGTTGAAACTGGCTTTGCTTATTTCTGGTTCAAAGGCAAATATAAATTCTCATTGAATAGTTAATTTGTTATCTGTTACAGTGAATTTAGAACACTGATCTATTGTTTGGTGCGGTACCTTTCTCATCTTGACATAATTTCCAGTTACGCATTGAGCCTTTAGAGAAAGAAACAAAGCAAACAAAACTGATGGACATCGTTTTGCTCTCAGGGATATCATCCTCCCTGGTAACACATTAAGGAGAAGAAAGAGAAACTAAGGGAACAAGAGCAATATAAAAGCCTTCCTGGCAAAAACATACAAGATGCAGCAACAGTTGAATGGACTTGTAGAATCATTTGGTAAGCTTACACAGCAGATGGTAGAAAAAATAAAAGTTTTTTTAAAATGTAAAAGTGGACTTCCAAATCTGAATGATATTGCACCACGCACAAGATAACTATTTTGAAGCTACAAATAAAAAAAGATGGCCTTAGTCAAAGACACTGTGGGGAGAGCATAATATTATATCCTTACTGCTTCCGAATGGCTATGTTTCCTGTGCTGCAAGAAAAGGAATTTTCTTCTATTCCCACAACAGTAAAAATACTGTTGCTTTCCACCTTCACAATAATGAAGTAGGAGGTGAGTTTACAGTCAGGAGAAGGAACTCAATAGGATTCGGGAAATAAAATGGCTTAAAGTAAGGAGGGAGCAAGTATGTAAGCAGCTTTGTGTCTTCATCCCTCCAGATGCCTCTATATTCTTTACCTTCTTACCATCTCTTTACTCTTCTTTATCAGAACTTCTCTGTCACGTTCAGTCACATCTGTCCTGTTGTGGCTTTGTTGCTTTCTTGCATTCCTTCCTTCAGTGCCATTAATAAAAGAGCCATTAGCTGTGCTGCTGTTCTCAGAGTCAAGTAGGTTTTAAGAGAGCTTTCTGATCTTGACAGTGGTTAAGCTCTGACCTACTTGGAACCAAACTTCAGGGCACAGATCTAACTAAGTGTTTAGTTGCTCAGTTTGCAGGTTGATGAAGCAACTTTTTGTCTTTCTGGATCCATTGTTGTCCTCAGATTTGCTAGAGCAAACTCCTCAAATTTTGAGCAACTCTGGATGGGAAAATGGGAAGAAAATAAAATAACCAAAGAGTACATTACATAAAAGAAATATTAAGATCAGAAACTATATATAGCTATATTTTCAAGCTGGGCTATATTACAATTGTCTGGGAGGTTGGAAAATTGATTTTCAGTTGGAGGAGAACTGTTGCTGGTTTTGAAGAGGAAATTAGTTTTGATTTGTTAGTGGAAAAAAACAAATTGCTTGTGAAGAGCAGATTGTGAGAAGACTCAGTTCTGTTAGCCTCAGTGGGCAAGGATGTGGTACTGTGATTAGAATTTATTTTGAAATGTGGGGAATGAGAAGCGATATTTGTTTGGAAGGAAAAGAGACTGGCAGGTGGCTTGGCGGTAGACTGGGTGAGAACTGATGTTTAGTCTGACATCCAGGGATTATGGGAGGAAGGTAAAATGTATTATGAATGAGGGAAGAAAACCCCAGATGACAGAGATGGGTAAAAAGGTACAAGAAAGTCTGGGTAGATGAGTAGTTCCATACTGGAAATGCAGACAGTACAAGTCCTTGTATGTGTCTTTTTAACCTTAACTGTTAATGAACTTGTTTAATAATTCCAACAGTTATAGCTGTTGGAAAGTACTGTGCAATTCAGATTTCAGTGAGACTGATGTGTTGAGAATGGATAATTCCTTTCTTGTGATGAGACTTCTGAAATTTTCTTTCATAATCTTCATACAGACACTTGGTTTGGAAAATATTGATGCTGGTAGGCTTTTGGGGCTGCTGTTCACTATGTGTTTGAGTGTCTTGCTCACTTTTGATTCATCATGGTTGAGGGCTTGACACTGGATGTATGTGAACATTAAAGAATTAATAATTTGAAATAAAATTATCTCTAAAATAAACTGGAATTTATTTCCCCAGCAAATGATGTATCTAACACGTGCATGCACACATTCCTTGCTTATTTTTCACCGGTAGCTTGTAGTTTCTTAACAGTGGAATGAGCAGAAATATGTATTTCAGATTGTGGTACTTTCCTTATTTAGATTGTGTGATGGAATAAAGTAGCAGTTTAACAAACCTTTTTGTTTTATCGCATCTCTATCTTAATGTCACAGATGGTGTACAGGATTAGTTTTGCAATCATCCTTTCCTGTTTGTTCCTACATACTTTTATTTCCTTTCCTTTTATCTGTGTAATGGGTGAGGTCCTTTTGAAGGCATAATTAAAATATCAGATCAGAGTACCAATGATGCGCAGTGAATTGCTATATAAGACTAGACCTTTTTAAGTTACAGAAACAATTTTATACTCATAAATACATAATTGTACATGCAATGTTTACAGTAAAATGTTATACAATTCTGGGTTTTGAGAGGTATTCTTTAGTAGAGTACCACTGCATGCATAAATATACATTTATCACTATTTAAAATTACAACATGACTGTTTAATGCAACATGGGAGTTAGTCTTACGTCATGATTAGAAAATTTCACGTTTAGCAAGTAGACCGTCAAAATGCTAGTGTTGGACTAGTTCACACAAAGTCTGGCTTTAGCCAATCTCATTATATGATTACAGCCATACTTAGTGTTAAATGGTGTGTACAAGTAATGAAAGAAATGGCGGGTCAGCCTAGGATTACACAGACTGTATGTGGGAGTGTCAGTTTGTTAATTTGTCTTTTC
This sequence comes from Tyto alba, assembly GCF_018691265.1. Taxonomy (NCBI): domain Eukaryota; kingdom Metazoa; phylum Chordata; class Aves; order Strigiformes; family Tytonidae; genus Tyto; species Tyto alba. The sequence goes on from NW_024881318.1 coordinate 34,236,220, forward strand.
ATTTTTGCCTTTGTAATCTGGAGACCCTTGTTGAGTAAAGAATATGTTTACTGTCAAGTACTATGATAATTAGACTGTTTGGAACAAATGTATGATATTAAGACTCAACAGTAAGACATCATTTGACATTGAAATTGTGTGTTTCTTTCACACAAAAAGTAGATAAAAAAAACTTACATGATTTTTAGCTCACTAATAGTGCTGAACTAACGAAAGTAACACTGTAATCTGAACTTGATCATGGTTTGATAGAAACAAATTAATTTGCAGCACAGGAACAAGAAAAAATTGGCAACACTACCCTTAATAATAGCATAAAAATGAGTTTTCTAGAACCTGTTACTAGATACATTTTCTATATATATTTCAAGTGTTTATATACATACCAGAGTTAACTTATTTCTCCACTAGAAGTCAATCTCTGAGTGCAGCCTGTTTTCAGATAATCCTGTCTTGTAAAGTTCCGTGGTTGCATAAATGGCCTGATCAGTAATTTACACTCCTAATGGATTATTTCTAATTACTGACTTGACAGCTGTTATACAAGAAGACATTGCAGATTGTCAACTCCAAAAGCAACTTGCATGCTCTTGAGTGATAAGGAAGCAAAATACTAGGGAGAGGTGTCTTTTTTTTCTTCTACAGAAAGAAAAACAAACAAAAAACCCCAACCAAACAAAAACCCAAACATCTCAAAGGGGTAGAATTAATTCCTTTGAGGAGTCCTGCAGGAAAGGAAGGAGGAAATGGTAAGTGGAAAATGGCCAAAATAAACAAAGGAAAAGGAATTTGAAGTGGGGAACTTCTACAAAATACAGAATAGATCAGGGGTATGAAGTGGAAAGAACAGAGGAGGTTGTGGGGTTCCTTTTCTCCTCCTCTTCTTTATCTCCTTTTGTTCCTTTTCTCTTTTTGAGGGTGGGAAGAGGATTATGGTATTTAAAAAGAAGGGAAGAATGTAAAACTAGAGGAAAATGTGGAAAGGGATTTAGCTGCCAGCATAGTTATGGTACTGCTGCACTGGAGGCTCAGCTTGAGAAGTATTTTGAGGCTTTGCAGGCCCAGTATAGGCAATATATTTTAATTTCTGTAGTAAAGGACAAATATTTAGTCACGTGTCTGTCATGCCACCGCATTGGAAATGTTCGTGAAATGAAGGGTCAATAAAGGGGGTCCTCAGCTGAGCAAAGGCAATATAGAAAGGACCGATTTGAGAGCAACAGCAGCTCTGGGAAGACAATTGAACTAGATGTGGAACAGCTTTGGATTTGTAAAAGGAGGAAGATGTAATGACATTTCAGCTGTTTTGGCTGTAGTAGAAAATACACTTGTTTCAATGAGCATGTTGTCCATTTACCAGGATCTGGGCACTGGCGTGTGAAGCCTTTGGCTCTCAGCTGTACCTCTTGTATTAGTGATGTGATAGAAGTTTCCCATCCAGTATGTCTGTTACTCACAAACACATAAAAGCAGAGTGTAAATGAGAACAGCAGCACAAGTATTTAGTGGTTTTGTTTGCTTATTAAGTAGAATTGCTAATAAGGTGAGGTGGACAGTGTTAAGAGGAAGAGGTTTGACAAGGCTGGGATGAAAAGGTGTGTAAAAGCTTAGTGTCAGTGTTAACAGTACTTCATACAAACAAGCCTGATAAACAAGAAGAATGAGGTCCTCGAGCAGAAAGCACTGAGAGGGATTAAAAAAGAGCAGGTGCTAAAAGTTTTGAGTACTGACACTTTCTTCCATGTCAGGGACCTAGCAGGTGGGTAAGGCCATCCTGATGGATCCACAAGATGGGATTTTCAGTGCTCTGAGGATCCTCTGTTGATTGAGTCAAAGGACAAATGAATTAGCTGCAGTTAAGTAACAGAGATGGTAAAGGCTAGTAGGGTTTGTATTCATTGTTGTTTTATTTCTAGTACTGCTGCTGGTAGTGATAAAGGGTGGGCACTGAGCTTTCAAAGTCATTGCACCTCGATACACAGTATCGCTATAGTAGTTGAAGGAACTCAAAGGAATACTGGTTTTGAGATAGATAGAAAGATACAGGTGGCTTTCATCAAAGTACTGATTATGTTTGATTTCATTCAGTATAAAATAAGGTGCATAAAATGTTAAGAACAGAAGAACAGTCATGCATGAATACATGATTGTAGCCCTTGAAGCAGAAAAATTTCTGGTGTCTCTAAAGAGAATCTGCACCTGGATCATAGTTTTTTGTTCCTGTATGTTTAAAAATAATGAAACACGTCTGTTCAGAAGGTTCACTATTATCACTAGAAGCCTAGTTTCATTAGATTAATATGCAAAAAGCAAGTCAACAATCAAACATTTTAGACTCCTTAATCTGACTGAGCTTCAGCTTGTTTAGTTTGATTTCTAATTTTTTCTGTGTCAGGATTCAAATACTGTTTCACTGCTTGGGCTTTCAGTCAAAGACTTATGAAATAAAAATTTGAATGCTTCTCCATTTTCATTTTAAGCTCTGTGGACATGATAAAATATTTGTGTAATATGTGAGTTGGCTAGTAGATGAATAAATTGAAGCAGGTTTTATGTAGCAAGAGTTTATATTTTAATTAAAGTTGATTTCTGAGTTATTGATGAGGTAGTCAAAAGGTTGGTCTTTTAGACAGAGAAGATACAGCCTTTTGGAGGCAACAACCAGTAGATTTAGCACCCACTAGACTTGTTATTTTGAGAACATTTCTGTGTAGTGGGTCCTGCTGTTTATTATTAAAGACTTGAAGTCCTTGGTAAAAGTTTAACAGGCTTCCATGTCCCAGCTTTTCTGCAATTTAAGTTAACTGTTGAGGAGATGTATGGGAAAACTCCCTTATCAATTTCCATTTGTACCTTTTAAAGGTAACAGGGCTAGGGGCAGGAGGGCAGAGTGTAGAGAGCACGAAGCCAGGTTATAGTCCTTGCTTGTATTTATTGGCAGACCATATTGCAGAGATAGACAAATATTTTATTGTAGTTGCAAAGGGAAGAAAATCCTTTAATCTCCAAACATTTTACAATTAGGAATATCTTTTCCTCTCTAAAATGGTTCATCTCTGAAATTATTTCATTTTATTATCAAATTGAGAGTACTTACTTGCTGGCTGATGTAACAATTCCATGATCAGTCCTGGCAAAAAGAGTGTTTTTGAATCCTCTTCTACCTTTATATAGAATCCAAGAAGATACTGTGTGTTTTTAGGAATCAGTTTGTGTGTCTGCATTTACTTTTTTTCCCCCCATCTACAGATTGAATTTGCTGCTCATTAATGTTACATGGAGTAAGGTACCTGATTCTCTCGTGTAGCCTAGTAAGGTGTATTGTAGAGTACTAAGAAACATCCTCCAAGTTTGAGGAAAGGGATTGTCTTTTTGTAAAGTTTGGTCTACAGTGCTCAAAGAAAAAATAAAGTATTAAATCATGTTAGCCCAAAGACAGTTTAAAACTGGACCAGCCGCTTCATGTTTGTTTTTGTTGCATAGCAGAGTTGCTACGTATGAATAGAATTTTGGGTTACTGTTCCTTCTTTCTCATGCAGGTCTTGCAATTATTCCAGACTTTTTTGTGAGTCAGAAGCTGCTCCAACAAGTTCAGTGATTGTGTCAAATATGTACACCTTAAGTGGTGACAACAAATGTTTATAAATTACAGGTTTATTCCTTGATTTAGTCTTGAATTTTTGCAATTGTTAAGCATTTTAATATTTGTAATTTATTGTCTAGATAGTCTTCAAACTAGAATAATTGCAAATAAATATCACTCTTGGGGCAACTATAGAACTGTATTCCAGTTTTGGATTTCAGCCAGGTGGTATGTAAAGGTAAAGTTGTCTCCACCCTTGATGACTAAATCCCTTGATTTTTATATACATTTTTATATATAAAGTATGTAAGTAAAATTGGATATGCATAATGTTACTTCTGTGTATGTATAAAGAAGACATAATCTGATTCATATATATGGGTGGTACTTATGTTTATTTCTGAATTATATTGAAAATTTATATTGAATTCATTCCCACTGGGCCAGTAGTTATTATAACTACTACTTTTCAAGGCATACTCAGTTGTTTCCTAGGTGTAGCCTGAATCTTTCTTGGGTATTTAACTTTGAATTTGTATCATTAAAGATACCTTTCTTCTGAAAGAACATTGTATTTGAAAGGGCAGTCATTGTCTTACTGTGCTATTCCAGTTCAGAGCTTCTTAATACTAGATCAACATTGCCATGCTGGAATGCATCTAGGGAAGGACCACCAAAGTTGAATGGGAGTGGAGTACATGATATACAAAGGGCAGAGAGAACTGTGTGTTTCCATTTGGAGAAGTCTGAGGAGACGTCTGTTTGTTGCCTTCAGCTACCTGATGGGAGGCTATAAAGAATACGGAGCTGGACTTGTTTCTGAAGGTACATGGTGTTTAGATGAGAGACAGCAGACACAAGTGAAAACATGGGAAATTTTTGTTAGGTATTAAGAAAAATTTTTTCAGCAGGAGGACGGTCAAACACTGGAACAAGCTGTTCAGAGAGATTGTGAAATACCTACCTTTGAAGGTGGTAAAGACTTCACTAGACAAGCTTGGAGTCAGGCCCTTCTTTGAGCAGGGGCATTGGACCAAATGGTCACCATAGGCCCCTTTCAACTAGATTAGTCTATGATTTATTATTAATTATAGTTTATTCAAACTTTGTCACTTTCACATGTAATACTTGTGACTTTTGGATTTGTTGCTATATGAAAACAGTGTATTGTCTCACACCAAAGAAAATGTTTGCTTGAATTGCACCTGTGTATGAATAGTCATAACCCCAGGGTAGACAACTCTGCTTGGTTTTGATTCCCTGCTGATAATTACTTTGAGACTCTAATGAGTGTGTAAAACAACCTCTCTAACGTATGTTTTTCACTTGTTTCTTGAAGTGGAACGTAATGGGATACTAAGTTGAAATCCTTGCAAAAGCCTGCTGAACCTGTACAGATTTTTTTGTTTATTGAAGTGTCTTACTATGAAAAAAATATGCTCATGGCCATTTTCATAGAAGAAATCTTTCATTTTCAGATTTCCCTTCAGTCTCTTTCTAATAGAATGTAAGTTTCCATCCATGAACCACTTTTTCTTAATTCTCCTGGTTCTCTTGTAGATTTAGAGAAACTTTGTTTTTTTTTTGTTTTTTTTTTTTTTTTTTTCGGTGGTGCATTCATTGAGGATATATTTCCGTGTCAGTGTATTCAGTGCTAGACTCGGACATGTTCCTATGCATTTCTTTGCACCTGTGCTGGCAATCCTGTGTCTGTGGAGTGAAAGAATGCAAAGAACTGATCCTGCTGAAAACTTCAAAATAGTCCTAACTGGAATTGGTTTACTGAATCTTGTCACAGTACAAATGCAAATGGTGACATAAGGGAGCAGGTGGGAATGCCAGGTGAAAGTGAGGGTGGGACTTCAGTATTCCAGATTTTCACAGGTTTAAGCTAGTGTGAAACCACTCTCCTCCAAGGAGAGATGAGGCTGTATTAACCTTCATATTTGAGACTTTTTTTTTTTTTTTTTTTTTCAGTAAATCTGATAGTAGAGTTAGTTAAATAATTAGAGTAATCTAAAGTTTTGGGGGTAACAAAGTAGGAGTGTGAGTGCTTGTTCAACTTAAAACAGCTGTCTTCTGCAGGTAAATTTGTAAGTAAGTGCACTTGATTCACTGGGGTTTTATTTCTGTGGGGTGCTTATACAACATGTATCTTTCAAATGTGTGGCTTTATTAAGCCCTTTAAACTGGAGAAAAAGCAGGCTAGTTTGGGTCTTGCCGCCATTTGTAACTTTGTGTTGGTCTGGGATTCATGTCAGCTCTTGTCTGCTGCTGTTCTAGATAGTTCTGTAATTTGAGAAGTCATGGATACTGAAAGCCAACATATGCAATTCTTGTAGTGATAAAATCCTTATACTTAAGTGTACTTGCTTCTATTTATTTAAAAGTTTCTCTGCTTTTTCATGGGGTTTAAATGGTTGAATAGATCTGTTTATGTAGTGAAAAGCTAGTGTGTAGAAGAGTTAATAAGGAACACTTCCTGAAAGATAGGTAATATAAGGTAAGGGTCCTTTGGACTTCATAAATTACATGTTGATCCCCAATTCATTCAAAAGATTTTGTTTGAAGTTGTGATAATGGGAACACTTGTCTCCTTTGCTTTCACAGCTTTACCAACAGCTCGCTTATTTCAGTAGTGCAAATTGTGTTTTATGTGAGAACTTTTACAGAACTCCACTCCTCAGAACTGTCTGCATTCTTTTCATATGTTAGCAAGTTGCCTAGCACTTGTATATAAGAATTCAATGAATATGTCTGTGTGTGTTCAGTTTTCTTGTGGTCTGTCAATTTGTGTGCCACATATGCATACCTAATAACCTTATCCATTACTATCCATTATTAATAAAATGCTGACCCTACTGCTGTTCCAGATAGTCCAAGCTGAATAGTGTTCTATCTGAGATTCAGGCTTTCCAGTTCATGCAGCTCTCTCTGCTGGTCAACCTGTATAATCAGATGTGCCTTGATAAAAGCACAACCAGGATTTTTTCCTTAGTATATGCCTGTCTTTTCATACTTTTAAGGGTTGGGAGGCATCACTGGAGAATATAGTTGCCTTCCTCTTCAAATCCTTTCAAGATCTTTGAATACTTAAGTTGTATTTCTGCCTCACCTCATACTGTGTTCCAGTGTGAGTCATTGTCCTTGCCAGATGAATTTGCAGTCCTGCCTAATCTTGCTGCCATGTTCTGTGTCTTCTATTGAGAGGGAAATGGCCTGCTTCCTTTCTTTTCCTTTCTTGCCCTGTTTGCCCAGTTATTTTAGTATGGAGTTGTTATTTTATAATGGCTTGTCTGTCTTACATGATGCAAGGACTGGTCATGGTAGGTATTTTCTTCATGTCTGGAAATACCTGTCAGGTGTGCTGTTTTGATGCTGCTTTTTTATGTGCTTTTTCATCACTTGGAATTTGACTCATTGAGTGGTTGAAAATGATTCTGTGTCTTCTAAATTAACTAAGTTACTATGATTCTCTTCCATTTTGGGTCATAGAAAAGCAGATTGCCTAGTCAGTAGGATGGGAGGAAAAAAACTATAGAAAGTGACAAGAAAAGATGGACGGAGGAAAGATGAGAAAAGAGAAAATTATATGACAATTTGGAATAATGTGGGATCTTAAGATTAGTCATTTGAAGGGGAGGGGAAGTATCTCTAATTTAATGCTAGAACTGGAATATTTTCTGGTCTGATGATTTTTGTGTTTGAAGGCCAGAGGGATTCTCAGAACTGTCAGACATGCGTAGTGTCCATCGATACCAATTAATCTTTTCAGTGATTTTTATATTTTAATTCAACTAAATGCAGCCTTGTAAGCCTCTGAAAATGTGGCAGAGGTTGTCCAGAACATTAAGCAGCCCAAGCATGTGCCATACGATGGACAAGACAGATGATTATCCATCTGGAATATTAATGTAACAGGTAACATCACCTGTCTGCATATTCCTACAAAACATGTTACTGGGAGTTTTTTGTTTCTACCAACCTACCCCAGTGATGATTTCAGTACAAAGCCTAATACTAGTTTTGGGTGAGAAATGAACACTGAATTAATCTGATAGTGGTGACAGAGTCCTGGAGTCTTGCAGGTATTAAAAAAGCTATAATATTCACTGTGTTTTTCTCTTTTAGCATAATACAACGTATGTTTTATAAGAATCTGTTCCCTTCTGTATGTCATCATTATTATAAGGGCAGATGATCAAAATTGGTCCTATTCGACATACTAAATTGCACATGTTTTGTATATTTTAGTTTACTTTTATTTGAATTGTATGTTTAGTTTGCCAAATGCTGTAACTCTTCCGTATGAAGAAAATGGGTGAAAAAGTTGAATCTACTTTGCAAATTAGAAGTATCCCAATAGGAGTGTGTTAGCTCTTATTTTTCTTTATCTTCAGTCTTTGTAAGAAGGAAAACATATATTCTGGAAACTTAGCAGTGCTGAGATTTGTATTACTGGTCTCAAAAGGCCAGTAATCATCATGTGCTTCTGAAATTAGAACTGAATGTTTCATGCAGTTGAAACTTTTCTAGTTCAACTGCATTGGGAAAAAGAAAAAAAAAGAGCATGATTGGTAGGAAACTGAAATATTGTCAGAGTGCTGTAGAAGTAAATGACATGGTATTTGGAACAAAAATAGTTAGTCATCTTAAATGTTCACATAAAGATGTCCAGTTCATCTTTTTATTAGCATTTATCACTTAGCAGGAAAGCATCTTTGTAAAGTCAAATAATTAAGAGAATGAATCGACTTAGATGTGATTCATCCACCAATCTGTTGTGACACACAAACCTAAGACTTAACAAATCTATTTACATAGAAGAAGACAGTAACTCTCAAGTTATTGCTCTCAAGCACTTGTATCTGTCCTACAAGACTTCCCTGAACCTATTAGGTAGCTTTAATTGTGCAGTATTTTCCTAGCTATAATCTATGTTTGTCCAACTTCTCAGAAGCTCTAAACTTGGCTGAGGACTCTGCTACATAAGCTATTTACAAATGCAGAACAGAAAAATTGGCCTAGACTCTACACACAAGACAGTATACAGCAAATATAGCCAGTTGAGGAGGAAGAGCAAGGGGCCAATAATGGTCAAGCTGGCAGGCAGCACTTCAACATCCTTTTAGTTTCCTTAATTTAACTTCTTTTATGTAGGTGTCAGAATCTTAAGATGGAAACTGAATGCAAATGCATTGCTGGTATGATGGATGTTTTAGAGAGAGTGCCTCTTGGTGAGAGAAGCAATATGGGAGAGGTTTATTTCAAACAATAATTGGGACATGGAGACGGGGTTTTTGCATCAGTCTGGTGGGGAATGAATGGGCAACAGAAACTAACTGTGAAGATGAAAGAATAGAACAGGAGGAGAGAACAAGCAAGATCAGAAAACTGAATGCAGTGGATTTAGTGGAAGTACAGAGATCAAAGGACGGGATCAGACAGACATGTTAATTTGTGACATCATCGAGTATAGGAAAAATAGTGGAAGGAAAAAAAACAGAGGGGTACAGAGGTAAGACCAATTAGCAGTTTGCACTGTGAAGAAATCAGGACAGGAAAAAGCAGAGTGGAATCTGAAGTGCAAGTTAAACAGCATGGGGTTTAGTTATGCTGGAGAGTATGTCCTTTTCTCAGTAAAATCACAGTGTTAGAGAAGAATCATGAGTACTGGAAGTTCAGGCTGATCAGTTGTAGGGGAGAGATGCATTATCATAGAGCAGAATGTTGTTTGATGGAGGTCCTTTGCCTGACTGAAAATCAATATCTCCTTTGGCTCAGTGGGAGATCAAAGACAGTAACGCAACAACAGCTAGGTAAGAGCCAGAAGTTGAAGTTTTCTGGGCTATGAGGAGAGCTAAAGAGAGCTGTTTGGTTAGGGATGGGGATATTAGGATAAGGACTTGAAATGGGTGGAAGCTGTGGAGAAAGAAGAAGGATGTATATTATGATAGGTACTAAGAGTAGGGCATAGGGCATTGTACAGAAGCATAAAAATCTCTTCTCTCTCCAGTAATAAGCCCAACAGAATGTTAATTTCATTTGTATTAACAGTTTTGCATAAACACTGGAATTGGGAACATTTAGATATTTACTGTGGTCACGGTGTGATTAGGCAGTACAAATTAATTTAATCCATCATCTGACAATGTGAAAATGCATTGTTATTTATTTCAAAAATACAATAAGGGGTTTTTCCTATTTTAAAAGATTTTATATATTGTATCTCAATGATGTATAATAGTGGTGATCAGTCACTCTTCACTCAGTTCTGACTTAAAATGAAAAGTTGTTGTGGCTTTCTTCCCTTGTGCACTATGCCAGCTGTTTTTTTTGTTTGTTTGTTTTTTTTCTTTACTTACCAGCTGCCAATATCTTTCTTCTGCCAACCAGTTACAGCTCTTTCCTTGTTACATGTCACTTGTCTTGATCAGTGCCCTAAACACTGCTATAGGCTTTTGGCAGTGAAATGGGAATGATGCTGTTGGGAAAGGGATTCAAGATACAAGGTAATGTGGTGTTAGAGTAAAATACATGGGGAAAGAAGAACGAGTAAAAACCTCAAAACACCCATGATGTAGGAAGTCTGACTGTTCTAAAATTGGGAAAGAAGGAAGGCAATAAAATGTATGAAGACAATCCCTGCCCATGTTTAAATACCATTCTTAATCAAAGGTAAGGGATATTTTGAGGATACAGGTATACAAGGAAGTCTTGAATATGATATTAACAAGGACTACAGTAGTTGAACTGTAAAGAGCCTGATCAACAAACAAGGACTTGTTCTACTGTTTTTCAGGTGCTGTTTGTAAAGACTGCATAGATGATGTCGTATTCGTCCTGGTTTAAGTTGTTTGTGAATCTCAGGTCACTGTGAAACTACACTAGGAAAGTACTGTTGTAGACTTGTCCTATTCCTAAGCTCTTTCCTGGTCACTCATTCTTGGCCACTGTTAGAAGAAGAGCTAGATGTGCCTTTGGTCTGATTCTGTATGCCTGTTCTTAAGCAAGAGAACAAGCAAGTGGCTTGAAAAAAACATAGAGAGAATTAACTCTCAAAATCATGTTCTCCTGTTGCAGTTTATGTGCAGACTAAATACAATTAACAGAATTGTTTCATGGACAATTAAAAAGCAAAACTAGTTTGAAATCACACCATGTGCTAAACCCTGAGACTGGCTGAGGTAAGACTTCTACCTTTTGATCTTATGCGTGACTCTGAAACATGCTTACTGGATCTCTGCCAGTAAGCAAAAAATGCATTTAGAGTGGTATGCTCAGAAAAGCAAAAGATGACTAAGTATATGGAGTAAGCTTTGTGTTGAGTTGTCAGAACCACTCCAAAACTGCTGTAATGTATGTTCCTAAAGAAATAAAAGAACTTTGGTTGCTGTAGCTGAATTCTCTAGAGGTATTTCAAAACAGAGGTTGAATTTACAGGTGACAGAATGGTTGTTATATAGCAGTTGGAGGAAAAGGAGTAATGAATGCTTCATATAACTGAAAAAAATTAAATTGATAGTCTGATGAAGAACTGTTTCATAACTAGTGAGTATGAAAAATTGAGCCTTTCTTTCACTGTTCATTAGTTATTATGGAGTGTAGGTGTTGCAGAAATATTTACTGATACTCCTTTATTGTAGGAGTAAAAGTAGCACCTCAGACCGTGAAGACCAAGGGACATTAAAGACCAGAGAATGGGTCTTATTTGGAAGGAAGCAAATATTTAGGAGTTTAGCTTTTGAATCAAGAAAGATAACAGTTCTAGTCTTCAATGAAAAACAATGAAAGGAGTGCAGTTAGGCAATGGCTGTAGTGCAAAATGCATGCAACAAGATAGCTTTTTGATGATGCGTCTGTCCAAAAAATATGGCCCATATTTGTTATCTTTTTTAGTAAGTTTACATGCTTGAAAATTATGTGGCCATAAGCACTAATTAATTTATTTCATACTGTAAATGCTGGTAGAGAATATCAGTCTGTTACAGGTTTTGTCGCAAGCTGTTGTAATGTCTGGTGTGTCCTCGGTGGTCATGGGGCTTCAAGCAACCATGTGAGCAACATCCGAAGAAGTATTAAGTAGTAATAAGTAATTAGGAACTTAGTAGGCATCACTCTGCTAGTTTCTTTTCCTGTACAGTAGTCAGTTGAATCTAGGCAGTAGTGAGTAAGAAATTCACATCACATACTGATGATGGAAGGGAAATTAAATTTTTCAGGCTCATCACATTGGCAATCTAGGGAAACTGTTAATAATCACAAAATAATTTGTGATGAACTGTCTTCTTCTGTGATATGTACTGATTGTAACACTGATAGTTTATTGATCGTAAAAACTGCATACTACTAATTAACCTCACACTAGTCTTGCAATTTAGGCAGGTGCTTGAAGTAAAAGAGCAGTTATCTTTACTTTCAATTCTTGCCAAAGGCTGAAAAAAATAACTAATCAAAAGGCATGTACCTATCTATAATCTTCCGTAATTCCATCATATATGTTATGATAATGGTATGTAAAGCAGCTGAGAGAAGGCGATGTACCACAAGTGCATTTAACTTTGACAGCTGCTTCAGTGAATAGATAAAACATACACCACCCATTGTGGCAGAGTTTGCTGTGTGTTGAATATCATACAACCCCAGCCAAACCTAAAAGATTAGGGTGGCTGAGGAATTGGGCAGTAAAAAGACCAATGTTAACTTAGCATTGAGGAGAATCACAGACTCTGGCAACTCTCTAAGAGTCAGAAATCGAAATACGTTTATTGCCAACACAGATGCGTTTATAAATCTTCCTAGCAACTGATCACACATAACAAAAGGCTTGATTGGTTACATGCATTCTTCACACACAGCTCGCACTCCTAAGACTAACATTTGATTGCTTATTACCCCCCTGTCCATAATACACCAGACAATTCATTGGCTACAAGTTAGTTACTGCTATCCTAAAGCCTATTGGTTAATTAAATCTTACAAGCACAAACACAATGTTCTATACACTTTTAGCTCAAGGTAGAAAACTTTCCACTGCTTAAGAAACGACCAGATGTTTTCCATCATCCGTGGCCTGGCATGTTTTCTTCAGGCAAAGCTCAGCATCCTTATCTTGTTTTTCTACATTCCTGTTTGCTACTTTCAAGGCTTCTGGCCAACGAAGGTCAAGATGTTGGCATCATTCAGCAGCTGCACAGCACTCTCAGTTCTTCTTTTTGCGTCCCTTTTGCGATGTAGCAAAAGTCTTGCTCTTGTTTGACGTGGCCATTGTCCTCCAAAAACAATCCCACATAGCATCAGCAGGTGAGACTCAGCTAATTGTGTTGCTGTTGCTTTTAGTGCTTCTGAACATCCAGGTTTTTTCCTCTTCGGTCTGTGTTTGGACCTTTTCAACTTCTGCGTGGTTGCAAAGCCTTCATTACAAAAACAAGATGTGTTGGTGGTGTAGCAAGAAATCAGGAAATGACAATCTGCTTCAAAACCTGCCTGGGAGCTCATTGTCTATCAAGACCACCGGTGAGCAAAGCACTGAAACTCATAGTACTGGTTGCATGTCAGTTTAGCTAGAGAAGGAATTGACTGACATTGATGGATTTGATACACCTTTTCAAAGATTTATGTAGAATCACTGGAATAGTTGACACAGCTTGCTGAAGCTTGTTCATATTTAGGCTGGGTGTTTTAAAAGCTCTGTGGAAAACTAGGTAATTTCTTGTGTCCAGGAAGAAGTTAACATGACTTATCTGAGTAGGTATTTGCATAGACTGCCCAAGAAAAATTTGAACAGCTATGAAATCCACACATGTGAGCTGGTGGACTGTGCAGAACCATTTCTTCAGTTCTATATTGCGTGCACTTGGGAGACAGACAGATGCTTATAATAACTTGTAGTTTGGCTCATTGTATGTTCCAGGTGATAAGAAAATAACACAGCTATTTCCTTATCTCTCCATTCTGCTTGAGACTGGCAGATCACAGAGTATCTAGCTGGAACCACGGGGATTAGAGGTGCTTTGTTCTTCTGGAAGAGCATGTTAAGTGTTAACTGTTCTGGCTTCTTTCAGTAGGACTAGTTGGCTCTGCAACAGGTAACATTTGTCAATAGTTGAGACTCTAAACATTCTTTGTTCTGTCAGTGGGAATGTGCATAGCATGTCCCCTTATGCTATGCTGTCTCAATTTATTGAGGAATAATGGTCACTGTTACTGGTATTTTTACATGTTACACAACAGCGAGAAGGTTCAAAAGATGATTTGGACATCTGTGTTAACTTGGTCTTGCTCAAGTGCTCTACTGTAAGACTTCTTAAGCCTTTTTTTTTTTTTTTTCCTCCCACTAGTCACCTCTGATCTTTTTTTCCCTGTAAAGATATTTTCTCACAACTCCTATTTTCAGTCTGTTTAAAATGTGATTTTATAGGTTTCATTTATTCTACCTTCATAAGAAAAAGGTCTGCAAATGTCAGAAATGGGACAGTGGCACTTGTAATTTTAATGCTTAAAGGCATTAGGTGCGTTTGAGGTGTCTCCCATTTACTCCCCATGTTTAAAGAAGAACTGATTGAAGTCCTTGGCTTAAAGGATTAATCACCACCCACTCCAGGCTTGTCATTGTGATGGGATCCTACTCCATCAACTTTTTCCATCACTGTGAGGGAATAAGTAAATGTTCCTTGGAGAGAGATGAAAGAACCAAAGAAATATGTGATAAGGATTAAAATTTCTCCTTCCCTCCAAAAGGGAGAGAGGGGAAAACCCCCACCCAACCACCCTCAGTATCTTTTTAAAAACAGCTATTCCAGCTTCTTATTTTTGCTTAAATGTAGCTATGATTTGGACACAACAGGAATGGAAAACTAATGGATTTGTATGGAATGTGATCTGTACCATATGCTCTGCAGCATCTGCTTTGAAAGCCTGGGGATCCTGGGCAGACTCGCAGAACCTTAAGGGAACTGGGAAAGGAGAGTCCTTAGTGGGGAGTTTACTTGGGTGAATTTGAGACCTGATTGGGAGAGACTGTATCTGCCAGAGATGAGAGGTAAATGGAAGAGTCCTACTGCCGGGCTGGGCGAGCCGAGGACCCAGGCCAAGGAGGAAGAACATAGCCGACTCAGTATGAGTGATAAAGTGTGCTTCAGTTTATTGATTTTCATTACAGCCTTTTATAATCTTTCTACTAATTATGCCTACTAGTCACTAGCTGATTGGCTTAAGCTCTGAGGGTCGTATTCGCACGGTCCACCTACTTGCAGTTAGCTTACAGCACAAGCTTCTCATAACACTAAGTTTCTCATGCCACTATTTCTAATTCCCCTTGACTTGTTTTCGATACACGACAGTACCGTAACACAATGTTTCTCAGACCACCGTTATCATAACACTGGGTTTCTCAGAGCACTATTCCTAATTCCCCTTAACCTGTTTTCGACACACCACGGTACACAGGGCTGAAGCGTCCTTGACATTCCTCCTGTATCAGCAGCTGCGAGCAGCTGCAGGCAAACCCTAGTGAGGCTCAGCATCAGCAGCTAGAGCAGGCTCTGATCATACAATTGCTCGGTGGGCTCAGGACCCTTGTCTCTGAGCCATTCTCCAACATCCTACATACTCTTCCTTACTGAAGAAAAATTTAGAAGTGCGGGATAAAAAAGTAGAACAAATATCTACCCTTTTCCTAGTTTTCTTGATTTATGTCCCACATATGATTCAGTCTGCTGTCTCCATCTTCCACTTGAACTGCAACTTCTGCTTTTACTTGACCTTCACTCCCTTCCCATCATTGACTATCTCATCCCTCTTGTGTCTGTCACTGCTTCCCATCAAGTAATGATTGTGAGAAGGCATTTTCTTCTCAGTAGTTTAAACTTCTTCCTAAGTTTTCATTTGTATTCAATTACATTTCCAAATGTTAAAACAAAACATAATGTTTTGGTAGAAGTTGACTGTGGCAGAATGCCTTAATTTCCCTCTTCTTTTTGGATTTTTCTAGGAATTAAATGGAGCCTAGACTTCTGGTCATGTTTAGTAGTTACTGTGTATTTTCCTGTACCTACTAAGATCAAGCAGGTTCCAACCTGCTATTTTTTTTCATTTGCACAATCATCTTTTTTACCTTGCGTGTGTTAAAGTTATGCCTGCCTAACAATCCACTAACCTTTAATTAGGCTTAAACAGTTTTCATTAGTATTTAAACAAGGTGGGGTAAATGCCAAGTGACTGAGGTTATTTCAGTTAAAATCTGAACATCGTTCTGTACCCAGTTGTGGGTGGGAGTCAAGAGAGGAGATGAGAATTTCTATTAGAGAAGCTTGGTGGTGATGGGGAAAGAGGAAAAGCAGCTGTCTTTTGAGATATTTGAGTTTAGACTTGGCATACAGATCTGTGCTTTGACTTAATAAACCATTCCAAACTTAAGGGACTATTCAAGCAACGTCCAGGTTGTATAGTAAGGGATACTCAAATCTTTGTAGAGGATCTTGCCTACTGCTGTAACTGTCAGTTTCTGATATCTGTCATCCTGTCCCTTTCCTGATTCTCTCCACATAACCCCTCCCACCTCTCCCGCCCCCCCCATGCCCCCCGGATGTGCTTGTTTTTCCTGTTATCCACTCTTTTTCTTCTTTCCAGCAGAGACTGTGTACAACATATAAAATGGACTGAAGTCTTCAGGTGTGACTCAGCTGCTGTGCATACATTGCTTAATGGGACATAGTCTGAGAGGAATAATTTGGGTTTAGGAAGTTTCTACATCAAATGAGATGGAATCCTTCATCAGAGGATGAATCAATCCTTCCATTACACTGTCTTGCTGTCAACAAAAGCATGTGGCTGGTAAAAGGGAGTGCAAGGGAAAACTCTGTTACGCTCTACCACTTCTTACATTGTTTTGGTTTTAGGGGGTCTCTAATATCCTTTATCAATTATGAGAGATATCAAACTACGTTAGCTTTTTTTTTTTTTTCCCTCAAAAAGAAAGTGCTATACCACTTCGTGCAATTCTGACTGTGTGTGTCTGAAGTGACAGGCAGGATATGTTCCAGTTTATACTATCCTTATGTGTGGTCATGGTGACATATGCTGCTTATGCCAGTAGGTTGATGAGGTCATGTTAAATGGTGATATTGTCTGTGAACAGTTTTCAGGGGAGTGGGAGGGGAAGCATCTGCTAAATGAGATAAACTTCACTTCTTTTAGAACCCATCAGTCCTGAATGGGGATAGAAGAATAACAAGAGCTCATTTCTGTGAACTTGTTTTATATACTGCTTGGAATAATGCAGAGGCATTATGTCTACATAGTAATGGCATTTAGACTGGATCGGTGCCACAAAGCCACTAAGAATCCTGTTTCTGTTGAAGGCATGAGGGGGATATTTTTGTCTCCTATGGGGTAGTGAACAATACACCCGCAGGCTTTGATAGAGATGTTCACAGTAGTCTCTGTTACCTAATTCTCTTTTTACTGAACTCTAAGGAGTAATTTGGAATGATAATCCTAAACAGTTTGCAGAATCACTGTGTTGTATTACTTTGAGACGTATTAAATATATTGCATCTATGTCTTTCCTTCTTAATGCCTTTCCCCAACTTCCCCCTCCCCCCGCCTTGCTATGGCTTATTTTTTAATTACACATGCCCTTTGTATTGAACTCTGTATGTTCAGGAGAGGTTTTTCCCTCCCTCCCCCTCCCCGCCTCTATACACTAAAACTGAAAAATGAAACTGCATATAGGGAGAGTTATGGTAAGGGTTGAATTTTAAAATGGATTTCCTTTTGCACTGTTTAAGCAGTTTGGAGATTTCATCAGTGCTTCCTTTATGGTGTTACTTAATTTTTCAACTATTTACCTTTGAAAGGATTTATGAGGTAGTTCTCTCTTTACCATTAAATTTGTTCTATTAATTAATTTGTGAAACAAAGAATTATGTTTATATCTGATCTACCAGTGACTGACCATGTGAACTTAGGCAAATAGTTTAGACCATTTTACTTCTCTTATTTTCCAGACATAAGTGACAATGTTTTATGTAAAGCACCCTAGTATTGAAGTACAATGCAAACTGAAAATATGAAGATTACTGTGCATAGTTACAGAGTTGCAGATATATAAAAATTGCCTAGAACATTGGAAGTAATCTGATGGCACTGAGGCTAAGTTTGTAACTGACAGAAGCATGCTCTGTCTTCTATGGCGAAGCTGCATTGTGGGGTTTTGTGTTTAAATAAATTTTGTACCAAAGAATGCTATCAGTGATCTAAAAAATGAAGGTCATGGTCTCGCCTCTGCTGTTATTTGGGTGGGGTTTTTTACATTTTCTTTTTGTCTGTGTGCCAGAGGGATGTAATTACACAGTGACCTTATTTGCTTTAACAAAATGAAGCTCAATTCAGTCATTAATTGATGAATTGGCAGACTAATATTGTGGTGTTTAGTTTGGATCTGGGTATGGGTGGACTGTTTCTTGCACGTACTAGCAATCAAAGTCCTTACTATGTACTAACTAAGGAAAAAAAAAAAAAAAAAAGAAAGGGATTTTTTACTGGTAAGTGTGCAGATGTGGCAAGTGCTTAAGGGCAGGAGAGGGTAGAGTGATATCCATTTATAGATACTGGAATGCCTGGTCAGAAGTGGTCCATTTTAAAATCCTGGTTAGGAATTTTAATTGGATTTAATTTGCTAATTGGAATACACATTTAACATATCGAATAACTAAAAATATTTAGAGTAATTTATGGTTTGTTAGGGTGTATCTTCAGGAGCTTAAAGCATGCATAAAGAGAGGAGAGGCCATGGTCAGTTTTAAACTTATAGTTGATTTCAATGGTTCTCAGCAATTTATCTTATACCTGAAAATGTATGCGCAAAAACTTCGTAGAGTGACTGATTTGGCTGGAGACATGTATTATTCAGTGTAATTTGCAGGTTACAAAAAAACTTGATTGTAATACACTCTTTTTCACTTGTATTCCAGACTTATCTCCAGTTTATCTGATTAAAAGTAATTGTATTCAATGAAATAAAAATTGATAAATAGTCTGCAGTATCTTTAACAGGTCTTTTTTGAGGAGCTAGGTGGATCTTTCATTGTGTAACAGTCCTAGCTTGTTTTGTCATCTCTTTGTTAGTTGTGTGTTGTGTGGAATAGTTATCTTGTTCTGTTTTCCCTTGGGAAGTGGTTCTTGAAGTCCATGAAAGACAACTCCTTTGCAGCAGCTTCTTCCAAACCCTGACGAAGAGGCCTGAAATTCTTAGTTTGCCAGAGCTGAGGTGAAGCTGAAAATAAGTATGTATAATATGTTGAAAAGGTCTGGAGAAAACTGAAGTGGTTTTTGAGTTTGAGATTGATCTAGAAAAAAGCCTATCTTGTTCTGTTATTTAGAGTATCCAAAATTTTGAACAGATCACCTTAGATAGATTTGAATTTTCCATCCAAAAGTGAGTGTGAAAACACCACTTTCAGGCAGTAACGATAAAACAGTATGATTTCTGACTTGGAGTGAGGTCTAGCAGGAAGAACTGATGTGTCTTGGTTTGCATTACTGAGTAGGTACATCCGCAGAACTTTCTTTGGAGCAGTGGAAACTCATCTGAGGTTGAAAAGTAGAAGAAAGCCCTACACTTCAGGGCTCAGAGGCAAAGCCTGTGTTGTAATTTGATTTATGTGCTGAGAGACCTGAGTGTTTTAAGTTTTGTCTAGTTTTCTGTCATAAGATAGACTTTTAAGAATAGTTGGATAATTGCTCAGTTGGAATTTTGTAATTAACTTTTTATAAACAACTTATAAGTTTAAAAATACTGCTATAAACGTCTCATCTTTATTTTATAACGCCTTCTCATAAAGGAACTGATAAAAGCACAATCTATAGCAGCACATTTTGAAATACAGAAAAGAACTCTCTATCTTTTTATCTGATCTTCTATATATTGTGGACCAGTTACATTCTGGCTTTCCTCTTCTACCAAGTTCAGTAACACTGGTTTATCTAGAGCCTATTTTGTAACAAAACATCTACTCTTGATGTTTTAAAATTGAGAAACAGAGAATCTACTGCTTTCTTGACTGTTTGTTCCAGTAGTTTGATATTCTTGTTTGAGAGAGAAGAAATGTTGTAGTTCAAAGAAGTATTTACAATCATTGTATCTCCTATTTAAATCATTATGTGCTTTTCCATTATGTTTTTCTTTTCTTGAATCATGTCAGATAGTCTGCTGGAGTTTTTTATCTATTGGGGCACAGTTCTTATGCTCTTGCTTTCTGCAATTTCCTTACGCTTTTTGAGGTTATAATCTCAAGAATCATGAAAAAACATTTTGTGTCACTCTTACTTCAGAACTTGGGGGAATATGCAATATGAGTATAAGGAGCTCTCTTTAAGTATATCTTAATTGGGAATATTTTCTTTCTCTTTAAAAATAAAACAGGCAATTTAATTGCATAATCATACTCAAAACAGAGTTCTGTAAGTACTGAACACATATGATGATAATTTGACTGTTTACCAGTAGTGAAGGAAGAACCTGTGTCTTTTTTTTTTTTTTATATAAATGTACAAGAGGACACAGAACAGATGAAGTGTTACATTGTGAAAATATGGTTGTCTTAACTAAACTTTTCCTTTTCCGTGTCATCTTCATTAGAGTTTTGCAGAAAGTCCCTAATGGTACATTTTATGATGAACCTTTGTTTACTTTCAGAGCCCTGGGTTTTTTGGCTGCTATTTTTTTCTGACAATCTGTGTTTACAGAGATAACGTGATCTTGGCAAAGCATGTAGTGCTGTATCTTCGCAAAAGCTGGCTGGTGTTTCAGATAGGGAACAAGTGGAGAGCTCTGAGGCCATTGATGATTAAGGAAGCATTAAGTAAACTATCAAGCAAGTACATTTTCCTGAATTATAAAGATAAAATGTCAACATTGCTATCGTAAATTATTCAACAATGTGAAGCATTAAAATAAAGTTTTAAAAAAGAGTGTATTCCTGTTTTTAAAATACCTCAACCCTTCTATCACAGAATAACAGAAACTGCATTATTTATATATATGGTAATTGAACTCTAAATCATTATTTGATAGGCTTGTGAATACATTTGTATAGTTTTGGGGTTTAGAGTATTAGTATGTAATTAAACTTTCATTTACAGAAATCACCTGATTTCAAATATTTCTGTGGCACCTTCTCACAGGATTGTTGCTTGGATGTCTCAGAGGGTCTTTTTCATGTTTTGTTGTAATGCATTATGTTATCAGACCCTGATTCTGTAGGGATTTATAAATGTGACTTAGTTCATGCTCAGTGCCTATTTGTAGCCTTGTTGAATATGTATAGGGACTAGGCTGGAGAGCAAGTAGGGAGGTGTTGTGGTTTTGTGTTTTTTTGTTGTTGTTGTTTTTCTGACAGGTTTTTTATTGGCTAGTTCAGAGCTTAAGGCTCTAATCTTGCCTAGGTTTTTAGCTGCCTCTGCAATACCAAAGACAACTTAAATAAAAATGCAAGACATCTTATACAGATTGCATTGTATGGAATTCCATTTTCTACAAATGAAGGTAATTCAAATTTAAGAACTTCTAAATAATAGAGTTACCGGTTTCTGTAAATGTTGTGTCATTGTAAAGAGTTAGCTTTGTTTCCTCTACAAAACTTTAAGTACTTTTCTAAAGGTATTGGGAGGGAACAACACCAAAACCCCCTAGAAACCCCTTCACGTTGAGAAGGGAATTTGTACATGAAATTTACATTACGACTGGCCTATTGATACACAGTTTCTAAACTGAAACTGAAAAAGCAGGGTAGGCTGAAGATAAAGAAAGTCTTTCTGGAGACACTGGCATCTATTGCTCTTGGCTGCTCAGTAGAGATTGCTGATTCACTCTGACTTAAATGTTATCCTGTTTACATGCTGACAGTTATTTCTGCAAAGGGCTAATTTGTTGAAGCATGTGTTTTCAGATTCTCTTCAGGTAGTGTAAAAGCTGGGACAGAAATAAGGGGATAACTTCATTCATCTAGATGTTTTCATATTTTTCATGAATGTCTCAGATTTACTAGTCTTTTCCTCCCTCATGTCTTTCACTGAAAAATGTTACAGGGAACAAGGTCATGCATGTTTTATCATGCAGCATATTATGCAGTGGTTTTGTCCAACACCACTTTACCCTTTCCTTTTGTCAGGTGGTAAAAACTAGGAGAGGAAAGAACCAAAGAACCCACAAAAAGCAAAGAACCCACAAAAGGGGGAGCAGCAAGGGGGTATCTTATACATACAATATTGTAAAGAACGTAGTAGATTTGTTTTATCTTTTTGTAGGCAGAAAAGGTGGTTAGGATTGTGATTATTATATCCTTGCTACTTTCCCCTGTACAGTAAAGTGTAGAAGTATACTTCTGAATCTTTGCCTTTAGAGATTAAAAATTTAACAGAGAAGTTAATGATAATTCTGGTTGTTGAAACTGGAGACACCTTTTCATCTAGAAAAACATAGCAAAGAGGCATAGTGATACCGTTCTGTGCAATTATTTCTCATTATACAAAAGGTGACTTGAAATTTCCTTAACTGATCTTTGAGGTTTGTGTAACAGTTTTTTCTTAAACTATTCTTACACTCAGCCAGCAATCAGGATCTTTCTTTCTATACTTCAGGCATTTTTTTTTTCCCCCCATTTTTGTGATGCTGCTAAATTCAAGCTGTGTTGGAAGAGAATAAGCCACAAAATAATAGTGACTTAGCCCATGGATGAGGAAAGGTTTTTAAACATTGCTTTAAACACTTTTTATCTGGTTCTTCATCCTCCTGTGTACCTCCTACTTGCCTGCAGGAGACCACTAGTGTCACTGCCCTTCCCCCTGCCACATAATGTTCTGCTCCTGGTCCACAGGAAGAAAATTCTAGCTCTTCAGCCCTCGTGAGTTTCTGCACACAGTGTAAACACATATGACAGTTACTGTAGAGGCAGTAGTTTTACTAACCTCTGAGGCGGGAAGTTACCATACTGGGGAAGTGAGATAAGAGGCCAAGAAAAGTGAGATGACAGAATTCAGAAGGAAAGTCCAAACGGGTTTAACTTTTTAAAATCCAGGTCTTGGGAAAAGCTTTTTGAACAACTGCAAGCTGGGCAATTTATTACAGTAGCCAGTGGCAACTGGAAAGAGTTAGGACTAGTTTTCCTGACAGAAATGTTTGCTGTGAGAAACCCTTCATCTTCTGTGAAGGAAGAGAACCTCGTATTTTCTACTAGGATATAACTGCACTTGAAACTGTGGCATTGTTGTTTGCTTAGAAGATACCTTTTCTTTATAGACTTGGAGCTCCAGAGCAGTCCTGTAGTTGGAGAGGATAAAGAACTTTGTCGAAGGTGTGACGTCCTTCAGAAGTACCAAACTACAGCAAGTGGTGGGTCTTGGCTGTTCTCTTTCTTCCACAGTTAAGCTGTTGAGAGCAGACATTTGCCTGAGAAATGCTTGCCTGCCACAGGAAAAAAGGATAGGTGTTTGGAGGCTGAGAGAAGAGGATGAGTTTCCAAACCTTTTCCATTTTAATACAGATGGTGACTGCTGTGTCACTGTTCAGCACTCTGACTGCAACATGAAATGTGTATGACTCCTGATAGCTTAGTGTAGCCTGCTTGGTTCTTTACAGCATCTGTTTTGCAACTGTTGATGCTGTTCTTTGGCCGCACAGTACTGTAGCAACAACTGATGGTTTGTGTTTTGACAAATCCCTCTTCAGTTATGACATGGAGAGTTGCATTTGGAAAAGAATAGCCTGTTTGCTTTAACAGTGTCTTCCAGCATCACCTCCCCACTGTCTTAATCTTGTAATGCTTAAGAAAGCCAAGCAATCTGACAGACTACTTTGCTGCTGTTGATGATGTACTTCTTGTTTTTGTTTGCACTTTCAATATTTATTTTAAAGTGTGAGTATAGCTATAACTGTCATATGTATTCCCTAGAGGTTGCTGAAGTGTTTTTCCCCTAGATGGTGTTTTCAACAAAAATACCCTTTAATAGAAAAATACTTTTTTTCGTTTCAGTGGTGAATCAAAATATGTTCCACTTTGAAATAGGATTTTTTTTTTTTAACCTTTCTTATTTGTCTCCTAACTTTTTGGTAATTCACCGGTAGTTGTTTTTACATAGATGACAGTGCTTTGATTGTTCAGTGTTGGACAGTGGTTCTCCATTTTTTTATAACCAAAGGCCACCAGGCAGAATGAGACTAGTAGCGAGCAATCCTCAGAACATGTTTTACTTTGAGTCCTGCACACAGGACCACTGGCAATTCCTTTTTTATGTCTTTCTGAAAAAAATCAAAGAATCAATTAAGGAAGACCTATACTCTACTAATTAACCCTTATTTCGTGGTCTGAGCTATTAAACAGAATTCAGTTATCAGTACAGTTCACGAAACAAAGTCTAGTGTGATGTGGCATACTTGTGAAAATATCATTTAGTCCTAATATTACTGTTGTCATCTTTTATTGCATCACTTTAGAAAAACTTGAGAGATATGTGTAAGGGAATCGTGAAATTGGTGACATTTTTCACATGCTTCATGCAGGAAGTCTTTCTGACGTACTGTGGTTACTTTTCCTATGTCCTCTGTGTGTATAAAGCTGTGCAGATAATGGTGGCTCTGAATGGGCTAAGGATCCTCGGATGCCACTGTCTCAGGAGATCATCCTTGCCAAAACAGTTGGGCAACCATTCGAATTGCTTGGAAATTTTCTGATGAAATAGTCTTTTGCTGAAATTTATCAGCATGGTGAAATTGAAATGTTTTGCAGATACAGTCCGACTTTTGCCAAAGTTCTGATGGCACCTAACCAGAGCTGTTACTCGTAGGCAGGTCTTTGACTTGATTGCTCTTCTGGTAACTCACCTACTTGACATGTTACTGTGATGCTGAGGCTTCTAGGATATATTGTTCATTCTGCTTTTCCAGCAGCACCCCTGGGTAGCTTTCTTCCTGGGATAAGCTAGAGCTTATTCTTCACTCTGTTGTGAAGAACTTAGAAATCACATTTTTTTTGGTTTGTTTGTTTTAATCCCTAATTGGAATGAAAAGATTAAGTTCCTTATAATAATAGCTTCTATCCACTTAGTCCCTGTGTGTCATACAAGCAGATCAGGTCAGGATAATTACTCTTTCCTTGTGCAAAAGTTCATGTACTGTTGCTGAATTGCTGATACAGACAGTGGTTTGCCAAGTGAAAACTGTAAGCAAATGTTATCTTTGCTTCTCCACTTTTTTTAGTGTATGTTTTGTCATTGATATGTTAGTCTGTCATTTTCCTTCTGTATCTGCTTGCTACCATGTGCATTCAAATTTTGATATAATAAAAATCCTTGTGTGATACTAATGTACGTCTGATAAAACAGGAAAATTCTTCTAAAGTCACTTTTTGCAGTCGTTTCTTGTATGAGTAGTTGCTTTCTTATGTTAGTGACTTTACCTTGTGGCAGGCAACTTTTAGACGCCCAATAGGCAGAGTATGTTAGAAAAAGAACATGAAGACTGAATATATACCCTTTCTCTACAAAAGATCTTTAAGTATATTTTAAGAAAATATTTTATATTTTTGTGAAAGATATTTTAAAAGTCATAACAAATATTACCTGGGAAAAGACAACAGTTTTCTTAATGTAGAAGATGATGCATTTAAAGCACAGATAAACCTGATATGTAAACTTGGCATCTGTTGTCTAAGCAGTCAAAAAAGTTCTTAGGTGTTCCAGATTGCTTAGTATTTTTAAAATTATTGCTGAATACTTTAAGTTAGTCAGAAGAATGTTTTCTCATGAATGTGGTAAAAAGATAGGAATCTGTTGCTGTGAACTTTTGTGAAATACTAGCTGACGTAGTGTGTTCTGACTGACCAAAGACTTCAGAATCTCTAGTGAGTCCATTAACAAGCAATGGCATTTATGCACATGCTGATGTTTTAAAAATACAATACTTTATTACCTGTCAGAGTAGCATATGCATTTGTTTCGTTAAATTTAGTATACTTTTATGTTTAAAAAACCCCACCAAAACAAACCTGCATACACAAAGCGAATCAGATATGCAAGGAATACTGCATGTTGTATGCAGAACATGAATGCTATTGTTATCTTTTTAAGATTTTTAAAGTTTTCATAGCATAACAGGCCATGCTGGGTACATGTTACGGGAAAGTTTAGTTGTGCTCCATTTATCTGTATATTCAAACTGAACTGTGAAGGCTATAATTAAATACCAAGTATACATACTAAGTGTAAAATGAACGAACTAATCAAAGCAATTACAAGTAGGAAACTGGCTGACTACTTCTTAGTCTAATCTTGGTTTTGGAAGTAAAGAATTTATTTTGGTAGTCTTGTAATAAGGCACACAGTACTATTTAGAACTTCTGTTACTACTGACTCATGTAAGACCTTTTAGCATTTTTTGTGAGGCTTTTGCCTACAATCTTAACCACCTACCTACCAATACTTGGGAAGGCTTTTGTGATTTCTGTTTACAATGTGTACTCAAATTTCTTGAAAGGAGGACATATGTATAAGCAGATGGAAAGTGTGCACATTTTTGTCATCTTCAGTTTACACAAGATGTCTTAGTCTACTGGCAGTAAACATGTTGAGTTCTTGGAAGATAACCTATGTCTTCAAGGCCTTAATTGTTAATAGAAAATGCTATTCTGATGTCTCCTCTCGCTACTAAATTGAATATTCAAGATACTCAGTGACACAGACACAATAAACACCATATTTATATGAGTTCTGAAGGCTTGCTGAGAAGTGACTTTTTCAGGTTGTAAAACCTCCTCTGCATAAAAAAATCTGTATTGTGTTCTTTGCAGATAATGGCAACTTGGAGATGATGGACTAATTTATTTTGACAGAGTTTCATTAGACTCTTAAGTTAATTTTGGAATTGGGCATTTAAATCCTTGTAGGTAACAGAAATGTAAGCTGCTGTGTACTTATGTACTTGAACAAACTGGAGGGAAAGAGAGAACAGGGGAGTGAGGTCCCTGGCGAGATGGTGCACTGTCAGATTGGTACAGCCAGGAATGGAGGTGACATTTTTTGCAACTCTGCTGTGAAAAGAACAAATTGTGTCAGATAAGACTTACTCAGCCTGAAAGTATGTAAACTGAGTAGTTCTATCAGGTGTTGGTGCAGATCCTGTGAATAGGTGTGTTTGTAAAAGTGTGCAGAAG